>NC_139729.1:25856805-27126805 GCF_964211835.1 Anser anser | reverse complement strand
GCTGTCCTACAGGATTTATACGTTTTTATGTGATTTCCCACCCACTGTTTCTAGATTTAGATGCCTTTAATAAGCTCCAAATTGTGGGACTTGCAGCGAAGTATGCTGAATGTATTTCAAAACTCTAATGTAATCTTTATTAAAAATTCATGCAATTGATTCCCTTCATCTGTTGTTTGTTTTCCAGAAAATAGTTGAAATTCTTGTTTTGCATTACCAGGTTAATCTAAGGGAACTAGCACTAAGGGAACTGCTTAGAAAACAAGCTAGAAATCCCCAAGTTCACCCAGCTGACAGAGGATGAAATGGGCACCTTTGTTTCTTCAGTTTAGCCGTGTGCTGGCACGCTTTTGCCAGCGGTGTGCGATGGAGCTTTATTCGGTGCTAACCGCTGTCCACCCGTCAGGCTCAAATTCGGAGGACTGGTTAATCCAGCAGGAAGCTTTCGCTCATATCAGGTTCCCAGTAATTACAGGCTTATTTTGTTCCTGACAAAGTTGTTGCTGCTGGCCCTGCATGGTTTTAGGTGTAATATTCAGGTCTCACTGAGCATCTTGTACCTAGAGCCCCCGCTGTGCTTGACAAAAATGAAAAATAGGACATAATTATCTTTGAAAAATTTGAACTAATCAATTGCATTTCTTTCTCTGTTTGAAAGAGGTTGGAGGTGTTCACATTTAATAAACTTTTAGTTTAATGATGTTTAAAAAACAGTGAGATGGATGCTAAGCTTTTTTTCACTTCAAAGAGTATTAGGCAATCATTACATCTGAAGGGAACGTTTTCTTTTATGTTAATTTTCTAATTATGTTATCTGGGATACTCTGTGAGAACGTGTTATAGACACATCGATGCTCCTGCCCGTTACACCTAACTGGGACAAATGCTGGTGCACACCCAAAGCAGCATCGCCACCTCCGCGCCAGCCAGTTCACCCACCCGGGACGGAGCTACGGGGCTGCAGACCCCTCTGGGAGCTGGGCTTCCTGGGCAGGGGGGCTACAGATTAAAGCGAAGTTGGGAGCAATTTAGTATCTCAAGTAAAACTTGCTAACATCATAGGTTCGTGGACAACCGCAGCTTCAAAGCAGAAGGCTTCTTCCTGCTGCTTGTCCTGCAAGAGTTGCAGGCGCTGTAGGTGGCTCGATCCCTTTGAAGTCTATATTTTTTTTTACTTAAGCCACACCAGGAGTGTATTAAGCTCTCCGTATAGCTCTTTAAGTAGACACTTAGGTATGAAAGAGGTCTTTTTGTCTGTAGGATGCTGATGAATCCAGAAAAAAAGTCCCACATTTGCAATGATGGTGTTTCAGATCTGTGCTGCCCTGACGCAGCCGAGCATTATAGCTCCTCTCATACTTCGTGGCTATCTAACAGAGCATCCAAACCACTTGTTTATATACATGTAATAAGATTTGGACATGATTTATGGTGATTTTCCATAGGGAGTACACACCAAACTGCCATGCCGTGTCTTTAAAAAGATTCCCTTGCTCTGAAGAGGCTTCATAGCATGCATTTTATATATATGTGCGAGTTATGTATGTATAAATGAAGACCTGTAAAAATCTGTATGAATTATCTAGCCTATCAAAATGGAAAAAACAAACAAAAAACCACCTATGTGTTCCCATACACCGCTCTCCCTGCATCTAGTGGCTCGCTGATGTTTGCTCCCCTCTTTTTTTAGGAGCAAAGGACCGCTCCTAAGATGAGGGCTGGAAGCGGGTGTTTTGCTCTGTTCTCTAACAGCCTTCGCGCTGCATCTTGCCGCTTCCATCTGTCGTGCGTAGGCTTTCGGTAGCTTTCTAGGAGGATTAGGTGGAGCAAGATTATATGAATGTCATTTTAGCAAATTGGTTAGTAATCTAGGAACTCAGATTAATGAACTGTTCTCGTGTTCCTGTGTGGTTGCGTTCTTGCGGGAGAAGTCTCTGTCTTGTGATGGCTCCAGATGGCTCAAAGTTCAAGTGATCTCTCTTCCTACTTGTCTGCAAGATGGTACTTGAAATCTTTGTAATTCCCCTTCTGATCATTTAAATGGGCTGTGAATGAGCGGAACTCATCTTTTCTGCCACGGTGCTTATGGAGGATGGAGGTAGAAGTTCCTTCAGATTTTTTTGCTTCTCATAACTTCTTCCTAAGCTGGTCTTTTTGGAGTATGGGCTAATTCAAGAGGTTGCCAGTAAGCTCTTGCAGAAGTTGTGGGTCCCCATTGATCTCGCAAGGCACTAAAGCTGTGTTACGTTGGGGGGAGCTGTCCTTAGGTCCGCTGCTCGCTGCTGAATTGCTGAACTTTGCTGAGGAGCACCAGACCGCACGGCCAGCTTTAAATTCTTCCTCACAGACAACCGGAATCCAGCAGTACGGTTCCTAAGGAAAGGATGAGTTATGTGCAGAGCAGCGAGTTTTACAGATCAGATTTCCTTGAAGCTTTTCGGCGCTCTGAGTACCGTGCCGGGTCCGTTCGGGATGGAGGTGGCAGCCCACGCGGTGCTGCGAAGCTTTGGTCTGCCTCGGGGAAGGGGAGAGCGATTACTAAACTGTGTTTATCTCGACCCACGCATTTTTTTTGCATCTTTTCTTCCTTTTCTGTCCCGTCCCACTGGGGCTGAGCGCCAGAGCCGCCGGCCGGGGCCAGCCCCCCGCAGCCATCTGCCTTCTGCGTGCGCGGCCGTGGGGAGGGCTCGCTCGCCGCGCGCAGGAGACGTTCAAAAAGCAAGCGGCTATGACAGACGATCCTATAACCATCCATCTGGGACTGATCTGTGGTTGATTATGAGATTAGAATGTGTAACCAGGAGAACGCAGCCGTCTAAGGCCCCTTGCCTTAGGTGACCCCCGTACCGAGCTGCGTGGCTGTTGCACAGTGTAAATTCCCCTGCTGCTGCGTTCGGGCTGGAACATTTCCGGGCTGCATACAGGAATGTATTTCATATCGTAGTGATGAAGATAGCGTTTTAGCAGATATCTAATGTTCTTGATCCGGGGATCTCTACCAAGTCTCTCAAAATGAAGTTACAAGCTCTGCGGAGTTAAAGCTTTGTGTATGCTTTGAGACTTCACGCAGGACCAATTTCCCGAGGAAGAATCGCGTTATCCCCACTCGATGACCCAGACGCAGTCAGCATCCTGACCAAACTGATGTTACTCACCTAGAGGTATAGACAGCTGCAAAAACAAAGCATCCTTCCCAGGTTCCAGACATCTCAGTTCAGCTTTGAGTCCACACGGTGATGTCTCTTTGGAACTGGAAAAAAAGCTACTTGGTAAAGTATGGTAGTTTATCTTAAAATACCTCAAGCTGGCTTTTCTGGTTCTGAGGAAAAAAAAAATCATTTTTGAAACCCTTAGCTCTCAGGGTTTCAAAGGCAATTCTGAAAATTTCAACTTCGCAGAACAGTATCTATCAGGAAGGAAAGTTTAAAAGTCTTCCACGCAATTTTCCATGTAAGTTTGGATTTATGTCCAAAGGAAGCTCAGGAAAATCACCCTTCTTTCGATTCGTGGCTATAGTTAATTTCATTCAAAATCAAAATGTTCTCATTGTTTATTTTGGTTTAGTTTGGGACTCCGAGATGCTAAGAGGAATTAATTTTTGCTCCCCCTTAGAGAACATAAGTATGATACTGTGGAATAAATGGGAGATGGAGAAGTGGGATAGCCGGGGCCTTTTGTCTGGGCAGGGAAGGGAAGGAAAGGGGCGCTTGGAGTTTGGGATAAGAAGGGGGGCGCAATCGGTGGAAGTCAGGCGGTGTCGGGATTCATAGCAAAGCCCAACCAGGGCAGGAGGTGAAGGTGGAAGGGAGCTGACTCGCGGCAGAACCACAGACCTGCACCGGTGTGTGCTCACAGGAGCCTGTGGGTTGGTGAGAGCACAAGCAGGGAGGATGCGCCTCGTCTGTCAGTCCTTCGGGGAGGCCTCACTTCTAAACCATTCAGTTTGCCAGCAAAATAGGGCAGCGTGTGCCCCTTCACAGCACGGCAGCCGGGAGGGGCTGAGCTTAAAACCAAACCAGGAGATTCGCTGCAGAAGAGTGGGAGACAGCCTGCCGGCTGGAGGCCGAGCGGCCCGGCGGCTCGGCCCTGGTGAGGTGACTTGGGCTGCCCTTGGACACGTTAGCAGGCTGTGTTTTGGAAAATACATGTGTGGTTTTTCCTTATATCCCGTTGTGAGGAACTCATATGCTAGCAATTGTTTTGCCTACAGGAATTTTAAAGGGTGAGAATAGAAAGGCGAAGGAAAAAATTGTTGGTTAGCAAATTAGAAACAATGGTAAGTTACAGCAAAAGCAGGAGGTAAGCTGCTTTTCAATTTATTAATAAGCGTCGTAAAAAGCGTCCTGTGGAAAAAGTTCTGCAGAGAACAATTATGTGTATTTTTGATCGTGGGATTTTTCCTAAATTAGCTTCTATTGAGTAAGTGGGGAAAAAAAGTGAAAAATTATTTCACGTTGATTTTTGAATACACGCAGTGGTTTTATTTTGTGCTCGATTGACCATAGTGTTTCCCTGCCTGCCCTCCCAACCCTTTTAGCTGAAATTTTAATAATGAAATTGTATAAACCCTGCAAGGAATGCCCAGTTGTAAAAGTCACCCTGCGTTCTGGCAGGCGCTGCCTGGTGATCCTTACTCTGTCTGCTCATATTCAAGCACGAGCACTTGCCTCGGATTGCCATCGATTCGTCACCAAAGCGTGGTGAACCATTTTCAAAGGTCTTAAAAAAAAAAAAAAAAAGAAAGAAATCAAAATTACTAATTCTTCTAATTATTGCGTCCTGGTGTTCAGCGTGTTGCATTGTGAAGTGCAGCTCTCCAAGCTGGGAGCGAGGACCCGCAGCACGACCGGACCCGGTGCGAGGGAAGCGCGGAGCGGCAGCGCGGCAAACCCAGCGTGCCACCGAGCAGCAGGTCCTCAGCTCGTCGCCACCAGGCGTTCGTCCCCCGCCCCATCGCGAGGGTGTCTTAACATTACTTTTATTGTAATGTTATTGCCGAATCAGGTGTGAGATTAGATGTTGGATGTTACATGTAATCTGCTCAGAAATCAAATTATTTGACCTCCAAGCCCACCAGTACACCCTCCTGCTGGTTTGCTGTTAAATATGCAGCGTTTTCCTGTCATGAATACAAATAGAGGACAAATTAGAATCTACAGACAGCTGACCTGAGCTCCAGATTAGAGACTAGGGGCTTGTGCTGTTTTAAATGTTTTAATTACCATAGTCCCTATAGCCAGTTGAAGGACACACACAAAAATCATTTTATTTTTTTTTTGTGACAAAAAAGCGAAGAAAGAAAGAAAAAGGCTCCCTCCTTCTCATTTGAATTTTTCAGTTTGATTACATTTGCACTTCCATTGGCTCTATGCTAATTTGCTGCATGAAATTAGGTCTATTAATAAAGAATGCACTAGTTTAGCAAGAGTATTTTCAATGGAGGTCTTTTTCTACTTTGTTTTTGTTTACTTGCTTCCATTTGGGGCTGCCTGAAAATGACATCAGAATCTGGAGGGAATTTTCCTGCCAACCTTTATTTAACTCCAGGCCTGGCAAGGCAAATTCAGAGTAGCTGACGTGTGTAATAGCAGCCATGGAGATAATGCGTGCAGCGTGCTGCGAAATAAAAATGTGTGTCCCTTCAGTAGTCACCCAAGAACGTTGGACTGCATTACTGCAAGGTTTTTGGATCGTCTGTCCTAGCGTATCGTGCATAATAATCCTATAATTTTTTTAATTTAAAATACAAGTTGTCGTGAAACACGGGTTCCGCAGTTGCACGGAGAGGCAGAACCGGGGACCCTGCGAGGCAGCCGCCGCTCACAGCAGTACGTTGTCCGTAGTGGGGAGGCACAGATGGAGGGGTTGTGGTGGATAACAAGGCGAAGAAGTTTTTTTAGAATGCAACTAAATAAGGTTCGTTCTTTTTGAACCAATCAATAAATAAATCAATGTGGCTGTGGTGCTTGCACCGGGCGGATATTATCCCCATGCCTTCATTCTCGGATTTGCATTTTTTGTTTCTCATGTGTGTTGGCCCAACGCTGAATTGATTAGTTATGCCTAGCTAGTAAGCAGTGAAACATTTTTATATACTCTAGGGAAATAAATTTGGCAGAAAATCAGCATGAGTAGATTTAATTATCACTCTGAGACCTTTTCCTTTTCTGGCTTAGTGATCCTGAAACTCTGTGTGTTTCACTGAAATCTGTGTGGACGCTAAGCTTCGCTTCCCAATTTGTTCCTCCACGCAATGATAAGCCAAGCAATTACTGGTTTATTGATTTTTCATCATGGCAAATTTAAAGTTGATTTTTTCCTGAAAAGGCAGGGGTGATTAAGTGTTTCCCCTCGGTTTAGTACAAGAGAGCTATGTGGCAGAATCTAATATCCTGAGGTCAACCTCTGCAGGCAGATAATACGGTGTCTTGGCCACGTGTTAAGGAGAGAAATCAGGGCTACAAATGTGATAGGATATATGTGGAGACAGTTTAATTTGCTCCATTTATATGAACAAGTCATGTGGCACATGCTTGGAAAACATCATTTTGAATAGGCTTGGAAATGAAGCCCACGTGGGTAGGAGGAATGAGGAAATGCAAACAAGAGAAGCATTAAAGCACTTAGTGTTAGAAGAAAATTGACTTTTAAACAGAAATAAAACAAACCTTCAATGCTTAATTCAAAGATTTTACTGAAATTTTTGTGTTACTGTAGTGTCACCGATACTGCAGGTTGACCCTCGCATTAAAAAATAAGTTAAACTGTTCGAGTCCGAAAAAGATGGGGTTTGTATCTGAAGGATTCTCGTAGCAATCCTGGTATGGAATGGCACCAAACATTTTATGGCTTTCTTGGAACATGTGGGTTAACGGGATTTAAATCAGAATGGGAAAATTGTGCTTCACGCAACAGATGCAATGCGTTACCCTAGCCTAAATGGACTTGTAGAGTAGTGTGTTTTATGGATTGAGATAAACGTGTATTTATCTGTGCATGCGGTAGGTTGGTTTAAAATAACTTTTCTCCTATCTTTATATTCTAGATCGAGTAAGTATCTAAATCTAATTCAGAATATTTTAAAAAGAATGCTAACTTGCATGTGCTGAAGGAGGTGTTTTGATCAGTTTGGGAAGAACCTCAACACTTTCCCAACTCTCTTCTGGCATTTAACTCAAAGCTGTGGAGGACAGCACCAGTAGCAGGTTGCAATGAAGGCGTGGTAGAGAAAAGAAAGTAGTAGAGTTTTAACAAATCAACGTAAAACGTGTGAAATGTGGCTTATATAAATGTGATGGGCCCAAGCTATAGTATTTGAATCCAGATTTGCAGTGCCTCAAAGTCTGTATTTGGTTTGCCTGAAGCTTTATCATTAAATCAGTCTGGATTCGCGTCCTGAATCAACCCCATTCGTTCCATAGCCTCAGACTGCGCTTTTGATCGGGAAGTCTCGTGCTCAGCTAGTCTCAGTAGTAGTGTTAGAAATGCAGAAGTGCCTGCACACAACTCGCTTTTTACTAGATGGTGTGAATGGAGTGCTCTTTTACTAGGTAGGACAGTTTAATTGCATACTGAAGGCATCAGACATTTGCTTCCGCTGTGCCTTCTGTGTACGTGTGCTGCCTGGTATCTCGCCAGCGTGATGCAATTAGCGCTATCCTTTCAGCTCCCACCGGCTTGCCGAACTCTTCAGTGGCAACAAACTGAGATCAGAATTTCCTACCAAAAGTCCTCCCTCGAAAGCTCGATCTGCAGGGAGTGCTCCCCTCTGCCTAACGCACGGGCTGAATTCACCCAGCGCCTCCACCGAAGTGGGTACCGGGGAGGCTGAGGACATAAAGCCCGCGTGGATTCTCAGGGATTTGGTGACACAAAAGAAAAATTGTTATGTACAAGAAAGCCTGGAGCACTGAACTATTGGAAGATTATTTAATTTTAAATTCTGCACATATTCCAACCTACAAGCTCTAATTTTTATACCTCCCTTTAACCTGTTGGACAAGAGTTTTCGCAGAACGAATCTAACCGGTAGGGTAGTGTGTCCACGGCAAAGCCACGCATGGCACACACCATTTTACTTAACACTTCCTTCAGTAAAAGTTGAAAGGCTGTACCTTGGTATAATTGATAGGAAAACCACCGGCTGAATCTGCTACAAAAGGATTTGATTGCATGAGGTCAGGCCGTGTAGCTGCAATAAGTTAAAGTGCTTTACTCAACGATACAGAAATATATTGGGATGCCCTTAAGTTCATTAGGTATTGCCTTAGGTCATAGCTTACATTCAGTAAATTTTATCCAAGTTCATTTTTCTGGCAGTGACCTGAACTCAGTCTGTTGAGTCCCCAAGTTATTTAGTACAGATACCGTGAACGAAATGCAGCGCCTGCTTTCATCCGTATGCCGAAACGCTCCGTGGTCGTCGCCCCGCGCTGGGTGCCTCGGGCCGGGAGGTGCCCCCGTCTGCGAGGAACTGTTGGACTCCCTCACACCGCGTAGCTGCAGGAGGTCGCAGGGTGAGATTCTGCAAAATGAACGATTGAAACGCTTGCAAACATTGTTTTATTCCCACGGTGAAATTTCATCCTGTCTTATCACAACTGTAATTTCAAGTCCTTCCAGATTTGCCTTCGTAATGGCAGATTTTGAGCAAAGCGCAGGTCTCTGCAGCTCCACCCTTCGCGTCCCTTGGGTGCGGATGTTGCTTCATTAGGCTGACACAAACACCTGGTGTTGCGCTGCCGGTCTCTGGAGGCAGTTTCAGCATCTGGCACGCACTGTGATCTTTTTTTATGTGTGTTTAATCTTTTTATTGACGTTTTATAATTAAAAGTAAGCAGAAACAAATCAAGGATAATATAAAAAAAATGTGAAGTTTTGTGCAGTTGCGGTGGCAAAGGACAGCATATTAGGAAAAGCATCTAAATAGTAGTTAAAAACGCGAATGATAAAATTGCTGTGTGAACCTTGGCGTCCTTATCGGCCGTCTTCCACAGCGCAGCTGATCACCATCACTGGGGTCGATGCACCCCTGAAGATAATGGCTTCTTCACTAATCAATCCCGGGGTTTCTATTAAAGCTTCTGTAATTAATAACCACTTTGGAATGTGTTTCTTAAATTCGGGGCTGCTTTGTGCCTGTCCTTCGTGCAGAAGATGGTGGCCTCCTGCAGCTTCCCGTCTCGTGCCCCCCTTGGCCGTGCGCCCCCGCAGGTGCCAAGGCTGTGCCCAGCTGCGTCCCAGGTCCCCTGGCAGCCGTGGGGGCCTCTCCCCACCCCATCCCAAGCACATGGGCACGGTCCTGCTTCGTGCCGTGGTGGGGCAGTCGGGCAGTGCCCAGCGGGGAGGTTTGGGGGAGCCAGAGCAACGCCAGGGGGTGGCAGCGTAGGGCCTCCTTGGCTCCCGACGCCCTGATTCAGCGGGGCGTGACGAGCCCTTGGCCTAGAAAGTGAGTTCATGTCTTCGTACCACCAACACAGTTCCCTAAAGAGCAGGTGGGATGTTTGGTTGAGTAATGGTCATCGTTCATGTTGTGCAGGTGGTGCAAATTATTAGTGATACGGTAAGGTAAACGTATGGGAAATTATTGCCTGTTTGGCCATGCAGGAAAGCAGGACTCCGCGCTGGCAGCTCCCCCACATCTACCCCTTGCCTAACTCGGGTGAATGCCCAAGTTCAGCGAGCTCCTTTTAAAATCGCCCTGAAACGATGGGTTTTCAAATGGCACCGTGGCCTTTTGTGAAAAACCGTGGGATCTGATGGGCTGACACAACTGCGGTTTGATTCTAGGAAAAGACAGAAGCACGGCTACTGGTCACGTAGCGCACAGCTCCTAGCGTCAGTCAGGCTTGTGCCCACCTGCAGGCAGCTGCACTTGGTGGAGGGAACTGACGCTGCTTGAAATATTGCCGCGCTTTTTCAGTGTTATGAGCGTTCATTCTTCACCTGGGAAAGAGGAATGTTTTATTTTAATCCTTGAGTTTGCATATGAATAGTCTGAGATTTGGCTTTATTGTGTGCATTAGCTGAAAACCCATGGAGCAGAAAAGCAACGCACAGAGCCTGTGGATAGTTAGAGGGAAATTGCAATGCGCCCTTATTTGAGGGAAAAGTAGATTAAAAATAACTACTTCCCTTATATCATCTGTGGAAGTGTCTTGTTTTGCTTCTGTATTAAAATACAAAGCAGCATTTATCTGTTTTCGTACACAGTTATGGAGGGAAGAAATCAGATAAATTTTCCTTTGGAATGAAGCCCATTAATACAGGGGATCCTTTAAGAGAGACGGAGTATCAACAAGGTGTGCAGAAATATTAAAAATATTTTGCAGCTGGTATTTGAAACGTTTTATTTTAGCAAGGACTGTGGGTATAATTAAAGTTTTATTATCACACCCGGGAGGATCAAGCCCTTCATAGGTAGGTAATGCAGGTTCAAAGCTAAAACCTCACCTGACAAAGTTATTTTCCCTTCCCTCCTATCCCCCAAAAGAAAAATGCTCCTTACTATGGGCATGTACTATATCATCAGCATCGTGTTAAAAACGCCTCTTTCAAATCTCTTCCAAATCCTTTCGAAGGCGTGCTTTAGATCAACCAGTTAGCACCTCAGTTCTGTTCCGTGCTGTCTTTGAGAAGGTGCTGGAGGGTGGCACACACGTACACAGTTGCAGAGGACCAGCAATATTCCGATTTTAACTGCTTCTATTCTAAAAGTGGGAATACAGATAAACTCATGTTCTGTCTCACAGGGCAATTTATGACTTTTTTTTACAAATTAAAAGTCTTGAAATTGTCTTCAAAATTTAAGACAGATGAAAAATAAGCATTGTGCCTGTATTTCATTAATGTTGCGTATTTTACCGTCGTCTTCATGGCCTTTCTTTGTGCTAAAGGATAAGTCTGAGACAAGCATCAGTTAAGGTAATGGGACTGTAAAGCAATCACGTAATTAGTTATCTGACTTCAATCATTTAAAAAAATTTATAGCTATATATTGAAAAGCTGCGTCTAGAAGGGAAAATAAACAAGGGTGTGTGAGACGGAGCGCGGGGGAGCCCTGGCAAAACCGCCGGCAGCTCCCGTCCTGCCGAGCCAGAAGGGCAGCCCCAGGCCCCCAAAAGCCCTCACGGTGGGGACCGCAGCGGGGTGTCCCCCGAAAAGCAAAAAGGGCGGTGGGACATGAGGGCACCAATGCCGTCATCTGCCCCTCCTCTGGGTTACGCATTTGTTTTGCAGAGAGGGAGAGAGAGAGAATCCTGCTGAAGGGGAAGCTGAAGTGCGTATTTGTACCGCTTCTTCTTAGATTCCAGCATTATTTAAAAATAAATAAATAGAGCTCGGAGGTAGGCGGGGGGGTTGTGAGCTGCTGGTTTCCAGCTGGTAGCAGACATCAGCAGCCAGGGGACGGGTAAGTACCGCTGCACCGTGCACGTGGTTCGTCTCTGCGTTGTTCAGAGAGGTTGGTTTTGCAGCGGTCCCTTTTGAGGAGCTGGCATCTCGAGATCGCTGCTCCATGGCGCAGAATTCCCTGCCTTGGGGTGCCAAGAGATCAGCATACTCCTGGGAGCTTCCCTCTATTTACTTATTTCCCCGTGCAAGAACCAGAATTCTCCAGAAACGTAAGGCATCTCTGTTCATCCATTAAATATTTCTCTTAAATCCTGAGGTTTGGTCTTTAAATTTCCATTAATTTGCACTGTTTGGTCTGTTGAGGTTTTCATTTGTCAAAATTGTTAGCTCTTGGGTATTAGTTACGCAAATATTGATGTGCAGCTTTGGCCTGTTGGCTATCAATTGAAATCAGAAAATCAATGGACTTAATAGCTGCTCATTACGCAGTTGATGCATTTGCAAGGCTGAGCCGGGTATTGTCAGCGAACAATCAATTCAGTCAGAAACTATTACATGATCACTGCCAGAAACGGTTTCATGGTGTTTTGGTGTGTTTAGAGTTGACCTTAGCTTCCGCAGCGCTCGAGACACAAAATAACCCCCCTGGGGGGTCCTGGGGAGCAGCACGGGTGTGCCAGCGGGGGCTCCACAGGGGACCCCCGGGGACCCACAGCGGGGAGAAGGCGAAGGCAGAACCATTTTTTCGGTCTCATGTTTATGGTCGCGTACGGCAGCGCTGCCTTGGCTGCCCGTTTCAAGAAGCGACTGTAACGCAGTGCGTGGCGCTGGGCCTCGGAGGCTCGAGGCTCGCATGCCAGAGGACACGCGTTCCTTCCTTCTTTGCACCTTTGGGAAATCACAGCCGAAAAATTGTCGGCGTGTTAAAGGGATGCTTCCTAAACGCTGTGGGTCGTTTCAGATCGCGCAGCCATCCTGGCGAGTTAGATATAAGGAAGGCACCTCGTAATTAAACCTTGTGAAATAGTGAAAAAGCAGGAGGAGTCAAGTATATCAGTAATATACCATAGCTGTGGTCTAACTTTCTGTCAAAATGTGTTCTTAGACAAGTAATGAATCTGTTGTTCAGCTGAGGAATGGCCCTGTGGATTCTAAATGAATTACTTATTTGCAGCCAGAAAAAACTTACCTTTGTGATTTGTACTGCAGTCCTGCAGAAACACACGCATTTGGTCGAAGTTCCCATGCAAGTCCTCACACCGAATTGAAAAGAAATCCATCAGCTCAAAGCACCAAGCATCTACGTATCTGCCAGTTGTTATTTTTAAGTCTATACCACTGTTCCCCAAAACAATTGCTAGAAAGTCGTGTCCTTCATTTTAAGCAGGTATTTTTCCCAACTGGAAATAGATTATTAAGGGTTATATAAAGTAATGGGTTATTAAAGTCAAAGAAAAATCCAGACACTCGGTAAACACGTAGGATGAGTGAAGTACAGACTAAATTAATGATACTTAAGATGACATACATAATTATAAGAGAAAGGTCAGGGTAGGTGGCAGTTTTCCCAAGTATACAGAGTGTCAGAAAAATCCCCCAAGTATATATTTTAATTGAGTTATGTTTTCTTTCCTTCACGTTGAGGCATTAAGGTATTACCCCATTGCTGGGTCTGCGCTCCTAGAATTTACCATGGCAAAATTCCCAGAGCTACATTTTGACAGTAAAACCACATCACGCGTAGGCTCCTTCCAGGAGTGACATACAACCTTGTATTTGCCTCCAAATCATCGCCGTCATTTTTTGTTTTTAACAAAAATAGATTTAATACACAGGAAAACAGATTTGACAAGAGTGAAGAGGAATCGGAAGCTAATTAAGACGTGTGAGAGACCTGTGAGAAGTGTAAGAAGCCAGCAGCTCCGACACGAACAGAAAACTGCGGCAAAGAGCGCACGAACCGCAAGCAGACGGCGCGGCGCGAGGAGCCGGCTTGGTCTCAGAGGCGCCGTGAGCCCCCCGCAGCGCAGCACCGGCGCTCCTCTGCTCCGCTCCAGCGTCGCGCCCAGGTCCGGCACCTCCAGCGGGGCCGGGGCCAGGCTGCGGGTGGAAACCCTTGCGGCAGCAGCCAGCCACGCGCCCTCCTCTTGAAGAGTTACGCTTACTGAAAAGGAAAACAGAATAGAAAAAAATGGCACAGTGCCACAGTCAGCCGCTCGGGCTTGGTTTTCCTGGACAGTCTGGCGTGAAGCTTTTGCGCCAGCAGAAGCAGAAAGCTGGAGGAGCTGGAGGGACGTTTCACCCAGCCTCAACCAGCGCCAAGGCCTTGTCTGCCAGGAGGGGAGCCCTCAGGGGCTCCTCGTACCGGCACATGGGGAAACTTGCCTCGCTACACATACTCCCCAGAGGAGGCAGGTATTAGAATTGTTTTCTCCAATAACAATTGTAAGAAAGTGGGTTTTTTTTCATTTTCTTTTAGCCTTTGATTTGCCGCCAGCCGCCGTCCCACGTGCGCTTTGCTGCTCCCGCCGTGTTGAGGAGGAAGCGCTCGGGGCGTGTGTGCGCAGCTAAAGCACACCTCTGCGCTGAGGGCAATCGAGCACGTGGAAATCAAGGAAAAAAACCACAGAATTAAACATTATGACTTTTAAGTCCATAATTGCAAATTATCCACTGAATTTCTCCCTCAGTCAGTGTTGCTTCCTCTTGGACAGTTCAGTTAGTAGGAACTATCAATTATTTTACAGTCTCGTTACTAAATAGGCAGATCCGTACTTTATTTCACTGTAGCTATTCAAACCTCATCTTAAAAACAGCATTAGGAATTTGTTCACAGGCTGTTCTGGGGGCTCACCACTACAGGATCTGCGTGTTCAAGCTGTTGATGTTTCATCTTGCGACGGCCCTGCGAGGTGAGCGAGCGTTATTCCTTCAGGGATTTTAAGAAGAGAGCAGAGACAGCAGCATAGCAGGGCGTCAGGTTTGGAGAGCTTTAAAGGCAGAGCGTGCCGTCTTTCCTCACCGTCATCTGCAGCAGCTGCATTTCAAGTAAAGTCCGGGGGGTTTAGCTCGTGGGCGTGCTTTGGACGTGATTGTGCAAGGCTGGGTACAGGAGCTGGGAAAAGCTTAAACCCACCTCAGAGTTCGGGCAGAAAAGTACGACGTCTCGGTAAAGCAGGAGCAAACGGGATCATTTCCAAATGTACTGATTTGCCTAAACAAAGGTGGATTTTGACTCAGAGGAGAAAAGCATTCTTGGCACTTGGCCAATGGGTTGAAGAAGCAGGTTCGAGCCTTTTTCCCCCTGAAAAAAAAAGGCACGAATTAAGGAGCCTGTGAAGTTAGGGGAGACTGCGTATTGGCTAAATTCATCAGGAATTGGATCCATTTGTATGAACCACAGCCCCTTGTGTGGAGCCTTTTATATTCTGTTAAAAGATGTTGTTTTGTTGATCTCCATGACTGTGCCACTGTTACACGTGTACTTACCACGTGTCAAATGCGCATTTATTTGGACAGCCAGAATGAGTCCATGGGATAAGTGTGAGACTTAGCTGAGAATGCATTTTCTCATTTATGCTGGCTGATGCCTCAGTGTGGTGGGATTTTGAATACATGCGCCTAGCACCAGTCAAACATGACATATGTTTAGTTGGCATGAACGGCGTTGTTTCGTGTACCAACTAAAGGCCTGGCCCAGTGAAGAGCTGGAAAAGTAATTTGAGAAAAAAATACAATTTTTGCTCAGCTATTTTTCATTTAGCCACTTAAATTGTGTTCGGTGTTTGAGGGTAACCAGAGGTGGTTCTTGCTACTGTGCATTTCCCCTGATGTGTTACTGAGAATCAATATATGGACTGGAATAAAAGCCTGGAAGTTACTGCTATTGACACCAGCATCATCGTGGCACCGTGTGTCAACGTGCAGTGCTGTGGAATTGTTAAAATACGCATATTTCATAGCTTCTCTGTAAAGCCTCCGCAGACGGTACCGCACGCTGCAGCGTGCAGGAGAAAGAAATCACGGGGCGTGTGCAGTCGCCCGTCCTCAGCTTTCAGCACGACTTTCTGAAGAGCAGACAAAGAGAGGTCCATGAAAAACCCCGCGAGGGGGCACGGGCCCAGCGCTGCTGTCCTGCGTGTGCAGCCGTGTGCCTCGCCACGGCCCACGTCCAGGTACTCGTCCCGTTCCCTGCAGGTCTCTCATGCACCCGTCTTTTTCCGCGCGCCCAGCGCACAGGACCAGAACGGGACCGACTTCGATTCTGCTGGTTCGGTGCGGCTGCATCCCTGCCTGCGACGGGGTGTGGCTGGGCGTGGAAATACTTTTATTTATCCGAATGTGTCCGAGAGACGTGTGTAAGCTCAATATAGACAAATTGTTACATATTCAATGTATATGCAATATATCCACTCGTTAGTTTGTACATACAATACAGAGGTTATTTGGGATACAGATATATAAAAGATAGAAGAACCCAGTAATTGCCTTTAAGATCAGAGCACAAAGCATTACCTTGGATTTTACAAGGCCAGCGAGCAACAAAAGAGCAGTAATTTATGAGCTCAGCGTAAAAGAATAGCATAATTGCATTAAAAATTAATGCTAATGAACACTAAAATGGGGAAGGTGGTTATGATGAAAGTTTGTATTCATCTTCCCTGGTTTGAATGATGGCTGGTGGCTTGATTAATGGCTTAATTTCTATCAATTAGCGGGGAAAAATCTCCTACGAGACAAGGGTAAATTGAGCATTGAATTACATATCTTGCTTTTGTGTGCGGAGAAAAAAGAGCAGCGTACCCCTGCTATTAGCCACAGTGACAAATGCGGTGTGCCCTGCGACGTCGGCAGGCCCTGCGCAGGCTGCAGCGCGGGGCTGGGCTCGGGGCAGCCCCGGCTGCCTGCGCCCTCGTGTAGCTGCTGCTCACCGGCACGGCACGAAGCATCCACCGCGTTCAGCGCCGTGTCCTAGCGCTCTGCGAGCCGACTTTGGCTTGCTCCTCGGTATTTGTAAATGCCCTGAAAGGCTGCGGGGTGTGAGCGGACGTGGGGAATGGCGCACGTGGAAAACCCGCAGGGGTGAATTTAGCGCGGGTGCAGAAAGCCGGCTGTTCGGAGCTGCCTCTTCTGGACTTCGGAGCTCAGTTGCGAAAGTTTCCCCATTTGATTTGATTTGAGCCCTGCTATGTCTGTTCTGCTGAAGAAAGGATGTTACTGTGCAGACTTGTTTTAAAATACCACAAAGGGTAGATTATATGGCTATAGCATATTTAAGCAGTGGATCGTAGGTGTGAGAGTACTTGCAGCTGAATTACAGCTGAAGCAGTACGCATGCAGTAGGATCAAGATTCTGTGGTATCACCTAAGGGCACCCAAAGTAATGCCAGGTGAAATGTAAAATAATTTCCTCTTCAGCCGATTTGTCTGTTTGTGCTTTCTTCTTTTCATCCTCAGCTCATAAACAAAAGAGCAGAAAAAATAGCAATTTGTTCCGCAACTATTTCCAAAGATTTCACTTAATGTGTATTATATTTTCAGTGGGTCAGCTAAATTAGCCAAGTATACCCCTTTAAATGAAATTAGTTAAATATGAAGAAACATATATTCTGAGGAACATCTTAGGTTTATTTTGACGTTGCCTTGATTCTTAGGGAGTTTTCGTCAAGCAGGTCTAGCTTAGGTAAAGGGATCGGTTCATTTTCCTAGTCAGGGCTATAGATTAAAAATGAATCCAGTGAGCGTTTTACATTTGCACCTGAATGTCATACAAGAAATATATAAAATAGATTTTTATTTGATTTAAAACAGTTTAATGGGTCACTGACAAGATGCTAGGTGCTTCTGTTCCAAAACCTGTTAAATTCATAGCAGGATTCATCAGCGGTTTTGTCTTTAGGAATAAGCAAACAAATGGGAATGTGTCCGGTGGAGCTTGCAGGCAAGTTGCTTCTTCCTTTATCTGAGTCCCTGGCGTTTCTAATTACTGCGTGTGTAAAATTGGGGGATAGCATCTCAGGGATTCATCCGACAGAGGTATGCATTTTGTTTCTAAAGGGACATTTCAAATCACTGCTAACACGGACTAACCCAACATGAGACAGCAGCCCCAGAAACCCCGTGTGTGTTCGCGCCCACCCCTCGCGGGAAGCGTAAAACACCAAACTGCCACCGGTGCCCGACATCAAATCCTCCGTGGCTCGGGCAGCCGAGGCACAGGGATCCGGAGATTCCTCTAACATTAGGTTAGGTGAAGGCTCCGTAGCAGAGCCGGCTTTATGGTGGGAGGCAAAAAGAGCGACAACGGCCACTGGTGCCCGCACGGCGCTGGGCAGGGCCGTCCGCTGCCCCCGCTGCTCCCGGTGCCGTGCGTCGCGGCGCTCTGCGCGGCGTGCTGTCAGCGGGCCCCGGCTGCTGCCATTGATCATCGTTCTTGCTGCTGCTGGGATGGCCTATTTATAAAAAATGGCCTCAACAATCCCTAACGCGATATTTAGCTTGTTTTTTTCACGGTAACACAGTAAAAAGACTTGCTGGGCAATGAGTTAGTATTGATTTATTTTTTTTTTGTCTGTAGCCTCTTAGCTTTCTGACTCCATTATTTTTGATTTTACTATGAAATACATATCCTTTCCACTGACATCTGACAAACAACATATGGAAGTCATTTTATCTACCAATAATGCGTTTGTCAAAAATATCATGCGCTAATGGGTTCTGCTTCCTCCAGTCCATTTTCCCCAAGTTAATGTCACTGATGTAATTCTAAACATTTAGTGATTTTTGCCCCCTTAATAATTTGTCATTCCTATAGGTTTGGGTAAGAGTCGCATAGGATACTGTAGCAGGCTGGGAACTGGCCGTAGGTTGTGCGTAATAAAGCGCTGAGCAACTGGTTTTAAAACTGCATTCACTGGCTTATCTCTGATCCTCGGTTTCAGTCCTGTGGCTACCAGGACGCTCACCGTTCCTTTCGTACCCTCAGACCAGGTGTACCCAAGAGCTCGAGGAATTACGATTTCCTCTCTCTAGGAGGGCATTGGTATATTTGGTTTTGTACTTCCCATGGGATCTTTAGAAATCTTTTTTAGAAAAGAAGTCCTTAGCACCAAGCCAACAGAACTTTTAAACACAAGGTTAATTGTAAGCAAGCAATTTTTTCCTTTTTAACCCAAAAGAATTACGCTTAAGTACGAACTCAAGCTTTGCTGTAGCGCAGCTGCTGGGCTGAGCTTTGCCAAAGCTGGAGCTTTTTGGAGGCTTCCTGCAAGTTGTATCTCTTTTGTCTGCCTCACCTGTGCTATAGTGCGCTTCACAGAGACTGCCCGCTGCTGCCCGACACTCCGCCTCGACCGTCTCAGGGCGGCCCCAACATACGGGTGCAGAAAGCATCTGGCGTTCAGAAGTAAATAAGCTGGAGATAAACTGGTTAACGTTGTAAGCGGGAGCATGCAGTTAGAAGAATGAATTCCAGATTTGCTTGTCACTGCAGTTAGACACAGAAGTTGGTAACGAAGATTAACTGAGCTCTGAATCTGAAGAAGCAGAAAATGAAACCGGCAGTAAAGCAAACACTTTTTTGTCGGCTGTACTGCAATGAACAAGCCGTACAGAACTCATGATGTAGCTTGTCACGAGAACAGGGGTGGTGGCACGTCTCTGGGCATCCACAGCCAAAGCAAAATTCCCCTTGGTACAAGGAGAAGTAGTTTTACTACTGCACGCAGACTGGACTCCACCGTGTTGGTTGTTCTGGCCACGATCCCGTACCTTCTCTGGGAAATTCCCATGCCATAAATCTCGCAGTTGTCCTGCAAGGACTTCTCCAGCGAATTCTTAAGTTAACATCTGGAATGGTGTCGCCTTCAATGGTAACGGCCCACTCACTGTTGTTATTTTTACTAAAGGAGAATGATTTTTTGTGTAACAGGATATTTTAGGCTGCATTGCAAGTTGTTTTTTTCCTTTTCCTGGTATGCACTGCAGTAAGATATATTCAAGACATTGCTTAGACACGGCTTTTATCCTAGGCTTACAGTAATGTGTACTGACATTGCACCTTCTTTTTGTAGACCAAGCCACCCTAGTAGAGCAAGTGAAACGAGTGAAAGAAATTGAAGCTATTGAAAGTGACTCCTTTGTTCCACAGACATTCAGATCAAGTAAAGAAGTCAAAAAGGTAAGTTTTCAATATCCTTTCTTGGTGCATAATCCTTTCAGAGTCAGGTGGAATCTACGCTATGAATACAGTTTCCACTGATGAAAGAGCATCGATGTTGACAACCCTAAGTCCCACCACTGGAGTCAGAGTTTGGACAGCGACTCTCTCGTGTTCTTGTGTGGTGCGCAAGGAAGAACACATCTAAGTGTGTAACAGTTTCGGTGAAGTCCACTGGTTTGATTGTACATTGTAACTAGGCTGCACAACTCCGGTTTTTAAAAATTATTTTTAAGTCATATCAAGTCATGAAGATTTTTTTAAGGCAAAGCAGAAGGATTAAAATCCAAAAGTAATCAGACACTTACATTGCAATTAAGGGTAGAGATCAGTGTTTTTAATTCTGCTGAACTGAAAACAGAGTTCAAGACCATTTTTACTCCCTGAAATGAAATGGCTTCATTTTCAGACAGCTTTCCAAAAACCTAATGTGAGACATCCAGGCTTCAGAACTCTGCCTGCATTTTGGCTGCCAAGTTTTCTAGGGAACTCGGGCACTTTTGTCTTTGGCAGTATGTAAGCAAAGTGTTGGTTCAGTTTTTCCACCTGACAGCAAAGGATTTTGAATCATCACTGTATGTTTCCCCAACATGCAGTTTATTGTTTTTCCAGAAGTATCTGAGAAGTTCATGCAGCTTCTTCAGAAGGCGATCCAAAAAATAAAACAAAGGTACAGTTCTGCAAACTCTCTCCTTGCCTCTGGCAGTACTTCTTCCTCTCCGTGTGTTCGGTCCGGAGGTGTTAGTCCATGCCCAGTCGGTTCCTGCTAAGCACGCTGAGAAGTATTCGCATGAGGATCCTTTTGTGGGCATTCAAAGAAAGCTGAATGCTTGGTTAAGATCCTGTCATGGTTGGGAGTTTGAGGATAAAATACTCAGATGTGTTTCTTTCTTTTTAGTCAATAGAGCCTACTGAACTAAAACACGAACCTGTAACAATAGGAGCGGGAACTGTTGAAGCATCTGCTCCCGAAAAAGAAACAGCACCTGCCAATATTCCTACTGCCATCAAATACCAGGACGATAATTCCTTAGCACATCCAAATGTAAGTGTGTCAATATTGACGTTATCTGTAGAACAACGCAGCCTGTTCAACGAGAGCAGGTTCACACGACCTAACAACAGTTTTGCCCATCAAATAATCTGTGGTCTGGAGACTGTTTACTAATGGGCCGCTCACTGGCTCAAAAAGGATTACTTTCCTTGCATAATCCAGCAGAGGAAAATGACAAGAGGAGGTTCACCAGCTTCTTGGCTAAAAGCCATGTGAATGCAAGTGAAACATCTTTTTGTCTTTTTTCTTTTAATTAAAAAAAAAAAAAGAAGACTTTTCCCTTGCATTTTAACTGATATGTATTTTAACAGACATTGCTGCTAAGTCCTGTTACTGATTGAGTCACACCTGACCTGGACAGTAAAACAAGTGCTTGGCAATAGAAATGCAAGAACATATACTTAGGGATTTAGGAAAGTTAGATAGGAAAACTAAGCAGTGAAAACCTGTATGAACGTTTTAAGATTTTCTTAGAGGGAATTGTGTTGAGAAGCTATCTGAGCATTGTAAAAAAAATTAAAAAAAAAAGTTCTAAGTTTTATTTTCAGCTATACAATGGGAAAAATATACAATCAATCACACTCATTCATCCAGTCAAAACACCAAGTTCTGTTAAAAAATGATGCAGTTTTTGAGTTACAAACACATTTTATAACCAAGTAGCTCACTTGTTGACTGTAGGGGAATTTTAAATCCTTTCCATGTCCATAAAAATTCAGGAAAATTGGTTTTGGTTTGTCCATTTGGAAAGATGATAGAAGACTCAGAACTTACCCATTTTACCAAATCCCAAGGCTTTAACTACCTGATAGAGTTAATAATATTATATTATTGGAGCTAAACTTATGCAAATTCCTTTGTGAACACTTTTAATTGGAAATACGAGTATTTATTTATTTATTTTTAAGAATTAGCAGGTTAAAAATGACTTGCAGTAACTAAACTAATGCAAGTTTTTAATACTGGATATGGTTAACAATGATGCAAGACCTACACAAATCAACAAACTCACTGTTTCAGAGGGAGACAATGTAGAATATCTTGGCTTTCAAATTATTGGAGTCTCAACCTTTACTACTGTGTTTATTTCACTATTTTAACACCCACGTGCAGCTGAGCTTCTGTTCTTAGCATTGAAATAGTCAGTATGTATTTCAACACACTATAACAAACAGAAAGTTTAACGACTTTTGACTACTTTTCTTCTTCCCCCCTTCTCCTCTCAGCTGTTTATCGAGAAGGCAGAAGCAGAAGAGAAGTGGTTTCAGAGGCTGATGGCACTTCGGCAGGAAAGGCTGATGGGCAGTCCGGTGGCCTGAGCAAACTCCTGTGGCCATCGTATACAAGTTCTCGATGAATGCTAAGAAATTCTACCATTAAATGTTTTATTTTTCTCTTTTGAGGGGATTTTAATACTCAGTATGAGACGTACAGAGAATAAATATTTCATCCGAATAAACAAGAGTGTTCTATCCTCGGTTTTTTCCCCTAACTCATTGCTGGGTTACTTGTAGCGCTGAGAAGGGAAGGCTATCGGAGCAGTGTAATTTGCTTTTTCTGTACTGGATTCCTCTTGGGTGCAGACTTGACAGCCCAAGGAGACGTAGTTTTATACCTCCCAATCCCCCCAAATATATAACCGTGTAGCAGTTTAAAGATAAATGAAAAAAATAAGACTGTCAAAGAAAGTTCAGATTTACCAGTGCGCAGACAGCAGGAGTACAAATGATACCGCCCTGGGCCGTTAGATCTTTTGCAGCCGAAGAAGGATTCAGGGCAAATTATGCTGCTGTTATCTCGTCTTGCTTCCGCTTTGCGTTACGGGAGCAGCTTTTGAATCCTGAACATCTGTGGACGGTCTCCTCGCTGAGGGGCTGTTCTGAATTGATGCGCTCATCCGCCCGCTCCAGCCTTGTCCGGGGTCCTCACTTCTAGTGGTTCTGAGTGGAAAGAAATGTTTTAAATTTCCCTGAATATCTGCCCGCTACTGTTAGCATCCTGGAGCAGATGTAAGGAAAAACTATGTTAACCTTTTAAATAAATTTGTTACATTTTCAGCAGTTTTCAATAACTATTTCCTGTGCAATTTTAAGCATATTAAAACGATCGATAATAAGGAAAAGAGAGTCTTCTCTGAATTCTTAATGGGAAATAACATAAAGAATGTGTCTTCTGATACAGACCTTTGTCAAAAAGACTAATGAAATACCTTTTACTCTACAGTTTTCAGTATATGAAGTTTCCATTTGTCCAAGTGTGACTTTAAAATAATTAGTCACATTTGACCATATCAAGCTTATCCCTCAAGTATATTTAAAAAAAAAATCTGTCCATCATCTAACTAAATACCAGAGATCAACCAAATAAAATACAAAAGTATTTCTTTTGAGGTGTCTGGTAAATCTGTGAGAAACCTATTCCATCAAGGGAAGACTAAAATAAGCCTCCAACTACTGGACATAAATATCTCATTGAATTACCTGCCTGGGCTTTCCTTTGGGAATGAAGAAATTCGTAAGGCCTTTTTTTTTTTTAAGTTTACTTTTCCTTGTTCTCAGATCTGCAGTGAAAACAATCAGAGGGAAAAAGATTCTGGAAATGTACTTCGGTCGTCTTATTTTTGTTTAGATCATTGATGGGAAATGTATTAAATTTGCATTCTAACATGTTTTTAATTTTTCATTGTGAACACTGTTAGTTTTATGTGGTCCTGCATTAAAATGGCTATCTGTGTTTCAAGACTATCTTGTCTGCAACAAAAAGTGGAAAAAAAGTTGTTTCTCTTGTTTCATTTCAGCATTTTCAGTGGCAAATATCTGTCATTGTCCTGTTTTCTAATTGCTTTCTATGTTTCTTTCATAGTAAATAAAAAACTGTGTGATCCCTACATAAGGTGCAGGATTAAATTCCTCTTTTTCACACATCATGTCAGATAATTCCAGTAGTTTTATTTGACGCAAAATGATTCTTTTTATTTAATTTGCATCCCTACATGTTATTAAGAAAATTCTACAAACCAGTCAAAGTAAATAAGACTTAGTGGTAATAACAGGGTGTACGTACTATTTCTAAGCAATTGATAATTAAATTTGTCCGTGCTGAAGGAGAATTGTGAGCCAGATCTGGAAAGAAAATGGAAATAGCACTTAGATCTTCTGAAATGCCCTGAAAGGCTGAATATACAGTCCTGTACTGAGATATGCCAAACATAATTTGAGACACGGAGCAAATCCTTGTCAAGTTGATTTCTACAGTTCCAGTTGCAGACTAGTGTTCAGAATAACCAATAAAAGAACCATTCAGAATTCGGTAGTTTTAATGAAATATTTAACTTGTTTATTGCCCCGGTGTCTCTGTGGAAACAGTTCATTTAAGAAGCAGTTTCTTCTGCTTTAGGCCCTATATTCTCTCACCTTCTCCCAACTCCTATTTTGAACATTCATTACGTGTACTTACGTTTATGAAGTTGGTGGTGCTGGGAGAAGGACTTGTCAGGACTGGGTTTTTAACTTGGTACCATCTGTTACAAATTAGCAAGTGCACTATCCTTCTTGTTAGAAACCTGTGAATTCATACCATACAGATGCTTACAGATGCCTAAATCGAGTCGGTGATGCTCAAGTGTGCGATTAATGAAGGTAAGGTTTCACACGGAGTTGAGTAGCAATCTGAGCAATGCCAGGTGTTGCATCTTGCAGGTGAGTTGCAATCTTCTTGTGGCTCCCTCATTGCCTTTGGTGAAGCTGGATGTTCAAAGCACCGATCCTTGTGACGTTCGTGGCCTTCTGCAAAATTCGTTCGCAGTGGCTCTCGGTGCTTTCCAAAGCTGAGCCTATTAAGGGGCGCTGGATCAGCACTCCGCCTTTCTGAGAACCTGCCGTTGCTGATTTTACAGCTTAACTTTCAGCAAAAATAGAAGCTGTTCCACTGAGTTTGCTCTTGTAGAGTAAAATAAAGGTTGTATAAGGCCAATCCGTGGGGTTATAAGTGTAAATGTTTACCACAGCACTCTCGATTCAAGTTGTGTAAACTCTCTATTTCCTTCTCTTGCTTTTACTTGAATAGCAAGCATCCTGTGATAAATTATTCATTTTCCTGTCAAAGGTAGACAGATATTTGAACATCAGAAATGAAGTATGGAAGAAGGCAGCAACATTACAAATAAACTTGATTCTATAACCAGCACTGCAAGACTAGAGAGAAATTAGAAAAACGTACTACTTAAAATTATTTTATAAGCTTCAGGCGCATTTTCAATGGTTGTGTTGAAATACATGTGCTCTCCACAAGTTCCACGTGTGGGGTGTGTTCACTTTAGGAAAAGACAGAACGTGTTACCTAATCAGATAGCCAGATACTAATTGTATTAACTGTGTTGTAACACGGGCATGAAACTCGTATCAGTGTACACCGGTGTAATTTAATAAGGCAAGAACCTCTTGCCTGTGAAGACCTTATTTCTTTGTGTCATATTTTGCCATATTTTGTCATATTTTGATTAA
Organism: Anser anser; assembly: GCF_964211835.1. Lineage (NCBI taxonomy): Eukaryota > Metazoa > Chordata > Aves > Anseriformes > Anatidae > Anser > Anser anser. The sequence goes on along the minus strand of NC_139729.1, from coordinate 27,101,679 downwards.
GAAAGGGAACGAAAGAGCTGTTTGTTAGCTGTCCAGCCAAAACATAGAACTATTAGGAGGACTGTGCAGCCCTGAGAGACAGCTGCGATAAGGTTTTGTCATTCAGGACGTGTGACAGTGTGTCTCTGATACAATTGGCTGTAACACAAAGTTCTTCATAATACCAAAGTACCTTAAATCTGACTTAGACAAATCATGTGTAGGAGTGAAAAGATAATGCTGTAACTTGATCCGTTCAGACTTCTGGTAGTCAGCAAAGACCTCTACCCCTAGAAATTACATTAGCAAACTCATTTCACTTAGCCTGCTGAACAGCCACCATCAATTAAAATCAAACTCGACTGATTTTGATTTGATAACTTTCAGGTAAAATGTTTGCTGGCCCTTTCTGATTTCGTCAGTCATCCAGCATCTCCACAACTATTTTTTTTTTATTATGATAGTTGCTTGAAAATTAGCTGCGTTTACTTTTAAATTACGGTGGTTACAATATTTTAGAAAGATTTTTTTCTACTAAAATAATGTTAGCTCCAAAACCACTGCCAGCCAGGAGATCAAATGTTGCTACTTCTGCTGCAACCTCTCAGATATGAACAGGACTGAATGATCCCGAAGGCCGTTTTGCCGTCAGTAACCCAAAACCAACCTCCTTGGTGATTATAGTTTTCCATTTGTCAAGTTACAAGAAGCAGGTTATTTTTAGTGGAGATCCTTGAACTCTAGAAACCTGTTTCAGAAGAGATCAGCTTGAACCCATGACTTAATCCACCTATGATACAAGGCTTCAAATAGTAGCAGTAATAAAAAGCAATGCTGTGAGTATTATTAGGGCAGAATTTAAAGTTCACCATTTGTAATTTCGACTTAATGTAGTATTTCTTAATTATTTTTTTTCCTGACTCTGTTCCCTTCCCTCCCTGTCTTCCTCCTTTGCTGAGACCTAGATTAAAAAGAGTAGCAGTGGCCAGGCCAGATTATGTGACACAGGGGAGCAAGACTTAGACACTGAGTCACTCTGGAATTGCCACTCCAGGATGAGATGTGACACGATACTTGCACTCTTTCTGACACGATACTTGCACTCTTTCTGGAGTTGAAGCTCAGCCCAGAAAGGGGAGGAGGGAGCTCAGCTCCTAGGGCTAGTGCAGAGCTGTCCTTCACTCCTAGCTGGGCTCCCACCCATCAGAGCGTGCTTCACAAGCTGATTTTTTTTTTCTAATGTTACTTAAACCCAGGTGAAAATGAAAACCGTTACTTGGCTATTGCTTTTGCTTCTTTAGAAATACAAGACGGATTAGGACTGCATAGCTGTAGTGCTGTAGTGGTGATACGAGAAGCCTTTCAGCCCTTGGGGACCATTTCTGAGCGCAGTATTTTGAAAAGGCTGTAGTTTAAAAGGTGCCGTCTCGCGCTTGCTGAGCTTCCACTGTAAAAATCTCGTTCCCACTAGATGTCTCTGCAGTCCCAGCGCAGTTGTCGCACGAACCTCAGTGGCCATCTAGAAAGGCTGTATAAATAAATGCACGTAAAGCGAACCTGCCTTTTTGTTTCCTAACTGGAGCTGGAGTTCAGGTATCAAGACAGAGCACTGCTGCCTTAGAATCTCAATCTTTTCAAATAAGAAATACTGATCAAACAGGTAAAACCCAAGCATGTACAATGTATTCAGTGCAGTCCCTGGGGGACTTTACCGGAGGAAAATGTATCCTCTCTGTCCTAAAGCAGCTTGCCACAAGGTCAGGCAGTGAGCTCTGTGACGGGCAGCTTCTGGCACTGCCTGCTGGGGACAGGACTGTCACCTTCCTCTGGGCGCCGCAGGTGCTCCCGGCTGCTGGAGGCGACAGCTGGATTTTCAAGTTACAGTTCTGAAAGGAAGACATAAACAAACCTCATTCATTATTATTAGTGGGACCTGAATGCTGCTAACATTTGTAAAAATGTCGAATGTGGGTTTTTTGGATACCTTTTCAGTGATTTCAGAGTATTTTTCTGTAAGTTATAGCCCTCTCATTTCAGTATTCATACGAGTTACAGAGCTGGGTGACTATGTGAATTGATTATACATTTAAATAAAATATTAATGTAAATGTTATTACATGTCTACCGCTAGTTGCTTGTAGTAGAATGATGCTTTTATCTGACACTTACCAACAATTTATAACAAACTGCTTTTGCAAAATACTCTGCGTTGGGCTGACGTTACAGATGGAATGCAATCAGTTTTTTAACAACACTATCAAAAGGCCACTTCCACTAAAAAATATGCCTAAGCCTCTGGAAATTGCATTGCGTCTTTAAGCCTACCTGTAAAAGACTTTAACCGTAAAAATGGAAGAAGTAAGGATGCCTCATTTATGCCAATACATTTTAAATTTAAATAGTAACTGCTGAGCCTTACAAAACTGACTGGGGATTGAGCACTGATTGTCTGAGTCCTCTCAAATTACCTTCAACCTTGCTTCTGACATTGCTTGGTTGTACAAGGAAGGCTACAGTGCAGAACTGATCGGAGCCCCCAAGTGACCTGTTACCAGGTTTTTTTCCAAAACAGTTCAGAAAAAGGACTTAGTTTTAATACACTGTGCTGGTCCTCAACAGATAATCAGAACTAAACTTTCCCTGCACTTTTGGAAGTTAGGGGCTGCAGCAAATGTAATTAAAAAGTAATTGTGTAATAAAAGTTGGCATTTTCTCTTTAGAACTGATTAAACCTCTTCTTGACAATTAAAATTGACAATTAATTCTTGCCTTACCTGTGAAACTAGTCATATGCCGTGATCATTTCTGAGCTGTATAAACGTGATGTTGTGATAAGATGTGCATTTAATAGACTTGTTTTCTACAGGGCTAATTTAAATGTGGCTCTCATATTCTCTGTTCAACGAGCAAGATTCGTTTTTAGTTTTAGAGACAAACAGCCTACGGCAGGCAAGACCTTTCGAATTAGTTCTGTTATTTGAACAAACAAACACGGCACTGTCTGAACTGTGGTCGCCAGTTTTAGGTAGTGGAGAAATCTGGCTCCAGGTGGTGCAAACGGCCTGAAGCTGGGAGGAGCCCGGGTTTAGATTCCTCTGGAGGTTGGCTGCTGCCGGCAGCAGGTACATCAGGCGGCGCTTGCTGCCTAGCTGTCCTAGCCCCCGGGTGTGTGACACCATGCGATGTGCACTTTTGTTTGGCTGACTTTACATCTTGGTGGCCAAATCCTCAGCTCAGTTTTGGCAGCCTTCACTACTCACCCGGTACAGATTTTGCCGCAGGAATACGTTTGCTGCGTTCACTCCTGGAGCCAGCGGTTTGTGAATCTCAAGGCAGAACGCCTCCAGTTCCGGCGCGCAGAGGAGCCCCCATCAGCTCTCACACGCGTTGCCGTTGGCCACGTGCACTGCTGAAGGAAGCATCAGGGCAAGCACCAAGTGGCTTTGCCCCAGTCATCAGAAAAAACATGCGGCTGCGATGGTGCTGCTAGTGGAGTATGAGGTTGTTTTTTTTTTTTTTTTCTCTCTTCTTCCCAGTGCCAGAAAGATCAGTCGCTGCGATTTAAGAAATACATACGTCACCTCACAGAAGACTGCTCAGGTTCAGCATCTTCAACATTTATTGTCTGGTGGTTTGGCCATTGGGAACAGCAAAATGAGATAGCTGCGAATTACTGGAGTAACTCAGGAATAAAATCCCCTCTGCTCCCTAATCCTTTAATGTGTGCTGCCGTAGTGCTTATAATTAAATAGTTGCTGTACATGATGGCAACGGAGCCCACTTAAACAAATATTATTTTTGGACCAAATCCTGAAATCAATGATAAGCACTCCACTGCGACCACGTTTTGACTCTTTTGTTTGTTTGTTTTCTTAATTTTTTTTACGAATGAGACTATATAGATTTATATGCCTCCATTTTCACCCTGCTATACAAAAAATAAGAACAGAACAGAAAATTAGGGCTGGTTAAAACATGCAGTTTCACTTCATGAAAAATAAAGCCAGGAAATCATTGCTACAAGATGTACTTAACGTCAAAAGCTTAGAAACTCTCAACTGGGTTTATAGTTTACACAGAGGATGTGAAAAATGACATTGCAATAATTTTTAAAAGAAACAAAAAGAAAACCTTAAAAGAAAGGTTTCTTAAAAGAAACCTTATCCTGCAGGTCTTGGAAATGAATTTGTATTACAATGCTGAGCTATTGTGAGGGCAGGCTGTGTCACGTACCGCTGTTGTGCACTTTCTAGCAGTTTCTTACGGAACATCTAGATCTGGTAACTCACAAATAAGACACTGGACACCACACATTCTTATAAGGTAATCCAATCTGGCAATTCCTACAGTTCTCACACTGGTATTTTGTAAACAGCTACTAAATAAGTAAATGAAATCAAATATAGATTTTAAAGAGGGAGCAGATCTCTGACATTTCTCTGAATCTAACAGAATATATTTCACCAGTTCTTTCAACTATCTCAAAGAAACACAAAAATCCCATCCTTTTACTTCGCTGAAGCCTTCCAGATACGAAAGACTTCAAATGTACTTGACACAACGCGAGGACCTGTCTCGCAGTCTACATGATATTTGCTGCCCTGACAGCAGCACACAAGCATTAGTTATTAATTCATACATTATTGATAATCCTCTAATTTGTGTGCGATGGGAGGAAGTTGGTCTGCAAGTAAGTTATAAATGGAAGGTTATCAACAACTTGCAGAGGCCGGTGACAATGCTATATATAGCTCGTCCCAGCACACGCTCTGTTGATGCCACAAAACACGTTTCTTACCCACCAGTGGTGCGAGTACAGAGTTAGGAATGAGCTTCTACAGCAGCTAACGTAAAATACTTGCTCTTTTTCTTAATCAACTTCAAAGACAGAACAGTTGCTTTAAAGGTTATTTCCTGATGGAACGAAGAGCACAAAGTGAGTCTCAGACTGTACCTGTATACAGAAGTGTTTGCTATCACAGTAGTACGTGTACGTCTTAACATCTAGCCAGCAGCATCGTCCTTTGGTGTACAATCTTCAGATGGGTTCTGGCTCTCATTCCAACAAACCAGTTGCTGGCTGGCACTTTGCCTAGTTAAACATGTATGCAGTTAGGCAATTTTCACCTCCAAGTGTTAAGCATGCCTACTGCTTAAACGTAAAGAAAAAACGTAAAGAAAGCTACTGTTTGTAGAAAAACAGTAGCTGATGACTACACAGATAGTCAGAAATATTTCTGTATTTCTCAGCAATTGCACCAAATGTCTTTCACATATTTTAATATACCTTACATAGCTCTACAATACTAAATAAGTTGATCACAACCGGGATCTCTTTTCAGCCTCGCTATAATTGATTTGTGCTCTGGATGGAACAGGAAAAAAGCCAAAGTGAAACTGCTCCAGAAAGGAGCCACTCAGCGTGAAGAGTTAAGGTGAACACAAGTGTTAGTAGGAAATGTTTGGGGCAGGAACCTAAACAAATATCTGCGGAACTGAGAGAGAACAGAGCATTATAAATACCAACAAGACGTCAATATGGCAAAATGACCTTTTGTTCTAGATGAATATGTTCAACAAAGCTCTGAAGTCTGAATCAGATGTAAACAGTCATATCACCAAAATGAATAAGAATTAAGAAGGTAAATTAATTCCTAAGGGAAATCACTGTAGATCTCATTAGTTCAGGAACAAGATACCTTAAAACTTTTAATTAAAGATAATATTTACTGCAAATGAATAAGAGTTGGCAGGTTTCAGCAGAAACCATAATCTCATTTATGCAAAGTTTTCTTATATTAAGGCAGACATCATTAATCTCATTGGAGATGCCCTCCAGACTGACAGTGCTGTAGCGCTGAGGTGATTTCTTACAGAAGTCTTTTTATCTACACAAAAGAAATCTAACTCAAGCAGACACAAACCATAAGAAGGCCTGAGCAATTAGAGATATCACTCTGTGCAAATAGAGTACTGACTTTATCGTGTTAGTGAGCCTCTCATAATGAGCTGACTTCTAACGGGGCCCATCTTCCCACTAGCAGCCAAAAAATTAACAATAACTAGAACTCATATTGCTCAGTTATCTGCACAGTAATCCATCTCAGGATCTGCTCTGACTTGGAAAGAAATTTCATCTTCCAGAGTCTGACTCCATAGAAAATTAAATAACAAACTGTAGATGATACGATGCACTCTCAACAGCTGTTGGAAGGCTCCACATTTCCTTTTTATCATTGTACAGAAGAGGCAATGGGTTTCTTATTACAAGGCAGAATTCATACAAAGGCTGCCCGGCACTAACTGAACGTGCAGTCTGTTTTGTGCCATGTTCAGAAACCGCAAGAAAATATTGTCAAAAAATAGTTAGTTAGGTTTTGGTAACTGAAAACAAGTTAACCGCCCTAAAACATACATTTTGAGAAGATAAAGCTCCACGTGGGTAAGAATTTGCAGGATTTTATATCTGACGTGCTGGTTATGTTAAAAAAAACTCGCCTTGCTGGTTTGTAGCAGGTATTAAATACCCACCTAGCACACCATGTCATGGATATTAATGAACTGCAATAAGAGCAAAAAAAAAAAAAAAGATCCACGGTATCTGTCTATTAATCAAAATATAATGACAAGTAATTAATAAATGAGCACTGTATATGACCTAGTCACTATGGCAAAGTTACTGCATACTGCATTTCCAGTACAAATACAATCTAGCTTCAGAGTTTTAAAGAGCTTTAAAATCTGTAGGTTGAAAGACTAACTAGAGTGCAAAAGATATTACAACGTTTGTAATATTTTTTGTGTGCGGTTCAAAACAAAGCTTGAATTCTGTCTCTGAGCAATAAAAAAGTTCTTTGATAACATCATAACTGGCACAAGATTTTGTTACAAAAAGCCCCAAAGCACTCGAGTTCACTTCCATGACTACAGCCTGATTTGTTTTATTTGCTAATCTTTCATCAGAAATGTACAAACAGTTCACAGACTTCACCTGGATAATCAATGTGTAACCGTTTTTCTGTCATGCTTCCCTGCCCACCGGTCAGTCAGTATAAACATTTTCACTGTAACAACTGTTCAGACTTGGAGTGCATCTTAAGGCTGCAATATCACCACTTGCTAGGATCTAAAGAGAAGTCTACATCAGTAGACAGCAAAATCAATGCTCACCCGATTACAGATATTTTTCAAAAATATTGCAGGCTCAGTTCATTCATCTTTTATGTCGGTTTTCCACTTTGGGCCAAATACCAGCAGGGCTGCTTCTGCAGTATGATGGATCTTAGGGGGACTAAGGATCTGCTTTCATGACTGCCATATAAACACTCTCATGCTCTCTCGTCCCACCTCGTTGTCCAGGGCACATTTTTTGTCTTTCCCCTAAAAGCTGGGAAATTGAAAAAGAGGTGAGGAGGGGAGGAAGGAGCCTTCGCCGCCTCTCTGCAGGAGATGTGAGAGGAAACAACCTGGGGTGCGCAGCTCCGAAAAACTTTGCCATTTAGACCAGAAGAATGTTTCCTGACACACACACATTTTTCTCTGTAATTCTCCCATTTTATGAAGAACAGTGAGATTTCTGTAAGCCTGATTCCTGAAACTACCCTCTTTCAGGACTAAGTTTATGTATAACCGCAGCTTTCAAACACACCCACATGTTCACAGCCACTCTGCTCCCCAGGAAGCCTAGGTAACGCTCCCCATATATTTGCTCCTCTCTCTTACTGAAGCCTTCCTTTGAAGCCCAAGCCCAGTGACAGGTTTTACTGAGGGGTTTCTCCCTTACAGAAGGCCGTGGAGCTGATTCTTCCTGCGGAGAAGAGCTATATTTCCCTTTCTGTTTAAGCAGTAACCCTAGGCATTTTCGCTCTCAGGGCCGCACAGTTAGGCAGTACAGCAGGAACTGCCGGGCAAGGTATGGAAGGGAACTGCTGCAAAGCCTCAGCATTTGGATCTGTCTTGTGAGTGCCTTGGAGATGTGGAGTGAAAGGTGTCGGGGTGTACACTGCCTGTCCGTGTCCCCGACAAGCGGGTTTTGCCCGCCTCGGCCTCGCTTTTGTGTAACGCTGCACTTTATGCGACAGTTCGTCACGGCGCGTTTTAACGCCAGGCGGTGTGAGGTGTTTTACCGCTGCCCTTCCTGCGGCAGGCGCTGCCGCACCACAGCCCCTCAGCGAGCTTTGGGGGGCACTGCCTTCCCCTCACGACGCACGGACTTTATTTGACTGCCACCTAGTGGAAAAAAATTAAATTGAAAAACAAACAAAACCCCACGATTATTTTAAAAAGTACTCCAGCCACGCTCCCCGCGGCTCCCGAGCGCAGGGAGCAGCCCTGAGGGGCCCGTCCCCTCACGGGGCTGACCGGGTCCTCCTGGATCTCCCCCTCAGCCCCGGGCCCGCCCCGGGCGCCCCCTCAGCCCCGAACCTTCTGGAGCGGGGCCGCGCGCGGGAGACCCGCGGTTGCCATGGCAGCGCTGCCGCGCGTCACGTGGCCGGGGCGGGGCGGCGGGCGCCATGTTGTGTGCCGGGGGCGCCGCTCGGCGGAGGGGCGGGCGTTAAAGGCGGGGCCGGAGGCGGGAGGGGCCCGGCCGTGAGGTGAGGTGCCGGGACGCCGTCCCCCTGTCCTTCCCGTGCCGCTGTCCGCTCGTCCCGGCCTCGCAGCGCCGCGGGGAGCAGCCCGCTGAGGGGACGCCGCCAGCAGCCGCCGCGCTCCGAGCAGCGGGGTCCTGGCGAGGATGGACAGGTGCCGCATGCTGTAGGTTTTGTGTGGTATTTATGTGGGTTTTTTTCACTACGGGGGTGTTTGCGAGCTCCTGGGGGGCAGTGCGGGTGCGGGGGGGCCGGGCCCGCGGTAAGCCCCCAGGGCTGTGCAGGGGGCCCGGGGCGCACGGTGGCCTCGGCGGTTCCTAATGTTTAAATACACGGCACTTAGTATTGCCAGCAGAGGTAAGGGCTGTGAGGGCGAGGGAGGCTGAGCGCCAGGCCCCGTGGTGCGGGTTTGTTGCCGTATCCCCTGGTGACCGGGCGTGCTGCTGGGCTGCCCCGGTGCATCCCTGGGGGGAGCCCGGCCCCGGGACAGCCCCTGGGGCTCTGCGGGGCTCATGGGCACGATTGGCTTCTCGGACCAAGCCTGCTGTGCTAGCAGCTCTTCGTTAGATGTGGGACGTGCAGGAGACTTGGCTGTGTGGATCCTCTGCATAGCGTGACAATGTTGATGGAGATTAAGCTTTGTTTGCAGTGTGGTTCTGTGATCCTTTGATACATCAGCTGCTCTCCTTCTATTTATTCACTTTATTCGTTTTATCCTAGCTCTTTTAAAATGCCTCATGCAGTTCAAAAGTGGAGGAAAAAGATTGTGGAAGATAGAGGAAGGGAGCGCGTGTGAAAAAGATCGATGTTGAAATTCATTTTCTTGGCACCATCCTCGTAAATCTGTTTTACATATAGTTAAGGAAATGAGCTTCTTACTTCAGATAAGATGAGCTTCCAAAGCAGCCTAACAGCAGGCATCTGTTGCCCCACAAGGAGAGATTTGGACCGCTGAACTGGAAATAGTGTGTGGGTGAGAAGTAAGGTCTCCATCTGCGAGCAGCTGCCTGGGGAAGCAGCAGTCACTCAGCCCATGTGCTGCCCGGCCAGCTGAGCTCTGGCCCTGCTGCCTCAGACAGGTGCAGAAGGTGGAGCTCCTCTGCCCGGTGCAGCTGTCCCGTGTATTTAATTTACTGGTAAGCAGCTTTTGTTTTATTGCTGCAAGTATTATCGTCGGTGCTGTTCTGCAACCTCAGTCTTATGTTCTATCCTAACTTAAAAAATGTGGTTAATTAAAAGTGCAGTTTTCAAAAATCCTGAACTGCCAATTTTTTTTTAACTGAGCAGGAGCATACACTGAAGTAAGAAGTAGCAGTTGCAGTACTTCTTGTAGTACTACTTGTACTTCTCCTGTGCGCTGTAACAGGTTTCAGCAGGAACTTTGGAGCTTAAGCCTGAATTGTACAAGACCTTACCAAGTCAGCTGCATCTTAGTGAAAATCCTCACTAGCATATGTGCTAGCAGCATCGGTCCCTGCATTTTCAGCATCTATTTCTCCATGTAGACTTACTTACTTGTTCGAGACCTTAACGGCCTAAGAAGCTGAACATTCAGTTCCCTTTGATCCCTTCAAATATATATCAAGTAAAAGTCAAATGAACTACTTACAAGACAAAAGTGCAGGTTCTGTTACTGCAAATACTGGAATGACAAATGTACAAATAGTTTCCATTCAGAACTTAATGTTGTGAATAATTTGTGGTGCTTAGCATGTGAAGTGCACAGATTCAGTGTGTGAAATCCTTACAGAGCTTCTTTTCTTTTTCCTCCTCACCTTTACAGTATAATAGTGCAAAGTCTGCAGAAGTCATGTGTGTCTCAGCCAAAGTACTTCCCCCACCCCTGCTCAAATTTAAAATTGGGTGTCATCAATGGTAATTAAACAAGGTTGCTCTACACCTGTTGCTGTCCTATGGTCTGTGATTGGGACAAAGGACTTAAGATCTTGCATCCTTTATTGGGGATATTAAGGAGACTTTGACTTGCCTTATATATATGTTTTATAAGGGTGATTATATTCCTTTTGTAATTTGAGTTTGTCATAAGAAACATCAAGAGGATATGGTTAATTCTTTTGGAAGCCTTATGTTCCAAAAGGATTCTGACTTCCCATTGTTTGTGCCCTGCTCCAGAGCATACAGAAATTAGGCTATTTCTCTGGAAGCTTGACAATGCTAGATTTTTTTTAATAAATGTTTTCCTAAAATCTCTTTAGGGAGACTGCAGTTCCAAAACAAGTTGCTGCATGGTATATATCCTGCTTCCCTGTCTCTGGTGCTTAGAAGTTGTTTCTAAATTCTTTCCTAGACCTTTTATCTTACCTAGGACAGAAAAATATCCCTCCCCATTAGTTTTCCCTGCAAGTATGAGTATATCAGATAGTTGTACGAAGGTGAACGGCCAACAGAAGTTGCCAGAGATATTGAAAGAAGGCAAAAAGAAAACTTCACAAGGTATCAAGCATTGCTTTGTCTGGTGACATGTATTACTACATGTTATGCACAATAAATTCAACCAATTTTTCTTACCTAAATTAAACCTATTGAATCTTATTTCACTTGTGTTGTGATAACTTAATTGTGGGTGTCCTAGTTCTGAACTGGAAGGGAATGGGGAGAAATTTTCTTCTAAGCTATTGATGGAATGCAGTTCATATTTAGTTTGCCTTAATAACCACACCAGTCTGAAGTTTGTGGTGTTGAAAGAGACTGGAGGCATGCACACGCTGCGGTGGTGTGTTCATGCTTCCCTCCTCTTGGCTCGTGCAGTGACTTTCTGCATCTGTTCTTCATCCTGTGAAAACCAAGCTGGCTGTATGCAAGCTGCTTATCACACTGGATTGAAGTTAAAGCTGGCTGTCATGTGAGTGGGGGAGATTAGGGCCTGCTTATGGCAGTGGAAAAACTACTTCTGGGCTGTAACGGCCTGTCTGCACCAGAGTGCGTGCGCATCGCTTAAAGGGATACTGGTGGGTTAGCATCTTGTTTGGAAATTAATCTAGCTTTACATTCCTAATCTAATTTCTGTTAGTGCATTTCTCTTCTTTACTTAAAAGGAAAAATTAAATTACATGCAACTTTCTCATCAGAAGAGACAGCAAAGGGATCAGAGTGGCCACGCGGTGTGGAAACTGGTACTTGTGGTCTGGAGGAGAGGGGTGGGGATCAGAAAGCCTGCTCAGGAGACTCGCAAGGGATGAGTGGGTACTAAAGAGGTCAGAGGAGCAGCCGGGAGCTTTTCTTAGGGGCACGGGATGTTACAGGAAAGGTGGTGGTGCCCTGGAGAGGAGGAGGGTGAGAGGTGTCCGGGGAGTGCCAGGAAATTGGTAGGAAAGAAGATGAGGTGCTGCTAAGCCTAGGTAACATATCTGGGAAATGACTGGTAGTGCTAATAAAGCAGCTTGCAGTGGGGAAACTAGACTGGAGATGAAGGGAGGAAATGAAACGTGGTTTTTGTATGAAGTAATCACTTCCAGCATTTGGACCACAGGCAGCAGTGTTATTCATGTAATGTCATATTTTGTCTGACAAAATCACACTTTCTTCCTCTCCTGGCCTCAATTTGAACTCCTTAGTTGTTGGCCAAATTAGAGAATGCAAAGAACTAAGTAATAAGGGAGAGCGACACTAGCAATGTTTTACCTGCAAGGCAAGCTTTGGATTACTGCTGGGGTTCTGTTGGTTTTGGGAGATAGATATTGAGTGTTTAGAAAGGGGATGAAAAACTTTTATCTCTTTTTTGCTTTTCTGTTATTCTTCCTGAGTGGAGGAAAGGGCTGCGAGAATGTAATTTGTGAAGGTAGAGGAAGGGAAAGGCAAAGGTACAATGGGTGGGGGATTAAAATAAAGGGGATGGAGTTGGCGTGAATTTAAAGGATGGTATACAATATCAGGGGTTAGAGGTAAAAAGCGATAAAATATAGGTCAGTCTGTAGTTCCTGGCAGATAGGAAGTCCAGGATGGAGTAAAATGTCTGCAGGGGACGGGTTATTTTAGAGATAATGCAGTGTGGACACCTGAGAACACAGGAGAGCAAGGAAGGCATCTGATTAGACAAAAGAACTAAGACACCCGCCCACCCTGAGAGATGGGAAAGACTGTGAAAGAAGTGGCAGCTCATGAGGAACAGGAGGGTAAAAATGACTGCCCTGTTGGGTCCTATTCTATAAAGAATATGGATAGGGCGCCATATGGAATGACATGAAAAACTGAATTTTAGAAATTTCAGCTATTTTACATTGTTTGGAATTAAAAAAAAAAAAGTGACTTTCTATGTGGAATGTCTTTTTCAGTGATCCTTTTGCCGCACATCATGAATATATGCGGCAGATGATGAGAAGCTTTTCTGATCCCTTTGGACGAGATCCATTTTTCAGTATAACAGATGGTGGGGAGAGAACAGTAGATCGAAGAGCGCGCCAGGATTCTCAGGTTGCTCTGAGAGGAAATCGCAGAGTAAGTCTTTTCTTAATCTCTAAGGATTGCTACATGGAATTTACATTTACTGGTAATATGGCTGGCTTCACATTTCCATACCTACTAAACTTGGACCAGTGGAAATGGAGCCAGGCTCAACTGTTACACCCTTGGTCACATTGTCGTATCAATGAGTAAAATGTGAATATATTTTTGATTAGTTAATGGCCTATATTGTTTAAGCATTTATAACTGAACACTGACAAACTTGTTATGATTTTAGTTTTGACAGGACCAAAATTGTCTATTATTGAACACTGTTCATTTAGTTGTGTTCAACAAATATTTATCAAACACTTGTTTTAATGAAGATGAAGTATTAAATGTTTCTATTGTAGAAAGGCATTGAAAAATCCAAAGCCAGAGCCTTCTCTGAACATGCATTTCCTTTTTATACTAACTTGACTTTAAAAGGTACATCGATATGTTGGTGACTTTACGCTTGAGTTATCTTGTGTCTAGTTATTTATGTTGAAATTTGATTTAAGCAAAACCATAGTTTCAGCCACCTAAATAGTTTCTATACAGGTATGTTAAACCCTGTTTCAATTTCTTTGTTGTGAATAAAGGCTTCATGTTTTCTATTTGGTCTGATTCTCTTTGGTCTCCTCTGTGTACATGGCAGGTAAGTATTAAAGATCAGGGGAATTCATATGGAACCTAGTATTTCTGTAACTACCAGCTGCAATTCAGAAGTGGGTAATAATGTTTTGCCTGAAGTACCTTTTCAACTGTCTGGGCATTCAGGATAACTATAGCTTATGCTTCTGTAACGAAGTCTTTTCTATTTTCTGTATTTAGAAAGAATGTACATTCAGTGTTGGTCCCTTTCCTTCCACCAAGCTAAATATTTTGCCTTTGAATGATCTCTTAGTTTAATGAACAATGCTTGGTTTTTAAAAAACTATTGGGACGCAACACATATTGCAGGGATTTGTGGCTGTTGTTATTCAAACCTAGATGTTAAGAGCTCAATAAGCACAGTTGAAACACAGACTGTCACCTACTTGTCAAAAGGGTAACTGTCAGATTCCTTCCTCTGAGCTCATACCTCACCAGTTAGTTTCAAATATAGAGTCAAATATAGATGTCGCTGGATCTAATTGGGGCATGATCTTTTTCTCTACTCAAGCAGATTCTCAGGCCTTGGTTCAGTAGATGCAGAAAAACAGATTGAACTTCTTTTTTCCTTGATATCTTAAGGGTTTGTATCCCTTATTCTTAGCAACGAGGCATTAAAGCATAGCATGCTTTGTGGTTACAGAAGGGAACTGAAGGTGCAAGAGCACTGCGTTATTTGGCTAAGCACAAAAGAATTCCACATGTGCTAAAATCTTTCCAGTATCTTTTAATGTTCCTCATCTTTCACCTAAGAGGTGTAAGTTGTCACAAAAACTATACTGATTATTTGAGCCTTGTAGTTGTCACAGACTGCTTTTATTGGCAGTTGCCTAATCTAACAGCTTTTAGTATGTCTTATAGAATAAAGACTCCATAAACTTTGACTATGACTTAATTTCTGATGATATCCTTTTGTACCTGATACTATCGTACTCTTTTCTGTCACTAGTACATTAGACAGCAGTCTGTAAGAGTTCATGAAGTTATTCAGGAATTGTGTAATTCCGTAGTTCTCTATTTACTGTGAAGAGCTTGGTGCTTCTGCCCGACTGCTCTTTCTTTAGATAGGCTTTTATGTAACCCTCCAATCTTAGTTTCCTGGAAACACCAGTTTGTTTCCCAGCACTTAATTGCCCTGTTGTGTAGGGTTATTCAATACGAGTTGGTCAAACAGGAACTGTACTTGCTGGTGTTTTTAGCTACGTCTATTTATACAGCTTCAGAAGCATGTAACTTGCTCGTGGGGGATAAGCCTTCAGGTGGTTCTATATATGATGATAGACTTACTCAGACCTTCTTTGCAATGACCTTTGAAACTGCTGACGAGTTAGACTTCATTTTTTTTATTGCAGGAGATGTATGGACATTTTAGAGAAATCTTCTATATCTACATTAGTCTGTAATACATAGTGCTTGGGAACAGGTCAGCTGTATCGCTTTGGATTTTACAGCTTAAATATGCTGGTCTTTTGAAATTACATAAATTTACATTAAGTGGGGCTATTGATTTGTTGTTTTAATCAACTTTCAGTGATGGATTTCTATTGCATGAATAGAACAAAGTGTTTTCAGAGCAGTAGGTGATGTCTGAATGACTGTGCCTTAACGCAAATAATTTTAGTACACAGGTTATGTTATACAAGTGTTTCTCAACTTCTAGCTTTAAGGGCTTCTAGTACCTACATATGAATACACTTAAAAACAACAGCTGTCACGACATTTAAAAGCATAACTAGTATTAAATACTTCTATATACCCAGAGACTGCTTCGTATTATGTTGTCATAGCACTCTATGAATTACCAAGGTCCTCTTGAATGTTTTAGTTGATCAGAAATGTTTACTGTCACTTGCTGTATGTGAAGGTGCAAAAGGTGTTTCTGCTGTGTCCCCTGATAGGTACAACAGCTAAAAGACACTTGTCCTTTTTCTTCCAGGCAACAAGCTACTCCCTCATGCCCTTTGCAGGCTTTGGTAGCATGGTTAGTATCCCAGGAGAAATTATTGTGCCTTTTGCTAATATGTGCATACTGTCTGCGTAACTGAAGCATGGACAAGGGCTGGTGTTGGCGTGCTTGCAACCTGCTCTTACTGGTGCTGGGGTATAAGGCACTGTGTAATTAGTGATTGTTTCATATTCAGTGAAAATACCAGGTGTAGGCTAAATATGCTGGTGTGGAGGCTGGAAAAGTTACTACTTAGCAGCTTGCTTTTCTGCTCCGTGGTGTGTCTGTTAGGGCTTGTTCCTGAGTGGAGTTGAATGAAGTAATACCTGGAGCGGGACCCGTACCTGAGTGCTGCCTGTGGGTGACCACTGATGGCTTGGAGCGTGCTTGTGGCCGTGGTGCTCACCAAGAGCTGTAGTGCTGCTCGTGGCTAAGACCAGCCAGCTTCAGGAGACAGAATTTCTGCAGGGGCTGGGCTCAGAATGGTTTTGAGCTGCAGGGTTTGGGGCCTGAATATCGTGTAAAAGATCCATAACACCTATCTGAGGGAAAGCAAATCTATTATTTGCCTCAGAGGTTTTTGCTTCCTTTGGAGGGCTTTAAAGAGTCCTTAGGTTCAAAACCAGTAGCTTAATCAGTGGCTTTTAATTGCAGATCAGGTAAAAATAAGCATGAGTATTTTTGAATGTTCAAATCTAAAAATTACTTGTTTAACTACCTTTTGCAGAGGCACAGAATGGTAACTTGCTCTGCACAGAAAGTGCATCAGCTAATCAGAGCCCTTTTGCTATTACACAGACTGGTTTTATCCCACAGTCTGTAGTGTGTCTGTAGGTACGGCTGACTCCTATGTAATGTTGTTGGTTCAATGTCCAGACTTTTAACTGTAGAGAGCAGTTTTCTGGAGTTACTGATGTTTATAGGTAGTTTGAGGCATCAAATCACAATTATTGCATAGAGGTTTTGATAGCCCTTAAGGATCCAGATTTCTTGCTGCTCAGGACAAAACTTGAAGATTTTCTGTACCTGAATTTTACTGAGCTTTGTGCTTATACTGCAGATTTTTGATTTTAAAATGCATAATTATTTAAGTACGTTTAAACCTAATTGCACATATTTCCAATAGTTGGAAGAACTACAGTCAGTAGCACCTTGGTGATGCCGGGGACCTGCTACGTGCAGCCCTGCACCTGCCTTCCCCTGCCTGCTCTGCAGCCTCCTGCTGAAGCTGAGCCTCCAACCAGTGCTGTGTCTGCAGCTGATCAGTGTGCTCCGGCCTGAGCCGCTGGTGTCAGCGACTGGGCAGCACGGTGGGGAGTTAGAGCAGCTCCCGACTAAAAGTTCACAGTACGAGGGGAAAGGAATGGTGAAAATCATCTCTACCATCCCCACCTGCTGCACTGGAGAGGAGCCCAGAGGAGCATGCTCATTTATTTGGGACTGCATTGCTAGCTTCCCAGGTGGCTGCTTAGGATAGCCTACCCTTTTCCCTACTTTTTCTGTCTTTTTGGTATTTTTTGGTTTCTTTTTTACCAAAGATAGCTTTCATCTGTACAGGCAGTATATGCCATCAGCTACAGACCCTACTAATAATATTCTATGTGTGTAAACCTGTCTTAACACCCCTTGTGCAACACTGGGTCTTCTGCTTTCATCTCAAAATAATGAATGTTTTGTTGGATGCTTCTATAGCATCAGGTAATTAAGTTGTCATTAGGATCCTGAGTTAGGATTCTCTGATCTTTCCTTGTTGCCAGTTTTAGCTGAGTAACCACTTCTGAAAAGGAACTGTGTCATCTGGGATGCATTTTCAGTGTGATTCCGTATGTATTAAGGGATTTGCAGAACAAAGATAATTTGATCTTCAACAAGTACGTAAGGTATGGAGTTAGGTTAGAGCGTATATGGCAATAGTTCTAGCACACTAGCCACAATATGAGCTTACTCTGACATTCTAGCATCAGAAATCTTCCAGTTCTCTTTCCAGCATCTCCAGCTTAACAATTAAGTTCTTTGTGCTACCTTTCATTTTTTCACTTGAGAAAATGCAGTTTGGCTTGTTTGTCTATTAATTGCAGGCTATGAAATATCCTGTTGGTCTGATTTGCAGAAAAAAAAATGCATGTCAAAAACAGCCTCAAATTGAAGAATCACATTTTGTTTTAATTTTAACTGTTGTATTGTCTTTCAGCACGATGCAGATTTCGGGGACCCTTTTTTTGCAATGGACAGAATGATGTCAAATATGAGAAACAGCATGTTGGAGATGCAAAAAAAATTTGTAAGTTTTTTACATTTGTTTTAATTCTCTTTGTAGTGGAGAATGACGGTTATTTAAAATGTTACTCCAAAATTCCTGCTAAAAAAAGTTACTAGTTGGAAGCAGATAGTAAGAAACCACTACTTCCCACACCCACTCTGAATATATAGTGGTGTTATTTCTGTGTTGTCACTGATTATTTGCCAACAACAGTACTTCAAATGTATACTTGATTCTCTAGGGCTTAAAACTTCTCAGAGTTATCTGGTCTCTGGCCGTTGCCAGAGCTGACACCTTAAGTGAAAGAGCTGTCTGAAGTGTTACTGAATACTTAAACAACAAAACACCGAACACCTAAATGCCGCCCTGCATCTAGATCTTCCAGTGTGTTTTATTTTCAGTGCGGCTTCTTTCTTCAGTCTTTGAAGATAACACCGATATCTCTTAAGTGTTACTGAGTGTATTTACTGTATTTCTCTGGCCTTGTAAAATGGCTTGTTACCATCATTGCTCAAGCCCTGTTTCACCTGAACTCTTTGTGTCTTACTGCGTACTGTATGGGGTAAAACTGGCCTTACAGGTTATCTTCATTACTAAATTAAGCCATGCCAGAACAAACTTCTGAGCAGTTGCTTATTGCTGCCCATGCTCTTCATTTGTTGACATGCTTCCTGGCATGGGGAGGCCAGTGCCCAGACAACGCTAGGACAACAGTAGGAGCATATCTAATGCCTGGGTCTGTTCTTGACAGCCTATAACTGTGGTGCCAGGACTTGAGGATTAATTTATCAGGGCTATTCCTTTTATTGATAATCTTAGAATGTGAGAAGTGTCTTATCCACAATATTAACTCTTATTAATAAGAAGTCTGTATTGCTTGTAGGATGAGCTGTCTGTCCATCCAGATGCACACACCTTCAGCTCCTCCTCTGTGATGACATATTCCAAAATAGGGGATGAACCACCAAAAATTTTCCAAGCCTCAGCTCAGACGCGCACAGCTCCAGGAGGTGTAAGTAGTCTCGAGGAAAAGTGTGGTATGTAATTATCAGAATCTAAGTTCATCTATGCCAAACCCCAGTTTCCTTCCAGTTCTTTCTGCTGGAGACAGTTACTCTTATAATTTAGAAAAATGTCTGTGTAAATATAGTCTTTAATCAAGTAAATATAGTATTTAGTAAAGGGTGCTTATACTAATGTGCTGTTTTCTTCCTTGTTGTTTGTATATTTCTAAGTATACAGATAAATAAATTGTATACCTGTCAAAGACTGGAAAACTTGAGTGCCAGAACAGCTGATTTCTCAAGGAGGTCTTGAGGTGTCTTTCTCTTTGCTATAATTCACTTTTTGTGCATTTAAAACTAAAACTGTCTACAGTAGAAGATAGCAAAAGGCAGTCTACTTATGCAAAACATCATTTAAAATCATTCTCTTTACTCGAGTACTTTTAAACGCTTATGTAAGGCTTCATATGAAGATGCCCTTTCATTGACTTCGTCGCAGCTGTTGCATCTAATTCTGCTAAGAAATTTGAATTTGAATTTGAACCCTGAAGCAAGGTTCATGAAAGACTATATGTGAGCAGTAAAGGCCGTTCAGCATGATTGGCTGTGGGATATGTTCAAGCTCAAGCAGACACTCAGTTATCAAAAAGGTTCTAATAATATACTTATGAACACAGTGATAAGTGGTTGCCTGGGTTTCAAGCCAGTCAACATGACAACCTAGTAATTAGTTGTCCCTTCGTGCTGAGAATATTGGCATCAGCTATTACTCATTCTGTTGTCACGGAGAATGTTGAAGACTTGTCTGCATGTAGTATATTTAGACTAGGCTTTTTTCCCAACAATTAATATCCAGCATGTGCGTTAGTTATGGAGCTTTAGATGTTCTTGTTTAATCTTTCGGTCTGTTGGCAGAAGGAAAATAGACTTGATCTGTGTTGTGGTGCATTTCCAGCCAACCCAAGAAGTAAGGCAACTGGAAAAGCAAGTAAAACCTAACTTTTTCAAAAGTCAGATATAAAAAAAAAATTGAGGAAGAAGAAAACTGATAGATTTGGTTTTTACCTTTTTGTTGTTGGAAGGACACTTATTTCCCTTTTTTGTACAGGTTAAGGAGACAAGAAAAGCACTTAAGGATTCTGAAAGCGGACTGGAAAAAATGGCTATTGGTCACCACATTCACGATCGTGCCCATGTCATAAAAAAATCAAAGAACAGGAAGACTGGTGATGAAGAAATAAACCAAGAATTCATCAACTTGGATGAAAGTATGTCTTTATGTGGCTTTCTGTTGTTTTACACTGATACAAGTTTTGAAGTAGTAGTTCTAGTTCTAGTTCTTGGCATCTTAAAAGGGCAGTTTTTCAGAAAGTGCTAAGTCTGCAAATCAATTCTTTTACTCAAAAATTCAAACATCTGAGGCTAAGGTAACCAGTTAAATTTAAATGTTCTGTTACAATATACCAGCAAATAGTGCCAATTATAATAGCTGTTTGTATTTGAAGGTACTTCAAACAATTTTTCACAGAATATTACTATCTGCTTTGCATTAATTTAAATGGCTATACTGCTCATGTTGGTAATAGAAAAAGATATATTTCAGAGATGTGATTAAAATGTGCAGGTACTTTCACAACACTGACTTTTCTTTTATCTTCTAAACTTAAGCCCAGCAATATTTTAGTTGTCTCTTACAGATACCTTAGAAAAACTTTGTAGGTTGAGTACAAAATCATGGACCATACTGTGCAAAAACCTGCTTTTGATAAATGTTTTTTCCTATCTTGCTTGCATTGATTTAAAGATAAAACTAAACTTTAACTGTTTTTCAGCTGAGGCCCAGACATTTGATGAGGAGTGGCAGAAGGAGATAACCAAGTTCAAGCCGTCTAGAACCAGATACAATTTAGAAGCTCCAAAATACAGAAGTATTCAGCACATACCTAGGGAAGATGGATTAAAAAGGTAAAAATAGTTTCTTACTAGATCAGGGAAATATTAGCAAAAATGAAAATTCAATTCTGAAGCAAGTTGTTTATGAACAAACAATCCTTACTGGCAATCTGAGGAGAGAGCACTTTTTTTGCTCCTGCTTTTCTGATGCTACTGCAATTAATACAAAGCACTATTTTATGAACTAAATCTTGAAGTTAGTATTTTGACTGTGCAAGTTACTTTGAGTTAACAGGCTAAAATGTTACAGGACTTTTTTTCTAGAGCTGTATGCTAGTGCTCTTAGCTCAACTATATATAGATGCTAACATCCCCTCCCCGAGTCATTAAACTGGGTTAGCTGCATTAAGATAAAATCCTCACCGAGGACTGGGTTAATCTGTTCTCCTGGGTAAAAGGAAAGACACCTTCCATACAGTTGAAGACAGAAAACCCCCTCTCTTCTGGGTTAAATTTCAAATGAGACAAAGGTGTAATGCCTTTATCAGTTGTGTCTTTGGTAGAGAAGAAGGCTGCCGAAGAGGAATATTCCTGTTCTGTAAGCTACACAGCACTTCTCTTCTGGCACCTCTTCAGTCCTAGAAGCTTACTTAAAGGGGCTACTTTACCTTCATTTTTCAAACTGAGCTGTTTCATTCTTCCCATCAAGTGTGCGGGAGGAGGAGGCAGTTCAACTCTGTGGTAGTAACAGCACAGGTTTGGAGGGAATCTGTTTTACAAACAATAACTAGACTTCTGTATCAGTAATAAAAAAATGTGCATTTCCCCTCCCCTGTATTGTATGGTGGTTGTGATTTTGTTGTGCTTCTTTGTTTCAGAGACAAACCACTCGTATCTGTGGGTTCCAGGGGGCCCAGAGTTTCCATGGAGAACCTCAGTGTGAAAGGAACACATGTCCCCATCAAAAGCAGCAAAAAATAAAATCTTTCCATTGTCCATTTGGATGGAGATTCTTCAGAGAAGATAATGGTGCTGCACTGCTTATGTTCATATAAGTATACACATGTATGACCAATCTCTGTCTTTTGTTTTAGTGTCTTGCTACTCTAATCTATTGACTGTTGAATGTTTAAAACTTCAGCTCCTAGGTTAAGTCAACTAGTGTCAGTAAATACAGAAAAGACAACAACAACAACCTTTCTACTTAAAAGCACTTTAAACAGAATTACTGATAAACTATTAAAAATATATGCTTTGGTTAGCAGAGTCTTTTCTCCACTTAAAACTGCACCAGTCTCAGACTTCTAAGCCTGATAATTAAACTTTTTTCCCCCCCCACATTGTGTGACTTGCACAGAAAGCAAATTCTGTTCTTACTTTGTGTGGCCAAAATAATTTGTTCTGGTGATACAGCAATCAATAGCCATTTCAGTACCCGGTAGCCACTGTATATAGAGCTTTAAATTCATACTTTAAATTGGTATAGAATCCCCAGATTCATCTTGATTTTTAAAATAAAAAGTGAGAGGAGTACTAAAATAACAAATACTACTTTTAAATTGTTTATCAGGTTTATCAGCATTCTTACGTTCATAAGCTGCACTTGCATCTCTCATCTCCATCTCTAGCCTGTTAATCTCATATTTCTGGTCCTTTGTATGTTTCCTTTGGAGGTAGCCCATTATTCTTCATTCTTGAAGGTTCTCCATTGAGGTTTTCCATTACTCTAGAATAAAATTACTGTGTCCTAAGAAACTCAGATGTAACTATCAGCTCCTAATTGGAAAAACATGTGAGAATTGGTTTAGTAATGTGCAACCATTCATTATCCCATTTCTTGTTCTAAAAAGCTAAAATATCCCTACATGCAGGAAACCATCTCCCCCCTCAGCTGAGATGAGTTCTTATATTATTTCATGCCCTGATTTAGTGGATGTAGAAGAATCCTACACCTAACATTTGACCTCCCTTGACACTTTTCTCACTGTTGTTTGGTGAAAGGGTCTGGTGTTCTATAGGAAAGCAAACTGTGACTGAGAACAGGAAGTGTCTCTGTATTAGAAGTGTTAAGTTTGTGTGCTGTCTCGTTACTCTGATCCCATGTTGTAGAATGTTGTATCTACAGAAATTTACTCTAGCATTAGCACTAAAGCATATATTTCAAGGCTAAAACATAGTGTAGCCTTCAAAAAAGTCACTATGTTAAAATTGTTTAAAAAGTTTAATATTCATGGCTAAAAGAAATGGTCTAGGTTGTATCTTTCTGCAGATTCTTCAGATTATTTAATGTTGCTTATTAATGTGTAAAAAAAAAAAGTACTTTTTTTGAACTGATGAGAAAGACAGTAGTTTCTCTGCTTGTTTAACCCAGTGGCCTTATTTCTATTAGAGCAAATACTAGTAGCAATAATTTTTTGCTGTTGCACTGTTCCACCAGCAGTCAAGGTAAGAGGATTTACTGTAGTAGGCAGCGTGTGTTGTAGCTCAGACATGCGCACATCCCTTCTGCTGCCGATGCTGTGGGAGCTGAAATCTCTGACAGGAAAACAGGCAGAAAGCCATGTGTACTACCACAGTAATAATACCTGCGGAGGATGTCTGCCAGAACCCTTAATCTAAGGATGCTTTTATTCTCTTCAGAAGGTAAGAGTACAGCTTAGGGCCTGATCCTTCATTCACTGAAGACAACATCAATTTTGCAATTAATGTAAGTGAGAATATCAGGCCATAGAGGCATTTTTCAGGCATGTCACTTAAATTTCCTAATGATAAACAGCAGAAAACAATATGTTGTAACTTCAGCAGAAATCTGAATTTTGAGAGATGTTGCTATTTAACAGAAGACAGAATTCATCTGACTGCTTGTATTTTTGCCTATGCTTTACTGGGATGGATGAACATAAACAATTGAGAAAATGAGAACATCATGGGTTATAAAAAATCTTAGTAGAAAGGGGCTAATAGTCATTATAGACTACTTTGTTATGCAAAACAATGTTAACGTTATGCAAGAGAAATTGTTCTACATAGGAACATCTGAAACTATAGTTCTTTAATAAAGAGTTATTTATTATTTATGTTTAGTGTTTGGCTTACTTTATACCACAATGATTTGTGCATTACTTAGTTTGGGCTGCTCTAAAATATTCTTCCATGTGACATCAGTAGCAACACAGCAAGGGAAATGGGTCTCTTTCCAGAAGAAAAACATGCATTTACTACAAACAAAAAAAAAAAGCTTTGCAACAAGAAAACATTTGGTCATGGGCCAAGTGTTTCTTACATTAAAGACTAACTATGATTATACCAGGAAAGAAAAGTATCTCTACTCTCAAATATTTAAATAAAATTTGCTATATACATTACTTCATTGAGCTATCATTTGAGTGTTAGAATGTCATCTCTTCCAGCTGCTACTTTCCAGTTTAGACCATGTGACTAAGTGCACAGTCTGATCACTTCTTAAATTCAGACACGCTTGGTGCAGTGACTACTTCACTGGGGAGCCTGTTCCAGTGTGCGTTTTTTTCATAAAGTATTAAATAAGCTCAGTCCCAAGAAGCCCTTAAAGAGCAGGCCAACTCTCCTGTCCCTCTCAGTCACTGCTGTCTCCCAAGTCCTCAGGCAGAGAGGTGCTGGTTACCACAGTCCCATAAGTGCACACTGAGCCTTTATATGCCATAACCCAGGCCTGTCTACAGCCATGGTTCCCTAGTATAAGTAGCCCTTATTTTCATCTGAGTCAATATCGTTTTTTGGGGGGAAGATGAGTTGTATTCTTTTTAGGGTCTCACATTTACATGTCAAAGCCCCCCAAAAGCAGGAGCCGCCTTGCACCTCCCATTACTCCCCAACGTGCCCGTGCAAGGTGAGGGCAGGGCAGGGTGAGGAGGCTGGAGCAGCTTCAGCATTGGTTTAAAACCGAGAATTCCGGCAAACGTGGGAACGGCGATATTTGAACACCCCCGCTTTCTGCGCTTTTACCCTTGCGCTACCCAAGGAAGCGCTCAGGCCTCCTCCTTGCCGGCGCTCGCCGAGGGCTGCGCGTAGGCGAAATCCCCTCAGGCGGCCCCGGGGCGCCCGATCCCGGGGGCACGCAGCGAGCCCCGGCCCCGCTCCCGGCCCCGCTCCCGGCGGCGCCGGCCCCGCATGCGCCGCGCTCTGGAAGCGTCGCGTTGAGGCGGCGGCGGGCGGCGGCGGCCATGCTCCGGGCGCTGCGGGCCGGGGCGGCGCGGGGCCGCCAGCAGCGGCGGCGCGGGCAGGTAGCGGGGCACGGGCGGGGACCGGCCGCCATTTCGCGAGGGGCCGCGGCGGGGGCCGGGGAGCGCCCTGACAGGGCCCGGCCGCGGGGACGCGCTGAGGGGGAGCGGGCCTGCGCCGGGCCGCACCGTGACCGTGACGGGGCGGGAGGGGGATTGGGGAAAAGAGGCCAAAAGTGGCAATTCTGGGAAAAAAGGGTTGTCTGTATTCGACCTCGAGAAGTCCCTCGTTGGTCTGAAGGCGCCCGACTGGCGGAGGAAAGCTGGAGTGGCTCTATCAAGGGGATAGGGATAAAGGACAACACGGCGGGCCTTGGCCTGGGGGGCTGCCTGGTTCCTGGGGGCTCTGGAGGGCTTCAGGATGCTCGGAAAGGCCCCCTGGGAGCAATTTGCTGCAGAAGAGCAGGCTGACCAGAAGTTTTTTGAGCTGCGTTTGTATCTGCTCTTCCCTAAAGCAGCAGTGATCCTCTCTTCCAGTTTCTCCTGAACGTCTGTAGGCACTGCTCCTCAGGCATCCTTCCCAACGAGAGGATCCGCAATATCGGCATCTCCGCCCACATCGACTCGGGGAAGACAACGTTAACGGAGCGAGTCCTCTTCTACACTGGCAGGATAGCACAAATGCACGAGGTCAGTTTTCGGGGGATGCCAGAGCAGGGTGGCTCTCTGTGGGCTGTGTTGGGTGCCATCGCAGCGGTGCTGGGACTTGTTCATCTGCAGCCTGCTGTGTGGGGTCAGGGAGCTGTGCCTACAGACCCGGTGGGCACGCTGTCCTTGATGCCCCTTTAAAAATAAATGGAGAAGAAGGGAATCAAAGTGATCCCTCATTTGCTGCAGTGTTCTCCCTCTTCCAGAATACTTAAAATCATATTTCAAGACTTCTCCCTATCTCTGGTAAATATACCATGGGAGATACATGTTTCTTTTAATATTGTCAGAGAAGGCTGTGAGAAACTGAGAGAACATAAGGATATAGTTTTTACATTCAGATATATTAATTTATTAAATTAACAGTGAAGCTTAATTTGTGGCAGATTTTTGATAACCTCTTTCAGGGTGATGATCTTCAGGAGAGCAAAACACATTAGCGTAGTAGATGAAGCTGCAAAAAAATCAAGCTTCTTTGCACTTCAGGAATTAGTGATTCTCTCACATCTCCTTTTCATTGCTGCGTGGAGGATGATGCTCACTGTATGAAGGATCACTCCTGCTCCTGTAGAATTCTCAGTAAACTCTTGGAATAATTTTTATTTATTTAATTATTTATTGCTAAGGTGAAAGGTAAGGATGGAGTTGGAGCTGTCATGGATTCAATGGAGCTAGAGCGGCAACGTGGAATCACGATCCAGTCTGCAGCAACGTACACCATGTGGAAGGACACCAACATCAACATCATAGACACGCCAGGTAATGGCAGTTCTGAATGCTTCAGGGTTGCTCTTCCTTCGTATATAAAAAACATGGTGCCATCTTTGTGCTCATTAGTGACTGACCTTGAGATTCGGTATGTCTGGAGACCGATTTCATTGGGTGTTGCTGTTTTCTGCAGCTGTGAGAAAACCATTACTACTTTTTATCATCTATGAATAACTTTTTCTGTTGTTGTTGTTATTTAGGACACGTAGACTTCACAATTGAAGTAGAGAGATCTTTGAGAGTTCTTGACGGAGCTATTCTGGTTCTCTGTGCTGTTGGAGGAGTTCAGTGCCAGACAATAACCGTGAACAGGCAAATGAAACGTTACGGTGTGCCGTTTGTAACGTTCATCAATAAACTGGACAGACAGGGCTCTAGTCCAGCCAGAGCAGTCCAGCAGTTGAGGTATCTATCACTTTAACTTACCTGTGAAGTAATTCTGAACTGTTCACATAGCAGATTAATACTAAAAATATTGAAAACATTCTCTTGTGGAGTCTGTAATCCCGT
This sequence comes from Anser anser, assembly GCF_964211835.1. Taxonomy (NCBI): domain Eukaryota; kingdom Metazoa; phylum Chordata; class Aves; order Anseriformes; family Anatidae; genus Anser; species Anser anser. The sequence goes on along the minus strand of NC_139729.1, from coordinate 27,074,728 downwards.
TTTGGGAGATAATGCATGGCTCGAGGTTAAATCTTACTCTGACCTATAACAACTCTCCCTTTTGTCAAGAAAATGGGAGCAAAACAAATGTTAGCGTCAGCCCAGACTTGTACTGTCTGAGAGTTGGGTTTTTGGTGTTTATTTTGATGCTGGAACTATATTCAGAGCCACTTTAAAAAACAGCCTTTTAATTTTTCCTAGGTACTGGTAGGAAATGTCGTGTAGCTCACAGCAGGGCAATGACACAAGGTTGGGCAGTGTCTGGTTCAAATACCAGAAGTTCCGCGTGCCTCTTACCTGCCACCTTTCTGTGCCTAACTTCATCTGTGCGATACATATGTTAATGTGCAGCAAGGGAGAAGGAACTCCCGTAATCAAGTAATTAATCTGAAAGCAGTTTGTGCTGCCTTTTTTCCCATGGAAGTTGCTCACTGTATCTGTTGGGATATAGAAGTCAGGCAGTTACTCAGGTTAAAATGCAACTAGGCGTTTTTCATCAGTATTGGTAGTTTTTGGCACTGCTAAAAGAACAGAATATGGGGATACGGTGTAGGAATGGGGTGTCGTTCAAAGACTATCTGGAGCACATGTATGGAAGTGACTGTTTTTTCTTCAACTAATCGATGTTTCCTCACTTTTTCAGATCCAAGTTAAAACACAACGCAGCTTTTGTTCAGATTCCAATTGGTTTGGAGGGAAACTTTAAAGGAGTTATAGATCTAATTGAAGAAAGAGCTATATATTTTGATGGTGCATTTGGGTAAGGTTTGGAACTTGCATATTTCTTGTGCTGAAGTCACTCTTTGAATGTGTGATGCTACCTATACTTTTTCTTCAGAGATGAAGAAGTCTGCTGTTTGGAAAGTTAGGGATGCAGCTTGTGCCAGGGCTGAGCTCTCCAGATTACCGCAAAATGATTCTGCAGTCAGGTTTAGTGACTGGTCGCTTCAGCATGAATCTCTGGCTAACTGCGGCGGTGTAAAGGGGTGGTAGCAATACATGCCACCCAGCGAGCTAGGAGACTTGCTTCATAACGGAGCAGATAGTGTAGATTTGGCGTGAGCTTACTGGGATGAAGATAAGATGTGGGTGAGCTTGTTGATCAGGTTGTCCTGCAGCCTTGCAAACTCCTACCGTGAGTGGGAAGAACGCTTTCCTGCTAAACCATCAAAGCATCAAAGATAGCGAGTTAATAATGCAGTTATTTATTTATTTTTAATATCCATGCCAACGGTAAATTTTTCTCGGTCAAGCTGGTCGTCACGATGACTGCTGATTGAAAGGCTGGCCCATGTGGTATTCCTTCAGAGTGGTTGTATTATTTGTGTGTTTTTAGCCAGACTGTTCGGTACGATGAAATTCCAGCTGAATTTAGAGCAGAGGCTGCAGATCGGCGTGGGGAATTGATCGAGTGTGTTGCTAATTCGGATGATCAACTTGGGGAGCTGTTCTTGGAAGAAAAGATCCCTACAGCTGCAGACTTAAAGGTAACTTTATGGTGTTTCTTCTTAATGTCGTGTTCTTTCTGATTTTTTTTCCCTTCTCCCTAAAACATTTCTTGAAGTCTTGAAGAAATTCTCTTTGGCTGAGTTCTGTAGGACGTCACCTCCTGCAGGTGGACTCCCAGTCCAATCCCTACTGAGGGCCCATTCCAAATTTGGCTTTTGATTGGAAAGTCTGAGCTTGTGGGTGTCCCTTTGAGCCATTTGCTTACCTCTAAGGTACATCTGCTTGTTTTTGCCATTCTGTTACCTGCCTGCAGTGCAGCTATTGATGTCTGTGACTTACCTCGTATCCTGTAGTGAATCAGTTGTGAGATGCTGTAAGTCTTCTTTGGGCCTAGGAAATCCTGCCTTGATTTGTATTTGTGTTGATGACATCCATCTGGGGTAAAAGGAGCAGTACACTAGAAAGAAATGGGAATGACTTGACTTGGAGACTCCAGAGGAAAGGAATCTAGGTCAAAAAAAAGATTTTCAAAAGAGAAGAAAAAACTAATTTCTTGAAAGATGCGGAAGGCTTGTACGTGATTTATTTTATGAAATACTTTAAATACCAAATGGCAAACATGCCAACACAGAGAGATGTGCACAGAAGTGAGGAAGAACACTATTCTTCCTACATCAGATGGTCATAGACTGAAATTTGTTTGTTCCCAGGGCAGTTTGGTATCACTGTTTTTTCAAGTGCATGTCCCCGTAACAAAACGTGGTGGGGAGGCCTGCGAAGCCCAGCTGCTGCAGCTCTGCGTTATTTTGCAGGTCCTGCAGCCGTTTGCTCCTGGGTGAGATCTGCTTACACTGTTCAGTGGAGGCTGGAGAGTAGACACAAACGTGTTCTTTGTTTTAGGCTGTTTTGTGTCAGGCTTGGCGACCTGCACGTCCTGTAACGGCTTGTTACGTGGATCGCAGTCCCTTCCCTGAGGACTGCAGATGACTAATGACTGTGGTGTTAGCTTTAGTCAGGACAGGCAGAAAAGCTTGCCTACCCCAGTCAGCCAGAGACAGCCTGTACCACACGTGGGCTCGCTTTTCCTGTGCTGTGAGCGGGGGGTGGCCTGAGGACAGCTACCTTAGGGCACTGCTCAGCAAGTTGGCATGCGCCACGCAGCCCCCGCAATGGGTGTGCAACTCAGGGCAACAACGTGCAGCCGTTGGCACACAGCGAGCTGTTGGGCTTCGTGTCGTGACAGCCGGTAGCATAAGGGAGCCGTACTGAGGGCTGTATTGCAGGCACAATTCCAACGTGGTCGCTTTCTGCCCTTTCAGCTGTGTTATGGCCATGCAGATTGAGTTAATTCACGCTTGGTGCAAGTGTTTGAGTATTTGCCGCTACCTCTTGCTACTCTCAGAAGTCAACTTGAACACTAATCTTCCAGTGGCTGCTATTAACAGTTATTAATCAAAGATTGAATACTGCCACAGGGGACCAGTTCCTTCATGTGATAAATAAATAAAAAATAACTACAAAAGTGCTGTGTGAAGTGCCGGTAGCCGTGGCAGAAGTGTCGCAGGCAGACTGCTTTTCCTAAGAGAGCTGCTGGTGAAGTTCAGGTCAGTTTGTCTTAGAGCAGCGGAGCGTTGCACAGAGCCTCACTGGGGGCCGAAGCCTGCCTGACGTGACACTTCCCACCTCCTTTTGCTTTTCCCCGCTGGGTGCTCAGCGGGCAGCTGCAGGAGCCGAGCCGAGCTGAGACGTGTTAGGAGCAGGAGCTATTTCTGTGAGCGGAGCCCGCCAGGCCAGCTGGGCTCGGGTCAGGTGTGATCAGAGTGTTACTTTAAACAGAGCTGTGACATTGAAGTCCTCTTCTGAGCATTTGTCTCCTTGGCAGGGCCTGCTTGCCTTTGTGCAGTAGTCCTTTTTTCCTGGTAAGATTCGCACTGCTTGCTTTCCTGGAAGTTGCCCACTGTATCCGTTAGGATATGGAGGGCTGGCAGCTGCTCAGAGCTGGTGGGCGCTGCAGGTCCCCCAGGGGTAATTAATTTGAATCTTCATGGCCGCTAAACTTTGATCATTTTTAACTTTGTAACAGGCCTTGGGTTTGAGTTTAAAAAAACAAAACACAACCCACGCGCCTTGTTTTTGGCTGTCTGGGTGATTTACTGGTGGTGAGGAGTAGGCAGGAATCTGAATATCCCCACCTGGCTCGAGGTGTAAAAGCAAAGGGCCTTTTTTCAGAAGTACCAAAAAAATGTAGCTCTTATTGATATAACCATACATTTAGCCATTCTGGTAATCAAATATTATTTTATGTTCATGTTTCAAAGCAGCCCGTCTCTCTTAGGTAAAGATAGAAATAGAATAGCAATTCTGGAGACCTGCAGGGACCAGCCCTCCACCTAGAGGAGGGAACGGTACAGCTGTGAGTACACCAGCACCGTGAGAGGTGGCAGACTTTGAGCACCGAGCTATTTTTGATAGCTCCTGCTGGGATGAAAATCTGTTGCAAAAATGAATTTGTCTATTCAGCATGCATCTGCTTCCCACTTCTGAAAGCCAATTAATTACAGCTATAATGGCTGTAGCATTGCAGGCGCAGGTTAATTCGTACTAATACGTCCCCGAAGATGGATTTTCTTTCAGTGGCCAGCAGCCAAGTCTCTGCTGAAAAGAATCTTTTCGTAGGAATGATGCTAAGTGTTGCTCCTGGATGGCACAGTCCTCGCACGCGGTGGTTGCTGCAGATCAGCTGGCTCGACATCACCCGGTTTGCTGCCGTCCGTAACGCTGCGCTCAGGGGGCTGACGTGCCCCAGCTGCTCAGTGGGGCACGGGGTGACAATAATCTCTGTAAGGAAGTAAAAGGGCGCCTCCCCCGCCCCAAAGATAATTGTTGGTGAGGGTAAATTGCAGTCACGTTGCTCTATTTGAAAACACGTGGCCAAATAGAAACGCTGGGCATCAGCTCAGGGGTGTTTGCAGCGTTGCAGTGTGTAAGAGCAGACGTGGGCCAAAGGAGCAGAAGTGCTGATGTAGGAACTTTTTCCTTGTATCACTTTTGTGAAATCATTAAATGAACAAATCGAAGGAAACACTTACCTCATTCTCAAAATGATTTTAAGGAAGGATATTATGTTTGCTCTGTCAAAGGTTTTTGTTTTTTTCCGTTGTCACTTTTGGCTCAGACAGCCCACGCTGCGCTCTCCCTTGATAAAGATAGTTGAGCCTTCTCTCTTCAGGTTCTCTAAATAACTCCAGGTTAGGTGATGTGATATATCTTAGTCTGTTGAGGAGAATCCATTTATCTCAGTTTATCAAAGCAAGCAGGAGCTGCTTTCGGTTGGAGCGAGGCCGCCGTGTCCGCGGGGAGGTGGCATCCTCTAGTGGCAGGGAGAGGTGAGGCCGAGGAAGCAGTCCTGGCTTCAGTAACTGACTGGGGTTAGTTCCTTCCTGCCCACCTTTCCAAACCTTTACAGACAGCAGCGATAAAAGCCGTTCTGGAAGCTGTTGGTGCTCCGTTAAGCATCGCATGACATTGCAAAGCGTGGGTGGAAGGCACTGAGTAAGCAGGAGGCTGGTGTGCCATTAGGTTTTTTCTCAGCCCCCTAGGAGATCCTGGAAGGATTCCCGAGGCAGCCACACAACTTCAGCAACTGCAGATGGATGTGAATAGGTTCTTCTGCTGTGGTGTTAAAAAACTTCTCATCAAAAAACGGTGATTCCTTGGGCATGACACTTATCCAAATATCTCTGTACTACCGAAATTTCTCTTTCAGCAGAATTTTCCATATTTTAGAGAAGCTGAAGCGTCTCATCTTGCTTTCACAAATATCCGTGTATTGTTTCCCAATGAAGTTAAATATGGGGAATGAGAGGCCTTAGACAGACTTGAAGAATCCTGACTTTATCAATGCAGAATCAAGGACCTTTTTCTGAATATTTTGGGGTTACCATTGTATTTCTTAAGCATTATCAATTCTAAGTTGAATTTAGGTTGTTGGAGGGCGTGGGGGGGAATTCTCTCGCTTCAGTAGGATACCAGTGAGCAAGGTGTCGTGGGGGCTTTTGTGGGGGGGCTCCAGCAGGCTGTGGGAGTGGCTGCTTTACTGCAGGAGTAAAGATAGCCAGCGTGGATGGAGGGGATGTCTGGAATGCTTCACGTTGGTGCTGCATCAGACTCCTGAAGCTGTTGCAGAAGGCCAGTAATGCACTGATAATTTTTCCAGCTTGCAATCAGAAGAGCAACACTGAAACAGTCCTTTACCCCCGTACTTGTGGGAAGTGCTTTGAAGAACAAAGGAGTACAGCCACTGCTGGATGCTGTCTTGGAATACCTCCCAAATCCTTCAGAAGTTGAGAACTACGCTATTCTTAACCAGGGGTAAGTACGTTCGTTAACCTTCGGTGAGGTCTTAGAATAAGGTTTGAAAGCAGCGCAATATATAGTGGGGAACTTCAGTAACAAAATACACGGCCATTTACCATTTGCATTAATTAATGCAATTATAATTCTGCGCCACATTCCAAAAGTAGGAGAGCTCACCTGTCATTGCAGGGTTGCTGTTTATACTTGTACTTCTAATGCGCACTAACTATTTTTCAAACGTAACATTTATATGCTGAGACAGCTCTTATAAATTAATGATAACCCTTGAAATCATGCCTACATTAGAGGAGAGAGCACATCTGAAATACGTTAACTGATGTTTTATTCATTTGGACGTGGCTGTTGAAGTAGATGTGCCATCACAATTAAGAAATATGAAACCCGACATCAGAGGCAGCAAGCAGCCCTTCACATTCCAGTCGTGGCTTAGGGGTGGTCACCAGGCCTTCTTAATGCATTCGAGTTGTTCAGGCTCAATGAGAGCTAAATAGAAATGATGCTAATAAATACAGTTTATGGCTTTCTCCCAGCGGTCACCTGAATTTTTGAGTCCTCGCTGCTGCTGGGCCATTCCCTACATGTTAACGTCTGCCTGCTGGGACGGGCTGAAATGCCTAATGTGGCTTGTGGGCACTGGCAGAGGAGTTCTGCAGCATCCCTTCCCTGTGCTTCTGCTTCCACATTGCAGTCTTACTACAAAGCTGCGTTGCAAAGCCTCGAAGATTGGCATGTTCAGCTGCTTTTAGGTCAGCCGCTGGCTGACCATTTCCTGTTATATGCCTTCTTCTGTACCTGCCGGTACAGACAAGTTAACCTGTGACATGCAAGCTGCAATTCAGTGTATGTAACGTGCTCTTGTTTTGTGTTTTGGTGGATAATCCCCTTGCTGGCACTTACTGAAACCTTCCTGTTTTGCAAATGCAAGAACAGAACAACCCAGCATCTTCTAAGCCTCAGCTATAAAGCTGTGAAACCGAGGGCCCTTGGGACTTTCCAAGACTGGACTTGTGTTTAGAGGAGACTGCTGTGTTTTCTTCTTAACATAAACTCCATTTCCATTCCTGTTTTTTTTTTTAAGGGATTCTGAGGACAAAGCCAAGTTCCTACTGAACTCTGCTCGAGACAATTCCCAGCCTTTTATAGGCCTCGCTTTTAAACTAGAGGTAAGCTGTTTAATGTTTTTCTCCAATGCAGCAAAAACAGTAGAGAACAGTAGAAAACACGAACCTGGTTTCCAACCATAATATCCACAAATGTATCAGACACTGCCAGATTTGGAAGTCTTAAAATGGATTGTGGGCCTCAAATACTTCACAATTCTCTTATTTTTCTTAGTTAAAACCTGAAAGTGTTTTTTGTTGGGGTAAGTTTGGCTTATTTCAATACTTTCAGAGAAAAATCCAGTTTTTGTTTAAGCTGAAAATAATGGAACATGAGAGAGACAAAAAGGAAAAAATACAGTTTTAACCAAATGGGTTGCTTGCTGCCCAGATAGTAGCAGTTCAGATTTTCATGTGGAAAGTGGCTGACCAAATTGTTAGCTAATGTGTGCCTCTGTTGGGAAGGCTCAGCACTGCTAAAATTGGTGAAGTAAAGAAAATAGCCAATAAATGTCAAGCTCCTTTTCAGAGCCAAGTGAAAGCTGAGACTATGCTAAACAAAATTTCATTTTTGTATCTAGTGTGTAAATTCAAAACAGAATCGTTTGGTCAGTCAGTGCAGATCATACTTCACATAGTAGTTGTCTTGACTCCCAGAAGGATTATGTTTGATTTTTAATGAATTTTGATTTCAGGCTGGCCGTTTCGGGCAGTTAACTTACCTTCGAGTTTATCAGGGGATGCTGAAGAAGTCTGATTATATTTATAACACTAGGACTGGGAAGAGAGTGCGTGTCCAAAGACTTGTCCGAATGCATTCAGACAACATGGAGGTGAGTGAGGGGCAGTCCAGGCACACGGGCCACCTTTTGAGATGCTCTTACTAAACACGCTTCTCACTTTTCAGGTATCTCTGAATGATGTGGTATGTCAAATTTCTGCTTTTGATGTTAATTCGTATTTGCCTGTAGCATTTAATAGACGTCTACAAGAAACTGAATGATCTTCAGTGTATTATTCCCACTGAAGTGGAATAATCTTTGCCCGGGAAGCATTATAAGATGGCTTTGAGATGACAGCTAAAGAAAACTAGCTGTGGTATTATTCCCATGTTCCATGCTTGTGGGAAAAGGGAAATAGGATTGGCAAAACACAGAGCAGTTTTCTTTCATGTGATTATTGAACACTATTCTTAAACTGAAAATTGATTCTCAAACTGCTGCAAATGCAACCCATTCCTGTTTAAAATTCCTTAACTCTATTCCTTAACTTAAGCTGGATCACGACTGCCTGTAAAAATGTTTTGTTGCTTGCTTTGCATCCTTACATTAAGTTAGCATCCAAGCTGAGATACACTTTTTGGGCATTCGCTTTGAAGAAATGGATAGGGGAAAAAAAAGGAGCTTAACATTAGGCTTTTAAATATGGTGTTTATATCTCTGCTTAAAACCAAATGTAGTTTGTAATACACTAATATCTTTTTCAGTGTCCTCTAAACAGTAAATGTTTCTTTCCTAAGGATGTAAACGAAGTTTATGCAGGAGACATATGTGCGTTGTTTGGAATTGATTGTGCTAGTGGGGATACGTTCACTGATAAAACGAGCACTGACATCTCCATGGTGAGTATGCCCCCTCATCTGTACGCCTCATCACGTACAGTAATTTACTAGGATTTTGTTGTAAATTTTTTAAATCATTTATCCTGTTTAAATATTTTTGATGTATTCACAACTGCAAATATTTTTTGTGATTGTTATACCTCAGGAAGGCTGTATATGTAGAAGTATGGTACACTCAAGAGATGCACATTTGTTTACTACACTTGACATCAAATCCACTATTGCAGTGTTGTCAAACTGTTCAGGGCTGTTGGAAGCATTACTGCATCATTTGCTGTCCGTGGGTAACTGGATACTACTGAGCTATGTATTTGTATACAGATGTAAAGATATCATTTTTATTTATACATACATTTACAAAAATTGATGGAAAGCAGAGTCAGAAGTAGTGTGAATCCATACAGAGACCAGCTTGCCTCTAGGTAAGTATTGGAAATGCTGTGGTTGGCAGCATGGCATTTATTAAGCCATAGCCTTGTAGCAATCCTGAGGAGAATTACATAATTTTGTTGTACTTACACAATGATATTAGATTCAGGTTGCTAAGTAAAGCAGTCATCTGTTTGTGATGAGTTCAGAGTTCTTGTGATCAACATTTTCTGTAGAAGTTGTGTCACTAGGTGTAGCAAAACCTGACTGAATGATCTCTTCCTTCATGACTTGCAGGAATCAATTCACATCCCTGATCCTGTCATTTCGGTAGCTATGAAGCCTTCCAACAAGGTAGGAACCTGTGAATCAACCCTCTTCTGACCGAGTTGCCTTCTTTCTGCCGCTTTTATTACTTTGTGCTGGTTAGCAGTCAAATACAAAATCGTATAGACTAAGGTGAGCATTGTTGTGAAATATTCTTTTGAAAGTACTTAAGAACATATCCACGTTACCTGAATGATGTGTTACTTAACCATAAAGAACATGTGTGTCTTTGAGCTAGGTAAACATGGACTTCAAATAACTGGAGAAATAAACGCAGCTCTAAATGCCTGGCTGTTTCAGAAAATAATCTCGTGAGATTAGAAGTGCTAAGCAGTCGACAAGAAAATTTCTGGTTTCTTTGTGTGACTTCTGGATGTTCAGTTAATGTTTGCTTTGCATGTGTAATTGTTTTTTAGAATGACCTCGATAAATTTTCAAAAGGTCTGAGCCGCTTTTCAAGGGAAGATCCCACCTTTAGAATCCATTTTGATGATGAGAGCAAAGAGACCATTGTTTCTGGAATGGGAGAACTGCACTTGGAAATCTATGCCCAGGTAATTTGGAAAGCAGAATCCATGGACTCTGCTTTTGACTATTTTGCCAACCAACAATTCTTCCTTTCTGGTGGAGACATTGCATCGCTATACAAAAATTCATCTGCAGATAGGATAATCGATGCCAGTCTTTAGGCGTGATTTTGGCATTGAGTACTTTAGGTCTCTTCAAATTTGCAGGATTCTTTGCAGGTGCACAACTAAACTTACTTTAGTGTAAATCATGGTTCTCATGTTACAGCTATTTTGAGGTTTTCCTAGCAAAAAGTACCACGGCATTAATGTGACCACTAATAGCTGCTTAGGGAAATGCTTAACTTCTTAGTCCACTTCTGAAGACTCTTTCTCTCTAGTGGATCTATTTTGAAGGCTTATAATCTATTTAAATGAAGCTTCTGTCTAGAATATTTTTACTTTTTTTTTTGGTTCAAAGACATTAAAATGTTGTATTAAGCACTATACTTTGCTTTAGCAGCCTTTGCTTATAATGAATTTTACTGTTAATTATTTCCTACAAGAAAAGAGAAATATTCTGTTTCCACCTTTAAAAAAAGGTATCATTCCATAATGAGAGATGATGCAGGCAGGAGGGAATAGTTACTTGCAGTGATTTATTTGTTTCTTTCAAGTTGATACCTATTCTGGATTTTAGTCTAGATACAGCAGATGTATCTGAAATGTTGAAAGACTGAAGAAAAGATGGCTTTTGTTTTGGAAGACGTAAACTTGAATAAAATAATCACATGGTTGCTTTTCCCTGTGTAAAGCAATAGCCCCTAAACATGAATGACTGCAAAACGACAGTACATAATTTTTAACACTGTTTTCTTGAAGGAAAGTAAAAGACAAAAACAGAAACTTCCCAAATCAGTCCACTCCCAAACTGAAAAACTGGTTAACCCTGATCAAGTTTCTCATTTCAAAAAGTTTTGTAATAAAATTATTGCTGTGGTGTAGGTACAACTCTATTTCATTCTTTTTTTTTTTCCTGCAGCGAATGGACAGAGAATATGGTTGCCCTTGCACCATGGGAAAGCCAAAAGTTGCCTTTAGAGAGAACATATCTGCACCTGTGCCGTAAGTATTCTTTTTAGCAACAACGGAGTTTTTTTGTTTGTTTTGACACAGAATTTGACTACAAAGTAGAGAAAGTGCCAGACTGAAGCACAACATAGAAGGGGAAAATGTTTGTTTGAACAAAGGCTCTTTCTTCATAGCTTTATTGTGTGTCCACCCCACCGACTTACATATCCCCCTCTTGAAATGCTTATGGTAGCATCTGAGCTTCTTCCATTGCTGTATCAGATGCTGCAGTCGTCCTATACGTGTTGTGGCTGACGGCTGTTCTGTGTTACTTCTGTGCCATGCTGCGGATGCCAAAGAACTGTCATTTGCCAGGGAATAATCTCCTGTGGGTAGAAAGTAAAAATGCAGGAAGTGAGAAGGTGTTTTCTTTGAACAATATCGAACTGGAACTGACTGCTCTAACAGCCATACCTGGGCTGGCTTTAACTAGGTTGATCCTGTACCAGTAATGCTGCAGAATAAGCAGCACAACACACAGTCCTGTCGAATTGTTCAAGTGTTTTAAGTTCTCCTGCAGGAGCACTGTTCACAGCTCCAGCCAGAATGCAGTTAAGCAGTCCAGGATGCTGGCAGCTTCTTCTTCCCTTTATCCCTGGCCAATAGTATTTCCCAAGAGGAGGGAGCTGTGAATGACCACTGTATTGAACCTCTGCCATTTGCAAGAAACAGCAGGAAATCGGTTGAAAATTAGTCTCCTGACACAAATTGGAGACCTGTTCTCCCCTGCCTGCATAGGGACAGATGCAGGTAATGCTGAGACAGATGGGTGATCGTTGCCCTAACCTCCCCCGTTTCACCAGCTGACCTCCAGGCACCAAATCTGTGAACGCCCCACCATCTGCATGTCCAAGTTGGACATTACACAGCTGGCAGTCTCCAAAACAGAAAAGCTTTTTAGAAATAAGACTTTACCTGGGACACATTTTCATGAAGTAGAATCTTGTAGTCAAATTCAAGATACTCATCACTTCTTTTCTGGAAAGATAAGATGAAAAGGGCTGAACTTAAGACTTCCCCCTTCCTTAAAAGTAGTGAAACAGTTCGCTTTGGTTATAGTAAAAAGTCTCTGATACATTTCAGATGAAACTGGCCGCTCATGTTAATGAATAAAGCAGATGTAGCTTAGTCATTACAGTAAAACAATAATGTTTTGTTTGTGAACTCTAAAAATCACTTTTGAGACTGTAGATAACATTTAAAACCACGCTAATTCCCCCTTTAAAGAAGCTAGACACATCATAACTTTAGGAACTTACTTGGAAAGGGAATATCTGATTCTATAAGGTGTCAGTTTAGCTTGAAAATTCATGAATAAAATTGTCAACAGAGTAAGATTTACAAGACACTCCAAATGCTTTATAATGCATAGGAAGTTATCAGTGAATAACAGAATACCTACTGACCTTTGGAACATGCTCTTTACATAATTACTCATCAGGCAGAAGGAACAACATTACTAGAGAAAGATTATAGCTGGCTTAATAGCCTTTTGTCTTCCTTATCCTTAAATTCACCTGGTTTGTTAAAGAGGGTTTTAAAATCTTGCACGTGTGTAGCCCTGCACCATCTGTGAACTACTTTAAGATAGCCATCAGAAGGAGCAAAGTGTTAACAAATCCTGCTCCCAAAATGAGTTTCTGCCTTGCCTTCATACCCAAAACTTCATGAGAATTCACTGGCTGTGCTGGGTGGACAAATACTTGGGCTCTGAAAGTCTTTCTTTACGGAAGAAAACCCAGTATATTGAAAATCTAAACAGGAGGTCCGCTTTCTCAGATCTAGCTTACATACTACATTTAAAGTTGACCATCACTGTAGGAATTATTCTTAACTCACAGTATATTTTCGCCTGTTTGAATAGAGTAGAACTGAAAGAATCTACAGAATTCTATTAAATTAAACATTTTTGCTCTGATAGTAACTTTTCTGAAAACAGGTTGCCTTTCCAGGTAGAAAGCCTTCAAGGCCTGTTGATGATGGCAGCTGTTGACTCAGTTTGAATAGCTGCATTAAGATTTGACAGTTGTATTTATTTCTGAGCTTAGGGTAGATTTCTGAGCTTAGCTGCTCGGGATTAACACAGTACTTGTCATCACTCAAAAAATAGTGAAATATAAAACATTTAATCCTGAGGTATTCCGTTCCCTCGCCGTCTTGTGATGTGTTTTCCTGAATGCAGTTTCCGTATCATAAACTTAATTGATGCTTATCATGATGATTTAAGTCTAGGAGCAATGCTCCAATTGACTGAACTTTAAACATCAGGTAGAAAGCTCACCCTGAGGTAAGTGTTATAGAAATTGTTAAATGGGTCGTTTAACTCTTTAAAAAAAAAAAAAAAAGCTTTCCTGCAATACGAATGTCTCATCTAAAAATTAATTTATTCCACTCCCCCCAAGTAAAAAGCAGCATTACTAAGGATAAGTTTGGGGAAAAAAAGTTGTGTGGAATTAAATCAGTATTTTCTTTCTTGATTAGCATTTGAACTAGCAAATGAATGGAGACTGGAATAGTATAAACAAAAAGCAACGTAGATTGTATTTTATTGAAGTTGAGATGCAGCCCATTGCTGTTTGGCTAGATCTTGGGTACTGCAGAGATGTCATGCAGTATTATGGTGACTGATTGCTAGATCTTGATGTAAATCAAGATTATTCCAATGCCTGCTGTGCAGGTGCAAGATTACTGGCAGATCAGCCTGCACTATAGATGAAAGGCAGGAGTAATGTAAAACTGTAAGCAAAGGGATGACCCCTAAGTGGAAAGGAAATTTTTATTTTAACTAAATAAGCATAGAATACTGCTCTCGCAAGAAGACTGCTTCTAGAAACAAAATTCAGGAAGAGAAGAAGTAGTCTAAATAAACAGGCAGTCCATCGATGAAAGCATTCATGACTTGGTAGAGGAAAGGGGCAGGTGGAACAAAAAGCTTAAACACTGGCTTCAAAATGAACCAGACCAAGCAGCTGAGACACAGCTGAGGTTTCTTGCTTAAGAACTTTGCCTCAGCTGTAGTTCGGTACATGCCACAATTGTTTAGCTCCTGAATATTAAATTTCTTTCAGGGCACTGATGGTAACTTACCACTTGCTTCACGTGTTTTATTTGGGCAAGTTGGTACTTAGTATTTTCAGTTGAGTTCTGCCATATCACGTAGCCAGAGGCAGCCCAGGCTAGCGCTCTGATGGGCTCCATTTCTGGGGGCACATTGCCGTAACTGTCTGGGAAACAAAGCAAAAAATACACATCAAGCAAGATTCATGGAGTCGCAGTCATTAATGGGATGATACAGCTTAGTAGATAGGGTCTGGTGCTAAAACTCGGGGGACCTGGCTGATGTTTCTTGATGTTACAGTCCTATATGATCTTGGAATAGCTGCTATACCACCCCTGTGCCCCACTTCTTCCTCTTAACACACATTCTGTAAGGTCTTCAAGGCAGGGGTTGCTCTAAAGTAAGCGCAGACCAGAGCAGTGCAGTTTGGCACCTGGTGTGCTACCAGGAACAGATAAAGAAGAGGTTAAGAGGTAACACGGTTTTCAAGGAGCAGTCACGTGCAAATCATGTATCAGCTCTGCAGTTCAGAGCTGATGAATGAACTTGGCGATGTTGTAATTGACACACCATGCGGAATAAGGAGGAAGCGTGTATTCAGAGAAGGGCTAACGGCCCGATCCCCCTTGGTCCCAGCTCCTATGGTACGGGCTCCCACGTGGATCATGGACCACCACCACGTTAGCTCAGGTTTGCTTCTGGCCATGGAACACGTTCTCTCGCTTCTTTCTCACCCAGGTCCCTTCTTTGTACCTGGTACGTTCTCTGCCACAAGCTCGTTTTTCAGGCTCTTGATTCGATTGTAGAATAGGTTATCTGCTTCATCTGTGTTCTTAAGTTCTCCTTCAATTGTAAATTGCACATCTGGAGCAGCGTTTTTGTTGCCCAGATGATAAAGAACCTCAGCAGTGCAGTTAACAGTACTGTCCTGTTACAGAGTTAATTAAGGTATTAATATTTGATTAAATGCATGTATAATATTAGTAATTTGCATTTTAAAATGTATTTTTTTATTTTCTTAGAGTATGGCCCACAGAGATTTGTGATTATTTAAGACAAGATTACATTCATAGCATTTCCGTGGATATACTTTAAAGGCACTTTTCCTTCTGTAGAGTTCTGTAAGGCAATGGTTGTGCAGAATGTCACTCGTGTTACTCGGGTGGAGTCACGGGTTCTCATAACTTCAATTTGAAATTGAATGACATTGTAATGCCCTTGTCATTTCCCTCAATTTGATGTCACAGCAGTAAGCATCAGATGCTCAGGGCTTGTATGGTGTAGGAAGTGGTGATTCCCTTTTGGTAAAATTCAGCCTTTTTTTCCCCCTCCCTCTGATTTGCAATGTAGAAAAATCTGAAACACAATCCCCAGGTATTATGGTGTGTCCACTGGCCTTGGCTAAGATCAGCAGCCTGGAGTTTTGGCTGTTCAATACACATCAGTAGTGCCAACTTCTGCCCGCAGAATGTGTTAACGAAGTAAATCTGAACTCACTTTCTCAAAGATGTCTTCTAACACAAACTCCAGATGGTATTTATGCCCGACGTCATCAATATCCTAAATAAGGAGAACATTAAGAACATTTATTTTGTAAAATGCTGAATTTCTTTGCATTCTGGAAAAGTTTCTAGTTATTATGAAACAGACCGCAGCAGCGTCACTCTGTAATATGCATACAGAGCTGAGCTATTCTTTTATTTTTTTCCAGCCGTTGTCAAAATTTCTCATTCAACATGCACCTGGTGCAGAACCCGATTAGTACCGCCTCTTCCCTTTCTAGTCTTGCACACTGGTATCCCGGTATGATTCTGTCCTGTAACGTGTACTGCTTGGTTAAACTCTGAGACAAGAATCTTACTTGGGCTCCTTACACCGCATACATTTTGCATTTTGTTAGGAATTGCATTAAGTCTTTTTACAGGACCGGCTATCTACAGTTAAGCAAGCGTGTTAGCTTTGCTAGAGCACGGGTTATAGCAGGCTTAGGGGCAAACCAACAACTCTGTGGTGAATTTTGTCTCCCTGACAGCAGCAAAAAGAGCATCCTCCTCCAAGTGAGCGTGCTTCGGAGGTTCTGTAGGTAGGGCTTCCTTGATGGAACACCGTCTGCCCGGAGAAGGGCCCAGTCACTGCAGCAGCATTGTCAAAGCGGGCAAGGACACAGCTTCTATTTCGTACATCGCCCCCGGGCGGCGTCGCCTCGGGGGTGCCCGCAGCTGAGGGAGGCGCCGCCCGCCCCGCCCCGCCCCGCCCCGCGCCCCCTCAGGCCCCGCGGCCGGGCCTCACCTGGCGGCGGGCGCGGCTCAGGGCCCTCAGCGCCGGGCCGCGCCCGGGGCTCCCGCGGCGCCACGCGATGAAGGCCGCGGCCAGCGCCGCCGCCCGGCCGGGGAGGCAGTGGGAGGGCGGCAGCTCCGCCGCGGGGCTCGGTCCCTGCGACATGGAGGGGCGAGGAGGGCGGCCCGGCACGGCAGGGCTGTCCCCGCCGGCAGCAGGAAGCGGCGGTGTGGGGAGGAGCGGTCCCGGAGCCGCCCTCCTCCTCCTCCTCCTCCTCCTCCTCCTCCTCCTCCTCCTCACCACCACCATAGCCCCTCCTAACATCCTGAAACCACACAGCCAGGGTTGAATATCGCAAAAAAAAACTAAATCCCTCTCAAATCCCTCTAGTTTCCTTAAAAAAAAAACCAAAAGTATACCACAGTTTGGTGTTTTTTTTTTTCCCCTAATCACTCTTGCCCAGTGTGCTCCTAACATCAAAGTACTTTGTGGGAGGAGACCGTGGGTACGCGTGGAAATAAGAGCTTGTGATTCAGGCAGGCAAGGAGCCCGAAGGTAATCCGGCTTTATTAGCGTTGCTTGCCATATACAGAAGTGTTTTGAGTTGTTAAATCAGCACAGGCTCGTAGGTTCCAGCTTGCAAGATGAAGAAATGCGTTGTTCCTCCTTTGAGCACTTGAATATTCTCAGCTGTTTCAGCCACACAACATTCAGCCTTTCTGATTAAGTGTAGCTAAACGGAGTGGAGCAAAATGCACAACAGTAACTTCTTCCTTATAAAACCATGGTTAGAGCGTAACTTCTGTAATGAATAACATAGTGTTCTGTGGGGTTTTTGCTTGGTTTTAGGTTTGAATATACACACAAGAAACAGACTGGTGGAGCGGGCCAGTACGGCAAAGTTATAGGAGTCCTTGAGCCCCTGGATCCTGAAGACTACACAAAATTAGAATTTGAAGACAGAACTATTGGCACAAATGTTCCAAAACAATTTGTGCCCGCTGTTGAAAAGGTACAAAGCGATTTGTGTATGTCTGTGATATAAGAAATACTGATTCTTGGTTTTTTTTTTTTTTTTCCCAATATTCTGTTAACGTTTACTATGACTGTCTTGCCCCAGGCAAGGAGACTTTTCCCATTATTTCAGTGGAAGCAGAATCAAATTTCTATGCTTTTGCTTAATATCTTACATTCCTAACTTTTCCACTTAATTTAGAAGCTGCTGTTTGTTTTCTTTGGTAGCGTGTGCTTGCTCTATTTCCATAGCAGTGCCTTAGTACGAAAGGTAGGCTTTCGTTTCTGACAGTAAAACGAGCCTCCTTCTGATAAATCTGCTTTTTAATTTCCATGTTCTGCTTCTGATTGTGGCCGTATAATTATTATCCTTGGTTCTGAAACATGCAACTTTTTTGTGATTTCTCTGAAACCAAATACATAGATAACTGTAGTTAAGTTAACTTAATGTATGAGTTACCAACTATTCCTTTTTTTTCCTCCACTTCTGTGGGTTGCTTCTGTTCGTGTAACCGTATAATTTATCGTATACAACTTTAATACTCTTCTCTCGATCTTGTCATGATCTTTGAAATCCTCAATCAAACTAAAAGAACTCTTTCATTATTCCATGATGCGACACTTCAAGATTTTTCCCAAGTCCTGGAAAAAAAAACCACGCAGTCTCAAAAGAATCTTGTTTTTCAATCCAATAGTTGAAGTAGTCATTTTCCACGTAAAGCATTCTTTCAGTCTTTGATCATACAGCCCCTTAACAAAACAACGTCCTGAGTACTTTCCTTTTCCTTGTCTTCTATCTTATTACATGATTTCTGTTGTTAAGGTGACCCAGTTTAGTGTCTTTTATAGGCCGTTGTTAATAGCAATCTTTGTAAAGCTTAATCTCAGTCTAAAAACTAACTTTAAGATGTTACTTGACAGGGATTTCGGGACGCATGTGAAAAAGGTTTAACGTCAGGGCACAAGATATCTGGAGTCCGATTTGTCTTAGAAGATGGTGCACATCACATGGTGGACTCCAACGAGTTCTCTTTCATCAGAGCAGGAGAAGGAGCCCTAAAGCAAGGTATAAAACTAGTAGTCTGAATGTGTAGTCCTACTGGCTTCTTTATTGTTGGAACAAATTTTAACGACATCATTTCTTTAGGTTGGTTTGTTGCCTGGTGTATCCATACGTATATTCAAAGTCTGGCTCGTTGCGTAGAGCAGAATATGCGCAAGAATTCATAGAAATTTTGAGGAAGGCAAAGTAATCTTATAGTTGTATGAAGAAAGTCCTTTTTCCTAGGTTAGATTAAAAAAACACCAAAAGCTTCATATTTATTAGGGTAAAAAAATGAAAACATTCTATCAAACTACGTGCCTGACAGCATTACCATCTCTGGAATAAAAGGTAGCGGGGCTGGAATTCCAGGTAGTCAATATTGTTCCCCCCCCCCCAATAAGAAACATTCAGCATTAACCATTAAACAGTTCTTTGCTATCCATAGGGGTATTCTGAATGACACCAGGCTTGTTCTGTAGTTTACATAGCTGCCTGTGAATTTAGTTGGAAGTTAATTTATGCAGTCTTGCAAAGCACAGCTTAATGTTCCCGCTAACTTTTGTTGTCCTGGATCCAATAGGAAGCATGTCTTAGTTGTCACTTCTGGCCTTACCACAGGAGTGGCTTTGGGTGGCTTCTTGCAAGACCAAATTCAGAATCATTTAATGGGTACGATTTAGATAGGATTAAGAGTGTATTTCATGTTCTTTTTACTCCAGCTATGGAAAATGCCACTGTGCGTATACTTGAACCCATTATGGCCGTGGAGGTGATGGCACCCACTGAGTTCCAGGGAGCAGTGATAGCTGGAATTAATCGCCGGCATGGAGTGATCACAGGGCAAGACGGCTTGGAGGGTTACTTTACTCTCTATGCTGAGGTATGTGCTGGTAGCTGCTTCCTGACCCTTTCTTCTCCACTGTTTTCTTTTGACTCTGTTACTGGTTTTCTTACTGGCTAGAATTTTAAACGTTTTAGTCAAGTTATTCAGCGGATAAGCTTATAATGAATTTTCCATTTGTAGAAGCATATTGTGCAGTGTTAGTAAACCTATTGTAAACCTGTCCTGCTACAGAGAAGTGTATTTATTAACCTAAAATCATGTAGTGTCAGAGAAAGGAACAGAACGTGATTTTTGTCAAGACTGGCTGGCTGTGCTGCCTTGGAGTGAAACAAATCTGTGCAGCAATAGTGATGCACAGAGTTAAGGGGGATCTTTTTGGCAGCTGTCTTCCTTCAGCTGATAACTGCATTAACTGTAGTAATCGCAGATAAGCGCAAAGGATTTTTCTTCACACCTTTCATGTCCCTTATAAAATATATTCGTTCTCATGTTAGATCATGTGAAATGTACATCTAACAGTGGTGGTAGGGTAAATCCTCTCAGCAAAGCTTTAAGTAATGACAAACGATACTGTGCATCACTCCTGCTTCGTAAATTGTATTTAGAGCTGCAGCCTTCGATACTTCAAGTGTCGTGATCTCTTGCTAGGTGATGCAGGTTACTGAATTTGGCACACTCCAGTATCTGGTACGTTCAAACTGAGATTATGGGGATTTTCTGCTGAAAATACATTGTGAATATACATTAGTTGAAATATGAGGTATTTACAAAAGCAGATAATAAAATCAGTATTGTTTACAAAGACTGACAGGTTTTACTGTCTCTTCATATCATAATTGAGATTAGTTGGATGATAACCAAAAGTAGATGGAAAAATATTTTGTTCCTACAAGAATAATATGCTTGGATTTTAGGTGCCACTGAATGATATGTTTGGATATGCCACTGAGCTGCGGTCTTGCACAGAGGTAAGTACTCTAAGGATTTTTCACTAGAAGATTCTTACTTCTGTGAACCAAGTGTGCTAATTTGCATCAGCGTTGACCTAATACATGCAGCAGGAAAAGTGATAAAAATGGAAACAAATAAAGAATAGGAAAATATCATTAGAGCTATTACTGTTACTTTAACAGTTTTTTAATTAACGTAGCTATCACTAGCTGTATAATTATCAGACAAAAAATCCTTGCATACTTCGGGGAGGGAAGACATTCAGAGTTGTAAATAATACAAAGCAACAATATCAAAGAAACAATGTTCAGATACTGTTCGTTTATTTTCGTATCTTACATCTACATGCCTCAGTATACAGTGCTTGTATACTTCGTTGTAAGTTTTTGCTGCATGTTATTTCACAGATTTGGGTGAGGCCTACAGCTAAATAAGGTTACTCGTTTAGCATCCTAACTTTGACTATTTTCTTTCCAACTCTTCAGGGAAAGGGTGAATATACAATGGAATACAGTAAATATCAACCGTGTTTTCCCAGTACTCAAGAAGAAATAATCAACAAATACCTCGAAGCAACAGGACGACTTCCTGCAAAAAAGGGCAAAGCAAAGAGCTGACTTTTTTTTTCCTCTTGAGTACATTGAACGGTTTTTCACAATCTTCTCAAAAAGCTCAGTTGCCCAAGCCATACGAGCAGTCAATCCTGGCTGGGTAAGTGCAGGCTTCAGTGGGACATGGACTTGTAATTTAACGTAATATCCTTCCTTTGTGGTATGCTCAGAAGTCTCACCAGGAGATTACAGCTGAATTGTTCAGATGTAAATGCTGCTCATTAACAAAATACAGAAATATTATAACATTGATAATAATTTGTCTTGAAATTTGTCTCAATCCATTAAAATAATTTTATTTTTTTACTTGATAAATCATTGTTTTGTAAGTAGGCTAGTTACTACTTCTCTGTCTTTGAAAGTTTAAAAATTTTATGTTAGCGGGCTAAATACTAACTCTGGATAGGCACGGAGGATGAATTGTCATCCAATACCGAGTATTTTTCATGTCAGTGCTCCAAGCACAGATCCTTTGCTCCTGCAGCTCACTTACAGCATATAGTCCAGAGGAATGCCAGTATTTCTTCCTTATTCTTCAGAAACAATGCAAAGAACCTCCAAAGTCGTAACGAATTGACCAAGGTCATCTGTCAGTGCTGCTTGCTTATCACCAGCTCTGCTTATCACTTGCTGTACATGGCATTTGAAAAGAGTTGACAAGAACGTACATACAAGTTAACTCTTCACAAAATTATGAGCAATATGGTTTTATTTTATATGCTTGCTTTCTTGGCTCCTTTTCAGAAAGCCAAACAAGAGATTACTTTTTTTAGAATTTTACAGTCAGGAGAGCATGTTGCTGATGATGCTTAGGTCGCTAATCAGTTAATGAGATCTTGCTTGCTCATAAAGAACAGATAAAACAAGGATGTTAGAATTAGGTGAGAAAAAGAAGATACCATTTTCATTTAATTATTACCAGAAGATCCACTCTGCATTTTGTTTGCGTGCTCTCTCTTCCTGACCTACTCAGCTTAACAGCATTTTTGCAGATTTCCAGTAAACAGAGGAGGAAGTTCCAGTTCAAAACCAACTACATTCCTGGCACAGGATCATGGTTGATGTTTACCAGACGCAGAGA
This sequence comes from Anser anser, assembly GCF_964211835.1. Taxonomy (NCBI): domain Eukaryota; kingdom Metazoa; phylum Chordata; class Aves; order Anseriformes; family Anatidae; genus Anser; species Anser anser. The sequence goes on along the minus strand of NC_139729.1, from coordinate 27,052,967 downwards.
GAACTGCAATGGCTGGGCTTCTTTTCCTCAGCATTCACAGAAAGACAGTGAAAATTACTCATTTTAAACTTGGAATGCGTACAGTGTCAGAGATTTGTCGGTGGCATGTAAATGCTAACTCAGTGCAGGCATAATGTTGTATGTAAGTACGGTGTTGCTTTGGGCCAAATCCTTCTTGATTCCCTTACATCCGTAGCTTTTATTTTTGTGAAAATGTTCAGCTGGAACGAGTTTCAAGAAAAGCCCTGCAGGTTCTCTGACATTTGGAGATTTCCTTAAATAAGCAAACGTTATAGCACGTTTGCCAAAGTTCAAGGATGCCTTATGCAGTGTGAATGCAATGTAAGGAAAGAAATGGGGGCTAGTTATTATTTTTGGTTATATTTATGGCTTTTATGTTACGCTTTTTAGAGGCCAGTCATGATGTGAATTCTTGGCTGATAGATTCCGCCAGATGTGTGCTGGTTCTCCACAAATCTAACACAGATGATTAGACCACAGCCTCAGGTTGCAGGCACGATGTAGGGATAGCTGAGGCACGGTGAGGTCTGTTGAACTTAAATATGAGGGAGAAAAATCTACAGGCAGGCGGGAAGGCTACTGGATGTGGGGGACAGTGGACGAAAGAATGATGAAGAAACACTAGCAAGAGCTTTATTTTGGAGATTTTATTTCTTCATGTGTGTTTTTTTTAACATCAAATTTTAGGTAGCACTTGTAGTATACGTGATGTAGCTGAGCTCTTTGACATATGCTGTTCTTTTTTTTTTTTGTGTGTGTAAAGCATTCACTGTGAACCAGCTTGAGCCTCAACACACGTAACGTCTGCGTTGACTTAACCAAGACTTTTGCTTCAGTGCAAACTATGTCATTTCAGGTTCTGATCCATTGAGTGAAATCTTGGCCCTAAAGAAGTTGGTAGAAGTTTTGCCTTTGTATTCCAACAGGGTTGCTGCTTGCCCAGAAGTTACTATGTGCAGGTGCTTAACTGCCCTAAGTTGCATTATTCATATGGAATCAAAGTAATCCTGGTCTGGGAAGTTGACTGTACATGACCCTCTGTTCTAGGTATGGAGAGAGTGGCAAAGACACAGTAAGGAAATTAAACTTGTGGTTAAGTGCATTGCTGAAGTAGAGCCCCAAAGTGCAAAACCTATGCTATTTTCTTGTTTTAATTCTAAAATATATTTTAATCACTGTTTAGTTTTTTTAACTAATGTTGCCCTTAAAAGCGCTGATTTCATGCTTTTGATGAGAAGTGTTTTGCTAGGACAAAAGAAAACTCAGTATGTAAAATGCTGCTTCACTGAATGTGTTGTAATGGCTGTTATGTGCTGATACAAAAAGCTTGTCAGCAGAAGTTGTATCGGGCACTGATACGCCTGTGTAAAACACCTGAATCTGGGGGGTTATCAGATCTCCCAGCCTAACTATCCCCCAGATAGAGCCTTCACGTTAACTCCTGAAGGTAAGAGCAAGAATTGCATCTGTAGTGCAAACAGACTAAGACAACATTCCCAATTTCCGTCTGACTAACGCTGCCTGGCAGTGTTCTGGACTGGTGAGAGATGTGGCAAGACGACAAAACATGTTTTTCTTGTATCAATATTTTTTGAGTTGACTTCACAAATACGAGAGAAGAAACTTTCTTTTTATGTAAGCTTACAGAGCAGGGAAGAGCCGTGCATCAGCAGGACTAGGACAGGGGAGGTGCTGGTTACTGGCTTCTGGGTGGCTTTGTGGGGAGAGGTTTTGCTGCCTCTACTCATCCACATCCTTTCAAGTGCCTTGTACTGGGAGAAGATGGAAAATTAGGGTCAGCAGCATCGTGAAAGAAAACCCAGCTTCCACCATGTGTAATGGTATTTGTTTTATTGGAGATAACTTAAAAATCATATAGCATATATCTACCTCAAAAAAAGTCAGCAAATATTTCTTAGTGACAGATTAACACTTTTCTCAAGATTTTTATCCAAATATATTACTTTTGTTCACAAACTATGTTACTATAAGTAACAGTAAGTTAGTGACACAAAATCAACTTGTGTATGTTTATCTGTATATATATATAGTAGCAAAGTTTTAGGTAGATCTCTAGAACATGAATTTAGAGAAATATATTCATTTTGGAACAAACAGACTAGTGGAAGCAGTCGAATTTCCTGTAGTGAAATTTACTGTAGTGAGACTCGTATAGAAGAATTACCACAACTTCAGGCCTATTAACACAAAGGTTTTCTATTTAATATGTGCGTAAAGCTGACAATCTCTTTTAAAAGTTTTCTTCCCTTTCACGTATAATTCCAGCAGCCGATCCAGATTCCATTCCAGATCCATCTTCGAGCCGATGATTCTCTGAATCACAGGTGTATTTCACTTTCAGAGGGTGACCAGGAAGCCAAATGAGGCGCATGTGACACGAAATCATTTCCTGGAGAACAGATTGTAAAATATTTGTCTTTTATTGTCTTCATGCTGCTTTTCTGTTGGTGAAGGTAGGCATTATATGAATATGCGTTCTTACCTGTGTTGGCATTTCATGGAGCAGGATGACGTAGTCAAACTCAAGGGAATCATCTTTCCTCATCTGGACATGTAAAGGAAAATAAACAAACAAGAACACAAGTTATATTGGTGAAGTTCAGAATTTACCCTGATTTACTTGACTGCAGTTAGCTTGCTTTGGGAGCGAAATGAATAGGGCTCACTTACGGTAGCTGGCTGGAGTAACACAGGTTTTTGTATATGGACAGAAGGGGAATTAGGAGCACTCACTGCGTAAGAACTTTGAAGGCACTAACTACAGTGTGGCTGTAGCCTGACATGAAACGAGGCTTACACAGATGGAAATGAAGTGAGTTAACTGTCAAATAAATTTGAGAGTTTTGGCTGACTATTGAAATCGACTTTGGAAAGATGCCATTCTATGTAACGTGGGAGTAACAACTGAACACACTGTATATTGATCACGGATGAGAGGAACAAAGCTTTGGGAACTCCTATCCCATGTGCTGTAGGTGTAAGGTACGTGCACCAGAGAGCACTAACTGGACTGATGCTCCACGTAAGCTGGGCTAGAAGGGCAGACAGCACCAGGAGTGACTTAGTGTGGAGCCGATGAACTGCAGGACCAGATGTTCAAATTGTCTCCTGATTAAACCTGCAGAAAGCCAACAGACCCACTCATGCGAACAAGGAAGACCAAATTTTATCCAAATGACTTAAGTTTTTTCTGCCAAAACCTGGATTGGCAAAATAATTTATTCTGATGGAGATACTTGTATGTTGTGAAGCCGCTGGGATTTCGGAAGAATCACGCCTGTTGCAGTGTGTGAGGCTGCTGACAGCCGTTTTATTTTCTGCTCGACAGACTGTCAGCTTCTGCAAGGCAGACGTGGAATTTCCATTTCACTTACCCACTGCTTCACAGACTTGACTTGTGTCATGAAGTAACCCACTTTCTCTGTTGATTTCTCCCACATCATGTAGCTGCTGCCAGCAACAGCCAAAGCCCACACTGGCTCAAGGGCAGGTTCAATATTTCCAAAGCTGTCTGAAAGACAGTAATATAAAAATGATTAATTCTGGCTGTTCCTTAGAAAAACCAACAACCACAGAGCACTTTTGCCTGGCATAGCACTACGCCTGCAAATTGGTTCTTTTTTCAGACACGTTACAATCTTGAACAGGGAGGAGAATGAACTGGTGCTAAACCTACTGCAACCACAGAACTATGAGAGCATGATGGAAGTGAAAATTTCCAAGAGACATTACTCACAGGTTCCCCACGGGGGGGTGAGGAACCCAGTGTCCACAACAACAGAGGTCATTGCCACCTGAAGGAATGGAGAGAGCAGGGCGCTTGGTTTCCAGGATGGAAAAATTCTGTTGGTCGTCCCTTGTGAATTTCTGTCCACAGCTGGGGAAGGTGTGTGTTGAGGCAGTTGATACTACTTGAGGACATTTTGCATTCACTTTACTGTAAAATTGCATGGTCTTGTTTTTAAATCCAGAACACCCTCACAACATTGTGGTGACTCCCACCGTTGCTAAACATGGAAGGTCTTTTTCTCCCCAGGAACTGCTGGCAAGGCAGTTGTTTTGATAGCTTTATAGTTTTGGGGTTCCACTGCGTGTTTCTGCTTTTTAAAACACACACATGTTTGTTTGTATCCTCTAGTGTCCAAACTCTTTGATGTGAAATGAAACACAGCTGATTATTTGGAGGAGCATACCTGGAATATTGCTTCCAGTTATTGGTTTGGTTTGGCGCTTAAGTTTTTGGTATAATCTGTTGTCCTCTTCTTGGATTTGCTTCTGGTCTTTGGTGTTTATGCACTTGATATTGACAGCAGGTGGAGACTTTTTCTTCGGATACAAGACTGTAGCAAGGCAGCTCCCAGCATTTTCCTATAAAGGTAAAGATAAGTTTTAAATTCTAATTAACATTTTATTTACGAGCAACACATTCTTAAAAGAAAATCTTGGCATTAAGATGTCAAGTATATGTATGGACTAAGTACATGAGACACTTCGTATGAAGCTACACAGAGGTCACAGAAAGCCTTTAGAAGGATATCTTTTTTTTCCCTCCAGAAAGGTAAAGAAGTTAAAACAACAAGACTAAACTGATTTTTTTTAAAATATAATAATTAAAATGTAGCAGAAATGCACCAAGTAATCTTGGAAATTCATCTGCAAATTCTCAAGAAATAATATTAATTGATAATGGGGACTTTGATTGTATGATACTTCTGCCTTGAAACAAAAATGCTTCATATTATGTGGTACTTAGGGACATGGTTTAGTGGGTAATATTGGTACGGGGACGGTTGGACAAGATGATCTTGGAGGTCTTTTCTGACCTTAATGATTCTGTGATTAAATTCTAAGTATAATTTGAATTGTATAAGAAGCATGCAATAGAAAGATATATGCTTATAGTTAAATTGCTAGCGACAACTGTGACAGAATGAATGGAAAGAGAGTTATAAGTAAAAACGAAGCAACTGTCAATATTTACTCTCTTTGGTGCGTGGACACAACAGGAGCTACAACGGGATAACGAGGACCATACTGTGACACTGAGTTTGGATCACCACAAGGTCTGACTCAGAAGCTTGGCTGCTTGATGTGACATAGGCAGGACAGCCTCTGCAGGCAGTGAGCAAAGCAGCTAACTGCAGTGCCTGCAAACCACGGCCCGTGCTGGGAAGGTACAGCCATGAAAGTAAGGCCTAAGTTCCATTTACAGAAGCCCTTAAATATACTTTGTTCTGAAGGAGTTGGACTTCATGTAATGCACACAGTAAGAGGAAACGGGGGGGACTGCAAACTTACCCTGCTTCTGTAGTCTTCGGTAGTGAACTGCAGGTAACACTTCTGACCAACTCCTGGAATGCTCTGAAAGAGAGAAAGAGAGGAGTCAGCCCACAGGGTAGCTGTAGTCTTACGCTCTGTAACTCGCTGAGGTGTGCTACGAGCACGGAGGAGGGAACCTGAGGGTGCCTTGGCTACCTCATGCCTTGTAATGCCACGAAATTGGCCAGGTGAGGGCCACGGAGCTGATCCTAACAGCGAACGCTAAGGATCTTAATAATAAATAACCTTTATAAAAGGATCTTAAAAACAACAATAAATAAAGCAACACCTCTGTTTGGTAGTCTGATCTCTTTTCTAAAGACAATACTCTTCAGGTAAACAGGAGGGGCATTCTGGCTGTTTGCACAACGCTGGCAGTTAGAATCCAAAGGAAATGTGCACGTATTTTATTTATCTACACTTGGCCCTTTGTGTTCCATCTCATACTTTCTTCCACAAAGCCATTAATAGCGTACTGTTAGCAGAGTTTCATTTACAGGGCAAGGCCATCAGCCCAGCACCTGCCTTTAGTACATACACGTTAGGCACTGCAGATAAGAGGAAAAATTGGTTTAGTCATTTGCTCTACCTTCGGGAAATCTCCTCTTTAAAGAGAGCCAAGTTTGGAGTTGGGCCACGTAATACCGTGAAGGGAATGAAAGAAACGGAGGATGAGTTCAGACCTTTATAACCTTTTCTCTGCCCTTCTCTCCTGCCCTCATTTTGTGCACTGGTTAAAACATTGTCCTGATCTACTTAGTCTTCAGTCAAAATGACAGGTTTTTACATGTTAATACAGTACGTTTTAATCTTAGCATAGCAAAATGGTAAAAACTAGCTTTCTGAACTGCAGGTTTATGAAAAGGGTCTAATCTCTTGTAATCGCTGCGGTTAAGTCTAAGTCTCTAATTACTGGAAAGCTACCCAAAAGATGTTATGACTACAGCTTTTTTTTTTCTAGCATTCTTCATTTGATCGAGTATTGGTATTTTTAAGCACAGTGACCTAGGCTTACTCCTTTTGTCATCAGTACTACAGATAAGAGAACCTGAAATAGAGTCAGTCAGACTACGACACTCCTGAAGCAGAAGCTTAGCTCTGGATTAACTGACGATAATGGAGGGGTTTTCCTGCTGAACCTCTTCCTCAAGCGGCACAGTACAGCGCCCAGACTGCACGCTCCCAGTTACAACATCAGGGACTTGGTCCTTAACAGCAGCTCTTCTATAGTTAGGTCAGATCTTTGCAGTCCAGCATATTCAGTCATTAAGAAAAGTGTTCAGCTTTTCTTCCAAAATTACTTCCCTTGCACTGGTTTCACCTGCCTTGTCTCCTAAAGAAAAAATAATTTTTATGGCTCTGATAACTTTGACAACAGTAACCATATTCTGACAAAATATCTCAGGAGTTTCATTTCACTTGTTTGATATCGCGCTAATAAAGAAAAGATACAGTGGAACTTCTTATTCAGTCTGATTCTTCTTCAACAGAAGAGATTAAAAACTCTTCATGACTAATGGCTTGTTAAACGCTTACTTTAAAAAAGAACACACAATTCTGTGCTTGTGTGGTTTTGGAGTTGGTATTCTGTCTTCAACATCACCACCACAGCAGTACTGCTCACCTAGGAAGCTTTCAAGTGGCACCACGCAGCTAAAATACATAGGATATGCATACCTGAGAGCTTCTGATCTCTCACCGGGGAGATCTTACATTTGGCATGAAATAGTTTTATTTTTTACAAATGTATTTCTAGTTTCTAAGAAAAAAAAAAGCACTTCCACAATTACTTTCACTATCACCCCACAGTGCGTTACTGTGAACTGTTGCATAGTGTGAATTAAATAAGGGCTGAGGGATGTTGTACATGACACAATGATGGCAGGCTGAAAGTAGCCGAAGATAAAAGCATCCAAAAGAAAAGAAAACAAGTGAGTAATTCATTTTTCCACTGAATAGCTGGGTCACGGGATTGTTTTATTACCAGGCTCAAAATTAATGCAACTTTCATCGCAGATTTCTAGTACAGTAAAGGCCAGAGCAGCTATTTAAGAGCAGTTTCATTCCAGGTCCTGAGGGAGGCAGTTTGACAACGAGTTTACACTGCTCTAACCCTCTGCTGGCACAGGAAGGGGCGATCCCTCTCACGCCTTGCTGCACATTCCCATCTCCTCCGTTTGCCCACCGGCCTGCGTTCACTCCCAGGGTCAGGGGGCTCACCCGACCCCAAAGCACGACGCAGCCGGCACTGCTGCTGCACACTGCCGCGGGGTCCTGGGGGGTCCCCACCTCGCAGCCCTCCACTGCCCCTGCAAGCCGGCTCAGGTGGCTTCTCCCCTGGCTACTGGGGAGGGAAAAGCCAGCAAGGATTGCCATTTTCCTCTGCCTCTCAGTATTTTGCTTTTCCTAGACAACCTACCTACCCTGCCACTGATCTTACCTTCCCCACCCTAACTTGGGGTCCTGACAGCTGGGAATTCACAGAAACCTTTTAACTGACTTTAATATCGGGACCACAGTCCTGACGTTACACTCTCTTGTATCAAGATGAGCTTGTGAAGAGAGACTTCCATCCATAAATTTCTATTTGTAACCCAGTTTAAGCGGTTGCAGTTCAGTCAAGGGATCACCCGGCATTACCTCTGCACCTGACCTGCTGATTCACCGACCTGACTGCGCAGTTATGCTTTCCAGGTCAGGGGTACAGGAGACTGTTTTGGGGAGCCAGCGTTCTGAAAGTTTCTCTCTTGAATTCTAGGATCTTCAGCTGGCACGCACTAATGCTTCTCCTCTCAAATATGTATTTCAAAGCACAACTGTCAACAATTCCGTGAGATGCATGCTGCTGTTCACTGAAAGATACTTATTTAATTAAAAAACTCTCACATCGATGGGAAGGGACAGAAAGAAAAATGCAACCAATAGCAAGGTAGGAACCATCATGTTAAGCACACGCCTGCTACTTTTTGCCAGAAGAGGAAAGCACTGAAGTCTCCTTTTATCTGAACTTGAAAAATCCTTCACATCTAGCAGAGTTACTGTCCTGGACACTGTTTCCACTCCTGTTTCCAATTAACATGGTTTCACTGGTCAGTGGGCTAACAATGTTTGTTTTTAAATGCAATGCTCATGATTACATTTAATAATAAAATTATCCTATTTTTGCTAGATCCAATAATATATTAGCAAATAGGTAACTAGCCTTCTTGAAAAGAAACAATATTTCTGTCTCTTATATTCACATTAGATAGCACATTCCTTCCAGGAAATTCTTTTCATTTTTTACAGTGGAGGACAGGAAACAAGGCAGTGACCATGTCTGCAGCGTTTCTTCTCTTGTTTTTACAGAGTATGCAGAGAAAAAAGGGAAGTAAACGGCATAAATCGGTTACAGCAAGCTCCTACAGCATCGAGTACTGTGAGGAAATAATGAGGCGTTTCATTTCTCCATAACGAACCAATTTTTTCTTTCCTGTATTAAAAGGCAGGTAGGCAATGCTAGGTGGAGAAACTCCTTTTCCCTCATTCCAGCTGAAACTACCTCGCAAATACCCAGTTACACTGGGGCTGGAAAGAGGATCTGCACCAACCACCTCCTTCTGATACCTGTCGGTTTACAAGGGAAGTGCAGTGCTCCAGCAGCACACGCTGCTCCCAGAGGCAGTGTTGTTGTGCTTAAAAGAGGCACAAGCATCTGTAAGTGTAAATATGTACGTATGCATGCATGGTACCTTGTAAAGTGCCCGGTAAATACAAAAGGGCCACCGGTACGTTTCAAGAGAAGCGTCAAATATTGTAGTCAATTTCTGTCACTGATTTCTGCAGCAAGTTCAGAGGAAGAATGAAACGTCACACTAGCACATCCATCTTCAGCATCTGTTAAGCCGTACGTTTACCGAAGCATTTGAGAGCGATGATAAGCACAGTAAGCTACCTACAGGCTATGGTCTCAGGTAAATCTATACTGGGACACCTCACTGGCGTTCCCAGACAGGTAACGTGGCTAATGCTATCGTTCAGCCTCATCTTACACAAGGTAATACACAAAATCCAAACTGTTATGCAGTAGTTCACGTTTTGTCAAATTTGTGCTGAAAACCATAAAGGATAAGAAAGCTGAAAATGTTGGCTTATCTACCCCCTCTCCCTCAGGAGCACGCCCCATGCATCAGTTTTCCCCCTCCCATCTGCGCTGTGGTGCTTCGGGTCCCAGCTTGGGCCACTCAGAGCTATCACAACCAGCATATGGGGCTTGAATTCAGGGGATAGTTAAGTCATCAGGCAGCTAATTAATGACCTTTCGGCAGATCCTCCCTCCCTGCTGGGGGACCCGGGTGCCCTGACCCTGTGAGGGGAGAAGCAGCGCCCTGAGGGGACGTGGCCGCGCCGAGCCCCCTGAGGGGAAGAGGAGGCGGGAGCGCGCCCAGCGCCTTAGCTCGGGGCGCCTTCGCTCCTGCCCACCGCCCCATTCTCCTACAATAATTATTTTACTTTTTCGTTTCCCGGCACCGCTTTCTGCCCTCGCAGCCCTCCAAGCGCACCGCTGCGGGGCGCCCCCCGCGCCCGCCCCGCGCTCCTCAGGAGCCGCGGCCACCCCCGCGCCCCCTCCGCCGCCCCGCGGGGGTGCCGGTACCTTCACGGTGGCCTTGCGGACCTGCCCCAGCGCCCGCAGCCCGCTCGGGGACGCCGCGTGGAAGTTGTAGTTGTGCAGCGCCACCCGCGCCGCCCCCACGGCCAGGCGGCTGCTGGGGTCCAGCGCCCGCTCGACGCCCGGAGCCCAGGGCGGCTGCTCCGCCACGGCCGGCCGCGGGAGCTGGGCGCTGAGGAGGAGGAGGAGGACGGGCAGAGCGGCACCGAGCCCCTGCATGGTGCCCGGCAGGCGGCGGCTGAGCACTGAGGCGGGCTCCCGGCAGGGCCGGTACTAATAGAGGGGCCCGGCCCGCCGCCTCCCGCCCTCCCTTCCCCGCCCGGGAAGCGCCGGGGAAAGTCCGGGCTCGGCGGCTACTCCCCTTCCCCTCAGCCCTCCCACCTGCTCCGGCCCGCCTGGCAGCTCTGAGGGGGCTGAGGGCAGCCGGGGGGCCGCAGGGCTCCCCGCAGCCCCCCGGGGCTCCCCTCAGGCTCCCCCAGCCGGAATGCCCCCCCCAAGGTGTGATGCGGCCCCCTTCTCAAGTACCACGCGTGAAACACTTGTAATGACAGATAGCAGAAGAAATACAGACCGTTGTGCTACAAAAACCTGTTGTCTCCACCATTATTACTCTACGCTTCCCAAAAGCTAAACCTGCTCTCTCAGAGACACCCTGAAGCCGTCTCTCCAAGGCACAGCTGAAAAATTCTGGGAATGACACACAAGAAGCAGTTAGACACATCGCCATCCTGGCAGACTCAGGCCATGAGTTCACCCAGCCCAGTGTCCTTTGGCAGTGACTACCCAGAGAAGACTGTAGGAATGAGGAAGAAGAGGTGACGCTTCCCAGGATTACTCCCAGCTTCTCACCACTTACAACTCCGGGATTTCCTGAGGTGCAAGAGGTATTTTGTGTGCTTGGTGACCTGCAGAAGATTTCTCATCTGCACCAGAATTGTATCCCATATAGAAGGGTTAACTTTTGGTTAACTTGCCACCTCTCCTGGTTTCACAACGCACTGCTTGACTTAATGTCATATCTGGAGTGATTCTGCCGCTTTTCAGAGAGAAGTGGCATTTTTCATATATTTTGGTTGGGGAAATGTTTATAGAAATTTGCAGAGGGAGCAGGCAAATTATTTCCTTACGCGAACACTTGCCATGTTTGTCTCCAATATTTTCTGTTTAGCTGGAGGAAACCACCACGTTCCAGCCTTTCCTCATTTATCTTCACTGCGATGACAACTCAGATGTTACTTTTAAAACGAAATACAAAGCATCATTCTCCTTAGCTGACACTGGGAGCCTGAGCAGTGCCAGTTGTTTCCTGATGCTGCCAGCTTGCTTCACGCACTTCGCTTCTCACAGCAGCGCTCCGGAGGTAGGACGAGCAGCGGAGAAGTCACTTGGGCAAAGGGACTGCAGGCTGCTGAAAGGCCTCAGTGAGCCACGGCGTGAAGCAGGGATATCTGGTGAGAAAAGCTTTGGTGCAAGAGGCGTAACAGGGTGGGCAGGGAGGAGGTTAGGACTGCTAGGTGCCGCCTTCTCCAACACACAGCATTAGTACGCTCATGTGCCACAGCTGTTCCCGTTCAAGGGAAGAAGTTAGAACCACCAGCAGAGGCTTCACATTCACAGTTTTGGTGACTTGGATTTTGTGGTAGTTCAGAGTCCTAAATATGAGGTAAAAGTTTTAATTACCTTTTGTAGATCTGGGCCTTTGTCACTAATGCTGGAAAAGCCTGCAAGTCCCTGATGTCTCAGTGCTGAGCCTTGAGGCTTTGACCCCATCCTTAACTTCCTATGTGCTTCCTTTTCCCTCATATGTTCTCCTCCTTTTCCTGCTTTCTCTGTCAGCATCCCTGTCAGTGATACGGTTGTTTCCTTCCTCCAGAGCACAACAAAGACTGTGAGTAACTGAGATCTGGGGTCAATACGGACAGAAAACCTGTATCACAGAGCAGGGACAAAAAGGAATTTCCATGGCAATTTCCTAAATTGCTGTAGAGATTATGTTGCTATAATTTGCTGTTGATCTAATATGACTCCAAATTTAAAAACATTTTGACTTGGAAAAATAAAAGCTCAAATGCTGAGTAGGTCTAGGTCAGGGTTGGGGACATGTTCCTAACTAAATATATACAAACACAGGCGTTTGCTGCTTTCACAAAATTTTGAAAATGTATTTAAAGCCCTTATTGTAAGGGAAGTTATGGGGCCCTTAAAGGTGGAAAGTGCCTCCTGTAAGAGGCAGGCCTCAAGCTCTGCTCTGCTCGTTTGCTTCAGGCTTTTTGGTGACGGCGAAAATGAAGCTCTACAGTGTGCAGTATCTGAACAGAGAGAACAGAAGCTAGCGATCCAACTCGAAGGGGTATAGGTACTCCAGTTAGCTGGAACGTGGCGCAGGCAGTTGTTGTTCTATATCTTTATACCTCTCATCCCGGTTCACTTGGTCCAGGTTGAGACAGGAGGGTGGTGGTGTAAGTTACATGTTAATAACCCCCCTCTCACTCTTTCCTCTGTAACGAACGGTACGTTATGGCAGGTTTCCCAGCGTCAACGCTGTGCAGTAGTTTACATCACGCTTATGTCACGTCTGACTTGGGCCCTTCAGAAATGGAAGCGAGGGTTGTTTTGGGCAGCTGGTCTAAAAAGCGTTCTGAGGTTTTCGTTTTCTTACCATCTTTTTCATACATCAAATACTTGCTTAGAGGCCAGTTATTCCTAATTTGTTTCATATTTGAAGACTATTTCTATATCCTTTGTAAGCATTTTACAACAGACCTCACTGGCTCATAATCACTAACAGATGACTGTAATATAATACACTGAATTTGGACAAAATTCAGTTTATTTTGTTTTGCAACTTTTCTAGTTCTAACTTCAGTGTCTTGCTGTAGTTAAAAACAAGCTCTTTATGGCCCTCTTACTTAATTTTAAGGGAATTATGCATAGCATTTTTTTTACACCATCAATAACTACATCTTGATTTTTACTCTCAATAATTAATCACAAGACCTTATTTTCTGTGTAATGTCTCTTTTTATTTTTTTTTCCCCCCGATAAATAAACCTTTTAATAGTTGATCATTTAATGCATTTCTAGGCTGACCTTGCCTACGGTTAAGCTCAGACTTAAAAATATGTATGTCATTTTTAGTGTGGCTCATTTTTTTTCAGGGAAATTTGGTTTTAAAGGCTTCTGACTATTTTTAGGTCTTTCTGATCATAGATAAGATTTTTTTTTAAAAGATGAACGTATATATTAAGTGTCCCAAGCAACAGTTTCCATTTTTGCACATCCAGGTAGCAGACTTTTCCCAGCGGTTTGTGTGTATGTGACTCAGCTCAGACTGTGTTTTCCTGCAGATGTTAGTGCTTAAAATTCTTGATATGTGTTGTATTTTTCCGAAAAGGGAGGCAATGTTAAAGCCAAAGTGACACCTTCTATACTTTAAGTGAGCATATAGTAAAAAACTTTTCTAAAAACCTGTGTATAATGTGTGTTGATTGGACTAGGAGGAGGTTTGCAGTGTAGCTGTAATAGTTCCATAGGGAACTAAAAAAAAAAAAACAAGATGAGAGAAAGCAGTTGAAGGTAATTCATGTCACAGTGAATATTTATTGGCTTCAAGGACTCTGACTTGTTCTCCCATTAAATTTATGGGATTGTTTTTGACCAGAACTGTTGGAGCTGGGATACGAAGAGAAGTGTAAGAACTTGAAAGCTGTTCATTACTTAAATACAAGTTGTTTGGGTCAATACAGGGGAATAACGCTTGAAATGTGAGGGATTTTGATATCTGTGTCAGTCAAGAAGGTCTAATAATCCATAATCCCTCCTAGCCAAAATATGCAAATTGATCAGTGCTATCTGCTTGCATTGTTTTGTGTATTTTGTGTATTGCCTAAAAATGTGTGCCAATATCCTCTAAAATTCAGAGTCAGGAGTAAGCTTCAGCGTTTTCTTTTAACTGCTCCTGTGCTGTTGGCAAACTTCTCCAGTGAATTATCCATCAGGACTTGGAGGCTCCTCTAGTTCAGAGGCTATGTCTGGTGGTGTAAATCACCTTTAATCTCCCACCGTACTCTCTTCTGCACAGCTGTTTGAAGCCATGTGGCATTTCTTGCAATTTGCTGTAGCCTTAGTGTATCAGATCAATACCTTTGACAGCCCATCAAACATTTAAATACAGAAAAACTTTGTGAACCTAGTGAAAGAGGAAGAACACAGAAATTCTCAAGCACACTATAGGATTTTACTGTGTCAATGGATTTTAGCCACTATTTGTATTGTCTTCCCCAAGGTTAGCAACATTTCTTCCCAAAATACGAACAGTGGTTGCAGTATAAATGTGCTAGCATCAATTCTAGTAACAGAAAGTGCGTGCAATTTGGATCCATTTTCCTCTTCATTTAATGGTGGTATCTCATGTATCTGGGGAATTCAGCATGAAATTGCTTATCGTTGGGCTGCATCTTTAACTATTTCAGGTGGCTACGGCAATACACATCACCGATTCTTTGGGATTTTCTTGAGGGTGTACCTCATAATAGGACCACGTTTAAAGTCATCTACGCTGGGGAATAGTCCCAAAGCTACGATGTACCACTTTTACAGCTACTGTTAATTTCTTAACCTTTGTAAAGGATCAAGTGTGCAGACTGATGCCACACGCCTTGCACTGCCAGCATCTGCGGAGTCTGTCTGGGAGAGGGGTAAGCTGCCCGGGCTGTCAGCAGGAAAGGTTTGCGGGGAATTTCCTGGCAGGGACATTGCCTAGGGGTTGCTGGGCTTGAGAAAGGAGAGGAGCTTACAGCAGATGGCTTAATTTAAGACATAAACAATGGAATCAGAAATCATCTTGTGCTAGAAAACGGGAATAAATATGAAATGACTTAAACCTGAGAAAAGTGAAAGGCTGTATGTTACAACAAGGGAGAGTAAATGATTGCAGCTTATTGCTACTATTATTCTAACATTAAAAGGGTGTACAAAACATTTTGCTAATCTGTTTAGATTTTCTTTTGATTATGGAACATGTATGGCATTAACACGCTTGGGAGAAATGTCAGTTTATAGACTGGCCCCAGCAAGCACACCCCTTACATGCCCCGTGAGATATAGTCACTACAGAGACAAGCGTGAGCAGAAACAATGAACAATGCTTCTTAATCACAGTTCTAAAAACTGAACGGATCTAGGGCACATGTTCGGGCCTGTTCAAAAATACATGGAAATTAAAGCAGCCATTTAAAGCCGAAAGTATTGCTGATAGAAGAACAAAGGTAACTGAGTGCTCTGTGCTCCTGGTGGTCACCACCGGAGGAGCTCAGCCAAAAGGCTGGGCAGAGCCGGGATGCTTGGGGGCTCTTTCTGCCCTCTGTGCGGCTCTTGCAGCCTTCCTGCCTCTCCAGAGACACGGAGACAGCGCTCCAGATCTCCGAAAGATGGAGTCTAAAACGAAGCTTCTAAAAGCACTGCTCGTATGTAATTCCTCCTGGCAGGTCTGGGTGGATGCTAAGTCATGACCCCTCGCCTCACGCACACGGTTTTATTTTGTTTGAGGTTAACATTTACCTCATAGCTGACAGCAATAAAAATCACCTCGAAACACAGGCGTTTCTGACACTGTTTTATTAAAGAATCAGTGTATGTCACTGTTAAATAAGCATTGCAACAGAACAATCATTTTTGAATTGTTTAGTTGCTCAATGTTTAAACAAGGCATTAAATGTTTGCACAATAAGGGAACAACGGCTCAGTTAGTGTTTTAAGTAAGGTGGGGACAAATGAGCGAATTCTTACACCGGATTCCTTAACACTGCATCACAAGTTGTCTTCTTGCAGGTGACGTATTCGAAAAGATCCAGCAGAGGTAGGAGCTGAGAGGAAACGCATTTTTCATGTCTTGCTCACTCTGTCCTCCCTTTTCTCCTCAGGTTTGTGACCGCTGCTCTCTGGGCAGGGAGCATTTCCAGGTGTCCGCTCTCACCAGGAGCAGGGGGTGCCTACGTGGCAGGTCCAGCACCTGTACGATCGGAAGGCAAAATGAGCAAAACACTGGTGGAGGCACAGCCGGGGCCAGCCCTACAGTCATCCTGAACAGACGGTGCTGGGCAGACCGAAAGCCTACCCTCATTCTTTTTTCTTCCCCAAAGTTTCTGATGTCTCCCAGAACAAAGATGAAACACACAAACATTCCTCATTGAAAGGTTCCCCAGGTCAGTTAGTGATTTTGACAGGAAAATGAGTAGACTTTATTCGTAATTCTCCGTTAAGAAGAAAGATACAGGTTTGTTGCAGGGAGACATTTCAGAGATCGGTTGATTCATATGTGGAGTCTTATATTCACATAAGGAATTTTGAACTTATTTTTTTTAAGATATACTCAAAGTGAAACACTGTAATCAGTGTAATGGCGTGGTGACAATTGACACGTCCCTGGTTTTACTGTTCTTACGGTGTTCCCTGTAACTCCGGGTGATTCAGTCCTGATGCAGACCCTGAATAAAGGCAGGTTTCTCATCAGGACCTTCTAAACTCATCTCACAGTACTGTGATGTTTTTTCACTGGGAGGCACCTATGTGGTTATCACAGATGCTACTTGTGCAGCTTAAAAAATAAACTGGAGCTACATTTTTACTCTGAGCATTAGATATATAGGGAATAAAAACATAATTTTCTTTAAGAAATTCAGATATACATTACTCCTTTATGTGCTAAGGAACAGTTTGTTCTCTCAGCACTCTCCGGCTGGTCCATGGCAGTTTCCTTCCCATTGCTCCATCTAACGATAATCTCATTTCTTGGTTCTGATTAGGGATAATTCCTTCTTTGTTCCTTTCTGCATCACTGTGCGTTCCCAGAACTTCTACGAAAATGAACTTTTTACTCGATTAGTCATTCTGTTTTGACAAATGCGTACTCATTTCCTCGCGTATACGTATAAAACTGTTTGTGTTTATTTCTGCACATCGTGCCGTTGGGTTTAACCAGCAGGATGATAGTGGAGTCGAAATGGAAATCTCTCTGTTAGGTTTGAGGATTAAAGAAAACATGGAGAAACAACATTGCTTGCAGAGCGCAGACTTCAGAGTGGCCAATGTGGTGCTTCTCATGAGCATTATAGTCTCTTAAACACTGTTTATACTGAAAAAAATCCAAGTCACATTTGAAAGCTATGATCTCAGCAGTGGCTTTGATCCCATAATAAGACTGAATAAAAGGCTCAACAAAAACACAGTGTGTGAAGAGCAGTAGAGGAGCACTACCCAGTAATTTTCAGAGACATTAATGCCAGTTGGAGTGACTACAAGGAGAAAGTCCTCCAACTTTCAGTGCCATTGAATTTAAGAGAACTTGTGTAACCTGGCAGATCTCCAGTGACACGAGCTGAGTGCTGCAGACCCGCATCCCATCACAGCAGACAGCGAACTGACCATTTGCATCCTCGCCTCTCTCTGCATGCCATCGTAAAAAATGTTCTTGTGCATTCGGTCAAAAATGCTCAAATAGGTATTAATGTTTGGTATTTTTCCTTTATATTATGAGCTTCTATGAGAAACATAGCAAATTAAAATAAGTGTTTAATGTCAAGTATAGTCTAAACAGTTGTTCTGTTCCGGAATAATGAGCCTTCGATATATTCAAATGTTCCATATTTTATCAGATTGCTTTGGAATTCCACAGCCTGGTCTCTAAGTTTACACATCAGCAGATTGGTAAGTCAAGCTCTAACAATTTTATGGATTTTTACTGATACTTTACTGATGGGGAATGAGACATTAAATCAGTTTATCTGGTAATGATTGGCGCGTTAACATAGCTCAGGAGACGGTTGTGCCCAGCCCCAGGACGAACCACAGAGCTGCAGTCACTCTGACATCTCGCATAAAGGCGAAGTCACTGGGCAGCTTGTTGTGCTTTTTGCATGCCCAGGGCTGAGCCATAAAGGCACGGAGCAGTCACCAGGTTTCTCCTGCAGTTTGCTGAACACATTATTTGTCACCCGATGAAATGTCCTTCTAGCCCCGTGTTTGTTACCACCGACTAAAAGCCACTAATTCATTAGCTAAGCTCCTTCCAGCAGGGGTTATAATATGATCTAGGAAATTATTCTGCTGTTTCACTAAATCAAAGTGAAATGTCAGGGATTTTGGTTTGATACCCTCCCACGGCTTTAAGAAAATGCAATTTATGGCAGAAACCAGATTAATATTTTATATTTCACAGATGCAAATTTGACATTTTCTGTTGGAAGAGCTCTGGTTCTCCTGCTGACACTAATGCATTAGCAATGAAAGCCTGGGATGAGGGAAGTTCTGATCAGCGGCTGCGTGCGATGCATAAAACAAAGCCCTCTGCCGTTCGGTTTTGGCGGGGGGCAGGGGTTAATGCCGGTGTCTGTACTGAATCAATGTCAGCACGAGATGTGCCATTAGGGTTACAAGGTAAAGCTATCTTCAGGATGCTTCTGTTAATATTTTTAAGAAAAGGTTCATCCGCAATTGGGGGATTTTGCCCTGCCTGATATGACTTACTAGGTGTTTTTATAACGTGCTGAGGTGTTTCTATCAACATCTCGGACGAAAGGGCCTGCTGCCAATTTAAGAGCCCGATGCGATTCCGCTGGAAATCGGCAGCAGGTCTGCTGCCAGGTGGGAACGGGGCTGGGCTGCGGAGCTGTGACACGGCCATGGGCAGCACACCCTGCCACATGGGCACGACACAGAGCTGTAACACACAGAACTGAGGCACTGCTGTGAACACCGTGTTTAAGATTTCCTTCCTGAATCCCTTATCCCATCCACCTGTCCCAGTAATTTTTAACCAAGACTGGTATTCCGTGCTTGGTCTGGTCCCAACAATCTCCAAAATGATTTGAAGAAAATGAACGAGTAAACAAAAGAGAGGGAGAACTTTTACTTTCTTCTGTGTAAGGTACGACTACAATTGCAGCGTTTTCCATGCGGATGGCTCAAGCACATACTGAAATTTTCTTTTGACTTTGTTTTAAACAGTTCTGACTGACCCTGCTTCCAAAGGTGAACATGAAGAACAATGGCAAGAGAGCGAGTGCTGAGCGTATTTAAAGCACAATAATGGGAAGTGCCGATGACCTCCAATTTCCATTGAGCCCTTTTCCTTCCCCTGGCAAAACCTATGTCGTGTCACTGTCACTGCGCGACTGGATCCTGGTGCTGTGAGCCCCTTCAATAAGGTAATTGTTATCAATATTAGGAACATTTATATTTGAGTGGTAACATTTTCAGGGTACGATGATATCTCATCACAATATAAATAAACCTTTTAAACGCATGCATAAGTTGCTGCTTATGAGAGACGCAGTCCAATCTTAAAGAGCAGGTTTCTCTCAGTAACATCTTCCAGCTGAATTTCTAACGAACACTTGGTGAAGTACTAATAATGCGCACTTTGAATAAAAACATCACTGATTGTATACTTCCTGAATTTCTCCTCCACATTTGTGAGAAGCAGGATATTAGGTTTTAAGAAGTCTATATGCTTTTGGCTTCTATGTAATGACAAATCAATTTTAATTTTAATAACTGGACCTTTGTACTGACCATGTTAAAGTATTTTCCAAAGTAATTTGATGTAACACAGCCATGATTTACACTGGGTAGCTGAATGCCAGTTCCTTCATTGCTCCTGTTTCTGTGTTTTCTGCTGCGCCATATTCTGCCGGCTGTCTTTGGGAGGTTAAACGTGTTATTTTTAACTGTTCTAACTTTGCCATAATGCACGAACTGCAGACAGAGATGGGGAAAAATAAAGTGGTCCCATAGCAGCTGGGTGCTTTCAGCAGTCAGCGCTCAGCCCTGTGCAGATTGCAATTGCAAGTTTGCACAGATAAAACGCAGGCAAGGCAAAATGCGTTAATGGACAGAGAGGAGAATGCAAAGGATTTTATAAAGCACTTGTGAGAGCAATTTAGTTTTGCCTAGTAATACATCACTAGAGACAGCAAAAACGGGGAGGATGGTACTTTTTAGCCGTATTCCCCCATGGGCATACGTGCAATCCCCTCTGTGTATTCTGACCATTTGTCAGTGCAGAAGATTTCAGATTTAGCCTGGTGTAACTCGTGCAGGGCTCCCATGCAGCCTTCTAGGTGAAGCCCGATGTAATTATGTGGTTTTGTAACATTAAATCCACGAAGTGTGACCTTGTTTAAAAAAAAGCCTCCGTTGTGCAAGTGCCTCATTGTGACCCTGGCGCTGCTCAGGGAACCTGATTGCAGCGACACAGCGAATTCTCAAATCTGCACGTGTTTAATTGCAGCTGAGGAATTAGCAAAAGAAAAGACTCAGAGGGACGTAGTGCATACAAAGGTAGAAGGAAATGCCTCCCGTTTGCTTTCACAAGTGATGTTGCAAACCAGACACGCTTACTAACTTCTGCTGAAGACAAATAAAAATATTTTTCCATATGCAACCTTGCAATTGTAAAAAGAACAAAAACCTACTGGAAAAGATTAGTTTATGCTGAGATTATGCAGCTGTTATGATTTAGGTATTTCTTTTTAATGACTTGGTTTTTAGCCTTCTGGATGTAACAAACAACCTCGTGTTTGCAGTGAAGGCAGCATTTTAGAAGGAGCAGAGAAAATTTGACATTGGCTTGAAAACTTGCTTCTTAGGCCTGAAGCAATTAACTGCAATAATTAGGCCACCTAAAATGGAGGGGCCTTCGACACAAATATTTCACTTATGAAAGCAGACTGTTGATCCAGAGAGGACCCAATTAGAAGAACATATCGTGAAGGGAGGTCACTGAAATTAAATTAAAGATGATTTGAAATGAGGTAGAGAAAGGAACAGAAATTTGCAGTTCTGTGTTATAAGATACAAGAGACGATGGAAGATCAGCACCAAAAATTACAGACAGCGGGATGGGAACGGACCCGGGGAGGTCGTGCAGCCTGTCCCTGGCTGATTGACCTCCTGAGAACAAAGGTGATTGTTTATCTCAGGAAAAGCCATGGCTTTGTCAGGGCAAACATCATAAAACTGGGACTGGTGATTTAGCACCCGATCTTAAAGCTGAGTGATTTACTTTTCACCTGTGTGCTTGTTAGGGATGCCAGCGCGTCTTGGTGCTGTCAGCCGCAGGGTCAGGGCCCGCAGTAATTGTGTATTAAAAGCATTAAATACACATTAATAACTTGGGTGCACAGAAAGGCACGACTGAAGGCCTAAAGTCCGCAGGAATCTTCCTCTTGCTTTTGCTGGACTCCGAGTAGGGTGTAAAGTAAAAAAACAAACAAACAAAGGAACAAACACACAACCTCCCAACAAACCACTAAAGCAACCCTTTCAGTGTCCCCCAAGGAATGATTTCCTGCTGCGGGTTGACATGGAGACACAAAAAAGATGCAACTCCCACAGTTTTGTGTATTCGGGCCTGCATTTGGAAAGAGGAATATCTTTGCTTCCCTTGTTTTAGTATCGTTATGTTCCCTAAAGCCGTGTTCTCGAGGGTTGCAGCACCAGGCAGACGCCAGTTTCACATTTTCCCAGCCTCGGTTTTGGGAACACGCTACGTATGGCTGTGCACAGTGCGCACTTTTAAAACCACCTTCCTTCTCAGATGTACCAGCTTGGATTTGAGGAATGGTATTTCCACATTTGGGCCCTTTCCCTAGCTGTTATACTAAAATTTTGAGCACTTGGCATGTTTTTGTTTTTTTTTTTAACTAGTGCTTTGACCACCATTTGTCAGGCTCTACGGCTTAGCCTAAGACTACAGTGTCAACAGTAAATTGTCACTTTGGGGGCAATATTGAGTGCTAATTAAGAGGAACTGCAGGAGTGTGGTGGCAGATTATTAATAGTGAGTGTACAAAATCAATCTCAAAGGAGGAGTGTATCTGAGTTTAACAATGCCTTGTTGCTAAATCCGTATTTGCTGAGTAGCCAGTGCACACACGAGTGAGGAAAGCATTGCAACAGCACCAAGATTTTCTTACAGAATCAACAAATCGTCTGCGGCAGCGAGTCATTTACGTCTGGATGCTGTTTCTTTTCTTACAGACCCCCTGCCCCAACTCTCGCTGCGGCACTTGCTGCGTCCAGGCGGGGTGGTGGGGGCTGAAACCTGCCGTAGGCTGCGGCTCAGGGTGCCCCTGGCCCCGGGGAGCCGATTATGACATTTTGAGCCCATTCATTGCCCCGTTTATTTCACTGTTGGCTTCCTTGAAGACATGTGCTGTGAGTGGTGAGTCAGCCGTCAGTTCTTCCCAGTCCCGCAGGACCTCTGGGAGGCTGGTTTCGATCGCAGCGCTGCTCTCCCACGTCCTGGAAGCACTCGGTGTTTGGGGCAGGTTGCTGGGCTGCATGCCTCTGCTGGACACCTTCCACGGCCGGAGCCGGCGATCGAAACGTTATCTCCCGGGCGTAACGCTTGTGACGTTATCTGCCTGAGAAGCCCGGCGCTTCGGCTTTGTAGCGAAAGGACGCTGGGCGTGAGGCTGCCGGTGGGAAATATTTCTGGGGAATAAAGGCCGGAAACGTGCTGAGAGGAGCGCTGCTCTTTCAGGTTTTTGTAAGAAACTTTGGCCCTGCTTGTGAGGCAGAAAGTGCAGTAAATGGGGAGCCAGGGCTAGGAGAAAGGAGAGCAGAAGCTGAAATGATGCTGGGACGGTTAGGGATGGAGACAGGACGGTCCTTTTTGGCAAATCTATACAAAGAGTCACACTTCAGAGCAAGTTTACATCGAGGTGTTTTGTTCTGCTGTAGTTTACATTCAGGAGAAAGCAAAGTCTGGAAGCTTACACCTGGAGTGTGTGTTCCTGCTCCGCCGTAGGCTCAAAGCCTCTTCTGCAGGCTCGCAGGGATTATCGTTGTCAGGAGTTTGGGATTCCCGGCTCTGCTTTCCTTTTCTGTGGCACAAAGTAACTCTCAGGAGCAAGTAACCAGCGCTCACCCTGGGCGTTTTGATGCCACCGCTCTGCCTGGGCTGATCCGCACCTTCCTCGTCATGGTGGTTGCTTTGGTAATTAGCTAATTAGCGGGCCGGCAGTGGTAATAACCACCGATGTAGTTTTATTTTGAGCCTGTTCTTCACAAGGCTCACAGCAGACAGGGATCTCTGGATGCTGTAAATGTTTTTCACGTTCTCAGTCAAAATATTTTGGCATATGTAATATTTTTAATAACCGTGACGGGGCTGCTCAAGCGTGCTAATACACCGAGAGCGATTTGATCAGTGCTCACCACGAAGAGTAGCGTAAGGCACAGAAACGGGCAGCCTTTAAAGGGAAAAGAAAACCTGCAAAAGCAGATTCCAGGCAAAAATGGGTACACAGACGAGGAGCTCTGAGTAGTTTGCAGTGTGACTTTGATGCATGGGAACTCTGGAAAATTTTGGCTCCTACATGGTGCAGATTTTCAACACCTTACTGTCAAAGCTAGAGTTTTGCTCAATGTGACTACTTGTTCACTGTTTTCTTCTTGTTGTTCAGTAGATATTTGTTCACAAATATCTGTATAGTTGTTCACTGTTTTATCTAAATCTTACCCAGACACGCAGGTCTACACCCTCAGTCCCACTGAGGTGCCTGTCTGGATCCAGGACTAAATTACTGGAGAAAACGTAACCCTTGGGCAGTACGTGCTGCTCCGGGCTGAGGAGTGAACGAGGACAGTGCCACTTTCTATGAAAGTTTATGGCACAAAAAATGTCATGGCAAAATGTTCCTTTCTTTCTTTAAAAGAAGAAAAAAAAAAAAAGATCCTGGCTCCTTTGTGAGATTAGCCCTGTGTCTGTTGGCAGCTTGGCTGCAAGAGGGGAGAAGGAAGCACGCACGCCTTGAGCTTGCTGGTCCCAGCCCTGCATAGCACGTACCAGAGCACGGCTGGGATGTGAGAGCATTTGTTCGACCCCTCTCACCTCTGATGAATCTACTGGCCATCTTATTCCCTAGAAAAATCAGGTTTTAAGATGGTAAAAAACCACTAATTGTTTCTTCTCTTCTCGTAGCGATGTAAACACTCCCATGCAGCGCAGGAAAGCCATCCAAAATAACACAGTGCTTACCGGTGCCTGGTAAGACTCCAAGGGGCACATGCCCCAAATAAATTAAGTCAGTTCGTTCACTGGTGGGTTGTATGTAAATTGGTTACCAGGGCAGTTGCCTGGAGCTCTCAGAGGCTAAGCCTGTCCCAAAGCACTTATTGTTAAGAGTGTAACTATAAGCTGGAAGAAGTGTGATTTCGCACAGCTCGCCAAGGGAAGCAAACTTGCCAGGTCTTGTAGAGGGGCCGGGATGGGATGTTGTTACTTGGCATCATTCTCGAAAGCAAGATTTTTATCTGTTCCCTTTCCTGAGTTCAGTTTTCTCTTTCCATTTTACTTCCCTATAATTTTACAAAGCAGTGTGCTTGGCATTTGTTGTTAGATGGTAGATATTTGAAATAAAAGTGTCACATCACTTCACTGTGTTGCTGTATTTTATTTGAATATGTTGTGGTTGTGGCTCACATTGTAGATATGTCACATGAACTGACTGCTCACGTTTCCAGAAAAGAAAAAAAAAAGAAAAAGCCTTTACTTTCCAGATAGGGGAAAAGAAGAAAACTTCTTTTTTTTTTCCTCTTCAATTTCTTCTACATTATGACTTCATCCGATGGTTACAGTGCAGACCCTGGGCTTTGACTGAGATCATAATAAAAGGTTGCATCCCTTGGCGTTGCGTTTGCAGGATTTGGTTCATAACTGCTATTTGTAAGGCAAGTTCTCACCCAGTGCTGCGGGATGTCCTGTTATTGCTGCCAGCCTTTTGCAGTGGAACTCAATATTAAAAAAAAAAACCTCCCGTGTGTTGCTGCAACAGAATTTATCCAAGAAGTTTCCCTTCTGTGAAGAACTTGAGAACTTTATTTCCTGGCGGTGTACATGAGTATTTATGAGCCTGTAAACCTGTTTTAAACTTGCAGTGCTTCGGAGATGTTCAGGTAGGCTGAATTAGCAAGACAGTGCTATCAAACCCTGAGGCTCCTGGAGCAGATCTGTGGGAAATGCAAGCAGTTAGAGGCACAGAAACAGGTGGGAAAGAGGAACTGAAAGAAGCAGTGGATGTGCAGGGGAACCCCTAACAGCGAGCTGGGTTTCACCCAGCCTCTGTGCCGGGTGTGGATTGCCCAGGTGGGGCAGGAAAGGAGCTGCAGCCAGTGCTGGGGCACAGGGCACCTGAGCGGGAAGGGTTTTCGGCAGCCTGGGGTCAGAGAAGCCAGCACAAGCCTTGGGCTGATTCCTGGGCTGGGAACATTCAAAGAGACAAAGAAGAGTTTCCAGTACAGGTGTCTGTGTGGTGTGAGCTCTTCCCGAAGATCAGCTTCCCCTTCAGAGACTTTGGTTCTGTTTAAATAAAGCAAATGACTCATTATAGATCTGAAAGGTATCCGCATGTGTGAAGTCCAAAGAAATGTCCCAAAGCAGCTCAGCGCAGTGCCATTTGCCTCCCTCATCCCGGTGAAATCATGGTTTATATGCCCAGTTATGGTAATTTAGGCATTGACATTGCTGGGAACTCCGTTCCTGACGACGCAGGGAGAGGTAAGGTCACAGCCTTCCCACGTCACTGCGATTCGATTCTTCTTGTGTTGCCCTTCTGCAAGGTGCTAAGAGGATGCCGTAATTGAGGGTTCGCCTAAACAGATGTCTGTACATAAATAAAACAAGTCGTAAGTGCAAGATGATACAAGCAAAGCGCAGTTTCTGGTAAGAACCCTCTCAGAACTTATGTTTCCCCCACACGCTTGTGCTCACACATGGTCATTTCCAAAAAAAACCCCTTTGCTCCTTTTCCCCTTTCCAAACAGAAGCACCCAGAGCCCAGGACCGAACTTGCTTTGCTGCGGGCAGGTCGGGCTCAGGGTGCTGACGGGCGCCACGCAGCAGGACTTACGGGGCGGCAGGAGGGCATCGCTGCAGCCCCGGCCCCGCACCCTGCCCGGGAGGGTTCCCCGCTCTGGGTCTGGGCTGGGGCATTGGCTCTCTCCAGGCACATAAACACACACACGGACACGTCTCCAGTGTAGATGAACAGCATGTAAGAACTGCAGGCAGAAGTATTTGCGATATATGCATATTACCCGTCGTGGGTATATGTGTGTATATATATATATATATATATATCTTAAAGTAAAAATTTAACAAAGCTAGAACGTCTCTTTATTGAAACTTTGGCCTTCGGCCATTGAGGCTTTGGGACAATATTAACTTTACCTTGCATTTACGGAGTATTGATTACCTCTGCGTGCGGCAATGCTGATATTTCCATAGTGCCAGGAAATGGGATTGTTATATTTCAGTTAGTCACCCATACAACTTGTATTTATTCACTTGTCATTTACATGGAGGAACATGAATCTGCCCGATTTTTTTTTTTCCTAATGCTCTGAGTAATATTTATGAAGTTGTTTGTACTTCGAAACCACAAGGTGGTGAACTCAGAGATATAAAAATGCAACGAATGGTAATCTCTAAGGAATGAAAATGTGAAATCAAGTGTTGAGCAAGATGCTTTTAAAGGAAACAATATATTTTCTGAATTATTTTACATGTGGTTCTCTTGCTGTGCAGAATAATTTTTCACTCACTCTTTGAAGGAAAGTAAAAAAGAAAACTGTGTATTTCATCCCCTTCCCCAGCCCCTCACTTTAACAAATGCTTAGGCAGAATATCATGTCCTCATTTTATTTTTGATTATCTGTTTGTGAAATTTTCTCCTTCCCTCTCTGCGTAGATAAACTGCCGGCTTCCAGTTCTTTGCCAATGAGGAAAGAATTACGCATTTTACTTTTATTTTTATTCATCTGACTAACTGTCCTGAGTGCTTTTTGTGATTTTCTCGTGGTATCACTTTCCTGGGGTGACGAAACAGAGCAAAGCCTCATGCTCTCAGAGATAAAGCTGGACAGGACTCAGAATTATTGGCATGATACTGATTTTGCATTTCTTGTTTTTACTTTGAAAAGTCTCAACCCAGTAAGAATATTTAACGTATGCTTGTCAAATACAGGTATAGAATATTTCTTTTTTTTTTTTTTTTTAATAGACTGCTAGGTGAAATTATACCACACTTGTCTTTGTTGGTCTCTGCAAACAACAGGGCAAGATCACCGAATTTTGAGAACACCTGGGGTGGATAAAATACCTTTGTACACTATGGCACCTGCTAGAAGTGTTGCAGCTGGAAGGAGAACTCATGTAAGTGCTGGGGCACTGGAGCAAAGGGAAGCGACCACCAGTCAGGAAAGCAGAAATTGCTAGCAGGGTTTCTCCTAGGATAACAGCAGCTGGATAAGCTCGTGTATAGAGCTGGGCACTGCTTATCAGGGTGTTGTCAGGAAAGAGCCCTCACTGCGAAGCAGGCTGTACCTAGATAAATAGATCCCAAGTGGGAGGTTGCACAGGGGAAGAGACGTTCCAGACAAACAGCCTTGCAGCTCCAAAATGGAAAGCAGCTCCTTGGGTTTGGGGCCTAGCGGAGATGGTGAGAAGCAAATTGCGTAAAGGCGAAATGAAATGTTCACTGAAATGGGGAAGGGAAGCAAGCCGCAGGGTCAGGCGTACCAACAAGGAATGAATCCCAGAGTTCAGAAGATGATGGAGCCACGGGGTAAAGCTGTGTGCTCGGGAAATTCGGCTCGGCGCTGGGCTGCTGTCTGGGGAGAGGAGGAAAAAACCACCTTGCCCTTGGCTTGGAAACTCTCCAGAAAAGTTCAATAACTTGAGGGCAGAGGAAATGCCTGATGAGGAACAGCTTGATGTGCATAAAATACTCGGCCTCGGTGGGGGGTGGGGGACGGGGGACAAGGCAGGGGACGGGGGGCTGAAAGGAGATCTGTATTTGGAGTACGAGTAACTAAGGGAGATTGGTAACTGAAGGCCTTGGTTTGGAAATCACGAGGATTTATGCTGCAGTTTTAGAGTGGGTTCTTGCTGGTTACTTCGCCTGTGTCATAGCCTGCTGCCCAAGTTACCGGGCGGTGGTACTGGTATACATCCACTGAAGAATGGTGCCTGTGTGGTGAACCGTGCACATCGCACATCCACAGGCCTACGAAGGGCAGATGGGAAGGCCTGCAACGGAGTCAGCGGGAACCAGCTTCTTCCTCCTGCCACTTCTGTTACCCTAAATGCTTGTGTTTCCAAAAAACGAGTGGTTGACAGAGAGCCTTTACGCTGCTTTCTGCTGCTCTGTGGCCCGCGGCAGTGACCGCTGTCCCTGGCAGGGGTGCGGACTTCCTCCAGCCCCGGGCGGCCGGGCAGAGCGCGGTGGCGGTGTGTTGCACTACCCTTTGAGCGTTTCAGTCAACATCAGAGCTTCCTTCCTACGCTGCTGGGCTTAGTTATAAAACATTTAGTGTCCATCCTGTTAAAAGAAAGAGTATGCTTCTCAAAAAAAGTTTAAATGTTATGAGAATGCCTCGTCTCACTGACGGAGCATCCGATAAACGCTGTGGTTCAGCGTTTGTGTTAGAGCGCTTCACAGGCATCTCTGCTCGTTTCAACCAACTAACCAGATTTTTCAGGGTTAGCACTGTTAACATACGTTGAGCAAAGTCGAAGTGTTATCTAGTAATTCAGGCATAGTCCTTGAAACCAAAATTCATATTTCCCTCCCCAGCTCTGGACGCTATTTGGCTCTAGCTGCATATGGGTGTGCTAAGCAGCCTCTGATGCACTGTTTTTTTTTGGCTTTGTTTCTTGCCATCCACCTTGGTTAAAGTATCCAGACAGTAATACTAAAGGAATACCTTTAGTAATAGTAATAAAAAGTAATAGTAAAGGAATACCACTCGAAGTGCTGAAGAAGCTGCACGTTGTGAATGACTGCTCTTACGCTCTCACTGCAGGCTTTTTTCTTATGCATTACCTGAGCAGATTTTGCTATGAGAGGTATGGCCTGATAGCCACTTCCCTTAGGGAATGTATAGGGGCTTTAAATAATTTGGGGAAATCTAAAGAGCACTTTTTCTTGACGATCTTAGAAAAAAGAGCAATAAACCCGCGACATTCGGTTCTGTGGTCTGTTGTCTGACTCAGCTGAGCCCCTTCGGCTGAGAGGGGAGGAGGTGTTTGCTTTGGCAGAGTCGCTTTCTGAGCTTCAGGAGGTTTCCTCGGCCAAGATCTTTGGTCTCACGTAGATTTATGGTGCAAAAATGCTTCCTCAGCCTTTTTTCAGCTTTCTCTGATGTAAAATAGTTTACAGAAATTAGACACATCTTAAGGAGATTGCATATAAGTCCAATAGCACTTGAGTGAGACAGGAAGAGCACAGGACGCAGCGAGCTTTATAATAACACATCCCTTACCACATGAGGTGATTAAAAAATGTTTGTGTGCCTGTGTACAACAGATCTTTCGTAAGAGGTTGCTAGTGCACAGCGGAGGCAAAGCACAAGATTTTTCTTTCAAAGAATGGCCAATAGGCTAACGATGGTGAGGTAAATTTAATCATGTTAAATACACTTCCTGCGTCTTCGCAATTTTGTCGTATTCTGAAGCATTTTTGCTGAGGACAGTAATAACTTAGAAGAACCAAACTGTGAAAGCTAATCGTTGCTTCACGTGGGTATTTACTATCCAGAATGTTCAGTGAACTTGATTGATCTGGGCAATGCAAAAAGGTGAGGCCACAAGCACAAGGATTTTATAGCATCTATAAAGTACTGTACACAGTTTTTGCTCAATTTTATGCTGTTAAACTAAACATTTGGTATCATATGGCACTTTAAGTACTTTGATTTATGGTAAGACAGAAATTGCATCTGTAATAAACATTCTAAAGTATGAGGTTAAGAGTAATCCACTGTATTTATTTGTGGCATAAAGTCTCACCAGCAATGCCTTTAAGAATCATCTCAGGCTTAACTCACACTGCACGTTACAGCCACACCGCGCTCCAGCTCCAGCAAGGTCACATCCAAGGTGAAGACTGAAGTGAATGGGAAGAAAGGGGTGGCATGGCAAACATTTTATAATAGCTAGTGGAAAAACACTCTTTTTCTCCAGTTAAATATTCCAGATACATTAATGTAATTTCTTACTCTGCTATAAAGGGCTCTGTGTTATACCTAACAAGACAAAGTACAAATCCAGTCTTGTCTAATACGAAAACATTTAAGCACACAGACATGAAAATAACCTGAAAAACCCACTGACATCTTTGAAAATAAATACCATAAAATTAAATGTGTTTCAGGTTTACAAAAATTCCCTCAAGGATGAATGAAAGCACAGAAACCCATTGTT
The DNA here is from genome assembly GCF_964211835.1 of Anser anser. Lineage (NCBI taxonomy): Eukaryota > Metazoa > Chordata > Aves > Anseriformes > Anatidae > Anser > Anser anser. The sequence goes on along the minus strand of NC_139729.1, from coordinate 27,022,689 downwards.
GTACTAGAGCCTGCCAGGGCCGTGTTCCACGGGAAGAATCTTCCCACCATTAAATTTACTATTTTGGTATTGAATCAATTATACTCGGTGGATCCTGTTTACGAATAACAAATTAAGTAATAATTTTAAATGATTTAGGTAGCTTTTAAAGTAGCTTATCTTAAACCTTCCATCTTTGCATATTTTTGTATGCTAGTAATAGAATGGGAGAGTGGCAATATTGCAATTGGTATTGTAAGGGATGAATGACAAAGGCTTCGTTGGCTTTAACTCCCCTGCACCTTTTTCATAGGAAACCACAGAATAATTGAATTCAGATAGATCCCTTGTGTCCAAAAGCAGGCAGAACAGAGGACAAGAAAAAGCAAGCCACGTTATGAAATCATGAAGTTTTCAGGATAACACAGCTTAAATAAAAAAGACAAATCCAGGATGCCTTTGTATAAATAATAAAATTAGAGAAAGATTTGACCTTTGACGTGATATGTTCTGAAATAGCCTTCTGTCTCACTGTTTTAACAGGAAAAGGAGGGATATGTTGCTGTCTTTCTGTGTTTCCGTTACCTATGGGATCAGCAGTGGCATACTGAATTTCTTACGATAAGGAGACTGTAATGTTACGGAGAGCTGTATAAACTAAAATGGGACAAAAACATGGGAAACCAGTAAAATCCTACTGCTCGGTTAGCAGAAAGTCATGATGATGTTCTTCGCTGAGTACTCACTTTTCCAGGAATACTTTGTCATCATACTTGGCAGAGGCAATTGCCACGGTTGTCAGAAGCTCTTAAAAACACTTTTGCAGAGTGTATTTTTTGGTCTGTAGCATACAAAACACTGCAACAAAGAACCCGGGAAGAAATCCTGATCTGCAGCCAGCTTTAAAGACTGCAGAATATTTGTGTGCTTGTTGATTGATTAATCAAAGTCAGACAAACAAGAGCTGTGGTGAGGATATCTGCAGAGCCTCTGAAAGCTTTTCACTTCTGTTCTTCACATTGACGTACACAGCTGAATCCAGGCCGTAATATCATCATCCTAAATCACAAATTGCACTTTAATATGTTTACTTGCTTTGTGTTTTTGCCTGTTGCTTTGGTTATGGGGCTGGAGAGTCTTTTTGAGACTTAGAAAATACAGTCTACTTTTCTAGATCTTCCTCTGGATATCCTTGGTGATAAAACTGATCAATAGTTACAGGAAAGTTTCTGTTGGATCCTTTAGTCAGGGTGCTGGTATCATGTCACTGCCCATGAGTTACAGAATCATAGAATGGGTTGGCTTGGAAGGGACCTTAAAGTTGAATTCCAACCCTGCTGCCACAGGCAGGGACACTTTCTACTACGCATTGTACCTTGGGTTGATTCGATATTGATGTAAGAGTATTATAGTTTAAAAAACAAAATCACACAACAACGATAAAATATTAAAATGGCACCTTTGTGTGTGTGTTGGCTACCTCTTTCATCTTTAATCATCAGTTCTATTTACTTGTGCCTTCTGAACCAACATTTTAAAATAGTTACAGGGAAAATGGCAATGTATTTTTTGATGGTAATATTCTGGCTCTTTACAGATTTATTTTTTTTAAGTTTAACTTTGTGGGGTACATCAGCTTTGAATTGGTGTCCATCATTTTGCAGAATAGACTGTGCAGTTCGTTTAATATTTCTGAGAGTTTTCTTCCGTGACCAACACTATAATGTCTCAGAAATTCCTGTGGTCAAGATTATGCTCTAAATGGGGCAGAAGGTCTTGGGGAAGCAGCCACGAGCCATAACGAAGTTGGTTCTGTTGATTCTGGCTCTGTACTTCACGATCAGCGTGGCTGGGGCTCCCTTGCTCGTCTCTGGCAACGGGTCCAGCTGTCTCCTGAGGTTTCTCGGCATTTTCTTTCTGAGAATCGTGGTGGGAGGGCAGTTTGGGAATTTCAGACTTTTGCAACATCCATGTTTGCGTTCTGGAGGGAAACTAGAGTGTGAGAATGACCAAAAACGTATTTTCTGTGGATCAGAGAGAGCAAGAAAAGTACTGGGTGACATGACATCGGACTCCTCGAATAATGGGGATAGTTAGATAGGAAATAATATTTTTGTTTTGTTTTGTTTTTCTTCCATACACAGACTTTCACTAGATATAACTTTGCTGCCCAAAGTTATCCCTTTTATGCTTGTATAGGACCGACCTGCAGCTAACTATGCCCCCCGAAAGCTCATGGCAGTCCGTGTGGCCGCACGTTGCCCTCCAGCTCCCTCCAGCGGCCCTGAAATCGGGTTTGCTGGATGACGCTTTTGCAACGAGGCCGTGCAGGTCAAGACCAGGTTTTCAAGAGCAAGCTGAAAGAGCTGCACTAATTTCGAGTAATCTAGACTAGTTTAGGGTGGCTGAAAATGTGACACAGTGATTTCTCTTTTCTGGGAAGACAGGCATTCGATAACATAGCTGTCTTTTGGCAGATGTGTAGCTTTTAGAAGACACACTTTGAGTGAAACGTAAGCAATTTACTGCCAATAGTATTCTGCAGTAGATGCACTACAAGCACGCTATACCAATGTGCTTTGAAAACTTTAGATTTTCCTGAATGGTTACTGATCAAATTAACGACAGAGCAGATGGAAAGTGGGCCTCAGCTCAGAGCAGGCCAGGCAAAATGCAACAAACGTGCGTGCTGTTGATTTGCTTACTGTAGGCCTGCCATTGAAACCCCTTTAAATAGCAAGGGGACTGTGTATATGCAAAAAACTGAAAAGTCCTTCCAAGACTGTGCCTAAGACCCAGTTTTATCATTGCTGAGATATCAGGGACTTTTTATACAGCCGACATCCTGCTGTGTTTTGTGCAGGTGACTTTTCTGATGTTCTCACATGAACCATTACAGTACAGGTTCGCTGCACGGCCCTGTCCAGCGGCGTGAGTGACACAGGACTGAATACCCAGCAGAGGGGTAATACACAGTGTGAGGAAACACACTGGAGAAGGTGGAAAAATAAAGAGGGGCTCAGAGAAGTTGTGAATTTAATGAGAGATATTCCTCTCTGTCTCTTCGCCCAAGTGACAGGCAATAGGACAAGAGGAAATGGCCTCAGGTTGTGCCAGGGGAGCCTGTGTTTGGATATTAGGAAAATATTGTTTGCTGGAAGGTTTCTGACGGGTTTTAAGCGGCTGCCCAGGAAGCAGTCGGTCACCATCCCTGGAGGTATTTAAGAGACCTGTAGGTGCAGTGCTTAGGGGCACGGTTTAGCGGTAGACATGGCTGCGCTAGGTTAACACTGGGACTTGATGACCTTAAGAGGCCATCCCAGCCAGCAGGCTGTGCGGGCACATCTGTGAGTTCATCCTGAGGCAGTGCCCGGGGGTCGCCACCCCCGTCCCCGCGCCCCGTGTGAGGCGCGGCTCCCGCCCCTCAGCCCCCTGAGGCGACCTGGCGCAGGCCGCGCGGGCCCCGCCCGTTGCCACGGCAACCGCCCGCGGCGCCTCGCGGGGCCGCTCACGTGACGCCCGCGGGGAGGAGGGGGGTGCGATCACGTGGCGGGGCGGCCACGTGACGGCGGCGCGATGGCGGACGAGGAGCGGGCGCTGCTGGGCTCCGAGGGCGGCTCGGGGGGGGCCGCCCGCCGCCTGCCCGCCTGCCACCCGCAGCGTCTGGCGCACCGCCTGCTCGTCCTGGCGCTCATGTGCTTCCTGGGCTTCGGTGCGGGGCTGGGCGGGAGGGGGGGGCAGCCCCCGGGCAGGGCCGGGCCGGGCCGGGTCGGGTCAGGGCCTCCCCCCCCTGAGGCGTTCCCCCCCCCTGAGGCCTCCCTCCCCTTCTCCCCGCAGGCAGCTACTTCTGCTACGACAACCCGGCCGCCCTGCAGACGCAGGTCCAGGCGGTGAGTCCTGCCCTCAGGGGAGGGCTGGGGGCTGTGTGGGGCTCGGGTGCCCGCCGGGCTGGTGCTCCGTGGGGTGCTGCTTGGGGGGGGGGGGCTGCCTGGTGTGTGGTGAGGCTGGGTATGGGGGGGGGGGAGTTAAAATAGCAGTGCTGAGCCCGACAGAGGTGCTGGCGGCGTTCATTTACCACGTTCTGGTTGAGAGGAGGTGGGTGGTTCTCTTTTAGATGCCCCCGAGAACATCTTAGTCTCTATGCGGTAAAACAGCGTGCGTCAGTTCATCCTAAAATGTCCCATTTCCAGCAGAAATCTTCACCAAACCTCCTCTTGCACTTTCTGATCAGAAAGCGTGCTTATTTCTAAGTACTCCTACATAGATGCTTATCCCATGACTTTGTAGTTACCTTAAAAGCAAATTATTTACTTACCTATTTTCTATTTCTCCTCCTGTTCCTGTAGGATATGAAGGTGAACACGGCTCAGTTCATGGCGCTCTATGCCTGGTATTCCTGGCCCAACGTGGTTCTTTGCTTCTTTGGAGGCTTTCTGATAGACAGAGTATTTGGAATACGGTAGGTGTGGTCCTGCTGTCGTTGGCGTTTAGCGGATGGTAGAGTTAAAGTGCACGTGGAATTCAACACAGCGTAGTTTTTTCTTTTTTGTTACGCACCACCTAGGAACTTCCACTGGTACAACCAGTTTTTGTTCCTTTTATGTCTTCAGTAAAGTAGCTTTAAAAATGCCAGTCTGTATCTTTTTAACGAAATTGTCAAGCTATAACATTTATTACAGAGAATCTTTATTGGACATCAACCTCCCCTTTTTCCTTGCTGTAGGTCTAATATTGTGTTTTACAGGGGGGAAAAAGAATCTAGCTGTTCATTAAGTTGTTTTATTTTTTCTTACAGGTTGGGCACTATAATATTTAGCATCTTTGTTTGCGTTGGGCAGGTAAGTGCAAATGAGAGGGCGAAGGATGATACCAGAAGCATCTCTGCTGGGAGTGGGATGGAGAAAAAAGCTCGGATGGCTTCGCTGATAGTAGCGTGTATTCAGGGTGGGTCAGGCTGGATTTTGTGTAGCCAGCAGGATAGTGCATAAGGCAGAGGAGTAAAATAAAAAGGAAAGAGCAGGAAGTGGATGTGAAACAGTTCTTTAGGTCCAGAAAGGGAAAATCATCTTGCTTTGGGATGGTTCTAGTTTGTTCCGTGCTCCATATTTGAGATGATAATTTTTCTTAAATGTTTGTTCGACAGGTGATCTTTGCCTTGGGAGCACTGCTTAATGCTTTTTGGCTGATGGAAGCAGGTAGATTGGTATTTGGGTAAGTCTAGAAGAGCGTGCTATGTGCCCTATCATGTAGGATCAGCCTTCTGTGTCCTAGAAGGCTGCTGCTGTGTTTGTGCTCCGACAAAATCGTTGGGTGTTGAGGCATCTTTGAAGCTGAGACGTGCAAAAAGCTTCAGTCGTGTTCGCATTCTAATGTAAGGTTAGAAAATAAGTAGAACTTCTTGGTTGTTCTTCGTTTGGAAAATCTGCCTGCTGATTTCAGAAGTTACGAAACTCCCCAAATAAAGACTTGGCGCTCAGTAGTCTGACAAAACTGGATTAGTCTTTCTCTAATTTTTACTTTCTGGAATAAAGGGAATTCTTAGCAATGACAGATACAACAGGGCTGCTGTAGTGGCAAAAACAAGAGCAAATGTCAGATTGCCTCCTAGTTTTGAATGTTCCACAGAACGAAAATGTTAGAAAATCTGACCAGCTCTGCTGGAGGTGGGCAATTGGCTTTGGGTTCTGATAAGATGCTGCTTTCGGTGTCGTTGGGGTCAGCAGCTGTGCCGCTTGGTTCTTTAATGTTTCTACCTCCGGAAACGAGAAGCTGCTACTCATCAACTCGACTTCCATAAATGACTAAAGACAATTCTTACCTGAATCATGTCTTTAAGGCTTCTGTTGCCTCGTCTATTTGCATTAGATTTGCCTGTTCATAGGGAAATTACTCTGAAATACTGTCACGCTGGTATTGATAGCAAGTGATGGGCTGTTTCTTGTTACTTCCCACGTTAACATGTTTTGTTTTGTGCCTTCCTTTTTTAGAATAGGTGGCGAATCCTTAGCGGTGGCCCAGAACACGTATGCAGTCAGTTGGTTTAAAGGCAAAGAGCTAAATCTCGTGTTTGGATTACAACTAAGCATGGCCAGAATTGTAAGTTCAAAGCTGTGTAGCTTTAATCCATGGACTTTAACGGGCGTGGCTTGTCTGTGTTGCTGGTGCCTTTTATTCCCCGTGTAGTTTTATCTGTCTCTAACCACTGTTCAGTAAGCAGTTTGACTAATGTTGCTTTTGAATTTGCATTATTGTGGAAGACATCGTTCTTTACGTAAGTCTGTTCTGCCTAGGGAAGCACAGTGAACATGAATATCATGGGATGGATATACTCCAGAGTTCAACATCTTCTGGGGCACAGTGGTCACAGCACTCTTGGGCTAACTCTCATGATAGGTTTGTAATCTTGATGTCACTTGATGTTTTGGGTTTCTGAATTTGAGCAGTACGCATATGCATTACTGATTTCCTGCTGACTAGGAAGTACGAAAGAGGCATTTGGGACTGGGAAGAGCGATTCAAATAGTGTTTGTATCAGTGCTCAGTGCCGTGCTTCTGCAGAGCGTATGATTGCTGCTTCTGATAAAAAGCTGTGTGATTTTTCTGGCCGCAGAACTCAATTTTGTGTCTTACAGCAATGAAACGTTCAATGTACTCTGAGTAAAGGGCAGGCTTTGAAAAAAAAATTCTGAAGGGCATCACATCACAGATTGTGTGTAGCTGCCTGATGTGTAAAAGTGGAATTTCAGCTCCCTTTGGATCGGCGTTCCCTTTCTTCAGAGCCATGTGTGTTAGTGTTAACGCCTTGGTGGTGTTAACGAGGCCTCGGCTTTGGTTCTATTATTGCAAGGCGCAGATAAGGACTTCAGCTGTACTGAGTGGGAGCGGTGGTAATATTTGTAGAATAAATATAGTTGGTGTTTGTACTGCAGTTCCGAACAGGTGCCTCATCTGGTAGACTTCAATACTTACACCTTATTCTGAGCTGTACAGCTTGTTGAGTCTTGTGCGTAAACTGGTGTTAATCTGACTGAGCTTGCATTTGATATGTGAAGATATGTTACCCTCTGTGTCTAAAAGCCGAATTACTGCTTGGTTCAACAGCTAACCGTGTTGTGTTACCTTCTTGCAGGTGGCATAACGTGTCTCTTTTCACTGGGTTGCGCGCTAATCCTTGCTTATCTGGACAAGAGAGCAGAGAAACTCCTTTGTAAAGAGCAAGGGAAAACGGGTGAGTGGTGCAGGTAAACGTGCCTTGGACTCGATTCTTTCGTTCTAGAGCAGATCGTTCCGCTTGCTCAATGCTTTATTTATGGAGCTTGTGGAGAACCTTCCAGTTCACACCAGGCTGGGCAGTGCTGTTGCCAGCAGGACTCTGTTTTGTTGAAATCAGTCTTATTTCCTTCAGTGGGTGTGCAGAAACGTGCAGCTCTTTTCCACCAGCGTGGTGTTTTGAGTTTTCCATGTGGGAGAACTTAGAAAATAAACAAAACTTGAGAACCAAGTGTGAGTATATAGCGTGACGTTTCAGGCACTAATTTCACAAGCTGATCAAACTGTTCTTTCAGGGAAGTATTTATATTTAATTCTACTGCACAAGACAGCTTTAAAAAAACTTTGGAGAACTTGTACATCCGGCTTAATGTAGGACATAGTTCTCCGCTTTGGTGCTGTTGATCTAGGACCTGTATTCTTAGCTTTTGCTCACCGTGTGAACTTTATACAAGAACGTAGATAGTGGCAGGATTATAATACTGCAGTAGTGACTCTCGGTCACCTTAATGTTTATTCAGTGTGGATGAATTTCAATTTCAGATACGTTTGTGCTGACTGAAACAATATTGTCTTTTGCCTCCGTTCCAGGTGAAGTGATTAAGCTGACTGATGTGAAGGACTTCTCTTTGTCACTGTGGCTTATATTTTTAATCTGTGTCTGTTATTACGGAGCGGTCTTTCCTTTCATCGGACTTGGCAAGTAAGCACCTCGCATAATGCAGCTTTTTCCCCTTGAGTTTGGCCAGGGTTTCACTGCTTGTAATGTGGTTTACAAGGTAGGAGGTGCGGCTAATGTTTAAAAAACGCAGATGGCTGCAGAACCACTGGTCCCCTCGTAAGTCTGTGCTGCACGCAACTCTTACCCTTCCCTTATCTGCTGAGCTTTGTGGGAAATACCATTCGTTTGTGTAGGTGAGTTGTCAGAACTCAAAAGCATAACCCGTGTTCCATTGCCAGATTAAAACTCTATTTAGACCTGAAGCATGGCACCAATATTTGGTGCAGAAAGTTGTGGACAGTTGTCATATAGAATTCCTCCAATGCTCATTCACCGTCGATTCTGAGGTGGGGGCTTAAACATAGTTACAGCTTTGGACTGAAGCTCTTTTGCTGCTAATTTTAATATATCAAGCTGAAGCTTGAAGTGTTTGTGTGCAGATTTTTTTTTTCCGTGTGACTTGATGTAAGAACTCAATCAGATTTTGAATACAGTTAGAAACAGACCTTGTGAGCTTCATGAGTGTTTTATGTTGTAAAGTGGAGATTTTGAGATTACTTGAGATGTTTTAACAGCCAGCAATGTAGGTGCCTATTTTTCACTTGTGCATGTGTTCCAAAACCTCTTATTGCTAATGTCTCACTACCATGTTATATATTGGTTATGTATTTTTAATGTTTTCTGCAAAATGCAATGTAAATAGTCCTTTGACAAAAATCTTGAGACTCTTAATAGTCTTCTAAATGAGATCTCTTTTGGGGTGTTTGATAATTATTCATGTATGCATCGTTCTAAGCTTGTACTTCTTTATTTCTAGGGTTTTCTTTATTGAGAAATTCCAATTTTCGTCTCAAGAAGCAAGTGCAATTGACAGGTATATTTTGGTTAGTTTAATGAGTAGATGTCCTACTGTTGTGCTTTAGGTGTATATATGTATCTGTATTTTGCTTCAGTGGATAGGTAGAGTTGACATGGGCTGAGGAATAGTTGGGAGACATCTGCTTAAGTAAAGATGTCTTCAGATATGCTGGTTGAGGGATCTGAAAGAAAAAGCTCTATCTGAAGGGAATTACTGTGGAATTTGGTGATTCCCTTCAGAGTTGATGGAAACAGTTTAATAGCAATGCTAAATAAATTTTCCTTGTTTGAAGATGAATTTTGGATCTGGCAAAATGGAAAACACTAGATGGTGTGTGATTCCAAAAGCTCTAAGTACGTTGCTGTTTCCTTCTTGGATGATGAATGTTTTCATGTCCTCAGACGTTTGGGGAATTTTGAGTTCTGGAATCTCTTTTTCTTTGTGTGTGTGGTTTTTATGGCTTCAAGTTACAAGGGAAATTCTCTTTTTTCACTCTTTTGTAGCATTGTGTATATTATATCGGCACCCATGTCCCCTGTCTTTGGACTCCTGGTGGATAAAATTGGAAAGAATATCATATGGGTTCTATGTGCGGTGATAACTACGCTTGCTTCTCATATTATGTTGGCGTTCACCTTCTGGAACCCCTGGATAGCAATGGTAACCAGTGTCTCAAAGAGACTTTGATAGCTAAATCTGACAAAATAAGAAATTTTGCTGCTGATGAATTATTCTGCATGTTTCCTGTCTTCTGACTACGTAGATAGCTTCATAACTACACCAACATAACAAGGGAAAATTTAAATAGGTTTTAAGACTATTAATATCATAATTAAGCCACTTTTAATGGTTTTAAACTGTCTCTAGTGTGCTATATTTGATAGCTGTAAACTTGAAAAAAAGTTTTTGTTGTGAATTTCCTCTTCCTAGTGCCTGAGAAATAGATTACAAAATTAGGCTTACAAATTTTAACGCTCTGCCCACCAGTGTTTCCACTTCTGGAAAAAGTTCTCTCTCCTTCTAAATATGCATATTTATTTAGAAGAGCATAGCAAAAACACCTTACTTTTGCTCTTCTTTTCTGTTTTTGGAGAAGGGGAAAACTAATACATTCATTTATTAGAACCTTATAGCAAAAACACATTTCATCCAGCATCTTGTCGCTTATTTATTTCACCAGAGTTTACTAGGAGTGGCCTACTCCTTGCTTGCCTGTGCCCTGTGGCCCATGGTGGCCTTTGTTGTTCCAGAACATCAGCTGGGAACTGCTTATGGCTTGTAAGTACTGAGATCTGTCGTCTTATGCTGCTCTACAGTGATGATGTCCCTGTACTGTGGAACCACTTAATAATACGAAGTAGTTGTAACAAGTCAAAGGTTGGTGGTTCTGTTCAAGTTCAGTCTGGGAAGAAGTCTCCTGTAGTTTCAGCGTGTGGTTGCAGCAGATGCACAGTAACTTCTGCAAAAACAGAGTCGTGACTCTGCCTAACATATGGAGAGAAGTTAATCTTATCGTTCGATAAAAATAAAATATTGATTGTTCTTGAAAAAGCTTCTACACAGCGGTAATCCTTTGTTTGTGTTAGCATGCAGTCTATCCAGAATCTTGGTCTGGCGATTATTTCTATAGCAGCTGGGATGATTCTGGACACAAGAGGATACTTGTTTCTTGAGGTCTTCTTCAGTGCTTGTGTTTGCTGTAAGTAGTGAAAACACTGAAAATAGATTCTGTACGTTGAGGAGGCTTTGGCTTCTCTAAATATTTCCTGTAACACGCTAGTGACTCCTTTGTGTCCGTGCAGTTGGATAGACGTCTTCAGCTGAAGCAATGTTGAAAGAAACTGATACCTAGTGAAGTACTGTGTGTTTTTTTCTGAAGTGACTTAGTGTGAGTAGTGTGGATGTTTGGAAAAAACGCAGAGTGAGTGAAAGGGTAGGTGAATGATGCTCTTAAAGGCTGTGTTTATATCAGGGGTCTCTATTAATATGAAAAAAAAAAAAACCCTTAAACTTTCTCTGAGTTACCATGCTGCTTGTGAGCATAGTGGAATTTTCAAAAGTGATAGAAATGCTGCTGGCAAAAAGCTCCCTTTTTGTTACAATTGTCATGAAAAAAATCTTAATTGTTTCTCAGTGGGATGTTAAAGCTGCTTTTATGTTACTGTGGTAAACTTTCTGTCAGCTAAAACTTTTTTATTTTATTTTTAGTGTCACTGATAGCTGTAGTCATGCTGTATTTTGTGAATCATCTCACAGGTAAGTGCTTTTAGTGTCTCTTGATGTTTGTTTTCAATCATAATTCATCAAGTTACTAAGACAAACTGTTTACAGTTGGTGGTGTACAGCTGGGCGTCAGATGCTATAGCACATGGATTTGGTGCTGTCCCTTGGATGAGGCTTGTCCTCATCAAATGTTTTTCCTTGGTGCTGTAGCGTGAACCTTGCTGTGATGTTAAAGCTGATCAGCAGGGTGAAGTACCTGCCCCTCCAGCTAACGTGAACAAATGTGTAGGATATTATGCAGATAAGCAGTTAAAGCTATTTTTATGTGTAAACTGCTTGATTGTATGTATCTGCAAATATAAAAACTTGGTAGACTTTCCTTCAAATAGCGTTCTTTCTCAGCTACTTCTTGAAGCAGTAACCACTGAAAGATCTGGAGGGGTTACCTTAGTTTGTTTCTTTCCAAGTTGCTTTCACTTTCTCTAATTTTATGGGGTAGTGTGATGAGTTGCAGAGAAACTTTGTTGTTACTCAGCAAAAACCTGAGTCAGGCTTGAGAGCTTAGTGTAGTTCCTGATTTTACTTGCTTATATGATTATGAGGAAGTTGCTTTCTTCTATTTACATCAGTTTTTATAAAATGAGTGATCTCTTCTGTCAAATGCTGTGAGAATTTCTGTAATGAGGTATGCTATCAAAGATACAGAATTTGAAGCTTTAAAAATTGATGTTTTCTAAGTAGATTTGTCATCTATTGCAGGTGGTGATCTTAACTGGTCTGCAAGGAAAAGGGAAAAGCTGCAAAAAGTAGCTGCAACCGAGTAAGTGTAAAGAACAGCGTCCTTACAAAATGTTGAACCTGAAGTAATTGGGTATATTACTGGCAGACCTACAAAAGACTAAGTTCAGACATTTGTATTGAAAGTCACTTTCTTTCCTTCGAGGTAGTAGGATTTCATACTCTTGCCTCCTGTGAATAATTAGAGGAAGTAACAATGAACCAGGTCTCCCTTCCTGGCACTCCTGCTTACTATTTCTCCTCATTAAATTCAGTAGCCTTCCAGCTCAGCGGAATAGAGGTGCATTTTTAAAAAGTTTGCATCATTTATTTCATAACGTGCCCTTTTACGTGGTGTGTTCCTGACTGAGTCAGCAACAAACATTACTTGGGTTTATTGTCAAGTGATGCATGGACTAATTTTTTTAAGAGTCACATTAAAAACCAGATTCCTCTTCAGAAGAAAGAGAGTCTGCACTCTGGTCCCTTCCCATTCAGCTTGCTCCTTGTGCTGTCTTATTTAGAAGTCTTAACTCAACATGTCTCTGAGAACTGTGGCTTGAGTTTAAATTGCACTGGTAATGTCAAGCTCAGTTTGTGGTCAGATCTGTGCCATAAATGCTGGCTGCAGTGAAAAGCTTTTCCATGACAAATGTTAATATGGAAGCCAGTCACAGCTTTCAGGATAACTTCTGTGGAATTTGAGCTGCTTACATATAAACAATGTGGAATTTCTCTGATACGTGTTCTGTTCTGACCTAATTCAGCTCAGTGAGTCCCTTCAGATCCTGCAGTTTGTTTGCACGTATTGTTGAAATGCTTTACCTTTTTTAATAGCTAACAACACTTTACCTGCAGATACTGTGCATCTCACAGCTTGTATCTAAGTTCTTTCCAGATAAATACCTTGATAATAAAGACACTTTACATATGTACTTTATGGACCTTTATAAAATTTTGCACACGATGATACTTAATATAGAAAAAAAAACACAAACAGCCTGTCAACAAAGTCTTGCCAGGTGACTTGTGGTGGCACGTAACATTGTCTTGATTGTTGTCCTGGTTTATGTTATATATCAGTCATGAGGAACACTGAAGGAAACAAAAGCTTTCCAGAGCTGGTGAGCAGGCAGACTTAATTGTGATGAGTATTGTCCTTGAGGCAAAACATCACAGCCATTTTTTAAAACAAATGAAAGAACAAAAGAACCTACATTGTGCTCGGGAGCAAAGGAGACCTGTGTCCAAACAGAGCCACTTTTCGGTCTGCCCTGACCACGTGCATAACACTGCCAGAATTTACTGTGAAAGATGTCTTAGAGTATACTGTGCGATGTAGTGCCTTAGAGTTATATTTTCAGTAATTTTTACAATGTTTTTTGCAGAAAAGAAAGTTGATTAGCAAATATCATCCAGAAGTGGGGAGCATTTGATCAGCATCATGTCAACTTGAAGAATTTGTGTTGCTTAGTTTGGTGGTCAGCACTGGACAATAGTTCTTTTTCAAAAAACTAACGTTCTGGGAATTTTATAGGAAATGGCTAAGATTTATGCTTTGTAACCAGTTTTAACTAATGCCAACTTATCTCTTAACACTTGAACAAAATCGGTTTACAGTGTTTTACACTGTTTAAGCTGTGTCATTGGAGAGGGCACTCTGCAGCCCAGGACAAACACGTTCATCTTAAAATAAAGACTAGCATAAAGTGCCTGTGAACAGCACTGTACCATTTTGGTGTGGGTGGAGACTTCTTAACAGCATTTTTTGTACTGGAATAAGGTTCATTGCCTTCCTTAGAAGTGGGTCACTGTGAGCTTGGAAGTGGGTCACTGTTACTGCCTTTGTCACTGTCTTAATGCAAACCACTGTCTTAAGCTAAACATGTTCAGAGCTTTGTTCAGTCCTGTTTCCCTCTAAGATTGTGTAGGAAATGACTGACTGACGATGGTCTGGTCAAATAATGACTCTTGTAGGAGACTGCTATCAATTCTGAAGACTGCTGAGCAGTCTTTTACTTGCATTTTTGACAATTGATTCTTTTTGTATTGTAATCTTATATTTTAAGGAGTGAAGACCTGTTCAATAAAGGGATATTAAATTGTTTTTACAAAAGCTCATTGAGCATGTTGTAATCTGTGAAAATCAAAAGATTTATCTTTCTACTGAAGTCTTGCAATCTAAATAAAAGGAAACTGCAGAAAATAGCCTCTCTCTTTCTTTACACTTAGTGTAATTCATTCACAGCTTTCTGTTAATTTAATATCCAAAATTCATCTACAAACATTAGAAGCATTTTTATTTGTAAGAAATAAAACCACTGTACACAAGATAGTTGCTGAGTTTGCACTCTTCAGTGCAAGTCTCTTAAATGAATTTTCTTTTCCAGAGCTGAAGAACAAGAGAGACTCAGACGTCAAAATGAAGATGACTTGGCTAAATTACGGCCAAAAGCTGATGACTTTAGTTTCAGGAATAAATACCTCTCCAAACTAGGCGCTCAGGTATTAGTAACCAAGTAGGGTTTTTAATAGTAATGAATAGAAGACTAAAATGGCTGTTTCAAAACCTCGGTTTATTGTTTCGAATAGCCAGCACATTAACCTCTGAGTAGAATGCTTAATGTATGCTTGTTCTCAGAAACAGTCTCACTGATGGTAGTTAAAAATGTAATGAGGAAAATGGAATTGAATCAGACCAAATAAGCTGAGGAGCGTGCCTCTCATGATGCATGTTTTTAATCTTATTTTTTTGCAGCTACCCGATAATTACTCTTCCTATTTATCGACAATGGCACACAGAAGCGTGTTGAAATAGCATCTTGCCCCACTTGCAAAAGCAGAAACACATTGAAGTTCCTGTACACACAACTTTGTTTCCAGTACTGAGAACTAACGCTGCAGAAGCAGAATCATGCACCACATTTTTCTGCAAGCACAGACCCTATTTTTAAAGTATTTGGCTTAAGCTCCCCTCTGCACTTTGAGGTAAATAACACAGATACTGAGGAAGAATCACCTGGCTGTTTATTTGAACCCGTGGGCATGTGCTACACCCTCCTAAAATACTCAGTGAGTAGCTCAACTCAATAGCTAAGACGTGATCTCCTCTCAGTATACAACCATGGCTGAAGCGTGGAAGCTTTGCTGCGGTAACCAAGTTGCTGTGAAATGAGTCGATGTAGTCATGGAATATTTAACTTCTCAAGTTGGACAGCTTTATTGCCGTATTGAAAACAATCTGTTTCATTTTTATCGTAGAAAATGTGAGGGAAGACTACCTCTTTTATTTTTGGTCTAAGCAAATATTTCTGAAGAAACTGAACCATACAATTCTAATGCTTCTATTCAAAAAGTACTAGCCCTGGAATTTAATGTTAGATCACAGACTTAGCAATAACCTCATGTGAGTCATGATTGACGTGAAAATTGATGTATTTAAGAGGTTGCCACTGAAAACTGTGGAAAGAGTTAACTGAGTTTTGGCACTCTTGGAAAAATGTTCCATTTCATCATGAAAATTACGCTTTTTCTGTAATTTCTGTGGAAGGCTTGTTCCTGAACAGAGCTAGTTTCTAGTAACTCCTGCGGAGTGCTTTATCAGATTCTTTTGTTTTTGTTAACCATAAAGCCTCACTTATGTAATTGGACATAAGTTCTTTCTTACACTAAACTAATCGTACTCTAAAAGGGAAGAGCATCTGGCTTTCTTAAGCACCGGCTGCACCGAGCGAAGAGCTGCTATATGAGTAGATGATGAGGTGCACGGGGGTGAGTGAGCTTTTGGCTGACTTCAGGGAGTTCTTGTGTGCCCCAGTGCTTAAGAAATTTAGACAAGTTGCTTGACTGGAGAGAAAATATTTTGTTAGAATAAAAATGTTATATTTATATTACTTTGCCTGCAGTAACTTAGCCCTTCTGCAACTCATTGTTTTAATTTTTTTTTTTTTTTTAAGATATGACTAAGTGGAGATTTCTTTCATGTTCTTAAAAGGCTAACAGGTTTATGAAAGACTAAGCCAAGACTATTTTGATTAATAGTAATGTATTCTGAAGAACAATCTAGGAAAATAAAGTCGCAGATTGAGCTTACTTCTGAACCGGAGCAGTACGCTGACCTGTGAGAACTCTTACTGGTGCTTTCTGTGCTCCCTTAGAGAACCAAACACTATCATGGTTGATTTTTGTTTGTAGACTTGTGAATTATGGGTCTCTTTTAATAAAAGCTTTAAATGGATGTTGGCACTTGTATTGTTCTTAGTGTTCTGTGATGTGTTGTTGCCCTTGGAGGTAGTTGAGGTTTACTTTTTTTTTTTTTTTTTTTCAAACAAGCACAATTTCTGCTTTCCCCTGGGAAATACATAGACGAAGCGTCTCTTTGAGGATCCAAAGGAAAAATGTCCCCCTGGTTCCATTGCTGTTGGGTTGATGCATTTGTCCTTTTTGGGAAGGGAAGAAATTAGATAATTGTTCTTGTACTGCTCTTTCTCACTTCCTTCAGCTAGCTGCTTCTGCCAGTCACAGATCTCTGCTTCTGGGCTAATATTGGCATGTTGTGACGATAGACGGCTGTTCTGCCGTTACCCATGGATCAGCATTTCATGCAGGACAGTAATGGGGAACTTGGTGTCTTGTTGAAACTTTCAGTTCCTAAATTCTCTGTACTCTTGAGCATCTCGCTAAAGTACTGTGGTGCATTTCTGTATGTGGTGTAACATCGCTGTCAGCTCAGCGCCAAACAACCCAGCCTTTCCTTTCTGAGGGGTTTTCAGCTCAGTGATTAAGTGATTTTTTTATTTTTTTTTTCACCTCGCTTTTCCATTTGTGGCTGTGGAGCATGGGAGCTGTCTGGCTTTTGTTCCTTTGTCACCCGTTCCCCTGATAAATGGAGCCTTCTTCTCACTGCTGTGTCGGTGCTTCAAATTTCCCATGCATAATTTTAGATTCAGGTTTTAATTTTCAAACAGAAAAGGGGAAAAGGGATTTTTGAAATCTGAAATGAAGTTTCTTTTTTGTCCTCTGTACAGTTTTAGCGCTGGGTGACTTTTCCAAGCCTCACACTCAGTCAAGCAGATAGCATCTGCAGCCGGGACGTGCTTCCTCAGCAAGGGGTGAGTCTTGTTGGGGCGCCTCTCCCCTGTGCGTTCACGGCAGGCCTGGCAAGGGGGCCAGCCCGGTGCAGCCTCAGCTCCAAGGCGAGCCTGGCTCAGTTAGTTTGACCAGAAAGAAAGCAGAAGAGGGGGTTGAGGCAACCTTTTGGGCTCCCCAGTGGCCTCCAGATTTTGTAAAATAATGCAGCAGTGTCCTGCTGCATGTAGCTGACGATGAGCAAGGGCAAAGAGAAGAGGTAGCGCAGGTCTGCCACGGCCAGGTTCACCAGGCAGATGGTGGTGCAGGCTGCGGTTGGGGTTTGCTCATCCTCCCAGCGTAGGGGAGATGGAGCTGGACCAGGAGAAGCAATCGAGGGGGAAGATGTGAGCAGGGTAGTTTATCCCAACAAACACTCCTCTGTTCTGGGGTACTTGTCACTAGAGGTCACTACTGCAACATCAACATGCAAGGAAGGTTTTCTGCGTTAGGACAAAAAGTCTTACTTCAAGGCTGCAATTGCTGCTTTTCTGTGATTTACTTACCTGATTCTGGAGGCTGCTTTCAAAAGGCAAATGCTAATACCAATAGTCTTCAGCAGGAAGAGGTCACTTTATTTCTTCTCATGCAAGTAAAATAGGGTAGGGTAACAAAGTGACTAAACTATATAAACATACCTGCACCCACATGTGCATATATGTATATTTAAGCTGAATTGCAGAATGGCTGAGGTTGGAAGGCACCTCTGGAGATCATCTAGTCCAACCCCTGCATTTATAACTGCATACGTCTAATTTCCTGAAATACTCGCACGTTGATGTCCCCTGCCAGATGCCTCAGACTGCTGTAGTTTGCTGCTCTGACTCTGGTACAATTGCCTTTGGTCGAGTTCCTGCCCAGGACACAAATGACTGAAGCTGCTGCCATTCCTCCGGACACGAATGCAGTGAGTGTGGTGGCTGTTGTGTTTTCTATTTGGTGGAGGGGCGGAACCATGATCTTCATCCCCAAACCTGAACTCTTGACTGGCAATGTTAGCATCCTCAGCAAAAATCCTTTTGACCCCAACCTGATGTGTTTTGTGAAGCCTGAATTTGCATAAAATGGCATAGGTTTAAGTCTCTAGCTGAGGTGATCCCTGCCTTGTTGTCTGTTATATATACAGAGTAAACTTATTTAAAACAACTATATCAAAATGCCATCTGATCCATAGATGGAAAGGAAAGTAGTGATCAAAAAAGTCCTCAAATTTTACAGACTAAGACCTAAATTGTGTCCTCTATAGAGAACTGTGCTGTGAGCTCGGTGGTTTCCTATACAGATGTGTGTTTGAGCATGGTGAGCGCTGCCAACCCCTTTTCCAATCAGGATGTGGTGTCCATCACAAAGATCTCTTGATTTCTCTAATTTCACATTCTATTAAGAGCTCATTTTCGTGGCACAGCCTTGTTGGATTTCAGCAGATTAGGGGTTTCTGAGCGGTTCTGGGGTGCATGTTGTCACATTGGGCTGGAGTGGTGCTGCTGGAGAGGTTCCAGCTGGGCTGTGAAAGCAGACCTGACCTGCGACGGAGAGTCTGCTTACCCATCCGAGGTCATCTGTGCATGTAGGGCTGAGTCTTTTTGTTCTGCACGCAGAAGGTGGGGCCTTGCAGCAAACAGAAGAAAATAGTTCCTGTTCTGTTTCCTCCAAACAAGCAAATTTTACTCTTTCTGGTATCTTTAATTTTTATATAGTGTCTGCAGATCTGAAAACATCAGGATGTTCCTCAAATTATTAAAATCAATTTTACTATAGTATCGTAATTAATTGACTTGTTTACATGTTTGCAAAGCTCTGTCTGTAGATATAAAACAGCTGTTAATGTCAATAATTCAGAGAGAGTGGAGTTGGCATCCTGCATTTCTCTTGTCAGCTGGAATGATGATTGAACATAACTGGCCACTTCAAATTAAGGTAAGTGAAGTAACTGCCTTATGGCATCCTGGGTGAAATGGGTCACATATGGCTGTTGCAAATTGCTGAAAAAATCTCAGATGTCACTTATGGGAAATTGGTTAACCTACTTAATACTGAAGACGTCAGGCCATTTTTATATTCTACTTTATTCACTGAGCTAGTCAACGTCTTACAGATTGTCTTTACATTTTTTTTTTGGATATTTTATATTTTTAGATGCATTTTTTGATGGAGTAGCAATGAAAACATATCAGCTTATGTCTGTTGCTCAAGATGAAGTTTGTTGATAAAATCTCTCTTAAAACACTTATATGGTGCCTCTTCTATACTGGATTGGTTTGTATGGTTCCTGAGCAATCTCTTCTGGTCACTGTTTTGGGGTGAAACAACCTGGTAGCCAGAGCTGGAAACCAGCTTGTTCACCTCTGCTGATGCTTCAGTGCAGCCTGGCTGACTCGGGGTGCCCCTCATTTACGAGTGCGCTGGCCTGCAATTCAGACCTACCTTGAATGAGGTCGAGAATAAAACTTAAGCTATCAAAAACGGTACTGCTTATAAAAAGAGCTCCCAAAAGCAGATTTTCCAGTCTCTGTGTATAAAATTCACTTAGAATAGTTTTTAGTGAGACTAGAGGTGATATCCCAGTGTATGAAATCTGTCAGAAATGATTGATACACACATAAGAAGCTGAGTGAAAATTGAAGGAAAGATAT
Organism: Anser anser; assembly: GCF_964211835.1. Lineage (NCBI taxonomy): Eukaryota > Metazoa > Chordata > Aves > Anseriformes > Anatidae > Anser > Anser anser. The sequence continues at coordinate 27,003,101 of NC_139729.1, read as the reverse complement.
GGCATTGCCAGGCTTCATTTAAATACAAAAGCTATGCATTTAGATTGATTTATTTTTATGCCGATAGGTTCTGACATAAATATAGTGATATATAATGTATTGACTATAATGTCAACATTATTCTAAAGCTGACTCAAGGAAAAATATCTCATTGTTAGTGCTGTAATATAATGCTTTGTTCTGCTGAAGGGGAAGGCCTATAGAAGTATGATCAAAACAACCTCTTTCTTAAGACCCTTTGTAATGCCTCTTAAAATGACCTCAGGTTTTGCTAGTCCTTGCATCCGCACTTCACGGCACGTTGGCCGTTAGGTTGGTCATTACTATTTAATGCTCGTCCCAGCTTTGTAATGAGCACTGTGCACTTCGTACTGGTTAAACTAACGGGTTACAAGCCTGTGGGCTGTGTGCTCTTGCCCTAAGCCCATGCTAATACGTCAAATGACCTTATCTGAAATTTGCAATGAGGCCTGGATGATCTTTTTCCCTTTTTCTGTTTTCTTTTTTTTTCTTTAAAACTTGTTTTGGAACTGACCTTGCTAAGGAGGAATTACCGGGTGTTTTGGGGAGAAAAGACAGCCGTTCACTGAATGAACAGTCTAATGGAAATGGGATTCACCCTTTTTCTTCAGTGCTTCTGTCAAGAGGCAGGGCCTGTCCCCACAGCTCTGTTGTTGTCCCTGCGGCCTGGTGGCGCTGGGCTTGGCTGAGGCGGCCTCCAGGCCCCGACACGCCGAGCACCAGCGGCTCCAGGAGCGGCCAGTGAAGGCCCCACTTGACCAACAAACACTTCTGTGGGTCGCCATGAGGTGACTTCACCTCAGTGTGTGCCTTAGGGGGCTTCGGGATGGCCGCAGCCCAGCGGTGAAGCAGGGCTGGGGCGAGGACGGCTCCCCGCTGCTGCCCCAGGCCCTGGCTGTGCAGGGAGCCCTCGCGGTGGGACAGGTTCTGCATCAACCATTGACCAACGCGTTGGTAACAGCACGTATACGACCACCACCGTGAGCACAACAACCTCAGCGTCACTCCCGTAACGCTGTACATTTTGGTACGTCGGGTCCGGTGACGTTTCTGTTCGTGTATGAAATGTTTTTGAAGTGTGAGATGGAGGGTGCTACAGATAGATTTAAGTTTTTCCGTTTGTGTGATATTTTTTTTTTTTACTTTCTAATTTTCTCCTGCATTTTTCTACTTTCGTTTTGTACAGGCTGCTGATATAAAGAGTTTATTCATGAGGTTAACCTAATTACTGTCTTCAGAAACAAAGCCTGTTTCTACAGTGAATATCCTTTTGAAATCCATCATCTGAATATTGCCTAATAAAGTTAGCAAATGGCCTCCAAATGAACCAAAATGACTCAGTATCTCGTCTAGCAAAGAATGTATTATGGTTTTTCTGATACTGACAGAAATGTTTAAAATTCTCACTGCATTGCTTTGCTGCTGGATTAATATGCATTTTTCTGTCTCGAGATGAAAAACACCGTCTAGATTTAATGCAACACTTACAAAATTGCTGATGTGAGTCTCAGTTAAAACTATTTTATATACACGCTGGAGAGCGTACTGGAGACAACTGGAAAGTTCACTTTGAGGAGCTCCAACATTTGTAATCAGTAACTAAAATATGTTAGTGGAGTCGCAAGACTAAAAGGCACGAATTTAAGTGCCTTCATCTATTTTCCGTGCTCGGCACAAAGGTGATACATTTTTCATGTAAGCAAAGCTCCTTGGAGTAGAGAGTGCTCTGGGGAGGTGATTAAGGGGGATGGAGATGTGCTGGCTGATGGAGCTGGGGTCCGAGCATGCACTGTCGGCGTGTCGTGACATATAAAAGCCTGTTTTACCCCTTCCTGTTGCTTGTCTCAAGACAAATATTCCTTGCTCTATTCTTTGTGTTTTCTTTTTGGGGAGAAACAGATTTTTTATTTTATTTTTTTCTCAAAAGGCCATCATTTCTAGTAAGTGCATTCTGGGACAGCGGCATTTAAATTTAACTTTCCTCCTCTGAAGCAAAAGCCCCAGGTAATCCTGCTAAAAAGAGAGTAGTTGGCAGCCTTCGATGTTCTCGCTGCTGACTGCCTGCTCGACTCTTGCAGGCATTCATGGGGAAGACTGGGGTGGCCTTTATGCTGTTCTTAATTTTCCATTTCTACCTGGACTGGAACTTTTATAAATAATTTAACTTAATTATAAGATATCTTTCTATCTTGGAAAATATCAGTTTACAGAAAAACATGACAGCATACTGAAGAGCTGCCTTGTTCCACTGACTACAGGAATCCAGCATGAAGCAGTGATGGGCGTTTGATGTGTCCAAAAGAAAATCATTATTTCAGTTACTTCTTAAATAGCTCTCTGGTTGGGAAAGAGTATCTGAATTAATGGTAGCTTGGACATCATTATATATTAATGGGCTCCAACTGATTTATTTTTTCTGGCAGTTATCCATTTGCACAATGTATTATGCCTGACTGATCCATTTCCCCTGCTATTGAGTGGTAGATTGTGGATTAGTACCTCGAGCCAACACCAGTCTGCATGGGAACGTAATAGGATCTTGCATCATTTTTAATGGTGAGTTATGGGCTGTCACACAGAATATCTGGACACACTTAATAACTTTCTGACGACAACTGTAACAGACGTAATGGTAAGTATGTGTTGTCACTGAGCTGCTGGAGAGGCAGGCTTCTGCTCGCCAGGTGCTATTGCAGTGCTCTGAATTGCCTTTGTAGATACTTCTGTAGTTACAAACTTTTTCCTAGCTCCAGTAGTGCTTAAATAAAAAATTGATCCCATGGAATTATATTGCTGAATATTAAAGTTGGTATTTATTTGCAAGAGTCACTTTGGGGTGCCTAATTTGTCCGCGAGAGCAAGGTTTTTTGCTCAGGCTGCAAAATGGTGCAATAAAAATCAGTGATTGATGTTTATTATCAGATTAAATGGTTTAGCTGTGGGGATCAAAGTTATAAATTACAGCACTCCCCAAGCTGTGATTGGCCACTAGAGATCTTTCTAAGTGCCAGCGTTTTTTAATGAGATCGTATATTTTCAAGCCTCTAACAGTATCAACTTTTGTAGTTTATTGAAACTGTGTTTAAAATAACAGCTTACTGGGTGTCAAAAATACTGGATGTGTTTTGTATTTGCGTGGTTAAACGTCCTGGGGGGAAAAGCCATTGCTTTGAAAATGGTGATTTTGATTCCCCACTGAACATTGCAGGTTGGTCTGGGGACCTAAAGGAGCATGAGGCCTTGTAGCATTCACTTTGGGTTTTGGTCATTTCATTTAGAACTTGGGGCTGAATCTGCTCTGGGGCTTTGGTTGGATCGAAGTTTAATGGCCGGCTTTTTCCCTCTTGGGAGTTTGGCCGCAGGGAGAGAGGGGTTTTCCTCCACTGTTCATCAGTGTAGAGGAGACTGGAGGCTGCCCCACTTGGGAGAAAAAGGTAAACACCCCAATACCGTTTGCTTATTGCTGATGGGGTATGACCCTGAATGCCAAAAGCCTAATACTCAAGTCGGAGGCATTCCAGGAAGGGCACACTGAAATAATTGTGTGAATGCTCTTAAATTCTCTGCCTGAAAACTACCAGTCAAAGCATAGCTAAAATTTAGTCTGCCATTAGATAAGGCTAAATTATATTTTGTTACTTGCTAAGGGAGATTTATAATTGGGGTAAAATCTTAACTGTGCAACCATTGATCTCACGAACAGTACTGCAGCATCAAAAGCAAGACGTTGTCTTCCTGTCCCCAGGACGTTCTTTGTCAGAAAATCATTTGTTTAACTCAAAGGAGGCCTTTTTCTCTTTTATGTTAAAAAGTTGGTCTTTTTTTTCTTTTTCCTGCTGGCTGCATTTACTCCTGGGAGACTCTGATTAAGCAGCTGGCTTCAGAAGAGCGTGCGCTGCGTGGCCCTTCTGGGGGGAGAAGTCGCGGGGGTGCTGGTGGCAGCGCAAAGCAGCTCTCGTCCGTCTGTCCTCCTGTGCCGGCACGCCGGGTGCTCTCCCCTGCGCCTCAGGGAAAATGCAAGGCTTTCCAAAGGTGAGAAAATGTTATTTATGGCGATGTGCAAGCATGGGCCGACTGATTTGCAGCCAGTTGCATCTCGTGATTACCCGCATTTTATCAATGTGGCAAGGGGGCGCAGGGGGGTTCCCATTTCTGCACCTTGCTGGGTGCGCCCTGTCTTCGGCTCCCCTGGGAGGACACTGCTGAACGAAGCAATGCTCGCTGTAATTATGGCAGCTTCATGTGTCCTTCATCGAGTCACATTGGTCTGCCTTAATTTTAATTCATTTTTAAAGGCCAAAATGAACGGAGGGGATCTGCGATGGCTGCAGCGCAGGCAAAGCCCGAAGGTGCAGCCCGGATCGGCGCTTAGTGGTGGCAGCACTGCCACGGGGCTGTCGCGGCAGCCATCCCTCCCTCCATGCGAGCAGCGGCCTTTTCTGCTGTAATTGCACCTTTACCTTGCAAGCCCTAGTGGAAAATAATTAAATTTCATGAAAGCTTCGAGCCCCTGAGGGCGTCAATTAAATGTAATAATGGTTTCTGCAGCTTTTAAGCAAATACGTAGTTTTTTTTAAAGAAAGAAAGAAGAAATGAGATGAAGTCTTCTGCACAGCGTGGAGCTGGAGACTTTATTTCCATGTTCTTAACCCTTTGCTCTGAGCACCACTTCAGCAAAATGTCAGGAGTAGCTGTTTACACCCAGGAAGCAGAGGCAGGGAGGATCCTCAGGGTTTCCTGGAGCCACCAAGCGATGCCTGTTGCTTTATGGTGTTCAGCTGGGATAAGCCTGAAGCTGCCTGGGCCAGCTATTGCTGCTCGAGGGGAACTGCTTGGTTATCAGCAGCATGGGTTGCTTTACGGAGCAGTCGAGGAGCAGCACGCACCTTCTGCAAGGTTGTGTCGGATGGAAATAAGGCACCGAAATTATCCTAATAAATTATAATAATTGTGCCTGGCAGCATGCAGTAATTTAAAATAGATTAATCTAACAAGCCTTAAATATGAATAAATAATAAGCATCTTCATGCATTGGGAATCTCATTCGGCCTAATCCTGAATGAATATTAATTACGCCTGTAAACCCAATGCAAAAATCGATCCGTGCGGAGGAGGCACAAGGTATTCAGCGCGCCGAATTGGACGGAGCCCAGCTCGACCTTCTCGCCATCCGTTAAAGCCAGATTACAGCGCTGCGAGGCTCCGCCACCGGCTGCCTCGTGACGAGAAGCAGGCTTTAGAGCGGGGGCTGCAGCCTCGCGTTTTATGTCCAGTTTGGCATTTGGGTTCGTGGCGGGGCTGAGTGGCTGGCTGCTGGGCGGGATGCGGCAGAGGCGCTGTGTCCGACATCCCCCTGGCGTGGGTACCCGCTGGAGGTGGCTGGCTCTCACACTCTTTGGCCGGTCCGCATCAAATCACGTCCTCTACCCCTCCTTTCCTCCCAGGCCTTTGGGTTGAGCCTCCCATCGCAGCCTCTGCACGGACAGGTGCCCCGGGAGGCTTCCTCGCCCGGCAATATGAGCCCTGGGGCTGCGGTGACGGGTGAGGAGGAGACGCGGTGCTTGCCACGTGTTTGTGCCTCTCGCGTGGCACCTGGTGCACCCGTAGAGTGCTGTTTCCACCGGAGTAAGGCCGCAGAGCTGTTGGGTTTTGTTTGGACATATGGAGAATGGATGAAGGGGAACATCTGCACCATCTGCTGTAGGGGAGCGCTGTCTTTGATCCCCTCGCCTCGCCGCCTAGCTGTTGTTTTGGATGACGTCCTTCCTTCCCTCCCATCATCGCCGGGCTCGCAGGGCCAAGCTTGCCTTCTGCGAAACACTTTGCTTCCCACTGGGGCTTCCTCGTTCGGGGTTTCCTCTGCCTCCTTTTTCTCTGCTGGGTTTGGGGTTCTCTGCTCGTTTGGGGTTTCCTCTCCCTCCGTACTCTGCTGGTACGGGTGGAGCGAGGCTCCCGCAGAAAGGGGAGCTGTGGAGGAGAGGGATGAGCCCCACGTGGGCTCTTGGTGACCGGCCGCATCCTGCTGCACCGTGAGCTGGCGGTGGTGGGCCCGGCCTCCATCCACAAACCTCAAATCATGGAGTGAAGGTCGCTCGCTGTAAGGTGCTGGGATGTTTTAAGACCTATCGTAAAATAAGCTGTAGCCTAGGAAAAGCTTGCGATGGTATCTGCTGCAGTCTGCGGCCTCCCCTGTAAGGCTGCCTTGATCTTTGCACGTGGAAGCAATTCGCCACCGTCGTAACGCACCTGAGATGTGCAGATACGGTGCCTGCAAGTGGTCGGAGGCTGCTGGTGTTTGCAGGGCTCAGGGATGAGAGGGGAGGGAGGGAGGGATGGGGGAGGAAAGAGAACCCTGAGCCCCATGGCAGCCATCAGCAGGCTGGGATTTAGTCTGCAAATAAGGCAAGAAATGCTGAAAAACAATTTGAAGAACTGGAAAATGTTGTAAAGTGGCAAGTCACAAAAATAGCCAGTGCCCAGCAGCTCCCCAGGCGTTACGGAGCATCCTGAACGGCGCTCGCCTGGGCGGTGACTTGGTGCCTTGGTGAACCCGCGTACGCCTGGAAAGCCAGAACCCCATGGGAGCGGCATTGAGTCGGTGGCAGAAAGCCAAAAAACTTGGGCAGCTCATGCGCGTGCCGAAGTGTGTGCACGGCTTGGGGACGTGAGGCAAACAGGTCACAGCGTGCATGAAACGCAGGGCATCTTAAGCACTAATAGTGCAGCTCGTCTTCACCCAGGGATTTCTGCACGTACCTGAAATCAGGCAGTTCCCATGAAAGAAAAATTTGTGTTCGCCATGCTACCCTGGAGCCCAGCGGCTGTTTTTTGGGGTACATGGCTCACTATCTGGGGGACACGGCCGAGCCCAGAGCTGGCATTCACCCTGGCATCATGCACACTGCCTGTGTGAGGGCTTGGCAGGAGCAAGCAGCAGCAACGCCACCTCGCTGGGCTTTTTAAGGGCGTTTTTATACAGATCCGTGAGCGAGGACCTCGCGGAGGCTGCCCTCCGTTGGGTGCCTCGGAGGGAACACAGTGTTACGAGTTCGACCTGTCTGGAGCAGCAGTTCCAGCGCCTTGCTGCGAGGCAAGATTTAAATCTGCTGCCGTACTGCATCGATCCCAAGTAATTGCTTTAATAGCGGTCCCGGTGTAAGCAGTGAGTGGGTTGCTGTCACTCAAGAAATGAAATTACACGTACCGGTGAAGGAATTTACCCTGCTGCTCGGCGTTGTCTCCCCGGCCCGAGGATGCTGCGTGCATCCCCCGGGAGAAGAGGGCTGGGGAGAGATGGGGGCAGAGGCTGGGCAAACAAATGATTTAAGACGCCGGGGCAGCTACTTCTGTTGGGCAGGGTGACGGCGAGCTCTTGCTCGTACCGCAGGCTGTAATTCCGACGTGTCTTGGCCACCCGTTGCCTTCCTGCTGCCCGCCTCCTGCAGTTGCTGCCCTTTGGTGTCCCCCTTACGGAGCCCTGCCTGTGCAAGCATGTTGCTCCCGGTGGGAAACAGGTTTGGGAATCCTGCAAGCTCTCCTGGGAACCTTGCAGAGAGCTCTACCCTTCGGCGGAAAGCAAACGAGGAAGATCCCAGCACAAAAAGACCGTCACGCCGCCCCAGCATCTCCCAGCGTCACCACCGCCTTTTAATGAAGGAGCGATTTCCAGTACAGCACTAACTGGGAAAATGTGTACTTCTGGGTCCTAAATACTCAGTAATCTGGATCTCTGAACAGTTAGCAAAATTCACCATGTCTCTATAAAGCACGGAAAGTATATTTAAAGTGTATATATATATATTTTTTCTACAGCATGGTAGTTTCATACAGTTTGATCTCCTGCACGCGGGCTGTTTGCGCGTGATTTAGTGCAATATTTATGGCGTTTCTCATTGGCGTAAGTAACTGAAGTAGTGCTGGCAATCCTTGTCATTATTATTAATGCCAGAAGTAATGATTCTGTCCACCAAGCTGTAGGTTTCCAGCGGGCAGATACCTAGTTAATATAATGTATTTGACCTTCACGCTCGGTGGGGTGAGCTCCGATGGTCTATCTGTTGTGTAATTGCTTTTTGATTATTACTCACAAACGCCGGTATTGTTTAATGGGCAGATTGGTATCTTGCTTGGGAGCTGGGGCTCACGACCACGGCCGCGCTGCACATCGTGGGGTTTTGTCCTTCGTGAAATTGCCATAGTAACATCGCAGGGGAAGCCGTGTGCCTGAGAGCTTCATCCTGTGCTGAAATATCCGGGCTGGCTGATATTCGTCTTCTTTTTTTCCCCGTATCATCTCCAAGACCCCCGTGCCTCCGGTTTGGCACGGCCGTGGTTTTTCCGTGGCTGTGGGTGCAGCCGCGGGGGCAGACTGAAAGCCTTGTGGCAGCAAGCAACCTGTGGTCAGATGGCACCAAACGAACCCGTTTGATGTGATCGGGGGGCTTGGGCTGAGTTATTTCAGTGCTGCTCCCCGTGCCCTGGTGGCACCATGCCCGTGCCATGGGGCAGCCACCGCAGGGTTCACCTCCCGCGGGAGATCTCGGCAACAACTTCCACGGCCCCCGCACCACCCGCACACGTTCGTGTTGACGTTCGAGAAGCAGTTGTCCATCCAGACGGGTGTCTTTGAAGGTAAACTTATTTTCCTCCCCTTTCTTTCAGGGAGATGGAGGAATTGAGCTCCCCAGCAGATGTGTGTGTTCTGGGTGCAATGTGGGTGTGTGAGGCGCTGCGGGGTGGCACCGCGCGTTATGGGAAACGGGAGCGAGCTTCTGTTCAGTAACGCGCTGCTGAGTTAAACTCCGCGAGTCCGAAACCAGTGGTTGGGTTGCCAGTGTGTGTTTAAACAAGGGGTAAATTATATGTGATTTTGGCATGCAATTTCACCCCTGCTGGTCCAGAAGCTCATTACCAAGGTAGGCACGATCACTAGCCAAGGGTTCTGGCTTCCTTTCTCTTTCCAGTATGACTTTATGCCGTTGCGTTATCATCTTCGGCTGATATCAGCACGTATCATGCCCTGGCTGCCACGGGCGATAAAACGTTTGACAGTTTTCCACTTCCCTGTTAAATTAAACTGCAGAATTGTAAATCCCATGGAGCAGCGGGGTGCTCTGCCCAAATCTCTCGGTGATGCGAAGGCGAGCGGTGGCTGCTCCCAGCGGTTTGCTGACTGTTCTGGGGGTTTCTGTGTGTGTTTGAGGGGGAAGGTCGGGATATCAGCTAGCAGAAATTCAGAGAGGGGAGAAAGCAGGGGCAGCTCCTTGGGCTGTGCTGGACTTAAACCTTTCCCGTCCTGTGCAGAAAATGCTGCTGGAAGCCGCGATCCCCGAACCGTTAGGAACCCGTCTGCAGAGCTGACGTTGGCACAGCTGGCGGTTTTGCTTCGGCTCCTGATTAATCAGCGGCAGATCTGTTCCTGCCCCGCTCCTCGCGGGGAGCAGCTGTGCCGAGCAGAGCGCTGCGGCGGTGCTCGGGGCGAGAAATCCTCTCCTCCCGCAGCAGCTGGCGCCGGCTCCCGCTGGGTGCTGAGACCAGGCCAGGGCTGCCCGCGTGGGCAGAGCCAGCTCCCACCACAGCGAGCCCCTGGGTGAGGTAGGAATGACTCGATACCAGCCCCAAAATCACAGAAAAACACTCAATGTGTGAGTGCTTAACGTCAGGGAACTCGTGCATCCTCAGTGTTTAAAAATCGTCGTGCTTGTTGTTACAGCTTACTGCCGTTCTTTTGCTCACTGCTCTTCTTTATGCATTTTGGTTCGTTTGGGAAATGCATTTCTAATAGGCTGCTCCAGCCAACAGGTGGGTTTATTTGCAAAAGCTCCCCTATAGACCTATATCCTACTTCTCTTCCTTTTTTATTTATTTATTTATTTTTTCATCCTGGTGCTCTGGGTTGCTTGCGTTAGTGAGTTCTGCCTCGGAAACACGCTGAGAGAAATGGACTTAGCATAACGCATTCAAAACGGGGCTTAAGGATCTTGCAGAAAAGTGAACGGCGCGTGATTTCATTCCCAGGTCACGTTAAGTGCAATTACATTTATGCGGCTCTGAATCAGTTTCCTTAAATATCTCGGCTATATATTTAACTTCCCAATGAAATGGCTTATGCTGTAAATATTGAGGCCATCCGGTGTGATTAAATATTAAAAATGACATTTAAAGAAAGCCCCAGCTGCTGCGTGAGCTGAGCTCGCCTGGCTTTTGGCAAAGTGCAAGCTGAGAGCCGAGCTCCGCGTCTGGCCACTGGTGCTTGTTTTGGGGGGAAAAAGCGAGAAATCCTCCAGGAAATCCCACCCAGGGACTGGGGGTGGGCAGCAGAGGACGAGAGCAACAGGTCCTGAGCTCGGATGGCTTCTCACTTCTGCCTGGCGCAGCCAGCACCTGGCCAAACCTGCCCAGCGTCGCAGAGAAGGAATAGAGAAGCAGGTCCTGAGAGCAGTCCCGGGGAGGGAAGGGAGCTTTACAGGGAAACCTTAAGCCAGCATTCTTGCTCCAGGTGTTGCAAGGTAATTCATCCCCCCAAGGTGCGTAGGAATAAGGATGAGCTCTCCTGCCCACCGCTTGGCTTCTGGAGGTCAGGGCTTCCACGGGGAGAGAAGCTGCCGAGCAATAATTTGGGGAGGACGTGCCTTACCCCAACACCAAGTCCTTCTGTAGGCAACAGGGACCCCGTGCACGTGCAGATCAGAATTAAATCACCTGGCGGACACTGCTTGGGGTTTGAAATTCCAGTTGTACCGTCCCGTTAAACTCCACTCCCGGGCTAAATGCGGACAGGAGGAGCTGGAGGGGAGGCAGGGAGGGAGGGAGAATTCCTTGGGGGGTTTCCTGTGGGTCTGTGCATGGGGTACGCAGGACGCTGCCCAAATGGGGGGGGTCTCAAGCAGGGGCAGGAGGGAGGTGGGGTGGCTCCAGCACAGCGCTGCGCCCTAAATCCGGCCAGGGCCTCCTGGGGACCGAGGGGCGAGCAGAGGCACCAGGAGAGCACTTCTCAGCAGCGTCCGGTGACACCGAGCATAACTTCCTTAATTATCCCCTCTGACAGGGCTTGCTGCTCGTCAGTCGTGAAATAAAGTAGTATTAAGTCGGAGATTTACGGGATCTGCGCGCCCATGGGAAGGCTGTAATTTCAGGGCATTGATTTAAAGGGGTATAAATCCCGAGGGAAAAATAAATAGAGTGGATGTCAAGTTTAAGATTGCAGGTGACACGCATTTTATTTGGTTGGGATTTTTTTATTTATTTTATTTTTTCTTTCTCTGAACAGTGCACAGCCATCATCTGCCTTAAGTGGAAGCCGTCCTCGCAGGCCGCCTGCTGCGAGCCAGCCGCCGACCGCCTCTGCTCCTGGCGACCCGAAGAGACCCGTGGCAGCTGCCGCTGTCACACCAGCCACGTACCGATGGTGCACATACCCGACGCAGCCGAAATGCTGACATGTAATCGTCTAATTGTTTCGGTATTTACTGGCCATGGGAGAGAATAAAGACGTTGCTTGCTTTCCGTGTGGGTGGTGGCATTCGATACAGCTGTGCTCACAGCAGCCGCACAAGTGAGGTAGGGTGAGTGAGTGCTGGCTTTAATTCTCCACCTGGAAACACCCCAAGAGAAATGTGAAGTGTCCTCACCGCACTTTATCGCGCCACGAACTACCCGAGGCTTTTGGAGGGCTCGGATTTGACAAGACGTTCACAGAGCGGCTGAAAGCCATTTACCAAACCAACATCAACACGCACGTTAGATTTTCAGGCTTACTTCTGGAGCCAGAGGCCTGCCGACCGTGCTCCCCTGCCTTTTCTGGATCACTTCTCGTGCTCTTTGTGGCCACCCAGTGTCCCCCCGGAGATCAAGAAGCACGGACGTGCTCCCCCTTCGATGGCTTCCCATCAAGGACAGTCATGAAGCATTCAGGCTTGACCTGGATCTTGTGCTAGAACATGGGCCTGCCCCCAGCTCCTGGTATTTTCTTTACTCTTTTATTTCCAGTATCTTTTAAAAATTCATCTTGCCATACATGAATAGAGTGAGCGCTTTTTAAAAATCTATGTATTATTTTTAATTTATTCCAAATGATCTTTAGATCTGCAAAAGGAACTGCAGGCTTTTTATGCTGTTGTCCCTTCTCCCATGCCCCTGTGTTAGGTCTGTGCAAGTGCTGGGGTCACGCTGAGCCCTCCTGCCTGCGCCGGAGTGACAGCAGTGATGCTCCCCGAGGCGGGGAGCAGCTCCCGAGACCCGCTGCGGTGCCAGCCCCTTCCTTTCAGGGCTCGGCCAGGTCTGCTCGCAGCCCCCAGACCCACATAAAGGGGATTCAAACCCCCCACACCAGGGGCTTGCTGCTGAGTTGTCCCTGGTGGCAAACGAGCCGTGCAGGTGCGTAAAACCCCCTTCTGCGGGGGATTCCCCGCACAGGAGAGGTGGCCCCAGCCGCCCCGCTGCTCTTTGTGCTGTTTTGGGGTGAATTCCTTCCATTCGCACACATTGCTCTGAGAACTTGCTGAAAAGTTGTGTTAACAAGATTTTGTTTTCTAGGACTGCAGTGCGAGGACAGATGTTTGCGGCCAGTTTCTGAGCTGAACGCTCCCTTCCCAGGGAGGAGCCATCACGAAGGTGTGTGGGCACTCCCGGGGAAATGCCAGGAGGCAGAGCTGTCACAGCACGCGTTTCCTCGTGGGGAGGAAAATAGGATTTCCTTGCTTCTGATCTGAGTGGTCTGCAGAAGGAAATCTGACTGTCAGCATTAGCAGGGACTTCTGCCCAGCTCCCCCCTTCCGCTCCGTGGGACCACCGAGGGTGGCAGCTCCTCACGCCTGCCTCCCTCCCTGCCGCCAGCTATGCACGAGCAAGGTGGGAAGTGCCAGATTTATCTTAACAAACACATTTCAGTAAATGTTGCTGGTAACACTGTGGGTTTTCTTTTTTTTTCTTTCTTGCTTTTTTTTTTTTTTTTCCTTGTAAGGGTCTGTAATACTGCAGAATCTCCTGGGGTTGTTAATGCAGTTTAAAAAACAAAACTGAGCAGGATAATAGCATTTAAAATAATCCCAACACTGCTATTTAACGTGTGAAGTTGCCTCTGGCTTTGTTCCAGTATAAATCTACCTGGCTATTAAATCTACCGTGACTGATGCAGCCCTCATTTTTCAAGGATGCATTAAGGGAGCTGTGATTGAAAGATGACACACAAATTACGCGGTGTTGCTGCTGAGATGGCTCTGATTACAGCTGCCTTGTACATCTTCTGTAAATTCCCGCGCTCGCTGTGTTATTCCCCTGCAAGGGTTTGTAAGTATTAAATTAATTTGGCAGTGTGGGGTTGTAAGGAAGGAGATGTTCGCGTGCCACGAGAAGCTGCGAGCGCCACCTTATCGGAGCTTTGTCTGCCCCTCGGAAACCTTTTTCCTGCGCTGGGAAATCCACAGCCTGTAAGAAGCTGAAGTAAAGGACCTCATTCAGGGCACAGCTGGGGGGCTGCTGACTGAGCCCAAGGGGATGTGCTAGGGCAGGAGTGGGTCCGATTTAGTTAAACTTCATTTTTCCTTGTGTAGTTTCCCTGAAATTTTAGGGTTTATCCAAAGCACTCTGCAAATGCTGCATATTTTCATGTACATGCACTCGTGCCTCGTTTGTTGGCTGCTTCTGTGGAGTTTCTTCCCTTTGATATCAAGGACATGGGGCGGCACCAGGGGGGTTTTGATATAAAATGCACGTGACGCCGGTCACTCCGATATTAATGAACAGTTTTCTGGCACACGCTGGGTTCGTCGCGGCTTTTTCAGGAGGCTGACATCGAGTAACAGGTGAAGGTCAGAGCCGTGTAATTGAAAACTAAAACGTGAGCCCAGCATCTGGTTTGCTCTCTGCTGCAGTGCGAGACCTCACCTCTAACTCGCTAAATAGCTCTTAAGAGAGATTATCATTAAAATCTGGCAGCAACTCAACTGGAGTACATCTGTGCGCTGTAAAATAAAATCGTATTTAATGGCGGAACAGTTGGGCCAGCTGACGGCCACGCACACGGGTTAAAACCGAAGGAAACCCGTAGAAGCGGTATTAAATAAAGGCGATTTTGGGTACAAAGCCCAAATGACGAAGGTGAGGGGGAAGGAGCGGGTGCTTGGCGTGGTTCCCACCCATTTCCCACCTCTGCCTCCACCCAAGGAGCAGGGCCCTGCCTCACTTTGGGAGAACCTGGGCAGGGGGAAGGAGTGGATTTTTCTGTGTGGATTTAAATACCCGACTGCATCCACACCTGAGGCAAAACTGCTTTTGTCACCCCCAGGACTCGGTGTCATGTACTGTGCTACGTGGTTGTATGTGGTGTAACAAACGGAATGCTTTTAATGAGGTAGCAGCATGGGTTATTAACTGGCCTACATGCGGGTAACACGCGTGCCATTGCCTCTGCACGTCTTATTTAGCTGAAACTCTTCTTACAATTAGAAAATTCGCTGTAGCAACAATTTCTTTAATTGCTGGGCCCAGAGTCCGTAATTAAATTGATTCAATGAATTATTATTGTGAGAGCAGAATTACTGTGTGATTAAGAACATAAATTAATTTTTGTGTTGATGATAATGCCCAAACTTGTGTATTTGGACTCAACAACATTTGCTTTTAATATTTCAAAGCCGTTGGCTTCTGAACTGTGTGCCTACAGGAAAGGGAACGCACTTGGTGCCGAAGGCTGTGCGGCGTAGTCTATCCCTTGTCGCTGTCTTTCCCCTATTCTTCATCTTCAGATAAATAAATGGAATAAAAAGGGAAAAAGCAGTAAATGGTTGAACAGAAAACAGTGGAAGACAGTTGTTCAGTCTACATTTTCACTAAATAATTAAAGAAGCTTTTCCTCTTTTTAGATTTTTTTTTTCTGTAATATTTTTCCAGTTATCTCAAGTGTATTAAATACATTTTGAGTAGTTACCTAAATAATGGCAATCTGCGGAAGCTAACATGCTTGCAACTGTTTTTTTCCAGCAGAAATAACCCCAAATTTTGTGGATGCTGAAAGTTATGAACCTGATGCGTGCAATGAGGCAGAATGCTGTATTTTAGGTACGTGCCAATTTAGTAGCTGAGAAGAAGAAATGAGGGATGAAGAGTGCTGCTTTTGAATAAATATTATTCCATTTCCCTCACTGACTCCTGACCTACTGCAAAATTTCTCTTTATGAAGATTGGGTCATTAATTGTGCATAAAAATAAGATCCCGCTACACGTCCCATCTTTAGCGAAGAAACCCGGGACTGCACGAGCTTTACCCCATTAAAAATGCAAGCTTTTCAGCTTCTTGCTTCACCACCTTGTCAGCTGCTGTTGAGCTGCCGTGGGAAGGGGAGGGACGGCTCTGTCGGGTGTCAGGCTGGAAACGCCTCGCCCCCACGGGGGTTCTCTGAAGGGAGGCTCTGCAGCGCTAATCGCTTCGGGAGGAAAGCCTGAACGCTCCTCGGCTGGGAGGAAAAATTATAAATACAGATATCGGAGCAAACACATTTCTGATGAGAGAGGCTTTAAGACCCCTCGGAGGCGAGAGATCCAAGTCATGATCGGGCAAACCTCGTCTCTGAAATTAATTGACGGGCAAATGAGAGGGAACGCTAATGTCGGTGGAGTCCTTGGTGTGACACATGGTTGCTGAATTCCTGGGAAACGTGCAGCACTGTCTTAGCAGTGAGCTCCTGAAAAGCCGAAAGGATTAGATTCGGGGAGAAAGACGAGATAAGAGCGATGAGGTGGCTGAGGAGCCCGGCGGAGGGGGTAATTGCTCACTGTAATTGAGGAGGAATATCAAAAGAACTTGACACGAATGCTTGACTTAAAACAGTGGGTAGAATTATGAGACTTGAGGAAAAGTAATTAATTAGGGGGGAAATTCTGTCTGTTTTGTCGCTGGAAGAAGTCATTTAGACATTTAGCTGGTCCAAAAACCTTCTGAGCTTTATCCTGTAGACAGGTAACGCAGCGTCCCTCCAGTCGGTGCCAGGCGCCCCTGCCCCGCGATGGTTCGTGGAGATGCAGCTCGGGAAAGACCGGGTCCAACCGCATTATTCTTTGAAATGGCACTTCCCCTGTGCCACCAGCTTTTCCCCCAAATACAGCCCCAAACGCAGAGCTTCCAGTGCCTATCATCTTTTCCTGCGAAGATCCTGTTTGAAGGGAGATCTCTTTAGACATTTCGCCTCGGCAGTGTAGGAACTGGCTGCCTGGGAGCGTGTCCTTGTGCCTGACAGCACGTCTTCTCCTCCAGACGTTTGGGCCACCGCCGACCACGCTCCTGTGCCTTGGTGCAGACGGAAGGAGGTGGCGCCGGGGCAGCCAGCCTTCGGAGGTTGGGCTTCTGGGCTGAAGCTTTCCTAACGAGAGCGAGTGAGAAAGTTGGTGAGATGCGCCCTGCATCCTATACACGTGTACACGTGTATGTACACACATGCATAGAAACCAAAGCAAAGACCGTGTACGTATGTATATGCGTGATTATAGGTAAATATAAAATAAAGTAATTCTTGAAAATGACTTTGTAGTCTTGTGTTCCCTCTGCTCCCCTCCTGTCCCTTTCCTCCGCTCAGCCCTTCCCCTGCCGTAGTGCTGTGCTTGGGGCTGAGCGATCAGCAGCTGCACAGGACTCCTTCTACAGGTGAAAATCAAGGGAAAACGCAGCTTTTTGTATCCCCAGGAGAGAATTAATGCCCATTGTTCAGAAGACAAAGGCAGATCAGTAGATTTGCTATGATGAGGGCATTAGAGATCATAGCTTGGCTTTGGGTGCTGATTACGAAGGGGGCCTCCCCCCCTTCCCTTCTGCGGAGCACGAAGCACAGCTAGGCTCACGAGAGAAGCGGGAGGAGACGGCCACGGGCGTGTTTTTAACAAGTGGGTTTCCTGGGCAAGGGCTCAGTGCTGGGCTCGGCTCCTGCTGGCCTGGGGGCCGGGCACTGGCACCGGCTCAACGGGGTCCTCAGCGGGCAGCAGGGGACCGTGTCCTGCTCCCCTGCTGGCTCCTGGGGGCCGGGAAGAAGCCCCTTTCCTAGGAAACCCCAAACGGCACTGGGAAGAGCAGAGAGGGGAGGCTGGGGGCAGGTCTCCTGCAGGAAAAGCTAACAGATGATGTGGCAGGACGGAGCAGCGGGGACATAAGTCTCTTTGCGTCTTCACCGCTGGCTTAAGAATCGTGAATTTAAACAAATTTGGTTATAGCTCAGTCTGCTGCTGATGCATGCTGCAGTTCAGGTCTTTTGCATTTCAGTTTATAAAGCCCTACTTAACACACAACAGTCAAGCTGTCGTCGGTCAGCCACAGATTTATTGTTCAAACCACAGTTCATCACACGTCTTACTTCCTTCCAGACACTTCCAGGTTTGGGCATGAATCTTTATCGGTCCCCGTAATGAGAGCTGCGAGGATTTGCAGAAGTGAGGACTAGTTCACCTTGGCATTGATGAAATGTCAGTAGCAATAAATGCCTCGCTTTCTTCACGGTGGAGGAGAGGCCGTTTCCCTAATGAGCTAAGATACAAATGTAATAAAGAAGCTATCACAATTTTCTTTGATACATGAATTAACGTGTTATTTAACATTGCTTCTGTACATTATCACCCGTGGTGATTTATGTTCTGAAGCATCCACAAGCACGTTTATTCAAGCCCTCCCCAACCCCCAGCTATCTGCTCCTACAAGCGGCTATTTTTTAAATACCAAGTCTTCCATTTAAATTCTATCAATATCTGGTGTAACTATAAATTGCCCCTTATTTGGCTGATAATCTTCAGCTGCTCTCTATGGTACTTGAATGCTGCAGCAAATTATGAGAACAAGTAAGTATTGCCATAGCTGTTGGGAGGTGTTGGTCTTCTGAGTTTGACTTTGGAGAGACTTTGTGGTATCGTACGTGCCTCACATCCAAACCCTTAGAACAGACTATTTCATATATAATTTTGCGAGGGGTTGTTCAATAATACAGGCACAGGAGGCAAGTCTGATGGAGAAAAGATAGAACAGTCCTCAGAGTGAAAATTAAAAAATAAAATAAAATCCAGAGCTCTGTAAAGAACAAGCGGTTGTGCAGAGAAAGGGCAGATTCATCACAGGAGCTGGTAGAAAAACAAGAATTCAGTGGAATACAGTCACGCTTGCGTTTTGGACTACCAGCTTTAAGTACTGATGGGGTTTATTACCATCTAAAACAGCAATAGGATTAATTAGGGGCTTCTCTGGGGGCCTATTGCTATATGCTGCTGTGGTCGGAGAAGCGTCCTGCTGGGAGCTCCTGTTCCCCACCGTGTCGTTTTCCCTGGTGTGCCCAGGAGCAGGTGCTGAGCACAGTTTGCTGCAGATGGTGGTGGAGGTGGCGGCTCTTCCCCAAACGTGGCATTGAAATTGAATCAGAAAAGATGTTATCACGACTCAAAAAATATCAGTATTTTTCTAAATTAGAACTGATATGGTGAGTTTTCCCAGGTGACATTTAATTCACATAAACAATAATGAATTCAAAGTTTGCGCACCTGTTACTCCATAAAACAAGGTGTCACGCATTAGGTTTGGCTTCGCTCTGATTTTATTAATGAACTCGTTAGCGAGGAGTAGACACAGCAGTGAGCCTCATCTGCACCTCGTGAGGCCGCAGCTCTGGGCTTTGATGGAGGGGAACCACAACGAAACCTTCATGAACACCTCGGTGGAGGTGCTCTGAGTTCTGCTGGTTTTTGGCTTAACACCCCTGGACTTGTGCTGCTCAGGGTATGGGGTTAAGGGGGGAAGGACGGGGAAGGGGCTGGTGCCGAGGTGCGTGCTGGGGTCTGCCACGGTCTGTGCTCTGCTGCATGCAGGACCCTGACCTCGTGGGGCTGGAGGAGGGCAGCAAAATATCTGCGTCCCGAGGCACGTGCCGAGCAGAACACCTGCGTGCCGAAATGATGATTTCTTTTTTAGCCCGCCACGTAGCGTGTAGTAACAGACCGCCTCTAGGAAAAAACCATCGGTGCTGTGATGTGAAAGCCGTCTCTGGCGTTAATCCAGGCTGATCTATACGGATTAGCATATTGATCCCAGCCTTAGATAAAGGAGAGCCTCTTGCAGGGGTGAGGGGTGTGAAGAGGCGCGCAGAAATGGGTGGTGCAGAGGTCTTTGTTCAGTTTGCTGAAACTCATCATGGGCTTTCTCGCGTAATCCGGCATTATGCGATTTCATTAAAAAGAAAAGTTGAGTATCTCTGAGGGTGGTTCCCATAATTACCAAATTTCTTTGAAAACTCAGTTAAGAAGCCATCTGGCCTAGGGATTTTATTGACCTGTCACTGGCTAATTATGTTGAAAATTTAATCTCTTATGATTATCATTAATAACTGCCCAGTGCTTTGAAAAAAAACTTTTTTTGTCTTCAAGTGTTGCCGTCTTTAAATTTCAAAAAGTAATGAGGGGAATGTTTTCTCAAAATTAGAGGAAATGTCCTCTTACGAGTGAAATCCAATAGATTTCACATATAATTGAGACGCGCAGCAGTCAGGAAATGCGGAGGTCTGGTTTTAGAGCCTAGCGCAGCCGCCACGTGAAGGGCCCGGACCTGCTGCGCTTTCCCATAAAAACATGGGGGCAGCGGGAGCAGGGGGGGTGATCTCTGAGCCCGGGGGAGGTCCTGCTTCCAGCCTCAGCTCTGGGTGAAGGGAAGCCGCCTGTCTGGGGCCGTGGGCTCCGTCCCCAGCCTCCAGGACCCTGCCAGGCCCACTTCAGGACAGCTCCATTTCCCCGCTCGCTCCTCTGGTGCTGATGGTTTGACATCCCGTGGAGAGTCCCTCTGTCCCCTTGCCGTTAATTATGAATATTGTGCCGGCATTCTCAAGTGTAAGCTAATTAAAATAATTACATTCAGGTGGGCATTAGGGCATATTGCTTTTGTTGTGAGGGCAGCCTGCTGCCGGCTGTGCTCCCTGAAGCATCTCCGAGCATCTCACGGTGCTTCTGGGCACCAGCACCAGCTTCTTCTCTCCTCAGACCCCTTTCGTGTAGCTTGCAGAGGACTTCCCGAGGCACCGTTTTGGAGCGGACGGTCTCACCACCAGTTGCTCCTCACACACTGTGGTCATTTTGGAGGCACTAGGGGTAGGCGGTAGTCGATAACCATCTCTGCAGGCCCAAGGGCTGCTCGACAGGGAAGGCTTTCAGCTCTGGTGCTCCACAAACAGGTGGAGCGTGGCAAATTATTATCTTTGGTAAGGATTCTGAGGAAAAAAGGTTTCCATCTCACCTAGCCTTAACAAGTATTGAGCAAGGCTGGACTGCACACAGCAGCCCTTTCCCTGCTCTCCCATTTACCTTGTTCACCGTGTACTGAATGCCTTGCCGAAATCTGACAGACACCTCTATAGAAGCAAGAGTTCATCACAAGGAGGTTTTGTGCCCATTGCCCATCGTTTGGGAACCCCGTGCTGCCTCATATCCCCTCGTCCAGGTGTTCTTCCCCCTCCCCAGTCCTCTTGGGAAGTCTCACGCATGTTTGAGGTCAGCCTAATGGGGCCCAAGCTCTTTCCCTCCGTGTCTAAATACACACGATGCATTTGGAATTCCTCACTGAAATACGGGAAATCCTCAGTTTGCCGGATGCAGAACCAAGTGATGAGTTCTGGGCTTGTTTTAGGATACATTGGGTTAAAATATTTACCGATTAATGACCTATTATCCACTGGAGTCCTTTAATATGGATTGCTATTATCAAAGAAGTACTATTTTATCTGGGTTTACAGTTAGCCTTCCTCCACTGGCTCCTTAGTGCAGCTAATTTAGCAAAATTGCATTTAAATGAGTCCCTGATGAGAGACCCAGAGTTCACATTTTTCTTTTAATAGACATGTTAGTCTTCCCGCATGCTGAAATCCCACAAATGGCCCTTCGCTCCTCACCAGCAAGGCAGCTATTGTGTGTCAGCCGGCGCGCTCTGTGCCTGGCCTCCCCCTGGGGAATTGCCCAGCAGTCGTGGCATTTCTTTGAGCTGAAAGACAGCGTTTAAAATTGGGTAATTTATATTTATATAGCGGTTGGTGTCCTTTATCAGAGGAGTCTTGCTATAAGCTTCTTTCAGCAAAGTTCATTTCAAAAAACAAATTAATCCAATACAAATAAGATTGTGCCTTTCTTCAGGCCGAGGCCTCTGAAAGTTAAATTGTTTAAATTTGGGGGCTTGCTGGGACATCACGCGGTCCCATGAAATCCCACGGATTCTGTGCGAAATGCTTCTAGCTGCTAAAAGCAGGGGGATGCTGCCGGAGCCCTCCCCTCAGCCCCAGGCAGGTTCCCCATCCTGGCTGGGGACAGAAGGCGTGAGCTGGGGGTGCCTGGGCCCGCTGGCTTTGGAGCCGGCAGCAAGAGACCGATTTCTTTTCCCTGTTCCAAATTGTTTTATTTCTAGGGTGACCACCCTGTTCACTGAGGTTTTGGTCATGGAGTTCTCGTGAGCCGTGTTAAATTTGTGTTTGGCAGATGTGGATGCCTGTAAAAGATCAAATTAAAAAAAAATAAATAAAATGAAGAAATATCATCCTGCTGCAAAGAGCAACTCCCTTGTCATTGCATTTCCTTCCTTCTCCTTGCATTTCCTGCCCCCCGCTTTGCTGTGACATCCTCGGGTGTCCCTTCAGGCTTTAGTTACGCATCACACGGGGATGCTTTGTTTGCCAAGCAGGTGCCTGCTGCCCTGCCGGTGCCAAGATGTGCACCACACCACCAAGTTGGCGCTGGGTCCCGCCGTGCCCGGTGCTCTGCGGGGCTCCCGGCGTGTCCTGGTGGCCCCGGAGCTGCTCCGGGCAGGGCAATTAGTGGCAAGCTAAGGTTTTATGCTGTTTAGACCGATGCAATCTTTTACATTTTATAAATCAGGAGAGACCGTTTATCTTGTTCCCCAGGCGCCGCTAACAACTAATTAAAAACCATAATTAACAGGAGTGAAGCCACCAGAAGATGGGAGGCAGAGGGAGGGCTGCTCCCAGCCGATGGGAAGAGCACCTGGGGGCTCTCCGAGGAGGGGCTAATAAATACACTCAGCACTGTGACCTCTTCTGGCCGTTTGCTGTCCAGCATGAAGTTTTAGTGTCAAAGTAAGCCAATTAATTTTTTCCAGATCAGTTTTGGCTCAAAATTCAGCAAGGATGGTGGACTTAGTTCAGAGTGCTTAAAGTAATAGAGCCGATGGGCTGCTCTTCCCTGAGCAGGATAGTTACGCAAGTGTACGGTGATGTCTACTCCCAGTTATTTAAGGGCTTTGTCTCCCAACAGCAGCCAGAAGCCCTCCAGTAATGCTCCAGTAGCTGCTCCCTATGGGCCTGAGACTTCGGGTTCCCTTGCAAGGGGCTGGTGCGGGCATTTTAGAGAACTTAACCGGTGTCGGTAGGAACCCGGAGGGCATTTTAAAGTTTTCCATTCATTCTTACTCGGGACTGACAGATGTGATGTCTGGATTTGATGTAAGCTCTGTGGGAGTTAGCGGGGATCTCGCCGAGCGGCCGGCGGGAAGACAAATGCTTGCAGAGTGCTTCCACTTGCTTCCTTGCGCAGTGCGAGGACTTTCAAAACAAATATTCTTGAGATAAATGAGCTTGTAAAATGCATTCTTCACTCAGTGTAGTGTTACACGCTGCTCCGAGAAGCCTCTCAAATGAAAGAGCACTGTAAAGCTTTAGATAGAGCAGGATTCACAAGCAAATCAGAGGGATGGAAGCGTTGCTGAAATGGGCCTTGGGCAGGTGACTTAATTACAAATGGCCACTAATAAAAGGGGCGGGAGTGACAGTGCTGACTTTAAAGAGAAATTACTGCGACTCTACATTACTTCTGCTGCTTTTCCTAGCCAGGCTGGGCTTTGCACCATGCTGCCCTGAGGCTGCAAGGGGCTTTTGTGCTACAAATGTGTTGGTTTAGCAATGGAGATGTTGAAAATGTACCATTATTTCAAAAAAGTACCATTATTTCAAAAATTGGTCCAGCTGTGGTTGAACCAACAAATATATAGCAAACCGAACCAGCAACAGTGCCGTGGGAAATGACTTCTAAATTAGTTGTGGTGTTAGAAGAATAATTAAGCAGTATTTACTTACAATTATATCCAATAACTTTTTAATGCTGTGATTAATTAAATTCTAAGATTTCCTCATAGTCTCTGCATATATTACAGATGGAAATTAATTTTCTCCAGCAACTCATTAAGGTCCTGAAATGCTGTGGATTCCTTTTAATCAGTTATTCTTTGCTTTGCATTGTAAATCTTTACATGTGCATCAATCAGCCCGAGCTCCCAAACCGAGCCACGGGGAGCTGCAAATTAGGGCTGGAGCCGCTTACCTTTGCTTTTATAAACTAAATTCTAGCTCTGTGTTACCAGCTGTGGTTTTTCAGAAAATAAAGCCTCTTCCTGCTTTAGCCAATAAAATCTTTTGGAACATTGGGTTTTAGTAAGCTGAAGATAGGGTGGAAGGTGGATTTCATGCCACCAAAACGCAGGCACTGAAGGTAGCTGCTGATGGAGATGGGAGCACGCAAAGTCCTCTCCAAATCCAGTATTTGCCAGGTGTTTCTATGTGAAATTGCTTCATTTGATATTAGCTGTTTAATCATAAAAGCTTATTCAAATACACAATACTTCTATATCATACATGACATAGGAGAAATCTGTTTTTTTTTTTTTTTCATCCAGGCAAGGCAACCTGAGGCAAAACCTAGGGTTTGAAAGCAGCGAGTAGGAGAGCTGGGGCTGGGGCTCTGCGTACCAGAAGAGGAGTTTTACTGCATGTGCCCCAGGATAGGGGGTGATCCCCACGGCTGCCGGAGCAGCACCTTCCCCGAGCATCCTCCTCCCATCCACTGAAATGAACGCCCAGCACCAGGGACATCTCCCAGAGAAGCAAAGCCGGATGCCGTGATGACACCGGTATCTTCTGCAAGCCTCTGTGCACTCTAGGAATCCGCGTTCTCCAGGCTTAAAATGAAACCTGCAGTTCTGCAAGGAATTACGGATTCAGACCGATACCCCGGTGTGGCGCTGCCAAAGCGAGCCAGATGCAGGGCCCTTTTTGTTGGATAAATATGTCTGGAAGCGACTGAGCGCGGGCGGGATGAGAGAACTTCTGCTTAGCAAAATATTTGAATTAGAGAGGCAGTTCAGTAATTGCATTTTTAACTATATTAAAGCCTGTTCCTTGAAATTTGATGAAGGCTGTTGGAGCCCTCCAGTAGCTTTTGTTTGGCTGTGTTATCCAGGAGTTGAAATCACAAACAGATACGGTAATAAGAGATTGCTGTAAAATTTCGGCAAGTGCTTCCTGGCTAATTAGCTCCCCAGAGGGATGGGATTTGAGCGGACAGAGCCAGCTTTGCTCTCCTTTTCCATTGGCATTCTAGGAGTGTGTAGCTGAAAACCTCCACCCATAGCTGATCTCCATAAAAGATTAATATGCTATTTATAGGATACGTTTTCTTTAGTACACAATAAGCGCGTTTTAGCCAGCCTTTCAAGGCTTTTAAAACCAGATTACATTGAAAGTCTGCTTGTTGCGTCCTGTTGGCTAAGACCGTAGAGCAATTCCCCATGTAGCCTTACAGCCTTGGGAAGATGCATCGGCACAGCACATGGGACACGGCCCTGCTCTCCTCCTGCTTCGTGGTGGCAGGGATGGACCCCACAGGTCCCCGTTTGCCGGCAGGGAACCAGGGGCCCAGGAGGAGCTGTGGGTCCCACGGGTGACCCAGCAAAGTGGGGTGAGATGTGCCCGGCTCCTGCCCGAGGCCTAGAGACTGCGGGCACACGGTGCTCCCTCGGGATCCGCAGGGGTTGGGGATGTCGGGAGGAGGGCACGGAGAGGGAAGGGAGCAGGTTCTGCCTCTGATGGACCCGGTATCTTCATAGAAAGAGGTTCTCCTTGCCTGATTGTAACTAGCCTTCTTTAACTTACATTAACTGGCAGTTAACTTTAATATCTGATAAAAATTGGATAATAAAAATCAGATCCTTTTTCTATTGAGGTATTATGATCTTACAGATAGAGCAATTCAGCTTATTAATTATTCGAGGACACCCAAAGCTTCTTTCCCTTGAGAAGAAGAAAGTCCTCTTGTCCTTTCCTCTGTAATCGTGTCTGGGAAAGATTTTGTGCAAGTTGCCACCATAGGTGCCGTGGAGCTGTGTTTTGCCCAGTTCAGGTCCCACGGCTGGGAGGAGAAGCAACAGGCGACACCGGGTGCCTAAAGATGTTTGGGGCCGGGGCCCAGGCGTAAGCTCACTTCCACGCGGAGCCCCAGCCGCCCGCGTTTGTCACGGTGGGGCCACAAGAAAGTCACTTTCCTTCTCTGTGCAGGTACTGGCACGTGAGAGGGCTCAGCCGGGGCAGGCAGATGGTTGCAGCGTTGCTGTCTACTTTGTTCTTTCTTTCTTCTTCTGAATTGTTTTTATTTTTTTTTCGTTTCCGTTTCAAAATGCAGAAAGGTGATTATGAACAAAAGCTCAGAAAACTGGTGAAATGCAAATCCTTGTGACAGGGTGCGTAATGCTAGGCAAAGCCGTCTTGCCCCGTTTTTGACAGCATGGGAGAAGTGCAAAAGACGTTTTCCTTGTTGTTTTTATCAATGATACCGCTCTCTGCTTTAGTCGTTAGTGAGACTGCTCGGAGCGGGGAGGCGGAGGCTGTCAGTCGGCTGTGAGGGAAGGAAGGGCACTTCGTGAAGGGTCTGGGGGCAGAAATCCAAAGCCCAGGGAAAAATAATCTCCCATAAAGGATGTGTAACGGAGACCTTGACGCAGTTTCAGTCCAAGGTGCTTTGAGTTCTGTCTTTGCTGTGAGAAAGATAATTGTGCGTCCAGCTAAACGACGTGCTGGAGCAGTGTGGTTGTGGGGACACCGGCAAAGAGAAGCGGTGTGCACAGCAGACTGTCAGGCAGCAAATACAAAAACAGCAACAAAAATAACACTCAAATGGCACTGGCTGGGAGCAAAACATGCTTCATCAGCCTGGCAACTTTCATTACCTCTTGGTAATGATCTCTCTTCAGTCCCACGGAGACAAAGGAGAAATTAAAAAAAAATATACTGAACATGTTACACATTTCAGACTTTCGGTGCTATATGGAACTTAGACAGACTCCAGGTCATGAAAATCCCTTGTGTGGCTAATGCTCCCACACCTCTCTGCTGGCACAGCACCACGGAGCGTGCAGCCCTGACGGCTTGTGACAGCTTCAGCACCCTCCCCGTCGGAGAAGTCCGTGTTTCCTTTCACACGCCAAAATAGTTGTCAGGACCAGGCGTGCTAATGCACGACCACTGCAACAGGGAGCAGTGCTGGGGACAGGATATTTGCAAAATATTTCTTCCTCCTGCTCGTCGCGAGGCGGTGCTGGGTTTGCAGGGCTGGGGGTCAGGGCACGTCAGGCACGGCGCGTGGAAAGGCCTCGCGGGGCCTCGCTGTGCCGCGGCAGTGCAAGGCATCTGCAGAGGCAGGGAGCTGGCAAAATAAGATGTATGATCCTCCCCTTCCCGGGTCTCCCAGGCATCGCTTCCTCTGTGCAATCAGAGCTTTCATCCATCTTTCTAGCCCTGATGCTTTGTCTTAGTTTTGGCTGAGGTTACTTGCAGATGGTGGAGCTGGCTCCTCGGTCTTCGTGTCGGTCGTCAGAGTGGTGCAAATCAACCAGGGCTGAGGGTCCTGCTTTACGCCAAATATCTGCAAGGTCCCCACGTGCCCGTGCCCAGGGGAGCAGACAGCCCAGCTGCCCTGTCCCCTCTGCCCCGTGCTCTGACAGGAGCTGGAGGTGCAACGTTTTCCAGGTTTCAGCCATCCCTTCCTCCCATCGACGCTCCGTGCCCATTTCCTGCACTGTGCAGAAAAACCCACGAGCCCCATCTTCAAAGTGGAGTTTGCCAATGGTTTTAGACAAAGCACCCAGCATCAAACTGGCCATGGCGGTACACGGACTGTCCGAATCACCACTTTGGCCATGTGGCTGGACCAAGTGCTTCACGTTCTGAAACGCCTGATCTTTCCTACCTCGTTAGGCTAACGATGCCATGAGCACCAGGCTACCCACCCGCAGAAACGCCCTTATTCCCTGGAAAAAAGTGCCCACGGGCGACGCAAGCCAGACAGCAAGCTTTTGGGGAGCTTATCTGGCGCCTGGGGAGCTGCGTGCCGGGGGCTGCGTCGTGGTGGCTGGGCTGCCTCCCCCTGCCCGCCTCCCCGACACACTGCAGTGGTGGGGACACCGGGGCTCTGGTGCCCGACAGCCACCGGGAGCCTTGGGAGCCTGATGTGGGCACAGCTGGCACCTTTCAGCCGCCCCATCTGCAAGACTGGGTCTGAAAACCATAGAGGAACCCGATGTCGCAGCACACTGACATGAAAGATGTCGCTGCTTCTGTGTATCCAAAAATAAGAGGCAAATACTTTGCTCTTTGTCTTGGAGATCTTCTGTTTTCCTCGGCACTGCCTTCTGTGTCACTAATGAATTCGTGTTTGTTTGTTACTGTTTGATTTTCTTCCCAGAGAGGACTGATTTATTAATAGGAAGAAAACAAGCAATAGAGAATCCCTCCAGTTATTTAGCCTAGCTTGACTTCTTACTCTTCTTTGTTAGCTAAATTAAAAGCAATCCAAATCTACAGGAACCTTACTTCTAATTTTGAGAGCTGTAATTATTAGTAGCTATATTTACCAAGACACTGTCTGAACTTGTAACTAGATTTTAAATTAGTGCATTATCAGTGCAGGGAATAAAAGAAGCTGAATTTGGCTACGCAGTTTAACCCACACTGCGTGGCGCCTCTTTTCCCTTTTCATGCCAAGGAAGTGTTTATTTACAAATTTTTTATGAGTTGACATTCATTTTGCATACATGCCTGCAAAATATCTAAACACAGCAGGCTGCGCATTCCTGAGACGTTCTGGGGCTGGGGTTCAGAGAGAAACACCAAACTTACCCATTTTCATGAATAATACAGTTTTTTACATTTTCTACAGGTCCAGGTGTACACACCAAGTGATCTTGGTTACCTCTGCCTTATGGAGCCTTCTGACTTGTGTATGAAAAACTTGTGACTAGCAGTATTTCTTGTTATTTCAACTATGGACTTGGGTGTCTTGGTTCTATTGGCTTAAAACGCGTAAATATTTGGACAAGCTCAGTGTCAATGTGCTGACACTTTTGCCATGTGCTTGAAAACATGTGAATTATCTTTATAAAATGGATTTTAGCTTCCTGGTACTGCTGAAAACCCTGAAAACAAATTTGCTTCTGTGCCTAAACAGCGCTACGAACCGCTGTGAATCCACCTGGAGACAGAAAAGGAATTTGAGTTACCTTTGTGCCAGACGTAATAACCTTCACAGCAAATAGCTGATGGAATCACCATTTGAAGTTTGTGCTGGCATCCTGGCTTGTAGATATATATATATATATATTTATATGTATTTGTGTGTGTGTGTGCGTGTACCTTCCGTGCTGGTTAATTTCTGATCCAGCATTGTTCCTGGATGAGCACTATAAAATGAGCCGAGCTGCAACCTGCACATCTTTGCAGAACGATTAGAGCAGGATCCAGACCCATCTGTAAATCCGAGTTTCCCTTCATTTCCATGGCTATACGTCTCTGAATGACAGCGAATTCATTCCTGCGCTGGAGAGTTGCCAGAAGTTTCTCATCTCGCTGTCTGTGGGCTGCTCGCTCGCGCTCTGGCTCTTTTTTTTTTTTTTTTTTTTTCTTTGAGGTTTTCTGATGCCTATAGAGTGAGCTCAACTCCAAGGTTTGCAGCTTCGCTCTCGTCTGCTATTCTGTACGAGCCAGCCTGGGCGCCGCTACAGTCGGGAGTACTGCGTGAACGTCAGATTTCTCTCTCGTTTCCCTGCAGGTGACTCAGAAACTTCACAATGCGTCTGGTAACGTATTTCATTTTCTAAATAAATACCGAAGCATTTCTCTTGTGCAGCTTTGTGAGCTTTCGGCTAGACGAGTTTCCTTAGAACTAATTAAATGAAGCGATGTCGGGGGGTGGCGGATGCCTACTGGGACATGGATGCTGTTTGTTTTACTTGCCAGCTAGAGATGCACAGGCAGATTTCCTTGAGGAATCTTAAATCAAGCAGCACTTTTTCCTTTAGATAAGGAGGCTTGCACAAATACAGATTAGCAGATGCAATTCCTAACGTGCACAGAGCTGCAGTAAGTTTATGAGAGAAACTGAAATTTAAGACCGTATTATGTTGTAGGCTCAGAAATGAGAGCATCATCTTCACGTGATAACGATTTATAACGGTGCTCGGAAAAATGCCTGAGGTTTCGGAGGGCAGTGGTCATGCTGCTGTTGCAGAATTCCTCTAGGTTTAACTGCCCTTTTATTTTTGCTCTGCAATTATTGGAAAAAAATGTGGCTATGGTTCATGGGGTAACCCTACAGGGCTTTTAAGCCTCGGTGTTCAGCAGGCATTTCAGTTATTTTAACTACGAGCCCTTGAATAGTAAGCAGATCAATATAGGGCTCCTGTAGCCCAGAGTTCAGCTGTTTGTCAACATGTAAAACCTCACGGATTTTGTCGTGTGCAGTACAGACAGACTGCTAGATTCGTATGAAGTCATCCAGGAAATGCTGCGCTGACCAATCCTGGCTATGACAGTGGTCAAAGAAATGAAGTAATTAATCTTTGATTGATTTTTTTTGGCATTCCTAAGACAATAGTTGTAAGAGGCAAAGATTTATTTCAAGGGGGCTAGTTTATGCATTTAACGTCAGAGCTCTTTTTAGATCAGATTCTGTTTTTCTTCCTTTAGAAATACTTCCCCCAAGACCAGCTTACACCTGGTGCAAAACTATACATCATTTCACTACAATGCAGAAATAGCCCATGAGGCTTTTTCATTTTCTTCTCCCTACAAGCAGACCACTTAAATGTTGTATGCATCATTAAAAAGCTATCCATCAGAAGGCAATGCATGGAAGCGAATATATGTAAACACCACAGGGTAACAAATAAAACAAGGTGCTATTAACTCTGCAGAGAGATAGTAGATGGAGACATTTCTGAGGCAACCCGTCGGAGTTAAAGCTGCCTGTGGATGGTAGCACAGGCATTTCATCGCGGGGCCCGGAGGCAGCAGGTGAGGCTGAATCCTGCCCGGGCGACACCTCCCCGCGTGGCATCCTCTGCTCCTCGTAATTTAGTGGGAGAGGAGGAGGAGGAGGAGGTTTAGCATGTTGGTATTGATGTATCTGACATAGCACAGAAGATATGGCTCTTAGCTCTAGCGTGGGTGGATGTAAATAAGCAAATATTGAATTATAATCCCTACAAAGCTAAAATTAATCTGAGCTTTTATGTTTTCCAGGACAACTTGTCAGACAATGTAAACTAATTTGCCAAATTGCACAGGAAAAAAGAATGCATTAGGAATATCTAATTTACCTGAAGCTGAATATATTTTGATTCCCTTTACTGCCTGCTTCAAGTTTTTCAGCCTTTTGGTAGGCTTGATGAGCTCTATAGGTAGTCTTGTAAATGAGAAAAGTACATAAATAATTTACCTTAGTAGTAAGATGCTGGAATTCACTCGATGTTCACAAAGCAGTGCTGTAAAGCCTCGAATATGGTGCCAAACGCTTTTTCCACCTGCTTGCACCGTGCATTTCAAAGTACAGATGTTATACGTGACCCTCGCTTGCTTTAAAGCCCTGCCCTCTTAAAACTCCAGGTTTATGTCACTGAAGGGTCCTGCAGGTTCTTACTCTTGCGGGTTGTGGATTCACATAACCTTAGTAAATCTGAAGGTGACGGTCGTACTGTTTCAAAATGCCTTTAGCTTCACACAGACCTGCAGCTGTGCCTACTCTTCCCTGTCAAAGCAGCATTCAACATGTGGAGAGCCTGGGCTGTAGCTGGCAGCGGTGCGTGTGGCAATGGAGGGGAGCAGTGCCCAGGGCCCTGCCTGCCGCTGCTCACCATCACCACGGTGAGCAGCGGCACCACACCTCGTCTTCTTCTGGCCTCGTCCGAGAGCCCCATGGGGGCCCGGTGCCCGCCCAAAGGCAGCTTCATACGTGTTTATCCAAGTTCAAACACGCCCCCGTGCAGCAGGTTTGATGAGTAAATACGGTATGCAAAACCACCCAGACATAACGTTCACGTTTCTGACAGAACAGCATTGTCAGGAGTTTAACCGGGCTTTGGTCGAGGGACGGGTGAGGCGGGCCCTGCTGCCTCTGAATCCGGCAGAGGTTAGATGTGGGGACGTTTTCTCTTGGTCAGGTCGGGTTCTTCGAAGCGTACATGGTGTGTTTTTGGAGAAAAAGCAGTGCTAGGGGAGATATCTGCCGGGCAGGAGCAATGATGAGCTCTCTTCTACAACATCTCTGCAAGAAAGACAGAGTCAATTGGACTCAGAGGATACTTCATTTAAAGGTATGTCAAGTAAGTGAAGACAGACGTAACCTAAACCAGTCCTCAGGAAAGCTGTGAGCGGTGATAAAATGGCGTTGGTGGAACCAGGCTAACGTGATGTGGTTTGTACGGAGGAGCCGAAATGGGCGTTAAATCGGACTGGCCCATCTAGACGGAGCTGTTGGGAGGCAGGGAGCAGAGAAGCTCCCAGCCGCAGGCTTGGGTGGTTTGCGCCCCATGTGTACAGACACCCGGGAGCAGCAGGCCTCGAGGCGGTGTGGCTGCCTTTGGAGGCGGTGTTTCTCTTTGAGCATCCACCTCGGCTGCCCCCTGGCCGCGGGCAGTCCTCCCGCCAGCCACGATGGCTCAGAGGAGCTGGTTTTTGGGAAGACGCTGAGTGAAATACGTACAGTTTAGCTAAACAGGGAAGGGCAGGGAACAAAAACTACTCAGCAGTCTGAAACTGTTCAGTTTTTGAGGAAGGGAGAGGAATTATTTATCATATTATGAAGAGACATAATGAAAAAGATGATAAAGGCATAGTTATGCTGAACAGAGGAAAACTTTCCTGCTGTAGGGTCTTTTTTTATGGTATGCAAAATACCCTCTGCAGGGAGGCAAATGAAACTTTACTGCTTTAGTACTGAAAAAGAGCTGTGACAAGCTCTGTCCCCGAATGAATATGGCACATATTGGATCAGGAAACTCAACTCATTTTTTAAATCTCTATTACCATTCCATGGCAAAAGAAATTTGTAGTAAAACTTGAAGTTATTTTCAGAATTCAATGAGGTGTTTAAATAGGGCTATTAAATTATAAGTGTTTAAAACACCTATAAACTGTAGGTGTTCAACAGAACTGTTAAATGCAAAGTGTAGCTGAGGTGCATTTCAACGCCAGCAATGCCATCCAACCTTCCTGGTAAGAAATCAGACTGATAAAATCAGGAGAACATAGTAAAGTTCTCCAGTAATTCTTGCACAGGTCAGCGAATATGCTATCTGGACGTGGAGATCGGTGCAATCAACCCTCCATGCCCAATTTTAACTGACAGATCTGAGAACAGCCGAGTTGCTTAAATGTGGAGGTGTTCCCAGGGAAGTGCTTCCAAGCCCTTTGCCTGTCCGAGGGGTGGCCACACGGTTGCCGGTCACTTGATGGAGTGACCAGAATGTATTTGTGCAAACACTTTGTATGGCCAGCACGAGTCACGGTGGTGTAAGCTCACCGCTCCCCCCAGGAAGAGATTGTGCTGAACTTTCTCCTAGACAAACAGCACAGGGGCAAGAGGAAGCCAAACCATCCAGGGTATTGAAGCAAGGTTTGGTTTTGCGGCAATCCTGACTTTACCTCCCAAGGGTTTATGAAATACCCTCCCCTACCTCAGTGCATGGAGCCAGAACTAGGCGAGATTTCTGTTGTAACGACTCCGCTGCTGCACCTGCCCGGCCTGTAACAAGCCCCGGCTGGGCGGCAGGAACCTGGCGGTGGGGTGGGACCTGCCGCTGCTTCCTTCCCTGCCTGGCCCCGGTGAGAGCTGGTGGCTCCAGGAGCTGGGCTGGGCGGCTTTCCCCTTCTGCTGCTGGATGCTGAGGTTGTCCTTTGTCTTCTGTGTTGTTGTTGCACCAGAGCGGAGGTGGGGAAAAAGAGGTAAGAACCCCCTCTTGGTGGGGCTGGGGGAGCTGCACCCCGTTGCAGGGGAGGGGTCTCCTGTGTCTGTTTATCTTTCACGTTTGTGCTTTAAAGTGTGTTGGGGAAAAAATACGTAACTTGTCTTATAGAAACATCCTCTGGGCAAAGGAGAGGAGGTGAGTGCTTTCCTCCAGCACTCCCTGCCTGTGCGGGTCCGAGGACTTGGTGTGCTGCTGCATTTACCCCGGGGCTCTCTGGCGAGCAGCCTTGCTCCCCAGCGTGCGGTGGGCATGGGAAAGGTGTTGAGGTTGGGCAGGACCTGCCCAGGCAGACTGGGGAGCTGAAGCAGGGGGTTTGGTTCCCTCTGTAGCTCCAGGGCAAAATGTTTTTTCGTTCCAGCACCAAAGATACGCTGGGTAGTGCTGTGCCTTGCTGAACAGCTGCAGGGGTTACCCGCAGTCAACTTAATTGCAGATAAACTAATACTTCTTGTAAGCTGCTCTGCAGTTACGTTTGAGTGAGATGTGATATGGTGTAGCACTGTAAAGCCTGATATTAATTTTTAATAATCTTTGGATATGCTTTTGATGGATGCCCTCTGTAGAATATTAGTCCTTGTCCTTCAAAGCCCCAGCTTTCCTGCTGGATAAGCTGTACCGAAGCATACGTCCTGTTCCAGGTGCTCGCAATCAGCTCGTACTTGTTAGGAAGTAAATGGCAAGGGCTGTGCAGCTCGTGTCCAGAGGCATCTGTGGTTACAGCTGGTCAGGATGGAGGCTTCTGGTTATAGAAAACAGAAGTTGTTCCTCGTCTGATAGGAGTGTTTTGATAAGCTCCTAAGGAAAAGGTAAATCAGTTCATAAGAGACTGAAAGATACTTTTTTCCTTTAAGGATATTTTTTTTCCCTTTTGTAGCCTTTTCTGTACTTGCTTTGTTAGCTAGACCAGAAACACCTTTATACAATGATAAAATATGCCCAAAAATGCAGATTCATACAGCTCTTAGCTCTGAGAATGACCAGAGATGAGGAAAATCCTTTCAGAATGACTGTTCCCTCCTCCCTTCCCCCCGACAAGTTCTGCCGTACGCTCACCCACATTAGTGAGCCCTAAGTCTGGTATGTTAATTTAGTGCGTCTTGCTTATTCTTGATGAGCATGAAACAAATTAGTGCATGTTAACATCTACTGCAGCGCTGCCTCAGGTTGCCTCTTGGCAGATATCCCTGCATCAATTTCTGCCGCACTGAAGGTAGCTGAGATTGATCTTTCTCTTGCCATCCTGGGCATAATCCCAGAAACATTAGGCTTGGAAATCTTTCAGCAGAAATGACTGGTGATTACGCTCGCTGCCTGCCAACGCAGCCCTCACCAGGAAGTGGCAAGGATGACGGTCACACCTCGACAAATGGCCTGACGGTCTGAGTCCGTGTCGGTTCGGAAACAGGATATTTGTGTGCGTGCAGCAAGCCCAGCAGCTCCTGTGGTTTCCGTTCCTCGTCAGTGCGCTGTTCTCTGGGTTGACCGCTTCTGAATAACCAGCGTTGACCACTTCTGAATAAACAACAGCTGCTGCGGTGGCACCTGAGCACCGGTCAGGCCCTCCTGTGGAGGGGCTCGAGGGCTGACCGCTTGTGCTTTTGCTGGTCGCACAACATAGGATATTGCAGGCTTTCCTATTTAACCCAGGAAAGAAATTACTCTCATAAAATATCAAGGAAAAAAAAATCTCAAATGCTAGCTCAGTGGTAATGGATGGTGGTGGGGCATCACAAGCTGTAAAACAGCAAAGGAGAACCAAGGCGATGTTCTTTGTGGGCTGTTCCCATCGCTGACCTGTTGGTGCCCACTGTGGATATGAGGGTGTGCCTGTGTCGCCAGCTGTAGGGCTTCTCTTCCCCTTTTTGTTCTCACGTCCTTCTCCAGGACGAAGCTGCAGCTGCAAAGGTCACCAGCCGTCAGATGTTACGAGTCAGTGTTGTTATCCTCGGAAGAAAATTGCATCACTTAAGCTAATTACCAAATGGCATTTCTCCTCTGAAAAATTGCATACCTGGGCTCTCTAGGAACACAGAGTGCAGAGCTTTGAAAGCAAAGTCATTCCGAAGGCTTTTTGAGCAATGAGATTTTGTTAACCCGCTTCCCAAGGCACGATCGAGCGTAGCTGAATAATGGCTGTACAGGCACGACCTTCCCTCACAAACGCCAGCCCTCGCGCGTTTAGTATTTCATTAAGCAGGTTTGTGCAGCGGCTAATGTAAAGTCATTGCTCAAGGAGGCGCTGAAGTTACTCCCTGGGAGGGTGAGCTAATCTCTGCTCTCGCTTTCGGGCTGGGGTCAGGCTGGCTGGCCTGCGGGAGCCGATGGGCATAGCAGCCTCCCTTACATTTCTCAGCCTAGTGGAAAGCAATAAATTAAAATGTTTGGGTTTCAGGGGTAGTTTTGCAGAGGTGGTTGGGAGCGCTGGATGCTCTGCAGGTGTCTGTTGGAGGGGGGCAGGCGGAGCAGCTTGTGATGCTTGTGCATTAGCTTTGTTTTGTGATTTATTTATTTTTTTCTTTGAGAGGATGGGTGAAAGGACTGCTCACCTTTTCATGTGTCCCAGCAATTCACATCTTGCATAAATTCCTGCATAAGCCTGGCTGCTAACAGCAGTGGTACAACCCAGTAAAGTTTGGTCCTATTTCTGAGGACTTCGAGGAGATCTTAAAGCCAGATCCAAAAATTCTTAATGTGTCCAATTCTTTCATGTGACGCTTCCTATTAGAACATCCTTCATTAATAAAATAAAGCTCCCCTTATCAGTACAAATAAACAAATATTGAATGCAGCAGTAAGCAAGTAAAATAAATAATGTAACCACAGCTCTTATTTGTCAAGCCAGGAGTTTGTCCCCAGGTCTCTGGTGTGAATCTCAAAGGCAGGTTTCAGAGTAGCTTTATGCCATCTCAGAACAAACAAACAACCCCCCCCAAAATCGCAGCAAATTATGGAGAGGGAAG
Source organism: Anser anser (assembly GCF_964211835.1). Classification (NCBI taxonomy): domain Eukaryota; kingdom Metazoa; phylum Chordata; class Aves; order Anseriformes; family Anatidae; genus Anser; species Anser anser. The sequence continues at coordinate 26,967,047 of NC_139729.1, read as the reverse complement.
CTTGGCTAAAATCACACTCTGCAGATCTGCAGGGCTTTTTGCCTCAGACTCGCTCACAGGATTGGATTAGATATTGTTGATGTGACTTCTTGCTTCACACTTTTAATGAAAAATATCTTTCTGTCCTTCTCTGTTTGCAGAGGATAGCTTACAAATGTGAAGTCCAAAGGCAAATAAAACACCAATATTTACTGCTGTTCAGAATCTTTTTTTTTTTTTTGAGTTTCATGACATTTGGTGTTTTGCTTTATAGATTTTAAATGATAATATATTGTCTTTGAAGTATCTTGCAAATCACTAAAACTGCATGAGATTGTGTAAGTCAATCATAAATTTATAAACCGCCATTTGAGAAACATTGATTTTCTTTTTCTAATATAGAATTATATCTTCTGTTTTGAGAGATTTCTTCCCATCTCATATTACTTGAAGGTTAAGGAAAGAAGAAATAGAAAGTAAAATTGGAGCCTTTGATGTCAGTTTTCCTCTATTTTTATCTTTCTCCTCTCTCTTTCTCTCCTTACCATTCCAAGATTTTCATGCAATTACTGAGGACGGCATTTCTCATCTTTCGTTAAAAACGAGCTCACCATCTATTACATTTTATACAATTGCTATATCGTCTAACCATCTAGATTTACCAGATACTATGTACATTTTACTGGCAGCGCGCTGTCTTCAGGAGGAAATTAAAAACTAAAAACCCGTTCCTCTTATTTCCCATTTGTTGCGTCCCATCGTTCTGGCTCTTGCTGGAGCTGCAGGCTCGGGGCGCCGCGTGGCCATCGCGCAGCCTGGGCCCGCTGCTGAGCCCTGCCTCCTCCCAGCGAGGAGCTCCAGGCCCGCTGGGTGGGAGCGTGCCTTCTGCTCGTACGTGAACTTGCTGCTTCTGCTGCACTGAATGGCAGTGTCCTGCCCTGACCGTCGCTTGCCTACGGTCCCTGTGACGTGCCTTCTGACGGGGGCAGCTCCAGCGCTCCCTCTTGGCAGGAGAAGCTTTCTCCAGAGCTTGGCCATTGCGGTGACTTATCTCCAGGGTGCTGAATCTCTGTGAGCCATCCTGGATCCGATATTCCTGCCACACCAAGCGTTGCCTTCGGATGCAACAGTGATGGGAGGGATCCGGGCTGGTGTCCTCCTCCTTCCCTCCCCGCCTGGCAGGGCCCTGTCTGCGGCGCTGTGGGGGGCAGAGGTGCTCTCTGGTTTAGTTCTGATTTTATTTTTTTGTATCCCTCAGGTCACAATGCAAGTAACTTAAAATCAGACAAGTTTTGCAAATAAATCTGATTATATCTTCCAGTTTCTTTTGTGGTTCATTTGTTAATAGTGAGTTTAATCTGGCCTCAAGTTCACGCAATTTCAGTGTTCTTTGTAGTCTCCATTAGGTTTGACTGATTGCTGTTACCATCTGCAGATCTTGACCCTTTGCTCATCCCTTTCTCTACATCAATAATAGAAGTAGTACCATGGAGCCTGTGAGCCCAGGCTGTGAAAGTTTTGCTCATTTTATTCCTGAATGCTGCACATGTAAGTCCTGATATTCAAGCAGGGAATTCATGTTCATGCTATCAGCTCAACTACCTCCATTTTATCCATTTATCGTAATATTATTTACATTTATTAAAACCCTATTGGACTATGTTTTTCTAAGCTAGTTTCTTAAAAAAAAAAAAAAAAACAACTAGCTGCTTTCAGAAATATATAGGCGCTTTGGATAAACTTCCCATTAATACTTTAAACCACTTGAATTTAACTTATTTTAAAGCATTTTACATGCTCATATCTTAGTAAATGAGCAGTTCTTTAAGCAAGCTTTTGTTTAAGATAATATCTGCAACTGGGGCTTCTATGGAAATACGTTGTTGCAGGATGAGAGTTATTCCAGGTGATTCTGCATTTGCTCTCTGTAGCAAATAGTCTTGATTCTGGTAAAAGGTTACTGGATTTTAGGCATATCTTCTCTCAAGGAATTTATTTTCCTTGAGCAAAAGCTTGTTGCGCGAGGGTAATTTGGTACCAGCAGCACTCCTGGAAGGACAAGTTTTGATTTATATGGAAATAAAAGTGGCGGAGCAATGTTATTTCCCACCTTAGGAAGCATCTCCCCTGCCGTTCCGTCCTCGTGCTGAACGAGGCTGCTCCTGCTGGTTCTCACTGCAGACGCCGAAATGCTCAGAACCTCGATGTCCTGGCCCTTCTGTACCAAATCAAATGCTCGAGTTGCTGCGGAGCTGTGCTTCACGTGGGAAACGTGCCATTGTCGCTGTCTGGTCTATGCAATGCTCACCTGGATTTTAGGTGTGTAAATGTGCTGCACAAAATAGGTGGGATCTCACCGTGTAAGAGAGCTTTTTAAAAAAAAAAAAGTCAAGTGATGAACAGTAGCCCGCAAGCTTCTCATTCTCTCTGTTCTCACTGAGGTTAATGCTGATTTTTCTGTTAACCTTCTCAGGAACAGGCTAAGGCAAACAGTGAGAGCATTGGAAATTCCCTTCAGAGTATTTAATATAATGCTAAGAAAGATGTCAGTGTCACAGGAAAAATTAAGTATATCTTCTTTTGGCTTAATTTTTGCGGTAAAGCTGACGTCCTGTCATAAATCGCACAGCAGCTGAGCGATCCTCTGGCTTTCTAAGAGCCATACGTGACCATAGGGCCTGTCTGGCATGCCCTACGTGCTTTTGTGAGGCAGGAGGCAGGCCGTGCGGGTAGGCTTCTCTCCCAGAGCTGGAAGTCAGCCTCGCGGCCTGTGTAGACAGAGTGGGATTTTGCTGCTTAAGTTCTGTTGGTGATTTTCAAATGTAATCCAAATAGCTGAAGTCAACCACCCTCTCTTGTGTTACTTTGGATGCTAGCCTGGTGTGGTTTTGCATCCTCCATCAGCGTGATGGGTGGGAAAACCCGGCTGGGTGCAGAATGGGCCCTGCTTTCAGAAGAGCCCTTAGGAATCAGTGGGTGCCTTCCCCAGCTCTTGTCCTCGGAAAGGCTTTCAGATGGCCCACAGCACCTCCGTTGCAGCTCGTTTACCCCCTCTGCTCCTAAAGGGGGACGCGTGTGTCCCCAACGCCTGACTGGAGACTTGCTCGTGGGGGTGCCCATGGGTGCCGGGGCAGCGTGGCGGCGGGTGGGTGGGTTTCAGGGGCGCTGTCTGGTGTCCGGAGCACGAGGGGAGCGACACCGAGGCCTCACATGCTGCTTCTGCTCAGGAGACGACAGTAGGACACTGCTCTGACCACTTTTTGGTTTGCGTTTCAGTAAACTCTTAGTCTGGTGTCAAACTCCTCATCCCTCTGATCCCAGGAAAATGGGGTCTGCTTGCACACGACAACAAAAAGCTGCACTGGGTAACGTTAAACTGGGATGTCCAAACTGAAGTGTCTGTCCCAGGCATAACAATCAGTCTTAAATTATCCGTTTAAAAACATGCAGCCGTAACTTTGCCTGCTGCTAATTGAAAACAATTCTCCGTGGAGGCCTTAGTTAAATGCAGCATCGCAGGAAACGTGTGGACGTGAGATATGACTAATTGTAAAGTGATTGTGACTTTGGGCAAACTTATCCTTTCGTGAAGCCTGAAAGAAAGGTAACATCATCTCTTGCTTAGTACGAAGAGCACCAGCAAATTGATGTCACTGAAGCAGGGAATTTAATGGCTGTTCTGCAAATTAAAAGCTACATTCTCCTTACGTTTATGATGAGAAGTAGCGTTCCTGAGTGGAGCAGAGTAATTAAAAGTAAAACAGAGGCCTGAGGATGATGGATGTGACCCGTGGCGCTTGCACGCTGAGAAGTCTGTATGATTTTTCCCCAGCAGAAGGTAAATGGGAGATTCATCATCAGGACAGCAAACATCCCCAGGCGGGGGTGGGGGATGCAATCACGTATAGACCTGTCACTCTAAGAAGCCTATGAATATTCTTACACACATTTTAATTTAAAATATTGGTTTTACTGTCAGTCGTGAAACTTCAGGTTCACTTCATAAGCAAAGCAATGAGTTCAGTGATAGATGTGCCCCGTCAGACTGGGAGGTGTTCTCTGCAGGGAGATGAAGTGGCCAAAGACACTGAGTGCTAGTGGAGCCTGTCACAACCCCAAAAATAACAGCATTAAGTAATTTAGCGTCTTACATTTATAATTGAGTATGACTTATCCAGTGATCTGTGACAGTGTAAATTGTATTGTACTACAGGAGCTCAAACCAGTGGACAAGATTAATGGTCATATAATGGAAAGAGATGTCTGAAAACACTTTCTTCCTACAGAAATTAAGAAGCATTAATTTAGACATAAAAAGCATAAATGTTTGAAGACATTGGCTTCCTAGGAGTGATAACATGTATAATAACAGCACTTTTCAAGTTTATTACTGTTTTCAGTATCACAGATGGCTGCAAATTGTAGGGCTCTCTCCTATTGTGTATTTCCCCTCTGCCAAATTAACAAAAGAATGTTAAATCTTGGCTACCCTTAATATAGTGCATATGTTAACTATGGAAATTACTTCATTGTGCTGCTAAATTGAAGGAAGCAAGACAAGATGTGGGGAAATGTGTGTGTTTCAGTTGGTACTGGGTATTATTTTGGGATTCAGACTTATGTTCTGCACATAGTGGGGCTCTTTGGCAATGAGTACATTTGCATTTCATGTTTGCCAGCACATTTCTGTTTTGAGTGCTTTCATGTTTCAGTTGCTACTGGGTATATTTCGGGACAGAAACTTATGTTCTATATAAACCGGAGCTCTCTAGAAGGTGAATAACTTCATATTTGGCAGTAAGTTTCTGTTTTGAGTGATTTCATCCTGACTGGCCATGCAGACGCACATTTTTCTGATCAACGTGTTGCTTTGAATTATAAAGAGGAGATTGCCCTGATCTCAGTCTGGCTTCTGCTGATGGGGGAAGCAGAGTACGAACAAGTCCTGCAGATAAAGCAGGGCTATAATATGCTGGAGGTTACAGCTGGCAAGGCCTTATTTCACTTGTTGCAGATCCTGGAAAGTGCGTAGGCGAGACAAGGGTCTGCCGGCAGATGAAGAGCAATATCCTAGCTAATGGACCCGAATGCTACCGGGGGATCTTGTCTTCTGAGCTTGTCTCAATGGCAGCACTTGTGTGAAGGTCACTCCAGTCGTGTGTTTTGGAAATCCTCGTGTGATCTGTGGTTTTCTGGATGCTCAGTTTATGACCCTGGGGCCTGAGGACTCCCAGTTCCATCTCAAATCTGAAATCCACAGGTACACCCGAGCGTTCCCCAGTTCTCCCTCCTTCCCTCCACAACACAGACGGCATACCATAAATGAAGGGAAAACTTTGCTCTTGCTCTCACCTCTGAATCACTCTGAGGAAAGGCAATTTCTTCCCCAGAATGGGTAATGAAATGCACTGATGATATTGCGATGAGCATATAGGAAAGATCAGAAAGAAGAAAAATGATTCAGAGCGAGGTTTGAACTGTGTGTTCAAAGATGTTGGTTCCCTCACCAAATAATGAGGAGAAAACAAGCCGTGGAATAGTTTTGTCTGTTATGAAATAAAAGCTTTTTTGTGGAATATTCCTATTTTCAATGACTCCATCCTATGAAATAGGGTGGGGAGGAAGAACTGGGTTCTGTAGTGTAGGTTTTTGGCTTTTTTTAAACAAAAATTCAGGAATGTGTGAGGGGGCTGAGTGTTTGGGTTAGGCTACTTTGATTCAGGCATTTAATTTCAATAACTGTTAATTCCGACATTTAGCCTGACATCAGCTTTGTGCTATATGTATAAGGTCTGAGAACTTTCCGCTCATCCCAGCTTTCCAGGGAGGTGTGCAAGTCACATCTCTCCTAGTTAATTACAACTATCTCTGGATATTTGCAATTTCTTCCAAACAGACCTGCCTCTGCTGTGGGGAAGTGGTTCCTACTTCTCCCTGCCCCTGGGCTCAGAAAAGCAGACCCGTGTGAGAGCGTCGCCACTTTGCTCTACAGTGCTTTAACGTCACTTTTGTGCAGCTTAAGTTGTCCTACTAAAAGTCTTGAATCATGTGTTTAGCACTTCCTTTTTCCTCATTTTATGCTCAGCGGGAATAATTGGATTAGATTTGTCCATGATTTCTTGCAGAGTGAGCAATTGGGCTTTCTTGCAGCCAGTCGCCCTTAGTGTTCGACAAAACATGGCTCTGTTTTTACTTAGTATGCACCTAAACCATTGTGAGTTTTGACTTGCCAATCACAGGGACATTTTCACACCCGTGCCCATGTGTGCATTGCACAAGTCTGAGCAGATCTCCTTTCAAACCCCATCTGCAGTGGGAGTCTGACCTCCTGAAGATCCTAATGGCTCTCTGAGATTTTTCTTAGTTTATTTGGAGCTGCAGGAGCATGATTTTCCAAATAAAGACCAGAGTGCTATTCAAAACCTGACACAGATAGGTTTCAATAGTTTCAATGACAAAATATTTTCAGGGAGGTATATTGCATTTTCTTGAAAGCCAATAAACAGAGCTCTAAATGGTAAACCTGTTTAAATAATAAAGAATTAATTACATTTTGTGTAGGGATAGAAAGGAAGAAGATAACCGGTATTAAAGCATATTTTTTTCAGCCTGCTTGGAACATTACCTAGTTTGTATCTTTGCTCGGGAGAAAATCCAACTGTGTAACCAGAGGATTCCCTTGACCTTCTTGCACCCAAGCAGCCGTGCAGCTATGTCTGCTAATGGAGTTCACTTTAACACCTAACGTGGCTGCTTGGAGCGTGTTCAGATATGAATTATGGCCACCAAGAGATCTCCTCCTGACTCAGCTCCTCCGCCTGCGGAGCTGCGCCGTGTGCTCCCCGAGGCCACCTGCGATCCATCCCCGCACCCGGGCACCGCCGAGACCTCGGGGAGAGCGGCATGGGGAGCTGGAAGGAAAACCTGCGGTGTGTTGTCATGTAATTTATGCTAGTAAGCAGATTTAAATTATGTAAATTACTGTCTGCACCGAATCTGCCATCTGGAAAAAGTTATGCATACAAAAATCTGTCGGGGCAATGCGAGGGATGGAGTATCATTGGAAGGGGAGAGGGTTTGATGGAACAAAACCAGCCCGCTCCGGGAAAATTTATTCACCTGCTACAGTCCAGTGGTAAAGCTATTCTTCTGTAATAGCCTGTTTAATTTAGTGGGACTGAAGCGATTGTTTAAACCTACTTTGTAGTTTGAAGACCTCCTTGTTATCAGGACCAGAGCGATGCTGGTTAGCATGCAAAGAAGCAGCAGGGCCAAGCTGGTGTAGCTGGGGCTGCGGGTGCACGGGGCTGGTCAGCACCAGGAGGTCTGACTGCGGAGCTGGGGCAACAAGGGCTGGCTTAAAAATTTTTTGGGGAGGGCACGGGGCTGAGGATGGGTTCTGAGGATGCATTCTATGCATAACAATTCCTGAAGGAAGAAAAAGAAAAAAAAAAATAAAATTACAGGGGTGGAAAGCTGCAGTATTTGTTGTCTCCCAGGCACATCAGCCTTCCTGGTATCTGGAAAGTGAGAGCAGATGCTTTGGGTGAGAAGAAGAATCCAGTCACAAGAGCTCCTAATGCCATATGTAATATGTTTTCTGAGCAATACATCCCTTTGTAAGCAGTTATTGCCTTATCTTCTGCTCCCAAGAGGTCCCAGGGTAAGAGCATGGTCCCAGGTCTGTAACATGCAGAGCATGTTACAGAAATCAGTGCTAGCAGGGGAATAAGGACTTGTAAGGGCGCCTGGTGAGGGAGAGTTTTTGTTCTTAACATAGGCGCAAATAGCAAAGCCTCTTGTTCTTTCAGCAAACCCACTAACATGTTTCAACTGGGCTACTTCTGTGTGACTTCAGTGTAAAGAAGCAGCAGGCTCTCGGTGACATGTCATTCATTACAAGAGCAGCACAGCACGCGTATTAGTAATATTCCGTAAAGCAGAGCAGTAATTACAGAATGCTTTGTCAAATTTTATTATCTGCTACTACAAAGTGCGGTGTGCGCGGTTACAGGAACTTACAGAGGATCCTCAGTGGCTGCGCTCCTGTTAGCTCGGTAGGCACGGCGTTTAATTTAAAAAAATAACAGTTGGAGGCTGTCAGCGATGCTCCCATAAAAAGTGCGCCAGCTTCTGCTGCAATGCAGAAGGGAAACAAATGGTTCCCATTTAGACTTGGCATACTGTAACCCTACAGAGCTGACTTTACCATGATAAACTATTGTCATTGGATTGTATTCCCACAAGCCATTACTACAGCCTATTTAAAAAGCGTAACGCAATCTCATGTATTTCTAATTATTTGTAAGATGAAGGGATAAATGCTTCCCAGCGCTATTTTTTGCTTACCGTTCTCAAACTTGCAGGGCAGCACTGAGTGCTTTGCTTCGTTCCACTGCTGTTTATCAAACTGCTTTTTAATGAAATGGGTCAGCGATATTTGTGAGACACCGAGCTTTTACCTTGGGCTGCCAAGTCTGTGTTAACAGCTGCGGCGAGCGGCTGCTGGATGGCGGAGGAGCAGCAGCAGCACTTTTCAGGCAGCGGTGCTGGTTAAATCGAGGGCTTCAAAGCTTGGAGGAGGGCCGCAGCAGCTCGGAGCTTTAGCAGGCTCACTCTTCACAGCCTACGCTCGCTTCTTTGAGGATTAGCTTATATGTTGCCGAGCTAATGGACTGGCAAAGTTGGGTCTGTCTTCTGAGGCCAGCTCTGCGCGGTGGGCTTTGAAGAGCATGTCAGCAGAGCGGCGGTGGCGGGGATAACAAGAGAGGGCACGCGTCGCCCCGTGCCGCACGCTGAGAGTCACTCCCGGCTCCTCCAGAGCCTGGGCAAGGCGGAGCTGGACGGGGAAGGACTGGAGGGATAAATCGGTCTTGCGGGGAGGCGGCCTGGCTGACAGTGCAGGCTCGGATTCCCTGGTTCAGCTTCTCTGATCCTTTGAAGAGGCTAATCACTCGCCACCGTGCGTTTTGTGCTTACGGTGGGGCGTTTTCTACTGGATCCTATCCCATCCCAACAACTCCACGCAGGGAGGTCTGTAGTCCTTGCAGGCAGCCCCAGAAGGATGCTGGTTGTGCCTGCACCCGAGCTCCCATGGGAGAGCCCGGCTGGGAGGGGTGCTGCAGCGCGTCCCCCTCGCAGGGCGCGCTGCCCAGCTCACGGCTCTGCGCTCCCCACCGGGATGGGCTCACCCAGACACCCCTATCGCAGCTGCTGGAGGTGAATGCAAGTAGAAAACAAGGCGAAAATAACACGAGCTGTACGGATAACCAGTGCCCAGAGCCATACGGATGGATGCGGTGCGTCCTCTCTAACTGGAAGCCACCTCGCTAAGCTTTGGTACCTTCCTACCAGTGGCTTCTTAAAAGGGGGTTGTGTTCTCCAGTGCTGGGCTGGGCAGGGGGATTTCTGTGTGCTCTGCCAAATAGGAGGTGAAAATAAACAATCAGCATTGCTTTGTGTCCTTACAAATCCGCTTTACAGAACTGCTATGAACGGTTTACTTGGTGCCTTGGTGTAAGACCCAGCAGCCTGTTCTTCCAGCTGGGTCAGCGTCTGGATCCTAGACGGGCGAGGGTCTTAAAGGTGCTTGGCTGGATTTATAAATGTGTTTTCCAACCTTATCCCACCAGGTCCTTCTATTTAAATGTAAAGGTAGAAAAGCTCGTTCTACCCGTGGGAAGAATCAGGGCCAGCAGAAAGCTCCTCCATCTGCACCGTGGGCAGGGCTGTCACTCCAGGGTGTCTCACAGCGCCTGTGCTACCAACGCTCAGGTTCTGAAAATGTGCGCCAGCCGAATTATGATGGCAAGGAAAGTGATGGCTCTACCGTAGATACAATAAGTATTGATTAAATATATCGCACTGCTTCTCTGTCTGGTGAAATTAGAAAGGGAAAACGTAAGATTTAAATAGAAATCCATTTACTCTCTCAATAGGTTTACTGCCTCTGTGCTAAATTTAGTGATAATTAAGTTCTCTGTGCTTGTAACAACGCACTTCCTTCCCCTGGTAGCTCTTTCCCAGTGGTCAGTTCTTCTGCTGAAGCACAAGTGTTTCTCAGCACCACGTAGCACTGTAACAAGCAATAGTTCATGTTATCCTGCAGTATGGGGACTAGAGTCTGGAACATATGATCCGAGAGAAACCTCTTCTTTTTATTTTTTTAAGCGTTAGATTTCTCAAGTAGGCAAGAGAAGCTCCTTGAAAAATTCCTTCATTTTCCTCTAAGCACCCAACATTATTCTGGATGTAATGTTTATAACACAAATTCAAATATTTGTATAGCCCCTTGTATTCTGCCCTGAAAGCAATAAATCATAAGGAATCCATACTGATCTGGACAGGAACCTTGACTGATGAGAGCCAGGCTTCCTTTCGGTACTTCACACTTAAAATGTAATTTCACTACTAAGTAAATCTCCTCTTCTCCGTTGTGGCTGGCCTTTTTGGGGCAGAGAAGGGCTTGGCTCTGCTCATAGATGAGGACGGCAATTTTTATTTACCCCGTAGGAGGCCACGAGCCCCCTCGTAAGGGAGCATCAGAGCATCGGGCTGGCTCTGGGGCTGTTCCTGGCTATTCGGGAGGGGTCGGGGTGGGAGCATCTCCCCTTCACATTCCCAGCCCCAGAGGGTGCCAGCGAGGCTCAGGCGCGGGGCTTGGCTGAAGTTGCTTGGGTTGGGATTGTGCGGCTTTGGGGTCGTGGTGCTTTTGCATCTTGGGTGTTAGCTCCCTCTGCCTATAAACGTGGATTGCCTACCAAGCGAGTGCTCTAAAATCCAGGGAAAACCTTTACCTCTGAGAGCCGTTTGATACAGCTCTCCTTAAGTCCTAGCCTTAGGGCTTCTGGTTTGTGGTTGCCTGTAATGCTTTACCAAAGGGTGTGATGGAGAACTACATGTTTCAAATTCACCTGGTGCGTATCCCGTTCACCCCAAGAGCTCAGCAGGGGTTGTGGAAGGGATGGCTTCCTTTCCGCATCCAGTACCCTTGTGTGTTCAGAACTGTCCCAGCAACGAAGCAATCTTTGCAGCCTTTCAGATGGTGAGCATTGGCTGGCTCTGAGAGATTACATGGCATTATTGATCTGACCTTTCTTTCCCATCGCCAAAGTTTATCCACTTGTAAGGAGTTTTCTGCAGAAGTAGTGATTTGACCTTTACCGCTTTCAACAATCCACGATAAATGGAGCAGATGAACACCCAGTGCCAACATTTGCTTTTTTTAAAACCTGAATCTCCCAGTTTTGACAGATATATCCTGTTAATACCGCAGTTTCCAGAGAGATAACCGTAGCATTAAGGCAGCATCTTCAACTTAACATTTATATAACATTTCGCTATAGCTTCCACCCTCACCCCACCATACGCACACATCCCCAGACTGAATCTGGAGGGATGCGACTCCTCCTGACCGTTTGAACTTTTCTGCAGCTTTTGAGTCAATAAAGTTCACTTCTGTGACCTTATTGTAGCTTGGCAGTGGTTCTTTGTTATGATAGTGGTATTTCTTACATCCTCGTAGCATTAAACCTGGTGCAAATGGGACGTTTCACTTGTAGGTTCAGCTGTGAAAGATCTTTGGTGTAATAGGCTAACTTCAAAAATTGGAGGCAGTATAAAAGCACCTTGAAAAGAAGATATATAATCAGGCGGGTTCTTTCATGTGTGAACTGAAGGGCTCTATCTTGCTTTCTGATGACAGGAAATTTCAAACTTCTGGTGAATTGATTTTTTGTCCTTTCTGTCACTTAGCTGGGGGAAAGGTGCAGGCATTTAAAAGCAAAGTTTCTTGCTGTGCTCTGCCCGGCTTAAGTTCAGTCATGCGGTTCTGCTACTGGGAACCCAAAGCGGAGGCTGCCATGTCCTACCTGGCAGAGACCTGTGCAGTGGTACTGGAAATTGAGCAAACAGATTTCCATGTTGGCAGGAAGTATCTGGCTTTTCTTTCACCTGGAAGAATTATTTTAACACATTTGTTTAGTTTGGAGAAAGGGTGGCTCTGGAGCAAGGTGACGCTGGTATTTTCTAATATAGCTAACACTGTTGATACGGTCCCTGGGGTTTTTCAGTGAGAGAAGAGAAGTGAGGTGGTATTTTTGGTGGTTTGTAGGGTTGTTTTTGTTGGCTTTTTTTTTCTGAAGCCATCCAAAACCTGAAATTACCGTTATCGCAGTGTGCAAGCTGCAGCTGTATTGCATCTTTCACAGCAGAGTGAAATGGCAGTCCCAGCTGCACAGAGTGTCTCAAAGCAAACCCTTATGAATGTCCCCTGGACTATCTGGCTTTGCACGCCGCATCAAAGACTCCAGTCTCTCTTCTTCTCATTGACCAGCCAGGCTTCTTTTAGAGTACAAATTAATAGGCTCATTAGTGGAAATGGAGACTACGTGTCCTGCCTGCCTGATGTGCTAATGATGCTCAGGTGTCTTTCTGCTGATGCTCATCACTTAGTGAAAGAGATGGAAAGTATTTACAAGAATATATTGAATTGAGGCATGTTTCTTTTTGTCTTTGCCCTGGCTGTTTCTCAGAAGGCACGTTCACTGTGGTCTTCTGCTTGCCATGAGGGAAACGTTGCTTGGAGCGGTGGTGGGGCCTACGGAAGGATGACGAAGGCCTGGATGCCCACCAGCAGCTCCAGTAGGTGCTTGAGAGTTACCCAGGGCAGTTTTAGGCTCAGAACAGCTCCCTTGCCCTTTACCTTGGGGCCCTAATGGACCTATGGCTTAGGTGCCAATTCACTTCCCTGAAATGGTGATAGATTTCAGTGTTAAAATGGATGGGCTGTTCTTACCTTTCCTAGCTGATGCCATCTGGGGCTGCTTAATATGTGAAGTTTTTTGTTTGTTAATACCGTGATTTGATTTTCTTTCCTTTTTTTTTTTTTTCTTCTTTTAATCTGATTTTGTGATGTTTGAGAGATGGGGTATTAATTTCCTGTCCTGCTTAATCTGCGTTCCAAAGCTTCCTAGGAGTGCATGTTTTCAGAAAAGTGACAGCATGAGAAGGGCCCTTATGTACATTCCAGCTGCAAAACCGCAGCCATAAATCTCAAATAAGGAGTGCAGAATCAACTAATTAAATCAAGATAATATTGTGTCTGGCTGAATTAGCTGAAGGTACTGCAGGTCCTGAGGTCACCTTTGGATTCCACAGTAAGTAAATTCAGTGGACCAAGACGGGATGCTGCAGGAAGCCAGCAGGCCTGAAGGACAGGCTTTTTGCTCTGTGCCTGCAGAACCGAAGTTCCCTGGTATGTCTCAGCTGGGATTATTTGCTAGTAGGTTCTTGGCCAAGCAGCAGCAAGTGCCGTTTTATCTCTCAGGGAAAGCTTTCACCTGCTTAAAAACTTGAAGCAGTTATAATCTCATCGTACAGGGGACTCCCACAAAGGCAGGCGTTTGTAGCTCTGCTGGCATTGCAACTGCTGGCTAGGGCAGAGGCACGAGTGGGCCCCAAGGCAGGCTTGGTTGATGCACTTGTGTAGAAATGTAACATTGAGGCTCCGAGCTGCGTGTTTGTTGGGGTAGAAAGACCTTGAGGAGGAAGAGCTTTTCCTGAGGATGGAGCAGCTGCAGAAATTTAATGAGATGCTGAAGGAGCGTTCCTGCCAGCTCTGGGTCAGCCCAAGCAAAGATAGATAAAACTCCTGGAAGCTGAGGAGCGGGGTTAGGGGACCTAGAGACTTCCGAAGAGAAGGTCCGTTTTAGTCTGCCTCCTGTGATCGTGATCTGCTTATCCTCACTCTAGTTCTTCAGAGTGGCAAGTCTGCAAAGTCAAAACAAAATTGCTCTGAAGACAATCCTATTTCAGCATCCCATTAAACATCAGTACATGTTTTTGTATTACTTGAAAACATGTGAACAATTAAATGTTGGCATGAAATAATGTGTGGCCAAGGCTTAGGGATCTGTACACTTAAAGGAATCTGCCAAATGCTAATACCAGGACTAGGGTGATGTTAAACAAGTTGTTCTGGAGTTTTCTTAAATCCAGTCAATTCTCAGTGCCTCTGGCCCTGTCATTTCAAAATCTCAGTGAATCCTACCCAAAAAAACAAACAAACAAACAAACAAAAAAAAACGTTGACAGAAAAGTCCAAAAGGAGCTGGGCTGCTGCAGGAAGCCTTGCACCAACTCTGGGTGCTGGGGAATGGGTTGGGTGGCTGGAGTTACTGGAGCCCCATGGTGAATCAGGGCTTTGGAGAAAGGATTCAGTGTCTTGCTGTTGTGAGTCTTTCTTCCTTTTTTTTTTTTTTATACTGGAAACTGAGCTGAAATGGAAAAAAAAATCTTCATACAATGTGCAACAGAAAGCCAAGTGATTTTTTTTTTTCTCTTTTTAATCAAGCAGAGCAAAACGAACAAAACCCCTGTGGCTCTATCAGATTGACATTGTCTAAAGCCATAAATATCTACAGCTCCATCACCTGCTGCTTTCCAGTAGGTGCTTTTCAGGCCCCAAGCTGCATTTCAGCACTGCAGGGGTGCTAACCCTTACGCCAGCCAAATGGTGGCCTAAAGACTTGCTTTGTGCTGGAGGGTTTATTTCCACCCCCCTCCTCTCCCTGCTGCTCTCACCTGAAATGAGGTCTGGATGGGTGGATTTACTTCAAGAAGGCCACAGAAGAGTTGATTTTTATTATTGCTTACGCACATGCACACACACACTTGGTGCTGGCTAATCTGCTAAGCATGCTGATTTATACAAGATGTGTTAAAAGATTTGCTGGAATCTTCTTAGTACTGTACACCTACATAGCTAGAAAAATAATTGCAGCACAAATAGCAGTCCTTCTTGAGCCACTGCTCTATTTTGATATTGTTTCCAAACGTGCGTTGACAAATGGTGCATTATAGCACGTTGCAGTTTGACATGGCGTAAACTGCGTACCATGACCCTGACTTAGCAGTGCAGGGTCTTAGATTATTAAAACCCCAATACTCTCGTCCAGGGTGACATGTAGGAATGTACGAAAGGAAGACATCTGCAGGGGAAAAATGTCTGTGTGCTTCCACGTGGCCTGTGGATTTGTTTCTCTGAGGCCAGAGGCTGACAAGATCTGTAGCCCCTTTTTGGGTGTGATTTATCCTCCAACACGACCGAGCAGTTGAGCCGGCTCATGTCTAGACTCAGCCTGTCCCCGTTGTGCTCCAAGGTTTTCTCTCCGTGCCTCCCTTTTCCCCCAAGCCCTCCTGCAGACCCACGGTGCTTCTTGCTGCCCCCCCTCCGGCTGCACCATGCGGAGACCTCTGCAGCCGCTCATCCCACAGAGCTTGGGCTCCATTTCTCTGGGGACAGGCAAAATATCGCAATATTATCAGTACATGTTTCTCAGTAAGCACTGAAGCAAAACAGGATATTAGAAGTCAAAACAAAAAAATCGTTTTTGCTCTAAGTCAGGATAAAATATCAACACCAAAATGAAGAATTGCACTGCAAGATATCAACAACTTCCAAGTGCACTTCAACTCCTGCCTCAAGCAAACTGCAAGATGAAGCTCAAAACTTGTTTTTAAATATTGGTTTTTAGCTTCTTTTGGGGCTGTTCTGTAGGTACAAGTCTGTTTTCTGATGTTAGGACTGCAGGAAAAATGAAAATCCTTAGACAAGATTTTAAGTTTCTAGAACAGTTTATTGCAATGTGAAGAATAATAATTTGGGGGGGGAGGGGAGGTGATTCAGGCTAGAACAAGGGCTTTTCAGTAAGAATTTTGGCTTGCACTTACAGAGCTATGTGCAGGTCTGGATGTACAGTACAAACACATGCACAGATGTGGTGCAAATGTGTGTTATGTTTGGGCATAAAATCCAAAAACTGAAAGACGGTAACAGGATGTTTCTTATCAGGCTCGTTCTCTCTCTGAGGGGGGAAAATAACCCTGCAAGACGATGTGATAATACTAGTAAAAATGTATTGTGGTAGTGGATCAACCAGGTTGATATTGATTTGGTGATGAATGACAGGATGCGTTTTCCTATCGTGTTTAGCCTGGTCTTGAATCTTGAGTTATGATACCGGGATCTCAAGTGTAGCTTTCCTTTCTGTTTGCTGTGCATACCTCTCATCTTCCGACTGCACAGAATTTCCATTTTCATAGGCAAAATCAAATTCATTCTCCTTTTAAAAATGGAGAGTTGTGGGGTTTGTGTTGTTTTTTAACCAGGAATATGCTTACTATTTAAGGTCCAAATGATTAAGAATGCTTTTCCCCAGGTGTTTGAAGTCCACATTTCTGTTATTCTTCAAACATTTCTCTTAAATGCTGAGTGGAACAGATACCTCTGCTCAGATCGATGAATGATGAATAATGAAGCAAGCTAGCCTATCTCCCTTTGGAGTTCTGAATTAAAATAAGCATGATTATCTAGTTGTAAACCTGCAATTAGGAAGTATCAGTGTATTAAATGGTACTAGGTGACAAACTAGATATTCTTCTTTCCTTTGAACCTCTTTCATAAAAATGTACATGTCTAATTAGAATCTAATTTCTCTGCAAGTCTGTCCTGAGAAATGGGCTTTTACTTCAAGATTAGGTCAATAAGTAGGCCTAATTACCACTTTGAAGTTTCAGCATTGGATGATACAGTGACACTAAGCTTTGAAAAATAAGTTGCTGTTATCTGAAAATTTATTTACTGCCTTATCACCTGTCAATGCACCACCTATTTTACCTCAAATTTTAACATTTTTCCATGACTTTTGGAAAAAAAGAGGTGACAAAGGTTCCCAAGGGTGCTATGTTGTTCAGGTTAGTAAATGTGTTTAATTACGAGGAGCAGCCAAATGAGCCTGTGAACCTGACTGGCTGGGCATTACATTTGCAGACAAAGTCTGTTATGGAGAATGTAGATTGATGCATACCTTGGGGGAAAATCTACTTCACATATGAAATGTTTAGCACTAAGATTAGTGTATAAAATGATTAGTGAAAAGACACTAGAGTTGCAATAGATAGCTCTCTGAAATGTTAACTCAATGCTTGGGAGGAGCAAGAAAGGCAAAGCTGATACTAGTAATTATTAGGAAAATAACAGAGGAGAAAACATGATGCCGTGATGTTGATGTATGCAGTGGTGCCCCTGTGTCCCAACAGGACAGGGCAGAACCAGAAACACTTTAGAGGAAGGCAGCAAACATGATCCCATCGTGAATACATTCATCTTCCTCCAAATTAAAAAAGAATAAATTTTGACCAAAGATAACCATATGCGTGCCAGTCACACTTTCCCCAGAAATCCCAAAAAGGAGTCAGCTACTTCCATAGCTCAGAGCCTGACTCTTTCTGGGCAGCGAGTAAGGTTCAGGTTTTTGGAGGTGAGACATTCTGGGCCCGTGTGAAGGTGTTACTTTAAATAAATGAAATCAGTCAACAGAGCATTCAGAGAACGAGGTTTTCCTGTTAGCAATTATAACTGTAAATATAAAGAATGAAATTGTTTGGATGATTTGTGTGGTGTCAGTTTGCTCAGCATTAAGACTTATTAATAGGGAAGTGGAGATAAGGCAGCTCTGGTAATCCAAATGATAAATTATTAAAATTCCCATTTGAAAACAAGGAACCAGTGTTCGGAGTTACGCTAGTGTGCTGGGGAAGCTCCACTTGTAAAACACCCTTCAGTGCAGTGTTGCTGTCTCAGGATGTGTAGAAGCAAAGGAAAGTCAACCAAACTCTTGAAGCCAAGGTTCTTCACGTTCACAAGCCATGGTACAAGCAACCATCACCTCTGATGGTACTCATTCCAATTAGTGAATTTAGCTGTTGGGAGGTATGCAACTGCATGTGAATATTTTCAAGTTCCCCCAAAGTGCACATTCTGCTCCAGCAAAAGCAAAAAGCAAGAAGCTGGGCAGTAGCAGAAGTACTCAGCTTAATGCACGGGGTCTTTGCAGAGCTTCCATGGGTGGAATTCAGCACAGCTGAAAGGGGACAATCCATAACTGCTGCCTAGCAGGATTTTCATCTTGGGTGACTTCAATAGAAGAATTCAAAGAACCGTTTTGAGTATCTTGTTCTCACAGCACTGAAAGCCAAAGAGCAGGGAGGTGGCAGTGCACATCACCCAGGAGCTGTACTCAATGCCTGGCTTCAGTTTCTTTCATTAAGCAAATGTTTAAAATGGTAGATTACGGAGGAGCTGTTTAAGCCTCAGAGAGGGTGCAGAGAGCTGAAGAGAGCAAATGTTGTGTATAAAACATTCCCAAGTGGCAAAAAGGTCTCCTCGGTGTCTGAGAGCTCGATGTTTGGTTTAGTGGAGGCCTAACGTGGCGTGGCCTTTGAGCTGCCCCGTTGCATTAGCCAGCCTAGCAGAAGTAGAGGCTACCTGTGGCCCTTCATCTTCTGCCCTCCTGGAAATCTGACCTCTAAAAGAGGCAGCAAGTCCCAGAAAAGAATACCTTAAACCATTGCAAATTGTTTTTGTGGGCACATAGAGGATGTGGAGCTGTGCAGGAACTGATGGGCTACGGAAACCTTCCTTTTTAACAGACCCTTTTGTATGAAAAATCAGAAATTCCTATTGCGCATCATACGCATCTGAATGAGAACACATCCCATAAGGTTGTTCAGATTTATCAACCTCATAAATATTCACCATGACAACCCAGTTTCTAGAGTTACAAGAAACTGTGAATTCATTTTGGGAATTAGTGTTGGTTATTATAATTTCAGTTTGGGGCCCAAATATGTAAATAACTTCTACAGAATTCTGATGCTAGTTATTTGTATCTTGTCCTTATACAGTACCAGTTATGCCAGCTAAAAGAAGCGAAGGGTTTCTGCTAACACTGCCAAGCCCTACTTATAGTAGGGGTAAATTGTTATTCAAATTAATAGATTTTTTTTTTGGTTTTGTTTTGTTTTTCAAAGATCTGATCTGAGAAACACAGAGTAAGTAGCTTGGAATCCTCCTTTTTCCATAGTGTTAGAGAGCAGACCTTGATAGCTGGTCTTTCTAAAGGTGAAGTTCTATTTAAAAGTTACCTGCATTTGGGATTCTTGTTTATGAACACACTCTGTCCACATTAATTTTCTTTAAACTACTGTATTCACACAAGTCCAAAGGGAAAGCAATCCATGTGATGCCAGAACAATGCTTGAAACTATTTAAATCCATGTTTTTTCACTTCGCAATGAAGGCTGCTAGAGTTCATAAATTACTTCTGTCTTCTGAATGCATCTGCTTCCTGGTGGCAAAGTCTAAATTAACACAAAACTTAATTTGTATGAAGATATTTCTAGTTAGATGGAAGTTCTCCTTCCTCATTATGTTGCAAAAGAAGAGAGGGGAGGAAAAATTCTTTTTCCAATCTGCTTTTACAACCTTTACCATGTGCTGGCCTTAAATGTTCTTGGGTTTATTTTTGCCGTATGTGAGAAATCCTCTTTTCCATTAAAAGTGCTTTGGACCTTGATTAGTTTCATTATTTCAAAGTGAACAGAGATGGGCTGGTTTCCAGCCACAGGGACATTTGTGGGCTCTTCAGTTCATGGCCAAAGTGTCCTGGCTGCTTGATATGCAAGTCCTTCATTCGGTGTTTGGCCAAGGGGTTCAGGAGTTGCTGGACTGATGCACAGGTGCATGAACATAGGCAGTGTGGTGGTTATATCAGTGATGTTCCTTTTTTTTTTTTTTAAATAAACAACAACAACAAAAAAAGATTGTTCAACGGTTGTTTTCCATATGTTTTTTCAATACGCTGAATTTCTGCGTATACAAATGCACATACACTGTCTACAAAACTGTGCTTGAAAATACGTGGGTATAATCTTTTCCTTTCCTCTCTTTTCATTTTATTAAGGTTCAGAGGAGGACTTGCAATTTGTCACAATAGGCATAACGTGAAGTTCAGGATTTACTTGTGGGCAGCCCTGTTTTTTTCTACCCAACCGGCAGGGCCCTGGGGCCCCACGGAGAGGCGTAGCAAGGTCACTGTACCTCTCTGTGTAACGTGGAGCATGAATCATTGGTTTAAGCTCACACTTGGGCGTTGTTTCTGATGATGACTTTAATGTGCTGTATTTGCGTTAAGCACAGGTCAAGGGAGGAAACGTGCTTTTAATGAACTGCTTAATAAAAAAGGGCTTCTGCTTTCTGCCATGAACTAAATTTTAATTCAGAATTGCAGTGTATTTTGGAGGGCTATTTATATTAATACTTATTATGCGGCAAAATGAACGCAGATAAATGGATGAAATTAGTCTGCCTTGCTGTCTTGTAAGTACTCTTAATGCAGGGGCCAATTCTGCCGCCAGCTCCAGCGAACCTCCCCAGCTGCTCAGCGCCCCGTGCCTGCAGCACGGTGCCACCTCCTCCTGGGCACCCGCGCGTTCGGGTGGCACCAGCTGCTGGAAGGACTCGGGTAGCCCTTGCTGCTCTTTATTTCTCCAAACCCAGGCTCACTAGCGCAGCTGGAGGAAGGAACATGCGGCATTTCTTTTGAAAAGCTGTAGTGGTGCTGTTTGCTTTGAGGATCAACCCACTGTAACTGGATTAAGGTGGTGCTTGTACCAATGTCAGAGTTAAAGACTCGGGAAAAAAGAAAATTAACCCATATCCTTACGTGTCATGTTCAAATTAAATGCCAGAAATTCTTTTTGACATAACTTTCTCTGTGGTGTGTTGGGCTTTGGGGTTTTCTTTCTTTGTTCTCATCTTAACACCTTAGGAGACGTTATCTTGTAAACAGCTTTAAATATTTGGGAAAAGAGGGACTGGCATTACAAACGTGATTATGGTTTCCATGTATTATTTTTCTTCTTAATTTGCTGATATCATTAATTATCTGCAGCCCTCTGTAGCTGTCATGCAGCCCATAGCACTGATTTTTACATCCAAAGTAACTAGGAATGTGGGGGGGAATGTTGCGGATTTCTTTTCTAACCTAAGATGACCTTTTAGGTACCGGAATCGCGCTATGTTTGTGGTTACTTGCTTTCCTTGGCAGCCTATCTAGGACATTTTTGTTTGATTCTCATCTCTTATTGTGTATAAAAATTGGCTGTATAGCTAATCAAACAGCATAGCTGAAGACTGACCATGAAGGACATGTTCCTCAGTATCCAGCGTGTGGTGATGGGGGACACAACCTCGGCACCCACAGAAAGGGCCATCACTGGTTGATGTCTACCCAAACACACTAGGACCAGGTGAATATTGGTTTTATTGCAAGTGAATGACGTATCGTGGAAAAATTGCTTGGCGAGTGTGTTTGGTTCGCCTCCCCAGGATCTGGGGCTGGCAGCAAGTGCAGATGGGCTGAATAAACCCGGGTGCCCAGGCCATGGTGGTGTGGGAGCTGAGCAGCACCAGCCCCACAGCTAACTGCAAAACGTTGGTCCCGCTGTTCTGGTGTGGAGGGTGAGGCACAGGCCTCGCTTCCCAAAGAGAGAGAGCTTGCAGAAAAATGTAACAAACATTTAAAAGTTGTAATGGATAAACGGCCCTGAATACGTGAATACCACTCGTGAGCATTGCCTAGGAAGCCCACAGCGGTTCTTGCTGTGCGGTGTGGGTTCTTGCTCTGGGTAACGTGGTGACACTTAGTGCTCAGGTTTTTCTCCGAGTGGCTAAATCCAACAGCGGATATTAAAATGGAGGAGATCCGCTGTCTCTGAAACCTAGCATCAAAGAGGAATGACTGTGTCTTAATTTGGAGGTAAACGTCCCGTGGGCTGGAAGTTCCTCGGGAGGTTAAGGGCACAGCAGCACGCTGGGGAGCAGCGGCTGAATTCTAGCATGGGTATGGAAACGATCCTTGACTTCATCTGTAGATAAAGACCCAACAGCCTATCTTCCAAAGCATAGCTGAAAAATATCCAAAGGCATATCTGCAATTTAGAAACCCAGCATATGCCACAATGTCTCGGCAATGGATCTGGGCAGTAGAATCCTATTTCTATAGACATTACATAAAAGTAGCCATAGCAATGCTAATTTGTGGGTTGTCTAGGGAGCAAACACAGATCGTCAGAACAAGACTAATCTCACGGTGTTTTTTTTCTAATAAAAAGGAAGAACACTAAATAATTAACATAAACAAATGAAAACTAATTTGCCAATTTTTAATTTTTACCCAATTGCATGATCCATGTTAATGAATAATTTACAAGTCAGAAATGAATATAAAATTAAACTATTTCTCTGGGGTCTGCTGTATATGTTATCTGAACATCCTATCTGACTGTTCGTTTATACAAAAAAAAGAGTGAAAAATAACCCCAGAGAAAACAGTATTCGGCATGAACCAGGCTGTAATAAAAAGAGCTGCAGACTCCAGAGGTTTTACTATTTCCTCATAGACCTGGGATCATTTGTCTGAGGCTGTTTTTGAATTATTCATATAAACTGTGGCTCTTTGCTTTCAGAGATTGAATGCGACCAGCTTCTATCATATGGTTTCACATGCTGCTTTTTTGTTTGCATTTAAGTTTTTTATAGGGTGCCCTTTATACAAAGGCTCTGCTGGATGCTGCAGGATTCTATCAGCTACGCATTAAACATTAAGAACCTGCATTGTGGTTAATACTGAGGGTTTCACACAGCAAATAAGGCATCTGGTGGGAGGGTGAGCCAAGGAAACAAGGGAATGTAATAACTGAAGAGATAATAAACCTTGGAAATAATGGATAATAATAATAACCAATGGAAATTATTATAATGGAAATAATAATAACCGATGCCATAGTTCTGCTTTGACTTTGAACTGCTACCACCAAGAAAAAAGTATTTATTATTTTTGTTCCAAATGCAATATGTTGACTTTACAAATCTTCTGCATCTCGATGCCGTAGACCTACGTAGGGCTAAACGGACATTAGATTGACACCGGTAGCTCAATGTTTGCATTTTAGTTTGGATCAGGAGGGTGTCTTTGAAGCAAGTTTCCTGATGGCTCTCCTTTACTGTACGTGGACTCAGAACATTTGGCAATGCACAGATTACATTTGTCACGGCTGTCATGGATGGGATTATCAATACCCCAGACTGCTTGTCAGACCCTTGGCTTTGCTGTGCAGATCTGCTCCTGTTCCATCCCCTTGCTAATGTAGACATCACAATGTCTACGTGCATGAGGGTGTCACACCACCCCTCCGACCTCCCCACAAGAAACTTGTGACACTACAGGGATGCAGTGCTTTAACTTTCCTACGTTACAGCAGCATCCTCCAGAAACTGGACTTCAGCAAATAGCTCAAACTGCCGCTGAGCTGGTAGGGATGTCCTGGGCTCGCTACTTTGGAGTGCTATTAGGAGATGTGGCATTCTCATCATGGCTGGGACATGTTCCTGACTTGCAGTGGATGGGAAAAAGCACGTGGATCTTTTTCTGGGCCTCAAAGGGTTAATTGGTCACCATGCACTGGACCCCGATATAGTAAATCACTGAACACAGCTGAGTAAGATAAAATGTTAACATTTATCCTAACATCATGGTGCAAAGATGTTGGAAGTGAACTATCCGAGGGCTTAATACCTTTTGCTAGAGACACAGCAGTAGCACAACAACCGGCTCTTAAACAGCTTGTAAATGCTAGTACAGCGCAAGTCTTTAAACAGTAATGTCCGGTTAAGAAAGTTATGGGGAAATCTTTTTCTCTTGGTTCTAGAAAATGCCTTTTTTTGATGCTTTTCAAAGAATCATAGGCCTGTTGAGAAAAACATCTGTGCATGGTTGCAACTCCTCTAGTATTTTAACATCACGTGTACAACTGCAATAAAATCTTTCGAGTAAGAAAAATCCTGCCAATGCTATCTCCCTCTCGATAAGCTCCAGTTGTGAGAAGCAGAGGGAAGCATTTGCTGGGCGGGAGGAGAAGGGAGCTCCTCTAACCTGAGAATGAGTTTCATTGGGTTTTCCCTGTTGATGGGTATCAGGTTAGAAGCATAACTTCTGCAAAAGCACTTGCAGTTTACGCTAGCCAGCTATTTCATTGCCCCTAATCAGATCTGTAAAGTGCCGTCCTGATGTTTATCTGCTCCAGGTGAAAGGCATTGCTGCGGCACACGGGATGCAGTTGCTAAGCAACTGCCTTCAATTAAAACATCTTCGTAGATATCTGCAGTATACAAGGAATTAGATTTAACTCCTCAGGAGCTCAGGCAGGAACAACCCCTGGACCTAGCAGGAACTGCTGTAGATCCCCCCTCCTTTATGCCGGCGGTGGCTGTTGTATCACCAACAATGCAGAGCTTGGGAGTGTTTTATTCCTCCCTAGGCTAACAATGCGGCTCCTGCACATACTTATCATTAAGTATTTTCAGAGTTGCAGACACCTGTCTAAAATCAGACAGCTCTGAAGAGGGAGAGGTGCTGGAGCCAACCTCTGACCTTAGGACTTGGGGAGTTTTGTCCTGGGAAGCACGGCTATCAGCAGGCTCACCCCCAGCCTCAAAACCGCTCAAATCCAAGAGCTGGAGGAATGCTCATTTTAAGTAGGCTCTGAACAGATCAACTTTTCGAAACAAATTTTTAAAAGCCTAGATTTTGATAGGAGTTTGTGCAAGCTGCTCCCACGTGGAGCCCATTGCTGTGGGTCAGGGTTTGAGCTGCCAGACCCCCCAGCATCTCCTGTGCCTCAGTAGAGATCGCTGCATATTGTCACAGCCAAACGATGACAAACGCTCACAGCAGGCTGCTTATGTGATCCAGCACTCACTGATGCACACCTTCACCTAAAATCTCGGAAGCACAGCCTCCTGCGGGCCACAAACTCCTGGGGCTTCCTCCCAAAAGCAGCGCGAGGTCGTTTGTTGGGAAGCCCTGGCAGTTTTAGTGCGCCTCCCTAAAGCTGGAGCAGAAATACGAGGGGGTTTCTGTTACAAACTAGGGGCGCTTGCTGCCTGCTTTTGCAGTGGCTGAAATTCCCCAGCTGGTTTCTTGTTTGTGGAAGACAAAACAAAAGCAAAACAATGGAGAGCCCTTGGGAAGGTGATGTGCTGCTGCAGGGTGAGGAGGGGTGGAAGCATGAGGATGAGAGGCCTTTTACACGGGGAAACTCAATAATTATAAACTCTGGAAGTCCGGTTTTCTGATCTCCAAAATGCTCAAATACTTAAATTGTTTTGAAAACAAATAGGATCTCGGTGTTTTTTCTCGTAGCCTATGAAAACCTTACCTGAGCTGCCTGCAGATCCCAGGCAGGACCGTGGAACTGTTGTGGCCAATGTTTCACGATGTTTTTGTGATACCTGGGTTAAAGCAGTCTCCAAAAAGGAGCTGATGTTTCATACTTCTGCATGCTGGATTTTGGAGACTGATACTAGGAAGCCTAAGTACAGAAAAAGGTAAACATTTATTTCATTATATTTTTACAAGGTCCAGTGCTTTCACCTTTTCCATTATTTTGAAACTCCAAATACTTGCAATCATCCTGCACCATGACAGAATATAATTTGAATGCTTCGTAGCAGGAGAAATTTAGCATAAGCAGTGAAGTAACTAAATCCTAGCTTTTTAAATGAAAGAAGTTTGTATACCTTTTGCCCTCTTTTGGTACTTGTTCTGCGTAGCTATTCAGAGAAGAAAAAAGGCTCTGTGGTTTTCTCAGCTGCTGACCAGAGAACCCCACAATCTGCAATTATATTTAATATAATAAAAATGTAAATGTAAATATATTAATATAAATATATTAAATGTAAATATAAATTAAACATAGTTGCAGAAAATCGGGTTGATTTCGATGGGTATACTTGCTCTGAAACCTGCTATGTTCAGTGACTTTTTTCAGGATTCATTTAGCTATAGCCAATGTGCTAAAAACACAGCTGAGGAGTTTTGTAATTTGCCTCTGAGACTTCTCTGTGGCTATCTTTTTAATGGGATTGTAAATTATATGCACTTTATAAGGGGACTACAGTAGACTGAACAATTGTGTTAATGACTCTTATCAAGTGATTAACTAGGAAGGCAGGGTGTAGAAGATTAGATTATTTCACCTGTGAGACTGCCAGGGGAGCATCTTTATTACTTGTCTAATTAGCTTGGTACCATTTTACAGTGGTTCCCAGTAGTGCTACAAAAGTTAGAGGAATTTCTGCTGCCATCCCCTTCTGAAGTCGCAGTGCGGCCATTCCAGTCACGCTGGGGTGAAATGCTGGGGCATTAAAAAATAAAAAATCTTTTGGAGGAGCTTAAAAGAATCACTTAGCAAGGTGCTCAGTGTATATGAAGCCTCATACAGGCAGTGACTTTTATCAGAGTGGGGCCCCTACCTTGATGAATTTGCCACCCAGAGCAAAATGTATGGCATACAGCGAGCTGGATACAGGAGAGGAGAAAAGCAACCTCTGCTAAGTCAAACTGATCATTTTGGTGGCTTTTAGCTCAACTCTAAAATGCCGTCAGTGCTGGGATGCAAGAAGGACCACGGGGTTCGTGTTAGCCCAGGCAGCCCTTTCGCTAATCTTCTTCCCGATTTAATTGACCTGTGCATCTCTCTTAACATAATTATGCCCATCCTTAAAATGAATATGATGCAGATTTACTTCTTGAGAGTGCTGAGAAAGCTTTAAGGAACTTGTGGTTAGATCTGCTCGGAAAAATGTGAATGTTTGTCAGTGTCTGTCTGCTGGGAGTTAAGGTCTGGGGGATGTTGGTTGGGCTGATGCGGGTGCTGTCCTGCTGGAGGGATTTGCCTTCGGAGGACTTCTTTCCTGTTGAAGTTGTAATGATCTTTATGGCTGAGCAGTTGCTGGATATTAAATATAAACCACTTTCTACTTGTATTAGAAAATAGTATATTATATGATCAAGAGATGCTGGGAATGGACAGGAAGGTAGCGCAGGGGTGGAGGCTGACATAACTTGTGTCTGCTGCCTCTAGTGAGCACAGCTCAGCTGGCAAATTAATACGTGCATCGCTGCCTTCTTAGCACGTTTGCAGAGTTATAAGCATCAGAATGAGCGAGTAGTTTCATTATTATCAGCGTGGAAAAGCTATTTCTCATGTTGAAGACAAACAGGAGAGCGTGTGGTGGAAATTACAATATACGTAGAGATTAAGACCCTCATCAAAACTGCTCGGTCTGTAGTTCATCACAGGGGAGGAAATAATGTTTCTGTGGGTGTGCAGGGTCCTCCGTGAACCTGAAATCTGTAGCTCCAGCTGCTCTTCTCTGGGTCCTCAACAAGAGGCTTCGAGTGGCCCCCTCCTGACCAGGGATGTGTGTCCCCATGTGTGCCATGTCACAGGGCAAAGCTTCCTGGCACCAAACCCCATACATGAAACCCCATAGACGTGTCCTACAAGCACAGGCGGTGGCTGTGAGGGTGGTGGTGTGGGGGCCATTGGTAGGTGCTGCCACAGCGCGGTGTCACAGATACTGGTGCACCCTTTCCTAAAAGCATCGCCTTCGGTTATGGACCAAATACATCGTTCTTGGCCTAAATGAGACTTTCCGAGATGTGAGAAGTGTAAGAAGGCATTTCTGTAATAGACGTGTGGTTTTTTGCACAGCAACCTCCTGATTCCTAAACTAGTACATCCGTCTTCTCTTTTGTGCAAATTAGTAGACAGAACCACATGCTGAAAAGCTGAAAATTGGATTAATATCTTTCTTTTCAGTTTTAAAACAGTCATCTGTTGTTGTCATTAGAAGTAATAGGCTCACGAGCTATAAAAAGAGCTGCTTACTTTTTCTGGGGGAAACGAAACCTCCGCTGGGAGTTCGGGAGATGGATCTGTCATGTCAGATTTTCCCCCTGCCTTCCCCTTCCTGGCATGCTCAAATCCACGCCGGCCTGGTTGCAATCTCATCACGTGTCTCTCAAAATTAAGCTGGACCAGCCGTAACTTGCGATGAAAACCTTCGTGGGTTACGGGGTGCTGGATGGCGGGGGTTTCTTCCAGGGGGTTGGCTGCAGATTTGTGTTCTTCGTTTGTAAAGGAACTCGCTTTGAAAAATCACTTCCCTGCAGCACACCAGTTGCTGTCTTGACCAGCTCCAGCTCCGTGGAGGCTGTCACGGTAGTAAAGAATAGTGGGCAACGTATACGCAGGTTATTTGCTTAAGCATAGCTGCAACTGATGAGGCTTTGCACTGCCACGTTAGGTCTCCTAAAATGGGATTAAAATCCTAGAAGGGGTTATAGCATCTCCTCCTTGCATGAATGAACGATGCGGTGCATGCTGCCGCTGGCAGGGCAGCTGCCGTGTCTAAGTCCAAAGCTTTCTGGCCTTCAGCGAGAAATCAGCTTTCTTGCCATGCGCTTGAATCCCAGTGTGTATATTTGTGTGCACATGTACAAAATATATATATACGTACCTATATTTTTGGCTTGACACGTGGCCTCTCAGATGCCTTCCTTGCAGGGTCTCCTGTAGCACTCGCGTTGTTCCCGACGTTTCCCTCGCTGTTCAGCCTGGCTGCAGTTTCAGAAGCGCTGCAGCTGCAGAAAAGCCAGGATGTCAAGAGGCTTCCTTCTCGTTAGGTGGTTCTGCCTGCAAAAGTTAAAAGCTTGTGTATTTTGAGGCAGAAGTGGTGCCGTTGAAAGCCTTGACCACAGTGACTGCATCAGAAAGAAGAGGCTTTTTAAAAAGAATCTAACCTGGCTTCTTAATGGTGGTCATCCCTGTGCAAGGTTTCCAGAGCTGCTGCAACTACGAAATAATGCTCCGTAGCCATGATTCAATAGATTACTCTTCCTGAGGGCAGATCTGAAGGAAGAAAAAAAAAATAAAAAAAAATACAACAATTTATTGATATCACAGAAAGTGGAGAAGAGTTCCACGGGTCATCCTGTGAGTGCTCCTGTCCCCTGGGAGATATCACCAGCTTCGCCGCGTTTCCGTTCTGGCCTTTCACCATCGGAGGAATTAATTTATCAGCTGACCTGGGCATCCTTGCATAGCCAGGATCGTAGCAAAAGGATTAGGCACCAGCGTAGTTCAAATGTCTGAAGGCCAGGACTTTCAGCAGTTTGTTCTCTGTGCTCGGTCTACATTTAGTTGATGCAGTTTCCTTTCAAGCCCTATCTTGATTAGATGACGGTGAGGAGAGAGCATCGTGATTTACAAGATAGGGAAGAGAAACAATTAGGTAGTGTGTCCATGGGGTATAAAAAGGAGGAAGGGGGTTTACATAAAGAAAATTAAAATATCACCAATTCATGTATTGTGTGATGGAAATGTCCTGTGGAATATGAGGCAATCGCATCCCATGGGAACTCTAAACAGCAACGAGTAAAACTGACAAATGATGCAGTGTGGAGTTTACTAGAGCAGCAAGGTTACTGTTCTGCCGAAGATAAACCCAACTCATTGGGTTTTCAGAGAAAGGACCGAGGGACATACCCACAACCCAGCATTGGTTTCCAGCCTCTGAAGCCCCAGACAGCCCCAGCACTGCTGCCTGGGTTAGTAATTTGAATCCTGCAAAAAGCAGTCCGGGAATAATCAGAAATGCTGGGGAATTTTGGTTGTGATTGTTTTTTTTTCTCTGTGGGACAGTCTTACAGGAATTCCTAATTGAAATGATCCCAGACTTGCACCCCTAGCTCCACCCTGAAGCCCTGTGGGTAACCTCAGAAGCCAGTCTGGGAGCAGTTCAGATCAGCATGGTGCCTGCAGGGACAAGGAGTCCCTGAGGCAGAAGGTTTCT
This sequence comes from Anser anser, assembly GCF_964211835.1. Classification (NCBI taxonomy): domain Eukaryota; kingdom Metazoa; phylum Chordata; class Aves; order Anseriformes; family Anatidae; genus Anser; species Anser anser. Next base: position 26,937,463 of record NC_139729.1, on the reverse strand, counting down.
CAGTACTGGCGTTGTAGGCAATGCTGGATGTGTGGGGACATCATATATATGATGGAAATGACCAAAACCGATGGTGCTGCTGGATGTGTGGGGACATCATATATATGATGGAAATGACCAAAACCGATGGTGCAGCAGATTTCTAAACACACAAAATGCAGCAACATCTGTAGCGGAGGGACTTTGGTCCCCTGCGCTGAGGATGGGACGTGGATGGGAAATGCAGGCGGTGTTTGATGGGAGAGTGATAGGAGAGCCTGAATTGCTTGCTATTAATTAGTGGTTAATAACCACGGTCCATTTTAGCTAATCAAGTTCAGAGCACCGATGTACAAGCAAACAATAAGAGCTGCTCCTTCCGTGAAGGTGTCCTGACCCAAATGGGCAAGATGCACCCAGAAAGAGTGGGGGCCCCGAGGTGCCACCGAAGTCAGGGACAGGCGAGGGTGCAGGATCCGACCTGGTCGCCCACGCTGCGGCTCTCTGTACCAGCTAGCCCACTTCAGCAAGGCTAATTCATAGTTTGTTTCTAAATCTGAATGCGCAACTTGTTTAAGTAGGTTTAGGTAACTCTGTTAATGGCATGATTTTTTTAATGTGGTCTGGTAAATTGCTCTGACAGCTGTGGATCGCAGGGCCCCTGTAGCTATGTTAATCTCGTGCAGTTAATGTACTTTTCTTGCATATTCATAGCTAAAATGTTCAAGGTCCCTATTAGGTTGCCTGGTAGGGTTTCCCCCTCCCACCCCCGATATACAAAAGCCACTATCATCTGATGTGTCTTTTGTTCTGAGATATGGAGCTGTTGCCACCATCTGACATTTAATTACTGGCTTTACCAGATGCTCAGCGTACTCAGGGCATCGCATTAGCTTTTATGCTCCAGCCCCTAGATGGGATGCAGAAGGCTCCCCGCATCCCTGAAACGTGGGCATTAACGCAGATCTCTGGTGTCTGCCCGAACAGGGGCTCCTCGTGCCTCTGCTGTAGCCCCACTCTGGCACACGGGTGCCACCAGAGATGCTGCTCCGGGGACAAGCACCCCGATGTGTACAGAGAGGTGGCAGCAGCTTTAGGGGGCTGCTCATGAAATCCAGCACGTTTCCCATGGGAGCAGCCCCTCCACGCCAGCCCAGAGGAAAGTTGAGTAAAAGCCTTCACCACAAAGGATCCTGATCTTCCTATCCTCTTTAGACTTGTCGTATCACGCTTAGAAGCTTAATGAAGTCGCTGTTTTACAGACCCTGTCAGACTGAAACGTGGACGCTGCATCATTTAAAACAGGGGCCATTGTCTTCCATGGGAAAAGTGAGCAAAGCATATTTCTAGATTTTTTCTGGGGTGTTAGAGAAGCAGCTGAGGCTGCTGCTTCTGTGCTGGGATGCGAATGGCAAAGGGATCGGAGCTGGTGCCGAGCACAGCTTTGGTGACGTCGTATGGAGATTCTGCACTAAGGAACCAAATAACATGTGGCATTTTTTTTTGGCTATTAGCTCAAGTCTAACCCAGCTTCTCCCCTCCCAGCCTGAGCATGGGGAGCAGCACAGATGAGCAGCACGTCTGCGTTTCATGGAGAGAAAGGAGCAGAGAGCCCGGGATGCTCCTGGGATGCGGGAGCAGGTGGAGCAGCGGCCTCGGCTCCCAGCTCCCCGGGCTGGGGCGAGGGGCAGCAGCAGAGGGGATTTCTTTGTTCTGTACCCGCCTCTGATGACCACGGGAGAGGTAAATGGCAGGAGGCGACGGTATTTAAGGCTATAAATTGGCTTCCTGATAGGTGAGGGGAAGAGGCACCAGGTGGCCTTGCTCGGGGGAAGGATGCTGCCCAGCTTCTGGTGCTGGCGGCCACCAGCGTTCAGCTCTCTCCTACCAGCCGTGTCGTGCTGGGAGAGGGACCACCAGTGGGTGAGTGCTGTGGGGAAGTCGCAGACGTGCTTTAAAATGCCGTGGAGTGTTGGGATGGGGTGCCGAGCTCGCTGGCAGGAGCAGCTGAGAGCACTGGTGCTCCCCGCTGGTATTTGTGAATTAAGGTCTCTGCGTAGCGAGGTAGGCTGGTGACACGTTCTCCTTCGTGGTCGTGGTTGGGCTGAGCCTGGTGGGTAAGGGGAGGAGGAAAATGTGTCTGAATAACCTCAGTCTAAAATAACCACTGGACAAAATTTCAATTAAAATTTGGAAGCACATCAGCGAAATAGAGAGCTACCCGAAGCTGACATGTTTGAATAATTGCTGTACTTGCTCTTAATTATAAAATGGAAAAACAAACCTTTTCTGCTGCTATTTTCGGGCTGTGGTTCTACTAAAATGGGAGCTTTCTGCTCCAATCTCCATCTCTCTGACCTCTCGGGAAGCACCGTGGTACCTTGGCTCGGCAGCGATGGACAGACCTCTTAGGCAGAGATGCTCAAACAATAGCACGCGTGTCCAAAAAGGATTTTGAAAATTAATTTTTAATATGTGGCCTCTGCCCTGATTTCTCTGCGCTAGTATAAACCCACGAGTATAAATAGCTCCGCTGATCTGAACGGATATTTTGGGGGCACAGCAACAACAAAGCCTCGTTGCCTGCTGTTCGAGGTAAATATGTATCCAGGCGTGATTTAATGTCTGCACATTTCTTTCCTTTGACTTTACACCAATAACAGCTTTTTTTGAAGCATGCTTCTCCAAAAGGAATTTAGGGACTGGTGCCTTTCGATTGTTTGAATATTTATTTCCCAAAGGAACCCGTGGCCTAGAAACATCCAGGAAACGCGTTCCTTCCTCAGTGGCCCTGCGCACAAGTCACCGCTCTTTGCCTCGGCCGAGCAGGAAAGGGGAGCCCCGAGCACGGCGGCGGCAGGATTTGCAAACTCAGCACTGGGGGGGCCTCCCCACCTGGGAGGTGTCGATGCAATGCAGCGCGTGTTGTCCGTGGGCTCCTGGGCTTTACGGCTTCAGCACCTCCCAAACCCACTTTTGTGCTCCTCAGCATCTGGTCCAGCCCCAAGCACCCCTCATCCGCCGTCTCCACGGCTGGTCAAAAACATGAGACGGCTTCACCGTGTGAGGCTCGACAAGGAGCAAAGTCTGTGGCAGAGCTGTTTTGCTCTACCTGTAAGCTCTGGCAGCAAAGCCCAGGCAGGTTTTTGTAGCATGAGGACAGTGCTGGGGCAGCTCAGTGTGGCTCAGGACGGCTCCTCTGTGCTGGGTCCTCCCTGGTGCGAGGCTGCAGATGGAGCGCCGTGGGCTCCTCTGCCCGGTAGGGTTATGGGCTTCCCCCTCACAATGTCATTGCGAGAGCCTGGGTTCCTAAAAGTGCACATCTACCGGCTGAAAAATAATCAATGCATAAACAGAAATACACATTAAAGGCTAGAAGAGCCATTTTAGTTTGCTTTCTAAACCAGTCTTGCACTTCGGGCTTTCACTGCTTTCTCTTCCTGAGGTGCCCACGTCTGTCTGCAGCTCCCCGAGCGCCGCTGATGTCCGCATCCAACTGGAGTAGGAAAACGAAAGCCGCAGTAAATTTTACAGTATGTTTACATTATAACAAGGTTTATAGAGGCACGGTAATTCATGGTGTGTTCCAACAGAAGTATGGATCTCTTCCAGTTCAATTTTCCGAAGTCCGAGCTTGCAGCTGGGTCGCTCCTGGCGAAACGTGTGCGGCGCCGACCCGGGGCTGCGAGCCCCCAGCAGCAGCCGCAGGCACCGGGTGCCACGGCGGGCCCCAGGGCACGGCGTTGGCCACGCTTTGTGCGGACTGGCTTCGTAAACCTGGCTGCGAGGAGCAATAATCAATACTTCGTGTTTAATGACGCAAAACTGAAATTAGTATGGATTTTGTGTCTCCTTCTCTTCCCAATTATGCAAACGCTGCCGTGCCTCTTTTGTCGCTGCCTTATGCTACGGCTTTTATACAGACTGTCTGGTGATGTTTAATTGAAAGACTGAATAGTCAAAAATGTCACAACCAATTTTAGTTTTTACTTTTTTTGTTCAGTCTTCACCCTTAGGTTAATAGAAAATGATGTCAAACACAAGAAATGATTTATGTAAGTCGTGCAGGTTTCGTCACCCAGGGCTATATATAAAGTCAATTGCAAATTGTTTTCACATTCTAAATTACCTTCCATGGCTCTGGGATACACTGAAAAAATGACCAGTGGAATAATAAGGGAGAGTAAAAGGCTATCTTCTGAACTGAACTCTGCTTCAAAGAAAATAATTTTGAAAGTTGCTTATTCTTAATATGTCAGGAGATGAAGTTCCTCAGAGCAGGCAAAAAATAAAAATATATTAAAAAAGGAAGGCAAAAATAAAAAGAAATTTCACGTCTGCATCATTTCCAATGGTGGATTATCGGGAAGCAGCCAGGCCCCCCTGAACCACGCGTGGTGCTTTATCAGCTTCGGCGTGTCAACAGGACGGCACTGCAATTAGAGGCCCAGAGGGCCAAAGACTGGGGCAAAGACGGAGGAGAAATCCAACTTGTCAGCTTGACAAATCTAGGTTATGCATAAAACATATTTTGCAGTAATAGCCCGTCCAAGGCTGTGAGGGAATGAAAGTTGCATTAGGAGTAAATCAGCTACCAACTGTGATCTCGTTTCATGTCGAATGGCGCAGAACCTTGTACAAGATTAAAAAGCACCAGGTAAAATTTCTCTGTTTCACAAAATCAGCTGTATTTGAGAAAGCAAGCAGTAGTGCTGGCTGATCTGCTGGGCCCCTGGAGACAGCAATGGTCTCATTGGAAGCAAAAATGCTGGATTCATCCCTGGGTCCGATGAGCTATACGAGGTGAAAATACCCTCATTTTTTCCTTTTGTGGTCTCAGCCTTCCTAAGAATCCCACTTCTGCCTGCAAGCTGTCGGTCTCCTGGCATCATTTTAGCACAGCTAAAAAGCGACAGTGCTGCCCCTTGGAAATTCTTGAGCAAGATATTTCTTTTATGTGTTACGATCAGGGCAGAGAGATGCACCTTTAGGAGTAAATTGGGTGGGAATGGGGCAGGCAGCCACCTCCACCGGTGGCTTTGGGAGCGAGCCAAGCCAACGCTGCAGGAAACGGCTCTGCCACGTGGCCTGGCATTCCCCGTCCTGCTGTGAGCCACCTTGGTGGCCCACAGGTGTGTTTCGGTAACAGGAAAACAATGTAATATGGAATACAGCCTGCTTTTAGAATTCTGTGTTTGTGCCTGCTTTCTTTAAAAAAAATCTTATTTATTTTTATTACATTTCATCAGTAATTATTTGCAGCATTTTTCAGTTTTAGGTCAGTTACAGATCTCCCCCATCCCTCAACTCCTACCCCTTCTGAACAGCAAAGCCAGGCACAACTTAGTTTTTAAGCCCTATCTCTGTGCTGAAATTCACGGGGGGCTTTGTCCCGGCCCCATAGCATGGACGCAGGGAACCCCAGCTCCGCAGTTCAGTCGGTGGCATCTCTCCTGTTGGAACAGGATCTGATGCAAATAGCCTGGTAAAGGTATCAGGCTGTAAATCTCAGCCGGTGACACTCTTAATTATGCAATTGAATACAGTTTGATTGCAGAACAAAGAGAAGCGCCTGTCAGTACGGCTGGTGCTCGCTTGCCTCGTACCAAGACCATCTCCTCCCAGATCAAAGCAGCCACACACTTAACACATGGAAGAACACTTTCCTCTTTCGCCCTGCCTATTGTCTTTGTAGGTCTGATATTTTCTTTCACAGTTACGTGCTGGATATGCTGATAAATGCCTTGGTTTCTGCGTAGCTGGTTTGGATGTGCGGCTTGGGAATCGCACCCTGCAGACGTTACCCGAGGGAACGCAGCGGTGGGAGCTTGAGGGAAAACCTCTGGTGTCAGCCAAGGGCACCCCGCAAGCACACTGAAACCTTTTTTTTCTCTTCTTGTAGGAAGAACTCAAAAGGCTCCAGAACACCCTGGAACAGGTCAACGATGGCAAATACTTGCTTCAAAGGTAACTCTGTGATTTCCGCGATATCGCGCTTGTGTTACAGTGAAATGGCTTCTATAAGGCAACACGTCCTCTCTGAGGCCTTTTTGTTGTAATTATTTCTCACTAGCTAATATACTGAATATTCAAGATTTCGCATCTATTCCATAAACGATTCTTATTTTTAGTTACAGGAGGATAATTTCTGAAAACTGCTGCTGACTGAGTGATGTAATTAAGTGTCCAGTAAAGTCCCAAAAAAAACTCCACAGGTTGGGGTCTAATCTTACAAATTTCCATGCAAAGGCCTTTCATTCATGTTTCCAGTCCCATCCTAAGCAGCGTCCCAAGGTGTTTGATTTTTATCTTCTAGCATTTTAAAATTGCTTTCTCAAAGCAATCAGTTTGCAGCGCCGATTCCTTGGTCATCATTTATTACAAAGAATTTTTTCTTCATATTCTTGTATGGCTTTTGCTGATGTAATTCATTTGCTACCAGCATTACCATTGTTACCTTCCATTTTACTCTCCAGCTTTTCGAATGTAGCCCCAGGGATACAAGTTAATTTAGCAAGAATATCTACTATATTTGCCAGTGTTTTTATTTGCAGCAGCTTCTTTGCTGGGTGTGCCTGTCTCTGGAGCTGGCATCTGGAGGGTTTAGTGCAGAAATCTGCAAGGATTCAGGGAGGCTTCAATCTGAAAAGTGGGTCCAAATTCCTACTTTTTGTTAACAGCCAAGCGGGGCTGGACACGGGGACCCAGATGCCTTTCCCCAAAGACAGCAACACTTTAAAATAAGCAGCTCTTGTATGGGCCTGTCAAATTTTCTGAATTAATTCACAGTGATTGCAAAAGTGTCATGCTGAGATGCATTAAACCCATTTTCGTTTCTTTTTCATAGCCATCAGCTTGCCATGGATGAAGAAAATAATATTGAAAAGTATCACGTCAACTTACAGCCCTTGGAATCAAAAGTGAAAATGTAAGTACCCAAGAATGGGGTTTCTGCATTTAAATGCAGCCGGGTTTGTCAGATTCCTGAACCTCGGAACCCAGATTGTGTCCATCCCAGATTTCTGTGTAACTCTAAGTATAAAAAAGCCTCAATTCAGGAAGGTAGTTAAGCTCTTGGCTGGAAGGCGAAGCAGCAGCTAGCACTCAGTCACGGCGCACACCTGACGCTAAGAAACTCCTCCAGCTTCCCAAACGCCATCATTTTATCCTTTGTAAAACATTTCCCATGTGTTTGATAGTTTACCACGGGGTCAGTTATTCTAAAAGGCTTGTCTGTGCTGTGTCAGGACACGCGGAATACCAGGGATATAAATTAGCACGTACGCAGGTATCCATCAGAGCTCTCTGCTTCTGCTGCTGGTCTTCCCAGCAGAAAGCTGGAAACCAGGCTTCACTTGCCTCAAAAATATGAATGCCTTTATGCTGAAGCCCTAAACAATTCAGTAGCAAAATTCTGAGATGACAGGCCCGGGTGTAGTGCTGCACAGAGCCGTATGCCTTGCTGCAGCGCATGCTGAAGTTTGCTTCCAGTTGAAAACTGCAGCTAACTCGCTGTAAAGGTGGTTAAAATATTAATGCCGTGTTAAAATATTTAAAGGACAAGAAGTTTCGAATTAAAATCCAGCCAGTGTCTTTTAGTCATGCAAATTTAAGGCTGATGAAAGAACAAATTTTCAGAGAGCTTTTGAGAGGGGTAAAAAAAAAAAATATTACTCATTTAAAATGGAAAGTGTGTGTAAATACGTAAATACTACTTGATTATATTTTGCAGTGGAGCACGGAGCTGAGACAATGCAAAGTATAAATGCTTGAGGTGTGAAGGTGTGATTTTTATAAAAAGCAAAGTGTATTTACTGCAATACAGTTTGGCTGGGTGCTGAGCGTGCCGAGGCCATTGGGAGCACGTGGGGCTGGTGCCCACATTTATATTAAATATTTTCATATTTATTTTGAATAAAATCTCAACCGCTTAAGCATCCTGCGAGGAGCTTTTTCAGCCCTGTTATGCTGCAGCAGCACAGCTGAGTCTGGGGTCAGAATTTAGCTCTGCGTTCCTGCCACTGCTGTTACAGGCACGGATTTGCTGGGCAGCACCTGCACCAGGAGGGTGTTGGAAATCAGGAGGAATTTCTTAGGAAGAGCGGTCAGGCACTGGGTCGGGTTGCCCAGGGAGGCGGTGGAGTCACCGTCCCCGGGGGTGTTCAAGGAAAGGTTGGACGTGGTGCTTAGGGACGTGGTTTAGTGGGTGACATTGGCGTTAGGGGGACGGTTGGACCAGATGATCCTGGAGGTCTTTTCCAACCCTAATGACTCTGCCTCTGTGATTCCATGATCCCGCACTGCCACCTGCCGAGCCCGGCCCTGGCTCCCCGCTGGCGGCAGGTTTGGGGTCCCCGGCTACAGCAGGAGGGAGCCGGCTGTGAAGGATGCTGCAGTTCCAGCCCGGTCTATGTTGCGGTACTGAAAGCTGGCGTGAATAAAAGATTTTGAAGGCTGTTCACTCTTCTAAGCAGATTGTTGCCTTTTTCTTTGCAAAGTGTAAGAGAATTGCTGAGCTAAGCATAGGCTCAGATTTAAGTCACTTCTGTGAGTTTAAGGCTTCGAAATAAAGAATTGCTTCCACTTAACAAGTATCTCTAAGTAGTGGCTAAGAAAAGGTAGCCGTGTGTCCTAATTTCCCAAACAGGAAAACAAAGTGCGCAAAAGTAAAACCGCCAAAAACCACCTCTTTCATTGAGAATGTGTATTTTAAATCCTTCTCACTGCTGCGTTCTCCCTAACGCTGTGCTTTGGTGTTCGCCCCAGCATCCAGCGAGCATGGCGTGAATACCTGCAGCGCCAGGACCTACACCACGAGCAGCTGGACAAGCGCAGCCCCTCGCCGCCCTCGCTGTCCTCGGACAAGATGAGCAGGTCCATCAGCATGAACACCTTTTCCGACAGCAGCACACCGGTGAGTGCCGCGTCTGGGCGCGTCTTCCTATTCCCTCCTTTTTCCTGGGTTCCTGGACTTCGGATAAATGAAAGCTGAATTGTTGGCTAAGCATTAAGGAGGGACTTATACGGCAATAGTAGTGTCTCAAATGAACATGCAAGTAATGTGCCTCGTTCATGTAGGGCAAAATGTGTGACCATGCCTTGGGCTTGTGTAACTGGAAGACAGATCTCAGCAATATGTAGCAAACTGTGGTGTTTTTCCAGCAAATCAACATGGTTTCTGGTATTGTTTCACTAAAAGAGATGTAGAGAAGTTGATCTGGGGGTTAAAAATTAAACTTGTTTTTGGAAGAAATACAACACCTTGCATACCGGGTGGCAACTGGCTGCAGGCTGTAGTTCTCCTATTACAGTGACTCTAAACTGGAAATCCAAATATAAAGCCAATTTTTGAAAATATTACGTGGCTTTGTGACTGTCCCAGGAGGGGGATTTTTAAGTCAATAAATCAGCAGAGAGATATAGACTCTATAAACGTTGCTTTCAGCTTTGAGACAGAACACATCAGTTTTGAGGAAGCTGTGGACCAGAGTGCAGAAAATAATTCAATCGCTTCCAAAAAACACAGGAGATAAAATTTGCCATGGTGTGTGCTAGACAAATAAATAAAAGAAGATCGATGGCACCATTTGACTGGGCCACGCAGGATGGATATGAGCGGGTGCTTTGGGTCCTTGCTACAAGTGCGTGATGGTCAGCCACGTGAAGCTTTGTTGGCAGTCACGGGGCAGTGCTTGGTGGCTTCCAAATTCACTAGAAGTCTAGAAATCATTGCTAGCGGGGTTCTCAGAGCAGCTGAAGCCTCTGCACAAGGAGGCGGTCATTGTTAGTTTAACTCTGCCTTCACTTTCAGAGTCAGCCAGTTCAAAACTGAAGCTAGGTGGACTGTTTCCAGCTGCCATTGTTTTTGTGACGCCTCGGTTAGGTGGGCTGCACTGGATTTGAAAACATTTACTGAAATATTACCGAGCATCGTTTTATTTTTAGATGCTTCGTGTTCATAGCTGGAGGCGGGGATGATAAACTGTGTCTCAATATTGGGCTATGCGCTGATGTCTCTTGTATTAAACGAGCCGAGCTGCCGTAATGAGAGAAATAGATGTGGGTCTCGTTTTTATCCGCCTCTGGAGCGGCTCGGCCACCACAAGAGGTCCCTCAAACCCAGCGCAAGAGACTCCTGGAAGCTCTCAGGGCTTCTCCATCAGCAGCCGCCTTTGGAAAACCGTTTTCGATGCTTTCAGGTCTTTCGGGAAAATGAGTGCATCTGGGAGTTGCATATTGGTGTGGAAAATGCAGCCGGAACGCCGGCGTTGCCGCTTAGTTGGCACTAAGGCGGCTAATCGCCTCCCTTCTGCATCGCGCTCGTTTAATGCAAAGGAAGACGGCAATATTGTTTTACCCTTTTCTAGCACCGAGTGCCAATAACCTTTGAAAAATCAGGGACCATTGCTGAAGGCCAAGAAAACCCAGTCCATTTAGTGTGTCCTTGACAGGTTTCGGGCAGGGCGGGCATAAGGCCAGAACAAAGCAGGGACAACTAACCTTGAGCTGCTGAAATGTGGATGGGAGAGTAATTGATTGTCTTAGACAAATAAAAAGGCTTGGGCTGAATTAAATGCACCATTTGGAGTGTGAGCTAAGTTTTTTGCTGTAGCATGAGGTAAATTGAGGATGGAGAAAGAAACTTCTGAGCAGAAAAACCACTGCTGGAGCAGTCTGTAATTGTGCACTCTTGAAGTTTCATGTTTAGAAAATCCAAGCTGGAAGCAGGTGAGCAGAGTAAGGAAATTACCAATCCATTTGCCAAGTCCTCAACTTGGCCTACATTCCAGAACAAGGAGTTTGAGAAATGGGGCAAACTCATTACAACTCCATTTCTTTCGCATAAGCAGTGTTGCTGGTGCACTAAGAAATATACTTATGGTTAGCTTTTTGTGTAAAAGTACACTGTGCTGAGCAGTATGGAGTCTCCCAAACAAATATTGGGAGGAGGGAGAAAGTCAAAATGAAACCTAGACCCTCTGGGGAGGTTTTCCTTCTCTTTTCCAAAAAGGCAGAAAGCAACTATGCCAAAACTAACATCCCAAAATATGTTAGCAATAAGCAGTTATACAGATGGGAGAGGGAAATTTATGAAGTATTTTGAGAAACCACTGTCACAACAGAGCCACTTAATTCAGCTGAAATCTAATCCTGGTTTTCAATTTCCTTTCTCAGTACAAGCCTCCCAGTGCTTTGCTTTGCTGGGTCCTCAGCTGTATCTTCAATGGCAAAAAAGGTGGTCAGCTACTTGAATAATGAAAGACAGAAAGGATCTCATGTCCATAAAATAAAAAATTGTTATCCTACAAGCTAACAAATGCAAATTACTGCAGCAGGATGTGTATTGAAACTGTGCACACCAAACATCTGTTTGTACCGGAACGTGGGACCAGCAGTTGTGGCAAGGTAGAATTTGCAACGCTGGCCTGAGCCTTGGCAGATGTAGTGCGGGCACGCTGGGCATTGCTAATATGCTGACACTAATTCATTTGTAATCATTAAAACTCTGTGATATTCCACAACTTCCATGTTAGCGGTTTTCATACGATGGAGATAGCTGGCAAGTGGGCTTTGTCTCTTGCCACTGTGAATTGCCAGCCATGTAATCAATCCATTATATATGGACTGATTCACCGATCTCTAATGTATGTGGCTTTGAAAAGCTGTAGCTTAGCCCTGCTGGCTGTGGTTACCACAGTTCAGCCCAGGAAGACAACCTGATTTGGTGTTTCTAGGACTCAGAAGCTTGATAAATCATTAATTATGATATCATTGAATTGACGTGCTTGAACTTGTTTTGGTTCAGCTAGCTGACTCCACAATTGCAATAAACGTATTTACAGATGAAATAGTTTAAGAGACAGAAAGATTAGTACTACTTTTCTGGGATGCAGTGACTGAGAGAGCAAAATGAATGATTACTATTCTGAAAAATTACTTTGGGAGCATATATATATACGTCATATTTTTAGCTTAAGTACACTAGATTTGATCTGATAATTTGTCACTAAAATATTTTTTCTTTGAGACTCATACCCAATCTACACATATGTCTGTTTAAACTTAACATGCATTCATCTGCCGTCATTCAGGGACGTAATGCAAGGCATAATAAAATGGCACAATGAAAGGCACTAACAATCCCCTATCAGGTATGTAGAAAAAAAAAGAATAAAATGGTGTACTTAGTGATCAAACCCACAACAAGGTAAAATGATTTTAACCCAAAGGTATCAATACTTACACGTGGCTGAGAGTAGACAGGAAAAAGTGAACTTAAATATCAAAGGCATAGAAAATTTTCTACTCTTTGGTCATACAAGGTACCATAAACCACTGAAGGGCAAATGAATGCCTTCTGTGTCATTGCTTATAACTGCCACTACAACATTTTTATATCCATTGTAGAGTTTATGAAGTCTAGAATTTCACTTTTTAGTATTTTGGAGATAAACTTAAGAGGATAAAGATCTGTAAGCATTCACAGTGTGATTTCATCTCGTGTTTCAAATAAATTGATTCTCTTTTTAAATGTCAGGCCAAATTACCTAAGTGTCTGCTAACCTGCTCTTATGTGGATTTGACTCCACTGATTTCACCCATAATTTATACCAGTTATATATTAGTAAAGTCCTACCTGATACAAGAACAGATCTCCCTCCTTTTTTTCTTTTTTTTCTTTCCATTTGGCTTGCTCCTTTGTTGTAAACTACATTGGCCAGCCACAGCAGGACTATCGCAAAGGCTGTCACTGTCTTAAAACATGTTCATGTGCTCAGTGAAAGCACTGTTAGCTCCCTAGCCTCCTGCCAGAATGCTTACTAACCTCTTACTACAAGAACCTTTCAGGTAGATCAAATTATCAGGTAATGGGTCATGCTTTCTGCGTACAAATGGATAAATCATTCTTGACAGTGGGGGAAAAAAGTGATGAGGCCAACTCAGGGTGTTTGTGCCATAGTACACAGTGTTCCCTTGGGCCTGCCTCCCAGTAGAGAACAGATATAATGGGCAGAATGACAGAGAAAGGACATAGCTTGAGTGGTGAGAAGGGAAACACTTTTCCTGTTAGGCTACTGCTTTGTAGGCCACAAAGAAGGGATTTGCCAACAATGTGTATGTAGTACACAGTACAGGCAGTTTTCTTACTGTTGGAAAAGACCTGTTGTCAATCACTTGTTAGATTATTGTATCAGGAGTACAAAAGAAGTAACTGGACAATCTTCAGTTGCTTCTGTTTCCCTTTTGCATTTTATTTTTAATAAGATAAATAGAAGTAACAAAAATAATAGATTTGAAAATAATGTTCTTTATTTCTTATTACTGTGTAGAAAGGAAGCAAAATTTACCTTCCTGTGTGGTGTGTGGCTACATTTCTGCTTTTTTCCCCACAAAAATAAACTGTATCTATAGTTACTAAGAAAAAATGATGATGCCAGATATGTCCTCATGAGCATGTGGTTGTGGTTATGATCTGTCTTTGTGATATCATCCTTGTGTCTCTTCAAACGCTTCGGTCTCAAAGACATAGTCTATGAAAGCCACAGAAAACCTGATAGTCCTCAACAGACAAACGAAAGCTGGTGTGAGACATACCTGCATCCAGGTATGAAACTCTTAGAGAGTTTCTGTGGGATGAAGATTTTTTTCTTAATTTTTTGCTCAGCACCACGGACAGCGGCCCCGGGCCCTTCTTCCGTCCCCACACTCACCTTCCCATACCAGGTTCCTTCTGACGTTCCTGAGGATGGAAATTATTGACTCTGTAGAATGGTCATTTCTTACTGGAGCACGGTGCTTGGGTAGGCTGCTGTCTACTATTAAATCCTCTTCTTAGAGGTATAAGCACGTTTCACGTGCTTTTCCAAATGTGACCATATGATTATTTTTCTAGGCTTTCTCCACTGGTTGAAGTCACAGATAGTAATTTCCAAGGTTTTTCTCCCTCCCTCCAAGCTGGAGTAGCTGCAAATTCAACATAAAACAAATCCACATTAAGCATGAGATTCTGACTTGGTCTCCCAAAATGTCTCAACAATAAAAATAATATTATTGTCTTGGCAATGAAAGTAATGTTTAAGTCCATTGCAGTGTCCAGTACCTAATATTCATCCTCTAATGTTCAGGACAAGAGGCAATGAGCACAAACTGTAGCACAGGAGATTGTGTCTGAACGTAAGGTAATACTTTTATACTGTGAGGGAGACTGAGCACTGGTACAGGCTGCCCAGAGACATTCTGGAGTTTCTCTTCTTTGAGATATTCAAAAGCCATCTGACATGGTCCTGGGCTACCTGCTCCACGTAGCCCTGCTTGAGCATGGGGTGGGACCAGGTGACCTCCAGAGGTGCCTTCCAACCTCAGCCATTCTTTGAGTCTGTAAGATAATGGGAATGAAAGAGTCGGACTTGGAGCATAATATTGAATCAAAGGTAATAAAATGTTTGCAACTGATTGTATTCATAATTAGGTCTCTTATCTGGCTGAATTTCTTATCTTGTAGCCTTGGGAATTTGAGCTGTAATAAAAAAACATTTCCACTTAGTAAGAATTCGCAGATAATGTATTAAGCTTACTATTGGAGGAGGAAAGGATCATCTGTAAAATAAAAAGACACAGGTGTTTGATTTCTGTATAAAAGTTTGTTAATATTATTTTAATACTGGTGCACGTGCAGATTTGCTAGGTTCTACCACTTATCTTGTGCGTATGTCATTTTCTATACTACAGACTTGGAATAGTAAACTTTTTGTGCAGATTTACTAGTAAAATCCATAACTACTTACTGTGGGCAGAATTTAAGTTACTATTTTTCATTAAAACGTAAAATTTACAATGCGCAAGTACTCGCAGTGTGTGGGCGGGTATCTCTCCAGAAATTCAGCAGTTCAGAACATTTTCTTCATAACTTCCAAACTTCTGTAGATGGAACAAAGAAAAAAAAAAAAAAAACCAGCTAGACTGTTACCACATGCTGATCACTGAAAATTATTTAACTCTTTAATAGCAGTTACCTTCCCTTTTAGCTATTTTATCAGCCTATTATTTTAGCTATTTTATCATGCTATATTTAAACCCTGAGTCTCGCTTGGATTAAATATATTCCCTTGTTTTAGTACTGGTTACCTCTGGTGATCTGGGACTGCAGAGTAGCCTGAGAGTCCAGAAATATGACGTTTTCTAGAAGAAAAAAAAAGTCTTGCACAATGCCATGTGTTTTCAAATTTAATTTGCTCTATTAGAAGTTGTCGCCCTTGTGGCTTAGGAAAAAAGTGTCCTGAACAATTTATAACATCATATATTTATAAATCATGTCACCTTTAGCTAAAGTGATCTTGGCTTTGTATACTGCAATGCAGTGCTATTTAGAAGCAAGAAAAAGGTCTGGTGTAAAATGTAGCCTCCACTCACAGCAGCCTTAAAACTCCTCTTGACTTAATGTGGCCAGAGTCCAGCCCCCAGGGCCTGTGTCTGGAAGATGGATGTTGGGATCTTTTTACATTAAAATTGCATATATATTTAAACCAAAACCCTTCTGGAATTTAACATACAAGATTGAAGAGATCCTTTCAGTTCATGAATTCATGCTTTTTTTCTCACGCTGACGGAAAATCATACATCATCCTGCCTGACATAATTTTAAACAAGACATTTTCAAAAGAAAGCTGCCTTCGATCAAAATACTGCTTTTGAGATTTAAAAGAAAGGACTTGCAATAGTGGTATTTCTACCCTGAACTTTCTGATGGGGTTTGGACCCTCTGGCCTGTAGACAGATCGTCTCATTGTTCCCATTTATAGCGTGGGTTGCTTGAATGTTCATTTCGCTCATTTTGGAGGCTAAAAATATTTCTGTGTGTTGCGGCCATGAGACTTTCATGTGTCCTGCTTTATCCTGTCTGAAAGGAACTTGCAACACACTGTAGTTAAAACAGAGGTATAAAAAGGGGAAGTGGCAAACCCAGATGCCACCGTGTGCTTGCTTGCACAAAAGCCTTAACAGACGCTACGCAAACTGAAGGGTCCTCTCACCTCTATCGCTGACTCCCCTAGTTGTCCCGCAAAGCTGTGGCTGTGCTATCCTGCTCCTTAGTGTCTTCCTGAACTTTAATTACTGCTCTGACATAGGACTCACACCCTGACACGACGACACAAACCGTGGAGCTTTGTAGTTCTTACTAGGTAGATCGGTGCAGGCCCCTGAGCTTAGAGTCCCTTGGATGCTTTGAAGCTCTGCTCTAATAACTGACTGAAGATGGTGCAACAAGAAAAAGGCCAGGTTAATCAAATCTGGTCTTTGGGGCTTTCCTCCACATTTACAAAAAAGTAACTGCTTTTTCTTAGCCACACCTCACTCCTCCACCTCCCATTTTTCCTCCCTTTCTGTTACTCCCTACCTCACTGCTTTCTGCAGCCATGCAGTAACCCCCCGCTACATCCTCCCCCTGTGTGAAACTGAATGTTTTCTGTCTTTATTTGACTATAGCATAGGTACTAAATAGTCCTCTCACCACACGTTCTCCCTCTTGATTGAAATGGTGACCCTCAACTGACGCTTTCCCCCTAATTGTTTTTCTTGTGGAGTCTTTTCTGTTCTGTTCCTTCCATCTGCTTAAGCAATTCGTGCCGATCCTGCCCTTGTATCCTGCTCAAAAATGAACAGGAGGGTACACTCTAATGCATTAATAAATACATTGACAAAATTAGAGTTCCACATTTGTAACCAAAAATCATTCTGAATTTCCTCGTCTAACTGAAGTCAGTGACTTTCCCCAGGCGTGTGCTGAAACTGGTTACAGAGGCACATTTTACACGTGTAGAAGTGATGAGAAGACAGCAGAGGTGAAAGGGAATATCAAGTTATTTAAGCGAGTGCAATCATAACAAGTAATGCCTTGTGTTTACAAAGATAGGCATAAAAGGAAGGGGAGCATTACTATGGAGAGCAGTGTCTCGTGTCTATAAGGCTGGCGTTGTGAATCTGAGAGCAGCAAGAGGGCAAAGGAGCTGTCTTTGATAAACATTTACAAAGTGATTTCTGTAGAACGTAAGAATGCAAATCTTTGCTGTTGAATAGCATAGATGGAAATGTAATTAAAGATCAGGAAGACAAATCCAGCACCGAAAAGAAAAGGGTTTAATTAGAAATCAAATATTTGATGATTTTGTGAGAAACATTAGTGCTGGTGTGGGCTATAAGATAACGTTTGAAATGAAGTGAACATGGAAACAAATGTTATTTTCAATCCCTTTAATTTGCTTCAGATAATTTTAGCCCTGAATGTGTAAGAGAGTCTATGTGATGCTTCTGGCCTAATATGGCATTTATCTTTTGAACAGGCATTTTATGGAGAAATAGTTCCTGCCACGTGTTGGTTTATATACGTGTACACACAGAGTCATTCCAGATTGTTATATGTACATCTAACGCTCTTACAAGTAATTTCCCCTGGGGCTTTTTAATGCTCTGATACAAAGGGACCATCTCAATCTGTTTCTGCTGGTGGTAGCAGAATGCCAATAGATTTCTTTTTCTTTGTGTGTGTATATTGAATGTTGACTATTGATGTGGTTAATCAATTTGATACATTTCAGTTTAGTAGCAGCAAAATCAATTCAAAAATGATCTCAGTTGATGACAAAATGTCTAACAAGACATTTCTGTACTACGCTTCTGCAGGAATATTCAGCAGGGGCGTGCTGCTTGAGAGAATTAAAACCTGTCCCAGTGTACTGGCTGGCTTTGGTGTGACATCTAACAACAGGTTTACCGTGTTTGGTATTGATGCGTTTTAAAAATAGCAAGTTTATTTGAGAACTTGGCACTTTAGAAAGTAAGGCTGAATGCTTCATGTATGTTTTCTACGCCAAAGAATTAGAGAAAAATGCTAACTACGGTATCTGACTTATCCCCACTTATAATCCACTTTCTGAGAGCTGAGTACTCTGGTGTTCAGTGGCAGTTTGGGAGCCAGGCAAGGATGAGGAGGGAATACAACAGAACAAACTAATCCCTGTTCCGGGGATGTGCTGGGGCAGAAGAGGCCCTGCCAAACCCCAGCCAGAGTGCCCTGGCCCTTCCCACACCTTGCGGCACAGGAGGGAGACCAGCCAGACCAATTCCCACAGACAAAAATTTATGTAACAGGCAACGCAGTTATGATTAGCAGGACCAGAAGGAATTAAATATATAAAACACATGTAATACAAACTTGTTAATATGCAGGGAGAAGCCTGTTGGAATAGACAGAGCCAGATCCAAATTAAATCAGTGGCTGTATCAACACTGAAATGTGGCAGCATCACTTTAATGGTGTCTGTTACAAAAGAAGAGCGTATCTTTCCAAGTGCATTCAGCTTATAACCTCCCAAAGTAGAGAGTAGTTATTTCTGCTCATAAAATAAATTTTATATGAAATATACCGGGAAGGTGTATTTTTACCTGAGTAAATACCAACAATGTTAGCTGTTTCTATCACTGTCACAAAATTAAGCAACCATATAGCAAACACTGTCCTGATCTTCAGGAGATTCTAAATCTATCTCAGTAACTGCATTTTTCGAGCCAGCTTTACTGCTTATGCATATGAAATAACTTCTTAGGGTCAGCTAAAGTTCATTAGTACGACGTATATGACATTTTGGGAGGAAGAATGTGCTGAATGTTTCTGCCAAAAGAACATACTTAAGGAAAAAGCCCTTATTTTCTTAGGTAATTTCTCTGCAAGCAGTGAATTATTTCCCACTGGAAGAAAAGCCATTGTAACGTTAGCAGGGACAAACCCAGCGCAGCGGAGAAGTGCCTCATTGCCGGTGATTCATTTCCCATCTGCTCCGCACACTGCAGAGGTAAACCCAGGCCAGAAGGGCGCTGATTTTGGGGAGATGTGGCAGCTCTGCCAACTGCCGAGCAGCTCAGCGTGCCTCCAGCATCACGGCCCGAACGTGGCTCTGCTACATCCACGAGTGCACAGAGAGCAGCGGAGGTGATCGGCCGGCCCCAGCACAGCCTAACCGAGCACAGATCGACTTTGTATGAACAGCGTTTTAGGAGCTCTCGGTACTTTTGAAAAGGTCTTAATTTTAACATTAAGATGATGCATAAACTTTCTGTGCAGGAATTATCCAATCTTAGTCACAACTCGAATTCGTTAAGTGTAAATTGCTGTTTGGTTGGTTGGCCTCTTAATGTTATCTATCCATTTTTCCTTTGGTCAGATTCCAAGAACAAATTACTTTATAAAATCAGCTTGATCCAGACTGTCTGTCAGTTTTTCTATTAAAAGTGATCATACATTATTTCTCTGTGCCACTAATGTGCAGCAGAGAATCGTTTCAAAAATGAGTTCTTGCACAACTGGGTGCCAATAGTAATAGGTTTGCGAGCAGGGCCTTTCCTGAGGTAATAACTTTTTACTTAAATGGATTAAGATACAATTTTCTGATGTATTTGGTCATTGTTTTGTTTGAGAAGTGATATTGTGGATATAGGATATGAAATTATCACCTAATTTCCCTGGTTCGCTAACACTTGTCATGGATACTGTGTCAGAGATGACCTGGGTTTAAATAGCGTATATTTTGGCTCCATCACCTCCACCCTATGCATACAGCCACTACACCACGTAGCTCCCCAGCGTGGAAAGCAGCAGCACGTGGGGGTAATGGGGGCACAGGGGGCCGTGACATTTTGTTGGCGATGGCCAGGCTGCCTAAAACCATACTCAGGCTGATGGCACAAACGCTTGGCTTCCTGCACAAGGAAGGAAACGTCAGGGGTGTCTTCTGATATTTTAGATTTCATTCTGCCCTTTTGGAGTGGTTTTATCCTTTTTAACATCTTACCCTTTTACTTGGATCCCATCCTGCACATTGCTCTTTGCAGAGGCCTGTGTTGCCTGCTGGGTTAGCCGTGCCAGCTCTCGGCCCACCTGCCTGTGAGACAGCTCTTACGCAGGGCAGGCCTGGATCTCTCTAATTGTCCCTTGCTGGGGACATTTAATTAAACAGCATTCCTCCTGTTGGACCAGGGCACTTGCAGGCGCAGCAAAACTGAGCAGTTAACATCGGGAGATACACGGGTACAAGGTATACAAAGAGCCATAGCTAAACTCTAGAATATTGCTGTATATATTATATTTGACATTTTACTGCTCTGTCTAATAATGCATTCCTCGCATCTTGTGCAGCAGTCATGTTACTTCATTATTTCAAAATTTAGAAGCTTTTGTTTTTCAAACTAAGACCCATGTTTCCAGTTCCTCATTATGGTGCTGGTTTAATTGCATTATTCCTCTCATTGTGAGATTGAATATGGCCATTCAGCTCGAAAAATGCTGCTAGAATAATGTAAATGGTCGAGCTTTGGTCTTTCCAAGGTATTTAAAATTCTATTGCTGTTCCCATAAGCCACAGACAGTGGGTTATTTTTCATGGACAGACAGTACATCCTTCTCTTGGGGCTTTTACAGACAGACTGTATAAAATGATAACGCAATGAATGGGGCACCTGCCATATTCTATCAGCTGCCTAAATCAGATGTTTCAGACAGAAATTCAATACAGTAGAATATGTTTCAAATAGATTTTCAGGTATAAGGTATAACAAGGAATTTCAGGAGTGTTCTTGATACATTTGCACCAAGATAGCTCTAAAGACATTTATGTTGCTTCAATAAAGATGTAGTTAAGATGCTTTCAAACCATCTTCAAAATAATAGAATGACTTTGGTACTCTGAGGAGCTAAGAAGAATATCATATTATTATATTTGACTATGATAGTGTCCAGAAGTCTTAGATATTGTGCTGCCTGTTGGATAAAATATTACCATTTTAGTGAGGAGTAAAAGGAGCATATTGTTCTAAAGAGCACTTTGGGGATGGAAAGGAAATGAAGGTTTTGCATGCAGGAATAAAACCCTTCCTTGTAATTTTATTTTTAAGTAAAATAAGCGCAATGGTGAACTATAAGTAGATCAACATGTGGTAATACTTTACATGCTAACTGCATGGTATATTTCTACAATGCAGAGCTGTTTATCCTGGCTTGTAAAAACCTGCTGCCCACGTTCCTGGTAATTCAGCAGCCCAGAGTGCTCATTATTTACATTGTCTCCTGTGTTTGATTTCCAAACTTGGAGTGAAAATCCACAGACTGAATCTTGAAGCCAAATTTCAGAAATAGCCTTCCTACCTGTAAGGAAATTGAAGTGTAATATGGATATGCTGTGGAGAAATCAGAGGTTTGCCTCTGGAACTATATTTGGCATCATGCAGAGTGGTGCAAATGATGACCATGACTTCTCTACCAAAGACAGGCAAAATGCTGCAGACAGCATCACTGGAATTCCTGGTGTGGCTTCTTGCCCTCTTGGTGCCCATTGTGTTGTTTCTCTTCCTGATGGTATGATATTTTCTATACTTTGTTCTGAGATCATTTTAAGTTTTGAGTAAGTACTTCATGAGGTTGAGTTACCTTGGTTGTCAGGTGACTGTGGATGTCTATCGGTCCTTCCCCATTTCATAGCATTCTTGAATTTGACAAAAAACACCACCACCAACAAACAGACCTTCACTGAGACATAAATCTTCTCTAAGACAGCATGGTAGGAACCAGTGAGGCTCAGAAAAGCTTAGATTTTGCACATACAAACCACTCACAGTTCGTGTTTTCCTTTTCCATCCAATATGTTTAATCCAAATATACTTAGTTGCTAATTATATCTGCAGTGACTTCTTCATTCTCTTCTAATGAAGCAGATCCTTTCATGATCCTTAACCATAATGAGAGGAAACTTGGCAACTGGTACTTTGAGCACTGCTTGTGACCTTTCCGTCAGGAGAAACTCTTGCTCCCTCCTGGAGAAAGCTTTTGAGGGCACAAATCACCTGCAAATGCAAGCTTGAATCATCATGTTACTAGACATCCCCAAACCCAACTTGAAGCAGTAAAAATATCCCAAAGTTTCTTAACTGACTTCCCAGAAGGAGGATTAATGATCCAGAAAATTAAGAATATTCACATTTTGTCAATGAAGAGATACTTTAATTTTAAATGTTCATACTTCATTTCCCTCACAGCCTTCAGCATAAGCACAGAGCTTTGTTCCTGAGTACTGTCTGTGGTATCGCTGTCCTTTCAGCCGTCCTTGTCTTTGGGAGCGTGTTTCTGCATGCCCCGTGCCACGGGCCTGGCTCTCACTTGGTCAGAAAGGCATTATTTCATGTGTTAGGAGGCACACACAGCAGAAGAGTTGGGTTTCTGTGTAGTCATGCCAAAGAAATTGGAGGCTGTTACTGCTTCCCTCTCACTGCAAAAAAAAAAAATATATTAAAAAAAAAAAAAGTGCCAGCCCCACTGGCCTTCAATGCGTGCATTTTCTAGCATCACTGAAGGGCATTGTTTGGGCCTTCCACAGCATCACTGTCTTTTCTCTTAAGCATTTGCTGTACAGTGGAACTCTTGGGCGATCAAATAGTTGACGCCAGCAACGTGAAATGTGCCGGGAATCGGTGGGATCTCTTTCTGGATGCTTGAGCTCCACTGCACGTCGCGTGTTATCGCATCAGCACGAGCAGAGTGCGGTACTGAGAGAGGCAGGTTGGCAGGGAGCGCTCGCTCAGGACATGCCAGAATTCACCACGTCTGGGCAGGCTTGTTTCAGCCTGGGTGTCTTGGTTTATTCTCAACCGTGGCTCTTCAAAGAGGGATTTATGTTGTTTTTTTTTTTACCATTACCATTTTGTGCAAGGCTAGACTCAATAGGTGGTGGGGTTAAAAGTAATTTTTATCATAATCTCATGTTTTTCTCCTGTTTTCCCCCTTGATTAGGACTAAAAAGGAACTTGAGTGTAAGTCTGATACCGCATCTGTTGTTTTATTCTGCATAGGGTGCAGTTCAGCGTGTGCCCTAGTCCCTGTGCAGCAAAGCCAGCAGGGATACGCGATATTTCCAATTCTCTCAGTGCTTTTACTGCAGTGCTGTTGACTGGGTATTGTGGATTGATTGCTCTCTGAAAGTGAACTCCTACTGTGCTGGCTCTTTGGCTTCTCCTGCGTGTTTTAAACACGCTGTCAGCTGTCCCCTCGAGCCCCAAACCACTCCTCTGAGTTCAGGCATTTGTACTAACCGGGCATCCCTAAGGAGCTGGCAGAGAGTCTCTGCGTGTTTATCTCCTTTGGTAAATAACGACTTGTGCCCGAGATAAGTCTAATTTCTGTGGAACTTCATTTAAAGCATGAAAATGCATGAGTTTTTGAGAATTAACCTTGATGTAACCAATTGGAAAATGTAGCTGTATTTTAATAGAATTATTTATAGCTGAGAAGTAATTTATAATTGCATGAGCAAGATGTTTTCCTATTCCATATAACCTGCATGGAGATGTGCAAAACACAAACTTACTTTTTTTTTTTTTCATTTTTTTTCCTCCTTTTCTTAGGAAGTTGGCACATAATCACGTAATCGTAGAAAGGATTAGGTAGATGTACATATGAGAAGAAAGAAAATATGTTTTGCATTAAAATTCCTAGTCTCTGTGACAGAAACACACATGACCTTTTTCTCAAAGTAAGCTCTGAACAGAACCAGCGTGAATAACGTTCCCAGACAGCGCTGCAATGCTGTGTTATTTACCTTGCTGCCATGTGGCCTTTTCTCCAAGGTTACAAACATCGTACTCGTATCACTGTTGGGCTAAAGAGGTGTGATAGCAAGCTCCTGCCCAAGCTAAGCTTCACTCCTCCCCAAAATGCGACCAGGGCTGGTCACCTGCCTCAATACGAGCAGGGTAAGCGTGGTGGATGTGGTACAGGGGTCCCCAGCCCCCCTGGAAATACAGTATTTGGAGTCTAATGCTGTGACTTAGGGAATAACAAGTTAAACGTTAACTTGCAAAGATGCGTCTGTGAAAATTTAGAGTTAACGCAATAGATTAAGTACCAGGAGAAAAAAATGACACTGTGCGCCGACTTGCTGCGCTAATTTGGCAAGCCTAAATTGCAAATAATCAGTGCTGGAGGTAGGACTGAGTGTACAAACAGCAGCGAGCAGCGGAACATCAGTTCATTTTTCAGCCTCTCTTCATTGATTTCTTATAGATTTAAAACCCCAAAATCTTACAGATTTGAAAATCTAGCCAGACGTTTTAGTGCAAGACAGAGAAGATGGTGTTTTTCTGAAAGAGTTCTGAAATAGTCGGAAAAGAGCGAAGTCGTTTGCAGCAGTAGGGTTTCTCGGCTTATACAATCGTGAGGAAGTTATCTATTTGGAACTAATGTAAAGAGTTTACATTTCATAGTTTTTCTTTATTGCAGAAATATTTTATGCAAATATTCGGGGTAGAAAGATGTTGCCAGATGGAAATGCAATAGTTGTGGAACTCTTCCTGGCGCTTTTGACAGAATATATAATGCCGAATGGCTTTATGCTAATGCCTTGCTCTGGAATTCATATTTTATAGCTACTTTGAAATGCAAATTTAAAAAGTTTTGAAACTGAAAACCTTGCCCTCTAAGAAATACAGTAGTATGCAAAGCAGTATTGAGCTGTGTTGGCTCCCAAGTATTGTCATGGCAGTGTGTAAGGGGATGACCATCGTGGTATGAAAAGTGAGCTGGAAATCCTGAATGCCACCTGTCCTGCAGGGACTTTCTGCTTTGCTGGGCAAGTGCCACAGGAAGCTATCGAGCTTTGGAAGAGCACCGCTTCTTTCCAAGGGGGGCTGCTGAATATTAAGGATCCAAGAGATGTGTAAATACCACCAAATTAACGTGCCGGGTAGTCAGCAACGACCTGATTGTAAAACGGCCAGCGTGGGCACGCGGGGTGTGCTCGCGGTGATCCAGCTTGTAGGGTCAGGGTCTCAGGTGTCAGCTAACCTTAGATATAGTATTGCAGTGGCAAGTATCACGATATTGAAGATCTGGTTTCCTACCTGTTATATCTTATGTGAATTACTGCTAAGGTGAAGCTCTGGGCAGAGTCATAGAAAGAAATAACAGCTGGAGGAAAGCTAAAAGGCAACAGCACTTCACCCACTCACAGCCCGGTCCCATTCCCACATCTCTCCGTTCTCCTGCTCACACATAAAACACTAATCCCTCAGTGCATGTGGTCAGATCTGTTTAAGAATTATTTACTCCCTAACATAAAAACTTCTCAAGCTAGCTTGAGTTTATGTGGTGACTGCAGCGAGTTTCCCTGTAACCTAATGGTACTTAATCCTGCCCAATTCTCAAGCCCGTATTTACCAGAGCAGCAAAGGGATTTGTAGCCTCTCCAGCATTTATTGTATCCTGGCCCCTTGCTGCAGCACTGGCACCAGTTCTGGCAAGGCAATTATCTTCAATCCTCGGTGTTTAAAAAAAATTATTATAATCCAAAAAGTGGAAATCTACACATGCCATCCCGCTGAGCAAAGGAGAGTCTGAAGTATGCTGAGGGTGATCCAAACTTGAGAGTTTTTGGACTGGCATTCAGCCACGGCAATAAATTGCAATTCATAATCTGCTAATATAGTGCCAAATCATGGCTGTGTTCTCAGTTTAATTTATAAAGCGACTATTTCACTGATGTGTAAGGGGTATTTTACATGCTGGAAGTATTAATGCTCATTGTGTGCATGATTTGCTGTTTCAGTATGGTGCAGTCAATTCATTCCCCATCAATGAGCACGCAAAATTAAGAGCTGACAGAAATGAAAGTATGTAAAAGTGGGAGGAGCCTTCTAATATTCACCCATATTGGAGCACAGATTTTCCAATTACTTCTTTAAAATTGTTTTGCTGGAGCTGAAGTTGTGAACTCCATGGGCCACAAGCAGAACTTGTACAAATTACTCCAAAGCAGAAACATGATATATGAGGAAATATGTTCTGTATTTATATTTTATTAAAGTCTTAACAGTGGGAAAAGCTGAAGTCACATTTAAGTTGGTTCATTGCAATTTTTTAATGGAATATAACTAGTGTATTCTCTGCCAATCTGCAGATGAGGAGCAGAAAGGTCTCACAGCATCCTTAGTTGCTGAACCAGTTATTTGTCACTCCGAAAGTCTTAGGACAAAGTCAGAATTCCCATTAATTCTTAAACAGCTCAGAAAGCAATGGAAGAAAAGACCCACCTGGTCATTCCGCGAGGAAGTGGGGATTTTTCAAATTATTTTTCATAGCAGAACCATAATTTCACACATCTGACCAACCTCAGCTAATCAGGAATGAATCGTGCTGCATTCGACACATTTGAGGTAAATTAGGGATCACCATCTGGCAGACAGATTCCCTTAAAATTGTTCTCCTTTTTTAATTAAAACATGCTTTAATTAAAAGCAGACATGTCAAGAAGTGCTGTGCGTCAATTACTTTAGTGACAACAGTTTCCAGTTTTGGAGGGGCACGTGCACTAGGAAAGGATTTTTTCTTGGGTAATATTGTATGCGATCAGGACAAGCATGGGAATAGCCTACTTCCCCTAATCCTATGGCACATTAGCATAATATGTAACATAATCAGTGACCATTTACCAGAACCCAGACTAAACAGGACATCAGGGATATTACTAGTGAGAAATCGTAACTCTATGTTTTGCTATCTTGATCTCAAGTGCATGAGACTAAAAGTGAGGGGGATGGATTCCCAGTGCTCCAACTGGCTTTAAAGGGCGTAGTGTGGGGGGAAATGTGCTTTGGACACAAACTATGACCAGAATTATTAAGATAGCGTGACATTCCTAGCAACCAAATGTGATTTTTTTTACACATTTCATTAATCATCCCGCATGCACAGTGGCTGCTGCTGCCCACGCGAATAATAGCTGTACATGGAAATTAGGCAGGGATGTATGTACGTTCTGACATGCATCGCTTTCAGAAAAATTTCTGTTAGGTCCGAAGCTCTGCAGCAACATCCCCGTTTCATGTTGGCACAGGATGCTCCGTATCAACTGCAGGGAAGGTGCATAAATGTGTGCGTGTGCTTCTACAAACACCAGGAATATGCCATTTTTTTTTTATCGTGTATAAATTATTCTTCAACAACCCACAGAAGAGTGATCTCACCTCATCCAAACGTTAATGTTTTGCTCTCCTGCTGTGTTTTATAGCTGACTACAGCAGGCTCCAGGACACAGCGGGGCTCGTGTAACGCCATCCTCCCAGCTTTGGTCATCGTGGTGATGCCCAAGCAGATAAGCTCAGTGCACTTTCAGGTGCGCCATCTCCATCTTTATCTCAACCCACCAACTGCGAGTTTCCCGTGTTTTCTGTGCCGTGGTCATCACAGTGTTAATTAACCCTTCGTCACTCAGAGCAGGGAGAGGGTAAATCTAAAGGCAAGCTGGGGCTGTGGGAAGGGAGGCTGCCCACTTGCTGACGTGTTTAAGGCAAGTGCTATATGCCCTGAGCAGTTTATTTCGGCAGTTCCTTTTGAGAAAGTAAGCCTAAAATATCCTTAATTGAATTAACAACCTTATTTATTGTTGGTGGCACCAGTCGTGAAATAAGAGGACCTAGATATCATAGCCTGGAAGCAGATTTTTGAGAGCTGGCAATAGGATTTTTATTCATTCACAAAATGCTGATTTATAGCATTTGGAAAAAACATGACAGAAAATATTAAAATCCAACTGTTCATCAAGTGTCCTGGTGCAAACAACTGATCTGCTGGTGAGAGCGGGGGGGATTAGGGTTGTTAAAAGCAGAGCTATCACAGTTTAATCTTCCTCACTAGCTGAAAAGGTTTGAATGTAGAGTTATATTTATTCAAATGACCCTCAGAGCTTAGGCACCTTCCCTGTTCCTCCTTGTGCAAATAGTATTTCATCTTCTCATTTTAGGAGAGTGAAGCCAATAAAAAGGAATAATTTTAGAAATATCCTGTTTTAAAATATTTTCTCACTTAATTACTTGGGATCTTCAGAGTAACAAGGTATTTAAATACCGATGAGAAACTCACTGTACGTATTCAATTTACTTCATACCTGTTGTCCTGAAAGCATTTTACATATATAGGTATAGAAAGGGTTTGTGGAGCTCTCTTGTCTTTAACGGACTTGCATTTCTCTCCCTGACGCATTAAAGCACGAGGGTGTCTGCCTGGTTTCTTGTCTGTCAGGCAGATCTGTAGCACTGTAGTAGTAGTAGGTCCTCCACCTGCATGGCAGTGGCGTCTTTTCACTTGTGGATGATTCTTTCTTGTACGTTTCATAGTTCTCCAACATTTCTGCGTGGATCAGAGGTAAAGAGGTGGCACTTCTAAACTCTGAGGAGTTTAAGAAAATCAATGATTTATCACCAGTGCTTCTTTGATGTTGGCGTGCTCTGAGTTCTTTGCGTTTTCTCTTAAAAGACAAAAAGTGCAAAGGTATTTTCATAAGAATATCAGGCCCTTTTTTCCTTTCTTTCATAAAGTTCTGAAATACAGGGCACGAATCGATGGCATTGGGAACCAGTAAAGATATCTGTCTTGTTGTGCAGGCTGACGAGATGACTCAGACAGCAAGAAATAGTTATATCAGAACAGAGTGAACAAAAGGCATCCATCTTGTCATTATTACTCAAGGAAGTGATCTTATGTGTCATCACATTACGCTTTCTGAAGAGCTCTGAAATTCATTTACCAGGTGCAGGCCTTGGGAACTGGGAAACCACCTTTGGAGCCCATTTCTCATCCCTCTTCCCTCCCTCCGTCAGGGCTCGCCTCGTCCTCTACCTCCGCACAAATTTCTTCCCTCTCTGCACCCATCGTGCACAGGTGAATTGTCAGCGGGAAAAGGGCTGCTGCATCCCTCTTCATCCTCTTCATCCCTCTGCATCCCTTGAGAGAGGTACAGGAAAGAGTTTGAATCTGTCCCGGGAGTGGATTTTCACTTAATACCTGAATGCAGCCCACGGTGTGATAGGTAGAACTTCATGGAAATTGTTAAAAACATGAGGAGAAAAATACTGTTCTCAGAGCTGACAGCGCAACGCTACTACTCTGTTACCAGCAAGTCAGTTTGATAGCCAAAATTAAAGTGCGCGGGAGAAGCAGAAATTGATGGTTGCATGGGCGTCAGGGAGGCTGGGGTTTTAACCTGCTGGAATACCTTCATTATGTGAAGATTTTTATCTTTTCTTTGGTTTCCATCCAAAACTATTTCACTTTTTTCATTGTGATTGATGCTTTTACAGTTGAAAAGTTTTGGTTTTAGTATATAAATACTAAAGATAGAGCACATGAAAAAAAAAAAAAGGGGAAAGTTTGGCTCTGCTGTCCTTGCAGTAACCCAAAACGTCTTCTGCAAATGCAAAGAAAGAGCAAATCAAGAAAACCTGTATGAAATTGAGATTAATGGGAACAGTGCGTGAGCAGAAGAGGTTTAAGTGATTCAGACGAGAAAATCCCCTCCTTACAGGCCAGAGAGCCCAGCCAGGGGTGGTCAGCACCCGCTGGCCTCCCACCGAGCCTTCCCAGGGCCTGGCAGCGGGATGGTGTCGGACCAGGGCTTGGGATGAGTTCTGGGACGTGCTCACCTTCATCATCCTCCTGCCTCTGTAACGCAGAGACCTTTCAGAGCAAGCTGACCTTGCCTGGTGGCTGGCAGGCAGCTAGACGTCCCACATCTAAGCAGCTAAATTAAATGATGTCAGAGCCCTTCTGTGCGCAGCTTGGTAACTGGGACAAAGAAACCAGAATTGGAAATTATAGCTCCTGCAGCTTTTGAAATGTTTGCTACGCTCAGTATAAACTGAAAAACCTGAATGAATTAAATAAGTAAATAAAAAACAGCTGGTTTCAGTGATCAGCAAGCTGGACAAGGATACGGCCATGGTGTGGAGGTGGGGAAGGTGCAGTGAACCTCTCTGATCCTAGACATGAAACCTAGAAAAATGTTTCCACAATGATACTAAAATCTTAATAACCTGTCAAACGTGCTGTTCAGAAGACATTTGGAATGAGAAATAGCTCAAAGATTTCCAGCTGAACAATGCGCAGTTCATTATACATCCATCAAAAGCCAAACTGAAAGTTAATTTAGCTCAAGTCGCTCTGCTGATGAAAGCCAGAGCCTACCTTTTAATGTCAGGGACGAAAACTGGTGGCTTCAGCTGGGACTTCCTCGCTGCCCGCGTGTACAAGGATTATGCTAAGTTCAGGGAGAGAGAAACCTCGCTGGGAGTGGCCAAGTGCTGGGAGGTGTTGCCGTTTCTAGAAATAACTGCTACCTAAATGCACAGATGATGGCGGGGAGAAACAAGAAAGGAGAGGAGAGCTCTGTGAACTGCTCCGTTAACTGCTTCATGGACCTGACAGGTTTAGCTTCGGAATCGCACCCCTCAGGCAATCCTTTTGGACAACCTCATTAGCAAAAACTGATCCTCTAAAATATAGTGCTGAGACTAAACAGAGGAGAAATGCGGAAAAAATTCCGCTGCCATCCGGAATGGCATTGGTACGGCGGCTCTGCTGCATGCCCGTGAAGCTGGCTGGGCCCTCCCGGCACCACGAGCCCCATGGGCAGGGCAGCCAAAATTTGTGTTGTGTGTGATCTGGGGGGGGGGTTGGCCCCAGGTGCTCCAGGCTGGGCACCCGTCTTGTGGGTGCTTTTGGAGGTGCTTCAAACTATCGGGCGAATGGGGCTGTCCTCGGGGAGTTTGCCCCTGGGGATGGGAAATCCATGCCCTTCCCTCCTGTTACATTTGCACAGACACTCGAGCTTTGCGTTTCTGCCTGGTGTCACGGTGTTTTACTTGCAAGTCCTTACTTTGGTTTGGGAAAGCTGATGTGGTCGTGGAAATATTCTTGCTTTTCCTTAGAAGTGGCGTGTTTGTAACAGGGACTTCTTAGCAGACCTGCTGTTCCAGAAAAGAGGCGTTTTAGATCCAACCGAAAGATGGTTTTAGCGAGAAAACTAACAACAGAAGCAGACACACTCCTTGGTTATCCCATTAAGGACAGCAGAAGATCTCTGAATGCTTCGGTGCCATAAGCCCCGAAGATAACTTTTGCGAAGGGAATCTTTAGCAAGGCGGTATGGCCAGATCGGTGACTTACCTTTCGTGTAATTAATAGCCGCTATCTCTAAAGTCTTTGGCAGGGAATAAATTAGGTGGGGACCGAGGAGAGGAAAGAGCCATTACTCTTTAAACAGGAGGTTACATTTCTGAAGTGCGCAAGTAGTTAATTAGGATGTGGAAGCTAATTTAACAAAACAGGAAGATTAAATGAAGGTGCTTCGGCTGCAGATGAAGCCAGGAAATTTGAACTCCTGGAAAAGTACAAATAAAATATTAACGCTGAGGTTGCACTCGCCACCCGCAGTCTCCCCATGCCCAGGGGGAAAATATCCGGAGCAGGGCTTCCTCCTTCCTTCCCGCTTTTGCCTCGCCAGCTTCTGAGTTTCTTTTCCCCAGATTGTTGCTCGTTGTTTGTACGCATGGGACGCAGAGATAGCTAAACTTACGATGAAATCTCTTATTACAATGCTTGTAGAAAAGGTGCAAATTAAGGGTTTGTGCTACGCGTTGCGTGTGAATGACAGATAGATCCTGCCTTGGGCTCTTGCTTTATAATAAAGATATTGGGGGAAGAAGCTGATTTAGTTCCAGCGCACAGTATTAGGTACAGTACTCGCTATATTTCAGGAGATAAACCACAGCTAGTGATGACTCATCCCCGCTGCAGCAGTAATTATAGTTCAGCCAGAAAAGATGTAACAGAATTAATTCAGGAATGTTTAGCCTGAAGGCATCTGACAGCATTTAGAAAACGTGTGAAATGCATTTTCTTTGGGCAGCGTTTTTAGAAGGAAGGCTTTTTGTAGATTGGCTAATCTGTGTGGAATGACCTAAAAAAAAAAAAAAAAAAGTTTCCCACCTACCCGGCCCCAAACCAACTCTTTTTGCTGTTTTTAATGGCATTTGTCATCCTCCGACCACGAGCATGAGCAGCAGCCCGGGGGGGGCTGTCTGCAGCCCCTGATACAACTAAGTGTTTTATGGGCACAATTAAGTGTCTAATATCTACAAAAGCCTTACCTCTGTGCTATGTATTTTTGTGCTAGATACTTCCCCGTTTCCTACATAAATTAGTTGATGACTGTCTTAGCTTTGCCTTTCAGTAAAAGGATCTTAATTACACAATAGACGGAGCACAAAGCCCTGTCCCGGTGCCCTCCCGACAATGGAAATCGGTGATAAAATGCATTAAAGCCTTCACTGGTATTGTTTACACATTTACAGCAGCGGTTGTGGTCTCCAGCGATAGAAAAGGCAATAAATAAAAGCTGTTAGGATTGTTCTTTTCATTATCATATGATTTTATTGCCTTTGGTGCCTTAACCATCCATGCGTAGAATTGACTGATATCACTCGTAATTACTGGAAATAACTACTCTTAATTCTCCCGACCGGTAGTTAAAGCTTTATCTGACTTGGGGAGCCCACCAAGCTGGGAAAAAAGAAGCCAGAAGGAGCGTGCAAGTGTGCAGGCGATGGTGGCAGGCAGGCGGGTGGGTGTGAGCCCAGGCACACTGCAGGGGGGAAGCGGGGGCATGGGCAGAGCCCCCTGCATCACACACAATCCGAAGCTCAGGGCTTGGGGCTTGCTAGCTGTGCCTGGAAAAGCAGTGGAGGATTTGGTTTTTAATGAAAAAAAAAAAATAGGTTTTCTAGGAAGAAAGCTACTTTCTATGCATAATTTCCATTTTCTTTTGAAAAAAAATCAGGAATTGCATTTTTTTTTTTTCCTAGGCTTTTTAAAGAAAACTCAGGAGTACAAATAAACCCCATAATCATCAGCTTTTCTCCAGCCCTCCCAAAGAAGTCTCCTTGCCTTGTACTTGGAGTAATTGCATTTGCAGTTGTTTCTGAAGTAAAATGTTGAGATGTTTTCACCCTGACACCGTCCCAGTTCAAGCCAGGACCATACGCTGAAATGAGGGTGAAGCCTCCATCAATTCCCTGGCAGACCATAATTCTTCGTCATTGCAGATTCATCCTTGGATCTGTTTTATGGCTGATGAAGAAGGTCTGATCGTTCTAATTCATTGATTTGTTTCCACCTTATCTGTGGCTTTGATATAATCATCGTAGCTTTCCATCCTGATAAAATTGCAATGAATTAGCCAGATAATAAAATTGCTTAAAAGCAGATTAATTTATTTAACCTATTTAACCTATTTTATATGCTGCCTTATTCTTTCCTGCAGAAGCATATTCCCAGGGAACATTGCATATGTATAAGTTACACCAGAAAGGAGGCTTAAATCTGCAAAGCTATGTAAAGTGTATTTTAGTTTTACCTTTCACGCAGTCAATCACGCCTGTAAGTGCAGAAATTGTTATAGACCAGCCAGAGATAGACAGTGTCTTTTTTTTTCTTTGCTGCTTTAAAGTCCTCTCAGTTATACAGTATTTTGTGAAAAAGTGATGTCTCGCTAGTCAACATAAGGAATGTGGAGACATACTTTAAAGAGTTTACTTTAACAGTTATGCATTTAAATTGTTCCATTAGAGTGGACGTGCTCTCCCCTCCGCCGATAAAAATCAGTCTTAAGAGAGCAATGTAGGCTCTTCAAGGAATTATTTTTGCTATTTCAAAGCGTAATCTGCTACCCGTTTTATGAAAACAATGATTTTATACAAATGAAGCAGTCTTCAGTTTAACCTTTCTGGCCACATATTTGTTTTCTGCAATTGCCATGTGATGTTATCATCTATTATTACAGATTTACTGAATAAATGAGTTAGCAGCAACTTGATCAGGCCCTGAAGGCACCGTATGGATCCAGACTTCTCGATTACCTGCCCCTCATTGCTCTGTACCAGCCAGCAGCAGTCACCAGGAGGCGAGTAGTTATCCTGAGCATTGAAAAATAGAGGTGGGATATACAACATTCTCCTGCAATGGCTTTTGTCCATATAAAATAATAACAGGAGCTGAAATAGGAGCAGGCAGCAATTTAACACCTGTAGTATTCGGTATTCTAAAGAATTTAAGAGAAATTTAAAGATAAGTTGGAATATTAAAATACTCTCACAGTAATTCATATTATCATAAAGATATTAATACCTCAAAAATACCTCTACAAAAGTCTGAAGCCAGACTCATTACAGGGAAAGGTGATATTTGCAGGACTCTGAAGTAAATCTCTGATGCCAGAGACAGTCTGTATTCGCCGTGTTCTCCATAGGACCCAGAATCTTCTGGGCTGTTTATTGCGTAGCAGCTGGAAGACAGCTCTGGAGGTCTTATTTCTGTGAGAAAAACAGCTGATATTTCCAATTACCACTTATTAAGATATTAAAATAGATTACAACAGTTACAGACAGGATCCAGTATTTAAAAAGAAATAAATCAAACCTGCATACTTTGTATTTGCTCAGTGACAGCTAGAGCCTGCCACGGCATTTCAAGTCAGCTAGCTCAATCATACACAGAAGCCCCGAATCCAGACTTTGATGGTCCCACTTCTTTGCCTTGATGTTGTTCGCAGCAATCGGTGTGAAAGCGATGTGCAAAGCCAGCTAGACCTTCAAAAAATTGTTAGTGTAAAACTCCGTAGAGAAACTTCTAGATTAAGGAGGAGATCAAAGTAAGATATGGCAAAATAAGGACAAGCACATATTTTTAATCATGTTTTTCACTGGGTTTTAATTTGAATTAATGGTCAGGACCTCACGTGCCCAGCCAGCATCAGACATAGCAGCATTGGGGCATTCCAGGCACACACAGGACACACAGCCTGCGTGCACGGGCACGGACATGTATGCTCACATCCCTGCAATCTTCCCAACAATTCCCCTTATCCCCCAGTTCTCAGAGGAATTTGTAAGGCATTTACAACTGTCAGTGCGTGCGAAGGAGCTCAAGCAGCATCAGCCAGCACATGTTTTAAGAAATAGGTGTCTGAGCTTGTTCGTGCCCTGGAGAAGCATATTTCTGCAGAGCCAAGGGAAGCAGCACCCGATTCTTCAGACTTTGGGGCTCCAGCAACCGGAAGAATGCTAATTATGTCTCTGACCGCTGTGCATCCAGAAAACGATCTAATTGTAGGTCCCTTTCCGAGCCTCATGCTCCCTGTGTGCCTGGCAGTGCCAGCTTTCAGACAGCATCCCGGTGGGTACCTCTTGTCTTAAACCAGGTGAAGGCAAACCTGCAGGCTGCCACTTTACGAAGCTTCCCAGGAGGTTTGCTCCAGATTCGGCGGCCTTTTTTTTGGAAAGCTGCTGTTTGTGGGGGTGGAAAGCAAAGCAACCTTTCCAAGGGAAGACGCTGCAGTGCTCATACCCCAGATACCCTCCGCTGCCTCTTGGGGCTGGCTGGCCCTGGCTGGCGTGACGGGTGGCCTGCTCTCTTCTGGTGTCCCCAGGCTTTTTTGCATTCATCTACGAAGCCTATTAGCATTGTTACTCTTTGTATTATCCTCATCTTCTCTTTCTACCTAGGAAGCTATTTGGAAAACAGATTTATTTTTAAGTATCTATGTCTTTTGATTTGTAGTTCTAATTACAAATAACGACTTGATGTGTCACGTTAAAATGATCGTCCTGACGAGTAAATTGCAAGGTTCAAAAGCCGAAGATCTTTCTCACCAAGAGCAGCATTTTCTGGGAAAGAAAGCATAGAATTACACTGAATGATCATTTTCATCGCTGCGAGAAGTACAGCACCATCCTCTTGTGCTCTCCCAGTAATGTATTCACGGCAAATAGCACTGACTTCGCTGCTGGCACTTTCTCCGTGATTTAACGTAGTTCAACATCAGCCCAGAGTATTGAATGTTTTGGGGGTTTATTTTATTTTATCTTATTTTTGAAGAAGAGCTCTCTCTTTTGAGATGAGGTGCTAGGAAATGTGCTGACCTTCAATTAAGAAGGTTTAAGACAGGGCAGCTTTGGTAACTTTTGTTGGCCAGCTAAGCTGAAGAATAAAACACAGTCTTGTCTGTCAGGGATGACATAGTTAAGAAGCTGCAAGTCTGAGCACATGGCCGTACTTTGACAAGGCTTGAAAACAAGAAAATTCATAATCAAAAAACAGCTAGTTTTGAAAATTTTGCTCTCAGTCTGTGCCAGCATGGACCTTTTAGGGTTTTTCATGCGTGGCAAGAGAAGAGGGGGAGAGGCTGCGATCCATCAGAGAGCAGGAGCCACTCGGGACTGGGGACACGTGCGTGGGGTCTACGGCTCGAAGACATCATTGTGCTACTCACCGTGGTGGCTACTGTGACTCTACGGTATTTCCTCTTTACACAGCCTCTGCAAGAGCAACCTCCTACACTTTGGCCTTGGAGTTTATTTTAGCTGAACAGGCCTTCTTCCCCACTTGAACAGTAAGCTCCCTGAGTTTATCTTTTAATTATACTCGCTGAATGGTGGTGGTTTTCTTCGCGGAAATATGAACCCCAATGCAGACAATGTGTTACCCGGCGTAAAGGCCTGCCTCAGAAGCAAGGCACACTTTGCTGGCTTTTAAAGCACTTAATTTGAATCTTTTGAGATAGCGGCCAGAGGAGAAATAATTTCCTATAATCTGACTCAATTTCCATAAGAGCCAGGTTTACTGAAGCATCCCGTGCTGGGGGGAAGCGCGCAGCCAGCCCGGCCAAGCGGAGGAAAGGCAAATTCCTCCTCCTGCATGATAAGGGCCTCCTAAGGGTGCTCCCCGAGCGACAGCATCTGCCAGAGGGGGAAAACGAGGAAACTGAATGCCACACGCTTTTAAATAAACTGGGTAGTATTTCTGAGGAGGTTAGTTGGTATTAGCACTGCGTTAAGTACAGGATGTCTCAGGATGCGTCCCAAAAGACCTCCCCTCTCTGCAGTGGAGACCTAGGCATCCCCAGCAGCTCGGTGCTATCCAGTTTTATCAGCTCAGCCTTTGGAGCACTGAACGCTTGCATAATTCAGCAAATAACTCTGGGCAGAGCCACTAAACAGGAGGCTATAATTTAGGCAGTGCCGTTTATAAAGCAGTTTGCCAAGGATCGACCCGAACCTGTTATACAGCAGCCGTTACCAATTGCAGCTTGCAGATGAATGAGAAGGCAAAATTTGAAGGTTTCAATGGGGCTGGTTGTGCCTGGTGCCTTCCCACCCCCAAAGATCATGTCTCAGCAATCTCCCCGCAGCAGCAGCAGCGAGCCAACAACTCAAAGGCGAGCCCTCAGCCCGCCCTGTGCTCAGCCAAGGTGCGTCATAGTGAGCGTTTAGATTGTGAAAAAGAAAAAGGGGGAAAAGAAAAAAAAAAGAAGGCATATATGAAGAGTTATGACTTTTCGGTTGCCATCTACCTTTGATTTCCAGACTAATTTGTTTCTGAGGGTTATGAGTTTCACTTAGATGGAGGATATGCTCTAAATCAATCTCATGGTTTTGCCAAGATCTTTATTTAAAACATTACCCCTTAAATTACACAGCAGTTACCTGACAGAAAGATGATTGAATTAATGAGGGATTATTACAATATTCTTGATTTGAAAAATTAGAAAACAACACCTCCCTCTGTCCTCGGGAGAGTTGGCTGTTTCATTAACAATTAATAGAAAAAATTGACACTGTGAGAGCTGCAGATCATGCTTACTGTGAGCAATATAAAATAGAGAGTGTTAGTCTCAAATATATTTAAAGTAGTTTCCCCTGAACCTGCCAGCTCTCGTTTGAAAAGGTTCAGTGTCTGCCTGCTATTTTGTCAGACACTGTATGGAGAAATGGAAACCAGCAAAGTAAATTGCTCTTTTTTTTTCCCCCCTGGTGATAAAAAAGTCATTACCGTGAAGATCATTTATCTCTCTGAACAGATATTGTATTGTTTGTTGAGTTTCTTTCCACATAACTTTCCCGGGTAGGGCTGTGGCACTTAGGGTAATCCCAGATACGCCACTCTCAGCTGTTATTTATCGTTTCAATGATAGCTATCATTTTACTGAAGCCAGCTTGAAACTGGCTTCCTCCACGGGAAGCTCAAGCGATGCGAGCATCAGTCTCCCAGCCCACTGCAACCCAGGAGGGCTGGGCTGTGAATTCACTGCTCCATCGTGCCCGTGTGTCCACGACCCGCTGAAATCCACAGGGGTGAAGTGGGACTGAAGGGGGCTCACTGGCACCAGAGCAAACGGTGTCTGTGGAAGATGCTCTTGCCTCTACCACCTGTCAGAGCCCGAGGGGCAAAATAAGGCTACAAATTCTGTAGAGTCTGGTTTAGGGAAGAAAGCAATATACTGCAGATTTCAATATTTTTCACTATATTTAGTGTGTGTATGTGTGTATATATATATATATATATATAAGCCTTTTTTATTAAAAAGAAAGATATTACATGTTGTTTGGCGCCTTGCATCATTTTGCCGTTGCCCCTGAGGATGTGATAACTCCATGACAGTGAATCCTGACTCAGGAACGGAGGCTTGTCGGAGGACTGCCATTTTCGGTCAGACACTAAGGCTTGTTATTGATAGCATAAGGAAAAAAAAAAAAAGAGAAAAAGGAGAAAAAAATGGAGAAAAGTCCTGTGGTTGTGAAAAAGATGAGAAGTCGCTGATCAGGTGCGTCACTATTCTGGAGGTGTTATCTGGTGTCTCTGGGCCCCATGCTGTGATCAGGCGTCTGTGAGCGGGCAGGGACAACTCCCCTCGTATCTCCTGGACATCGTGTCCGTGCCTGAGCACAGGCAGGCGATAGGTGCTATCATGAGTTGCTTCGCTCTTTCTCTTCTTAATATTTTATCTGTTCTGCTATGCAAATAGATTCTAGTGTCTGTCAGAGGAGTATTTATTGGCACAGATGTGCTGCCCACGGGCAGCTGCGCTACGCACCCAGGCAAGGGCCATGGCTGCAGTTCTTCACAAAGAAAAATCCCTTGATCTAAAGCCCTTGATCTGTGTGAAAGCTGGGCTGGTAGAAGATTTTGATGCAGGGTAGCTTTTCTGGGAAATTTGTAAAGGTGCTGGCCCGTATTTGCATTATTTCTTTTTAGTTGCAAGCGCCATAGAACATATTTTGACTCAGCCTTGCCAGCATAACCACCACAAATTGTAAGGATGGTGTATTTGCCTTGTCCTTGCTGCAAGCACATTTGCAGTGGCTGTTCCAGCAGCAGAAGGAAGCGGTACCATCAGATCCACAGATCTACCTGCTTTTTAACAGGGAAGGCACAAAAGTGCCTGGAACTGATTTTTCTCTTCATTACTGCAAAGAGAAAGGGCTCAGCAGAGTTTCTGCGGAGAAGGGGAGGAAATTTCTTTCAGAAGTATCTCCAAATCTGTGAATAAAATGTTCTGTCGTATCAGCAAATAGCGCTGCCTGTTTATGGGAAAGACTTCTGCTTCAGCTCTGAAGAAGGATTTAAAAACATTTTCAAGGCACAGCTTTTACACTCGCTGCAAATTATTAAATTTCCGTCGCCTCTGACAGTGCGTTTGACCAGTGTGTTTGATGTCTGACCATAAAAGTGGCAGTCAAGGGTTTTTCCAAGGGAATTTCTCATGTGGCTACACGGGTGCAGCAGTACCTGGGCCCAGCGTATCGGTACCCACCTGGTCCACCTGAGATCTTTCCTTCAGCCCGAACAAGAACAAGAATCCCTCAGCCGACACATCCTGCACATACGCACGCTGTTAAGGAGCAATGAACCCAGCCTGGAATAAGAAAGGCTCACGATTAAAAAGAAAAATCCGTCATGCCCTTGGGGACACCGTGCCAGAGGAACAGGTCCTGGGGGTCACCAGACTCTGATGGGCAGGAGGGCATCGGTGGGAGGTGTGAGCTGCTGGGACCTGGCCAGGGGAGAAGTGAGAGGCTCGTGCCTCTGCCCGGGAGCACTGCTCCTCTGCAGCGGCTGTGCCTCTGCCCGAGCTCACTTTACATTCAAGCCAGCAGGTCAGTTAAAAAGTCTCAGGCTGCTCTACTGCTATTCACATTCATTAAAATTAGGCTACTCCGTTCCTATCGTATTAACCTTAAAGGGGGTAAATCGATGCTGTATTTTCACTTGGGCGTGATGCCGGGTAGGCTGAGCATTCGCGCTGCGTGCCCTGCCCCGGCTGTGCTCACCTCCCCAGGAGGTACCTTATAGCTGAGGGCCAGGGGGCTGTAAGTGCCTCCCCCTGCTATTTTTTTTTTAAATACATGTATAAACACACAAACACAGTTGTTAACATGTGAAATGCAGAGCAGATAAAATCGCACTTCAGCTTCAGCTGCCTCAAAAGACAAACTCAAACCCACCACCGTCGCGTGCTCTATTGCTGCGTTTTCCCTCGGAAGCTGCCGCCAGCCCAACGCGCATTTTTCAGCGCTTCCCTTCCCACCGGGCTCCCTCCAGGAGCAGAAGCACCGCGTCCCAGCATCGCTGCCTTCCTGCTGAATGCATCGGCGGGCAGACGGAGCCCCCGTGCACGTCCCTGGCAGGCTCACAGGGACAGCGGCGTGCCCGCAGGCACACGGCCACGGCTGCCCCCAGCGCTCCCAGTGCTCCCCATGAGGCAGCCGCTGCCTTCCCAGGCTGCTGCACCGCCGAGCCCCGGACCCAGAGACCCTGCCTCAGAGCTGCCAGCTGCCAGGATTTGTACTTCACTGGCTGCAATGCCTTTGGAAAATTTCCTTTGAAGTATATATTTGCCCGGAATTCTCTTCTTTTTCTGAAAAAAAGATTAACTCATTAAGGGTTTGCAGCGAATGCCACTAGATGCCTGGCTATGAGAAGCAGATGAGGTGGGTGACAATGCTGGCTGGACTTTCGGGGTGGAGGGCGGGGGGAGCTCTGCTGTGCCTGGTTACAGTGTCGTGGCTGGTGATTTCTCCTGAAAGGCTGCAGAAAGGCCGTTTGCCTTCATGTTCTTGTACCGGCCAGAGCATCCCCTCCCTGGTGCGCTGTGCAGGGCCTGGAGGGAGGGCAGGCCCAGCCCCGGGGGCTGCGGCCCCTTCTGCCACACCTGCAGCTTGTAATCAGGAGACACCTAATTGCCTTTAATCAATCCCGCCGCCTTCAGTAGTAGCATGGAAATAGTAAATAGGGGAGCAGAGTGCGGGTTGAACCTAGAGCTGTGACGGAGTGCGATGGGTCCGTGCTGCACGGGCTGGTGCAGGAGCCCGCTGGCTTTAGGAGGCCGGCTGAGGGGTGAACGAGGTGGTCCTCAGCCGGGGCAGGTGCGATGGGACGGCTTCTCTCTGAGGTGTGCGGGGGGCTGGATTGCCCTGGGGGCACTGGGTGGCAGGGGGAGGCCGCAGGGTTCACCTGTCAGGTACCTGCACACATCCGGAGATGTGAGGCAGGGCTTTGTGTTTGTGTTCAAATCACCCTCCCTGATGGGCTTGTGTTCCAAGCCTCAGTTCCCATTTCTCCTCTTGTTTTAAAGAAGCATCTCCAACGAGGCTTTCAGGCCCTGCGCGTGGCAGTGCAGGTCCTCACCTCGTGCTACCGAGGGGTTAAGGGAGGAGCAGTAAGGCACCAGAGCTGCGCCTGACAGGCAGAGGCCTGAGGGATGAGGTTGTACTGGGGAAACTGGATTCATGATGCGGGGTTGTATTTGTGCATCCAAGAGGCACGAAGCAGCTGTTGTACCAAAATCTGTTTGTTTATGCTCTGAAAATGCCTTTTTCACAATGACAGCTGGAGATTAAAGCAGCATGGGCTTCAGTATTTCTCGGGTTTTGGGGCAATGCGAGCCTGCGTGTGGCTTTACCAAGTAGCCTGCCTTTCTCACAGTTGTAAGGAAAAAATTAAGTTTGTTTTCCCTTTTTGTTGTTGCTCACAGTATGACGGGGAGCATTTTAACCATCCCTGCAAACGAGCTCTTCAATCACATTTATTGTTCCCCGATGTTCCCGACAGCATCCCAAGGCTCGCAGCTGCCCCGCGCGTTCAGTCCCTGGCGTGCAGCGGGGCTGGGCACTGCCTGCGTTAGAGCTTGGTGGTTTAATTACTGCTGTTATAGGTTATGGCTCGGGAACTGCTCATCAAAAATGGTAATGAAATGTGTGTTTGTTTTTCCTGCTTTTACTATTTTTCGCTCCGTATTGTGCAGCTCTTCATTGTTTCCTTTTTTTTTTTTTTTTTTGGAAAGAAGCGAGGTTTTGACGACAAACAATTGTTGCAAACTTAAGAGGTGCAGGAGCTAGGATGAGGAAATCCGACCTGGATTATCCCTCAGGCTCTTAAGAAGGGATGTTTTTGGAACAGAAGGGTGCGAGTCAGCACTAGTTGAATATACAAGTTTTATTATTATTACTTTATTTTAGAAGCGAGCCAGGAATGAACTTGGCCTTGACTAAAAGGTTTGACGTTGAATTTCTGAGAGTTTTGCTCATCCGTAAGCCTTTTACCAGAGACAACCACACTTGGAGTGCTCAGTACGTCTCTCCGTACTGGCCCGCTCTGCCAGGGACACAGAGGAAAGCGTTGGCTAATTGTCGTAAGCCTCGTGGCTGGCTGTGACATGCTCCTACACATTTACAAGTGCACAAAGTTCTTGGAGCTTTTGCTGCGTGCACCTTGAAGATATACTCTAACAGGTACTGTAAATCTCCAGAGCAGATCAATATTATTTTGAAATCCAGCGTCTTTGATGCATTGCCGTGTGATCGCGTGGATGTTCCCCGCAATACTAATGCGCAGGCATATCTAGGTCAGGCGTTGCTCCTATTGGAGTTGATGAAAAATGAACCATCGGCTTTGGAGGTATAGAGACAGTCTCACACAGACCACAGCAGATGTTATTTAAGATGCTTTGCAACGACAAGCATATGTAGAGTTGACGGTGCACTGCTGCAGAAAATGTCTGCTCTGTAGTAAAGAAGCCCCAGCAATATATCTGGTGAGGGAAATAATATAAAAACTTTTCTAAGAAAATACTATAAGAATTTATAGGCCCAGATACAGTTTGTACGTCAGTGTTTAAACAACGGGTGTTACAATATGGGCTGAACAAGATGTGCAGCTTCGCATGGTAAAGAGATTAAATAAGCAGTGCTAAACAGGCTGCTGCTGTTAAAAGATCTTTACTGTTCATTAAATTATCTGATGCTCCCATCTAATGTTTTAG
Organism: Anser anser; assembly: GCF_964211835.1. Classification (NCBI taxonomy): domain Eukaryota; kingdom Metazoa; phylum Chordata; class Aves; order Anseriformes; family Anatidae; genus Anser; species Anser anser. The sequence goes on along the minus strand of NC_139729.1, from coordinate 26,894,462 downwards.
GATCAATGGTATTTCTGGACTGCATTTGTGCAGCCATTAGCTCTTTGTTGCTGCATTTCCTGTGGATGAAATTCATACGTGTGCCACGTCGACACCGTTTTGCACGCCGCTGTTCCTGCCGCCCAGCAGCTTGGATGAACCCAGCGACCGAAGCCTTTGCTAGCTCATGGATTTTCGTTTCCCTAAGCCTGTCTGTTCACCTGGTGTCCGGATACAGGACCAGTGCCTGGGCACGGCGTGTCCATGGGATAGCCTTGCTGCTGTGACGAGCCGTTAGCAATGCGTGTGTGGCTGGGAGTGAAAGAAAATGTGTGTGTATGTGTTTACTTTTGTTTTCATTTTATATACATAAATGAAAGTAACGCTGACGGGTCATCCCAATTAAGAGCTTGCGCGTTCAGTTTGGAGCTCTTGCCGCTGAGAGTTTGGCTGCGCCGCTGGCAATGAAGCCGCGTGCTCTGCAGCCCCGCTCTCCACCCACTTGCTCCTTGCTGCAAATGCAGGCAGCCCGCTGAGGTCGGAACCGCCCCTCTGTCGTAGACCAAGGCAACTTTCGGGGCGATGCTGATCTTGCCTCTGGGATGCCCTTTGGGAAATGTAGGGCAGCTTCCCCAGCAGAAACCTTCCATCACTTTGAGGGTTGACGTGCATGGTCCAGGAGCTCCCTGGCGCCCAGGCAGCTTGTCTCCCACCCCGTTTGCTTTATGGGGGAGCAGGGACAAGGCCAAACCCAGGGGTTGGGGTCACAAAGGGCTGGACGAGGGGGAGACCTCCCCTTGGCTGTGGGGTTGGTGTATCATGTAAGGACTTCAGCTACCTAATGTACTTCAGCTACCTATGAAACCAAGGCAAAACTTCTCCCACAGGAGGTGGCATTGTCATGATCATCAGATTCAACATTTTTGTGTGTTTGTTTGTTTTTATGTGTGTTTTGTGGGTTTTTTTTCCTCTTTTTTTTTTTCTGAATATAAAGGAATTTGGTAAACAGCTTTTTGTTTGTAATCACTGAAAAGCAAGTGGTGCATGTCTCTGGTCATAACGTTTACTCGGTGTAAGCCTCCTGCACCCCTGCAAGGCAGGAAATGGCACGCCATTAAAACAGGTCCTCGTGGAAGCAGGGGGGAGTGCGCGGTGCCCTCCGGCCCCAAAGCATTTAAGTGAGGTGATAAAACACCAGATCAAGCTGTGGCCTCCTGACATCGTGTAACCGCTCGGCATTCGCTTGCAGTATCTGTTCCATTACAGCCTGTCGCTAATGTTGGGTTTATTAGGTTAGGGACCTTAAAGGGAAACCAGATTGTGTTAGTCTGTCTGGGGGAGCTGAGGGTTTGTAGGGTTTTTTTGGTTTTTTTTTTCTTTATTCTTTTTTTCTTAATGCACTCCGCTGCCTCTTCCTCCTAAGCATTGAATTTCATTTGACTTTCAGGGGCACCAGCCTGGCTTTCCTAGGTCTGTGTAATCCCACAAAATGGGAGCGGTGCTGGAGCTCTGCTTTGCTGGCTGTCACTGGACCTTGCATGCCAGGGGGAAAATCCAGGGCAGCGGCAGGCAGCAAGGCTGGGCCCGGGCTCAGTGGCCCTAGGAGGGGACAGCCCTGCCTGGACTCAGCCCGCGGTTCCTCTGGTGTCACCCCTTGAACCTGGAGGAAGGTGCCCGAGTGCGTTGTGCCTAAAATATCCACTGAGGAGGTAAATGTGGGTGTAGGAGAGGCAGCTTGAAAAGGACCTTGGTTAAAGCTACCTAAGAAACGGTTACATTTCAATTATTTAACCAGAAAATGCCACATAATGGCATCCTAACGGCTGTAGGATTCCAGTTCCTTAATTCTGCCTGCACAGTATTTGTTTAACGTGGAAATGATTCACATGTAGGATATATTCACAGGTTTTATAGCAGATAGCCAAATATCAATCAGAAAATAACTGAAATTACTGATTGACCCGTTCCATGGTTTTTTTTTCCATATATCAGGAAAAAGTTTCACGTAGCCAATTTTTTATATTCAATATTAGCAATTTTTGTTACAGCTGAGTTGCGCTGGGCTTTTATTAGGGACTTTTATTAGGGGTAAATCACTGGTGTGGTGGCAGTGCTTCCCATAGCGGCCGGCGTTTTGGTGGGGGGCTCCGGGGGAGCTGGTGGCACATCCCCGGCAGCTGCTGTCGCCTGTACGCTCCCTGGGGACCCCTCATGTGGAACAGTCCCTGCGCAGAGGCTGCCAGGTGAGGGATGAACATTGCGACGTTGCCACGAGGTCTGATCTCAGCACCTGCTCTTTTTTTTTTTTTAATTTATTTTTAGATACAGCAGGTCTTGCTAAAGCAATTAGCAGCAGAGCTGTCACAGGCAGGCTGTTCTTGGTGCTGCTAGGGCTCTTCTTGAATTAAAAAAAAAAAAAGGCAATTTGGGGCCCAAACGCGTGTCTCAAGGGTCCTTTTTTCGTACGCATTTATTACACTAGCTCAGCAATTATGAATTTGGGCAGCGTTTTAATTGCATCCCCTTCTCTGTAAGCAGCGGTGTAGAATAAGCCGTAACACTGATTAATTTTACAGTTTGATTAAACCATGAAAATGCAACATTTTCTTTTAATCAGGCCGCACGTGCACTTCCGTACGTCCCCGTGGACCTTGCGGTGGGGGTTCAGCAGCAACCCAAGCTGGGGGAGCACCCACTGCAGGTTCACCTGTGACCATCCCTCTTTCAGGCAAGGCTGGCTGCAGGCTCTGCGGCGTGCCCACAGGCACGTGCTCGCCCCTGCAACAGAATCACGCCTCCAGAGAGGGCGAACAACGTCTCCTGCACGTTGCAATCCCTCACGCCGCACCGACGGATGGATGTGCCCCCGAGGAAATAAGCAGCGGTTCCAGAAGTTCAACGCCTGTTTTACATTAGATCTACGTAAGCAGATCAAGCAATTAGCTTTGCCTGCAGCTTCTCTGATGTTGGCATTTTCTCACTTGCGTCTTAAAAAAAAATAAAAATTGTGCAGATAATGATACCAAAAGCACGGGGGAAGCAAACCGGAGGCAATCAGTTTGTGTCGGCGTATGGAGGGGGGGTGGCACGCAAGGGGCCGATGCTGTCGTGGGGCTGGGGAGGGGAGGTGGGGAAGTGTGGCTGGCTGAGCCACGGGGAGCGATGGCTCAGGTCAGCCCAAAGGAACGAAGTCTTAATGGGCTGTTTAACGTTTGTCCTAAAAATAAAACGCAAAGCGCACCCTGCCCGGCTAATAAGGGTGAGATGCTGCAGGACTGGGCACGGTCAAATTTCCACCGGCTTTGCCAGAGCTGGCTGGTTCGGGCTATTAAAGCCATCTGTTTGCAGCTACGCCTTTATCAGGGTCTCTTCTCGTGGGTTCCCTGTTAAAAGAGGGTCTCGCTGAGCTTCGGGCCCTCCACCACCGCGCTCCCGCGCGCCGCAGCAGCCCCAGGGGAGCACATCACACCCCATGAGGTTGGCGTCGCCTTGACCCGAGCCCCGCGTGCCATTAAATGGGGCCCCAGCACTCGTGAGCAGAAAGCCTAGGTTTGCTTTGTCGGTGCTGCTGAGTGATGCTGCCTAAAAAATGCAAATTAACGTGTTTGCTGACTTACTTTTTATAGCTGAATTGAGCTCGCTGATTACCTGAGCTTGCTGGCAAATTAAATATGAATATTTATTTGACTGAGCTAAGAATAGGCTGTTGTAACATTAGGGCAGGAGGGAATACGCATTTACAGTAAGTATTCTTTTGTCTCCTGTGTCTTACAACATGATTATCATTTAGTAAAATAGAATTATCCTATTGATTAGATTTGCATCATCTAAAACCAGGTGGCTTTTTCTTTTTTTTTTCTGTTTAAGTAACCTGATAAACATAAAATAGGTTTTAGAATAAAATAGCTTTAGGATCAGAAGTTTATTGCCTTTAAATATTCAGCACTCCTCCAGGCTCAAGCAGAACATAATTTCACCCGTACAAAGTCTTTAATGCTATGAATTTAAACATTATTTTGTCATTCACTGGATATTGTGAAGTAGAGTGGGGTTTTGGTGTTGTTTTTTTGTTTTAAGTTGCTCTGTTTTGATCACTCAACAGAAAAATGGTGTGAAGGGATTTAATGACAAGCCATGCGTCAGCGGCCAGGATCTGTGCAAAAGCAATCATTTGCTTGCACCAAACTGAAAATGAAGTTAACCTTTTATGATACCTGATCTCTTTTCATTTGCAAAAAGAAGCCTAACGAACCGACCTGGGGTTGCCCTGCTTTTTAAAAATTAGCAGGCACAGTTGTGTTTCTCAGTGCTGTGAATTCTATAGAAATTAAAATCTCTCTCCTTCGTACAAAGCAGAATAACAAGGAGTTCATCAGAAACAGGAATGGCGAGCTCAAGTACCTCCATGCAAGTAGTTGCTGAACTTTTCCCTCTTTCCATTAAAACTTATGCAAGTGTCGATACAAATCCTGCATACTTTCCCTATTAAGTGCTTGTAAAATGGCCTTTGTCACTTTTTTTTTTTTCCAGTGATAAAGAAAATTTTAAATAATGAAAAAATCAGAGGTTTTTGTGGTGGTGGTTATTTAATTTTCAGTGGTTTTGGCCAACAACCTAGAGTTAAATTCTCTACTTTCCGCCCTTTCCCCTCACGACTACCCCGTGCACGTGCACTGGTGCAGCTCTGCAGGAAAGCAGCCCTGCTGGGCACCACGGGGAAGGTTACGGGCAGTTGCTGTTAGAGTGCCACGGCAGGTGAATTTGAATGGATTTTCCTTACATAAAACTCTAAGAAAAATCAACCAGGTGCAAAATAAGTCTTTCATAAGCGGGGCATTTGCTATGACAAACATAAGACAGCAATGTTGTGTTGGCGGTCTATCAAAAACTGGCTAAAGACCTGAATTAAAATGGTAATTATGGTAAGAAGTGATACCTGAAGCCCTGTAGATAACTTCCTGAAGGTTTCGGCGTAACCGTACTGCTCCGAATCGGCGTAGGGCAGCCTCGGCTCGCCCGCTGGGAGCATCAGGGCAACACCGGCTGCCAGGCAGGTGAACGAGTGCTTAAAAAAAAAAAAAAAATAGATCTTGTGTAAACATTTACATTTTAATTTTCTTTTAATTTCGTGAGGCCTGTTACGTGTTTATCAAGGCATGTAACAGCTCTGTGTTAACAGCGCAACGATGCATCATTAAGCGTGCGCCAGCTGCTCGCGCTCTGGTTCCTCCTTCCTGACGGCCCTCACCGGTTCCTGTCGAGGGAGGCAAATGCGTTGCTTCCCTTTCATAACCAGCACCAGTGCTGCAGCACAGGCAGCAACAACAGGAAGGCCCTGGCGCGTTTCTTGACAAAGCACAGCTCGTTAGCTGAGCGCGCTGAGGGCTGGGCAGCAGGAACGAGGGCCCCGGCCGGCGGTGCTGCGGCCGCGTCCGATGGTGGGGTTGCGGTCTTGCACATCCCAGCGCCGCGGGAAGTGCTTCAGATTTTGGGGAATGCTTTGAGGAGCACAAAGCCGTGTTTTTACGCTCACGTCCCCCTTTGAGGCTTTGCCCGTACAAATACTGTAAGGACGCGGGCAGGTGCAGAGAGCCAAACAGGGCCTGAGGTGTCGCCAGGAGCTGACGCGGGAGGTTTTGTTGGAGGGCTTGTGAGGGAACCCTCGGCCTGCTTGGTGCCCGTCCCTGCCTGTTGAAAGGAGAGACCAAACCCACCAATTTAGGGCACCACTTTAGCTGATGCTAAACTAACAGGAGGGAAAAATTACCCCGATCTCATGGCGTTTGTCTCACTGGGGTTGAGCTGTGACAGCGGGGTGTCAGACAACGTTTCAGGCCGCGGGCAGGGCAGACACCACACCAGAGGCCTTTGTTCCCCTCGGGTGGGCACCAGCGGGGTGGGATGGGTCACCTCCTCCTGCTGAGCACAAAGGGACGTGTGGCTGGCTTAGATCGGTCATTAATGTTTGTATTAACGATGATAGCAAGAACATCGTCGTTACTCGCTGGTTAGGCAAGGCTAGTTCGGCAGGAGCTTGGCGTCGTGTTGTATTTCTCTGTTGTTTTCCTTCGTTTTGGCGGACGGGTGAAGTTTGTTATCGCTGCCTCACCTCGAGCCCTCAAACCTTTCAGCAGGGGCCCCTGGCTCCGTGCAGAAGCCGACGACGTGACTCGTTTTTCCCAATTCTTGTGTCGTGCGGTAGCTGTGGGAAGGACGGGGAGGGAAATGAAAACTCAGAAGGGATGGCAGATGGGGAGAACCGTGGCACAGCAATAAAGCTGTGTATTTGTTCAGCTGGAGGCACATGCACATCAGCTCTTGCTGTTGGATTTCTCTGCTTTGTTTTATTGTAACCCAACGTGGGGTTATTCACAGAAGTGGCATTTGGGCCGGATACTTCAGTGCTCACACCAAGCGTGCAGTTCAGTGGCTGGTATTTGTTTGCCATGGAGCAAATAAAGATCTGCGAAACTGTATAATGTTATCTATAAAAGCATTTTAATTAAGCTTAAGCTCCCTATAAAACAGACGTAGCATTAAACGCGGGTGGACGGGGTAAAAGTCTGCGTTGCTGGCAGTAATTGTGCAGCGCTCCTGGGCTTGTGCAGCACTTGCTCTGAAACTTCAGTCACCTTTCCCTTAAACTTGCCATTGATTTAAAGAACTCCTGTTATTACCTGACAAGCTTCCTCATTCTCTGCATTTATTTTGATTTTGTAGAGCTTTCAGCCATGCCTTTATTGCTGCTGAGGAGTAAAATATCTGTTATAGCCAGAACCATAAATCTGCCTCTACCCGAGGACTGTATCCTCGTGACCATAGATCACTTCGGTTATTGCCAAAAAGTGCCATCATATCACATTGCAAATTAGGGGATGGGGAGACAGGGCTTTGCTGATTATGCCTATTATGTGTGTCTGAGGGAAATACTTTACTCCCCCAACTAAGAGGAGACAGTTATAAAAAGTTCAGGGAGAAAATCAGGAATTAATGGGCAGCGGTGGCTCTTTCCTCGGTTTTATCTGAAGAAGAGAACAAAAAAGCCGGTTTTGGCAGCCCTTGGAGAGTTTTAGTGAGCCAGAAGGGTAACGGATGGGGTACTGGGTTAATAACCCTCCTGCCCCCTACATCGCGTCCCCCTGGCCAAAAAAAGCTGTGTGATGCTCAGCCGGGCTGGGGCACCGGCCCGATGCGGGGCTCAAACCCTAACAAACAAACAAAAACCACCCCCAAAAGTGCAATGGCTAAAGAGCTGACTGTCGGAGGCGGCTGAGCTCCTCAGGGTGCCCTTGGGCTGCACAACGTGTGCCTGGCGGGGCGGTGGCAGACAGGGAGGGATGCCTCAACCATCCCCTTCTGTGCAAGGGACAGGGCCATTACTGACAGCTGTGAACCCGCCCCATCCTTCGGGTCCTGCTTCTCTCCATGGAACATTAGTAAAGTAAAGAAATATGAATAAATTAAATGCAACATCAATTATTTACCGATCCGAAGCGTTTCTTCGTGCTTTTTCAGAGCCCAGCATCCCTCCTCTACACCCTGTGCAGCACGGCTCTATTTTATTTTTTAAATTATCTAACATTTCTTTCAATTTTTAATTCTCCCACCATTTAATAATTAATGATCTTACTTTTGCTTTAATATTTTTTCAAGCAGCGCTGCAGGCCTTGGAGAGACCTCAGACAGGTCCCTTTATTTTTATTCTTATTTTATTTGGAGATTTCTGTCTCCCACTCTGTACCTTCTTTATCACCACCATCCCACATCTATTCTGACTCTTACTTCTTTCTTTCTAAGGTTTTTAAGATCCTTTCACCCCATTTTTTCCTGTTGGTTCCTTGAGCGTGGCTCTCCCTCTCACTTTGCTTGGTGGGGCTTCCCACTAGCTGTCTGTGCTGGAGACACTTTGTAGCCAGAATATTTTCCTGATATTTGCATATTTTCAACAGCAGATGGACCCAGAATGCCAAATTATGTGTTGGTGGGTTTTATTTTTTTTTAGTGTAGCTTATTTTTGTTCGATTGGGATACATTTTGATGCTTGAAAATGAAAAATCTTCTCTTGAATGACTTTTTCCCCACCCTTTCTTAAAACCTTCGAGGAATCTTGACTTGGTTTGGTTTGGGATTTCTTTTCTTGCTTGGCCAGGTGGTTACACGTCTGGGTGCCAGCGCTGTGTGAGCACCAATAATTCAAACCACGAGCAGCTGAGGGAAGGGTGGAAGCCACCGTCCTGCACAGCTAACGTGCTCGAGAAATCTTCGTGCAGGGAATAGAGCGTGGCAATTTGGCTTTTGAAAAGCAGTTTTCCTGCTCGTTTTTAACACTGCTGGTGGCAGAGGCAGGGAGGGGACTTCTGGCCGAGGTCTCCCCCATCCCATCCCATCCCATCCCATCCCATCCCATCCCATCCCCACACACCTGCAGGACAGGACCAGGAAACCCGACCACGGGCCAGAAGAAATCCCGAACACACGAGCCCGGGCGCTTCTCAATGCCTGCCCCGTGAGGTGCCACCACTCAGCAGCTGTAGGAGTGGACTTGATTCATAAATTCGAATTACAGCAGTTTACGTAGCAGATAGCACGTAATTGCTCTTTAATACTTTTACATCCTAATGCTGTTATAAAGGACAAAGAATTATCGGGATCTCCCTCAAACGTCTCTTTTGATGAAGGAGATAGGAGCTGGGAGTGCTCGGCATTAATTCGGGAGGGCTGATATAGATGGCTTACTGTAAGCTCGGCTTCTGCTGGCAAAGAAGATATTTCAAAGCCCCAAGCAACACAAAGACACGAAAATGAAGTGACACGGACATCCTGAAAACAGCTGGAGAATAGCTCAGAGAAATAAGACATGGCTTTACCAGTTAAGTCTTCCCAGGCCTGGAAACGCTTAACCCCAGCGCATCTGTATTCAGCCTCCCGGGTGCCCTCAGCACTTTTGCTATCAGGCAGGTGGGTTCCCTAGCAGAGGGTTATTTTGTTTGGGGACAGCCCCTGGTCAGTGCCTTAGCAGGAAGCCTGAATTTGTCTGACCACAGGGGGACACACGTGGGGGCTTGGTGGTGCCACAGAGCAGGGACGGAGTGTGCTGGGCACCCCTGGCCATGCCCAGTGCCTCTGGGCAGCCCCCCCACTACCTGAGCTTGCCCCTGCATCTCTCTTTCTTCCTTCCTTTTTTTCCTTCTTAGCCCCCAGCCAGCACCGTGCACGATCGAGGCACCTCCGTGGTGGAGGAGGTGGCCGTAGCCTGTCCCTCACAGCCACCCTAATGGCACATCGGAGGCAGCGGCACGGCACCGAGCATCCCCAAAGCACCGGGTCAACGTCTGCTGGTGAGCCGAGAAACTTTCAGCTCCTGCCCCTGTCCCTGCAGGTGGCCAGGCAGTGTGGGAGCGCATAGGAAGGCTTCACATCCTGGGTGTAGGCTGCACGTTCATGCGCACGCCTTCGCCGGGCACGTTTGAAAGGTGGCTGCTCCACAGCCAGCCTGCTCCTGAGTTACAGCAAGCCCAGAATAAATGGAAGCAGGCAAACAGAGACTGCAATAAAGACTGCAATAAACGCTAATGCATTTCAACCCGCTCTGCTACCTACCTGCCAATTAAATGTCATGATGCACTTGTGATGAGGAAATAAAACATGGAGGCACGAGAGAGGTCGGACGCAGACGAGCGCTGACCTAAGCATTAGGAGCGAACTGTGCATTTTTCATTGCAAAATTATTATTACTGGATTCCGAAAGCCTGGAGTGGACGAGGAAACCTGCTAACATCAAAAACTCCAGGGAGAGGCGTAATGACTGGTCCTAATTACATAGTGAGGCGTGAGCTGGGAGAGCAGACTGAAACGGCAAAATTTTCAGGAAATAAAAACGTCAGTGGGATTTAATTAAAACAGAAGGGACTGCATGAAACCTGTGAACTTTGGGTAGCCGGTGGCTGCCGCCCGGGCTACGTGTGATGGAGAGGCTGGGGAGGCAGCAGCAAGAGGTGGATTTTTGTCTTTCGGGCCATGCCAGCACTGCCACCTCAGCACTTTTAAAGGTGACTGGATGAAATATGCATGCGGATTCCTTCAGGGCAAGCCGGCCACGCTATCAATTTATGCCAGGTCAACTTAGCGAAGCCTTTGGATTAAAGAAACCTGAAATATGACGCGGGTTTCCTTCGGCAATCAGCCCCTGAGCGATGGCGTGGGGTCTGGGCTTGCATTTCCCAAGGTGGCTGTGCCGGCGGGTGGACGGGGGCACCCAGGGGTGCGGGCAGCACCCAGTGCCCCGGCAGGGCAGCCCCCGGGCTTTGCCCCATGTATTTAATGCTCCGTGTCCCCCGTGGTGCCGGGGACGTGCCACGCTCAGCTGAAGCTGCTGCTGGCTGTTCTGCTGTAAGGCTCATCCATTTTGGTCCGGGACGAGGTCCCACCAAGGGGGGGCTGTGCTTTGAGGGCTGGAAACGAGCCTCCTCGGAGGCAGCTCTGACACATGGAGCCCGGCAAGGCTTTGTCGCTTCTCCCTCGGGCTCAAATACAGCAGGTCAGGCACCGAGACGCCGTCTGTTTTATCCTATTCGTGTGCTGAACTTGTGGCACATCATGAGCCGTTCATTAATTTTCCCTCACGGCGCCGAGCGAGTCAGGCACAAACTGTTCCCAGCCAGGGGGACGGGAGGTCAGGAGCAAGAGAGACGTTTTCCAAAACGCACGTGGCCGGCGGGCAGGGCCCGGCTCCTCCGTGCGTCCCCCTTCCATCGCCGGATGGAAATCGGGAAGCAGCTCCCAGCCGTGTGGTCGGAAATTACCTCCTGGTTCACAACCAGGGATTCCTGAGAGCCCCCTGAAATCCGAGAAACGTTTTCCCAGAGCTTTGGATCACGGCTTTGGTTGCTGCTTGAGGCTGCCTCAAAGTGTACGCTTGCACTTTCAGCTGCTCTGGGCATTTGTGTAAACATTTACAGCGTTCGAATCTTCTTTAAAAAAAATAAAATCAACTGCAGCACACCAAGACCTGTCCCGCTGACTTCTGCGTGTTGCTCAGGCTCCCCAGAATAGGCTGATTTTTGTGATTTGTTCTAAGACAACCACATTTCTTCCTCCTCTCCCCTTCCGAAACAAACTGAATTAAAAGCCCTCATCCCAGCTGGCATAAATGAGCGATTAACCTCAGAACCACCTTAGGGGCATCATGCTGAATGGCTCCGGTTCCCGACGCCTTTCTCTTACGAAGCCAGGTGTGGCTGCTATGTGAAATGGATAAAGTGGGGAATGTGGCTGGAAGGGGGTGAGTACATCCATTTCTTCTCCCTCAGAGCTGCAGCAGCCAGCATGGGGCACTGGGGGCCAGGCTGAGCCCAGCCTCCTCGCTAAGCCCACCTCCAGCACGGAAAATAATTTAAGGGAAAAGGAAAGCCGTGATGCCGGGCTGTGCTTTTATCGGCAGGAGCTTCCTGCAGCTGAGACGCCGTTTAGCTCATCAGAGACCGGGACGGGCAATCCTGCTCTGCCTGCCTGGACCCGATCAGCGGGAGCTGTGGGAAGCAGCAGCTCCCCGTCGGCGCACTAATTGCTGGATCTGACTTTAAATTAATAATCGCCACCCACGGGGACAGCCGAACCACCCGACTGAGGGGAGAGCACTCAGCTGCTCCTGCAAGCCTGGCCTGGGACCCGTGCCGGAGCGGTGAGCATCCTCAGGGCTGTTCTGCTCATCCCCAAAACACAACCTGCTCCCAGGATAGGGATAAATCGCTGGGGAAAACCCTGCGGGCAGCTCCCGGTGTGAGCGGCAGGGACACCCCCGGGGAGCACAGCCAGCCCTGCCACCCCTCTTTTCCATGCTTTTGAATGTCGGGTCCGTGATTTGCCACCAGCTCTGCTTAAAAAGGAGGAAAACAAGCTGTTCCACAGCACCCGGCACAGCCACCTTGTCCTCCCTTTATTCTCCTGGAAGCCTACCCCGCTTCCCATCACTAGAGCGGCTTGCAGGCTTGGGAAGTGCTGCCAAAAGAGCGAAATCCAAACATGTTTTGCACTGCTTTAGATAGAACCAGCCAGCACTATCCCTGCTCCCGGAGCTGTTAAAGTGGTATTTCCCACAAGGAAGGACGTGCATCAGGACGGGGACGGGTTTTCGATTAGGTAGATCAGATTAATGCTAATTAATATACCCACGGTTGCGTTCTTTTTAAAGAAGCGAGTTGTGTAGGGGAGAAGATAAAAGACGAAAAGATGAAAAGTCATGACATATTAATGATTCAAACCGTACGCTGGGGCTGGCAGAACAGAAAGTATTATGAATAATTCAGACGAGACAGGATTTTCCTTGCAAGGTCGGCGAACGTAACAGGGCCGGATTTGGGAGGCTCGGCTCGTGCTCTCCGGCACTGCCCAGCGAGCTCCCTCCGTCCGCAGGCTGCCGAGGAGCGAAGCCCCCCCCCGGGGGCTCACCGTGGAGCCCCTCGGCCGCCGGGAAGAGTTAAGCCTGCATCTCGGTGCCAAATGCATTAAGGGCTGCTTTGGAGCCCAGGTCCTGCGGGAACGGGCAGGGCGAGGAGGCAGCGATGCCGTAGGCGGCCGGCGAGCGACCGGGATTTCTCAGAAAATGGCTTGAAAGAGGAGGGCTGCTTTGGAAGATGCACGTGAGTACCCCGCACGTCAGACGCTGGCGAGCCGTGCTCTGCGCTCGCGCTGCTCCTTCCCTTCTCGTAGAAACGTAGCTGGGGAGACAAATCCTGTAAATAACGTGCAAATGGTCTGAATGCCTGAGAACGTGACTGGACACCTTACAAATAGTGACGTAAGCCGGGAGGTGTCAGCAAAGCCGGGACAGGAACCCCTTTGATATACGGTGGGCGTGGGTGCAAAAAGCCCTTGCCCCATGTGAGGGCACTGCTCCTACAGAGATGTGTTCAGGCAAAGCTGGCAGAGCTTTGGGAAAGATCCGAATTCATCCTAAGCCAACGTTTTTAACCTCGTTTGGTCTACCAATAAATTTTGCATGGACTTTTATTTCGTAAGGGGTCCATCAAGGACACGTGGCCTGAGACCAGCCCCTGTGTCTGGCGGCCGAGAGCGGGTACAGCAAATTACTCCAGCACAGCTTTTTGAGTTGTGGTCATTCGTGTGTGTGAGGGAGACCCTTTGGGCATCTCGCTGCCTCGCAGGAGCCCTTCGGTGCTTGGGTATCTCATTGTGGTGGATTCTGCTTGGGCAGACGAAACCTGCCCGTGTGTGAGGGGAGCACCTTGCCATTACCGCTGAGGGGTTGAGCAACGAGCCCTGCCCAGGAGAGGGGGCTCCCAGGCAAGCGCTACAGGTACTGGGCAGATGCTCCCCCTACCTGGGTCTCCTTCCAACAGGTTTTGACTTCAAGGTGCAGTTCAGCTCCTTTCAGCGGGGTATCAGTGCCAAGGGCTCTTAAATGTAAAATGGAGCTGAATCCTTGGTGTCCCGGAGGGGCTGCATGTCCCAGCCGTACGGGGAGGTCTGTCTGGGGACAGAGTTGCAACTTCTTGGCTGTTTGTGGCTTCTTCTGCCCCAAACTGCTTTAAAACAGAAAAATGGAGGCGCACAAGGAGGCGGCCTGCAATTCCTTGCAACCTTCCCATTTACCTATTTTGAAGCACCGTGTGCCTTTGGAGACGAGCACAATTTAATCTGGCAGCACAGCAGAAAGCGGCGTTTGGGCCTGCCAAAGCAATTCCCTGCTTAACTTCACTGCTGCCTTTTATTTCGGGTATGTTCTCGTTATTTATGGGTTTCCTCTGTTAAATGGGAAAGCTGCGAGGTGTGCTAAAACTTCTAAATGGGTTTCCTGAGGACGGCAATGCTCACGCTGCCTGGGCCGGGGGTGCGGGATGGGAGCTGCCCTGGCTGGAGCTGGGGCGCGGGCGCTGCGGGGCTGTGTTTGGGGCGGGAGGGCAGACCCCACAGCTCCCCCCTGCTCCTCCTGTGCATGCCTGGGGGAAGCTTCTCGCTTCTCCACGGTGTGAAAACCATTGAGAAACACCGAGCTGGAGATGTGAAAAATGTCACTTCCAATTTAAACGTCCTGATGGAGCAGAAGCAAGGCTTGGGGGGTATTTTCCGGAGTGTGGTACACGACGACCCGGGAAGGAACTCAGCTTTGGGGGCAGAAGGAGAGCGGGCCGGCACGAGCAGCGGTGCTGGGAGCTGTGCTGACTCAGTTCTGCTTCCAAGGCGTTTTCTCCTTGGGGTTATTTTAGGGCCCTGGGTTATTTTAGGACCCCTCCCAGCCCCAGCAGCCGTGCGCTAAGCTTCCTCAATCCCCGCTTCCTCCCGTAATTAATAAACCCCCAGCGAGGCTGAGCTGCCGGCGCTAATTGGAGCGCAGCGCGGGGCTGCTAAGAGGATTGCTCGCTTTCTGTGCCGCTGGTTTCCCGTGTCAGTGGGGGCACCTCGAGCACTGGGTCAGCAGCGGGGCAGAGCAGAGCACAGCAGCCCCCGTGCCCCCTGCCTCCTCCCACCATTTGCTCGTTCGGTGCCTTCCCCACTCCTGCGGCTCTCTTTTACCTACTCGGTACCCATTTTGCGTAGGTCATGGAAGTCAGCCCCAGGCTTTTCTTTCACAGATCGCAGGATCGGGCTTCGTAGTGCTGCGAGGGACCTCTGTGCCCCAGCTGCACTAACCAGCCCTCTCGCGGAGCGATGCGGGTGTTGATACCCCGCTTTCTTGCGGCACGCTCAAAAAACACCCAAGCTGCCTACCTTGCCGCTTGGGAACAGCTGAGGATGAAGTTTGTGCCTCGCAGGACTTCTGCAAAATAAACAGAGCTCTCAGGAGCTGGCTTCCATCTATCGCTTCCGCAACGGAGCCGCCGCGCTGGGTGTGTCGTCGTTAAGGCATTTAAACAGGCACCGGTGGTTTATTCGAGATGTTCTCTTGGAGCGGCCGTGGGAGCACGGAGCTGCGGCCTGTCCGCCGCTCGCGTTGGACGGGGTGTCACCCCAACGGCTGAAATTTTTGGACACGGGCATCTGCAGCCGCCCGGAGCTGCCCAGCGCTTCTGGTATTCCTCCAAGCGTTTGCGGCGCACACAGCGCGCGCGCGTCTGCCGCTCCGCGCTGCTGCCTCGCTGAGCCCAAATACCAGCGCCCCTGCCTCGTTTTTCAGTCTGCGGCCTGAAAGCCTCGCTGGGAATCGGATCAGGGAGTGGCGCCGCCAGCAGTGACATCTCTCTCCATCACGCTGCGAGCTTTTCTCCGCCGCCGCGTCGCGGGCTCAGGGCTGGGAACGCCAAGAGCTTATGCCGACGGTCATCCTCTTTGCAGCCGGGCTCTCCGAGTGCCAGCGGTCCTGCCTGCTCCCCACGAGGGGCTTGGGGGCTCACGTCCCCGCCAGCCCCTCCTGAGCGTCGCTTGTCCTCCCTGCGCCTCACCAGGCTTCGTCCCGGGCACAGAGCCGCTTTGCCCAGCGCTGGAGGGGATCTGCTCGCCCACCCTGCCGCCTGCCAGGCCTGCAGCCCGAGATCCTGGATGTTATCCGTGCCCACCGGTAACTCAGCCGTGAAATATTTGCCGTGCTGTTACTCTCTGACGGCCCGGGTGGGCGCCGCTCCGTCCTGGTGCTGCCGAGGAGCAGTCGGCAGCTGGCAGCGATGCTGCTTTTGCACGAAGCTTTGCCTAAGTGGGTTACTGTCGGAGATTAGCTGGAAATACCTCTGTTGAAATAGTGCATGGATTAGAAATAGGCCTTTTCTCTGCAGTAATAGGTCATGGCAATTTGCTTTCTATTTTTTGCCGTCCTGCTCTGGCATTTGTGCGCTGATTTGAGCGTACGTCTGACCCGCAGCTTGGGCAGCAAGAGAGCTCAGACACGGCTCTGCAGGTCTTCTCAATTTTCCATGTGGAAAAAAAAAAAAACCAACCACCACCCCCACCAAAAGCATGTTTCCAAGTCCCTGAGAGCCACGGGCAGGGTTTTGCCCAGCACGAGCACTGCCACTGCCGTGCAGTGACCCTGGCGCCCACGAGAGCTTGTCCTTGTCCTGCCTTAAGCCGATTGCAGCCCGCGTTGGCCGGAGCTCCTGCACGCCTTCACCGCTGTAAAAAATGGCTTCGCAGGACGGGGGGAAGCAGGGATGCTCCTCCCCGCGCTGCCCCCAGCCTCCCGCACCTCTGCAGAGGTTCAGGCTGTGGGGACAGAGAGGTGGCCGCTGGCTCTGCCCGCAGCACCCGGCCTCTGTGCGGTGCCCCTGACGAGCACAGAGGGTGTCCCGGGGAGGGTTTTCTCCCAGGGCATGGCTTTAGGACGAGCCCGCTCCCGTTAACGAAGTGCCGCAGGAATTGTTTGCTTGCTTCGTCACTTCAATTTCGAGCACGCGGATGTTAAGTAAGGCTTCTTGGGGAGAGGAAAATGATTCTCCCCGAGAGTTACGATCCTGTAGAGACAAACAAATTCATCAGGCGCGTTTTGTAAAAAAAAAAAAAAAAAATCAAAACCAAAAACAATTAACAATAATTTCGCTTGACCCCAGTAGCACTAAATGAGATTATGAAAAGCTGAAAAAAATGTGCTCACCGTTCAATAAGGTAATTATATTTGGTACCTGCGCTTTTCCCTTTTCCGGGCGGAGGCTGCAGAGAATCCGGCCCCTGCCTGCACCCGCTGCTGCCTCCCTTGCGGCACGGGCACCGGGCGGGCTGGGGGCTGCTGCCACCCCTCCAGCTGCGCCGACAGGGATGCTCCTGGGCCCTGTGTCCTCAGGCCCTGCTTGTCCCGGGCCGGGGAGCAGGCGGAGGTTCCCCAGCAGTGTCCCCGCGTCCCTGCAGCCTCAGGGATGCGGCAGGAATTTCCAAGCGCTACAAATTATTAAACAGCAGGGATAAATTATAAATGGCGAGTAAAGGACAGCGCAGAAGCAGACCCCGGCTGTTCCTACACCCGCACGGCGGGGAGGCAGCTCCGGGCACGCAAAACTCGGTGTGGCATGGCACGGCACAGCCCCTGCAGGAGCACCAGGCACTTTTGGTGCTGGAAAAGCTCCCAAGCAGGGCCATTTGCAGGAGCGAAGCTGCGCTCGGAGGCCCCAGCCCGGCACTCGAAGGCAATCAGCTAAAAAGAGCAGTGACTGATGTAACCAAGGCAAGACAAAGCACATACAGTTGCTTTCAGGCTAATATGTAGATTTATGCAGAAAACAAATATAAAGAGCTGCATCTGTTGCAAGCGAAGTATAATTCATCATCAGGGAAGAGGTTTTGTTTCCTCGCAGCTACATGTGCTGTAGTTACATATTTTATTTTCCTTGGGTTTTTTTTTGTGCCATGATGTGTTTTTTTTGGCTTTTTTTTGAAGTTGCGTTCCTTATTTGGAATACAGATTGGTAACAAAATACTTCCCAGAGAGGGCCGAGCGGATTCCTAATGTGGTAAATCAGCCGTCCCCGGCCCTCGGCTCTTCGGTACGCCCTGCAGTCCCCGGCAGGTCCGAGGCTGGCAGGCAGCCTCAGAGCTGGCAGATAAGGTTGGCGTGGCCCTGCTGCGTTTGCAGGCTGGTTATTAGTCCCCTGGAATGAAGGAGGGAGAGGCTTTGAACTGTCCCGTAGATTTTGGAGAGCCGTTCGAGGGCAGTTGGCACCAGGCGGGCGCCGGGAGGAACGGCTCGGGCTGCCCGTGGAGCTGCCGTGCCCACGCGCTGCTCCAGCAGGCTGCACGAAGCACATCGTAACTCATCAGAGGAAAGCAAAGCAGCAGGCCGTGCCCCCGCAAACCTGAACTGCGTCGAAATGTACGCCAGCGCGTAAAGACGCAGAGGCAGAGGAGAACCAACAGGCAGCTGCCCGTGGCTGCACACTGGGAATCGGCAGTGGTGGTGGGTTCAGAGCAGGGGTGCTCCCTGGGCCGAGCTCACCGGCACTGTTTGACGGTGCAGGGGATATCCGAACCTTTTTTCCCCCAAACCGTGGCCTGTGTCCGTCAGCGGGTGAGTTCTCTGAGCATCTCGCCTCGTTGTGCCCGAGGCGTGCCACCTCCGATCGGCGACAAGGACAGCTCGGGAGAAATTCCCGAGCGCTGGCTCCTGCTCCCGGTGTTGTCTCCTTGAGCTTAGCCAGCTGGGCTGGAGGCAGCTGCGGCACCGCGGCACCCACGCACTGTCCTCCCTCTCCTCCACGATGCCGCCAGCCCCCAGCTTTGGTGACCAGTGGAGCTGACGGAGGCAGCAGCCTCAGCTCCTCGCCCACACGTCATTAAGGGGCCGATTCCTCCCCGTTCCCCTGCCCTCTGCTCCCCATGCACACCAAGGAGCAGGGCAGGATGGGTTTTGTCACAGCGCTGACCTTTGGCACTAAGTAACCTCCTCCGCGCATGCTGGAGTTCGTGAGTTAATAGGTTTAGGGTGACTCCAGAAATATCAAGATGTGGCGGTGCTGCTGTGGAGTCATGCAGAACTATTTCAGCTATTTCCTCCGCTGCATTCCTTACCAACGTGCCTGTGAAACCAGTTTAGGAAATGGCATTTTTTTTCCATGGCGTTGGTGATTACAGCGAATTCCAGAGGTCCTTGCGGAGATAAGGGGGATCCCTCCTGACCTCGCTTTGTGCTTACCAAGTGCATTTGCTCCGAGTGCTTTGCTGGCTCCTTGTGACTGCCCGGACCGGGGGAAGCAGCCCCAGCAGGAGGAATACCGGAGGAAAGGGGAATTCACAACCTCACTGAGCTTCCATTAACCCCAGCAATGTGTCCTTGCTGGAAAAGTATGTGACAGCGGGCACGGTCCTGGTTACGTTGCGTGAGGAGGAAGAGGAGGAGCAGAAAGAGGAGGAAAGACCATGTTTCCCAAGGTACCAGGCACATCTGCATCACCCATCCCAGCTCCCCAAGCGCTGTGTGCCAGCCCTGGGGACGGGGTGTCACGGGGTGTCACCTCCAGGCCATGGGCAGGGCCGGAGCGGGCAGGGGGAGGCGGGCATCACTCCAAAGGATGAAGGGGAAGGGGGCAGCAGAGCCACGCTCCTCGCCTGCAGAGGAGAGGGCACCAGCGGAGCACTCCGGGGGCAGCGCTGCTACTGGGCTGCTAATAACGTAATTGCAGCCCATTTAGTCCTTGAAGGGTATTTTTTTTTGGTAATTGCCTTTAACGCTGTGTTTGCTTTCTACTGATTTCAGCATAATTTCACTTTGACTGTATTCAGGTGGTAATCCCTGCCTTGCCCAAGCGGTGATAAAACCTCTGGTGTGTGTATCAGCACATTTCCCACTGGCTGGGAATAAAATTAGTCATCCTGACCGGCCGCTTTGGCGTGCTGAATGACAAGTCTCAGGGGTCTCAGCAGTTTTCTATTCTGCCCTATTAAAATGGCCAAGAAATAATTTTAATTGAAGGGGTTTTTTTTCCTCCCTTGTTTCCTCCTTCATAACCCACCAGGAGCAGAAAGGTGCGGTAGGTGCTTCTGAAAGCAGAGGCGTGCCTTTTTATTTCCTTCCCACCGTTATCTTTCAGAGAATTCCCCAGCGCGGAGAAGGGCAGTTTGCCACCGGGCTTGGCCAGGGCTGCATAAGAAAGGAGTCAAATAAGAAACTTAAGAGAGGCTCTCTAAAAATCTTCCTGGTCCATCTGACGTTGCTCTTTCGCTCACCCTCCTGCCTGCAGCAAATTAATTAGAGGGAAACCACTTGGGCACCATTTTTACACCCTCTGCGGGCCTGTTGCGTGGCCGTACCACCAGCATGGCAGTGCCTGCGGAGCCCCGTGCTCTCCCTGCCCTCCACCTCTCCTCCTGCCGGCAGAGGAGCTGTAATAAGACCGCAGTCACTTAGGCTCTAGCTGCCGGGTGTGATTTCCTCCTCTTCGTTAACCCTCCCTTATCCCCTCTCTAAATTAAGCAAAGGATTAATTTGCTAAATTTAAATGTTTAAACCTGCCAACCTGCGTGGAAGCATCCCCGAGTGCTTCCCGTGGCCATGGGAGTGAGGTGCCCCATGCACTGCCTCCGTCCTCTGCCCGGCATCTGCCGTGCTGCACGCTGTTCATTTTTAAGTGGGAACGGCATTATTTTGTGCTTCAGTGTTGCGGGCAGGTGGCTGGGTGGTTACCGGAGCTGCACGGAAGCGCAGGGCCGCCCAGGAAATGCGAAGTGATGCAGCAGCCTTGTGCTCCTCGATGAGCAAAATCGTCGGGGCTGTGGCACGTGGTAGGGCTCACCCAAGTCTGTGGCGACTGCAGCCTGGTGTTGGTGGTTTCTAGAGGAGATGGACTTTGGTGATTGAATAAGCAGTAGTAAAACAGGAAAAAAAAAAAAAGTCTGGAATACCAAAGGCAATGCAACCTTATACCAGGTGAGGTGAGTCAGCAGCACGCAAGGGCATTTGGCTGCTCGAGCTCTGAAAGTTCATGAAGGAGTGAGGGGCCACGAGCGGCTGGCGGAGGGCAGGGCACCTCTCTCCTGGATGTACCCAGAGATGTGCTGCAGCCGTCGCTTCAGTGTGAGTGATATGTTCCTTTCCCAGCAGCACTCAGCCTTAAATTTGACCTTTTCCATTCCCGTGCTTATTCTGACGTCTGTGTAAATCATCTGCAGCTGCCAGCTCAGCTGTAGCTGGGACTGAGCACCCCCGGCACAAACGGGACAGCGCCCGGCACCGCCGGGCACGGGGCTGGGAGCCCTGCAGCACAGGGGATGAAGCCCCAAATCCCAAATCCTGTTAGCTGGTGGTGGGACCTTGGCAAGGCTCATTCTCCTCCAGGGCTGGCCTGTGCAGGAGTTTGCTGAATCCCTCAAAGAGAGCCCGAGCGGTCCCTCCCTGTGCTGGGCGGGCTGCGGGGGATTAATCAAGCAAACGACACTAATAGGAAACAGCAGCAGATGTCAAGCATGTGCTGCTCCTATATATAATTTGGCCTTAAAACACAGATTTCTGAGTTCCTGTTTGATTTCGCAGTACTGGAAGGTGTCTGTCACCATGGTATCTGCCTGCTTGCTCCTCTCGGCGCACCAAGCGTGGTGCTTTTCCCTCAGAAACGGTGCAAAAGAGCCGTGGGAAGGGGCTGGAGGGGTGGGACAGTGCCACTTGGCTTTCCATTGAAGATGGAAGTTGGGTTGGTTTTAAGGAACGACCAGGACTGCTTTCCAGGCGGTCCTTTTCCTTTTTCTTGGAAGGAAATGCAGAAATTGCTGGTGCTCAGAGGAAGCGGGGCATTCCTGTCACGGCAGGGCAGCGCCATTTCCCTGGCAAGGCCCCATCTGCAGAGGGGCAACTCTGCCCCTGCCAAAATTTCAGGTAACCACAATCCAGAAGCATGGGGTTAAGATGTCGGGCGAACGTTTGGGAGCTTCAGGAGGGGACAGGAGTGCTGAACGGGAAGTGAAAGGAAGAGCTGCCACCCGTGCCGTTCCTGCCTCTGGGTCTGGGCGCACAGGCCCCGAGAGGCTGCCTGGGCCTTCGCTGTGCCTGCCTCCCTCCTCCCCCTCCCTAACGGCTTCTGCAGGTTAGCATGAGCGAGAAAGCACCTGAAATGTATCTTAGTATGAGGCTAGAATAGTGCCAAAATGGTAAAATGAAGTAAATTTAACGGCTTATGATAATAAGCAAGTTGCCTTTTAAACCAGCCCTGCATTCATTCGGGGGAAGTAGTAAGGACTCTATTTTTGTGATATATTTCTGTTTCAGAATCAACCCAACCAGCCTTGTTTGTATTAAAACCTCCTTTGCACTGAATAAAATAACTGTAAAGCACATTCTTTCATCTACAAGGGCTTGCGTTCACACCCTCCACCCCGTAAAATTCATATGAATTTCAAGCCGTTCATCGCTTTGGAGAAGCAACTTATTTGATGTAGGCTTGTAAAGGAGAAGAAATTACATGTGTGTTGTGAATAACAATAACCAGCTTCTTCTGAAGGGTCAAGTGGAAACGTAGCCCCCGTCTGTAATTAGGAATGCAGAGGGCCTACTTTACAAGGGTAAAACAACTGCATCTGTCTGCAGAGAAAGTTAAAAAAAAAAAAAAAAAAAAGAGAGAGAAACTTAGAAAATCATCAAGCACATGTATTTTGGTTAACCCAACGAGGGAATGCCTGTGCTTGAAGGAAGGCCCGGGTGTGGGTTGGCAGGGACGGGGGACGAGGACCTGCTCCTCGTCTGCCAAACGGCGAGACCCCATTTTGTCAGGGGCCGCTTTTCTTCAGGTGTCTTACTGGACACATCTTCCTCTCATGTTTTTTTTTTTTTTTTCTCCTTTCACCCCCACTGAGCTAGTTTCACCTGGAATGGGACCCTTGGAGCGAGACCCCTGGGCTTGGTGTCCCTGCGACACTCCAGCGGCTGCTGGAGGCCCAGGCGGCAGCGCCGCACTGCCGGGTGTTGACCTTGCATTGCTGGGCACGTGGCGACTTCTTGTCACGAAACTTGAACGCATTGGAAGTGCAAAGGGAACTCAGGTGACCACAGAAAGGACCGTGAGCATCCACGGAGTCCTGCCTGGACAGGCAGTGCCCTGAGAAGTCAGTGTGCCTCGCGGCAGGGGAGCTCCCTGCTCTTCCCCGCGATGTTAGCCTTACACTTGTCGCAGGAAAGAAAAGAAATCTTCCTAATCAATCACGCGCGCCGTGAGATCCTATAAATAAAGCTTTCCGCAGCCTGTGACTACCAGACTGGAACCGATCAGGCTGCTCCCCCGCCTTGCAATACAGAAATACGCTCAAATACAGAAATACGCCCCACAAGATATGTCAGACGCAACCCCCCAGCCACAGAGCTGTGCAACTGGGACAGATTTTTGCACTGTGATCCATGTCCAGGATGGAGGCTTAGCTCTTGCTCCCTCCTGTCATTCGTTGGGATTATTTTTACAAGTGCACTTTGCACAGTCACTGATTTTATGAGCCCCACGGCAGGTGCCAGCAGCCGGGGGAGGGAAGCAGGACGGGGCGGGATGGGGGGAGCAGCCCTGGCCACAGCTGCTCTGGGTTAGTTGGAGCGTGCCAGGATTTACTCCGTGCTGGGGCCTGGATAGCACCTGGTGACGTCCAGAGAGATCCTGTCTTTGTGACCAGGCTTTCACTGGTGCTGTAGCCCCCTTGCAGCCGTACTGAGCTGTGGCTGGGACGCCGGGTCTGCCACGCCACCAGGCGCAGGTGTTTCCAGCTGCCCAGGAGAGCTCACGGTGTAGGTTTGTCACACCCGGTGTCTATTTCTGGGATCTCTGTGTCACTTGTCCCCTGTCACCAGAGGGATGGGAGCAGAACGGGACCCCAAAATCCGCCGAGCAGATACAATCCCCTAAGCACAGCCACCTCCTTGTGTGTTGCAGATCATTGCCAGTAATAAAGGGAAGGTGGTGGCTGCGTCTGAGCTGTGGAGACATGGATTTGAGATCTCTGTGCTGACGCTGCTCGCCCACTGATAGTGTGTCCTGACCTCAGCAAGCTCCCCCCAGCATTTGTCATCCAAATCTAAATCCCATCATCTAAAACCGAGTATGTCAGTGCAAGCTCTGGGACCAGCCTGTGGGCGATGCTCCCAGGGGGGGTGGCAGAACCGGGTGCCAGGCACTAACCCCTCAATCCCATGCAAGGTGGCATTTTAAAACCCCGTGCAGCCTTAGGGATGTGCTTCTCCCTCTCTCAAAAAATAAACTCCAAACGCGATTAAACGATGAATTTTCAAACGCCACCGTGATTAAGGCGAGCTGCCGGTTCTCCCTCCACCAGCCCCTGGGGCTGCGAGAAGTTTGGTGTCCCCAGCACCCAGCACCCGGCAGGATGCGGCTCCCCGGAGCCCATTTCGGGATGGGGATGGGGGCACCTGCGGGGGGGGCGCGCCTTCACTCCCCCCCCCAAACGTACACGGGGAGGATCCCGCTTTCGGAACGGGGCTGTTTAAAGGCCCCTCGGGCTGCTTTTTTAAAAGGGGGGGGAAAGAAAGCTCCTGTACTCCTCCCCGCCCCTCCCCGGCCGCCCTCGGGGCCCGGCAGCCGCCGGGGGCGCTGCGAGCGCGGGGCCGGCGCCGCCTCCCGGCCGCCCCGCGGCGGCGTCGGGGCGGCTCGGCGGAGGCTCCGGTGCTCCCCCCCCAACCCCCCCCACCTCCAAACCCCCGGCTTCTTTCCCCCCCCACCCCAGCCCGGTGGCCTCGGGTCCGGGCCGGGCATCCCTGACGCGGAGCCTCTCGCTTCTCCCCGGCAGGACCCCCGCGAGGATGGCATGGATTTAGGGAGCGACGCCGGCAGCAGCCGCTCCAGCTCCGAGTCCAACTCGAGCAAAGTGACGCCGTGCTCCGACTGCAAGTCCTCGCCGTCCCCCAGCAGCCTGGACCTGGCGGCGCTGGGCGACTCGGAGGAGGAGGAGGAGGAAGAGGAGGAGGAAGAGGAGGAGGAGGAGGACGGGGGCTCCCTGCCCTCCCCGCCGCCTCCCTGCCGCTCCGCCGATGCCCTCCGCCGCTCCGCTCCCGCTCCCCGCAGCGGCTCCCCCGGCTCCTTGAAGCGCCCCCCCCGCCCCGGCGCCCCCCCGCCCCCCGGAGCCCCCCGCCCGCGGCCGCACCAGCGCCCCCCGCCGCTGCCCCCCCCCCAACAGCAGCGGGGGGGGTCCGGGGGGGGTGCGGCGGGGCCGGGGGGGGGGCGCCGGGGGTCGAAGAGGGGCTCCGGGGGGCGAGGGAGGAGCGGGGCGCAGCCCCCCCGGGACCCGCAGCCACCGGCCATGGACTGGGCGGCCCTGGAGAGGCACCTGGCGGGGCTGCAGTGCCGGGAGCAGGAGCGGGGGCAGCGGGCCAGCCCCGCCTCGGTGAGTGGGGGTCGGGGGGGGGGGTTGGGGGGGGGTCCGGGAAGGGAGGGGGAGGCCCGGCGTGAATCCCCCCCCCCCACTCCTCCCCGCGGCCGCTGCGGGAGCGCCGGGGTGCGGCGGCGGCGGGGAGCCGGGAGCGAGCCCCCCCCCCCCCCCGGCGCCCACGCCCCGCAGCCCGGGCTCGGTTCCTGCCGAGGCTGCCCCCCGGCCCCTCGCGTCCTGCGGAGTCATCTCCCGGCCGCGGGGAGCTCGGGGGTTTTCCCCGAAATCCTCGGCTCAGCAACTTAATTGCGGAGAAATCTGGGCGGGTGCTGGCGGGGATGGATTCCCTCCCAGAGCAGCGGGAGGGCGGCCGCGCTTCCGAGGCCTGAATGGAGTGGCCTCGGTGCTCGGAGGAACCCAGACAGGTAACCTTCGTTCGTGCAGAAACTCAGCTTTTTTTTTTTTTTTTAAAAAAAAGTGCATTTCTTGTGGCTCGGAGGCTTTCCTCTGCAGCGCTATCAGATAAACTCCTGCCGCCCCGGCTGCCGGAAGCAGCAGCGCTGCTGGAAACTCTTTGCCTCCGGTTACGTGCTGTGCGAGGCGAGGTCTCACCTACGGAATCGTGCCCGTAAGGCTTTTCCTGGGCTCACCCCGCCGAGCCGGGCTGTGTGGCCGGGCCGTCAGGCCCAGCACCCGGCGCTGTGCCCGCAGGAGGTCTCCTTCCCTGCCCGCAGCCCGGGTTCCCCGCTGCGCAGCCTGAGCTGGCAGCCCAGGTGGAAACCCCCCCCGTCCTTGGTTTTCCACCCAAACCCCGAACGGAGTTCTCGGAGCCCCAGGAACAACAGCTCCTGTGGTTTGTGGCGCTGCGATGCTCTTGCCCCTCTCTGTCCGGGCACACTCCTGTCCCACAGGAGCCCGGGATGCTCCTGGAGGCTCCGGGACCGGGATCCACCCACACCCAGGACGGGGGGAGGAGGAATCCGAGCTCCGCTGCTCTGATTTCCCCGCGGGAGAGGTGCGTTTCCTCTCCACCAAAGTCCTCTCGGGCCCTGCTGGGGTGGGACACGTGGCCGGGTGGCACCTCCTAGTCCCACAGACCTCCCATGGCTCGGGTTCGGAGTGACGGCAGATGTCAGAGGTGACGCCAGGACGGGGGGACGCAGTGCCTTAACGGCTCGCCGCCGTCAGCTCGAAAAGAAAATCTTTCTGATTGTTTGTTTTTATCCGTGACCCTGACATTTTCCTAAGGTTCGGCATCTTGCTGTTTATGACATAACGTTGTCTTTGTCTTGCCTGCTGGAAACCCCAGCGTTTGTGAGCATGGAAACCGCGAGGTGGACCTAGGCAGTAAGACGATGGGCTAGTTGGCTCCAACCGCGAGACGAATCGGTTTGAAAAAGGGAAAAAAGAGAAATTTCAGCGTTAAGGCCTTGGTCGGCGTGCTCTAGAAGGATCTCGTCAACAGGGACGAGGTAGGGAACTGCCGCTGCTGGGAGCGGAAGCATGTCTTCGGCTGGCATATGTTAACAGGAGCCCAGCGTAGACATTTTATTAAGAAAAACAAAATCCTGAGCAACTGTGAAACTGGAGAGGAGTTGTTTCTCTGCAGGGAGCTACCTCCGGTTGGGTTTCAGTGTGCTCCGCGGGGAGGCTGCGCCCTGCTGCAGCCTGGTCCCGCCGTGCCGCCGTCGGGCGTGCGGTGGTTGCAGGGTGCTGGGGAGGGCAGCAGGCTGTTTGCTTCTCGGCTTCACGGCTCTGCCGCGTCTCCTTTGTGACGTTTTTTGAGAATGAGACTTTAAAAAAAAAAGTGCTTGAGAGCTGCCGGTTCTGGTACGAGGGGCGAGCGTTTCCCGTCCCTAGCCGGGCGAGGTGGAAGGGAAGGAAGGCCGGGTGGAGCTCACGGCGCCTTGCTGCAGCGGGGCCGTGTGGCTGTGCATCCTTCCCGGCTTCCCAGGGGACGGTTTCTTTTGGGACAGGCCTCGCCGACGTGTTGGGGCCACCTGCGAGCACGGTCTGTCGAGCCAGGTCACGCTGCGTTAGACGGCTCTCCCGCCTGCTGGAGGAGAAATCCCGTCAGTTCTCAAAGGGGGTTGAAGGTTGGCGACATGCTCGGACCGATCTCATCAGGCGGCTGCAGGAAGCCCACTGCCGGGGTTTCTCTCCCTGCCCACCTCCTGCCCGTATCAGAGGCAGGAACAAATGTGCCGCGCCACGATTTGTGGCGCTTCAGGGCCGCGGAGGTGCGCAGGAAGCAATGCCTTGTGCTCGCAGTTTCACTGCTGCTTCTAATGAAGTCAAAACCAGCATTAATAGCTTTCATTTTCTTTCCATTGCATCTCCGAGGATGGTAATTACAATCAATGGCGTGTGCTTTCTGAAAAATAATATCCGCACGTTCCGTAGTCGATTAAAAAAACCCTCCCAAGGCAGGAGGTGGCTCAGGCGGCTCGTCTCCGTAACGGGGCTTCGGCGCTGCGACGGCCCGGAGATGGATGGCCCTGCCGAATGAACGGTGCTGCCCGCAGAACAGGCTCCTTGCAGGCAGTGATAAAAGCTTGTCCCTGCAGCCTCCAGGACTTGTGCACGGGTGGGAGTGTGTCGGAGTCTGTATTTTCCCTTCTCATCGCTGGCATGTTCCTACGTAAGCTGCCGAGACAGACAGATGCCAGATACCCGGTACCTTTGGCGGTATATATAACGCGTCGTGCCTCAGCACGGTCTGCCCAGGCTTGTACCTCGCCCTCGGGCGTGTGGGCTCCTGCTTTCTGCAGAACATGCTCACTGTGTTGGGAAGTTAAATTTGTTTCCTTCTGAATCACTTGGCTCTCCAGGCTGTCGTGATTTAGAGGAGATGGGCGCAGTGCTCCTGCTCCGCTCCAAGGAGCGGTTAACCGTGGCCTGCTGCCCATGGAGACGATTTCAAAGTAGATATTATGGTCCAGGATTAAATCTTGAAATGATTTAATAGTTGGCCAGGGCAGGGTCTGGCTCTGGTGGAGTGTCTGGCTGTCGGTCACGGGCTGGGGTCAAACGGGAGCCGCGGTGCTGCTCGCTGCAGAGCTCTGTGCGCTGCCTGCGTGCTTCGTCTCCGGCATTTAGGGAGCGAATGTTTGCTTGGCGAGGTTGGCAGTGGGTTTCTTCTCACTTAAATAAGTAAGAGCTGCTTGATGGAGCTCACTTAAAGCGTTAGGCTCTCCGTCCCTCGGTGACGTGTGATGCTGGCTGAGAGCAGGGAGCAACCGGCAGGGCTGCGACGCCCGGCAGGCATCTTCCCCCGACGAGAACTGTCAGTGCGTTAACTTCTGACACGCTCATTTTCAAAATCAAACTCGTGGCTTGCAAGAAATTGCATTTCTGTCATTCCTGCCGCGTAGGAGCACTGCCAGACCTCCTGTCCCCACCTGGCAGCAGTTGCATGCAGCAGGGCTCTTCCATTTACCGGCTTTGACCGTTAACTCCTCCTACGGCGACTGGAGAGAGGAACGTGAGTGTTTGGGTGAGAGAGGTGCTCCGGGGTCAGCCCGTTCGTTTCGGGGCCCAGCTGACGAGGCAGGCACGCCTTTCGGACAGAGGCGTAACTCGGCCAGGCAGCGGGCTGGCTGCGCGCGGTGTCCCCGCGAGGTGACGTGCCGCAGCGAGGCTGCGCGTGGCGGCCGCCCCTGCATCCAGCTGGCAGCGTACTTTGGCCGCCTTCCACCCAGCTCAAAGGTTAGGCGAGGCTGGCAAGATATTAATGGTCCTGCCAAAGTGTGCTGTGTCATTAAGCTGAGAAAACAGCTCCAGGTACTCTGAAGGGCTTGTTTCGGGAGGAGCGTCGGTAATTACATGGATGGGGGAGATGTATGTTTGCTGCTGCTGAGACCCGTCCGGGCAAAATGACCACGATTAATAATCCTGGGCAAAAACTCCATCTCCGTCGCTGCCGCAAAGCCTTTCATTATAGAAAGTGCTAAATACGTGGGGTGACAGCATGCGGATTTCTTTTTGATGAATGATTCTCCTTTATCTGAGTATTAATATTATGGTAACTACGCTGTGTTATGGACACCAGCAAGCTGGCGGTGCTCCCTGGCCGTTTGGTAAGTGACCGTTTCATACGTTATGTAGAAATCGCCAAAACGAGCTGAGAAGTGGGGTGAGTGAAATGCTGACAGCAGCGAAGGCAGCAGCAAACCCTCTGCCATGTGCTCGTGTGCGATGCCGAAAAACGCCCTTCGTGATGTTGCATGTCGTAAGGTCGCTGAGCATATTTTAAGCAGATTTTGGGGTATTTGGTGTAGAAAATAGCAAACACTGAAGGTTTCTAAAGAGAGAAGTCGGCTTTTATGCAAGTCAAAATCTGGATTGCCTTAGAGCAGGGTTTTGCCAGCGTAACCCCGAGACGGAGCCGTTCTGCCGCAGGAGCCGCGTCCCCTGCCCTCCAGCGCCCCCAGCGCTGCCCCAGATTTCCACTTACACAGAAGCGATACCTGGGGTTGAAACAGCAGCAGGCAGCAGGAACACTTGATAGGATAATAATTATGTACTTAGGCTTTTTTTTTTTTTTTCTTGCATATTGGGTGTGCTAAGTGAAGGGGTTAGCGGTTCTCAGCTCTCGGAATTGGCCTGTGCTGTGCAAAACCCGTTATTTTACCGCTGAAGGACGGTAGCTACTGCAGGGCTGGTGCTTACCCAGGGCTGGTGCGTGTGTAATCATGGTGTATGGGAAGAGAGAAATTACAGGCGGAGTGTATTAACAGGCATAGAAAGACCGAGTATTTATTCAGTGCAACTCAAAACACGTTTCGGATCTGCAGAGGAGCGCTCCAAGGCCAGGCGAGCTGCAGGCCAGGCCTCATGGCCAGGGCCGCTGCTTGGCAAAGCCTTGAGCCCAAGGCTCAAGAATACAACTACAGAGCCCACCAGCCCCTCGGACTCCTGTGGGAACGTGGCAAAAGAGAATCAAATAACCATGGCAAGTGGGAGGGCCGATGGCTGAGCCGGCAGAGGCTACGGGAGCTGCGTGGGCAGGGCACCGGGCACCGGGCAGCCGCTGCCCTTCCTGTGATCCAGCACCCATCCCGCAGCAGCCTCCTCGCTTATTTTCCAAAGTTTGTGCCCAAAGTGGAAGGAGGGCGAGGGCTGGGGGCTGCCAGCAGAAGGCCGGGCCTGGTGCGGGGCAGGGAGCCCGGCGCCCGTCCCCCGCTGAGGCGGGCGGCTTCGTGGCTCTCCCACCACAACCTGGTCTGATGAACGGTGTCTGGGAGAGGTTAGCCCTGCTGCGTCTCCCCCAGTAGCAGAAAGGGGCATCCTGCTTTCCACATGCCTAGTGCCACCGGGGGACAGGCTTTGGTGGCTGTGCCACGGAGCACTGGGCCAGGAGCGAGGGGGGAGCGCGCTGCCCGCAGCGCAGGCCGGGGGCCGGGCGGCAGGGCAAAGCACCACACCGCCTGGAGAAGTGTCCCGTCACTGCCGTCCCACACGATTTATTCTCTGTGTGGGCACACACGCACGCAGCGCTGCCCTTATCTGCGCCCAAGCACGCGCTGTTTTCTCCCTCTTGGCAATGAACTTTTCTCCTCCGGGAACGCGGCCCAGGGCCAGCGCCTCTCGGGGTGGCTGCCTTGTGAAGGACGCTCGGGGTTTGCCTCTCGTCCTAAGAAAGCAAAGGACACACAGAAAGCAAGGATGGGCTCCCCTGCGCTGTGTGATCTGTTTTGTAAACGTTAATGTGTGAAACAAACCATTTTCCAGTCTTTTGGCTAAGCACGTAAAATAAGCTTTCTGAGCGCCCAAGCGCTTTGTGTTCAGAAGGCTGTGCGACTCCCCCTGCTGAAACGAAAGGATTTCTTCCTTGCCTTAAGAAACTCGTGTTTGGCAACTAGTTTAACAAATAAACACGTAGGTTTTGCCATGCAAATTGACCCTCCGCAGGGCCTGCTGCTTGGGATTTCCTGCAGTTGGAAATGGCTGCTCAGCCACGCGTGGTAGCTGCACCCAGGTCTTGTAGGCAGCACGGAGCCAGCCATCGGTGCCCACTGCCAACGCAGCGGGGCAGGAGCTGCTTGAAGTATTACATTTAAATGAAATGGGCATTTTACCAGACAGCACGATGTATTTTAGAGGTTACTTTTAAATATGACATGCTTCTAGGAATGCTGCTTCCACAGTACCCAGCGCTCCACGTCCTGCGAACCTGGCAGTGCTAAACAGGTCTGCTGAAAACGTCGTATTTGGTCAGAAAAAAAAACAGGCTTTATTTCTGTTTTTCAAAGGGAAAGGCTGTTGTTAGGGTACATGTGCTTCCACGGTGCGGTTATGGAAGTCAGCTACAGCTGCCTCTGGAAGGAAGTCTGCTATCCCGGTTTCTCCCCGTGCCTCTGTATAGATATTTATCTCCTACAGCAAGCAGCTGCTCAGGATAATCACATAATCTGGTCAGTTCAGTGATTTCCAGCGTGTGCCAGTGTGGACGGTGAGTTTCTATGGCTGCAGGCTGTTGTTACAGTAAGGTCACCCAAGCCAGGCGGAGCAGGCACAAGTAGCACGGAGGAATAATACTTCTGAGCAGGGGCTGCAATTTCTCCAGCAGTGGGCCTCAGTACATTTTGGCCGCTAATTGTCGGATAATTCCACTTTTGCATGAGAAGCATCCTTAGGTATAACTGAAATAAACCAGCGCCAGCTTTGGAAATCTTTCTTCCAGCTAACCTTTATCCCAAATCAATCCTAATTCTGTAAGCAAAGCGTTAATGGCTTTGGTGGAAATGAGTTCCTGGGTTGTGTTACCTGAGCTTCAGTTGTTGCCTGAGATGGGAGCACTCCGTAATAGCTGCTGTCTTCAAGGGTTTCCAGCTTTTTCAAGTACTTGTATCATTTTCGTCCACTTTGTCTTTCCCTGTCACGCCTATGGAGTCATTTGCGTCACAGCAGTAGTAGATCTTATTTATATCACCAATTTCGGTTTCCTGCTCAGTGATCTATAGATCTCCTTTAAATGAGAAAATTGCACGGAAGCCATTTATTTGAAGCTGTCTGTGCTTTGTTAAAATGAAATCCAAGCGCTCACTTGAGCTGGAGGACATAACTGCAATTCTAAGGGGCTGGGGAAAGGGAAGTGTGGGGATGAGATGTAACGCTCTCGGTTAGTAGCTGGCAATGCAAAACCGAGAGAGAGAGAGAGGGAGAAAACTATATTAAAGTGCTTAATTCTCTCTGCATACAAAAGCTGGTAGTATGTACGGTCTGTAGGGGATTGAAATGCTTTTAGTGAGTTATTAAAAATTTAATCTAAACTTTATATTTAATGTAACTCCTGTATTGAATTTATTAAAGAGGGACCTGGGGAAATACCAGGATTCAGTACCTGGGTCATGTGTGGCCATCGTGTTTCCTGTTTTCCGTGCCTGATAGGAATTTGATGATAAACTGATCTTCGCAGTTTAAAAACAAGTAATCTGTGAATCATGTTTCCTCACTGAGTTCTCTACGCCTTGCATAGAGACGTTAATAGTCAATGTCTAATAGCTTGGCGTGCAGGCTGACACAAGCTGGCTGGCCTTTTCTTTCTTCTGCTGCTTCCTCATCTTTTATTTCTCAGGCTGAAAACTGCAAAGCCAACTTCTAGCTGTGACTTGCAAAGGTGAAAGAGGCCCTTTTTTTATGGGGAAGACTTTTTGTGGGGAGGGTCGGGTGTTTTTTTCTGGATTGGGAATATGAGGAGCTGCTTGAGCCCATTTAGTTACAGGGCTGCACAGCCGGGCGTGGGAGCGGTGTGGCAATGACACCGCAGGGGGCTGAGCACGAGTGACTGGCAGAGGACGGGTGGAAGTTTTCACCTGGACCTTGTGAAATAGGATTTTCTGTTGGGTGAAGGCTTTGTGCTCGAGCCTTAAATGCTGTTTGACTCCAGCCTTCCCCTGGGCAGACAGCTCTAACAAAAAGATTTATGTCGTGCTGCAGCAAAGCAGAGAAAAGAGGAATGTCAAAGTGCTCGAGAAAAGACAGATGCAAATGTGCGCCCTTCTCCCGCAGGGCAGCCGGCAGCTCGGCCGGCTGAGCACAGACGTGCGAGCCCTGGTGCTTGCACGGCAGCACTGGGCTCCTAACTTCAATATCTCCCGGCTCGTCACTTACGGAGGCTGACCTGGGAGCTGTAACCTTGAAGAAACGTCTCCAAGAGCTTCCCAACTGCCTGGTGCTCTGCAGCGGAAAGTACACGCTGATCAGGGCACGCACTGAAAGTCTTGTAAAATACGCGTTCCCTTTTGCAGTGCTGCTCCTGGGCAGTTTCCCGTTCTGGCCTCCCGTGTGGAGCTGTTTTAAGGACAAGGTGCTGTCCCTGCAGAGCCGCCCTGCAGCTCCAGGGTCGCTCCCAGCTCCCATCTTCTCCAGCAGTTTGTTCACAGTCCCTCCCACCTTGTTAGCTGCACATTTGAGTACTAATGAAATGGATTTGGACGCAGAATTAGCTGAAGGTTCGTAACATTGAAACTACTGATATTAATAATAGATGCTGGAGAGCCTCTGCGGCGCCAGAAAGCTCCTGGAGGGCTTTGAGGAGGTGGCCACTGGGTTTAGTGGCCATGGTGGTGTGCACGGATGTGTCCTAAGAGCTGGGACAGCTGGGTGGCCGCGTCCCCGCCGTCGCGGCTGAAGGCACGGGGTGTGAGCACCCCTCTGTGGGTTGCAGAGCTCTCGTTGCACGTCCTGGTCCTGATGCAGAGCCTTCTGGAGCAGGGGATTTATATTCAAACTTACTGCTGATGTTGTCTGTAGGACATGACATACTGCTTACAGTATGCGTGCTAATTACTCTTACGTTTGTGTTTCGCACCAAACAAAACTGGAACCGAGCCTGGAGCTGTCCGAAATCTGGATCAGCCCCTGCCCTCCCGCGGTGCCGGAGGGACAGGATTTCAGCCCTGAGACAGGGGCAGCTGGCTCGAAGCAGTAACTGTAGCTTCATGGGAAGTTTTTTCCTTGATGAAGTAATGTGTCTGGATGAAACCTGGTGAATGAAAACATCCAAGAGCACGTGTTTCATGGGGAAGTAACACCCTCTGGTAAAGTGAACTTGCCCGAGTGCGGGCGACCAGAAATACCCAGCATTTTGGCCGTACCGCTGCCGCTTCCCACGTTGCAGCAGAGCTGCTCCCCCTGAGCATCGGGGACTGACACCCGCCTGCTCCCAGGGCCGTTTATTTTGTAACTGCGGGTTGCCATTGCTTTGCTGTAGTAGCCAGCATTATCATCGCCTTCTCTTTTTCCTCCCACGGCTCAGGTACTTGCCCGAGAGCATCGCCAGCCGTTCCCCCTCTCCCCCATCAAAATGAAAACCAAGCTGTGCCCCCAGCTTCAGGCCAGGCCTGCTGCCTACTCCGAGCTGGTGACACGCTCCGGGGACAGGTCCCTGCTGCCCTGGGGGCACTTTGCTGGGCGATCCCAAAAGCCCGGGCCTGCAGAGGGGCTGCCCCGTAGCCAGGGGCTGGTTTGCAGAGCCCCCAGCCCGGTGCAAGCTGCAGTGGGCAATGTGGCTTCTGCCTGGTCAGTCCAAGTTAAAATGCCATTGCTTGGCCTTCTGCTCACGGCCCGTGGCTCCTGTCGGGGGTGATGGGGAGGGAAGCTGCATGGCACAACGAGAACCTCCTGCCCTGACCGTTTTCTTCCCATGGGCAGCTCTTCCCCCCATTCCTTTCGCAGAGGTAGCCTGGTAAACCGCAAAAAAATACAGCCTGTCATTTCTCTGTAGGGGGAGTCTGAGACATAGAAACAGCTTCTGAGAAAGGCGTATCAGTAGCCGTGCTGCTGGCTGATTGCTGCGGAGCTCCAAAGGCTTCGGAAAAACACGGGTTTGTTTGCAAAAGGTGTGCACGTGAGTTCCCCTGAAAAAGGGGGGCTGGGGAAAGGAACGCGGCCTGCGGCTCCTCTTCTGCTCAGGGCAGCCCCCAGACAGGCAGCAGCCGGCCCCTGCCCGCAGCAGGGCGGCGATTCTCTGCTTTCTGGCCCGGGAACAAGGAGCTGCTGCCTGCCAGCCCCAGGCACGTTTCCTTCCCTCCAGCTGAGCGTTGCTGGGGGAGGCCGCAGGGCCGGGGCTGTCACCTTGTGTCCCCCACGGGCACAGCCCTGCTGGCTTTGGGCCTGGTCGGGTGGAGCCGGGCAGGCTGGGGGCTGCTGCTGGGCCTGCAATTAGTGCCCTAATTGCACTAATGGGGGGAGGAGAGGGGGGTTAGGGGGCTGTCAGGGCTTGGAGGGGTTAACCCGGATCATTGGTGTTTGGTTATCGATCCACCCCTCGGCTTCGGGAGGGAGGAAACACCACACGGAGGAAATACCTCACGTCACACCTGGCCCTAAAAACCCGCAGGCAGGGATGCTCTGTGGTTTGTAAGAGCTGCGGGCTCCCAGAGCTCAGCCTGCTGGCAGCAGGAGCCTGCGGCCAAGTGGGGGAGTGAAAAATGGGAGCTGGGAGGCGAGGAGCATCCTTCTCTTGCTCTTATATGGAGCTGCCTCGCCGCCGGCTGTGACTCCTTCTCTCCATGACTAACGAGGCTCAGCTGGGATCCACCCTTGCTTATCCTGTTATTTTTAGAGTTTTCCGTCCTCACGCTCAGCGTGCCGGCCCTGTCAGCGGCTCTCACGGCACGGCACGCCGTGCTTTCGGCCCTCTTGTGCCTGCCTGCGAGTCCTGCGTGGGGAGCTGAGGCGCCAGGCCCGGGCAGGGAGCTGCTGCTGACGGCGGCGTTTCAGAACGTGCCCCTCTCCTAAATGTGACCCCAAGATTTATTTTGCTTTCTCAAGTCGGGAGTCCAACTCGCAGGACTGACTTTGCAGCCGTTTTCTTAAGGATCGCAAATGTGAAACAGACGGCGAGAGCCGGGTTCTGAGGGCTGAGATCTGGGTTTGCTCCCACGCGGCAATCGCAGACTTCCAAAAAGCCTCGATCTCAGCAGTTCAGGGGGGTGAAGCTCTGTGAGGGCTTATTAATTTTTGGAAAGGTGTGTGCATAGGATAAATAGACCAAAAAAAAAAAAAAAAGTAGATTTCCGCTAGGCTTTGTCAGCAGGAGCTGAGTTACAGACAGCGAACTTCAAAACGGGGCAAGAAATCCCCGCCTGTTTATTTCTGTCGTGCCCGTGACTCAGACGAGGGCTGTCCTGGTGCGCTCCTGCCTGTGTTCAGGAAGCAGTTAGAGGGCACTGCTGTTATCGGCGTGTCCTCGTGCTCCGTGTTTATAGGATCTGGCTGGGTTTGAAAAAGAAACTTTTAATTTCCGAGTGTCTTGGTAGCGTGGTCTGCGTATTTCTTCAGCCTCTAAGTCCCTGTTCCGGGCTTTTACCACCTGCTTGGCAATTCAAGTGAGTTCCCATATAAAGCCAGCCCCTACCCGAGCCTCCCAGACGCTCCCTGCTGGAAAGCAGGAGGGCAACAGAATGGGACAGGCAGGCTCGAGGCGACCGATACCAGAATAATCCCAGAATAATCCCAGAACGGTGCTGGTGCCACCCACATGTGCTGCCCTCATGGTCCTCTGGGCTCGGGGCCTTCGCTGATAACTGGGGGCTGATTTTTGTTATCAGACGAGAGCAGCTACAGCCTGCTGGCATGCAGCACGCCGCAGACAAATGAATTGCCTGTGGGTATAAACGCAGGTTATACGTGTGTCTGTGCTCCTGCATGGCCGGGCTGGAGTTTCAGGGACGTTGTCACAATTTAATCCCAAATTGGGCTTTAATCCCAAACTTGCTCCTGGCTGCCCTGGTGCCCACATCCCCAGGCTGCTGAAGGGCTGCTGGGCGCGGAGCTCGGGGTATGGGGTTTGGGTTTCTGCACCTGACTCATGAACGTCTCCGTGTAACTCCTCGTGTCCCCGTTTGGGGAAGCTGAAGGCCGCACGGTTCTTCATCATCTCAGAGGAAATCTCTCTCCCTCTTCCCCTTCTTCTCATACCTTTTTTTTTTTTTCCTTTCTTCTCATATCTTTGGAAAATGCTCCAATTCTTCTCCTAGCGTGCCATTAAAATGCACATCTTAGTGCAGAAAATGGGCTTTGCTGAGCAAAAACCCGAGAGTGAGAGCTGTAAGTGCCCCCCTACTTTCCCCTACTCCTTCTCGCCATCCAGCTGGATGTTAGGAAAGCCCATTTATTTTGCCTCCCTACCACTCCCCACCTTTGGGCAGGACTAATATAGCCTTGTTTTGTCGGAAATCGAGCAGCAGGGCACGAAAGGGGAAAACTACGATCTTTGGTCAGTGAAGTCGTGTAATTGTCTGCAGAGGGTGCTGAGCGGGCCTTGTGCTTGGTGCTGCCCCGCGTTTGTGCTGCGGGCGGGGTTTAATTTTGGTTCGGGTGAGAGGATGTAGAAATGAGGTGCTGGGACCCACGGGCCGGGGCTTGTGGCAGCTGGTCCCGAAAAGCAGCTTTCCAACATGCATCAGGTCTGCACCGCGCGCGTCTGTGGGTACAGGCCAGAAGCGCGGAAAGTTATTTGTAGCCGATGGAATTCGTTACAAATCCTCTCCCAAAGAAACAGCGCTGCAGAGCAAGGTGGATTGAAGAATTTTAATTTATTTATATTAATACAAAACTGTACAGTTTTATATTGTTCTGTTGGAAAGCTCGCGTTCGCCATAGCATTTTGCATAATGCGAATATCGCATTTCTGAAGGAACAGCTCATTCTTAAGAACATAAATAAAATTGCAGGGAGGCAGCGATAGCTTTTCTGTTGCTATCTCACCGTGCTCATTAGCAATGAGAATGGAGAAATGGTTCTCCATTCATTAGCAGTAAATAACTGGTGGGATATCATACCTACTAATCATCAGGCCATTTGTAAATTCTCTATTAAGCACGTGCGAGCCAGCGTATGAATCGCACAATTGAAAATTTAGCCCATGCAGCTGTATCAGCGCGTCTTTCCAGATCAGCTCCGTGGAAAAGTCTGAGGGTGTGCTGCATGGTTCCTCACTTTTGGATCAGCAGAAAGTTGTAAACACTTGGGTGGCTGAAATTAATCACCCTAATTCGCCGTAAAGCGTTCACCGTCCTGTGCACGGGGGGGATCATAATGGGAGAGCGAAGTTTCTGCAGCCTTCTGCTCTGTGTTTTGAGGGAATAGAAAGTTGTGGTTGGGTCGTGTAAAGCCACAGGTGCTGTCTGGGGGACACGTAGAAAGTTTTCCGCGTAAATCTCTTACCCCTGAAAATGGCCCGCAAGAAAGTTAAGGTTGCAAGATGTGCATCATAACCTCTGCGTAACTTCTGCATCAAAATAAGAACACGACAGAGGATTTTGTGAAGCACAACAACACAACAGCACCTTTCCTGGTGCTCTTTCATTCCCAACTCATACGAATTCCAAAAGAATAGAAATTCACTGAAGAATGTTTTTGTTTTTGTTTATTCCTGTATTTTCCTGATAAAGCCACATTTGGTCTTCTAAGAGGAAGAAGAAGAGTTTTATTCTGATGTTTCATTGCACAAGATTTTATCCTAAATATTTATCTTTGGCACCCCTGTGCTTTGGGAGGGTTTTGTAAAGCTTCTTGCTGTAAAAGGCTGCAGAAACCTGTGTGGAAATAAAAAGTCCATGGAAGAGGGACAGGCATTGTCTGGATTTTTAAATCACCTGAGAATTACCTCCTCGTAAGGAGGAGTAACATGTCCAAAATGATGGAAAACAGCTCAGCATCGTCTTCCCTCAATAAAGAAGCAGTGGTCTACAGCATTACACATGAATGTAATCCAAACAAGTATTTCCCTTTCCAAGGAGATTTCTAGTATTAACCGATTAAAAAAATAATCTTTTTTTTTTTTTTTTTCTTCTTGCTAGATTTAAACCCTGGAGAAGCTTTAGCTTGGCTTAAAGAGGAGCTAAATCCATAACTCCCAGTAAATCGTCAGCAAATGTAGATGAAATCCCGTGATGCCATATGGGATTCCCAGTTGTGTGAAGGCTGGGGCACGCCGTCCTGTAGGAACTCTGTGGGGTTTTCATCGGGGCAAAGCAACCCCAGCGCTGGCCCTGGCTCAGTGCAGGAGCGCTGCTCGCAGGGGCTCAGCGCGTGGTGCGGGGCACGCATAAAAATAGACGCGTGGGGCAGTGGGAAGTTCTGAATACACAAGGAAAGGGCTGGCTGCGGCTTCCTGTGAGGTACCCACATTTCTTCACTTCCTTCCCGCGGCGGTGAGAACGTGCCCCGCTCCCTGCCCGCCCCGGCTACGCAGTCAGGAGTGCTCGGCTTTCCTGCGAGGGTGCAGCTGTATTGCAGGGTCTGCTCCCTGCGGAGCAATGGCTTTGGGAGCGCTGGGAACCTGCATGTGTTCCCCAGCTCCAGTGGCCCCGGGGCTGAGCACGGGCAGCTCTGGGTACGTGCGTGCCCCACGGGTGTGCAAGGGGCCAGTGCATGGGATGTGGTGCTTTGTGATTAAGTGATGGCTTACTGGAAGGTTAAAGAAAAATCCTGAAAGAATCGGAAATTACATATTTTCCCCCAGAACTGGGGATGCCGGGTGTTTTCTCCTTCTGTAGGGGGATAAGCAATGAAGCCCTAACATTTAACCACGGGGATTTCAGTGCCTGGTAAAGCCGCGTTTTCTTTCCATGCTGGGCATAGGAGGAGCTGTCCCCTCTGCAGCACAGGCATCTCCCCACTCCCCAAGCCCTCGGCAGAAGAAGCCTCAGTAGGAAACCCAAAAGCAGGTGGTGCAAATGCCCCCGGGCTTCTCTTCCCCATTGGCAGGGGCCACTGGGGGTCCTGGGGTGTTTTGGGGTCTTCCCGCTGGGTCGTGCGTCTGCGGAGGGCAGCAGCGCTCGGTGCACCCGGGGGCATCGTGCCACACTGACCCGCCTGGACGGCCGCCAGGAAGCTTTCCCTCCATTTAATCAGGCCTTGCATTAATTATTACCTACCCGCCTGACTCGCTGCCGAGTGGGCGATGGCAAACAGGCCCGGAGGAGAGGAGCAAACCCCTGGGCTGAGGCCGATGTCTGGCCTCTTCCGTGTGCTCCCCGCGAGGGCACCGCAGGCCTGGAGGAAAAGCCTGGCTGCAAACCAGACTCTCTTCAAGACTTACAGTATGTTTTTTTCTTTTGAATTTGTTGAAGTGAGGCCCCAATAACTAGGGCTGCCGACACTGTGGCTCACTTTATTCAAATGGAGCAGCCATCTGAGCCTGTGTTCGGGCCATTTGGGGTACTCGTCTTTCGTTTTTAAACCTAATGCCAAGAGGCAGAGCTTCCATGGCTCTTTTCTTTTATTAGCACCTTCCACACGTGGTGAAGCTGCTGATCAGGTGCGTGCGCTCCTGTGCTCGCTTTTCCCAGGGGATTTCGGGCTCGTGGCTGGGCTGAACCCTGCTGTGGTGA
This sequence comes from Anser anser, assembly GCF_964211835.1. Lineage (NCBI taxonomy): Eukaryota > Metazoa > Chordata > Aves > Anseriformes > Anatidae > Anser > Anser anser. Next base: position 26,854,416 of record NC_139729.1, on the reverse strand, counting down.
GTGGGAGCAGTGGAGCCGGGGTCTCCTCTCCATCCACATCACCGAAACGCACAGCGACCAGGGCACTCCATCCGCCCACCCCTGCTCCAGCTTCTCCGGCCTGGCTGCGTGAAGGAGGAGCCCAGAAAGCCGGGGCAGGGCCCTTTTTCCTACAAAGGCCGATTTTTTTCTGGCGGCGCATCTGGTGCGGGGAATCAAACCCGAGCCGCGCTGTGAGCAAGTGCAGCGTTTCTGCAGTCGTTGCCGTTTCTAACGTGGCCGCAGCTGGCTGCGGGAGGAGCCGGCCACGGCTGGTCCTGCAGCACGCGGCCACCCCAGGACGGAGGGCAGGCCCCGGGGTGCCTCCAGCTGCCGGCCAGAGCACCTCAGGGCCCGCGTCGTGGTGCCCCGTGGGTTCTGTGGGTGTTTCGGTGCTCCTGCGATGGGCCCCATCCAGCAGCAAGCAAGGCTCAGGACCCGCTGTGCCCCAGGCCTTGCGCCGGGGCTCTCGGGGTACCCAGCACCCCGGGGAGCAAGCGGCGAAGCCGAACCGTGGCTGACCCGCAGCCCAGCCCGCTGCAGGTGCAGGGACGGGAGGACACCCGCCCGGGTCCCCATTTTCCCCGCTTGTCACCAGTTTTAGGGCCGTCGGAGCGGTAAGGCCGAGCCGGGGCTCGGAGCCCTCCAGGCCCCAGCCTCCGGCGAAGCCCCCGGCCCTATTTGGGGCGGTGATGGGGGGGGGGGTGGGGGCTCTGAGGAGGGCAGGGCCGTGGGGGCACCGGGGGTGCCGCGGGGACCCCCTCCCAGCCGCCGCCGTGCCCACCCCCATCGCGGAGAGGCGGGGGCGGCGCTTTGCGCAGCAACCCCCCCCCCCCCTCCCCGCCTCACCCGGGGGAGCTTTCATTTCATTTTTTTTCCCCCATTTTCGCTCTCCCCCTTCCCCCCCCCCCCCCCCCCCCCCCCTTTCTCCCGGCGGCGGGCTCGCTCTTTGTGTGGGAGGGAAGGAGCCGGCGGCTGGCGCTGGGCCCGGCGCCCCCCTCATCACCGCCCCCCCCCCGAGCCCGGCGGAGCCGCGGCCGGCGCTGCGCAGGCGGGGCCGGGCGGCAGCGTCCATCTTCCCCGCGGGATGCTCCGAGATGGTCCTGCAGGAGAGCGGCCCCTACCAGGTGCCGGGGGGGGGGCCCCGAGCCTCCGGGGGGGGGGCCCGAGCCTCGGGGGGGGGGAGCTGAGGGGCTTTCGGGGGGGTCCCGTGGGGAACGGGGGCCGGGGAGGGGCCGGGCTTTTGCGGGGGGACAGTGGGAGGTGCGGGGCAGAGCAGCCGGAGGGGTTGGGGGGTGGGGGGGGTGAGGGGAGGAAGGGGGGGGGCTGCGCCTTCCCGCAGCTTTTTGGGATGGTGGTGATGCTGCGGCCCCGCTGCTTCCCCCCCCCCCACCCCGCCGCCCTGCAGCGCAGCGCCCCCGGCCAAATGCAGGGCCCCCCCTGCCCAAATACAGGCCCCCCCTGTCCAAATACAGGACCCCCCCCGCCCGAGTACAGGACCCCCCCCAAATACAGGACCCGCCCCCCAAATACAGGACCCCCCCTGTCCAAATACAGGCCCCCCCCCCCAAATACAGGACCCCCCCCCCAAATACAGGACCCCCCCTGTCCAAATACAGGCCCCCCCCCAAATACAGGACCCCCCCCCCCCAAATACAAGACCCCCCCTGCCCAAATACAGGCCCCCCCCCCCCAAATACAGAACCCCCCCCCCCAAATACAGGACCCCCCCGCCGTGCCAAATGCAGGTGCTCCGGGTTCGGGCCCGCCCCGGGGGTGCTCAGCTCCAGCGGCGGCCCCCAGCGAAGCGGGGGCGGCCCGGGGGGAGCCACGATCCCGGCCCTGAGCCCCCAACAAGGCCCATCCCGGCCCCCGGGGGGGGGGGGGGGGTCGGCAGCAGAGCTGGGGGGGGGCAGCGGCGGTGGCTGCGTGTGCCGAGCATCCTTTGGGTGGGGAGAGCGGGGCCGGGGGCTGCTGCGGCCCCTGGAATAGGGGGGGGGGGGGGGTGCACCTGCCTGGGGAATGGCATTTGGGGGGCTTGATCGCCTGGGGGAGGTTGTTGCCCCCCCCCCTAAATATCAGCGTGCTGCGGCGGTGCGGACGTGCGGTGCAGTGCGTGCTGCAGGATGCCCCGGGGGCACGGCCGGCCGGCGGGGACGGCACCCGAGAGACCGACTGGGCCCTGGCCAGGGCAGCATCGCAGCCTCGGTGTCCCCTCAGCTGCATTTAACCCAATTTCAGCCCGTGTCTCAAGGCAAAATGCCATCATTGTCAAATCCATCACGCAGGGAAAAGATACCGCTGCGAGTGTACGTATATACAGAGAGAAAAGGGTTCAGAAGCTTTGGCAGTGAGTGTTTTCAACGTAACAAATGCTTCTGGAAATGAATTTCCCTTTTTAGCTCCTTTGGAGAAAAAAAAAAAAATAATAATCCCGTTTATTCATTCCCCGCTTGAGGGGATCTGGTTTTTCTGCAGCTCCGAGCCTGTTGCTCTCGTCCCTCAGTAAATGGTGCCATTGTTTGTGCACGGCGGATGTTTTCCCGGCACGCTGAGACCCTGGGGCTCCCGGCTGCCTCGCCGCCCCCGGGTGCCCGGTGCCTGGTGCCCGGTGCCCGGCATCCCGAGGCCGTGCCGGCCTGTTCAGCTTCCCTGCGTGCTGCAGCCCCGGTTCTGTGCCGTGGCAGCAGCGCCGCGTTGGATCTGTTTTAATCTCCGCTTGTTTACGAGCTGCTTTCTCTCCTCCCGAACGATAAATATGAGAGCGGAGGCAGGCAGAAAGAATGCGGAGCTCGCGGAAACGGTCCTTTGAATGTAATCTGTCCCAAAACACTGCGAAGAGGCAGGGAAACCCTGCCCCCCAGGCCCATTAACCTACAGGCCAAGTTTTAATCCCCCCGTGGCTGATGAGCCCGGGTTTGGGATCGAACCGGAGGCAGAAATGATGGGATTTTGGCGGCCGCCCTGGGCACGGCGGGGGGAGGAGGGTGGCGGTGCGTAGCTGCGCTCCTCGCATCCCTGCCCACATGCCTTTTCCGGAGCTGCTTGGGATTTATGAGAGCTGCAAAACAAACAGAGGAACAAGCCGACGCGCTGGGAGAAGCCGAGGGCATGTTTGGTTTAGAGGAATTCAGCAGAAAACCTCTGACCTGAGCGGGGCTGGGAGAAGAGCCCCGCACCAGGAGGGCGCCGGGCTGGACGGGGTTGGGGACCCGCTCGCTTTGAGCTCAGCCTGGTTGCCCCATGGCCAGGAGGCCCCAGCGCCTTTCCTGGGCCACTGCCCGGTGTCAGCAGGTGGCTGCTGGCCTCTCCGTCCCCGGGGGCCGGGGCTGGCAGTGCCAGCTCCCATCCAGCCGCACACTGCTGTGCCCACGGGGCTCCCAGCGATACCCACGGCCACCGCCGCCTCCGCCAACGGGGATTTTCTAAAAACTGATGGAAAAACGCCCCGTACAGACTGCCGCGGGATGGCTAAATGAGGACACGCTCCCTGAAGGCCACAAATAAACCGAGCGTTAGAAAAAAAAGGATAAAAGTGATTTCCTCTTAGTTGTTTCTTTCCCCGTTTCGTACTGTTTAATTCTCCCGTGCCAAATATTTTGTTCGGGGCTCCATTTTTCTCCTACTATTTGACAAGAACAGTGCCGGCTCTTGCACGTTGGGTAGGGTTCAGTGGGGTCCTGAGCTTGCACAGAAGGAAAGCGCAGCGTGCAAATGCGGACCTTAACGCTGCAGTGAAGGCGAAGTTGTTTGCTTTTGTCCTAACGTGTGTTTGAGCAGCACCGCGCTGCCTTGCAGCCTTGGTCGGCGTTTCGGCTTGTCTTGTGAGCGCATATTTTCGGCGTTGCCCAAGAGGTGCACCGTGGCAGGCCCCAAAACCGGGCTCCTCAAGCTGTTGCTGGCCTCATCCCTGCTTCCTCGCCTTTCGGCACAGCGTTGGATGTGCCGGCGCTCGGGTAGGCGTCTGCAGAGGGAGGGCACGGGCGGCCTCGTCCCTCCGCTCGCAGTGCTGTGTTTTAACAAATCTCTGCGGTGCAGGGGCACGGCGGTTTGAAGGGGCTCCTCACAGGAGGTTTATTCGGACCTTTACGATAAAATAAATGTCCTGTGACGTGGTGCTGGTGAGATTTCCGTGAATGATCTGCCTCAAAAATATCTGTGGGGAGGGCGCACAAGCGGCCGGTGCTGGCTGTGTGCAGACCGCGGGGTGGAGGCCACCTTTAGATCCCAGCTGGGCACCGGCACTGGCTTTGTGGGGAGAGTTTTGGGTGTTTTTCGTTGAACTTCACTGGGAATTTGGGGTTTGTACCTAGTAACTCGGTAACCGGCGGTGTTTGGAAGCTGGTCCTGAGCAGCAAGGGGCTGGAGGCTTCTCTTTGAGCCTCCCCCAGTGGAGGAGGCCGACACGTGCCAGCAATGTTTCGGAGCTTTTTATTCACCCAAACAAACGTTAGGTATGCGTGGCCTGGTTAAATTCAGATCCTCGCGTGCTCGTAAGCAACCGGCATGTTTAAAGTGCACGAAACACAAAAGCGGCCTGCTTCCTTGCCTTGCCCGAGCTGACTGGAAGGCTGGCCTCCCCGGCTGGCCTCATCCTTACCGCGGGGCCACCAGCAGCACCCAGCAGCACCCGGCAGCACCCAGCAGCACCAGCAGCACCCAGCAGCACCAGCAGCACCCGGCAGCACCCAGCAGCACCAGCAGCACCCAGCAGCACCAGCAGCACCCAGCAGCACCAGCAGCACCCGGCAGCACCCGGCAGCACCGTGGCACTGGCAGGGGCAGCACGCTCCCGTTCGCGCAGCCCCGAGCTGAGCCGCCCTCGCCGTGCCCGTTACAAGTTTTCCTTTTGTGCTATAAAAAGCAAAGCGGCCTCAGGTGGTTCTGGCAGCTTCTCCCCAGCGCTCCCATCGCCCGTCGCCGAATGGAGGAGCAGCCGCTGTAACCATGGAGCCGCCTCGCAGCTGATGCAATGTGACGTGAGCTCCCCCGTACCCGGGGGGGGGCTCGGCAGCCGGCGATGCCCAGGCCGAGCGTACCTTGGAGCGCGGCCCCGTGCCGCTGCTGCTTTTGTTCGCGGGAGCCCGCCGTGGGTGCTGTGGGCGCCTCTCGAGAGGACGCCGGGTGCCGGAGGGACGGCCGTGGGGCTGGTACTGCGCACCCCTGGCGGCCTTCGGCGTCGCGTGGGGAAGGAGCGGACACCAGCGGCTGGCTCCCTGCGCCGGGACACCCACCAAGGGCCCCCATCCCGGGGCTGAGCTCTCTCCGGAGCTCGGGACGACTTTTTATTCGGTTGCGAGCAGCCGCCGAGGAGAACGCCCAAATCCCCCTCAACAGGGCTGCGGGGGTGCTCCCACCACCACCTCCGGCCACGTTTGGTTTCCCTCCCGATGCCGTGCACCAAAATGCTGGCAGATCTGGGCTTGTCCCCGGGGATCCGGGGACCCCATCTGCGGGATGCTCTCGGACGTTCCTCCCGCACCGGGCTGCTCGGGGGGGGTCCCGGGGGGCTGCCGGGGGCCGGGCAGCTGGCAGGGCCCTCACACGGGGCTGCACGGCTCGGTCACCCCAACAGCACGGCAGGCTGCGGGATCCCGGCCGTAAGCCCTTCTTCCCCTCCCCGGTGCGCCGCCTTCCCTCCCTGGGAGCTCCCAGGCCGATCGTGTCTGCAGAATCCTAAAAAAAAAAACCAAAAAACACCCTTTTCTTGAAGAAATGAGGGCCGGGGCCTACCGGTGTGGTGCCGTAGGCCTCATTGTACTCCGAACAAAGGTGCTCGGAGAAGCCAAGGCGTGTTATCAGAGCGGACGTCAGGGTCCCCATTGTCGGGAGGGGAAGTTAATTTTAGGAGCAGCGGGAAATGACACGGGGAGTCAGCGGCGGGGGGGCCAGAAATAATGAAATGCCCGGACAGCAGCAATTCCCAACCGAGGCGAGGACCAACAAGCACCGTCCTGGGAAAGTGATTGGATTAAACAGTCCTGTGTGGTGGTGTTTTTTTTTTTCCTGCCACTTCAGGGCAGAGTAAGGCGTAATTCGTGTGGCACCGGAGCCGGTGAACTCCGCACGGTTTGCGTTTGGGGTGGGATGAAGTCGGTAGGGCCTGGCTCCGCCGTTTGGGCTGCGGGGCTGTTGGAGCTGGCTGTGACGGACCCGCAGCTGGGTCCCAGCAGAAAGCGGCACCTCTGCGCCGGCAGCGCCACGTTTGGAGGCTCGCGGGGCAGACGGGACAGGAGGGCCATCCTGCGAAGGGTCCCCTATAGAACTGCGCGTCCAGAGCTGCTCCCGCGGGGCGGGTGGCGAGCCCAGGCTGCTGGGGCTCCGCTCGCTACCTCCTAGAAACCTTTTTTTTTTTTTTTCCGCACCTGAGAGAACCGCTTTGGGCCGGGAACACCCCGCTGGGAGCTCCCTGCTACCCGCGACGGACCCACGCCCCGCTGCCAGCTCCTGTTGGGACGATCCCCGCGGAGAGAACCCGGGGAGAAAAAACCCCGTCCCCTGGCGGCACCGGGCCCTGGCTCTGACATAAGACACCGGGATTTTTCCTGCCCTTGCGCAGCCGGCGAGGGCTTGGGGCTATTTTTACCCGGCGCTGCCAGTGGCTGGAGGGAGCCCTCGGCTTTCCTCCGCCGGCTCCCGCTAATCAGCCCCGGCCGCTGCCTTTGACTTTATTAGGGCAAGCCGCGGGTGGGGAGGCGGCGAGGCCCCGGCGAGCGAGGCCCCGTCGCCGGCGGGCGGCAGCGAGCGGGGCGCCCGGGGCCACGCTGCCATGTCCCCGCGGCGCGGCGGGGAGCGGCGGGGAGCGCCCGGCAGCCGGGGCCATGAGCGGGGCCGGTGATGGAATGGCTGACATCATCGGGCAGGCATCCGCGCGGGACGTGGAGGGGAATTATAAAAAGGTAGGGGACAGAAAGGAGCCTTTTGTCTGCACGCTCTGCGCGGCCGGGTGCTGCCGAGCGCCCTTCGCTGGGCACGGGGCCGCGGGGCTCGGGCACGGGGCTGTGGGCACGGGGATTGGGAATGGGGCTTGGGCACGGGGCTTGGGCACGGGGCTTGGGAATGGGGCTTGGGAATGGGGTTTGGGCACGGAGTTACAGGCACGGGGCTTGGGCACGGGCTTGGGCACAGGACTGTGGGCATGGGGTTTGGGCATGGAGCTGTGGGCACGGGGCTTGGGCATGGAGCTGCAAGCCTGGGGCTTGGATATGGAGCTATGGGCACAGGGCTTGGGCACGGAGCTACAGGCATGGGGCTTGGGCACGGGGTTTGGGCACAGGGCTGTCGTGCACAGGGCTGTGGGGCACGGGGCTGCAGGCACGGAGCTTCACGGTGCAAGGAGCGCAGAGCTGGGCTGCCTGTGACATGCCGATTTCACGTACTCGCTGATGCCCTGTCCCCAGTGTGATGTGCTGCTTGGCAAAACTGCCCCCTCCTCTGGGTGTCCTCGTCCCAGCTTTTCCCTAAAAGAGCTTTCCAAGCACCTTCTCATACCGCGAGACCCGTAATTTTTAAGGCACCGTGCCACGTGGCTGGAGAGAATGTGAAGGTTTGACCTTATTTTGTATTTTACGGCAAACCCATCCATCAAAACAAGTGTTGTATAATTACAATTTCTGTCGGTAAATCCAATCATAGCCTTTGTACTTCACTGAGATAAAAAAAGGCCCCGTGTACGGGCCTGGGACTTTAAATATAGTAATTGTCCATGTCTGGTAATGACAGACCCCGGCAAAAAATAGCGTCCGTGGCCTGGCTGTGCCTGGCGCTCCCGTGGGGACCAGGCAGCCCTGGGCTGGTGGGGCGATGTCCCCTGATGTCCCCTGATGTCCCCTGATGTCCCCCACCTTCACAAATCCCTTTTAACCCCTCGGTCGGACAGGAGTGGCACTGCCCTGCAGGCGCTTGGTCCTGCCTGGATATTTACGGCATCCATCAGCTTGGTATTTGCTGCGTGGCTCTTTCCTTCTAAACATTTTGGGCAGCGTGCTAACGGCCCCTGCCTGCGCTCGTCCCTGGCTTGTATCGATCAGCCCAGCCCCAGAAACGTCCCCGCCAGCCGCCGCTGAAGGTGGATGGTCCCGAAGCGCGATGGTGGAGCCCGGCAAAGTGCTGCTACACCTGAATCGCGGATAAATATTTCGTGCGCGCTCTTGCCTGCTATTTTGGGGGACGTCCGCGATGAGTGAAGGCCGCTAATACAGCCGCCTGCGTGCTAAGTAAGCCAGCCAAGCGGGGTGGACGAACAGAGCGGCCCCGTTGCTGCTTCTCGAGGGACATAAATAATACAGCCTGAGGGATACGGGGCGGGCTTCTCTCGTCTTCCCAGAAAACACAGAAATCCCGTTGGGATCGCCTCGATGCGCCCCGCAGGACAGGGCTTGTGTGGGAGGCAGGCACACGTCGGACAAATTCGGGGGCTTGGCCAAGGGCGGGATTTTCTCGGTGCCTCCACATTTAAATCAACACGCCGTGCCTACGGGTAGATAGGCATGAACGTCTGTGTAAGCCGAGCGTTGGAAATTCCCATGCTCACCGATTGCATGTGCAGGAGAAATATATTAAAAAATGGGTCAGGAAGAGCTAAAATGGGTCAGGCAGCCGTAGCGGCCTAACGCTGAGGAACGGGGCGGCACTCGGCCCCCGCCACGCGGCCCGAGCACCGGAGGAGCTGCGGGAGGCAGCAGGGTGCTGGGACAGGCACACGGCCGCGGGCAGAAAGCATCGAAAAATCTCCCCGTGTCCCAGGCAGGATGGAGGCCGAGGCCACCAGTTGTTATAAAAGCGATTAAAATTGAAGGGGCCGAGACGCGGCCCGCGCAGGACGGCAGGGAGGGACCCTGGCAGCGTCAGGAGGGTGCCACGGTGCTGCCGGCCGCAGGGCGCCCCGAGGCTTCTGTCCCGATTTGTGTCCTCAGGGCCCGCGTCCCACAGCGTCGCTGCAGGTGCCAGCTCAGAGCTACGGAGCTCCCAGCTTTCCAACACGGCGTGAAGGTGTGAAGTCCTCATAAATTCACAGCTTTCCAGGTTTTTTATCTCATCAGCTTCCTATCAGATTTTTTTTTCCCGCTTATCAACCCAACAACTTTTTTTTAAAAAAAAAATATGTATTTTTTAAAATCTTTTTCCACTGGCTGTCCTGAGGGTGGCTCTCTCCAAGGAACGCGATGGCCTCGCCGCGAGGATGAGCCGGGGGCCGGGGCGCCGCGATGCGTCGGGGCGGGCGCACGTGGAGCGGAGCGGAGCGGTGATGTAGAGCCCAAATCGCTCTGCATCGTCAGCAAAGAGCGGAGAGAAAATTGCAGCAGACGTGCGAGCGGCAATAATTGCAGCGTCTGGCGCTGCTGGGCCCGCGCTCCTGCCTTCCTGAGCAGCTTCAGCTTCTCCCGGCGAGTTGCCTTCATCTCGTGGGGGCTGCGCAGCGCCGCACCTCTCGTGGAGATGCTCCCACCTGCCTTGGGGACCTCACCCGCCGGCGTGGGGAAGCAGGAATTCCGCCTCGTCCCGTAAAAACCACAGGCTAACAGAGCAGCCTTCAGCGACACAGCGGGCCCCCCGTTTGGAAACACGTGTATTTTTCGTTTCAGTGTCAAAGTGCATATTTAAATAACGCGGTTTTATATTTTCCTTGCTAGTACCTTTACATTTTATTCAATGCATTATTTTTTATATACAAAGTGGGTATGTTTGATAGTCAAAAAAAAAAAAAAACCCACATGCAATTTTCCTTCTCGATTTCCAGTTTTCGGCGCTCCGCTCAGGATGTATAATGCAGCTGGTGGGTAATTTGTCTAAAGCATAAAGTTCAGTTCCCTCAGGCATATTATATTTCTTAGTAACTGTTCCCTACTTTATAATAACAAATAGGGCTCTCGATTTCTTTATGGTCATTATCCTGTGTCTGTTTTATAAAATGGGAGACGCTGAGTTCGGTACTGGGAATACTGTTATTTAGTATCCTCAGTAATGGCCTGGAAGAGAAAACAAATTGCACATTGATTAACTGTACAGATGTCAAACGGGGAGCAGCTGCAGCCTCCTCGGGACACGGAGCAAAATTATAAAAGCTCTGGAGAGAGAGCACCGGCTGAAGGGGGAAAAATGTGTGAGAGCGCTCCGTAGATCCGCGTGTTTTAATGCAAAACAGCGATTTTCTGCGCGTGCTGAGGGGTGGAGGGTGGGGTGGGATGGGATGGGATGGGATGGGATGGGATGGGATGGGATGGGATGGGATGGGATGGGGTCCTCTGTCCACCAGCAGCCCATGGAGGTGGCTCTGGCTCCCGGTGTCTGGGCGAGACGAGAATGGGCATGGAAAAGAGGCAGATGGGAGGGTAAGGGCGAGGATCGCCTCCGTGGCAGAAGGGGGGAGGAGGAGTATCCGTGCTTACATGAAATATTAACGTGCCTTGGGGACGTACCCGGGGATGCATCTGGCACTCGGAAGCAGCTGAGCTCGGAGCCGGGGCATTAGTAAGCTCTTTCTGAAGCAGGGAGGCTGCAGGGTGTACGTTTACCGGTGCTGCTCCCAGCCCTGCTCGCGTGTGGCCGGGGGGCCGCGATGGGCAGCACGAGGGACACGCGTGGGCAGCCCCCGCCCTGCCCTTGCTCCGCTGCAAAACCCGTTCCCCCTGCGGTACGTCGTGTTGCTTCGTCTCTCCTTGGTTGCTCCTCGAAACAGCGGCTCCTCTCCCGAGTTCCCCGAGGGCTGGCAGGCTGCCGGGCCGGGAGCATCTTCACTACACGGTGGTTTGCATGGGGAACAAAACAAAAAAAAAAAATCATTTGAGGGTGTTTGCTTTATGTTCTTCAAGCGTTGTCTCTGGTCGATCGGTACTTTTGTCTCTGTGCTGCTACCGCCAGCAGGGCTGGCTGTGTTTCCTCGAAAGGCGACTCAGTTCGGGATTGTTGGCTGCTGAAAGCTTAAAAAACAACAAAAAAATATATATATATCTAGGCGTAACTTCCAAGAACAGGAGCTGAACGTGGAAAATTCAGTACCCCTTGATGCCAGGGGGGTTACTTTTAATATTTTAAGTTATTTGTAGAGGTGAAAGAGGAGTTAGGTTACAGATGAAGCGTGTGTGTTGGTAAGGGCTTGGCAGTGTAACGGGCAGTGTGCTGCTGTAAGATAGGCGGCCGGTACTGGAGTCACATTAAATGATTAGCTATTTTTAGCTAATAATTCGCATTTCATTCCGTGTCACTTCCTTCTGTCAGATAAAGATACTTTGTTTTAGTCGGGTAAAATACGGGAGGCACGTCTATATTAGCAGCGTGGAGTGCGGTCCGTGCCTGCCTGGCACGTCTTCTGCCGTTGGGTATCCCTGAGGAGTTGTTCTGTGTTACTTTGCAATGAAACGTTTCAGGGCTCCCAAAAGTTCCTTCTGCCAATTATTCGCCTTCTTTTAAGAAGTCGTTGCCAGCATCGGCGCATAATCCGTTGCCGGCAGCCCCCCGGTGCGGTAGTGCTGTTAATTTGGGCGTGGATCCGTGATTCTCATCTGTCGCACGCCGATTACTCACACCGCCCTCTCCGTAGCCATCGATGGGTGATTCCTTGTAAATCGTTGTGTAGCCTGACTTTATCCCAGGTACGCACACGCGTGAATGCATTTTTAAAGCCATGGATAATTTGATGGCAAAGGTTAAAACCCGCCCTGCACGTCGGTTGCCCAGGGGGCCGTGCAATTTCGGAAAGTGCCGCTGGGGGAAGTGGAGGCACTGCTGGTGCCAGCACGGCCTCGGTGGCTGTGTGTACCCCCAGGTCTCACCAGATATAAGCGCAGACGTGCATCAGGAAGGCTCCCCGGGTGCTGAGCCCCCTTGTGCACGGGCCTGGCCGCGTCCCGCTGGGCACGGTGACCCCGCCGCCCGCCTCACGCCGCCCCGCGCTCCTTCCCTCGCAGGCGCAGAAGAATGAGCGCGAGTCCATCAGGCAGAAGTTGGCGCTCGGCAGCTTCTTCGACGATGGCCCGGGACTGTACACCAGCTGCAGCAAGAGCGGCAAGCCCAGCCTCTCCTCCCGGTACGTGGGGCGCGGGTGATGGTGGGGGGAGCCGGGGCTGGGGCCGGGAGAAGGGCCGGGTAGCGGGGTTTGCCACGGGAGTCTCTGAGTTGAGCTGCGAAATCCTCAGAATTTGAATATCGTAGTGGAAGACGTGCATGCCCGAAGCAGGAGGGGCTTGGTAGTTATTCCTGGGTTAGCTTGGTGAAAGCTCATAAAAAAAAAAACCACTCGGTTGTGAAAACACATCTTCCTTGGGTGGTTCGGGAGGTGGCAGCCTGCTAGAAGTGGATCTCTCTCCGATAATTACCCTGGTGGTAGCGTATTGGTGGAGCTTCTTCTCCTTTGCTGAATTTACCTTCAGCTGCCTCCTGAAATACCTGCAGTGTGTGTCGTCAGTGTTGCCCCTGGGATACGGCAAGGTCTCCGGCTTTCCAGCCAAGAAATTTGGGGAAACGAGCGTGCGGGGAGCAGAGCGGCAGCGTGGTCCTGGCCCGGGCAGCAGCCTTGGGGGCTTGTGAGACGTGGCGTGATGGGGACAGGCCCCAGGTGTGCCGGGGGGGGCCCACAGCTCTTGGAAAGCCTCCCATGCTTGGGTCCCATGCCTCGGCATGGCCAGGAAAAAAGCCGGGAGAGGCATAAAAGCAGGAGGAATGCTGCTAGTACAGCAGAGAGGTGTGCAATTGCAAAATTCGACTGAGCCGCAAGGCATCTGAAAGGGAAAGCTGTGGTGCGCTGCGTAGTTACAGCTAAACCAGTAACCACTACCTCGTAATTATGGTGCAGGTCTAATTAACACTGCGCAGCAGGGTTTGGCAGCTGTGCCCTGAGAAAATACCGGGTGTACCTGAGTGCTTTGGCATTTTGTTAGTATTTATAGTCCAGGCGAAGCGCTGGTACACGCTGCACGTGTCAGGACACCTACAGGCTTTCAGAACCAGCAGAGGCTGACCTGCTCCCGGAGAAGGGGCTGGCACCGCTCGGCTTCCCGTGGGCCACGTTTCCGGTGCCACATGGACACAGGCTGGATGTGAGGGGGGTGGCAGTCCCTGTACCTCCACGTGGTGCTCCCAGTCCTTGTCCCAGTACCACGAGGCAAGCACAGGGCGCAGCCACGCACTGCAGCACCCTCTTCCAGGCCGGTCGCTGCCTCCCAGCTGCTCACCGCTTTAATCCAGGCTTTTTACAACACGGCCAGCATCCTGTTCCTACCGCTCCCGTGCTCCCAGAGGTGCCTCGTCTGCCTCTCTGCTAGGAGACGTGTGGTTTGGGCATTTAGGTCACGCTCTTGACACGTAGGCATCCTGCAGGCCCCGTTTTGCACTTGCTCTCCCCTTTCTGCGTGAAGCAGTTTTAAGCCAAGCCGAAGGCAGCATCCTGCTCCCCGTCCTGGGTACCCACATGTATTTAGCTTGGCTTAAAAGCTTGTGCGTAATTGTTAATGCTATCGTATAGTGATGATGAATAAAAAATACCACTAAATCAAATATAAAATTGGAGTTTGCTGCCTGTAAGTACCCATATAATCCCCCTTGTTGCAGAGTTTGTGCGTGGGCCTGCCCCATCTTAGGCACGTGGTGGTGGGGCCTGGTGGTGCTGACCCCAGAAACCTCTGCCTCCTGGGGATATTTTTTAATATGAATTTGGAATAAGAGCAAAGACTGAGCGGGATCTGTAGGAGGCAAATGGGCCCGGCCCTGCCGTCGGGTGCCCAGGACACGCAGCGGGAAGGCTGATAATCGCAGTCGTCGGCTGCTGTGCCCCATGAACGCCAGTGTGGGGCTTCGCAAATACGGTTTTGTAAAAGGAGTTGCTACGAGATGATTATCTGGCCAGAGGCACCAGATGAAGTGGTTTCACCCGGTTCTCGGTGCACCACGGCTGCTGCTCCAAACCTGCCCCGGCCAGTCGGCGGCACGGGCCTGACTGGGATGGCGACCTGTGGGAATGGCTGAACTGGGAGCAGCCCGCCTGCACTCAGCAGGGCCGGTGCTGGCTCCGGAGGGGTCGATGCTTGGCCTGAGGCTGCTGAATGTGGTCATCGATGAGCTGGAAATAATTGCAATATCACAGCTCGTAACGCGAAGGGTAGCGGGAGTGAAATCGTCTGGGATTCGGGCGGCTGCGCTGGGTGACAGGGGGGTCTCCCCACCTCCCTCCTGCCCTTGCCTTGCTCAGCAGCAGGGTTAGGGCTGTGCTGCTTCCCTTCTCCCTCTCACTTAGGAGCTGATCGCTAACTGTGGTTATTTGAGCAAAAGCCGGGAAGGTTTCAGCCGTAGAAGCAGCCGTGCGATGCAGCAGTGCCTCTTGGCCACGAACAGGCTTATTACCCTCCTAAATAAATCATTTTGGTCATCCCACGTTATCTTGTATTAAAGGCCGCCCGCGATGACGAAGCTCTGCGGTATCTCGGCAGTTCTGAAGTTCATCAATAGATGGTGGTAGAGGCTTTGTATCGTTGTGGAGCCGGGCGTTTTCAGTCCCTTGGGGGATGCCCCTTAGAAACGCTGGCCTGGCTCAGAGGAGGCAGCCTGCCTGGGACCTGTCCCCATCGGCACCAGCATTTGGCCCTGGTCTGCTGCTGGTGGGGCTTTGGGGCTGCTCGGGGCCGAGCAGGGCATCGCTGTGCTGCTGGTCCTCCGCGGGGCATGGCCACGGGGGAGAGGCAGCTGCATCGGGCCGCAGCCTGGCACCGAGGTTGTTCCTCTCAGCGCGTGAGAGTTGAGGTAAAAGGGTGTGTTTCCACATCAAATAATAGCTCTGGGACCGTCTTCGTAGGGAAAAAATGTGCAAGTGGTTGTATTTTTCTTAGGTCAATGCAAAATCAGGCAAGCAGGGCCTGCAGCTGCCGGTGCTGCAGCACCTCGCCTGCAGGCCTTGTCGACACGGTGGGGAGAAGCGCAGGATCCCAGCACAGTGTCCAGCCCTATTCCTGTCCCCGTCCCCGTCCCCATCCCCGAGTTGTCACCTCTCCTTCCCCTGCAGGCTCCAAAGCGGGATGAACCTGCAGATCTGCTTCGTGAACGACAGCGGCAGCGACAAGGACAGCGACGCCGATGACAGCAAGACAGAGACCAGCCTGGACACGCCTTTGTCGCCCATGGTAGGTCTGGGAGCGCCTCTCGTAGGGGTGTAGGGCACAAAAACCTTAACGCCGTCCCTAAGGGGAACCCGTGGAGAGCGGAGCCTATTAAAACTGCAGCGCTAAACCCCAGAGCAGCATCTTCAGTCGTCAATAAAAGAAATGCGAGGTGCTGAGAGGCAGATAGCACATTGCCCCTGCGTAGCAGAGACCTGCTGCAGACACCAGCCGCCTCCGTGGGCAGTGTTCCTTCTCTGCCCTCCTTTCTCTGTGGGTCTGATAATTGCCTGGGCAGTAATGGATTCGAAGCCATATCAGCTCCCACCAGCTTTCCTCTCTTCTTTTCCTCTGCGAATATAACACAGAGGCCCCAGACATGTGCTAGGCTTTCCTCCAGAATAACCAGCCTGTCCTCTAAACACCTATTGATCTGCTTGGCTCTCCTTTGAATTTCATGTGCTCAAGCTGCCGCTGGTACTCAAAGGAGGCAAAATCACTGTTTGGTTTTTAAAAATAATCTTGCAGAGTTAATTTAAAAAAATAATAATTTAAAAAAAAAAATGTATGTTTCACCTTGTCTGTAGAAATCATACCATTTGTGAGTGTACCAAAAGGCGATAAGGTGCAAGCCAAATGCTTTGCTCTGTCCCCACTGGCGGCGGCGGTGGCGGTGCCGGGCTGTAACGGCTGCGTGTCTGCTTCCCTAGAGCAAGCAGAGCTCTTCCTACTCCGACAGAGACACGACCGAGGAGGAGTCCGAGTCCCTCGATGACATGGATTTTCTCACCAGACAAAAGAAACTCCAAGCCGAAGCCAAAATGGCCTTGGCTATGGCAAAGCCCATGGCCAAAATGCAGGTGGAGGTGGAAAAGCAGAACAGGAAGAAATCTCCGGTAGCCGATCTTGTAAGTGCGGGGCTGGGACCGCTGCCCATTGCTCCTCTGGCTTTATCGTAAATAATTACAAATAAAAACAATTACAAATAATTCAGGGAAATAATTAAAGAGTTGAAACTTTATTTCCAGCTGCCACATATGCCTCATATAAGCGAATGCCTGATGAAGAGAAGCTTAAAACCCACTGATTTGAGAGACATGACTATCGGGCAGCTACAAGTGATAGTCAATGATCTCCACTCGCAGATAGAAAGTAAGTCGTATTTGTTTAATTCTTCTTTGGCGTGTCCCGTCTACTTCTGGGTGTACATAAAAATGTTGGTAAATGTACAATAACACAAATACGAGCTGCACTGCGGAAGCTGGAGGTGGATTTTTTGCCAGATTTGGCTCCTTTTTCCCTTCTGTTTTTTTCCACAAAGCACTCGGAGTGCTCTGTAATGTAGCGATGGTGGTGGCAGCATTGCTCCAGCAACTGACACATCATTTGTAACTCAAAACCTTGTCAGGTAAAAATAGTCTCGGGACATCTGGAAGATGCTGCCAGTTCTATGGCTTTATGCAGCTTTATGGCTGCGTTTTCCTATGACGCTGTGCTGTGGCATCAGGAACATCCACAAGGGGGGAAACTCCAGTCTAGTAGGCAGCCTGGGCACGTAGACTCTGGTGAACGTGCTGCTCAGGCAGCTTGCAGCGAGTTAACATGTTTCATGGGGCCTTGCGTTTGCCTCCTTGTCTGTCTTTGCTCTCTCCAAAGGATGCAGGGTTTTTCCCCCAGGCATCTCCACCTTCCAGTGCCAACAACTAATTAATCTTGGAGGAAACTTCTCTGGTGGCTGTAGGTCAAAAAAAATGAAAAAAATGTTTATTGGGCTCCCTTGCTGCTCTGTAATTGCTCCCGTTCGTTAATTAGCATCCCTCCTGGCAGCCTCGCAGCCCTCTGCTAGGGATGTTGAGCTGCTCGGTGACTGCCCCTGGTTTCTGCCTGCAGGTGGGCAGCAGCGGCCGCTCCTCTTCCCGTGTTCACACCACAGGCAGGGATGCTGCCCGGGGTGCAAGTGGTGCCTAAATACCCCCAGGCTGGATGCTTGCTGCAGTTTTTATTGCTCAGAACTCTTCCCCATGAATACACAGAAGCTGTAGCACTGGGGCTCGAGCCCCAGAAGCACCAAGAAATTTATTCAATTACAATATTACAAGCTTGCCCCCGGGTACAGCACCAACTCCCCGCCTTTCTCTCCGGCCCCAGGCTTGAACGAGGAGCTGGTGCAGCTGCTGCTCATCCGGGATGAGCTGCACACGGAGCAGGACGCGATGCTGGTGGACATCGAGGACCTGACCAGGTGAGGGGGGCCTGCATGTGTTTCCCTTCACTCGGGACCTGGCTCCCTGGTGGCAACACGGACGGAGCTTCTTTTAGCAGAGTTTCAGTCCTAGAGGTTTTGGGTTGGCGGTGACAAAGCACTCAGGGTTTGTGGGACAAAATCCCACACAAGCAGGAGCTGCAGGGAGACGAGCGCCAGAACAGCAGGCTTGATCCTGCATAGGTGTCTCCTGTGCTTTGGAAAAACACTTTGCTTCCAAAGTGCAGTGAGCGGGGGTTCAGTAAGCAGAGGAATTTGGCAGCCCGGTCAGCGCCGTGGTGGCGGTGCCGCATCCTGGCATTGTTTGCGGCCGGGGACGCCTCAGTTCCCTGCAGAAGGGGAGGAAGTGCCCGAGGCTGAAGCAGACCCCGCGGGGAAGGTGTTTCCTGGCGGAGGAAGCGTTCCCTTCCTGACCTGGAGCAGCCGGGCCAGCCCGCCCGTGGCCTCGCTCGGGGCTGCATTTCCTCGGGAAGCGCTGCCAGAGCGGCGCGGCTGTGGCCGTGCCTCCGTCGGGTGGGTTTGCCTCCCTCCCACTGAGTACCAGTAACAGGGCAGCTTCTTTCCCTCCTCCCAGACATGCCGAGAGCCAGCAGAAGCACATGGCAGAGAAGATGCCGGCAAAGTAAACCGAGACGCCATCAGAGCAGAGATGGAGCTCGCCTGTCCTTCGCTTCTGTGTCTGTACAAATGCTGATGTCCACGGTGGCGCACCAGAAAATCAGTGTTAGTCATTGGTCGTGTCCGAAGCTTTATGTCCGGTGATTGGCCTCTGCTTCTTAATTTATTTTAATTTTTTTACTCGTGCCACTAAATATCAGGCATTTTAATAATATTATTACAGAAAATGTACAGTACTTATAACATTATAAATCATGGATGAGAAGAGAGGGTAGTTTAACTTTATTTTTGTTTGCTTAGAGATTTTAAGTTGAACAATATTTTACCATTGACTACTTTTTTATCCTTCACTGTAGTTTTAAATAAAGAGACTGTACTTGACGGTGCTATACAAGTCAAAAAATACATGCCTGCCTCGTAGTGAAGTTGTAGCTTTCAGTAATATGTACATTTTAATCAGTTTTCAACATTTTGTGAATGTTGACTACCTGACATTCATTTTTAGATGTGCTATTAACATTCGGTTGGATTCAAAGAGTTACCTTGGAAGTTTTATGTATAAAGATGTAAAATAAAAATTTAAAAAATTGTTTCATATGATATGTCTTTTTGTTGACTAGTGGTTGACTTGGTGATGCACCAGTAATGTACTCGTCTAACTAAATGTGCAATTCCTAATTTGCCATCACCAGAAAGAGCCTTTTTTGCCTATCACATAAAACTATGGAGAGAAGACAGGATTTTTGTAGAGTTATTTATTTGTAAGTTCATAATGTATGTATGACATGGACTTAAGATATTCTTCTATAATAACATTCACCGGGCCCTAATATTGTGACTATTGTTAGAATCAGCAGGCACATACAGTAGATGTTTTTATATTTTATTGTCTGGGCTAAATATTTAAATGACTCACCAGTGTCAGAAATAATAATAATAAAAGAAAAAAAATCTATGTTAAAAATCTAAGCAGCATATTAAATGTATTATATATGGTTATTGCTCACCTCTGCCTTTGGGCTGGCCTCACGTCTGCTATCCGTCCCCACCACCGTGGTGTCCGTTGTGCCCCCCTCTGCTGCCCCCCGTGTTTTTAGGAGGACGGGCACTGGGCGAGCTGGGAGCTCTGTCTCCGGCCTTAATTTCTCTGTCCCAGCGCCGGAGCAGGGCCCCAGCTCCCACCCCAGGGCTGGCCGTGGCCGGGAGCAGAAAGCTCCGCTGCCTGCACTTCGATTTTTTTTCCTCAGTGACAAATTCCTCTTAACCAAGTGTTGGGCTGATGGCTTGTTCGGGGTGTTTGCAGCAACGCATGAGCTGCATTAGAATTCCATCCCCTGCCATAAATGTGTTTTACAGAAATGATTTATCGCTTTTTTTTTTTTTTTCCCCTTCTTTCTCAGAAGCGGCACAGGCCGGGTTGTGTGAGCGCCAGACCTGCAGGGCTGGGGTCCGGGGCCCTTTGGGGCTGCCTTGCCTCGCCGAGGTGCTTTCCAAGCCCGCTCTGACAGCAAGATGCTCGCCTGCAGGCTGGCAGCGTAAACTCCGCTCATTTCACTTGCGTTTTTGGAATCTATGCAGAAAAAAAAGATGCCTGTGTTTGGGGGGTGTTTGCTTCCCTGCATCTCCTGGTTGTCTTGCTGCTGTTACCTGCATGTGGCGATAGCTGGCTGCTGGTTTTGTATTTCTGCTCTGTAAAACGTCCGTGTTTTCACCTCTGAGGCCAAAATCCCCACCCTCCGCGGGGCGCAGAAAAGCTTGGGCTCAGCTTTAAAACCGAAAAGCCCGGAGGCGTGCCAGTGGGGTGCAGAGAGCGGGGACAGTGCAGGGTCCCCACCGCCCCCGCGCCCTCCCCGCCGTCGCCCCCGGCCCCCCCGGCTCGTGCTTCAGATTTTCGGGCACTTGGGTCAGGAAGCCTGGTCAGCCCGGGGTTGTGCTCACCCGATAAGTGCCTTTAACTTGCTGGCGAGAAGCGAACCGCGCGCGTTCCGCTAACCTGCTGTCGAGGACGGTCAGCGGTTTTTCCATCTTTAAGGGTTTGGTTTTTAACAAAGAAAAAGATTTAAAAAAAAAGAAAAAAAGAGTATTGCTGGGTAACTGCATCTTCTTGGATCTCTGTCCAGTGTACTACGGTATCGTGCTGGTGTGTATGATGGCAATGCTGTGGAATTAATGGATTAAATTACGTTTTTGAAAGAAAAATGTGTTGTGTGGTTTCTGAGCTGCTGCCCCAGCCCCAGCATTTGCCTCCGGCTCCTGTGCATGGCCGGGGCCACCCCTGCAGCAGCGGCACCGAGCCGGAGCGTGGCCGAGCAAATGCTGCTGGAGCCAAACTGCACAAACCGTATGGTGCAGCCCGATTCAGTGACTCCGGTCTGCTGTTTATTCAACACTGAAGTAATGAAAAAGTTTGGATGATTTGCCCATGCCTTTGGGAAGCCGGGGGGGGACTGAAGTCCTTGCCTAAATTTGCATGTTAGGGTACCTATTAATTAACATAAACCTAAAAATAGACTTCCCCAGAACATGTACTCCGTCATCCATTCCTTTCCCAATTTTTCAGTCTCCCGCGTGTTTTCAGTTCCCCTGCACTCCCTCCCTTGGGCTGTTTCTCAGTCGGGAAAGTTTCTTTCTGTCCGTAGCAGCTCATTGATGCTGAGGCTCTACCGGGCTGTCCGTTGCCGGAGCCTTGGCTGCCGTGATGCCCGTACGCCCACGGGGAGCTGCTGCTTCCTGCACTGGGGGAATTTGGGGTGCTTGTGCGCGCCAGAGATGTGGGGATTGTTTTCTTTTTTTTTTTCCTGACGTAGCTTTTTTTGATGCTTTCCTTCTATGAATGGGGCATTTACACGGTTCCACTTAGGACTCCCATTATCAGTACTCTGACCGTGGAGCCAAATTCCCCAAAAGCGATTGAAAGAGCCCGTGGTCAGACGGTTTCTTTCGAGGGGGTGACATCAGCATGGGTGGTAGGAGGTGGTTTCTGACAGCAGCAACGGTGCCCACCCGGGCTACGAGCACCCAGCATCCCACCTATGAGTGCCCAGAACAACCCCATTGTCCCCCCTGCCCACGGGGACATCGTCGGGAAATCTCAGTTTTCAGGCAGGAGTCCCCAGATGTCACAAGCAACACCCAGCAAGTTATGTACAGGAGATGCTTGGGCCACGTTCTGTGCAGATAAATACAACCCTCAGCTCGGATGTGGCCAGCACCTGCCCTTTGCACCATCGCCCCGTCCCACCTCGTCTTGAATGAGCAGAAGAAAACATCCCTGGCAGTGGCTGTTGAAGGAAAAAGGGGGTTTGGTGACAGGCCGTCATTTATTTACCGCAAGTGTTTTAATTCCATGTGGATAAAAGCAAGCACACACTGCACAGCCGCCCTCCGTTGCCTTAGGACACGGCACCCTACGAGCCCTTCACCGCTGCGGGACTTGTGTGGCCCCGGTGGGCCCCGTTGCTGCAGGGGCAGTGACAGCACAGAGTGGGAAAAAAACGGAGGCAATTCCAGAACTTGTTTTTAGCTATTGAAATATATATTTCCTTTATGTTTGTATATATATATATATATATATATATATATATATATATATTTTATGCTAGTAGAAAATCCGCTGACTTTTCATACAATCATAGAATGGTTTGGGTTGGAAGGGACCTGAAAGCCCACCTAATTCCACCCCTCCGCCAAGGACAGGGACACCTCCCACCAGCCCAGGTTGCTCAACGCCCCATCCAACCTGGCCTTAAACACTTCTAGGGACGGGGCAGCCACAGCTTCTCTGGCAACCTGTGCCAGTTCCTCACCAGCCTTGGAGTGAAGAATTTCTTCCTTACACCCAATCTAATCCCTCCCTCTTTCAGTTTAAAGCCAGTACCCCCGTCCTATCACTACACTCCCTGACAAAAATTCCTTGCTGTCCTCCTCCTGGTCTCACAACAGAACATTTCATTTTCTTTGTGTTTTAATTCCGTCTCTTGGTCCCAAACTCATCTGTGCTTGAAAAGCATGAAATGCTACACTCAATAAAATAAAATATATATTGTTTTAAATTTGAGACAGCTGCAGGGATAACTTCCCTCCAAAATTAAAGCAGTCCTTTGGAATAGAGATGTGCTTTATAAGCCAGCTGCTTCCTGTCAAGCAAATATTGCCATTTAGGTTCCCCTTTTTTCTCCCTTTTTTTTTTCGTCCACAAGCATCACCGTGATGTGCACGCAGCCCGGGGAGGCCCGGCCCTTTCTGCACATCAGCTCCCTGGGCACTGAGGTGATGTGCAGGGAGTGAGGGGAGCATGGCGAACCACAGCAGAACACGTGTGTGAGGCCTTTTGCTGCTGTTGTTTTCTTGTTCGAAGGGAGAGGAGCGATGGGTGTGGAAGTATCGCCGTGCGGCCCCCGAGGAGGAGCAGCCCCGCGGCAGGGCTTGCGGAGGGCACCCCCAAGGAAAAGCCGTCAGGGAGCGCTTACGGTCCGAGCTCGCTTCCCTGCAGGAGCCCACGCCCAGCGCCGGGGAGTTTCTCTTCCTTCTTATTGTAAAACAAAGCGAAACCCATGCGTGCGGGACCCTGCGGCCTTCGCCTGACGCCGGTGCGGGATGCGGGGCCGGCTCCTCGTGGCTAACACCGAGCAGCACAAAGGCGGCGGGGAACACCGGCTGCAGGCCCTGCGGCTCGGCGCGATGGCCTCTTCGTCTTCCACGGGCCTGCTCAGGCCGCCACCAGCCTGTCAGCACCTCTTCTCGGTCCTAAAGCTCAGCATCTGGTGGCAAACCTGGACCCTGGTGTCTCTGCCAACAGCACCGAGCTCCCCTCAGCCTCCAGGGCCTGCGGTCTCTGGCTGGAGCCACGGACAGCAGAGGCCGGCCACCGTGCCGGTCACCGCCGTACCCACCTAACCATTGGCTTCCTAACGGCGGCAATTCTGGGGAAGAAACATGCTTTCAAAAGAAAAGTGAAATACGTAGCATTTTATGAAAAAGGGAATTGCAGAGTTTCGCTCGGATCGGCCGGGCCGGCGGCCCGCGGCAGCAGGCGTTTCCAGTCAGCCTGCTCAGCACTTCTCCGGCGGCCCGGCCGTGAAACCGCCTGCAGATGTGGAGGTGTGGGGGTAGGAATTTTCCCAGGTGTCAGCTCCTGGAGGTGCGAATGTCACAGGGACCGCGCGGAGAAAACTCCCAGCTCCCTTCTCATTTTGGGCTAGCAGCCGTGAGGGCGGGTTGTCTGCTGCCTGCAGGTACACATAGCTATGTTGGAGCTTGGCATCACCCTGGCAGCCTGCCCTCGCCCCATCCCACAGCAGAGTGACCTGGCTCTTTGCAGAGCAGGTCTAGCAGCTAGATGTAAGTGTAAGCAAAAACAAAGCCTCCATGCTCTTGGTGCCTTCACAAAGGGAGAGACATCGCCTGGAAGTGCCACCAGCCCCCTCCGCATTGCAAACTGAGGGCTTCTTATTCCCTAGAGTTGATTTTGCTCCTTGTGGTCACTGGTTTTGTGCCCTGAGACCCCCAGGACCTCCCATCCTGTCCATCATTTTCTCCTGCCACACCATTTACCTGGACTGTGCCACCATTCACCACTGTCCCCAGCCAGGCAGCTCCCCCTGGCACCACCCCAGAGGTGACACACAGGACCCGCGAGGGTCACGGACCTGCCCCACGCCGACCGCGCTCACCGAGCCTCCTTACCGGCAGCGGCTTCCTCTTCCAGCCCGCTCTGCTCAGGAAGGCTCAAAAAAGCAGCAAGGAAGGAAAAAAAAACACCTTCCCACCACACACATACAGCTGTCCAAGGGCTCCTGGTTTCAGGACCAAGCCACGCGGCAAGCGGCAAAGGGCTCCCGGCCACCAGCGTCCCGGTGCCAGCCGTCACCTCCCCGCCACCGCCTCCCACCGCCGCTTCCCCCGAAAGAGCCGCCGGCCGCAGCCGAAGCTGCCGGGAGCTCTGCAGCGCGGCCGGGCTCCAGCTGCACCCAGATGCTCCGTGGCAGAGCCGTGGTGACGACATGGAGGGAGTTCTGGCTTAAGTGCAGCTGCGAAGAGGTTAAACAAAGCAAATCCGGACATTCCTGTTGCTTTGATTACCTTAAAGAAGTGAAACAAAACTTGGTGTGCCTACGTTAAAAATAATTTCAAAATCACGTCTGTTCTGTGAATACTTTTGCCCATTTTTCAGCCATTGCTGTCCGTTCCCCCAGCACACAACTGGCAGACAAAGCTTGTTCTGTGGTTTGCAAGTGTCTAAGTTGTTTATCTGAACTTATTTTTAAGCTGGAATATAAATAAGAGTAAAATGCAAAGCGCTCTGCTGCCATGTGCTGCCAGAAGTGTTGGGTTTCTCCTACAGACAGACATTGCTTTCTTCCGATAGTTGCCTTGGTGCCAAAGCACACGGTGAGGTCCTGGGCACCCCCAGCACGAGACTGGCAGAGCATTTCGGTAAGGATCCGCATGCACTGAATCACCCCGTCCAGCCCAGCATCCGCACCACGGATACCTTCCATATTCTGCTCCTTCAGGACGAGGGTGAAGGCCTGAGTTCATCGCTAACATGATTCAAGCAATCCTGTTGCTTTCGGGAAATGCAAGAAGTGCCGCACCTGCGCATCACCTGGCCAACAAACCTCAGTGCCCCTTCTTACGGTTTGCTTTAACAGGCAGCACAGCCGAACGCCTGATTTTCCTTACCACCATCCCTTCATTCATTTCCAAGTTTACGTCCAAAGGGCAGAAGTTCTGCTTGAAGGACAAAACCTTGGTAAGCATGAGAATTGCTCTCAAGAGCGGGCGTGTCCTTGCTGGACACGTGCAGGGCTTTTTGTGAAAAGCCCTTTTTTTGTGGAAAAAAAGCTGAACTGACGAACGCGGACCCCGCAAGAAGGAAGCCAGGCTGCGCTCGCCCTCTCCGTGGTTACAGCCGTCCTGCGTGGCTGGCTGCTCAGAGCCACAGAGCTGAAACTGCGTGAGCTTTTGCACCCGGGGACGAAAGATAAAAGGGACAGATGAATGGAAAGAAAAAAGCACCGGGAGGGCAGAAACGCGGCAGAGGGTGGAAACAGAAAGCGAGATGAGCGGAGGAAGTGAAAGCCGTGCAGAGGCAAGCACCCAGCGCCGCGCGCTTTCTTCTTGCAAGCAGCTCACCGGACGCAGCCCCTTTTATTTCTGTTCGTGTAGCCAAACTTTAAACCAAAAGCCCCAGGGCTGGACTGGTTTCACCCACACCACCAGCCCCGTTTCTGCAGGGAGGGCTCCCGGTGCTGCCCGCGCCATGCGGAGCCCGCACAGCCCTGCGCGAGTAGGGCAGGTGCCGCGGCTGGCACCGGGCTCCCGGCCACGGGGAGGGGCAGGGGCAACCGCAAAGAGTTTGGGGTAGCAAGAGTCACTGTGCACCTCAGCCCCTCTGTGCTTGGCCTGCGTTTGTTTTCCACTAAAGAGATCTCTCTCATTCAGCTTAATACAGATTTTTCTTCTCAGCGGAGACTGAAAGAATCCCAGACTGTTCATAGCAGCGACTCAGAAAATTCTTCATTTTTTTTTCCATTTTCTAGAGCACTCCTAGAACAATCCTGCCACCTGCGTATGAGAAGTTACTCATCCCCAGCGCGACCAGTGGTGTACCTGTGTGTCTGCACAGTGCTCACCATCAGCTCCGTGCACCGCCCCAGCCGGCCGCCCTGGGGACACAAAGCTGCCAAGAAGGAAGCTCGCTGTCAGCGAAGCCACTTTGGTAAGCCACTTGAACATTAATCTTCCCCCAAAAAATACACAGGAGCAATAAAACGTTGCCCACGACCAGTGCCCCGCATATTCCAAGAGCTGCAAAAAGTACAAAAATTAGCTTTATTTATTAGAGCATCCAGAAGTCTGGTTCCACACGAGTAGTGTCTGCCTTGGCATTTTGCAGTTCTTTTTATGCAGCAGCGATCTACAATTAACTGCCAGCCTGGCTGTGATTTATTTTTATTGCAGCTTTACTTATATATATATAATTATTGCATAATTATATACAGGCACGTAATTATTACATAATTATATATAATTATAATTACGGGAAATAGGACTTTCCTACAAACAACCCAGCTCTTCCAGCTGAAGACAAGGTACAAGTCCACGTGCGACACGACCTTCGCGAAGGGCTCGGGATTTGGCCTTCTGATGAAGAACATTCACATCAGCGAGACAGAAGTAACACGACATAACTGGGAGGCCCCTAAAACTCTTGCCCCTGGTGCCAAAACACTTCCCAGGCCGGTGAGGTCTCCGGGAACGGGTGGGAATTAGGCAGTAAAATGGAAGATCGGCCAACAGCCGGGACTCGCCTTCTGCCCAGAGCTCTGGAAAAAAGGTGATTTTTGTTTAGTTAGCACTTGGAGAGCAAGGGGGAGGCGGAGAGGAGAGTCCTGTTTGTAAGGGGAGAGAGAGCAAGCCAGGACTGACACAGAAGGTTAGTATCACAACCACTTATGTCATCGCACATTTACAGGAACTTCCTAGTTTTTTAGAACAGTGTGGCTGGAGAAGATCCTATTTCTCATCACTCGCATAGGCAGTCCTCAAAACTAAACTGAGCAAAGATCCTCGGGGTTTTGGTTTTTTCTAATTGGGTTTCTTTATTATTATTATTTTTCCTTTCTTTTTCAAATAGGATTTTAAAGTATTGTTTTGATAGCATGCAGCACGGTGAAGAACACCATTTAGCCCAGTTTTGATTACAGGAGCATCCTGAAAGGCTCCTATTTTTCTCTGGAAGTTAATTTCAGCATGAGCAACTTATGATTGAATTAAAGGCAGGGAAATTACAGTTTCTCATGTAAACTCGTAGATCTTTTAACAGTTTTTTGATACACAATCATTGCACTGTATTGCTAAGTGCATACGTGATGTATCCCTATACTTGTTGCTTTAAAAACAAAAGTATTGCTCCACCTTCATAACCCTTCTTTCACCTGACAAAATGGGTATCTGCGACCAAGACAACATATGCAATAAGAAGAACATGGATTCGTGGATTTTTCAGTTTTACAAGAACGTAGGGGTTGGACTCAAGGCTCCTCGTGGCTCCCTTCCAACTCGGGCTATTCTGCGAGGCTATGAGGCTATGAGTCTGCAAACTTGTTTCTCTTTTTTGCATACTGGTTCCTTGCACAAGAGCACTCCGCACACAGTCACTTGTGGCTGGGCAGGGGGCACAAACATGGCACAAATCAGGCAAAAGCAGCAGGAACTGGCCAGGCTGGACCTGCAGCCGACCCCAAGCAGCAGAACAAGAGCTGCTGCACCGCGGTACCCCCAGGCAGCACCCGTGGGTCCCACAGCAGTATCTGTGGGATTGCTGCTCCAGGGAGGTTTGGGTCAGCACAACATCATCGCCAGTGCTGGAGCTGCCCCGGATTGAACGTTTCTTACCTGCAGTAGGTGTACAGGGTCTCTGTCAGACCCACGTGGGGAGGGCTTCAGATTCGGGTGAAAAACTTCACTTGAATTTATTTTCCTGATAGGAAAACAAACGAGTGCTGACAATCACATCGGCTGGGCAAGGCTCTTTACACATACTCGAGAAACAGCTGTAAAACACCACACGCAGCAACACCTTCAATTAGTCCTTATTCTACCAAGGGAAAAAAAATATCTCTGAGCAATGCGACGGCATCCCTGTCATTAAGATATTTCCCATTGTATCAGCAACTGCTGAAGCACACCGAAGGGGTGGGCTTCCCGTGCTGGTGCAGCAAAACCAGGCGCTGCTCACCCCGCGCAGGGACTCTGAGCCCCACGAGGCAGTCGCGGCACGCTCGATGCCGTTCAGTGGTTGCACGCAGAGCCCCCGCCCGTCCTTGAGCTCGGCATCGCTCCTCTCACCGACTTCCCCGTGCTGTGGAGCACTGCACGATTAAATGCAGCCCAGGAACGCCACGAACGAGAAGGTGTTGGCCGAGCCCTGTGCCAGCACCTCGGGAGAAACCTCCCCCCCGTCTGCTAAAAGGCAAGGCTACAGCGGAGAGCCGGGCAAGGAAACCTGGAAAGCCAAACTGGTGCCTTTTCAAGAACGTGCCTGCCTATTCCCAAAGTCTGTTTCACTTCGTGGTGAGAAAAACAAGTCTCCTACACAAGATTAAAACCACAGCCCACAGCTTAATGACTAGCACAGAAATGGAAAACACACAGTAAAACTGGAAAATCATACGGCACCGGTATGCTAGCAGGCTGGGGCTCTAGACACACCACAGCCTTCTTAGGGGAAATAAGATGTCAATTAAAATAAAAAGAATCTGAGAAGTCAATAAAAAACTCTTGATTCATCCCGCTCCTTTCTAAGCTAACAGCAAAACTCCCGTGGACTTCGTGGCTGTCCTGGTGGAAAACGTTTTCTGCAGCCTTGTGGCCAGGCTGGGAGCGGCCGTGTAAGCACGCACTTAAACACCAAGCCATCTGGTGGCTGTGCCAAGCAGGTCAGTAAAAAACAACTTCCCAGGCAGGTTTGTATAAACCTTCATCAAAGCCACGTCGTTTACAATTTTTAATAATAAAAAATGGAAATGCTTACCTACGTGTCACACGAATACTTGAAGTAATTCTGTTTTTTTCCTGAAGTTTTCCTGAAAAAGATTTTTTTTTTTTTTTTAATGTAAATTTCAGTTAGCAACCCAGGGTGGGCCGGTGGGAAGAAGCAGAACAGCAGCGGCTCGGCGGTTGTGACGCCCTGGGGGGTGCAGGGAGGGCTCAGTTCTCGCTGCCCCCTTCGCATACCGCACTTCTTGCGTTGTGGGAAGGGAGATGAAGACCGGCGTGGGACAGCGGGGAGCTCAGCGCCCGCTCTTCGGGTGCTCTGCAGGGATTTGAGCAGCAGGATTGTGCTGCCAGGTGAGCAGAACAAATCCCCAAATCCGGCTGAGTTGGGAAGGGCCCTCCGGAGATGCTCTGCTCCGACCCGCTGCCCAGCGGGGTCACCCGGAGCACCTCACGCAGGACGGCATCCGCGCGGGGGCTGAATACCTCCAAGAAGGAGACACCCCCCCCCCCACAACCCCTCTGGGCAGCGAAGGACTGTGCAGAAATCACTGGCGATCCAACAGGCGGCCTTGGAAATTCTCTTTAAAACGGTGACACTGGGGCTGCCGCCCCTCTGAGCGTGGGTTTCGGGGGGGGGGGCTCCCCCAGACCTTGCCCCACCTGGGGCTGCTGTCCCGCTGCCCCTCTGAGCGTGGGTTTCGGGGGGGGGCTCCCCCAGACCTTGCCCCACCTGGGGCTGCTGTCCCGCTGCCCCTCTGAGCGTGGGTTTCGGGGGGGGGCTCCCCCAGACCTTGCCCCACCTGCTCCCAGCGCAGAGACGCGGCGGGCGCGCTGCTACCCCCGGGCATCCCCGGGCCCCCCGCACCCCCCGGGGCCCCCCGCACCCCCCCGGCCGCCCACGGGGGCTCTCTGGGTGCCCTGCGGGATTCCCGGCGGCCCCGCGGCTTTCGGCTCCCCGCCTGCAAAAGAACAGCGCCCCGGGGAAGTCCTGCTCCGCCGCCCCTATAAAGGCGGCGCGGCCCCGCAGAGCAGCCGGAGAGCCCGGGGCAAAGCCATGGAGGAGCGAGGAGCCGCCAGGGGCACCGGCACCGCCAGGGCCACCGGTACCGGCACCGGCACCGGCGGGGGCTCGGGGCGCTGGGCGCTGCTGGCCGCGCTCTGCCTGGCGCTGCCCCTGCCCGCCCCGGCGCTGCCGCCGCCCGGCCCCAGCCTGGTCCCGGAGCTCCGCCGCTCCCGGGCGCTGCTGGACGCGGCCAGAGCCTCGCTGCTCAGCCTCAAGGTGGGAGACGGGCGGGGAACGGCCGGTGCCCGGGATGGGGCGGTGGGGCGGTACGTGGGACGGACGGGTGCTAGGTGGTGGGGCCCGGGATGGAGGGATGCTCGGTGGTGGGACTGGGATGGAGGGATGCTCGGTGGTGGGACCCAGGATGGGGTGGTGGTACTGGGATGGAGGGATGCTCGGTGGTGGCACTGGGATGGAGGGATGCTCGGTGGGGGTACTGGGATGGAGGGATGCTCGGTGGGGGTACTGGGATGGAGGGATGCTCAGTGATGGTACTGGGATGGAGGGATGCTCGGTGGTGGGACCCAGGATGGGGTGGTGGTACTGGGATGGAGGGATGCTCGGTGGGGGCACTGGGATGGAGGGATGCTCAGTGATGGTACTGGGATGGAGGGATGCTCGGTGGTGGGACCCAGGATGGGGTGGTGGTACTGGGATGGAGGGATGCTCGGTGGGGGCACTGGGATGGAGGGATGCTCGGTGGGGGCACTGGGATGGAGGGATGCTCAGTGGTGGAACTGGGATGGAGGGATGCTCGGTGGTGGTACTGGGATGGAGGGATGCTCGGTGGTGGTTCCCAGCTGGGAGGATGCTCTGTCTCAGCTCCCTGCCAGCCTTTCTAACCGCTCCTCGCACCTTCCCCGAATTTAGCACCTGGGTTTGGGCAGGTGCCTTTCTCAGCTCCGCCTTTCTCAGCGCAGTGGCAGCCAATTGCACCGCTCCCAGTTTGGAACATGGTTTTTCTCTGACGCTGCTACACAGCTGGCTCTGGGAGTACCTGCTCCCGACCTTGGCGTTGCATTTGCGTGCTGTCACTTTGCTGCCCCAGCACCCTCCCGCACCAAAGCTCCCTGGCAGCAGCACCAGGGGGACTTTTTTTTTTTCTTTCCCTTTTTTGGCTAAAATTCCCTGCTATTGTTGCAAGCTTCATCTCAGAGAAGCCCTAAAGAAAGCCACTGAATAGGTGTAGTGTGGTTGGACAACGCTTGTGGTGTGTCACTGAGCACTGCTAAGTGCGGGTGGTATTTGCTATTTCTGACTTCCTAGGAGACAATTTTACATCTGAAATTACAGTGACACAAAGTTCTCCACAGATTCAGCGTCTGCGAGAACAATTTGTGCTGCTAAAGTAATGGAGACATGCACCCAGCAACAGCACACAGAACAAAGCCTGAGCGTGTTTAGCACAACTGCCACATTTTCCTCAACTTCAGACACTTGGTCCGTTTGCCACCTTCTGGAGCTGAATCAATGACCCCCATTTATTTATTTATTTATTTCTCTCTCTTTTTAACGCAGGAACATGGGACACTGGGATTTGAATGTACCCTGGAAGAGGTTGATCTCAAAGATATCACTAAGGATAAAATCAACACGATAAAGGCGTGCACATCTGAGGATCCAAGGGTAAAAACAAACGATCAGGATTCAGCATCCCAGTGTCATGGAAGAGCCATGAGGAAACTCACATTTCCACATTTTAATGCATGTATCGTTTCTTCCTTCATTTGCAGACTGGAAACTGTCCAGTGCTGGAAAGTTCTACTTTTGATAAGGTAAACTGGAGGTTTCTCAAAAGAACCACTTATTTTGCTTGGTTTGCATTTGAAGCTTTTAGCAACAAATTCCAGCATTTCTTAATAATTCTGACTTTTGCAGCGTAAATGCCTGCGGGGGATCTATGAAGATCTGAAAGCCTACAGGGCAGAGCTCAGCGACCAGAAGGTGCTGACGTCCATTGACGAGATGATGAAAGTAAGCGTTTCTGCCTCGGTCCTTTCTATTATTTCTGCCTTAAACCAGAGCTTTAACCCAGAGCGTTCTGTTCTGCAGTTAGTTGTAGAGTGAATGATCATTTCTGATAATTTAGAAAACTGTCACTGGTTTTTCTAGAAGGTAAAGGAGGCAGATATTAAGGGCTCGTTGGGTTTGCTAGCTTCACAAAAGCTGATGGAGGGGAAAAAAAAAATCGTTGCCTGTGCATCTTCAAAGAGGTTGGAGAGCCTCACCACCGCAGGGCTGACTGCAGAGAGCTTCTTAGGGATAGCGGGAAGAGTCCGTGCGCCCCGATGGACACCTTGGTCTGGGAGGACGTGGAATTAATCCCTGTCCCCCCTCAGGCCCTGCAGCCGGGCAGCCCGGGCGCGCTGCAGCCGCCGCCCAGCGCGGCGCTGACCTCCTTCAAGGACCGCATGAGGCTCTGCGGCGTCCTGCACGCCTTCCGCATCCGCGCCGTCACCATCGACAGGATGATGAACTACCTGAGCGCCCTGTGAGCCCCCCGGGCAGCCCCCGAAGCTGCCTTGGAGGGTTGCAGGAAGAAGACATGGCGCGGTGGGTGTCCTGCGACTCGGCTGGGGGCTTTGTAGGAAGCGAGCACGTCCCATTTTACCGAGTTTCTTATAAGGCGTGTTTTAGTGAGCTGTTGCCAGTGCCTTTTAAGCTATCTTGTTAAATTTCTACACTTCTAGACAATAAGCTATATCATACGATAATGTTCTCAGACCACCGAACACTCAGCTGTAACCTGTCTTATATGTTTTATTTATTCAGGTTTCAGAAACTGAAATGTATTTATAATATTCCTGATTTATTTATTATGAAGTTCCTTATTTATTCTATTTATTGCCTAATAAAATTACACGTTGCATAAAAAAAAAAACACGGTGACCTTTTCTTCCTTGAGTTATGACACAAATCGATAAGGCAATTGTATTGATCAGACTCTTAAAGTGCTTGGCTACTGCCCCCATCTAAGCAGCGTACCACGGTACCACCCAGCCCTGGGGGCAAATTCAAGAATCCAATTTCCCTCTTGTTCCTTCCCCCAGCTGCGTTTCCTGTGGATTGTCTCTCTGGACTGAGCCATTCTTGTTCACAGCCCTTTCCAGCCCCTTGCACGGTTTCCTGGGTGAAAAGCCTGGCCCCGGGGAAAACAAGAGCTGCGCTGTTTAATTCAATGGTGCGAGAATTTGGGGCAGAGCTCGTAAGGGCAGAAAGGATGACTGGGTGATTATTGTCCAAGTTCTTCCTTCCAGTGCTAAAGCCGGCCTAAAAAGAGGCGGGGTGGGAGGAGGACTGCTCTTCTCTGCTGGGATCAGCTCAGACAAGCTACGTCACTGCTGCTCTTTGTCCCACCAGCATCAGTGTCACCTGCATACCATGCCAGCCCCCACGCTGCCATCCTATAACCTCCCCCAGCTTGCTAACTGAACCAGAGCCGTGGTCCTTACCCCTACAGCGTGCCCATAATGCGGACGTAAGGCAAGAGCAGCCTCACACCTCGGTGCTCTGATGGCCTTCATTGTATTGCTTCCATTCCTCCTTCCTGCAGGAACAGCAGTCACACAGACAGAGCCACAGCTGAAGACCAGGAATACAATATGTGTTTTTCAAAAGTTTCTTGATTTTGATTTAAAGAACTGCAGTGTTGAAGTATTGTATCTTTGGACCATCTGCTGCACTGCCCCCGTTCCTACAAGCAGGCAACCCACTTCCAGCTGTGTTTGACCCATTTCTGCTTTTGGCCAGGGAGTCCTATCAGAGCACTGCTTGTATCAGGTATCTTAAAATCCTCAGGTGCTGCGTAACATACAGATTTTGAGAACAAGATCTTTTAGTTAGCAAGCAAAATCAGCTAGCTTTAAAATAAGAGCCCCTTTGGAACTTCTTTTTTTTCCCTGAGCCACATCAAAATTACGAGCTGAGGTTGGCTTTGTAGACAACGAAGCTTCTTGCCAAAGAAAAGTCACAGCAACTTACCTTTTTCTTTCTAAAGTCTGCATCTCGTCCCCTCTGCGTGCCCTGGCAGCTCTCGCAGCAGCTGGGGCACACAGGAGCAGCCTTCCCCTTCCTCCTTCTCCATTACAGGCAAAGTCTTGCTCAGTTTTTGCAAACCCCTTGATTTTGCATGCTCAGAAAGACTCGTTTTTGAGAATCTAGCTAATTTGCAACAAATCACCACCAAGTACGTGCAAATGGCTGAGAGCCCAATGCAGCCTGCCTGAGAGATCACCAGTACAAGGGGCCTACACGTTCACAAAATATACAGTGGGGGTATGCCTTACCTTTCTAAACTCACTAATATTCTCCAACAAAAGCATTTTGTGCTGTAATTTAGCATCTGCACTCAATAGAACCATTAGCTAGCAGTAAAACTAGTATTGACATTTTGGGAAATTATCCCCTTAATGCTCCCTTTTATGGGATAAATTGCTTTATTCATTAGTAGAAAAAACCAGATAATGACATCTGCATTTTTATTATTAGTGGATAAGCATTGCACATGTGGAACAGCACGTGTTTAAATCACTACATAGCGAAAAAAGAAACCCCCTTGCCATTTTGAAACAAGACCTGAGGTTTAAATTGAAAACCCAGGGAGGGATGCGGGGACAAACACGCTCCCGTTCCCTCTTCCAAGCTCATCACTGCTCCGCTTACTGACAAGGGGTCTCCCACCACAAAAACAAAAAGAAATAAACAGTTTTCACTGCAAAAGAAGCGAAAACTGGCAACTATGATGTGAGGAACTGCAGCCAGCAGGAGACTGCCCTCGGAGGGACGGGGCTGGGGACACCAGCAAAAATTCCAAGCAAAATTCCTGTTTGCTTGGCGCAGAAAGAGCCAAGGACAGCTCTGCATCCACATGGGGAGGCGTACAACACACCTGGCCTGGTTTTCCCTAAACCCCCCATCAGCAGAAGAGCCCACAGGGCTTGGGGCACTGCCACAGCCTCTCCCTTGGCCAGCGGAAACCTCTCGGGACTCTCCGTGGAGAAATCCCTCCTGGAGAGGGATGGAGAGAGAATGCTATTGCTGCGTGGCAGCTCACGAGGGCTGGCAGATGTGGACGGGAACATGCCCTGACCCGACAGCGTTTGGCACAGCAGCACTAAGGGTGGACGAGATGGCCCATGGCAGGCAGCCAGCAGGCAACCTCTAAAAGAGGTGTATTTCATCAAACACTTAAAATAAAAAACGAAACACAAGCAGTGTGAATGTTTCCTTTTTAATCCTGATTTTTAAAAGTATGCTTTTCCTTTCATAAACATACACAGGGGAAGATGATCCATAGAACTGCGTGTCTTTAAAAATAAGACAATCAGGTAGCTGCTCTCTTCTGCAAATGACATTATTTTCAGATCTCTTACTACTGTACTACTTACAATACTACGGGTATTGCCCACAGAGTAACACTCTTCTTGGAAAACCTGAGTTTTCCAAGTTGAGTTTTCTAAAACTCAAAATATGAGGTGGGGTTTTTTTTGATTTTTTTTTTCTATTTCAGCTTAAGCACCTCATTCTATTCAAGTTAAAATTGTTCATGTAAAAAAAAATGTATAAAAAGTTCATAGTACAAAAAAATTACACAACAAAAAATATAAAAATTGAGACAGACTATACAAGACAAGAGTGAACAAGAAAATCCCACAGAAAATTCAAAGCTGCCTGTGGTTAGTAGTAGTGCTACTCTGAAAATGGTCTTTTTTTTTTTTTAGAAAACAGAACCACAGCCCAACAAAGGCTGAGCATGCACAAATATATACAGTGGCTACATATATACAGCAATTATGCAAACAACTTTGTCTGCAAATTTAAGAGTATTCTTCCCTGATCGTAGGCATCTGTATGAAATGTAACTTACCTCATGATTTTGACAGTTCCATTATTTTTTAGGGGGATGAAAGTTGCTGCACAACTCTTCTCCCTGTCTTTCCCTGATGTAAACAAAATGTTTCAAGATAATAGTCTTATACCCAATAAAGGTAAACCAATTTCTCCTAGTGTTCATTGTCTTTTAGGACTGGCTCGAACAAGACAAAATTCTGTAGCAAATTTGGGGCACGTGAAGCCTGGCACTTCCATCCTGACTCGACGGCTGCGATGACAGCATCCAAGCGCATGAGTAATTACTCCTGAAAAAGCCACATGAGTAATTACTCCTGAAAACACTTCTTGCACTTACATCAGTGCAAAATTTCATTCACATTTCTTTCATAGACTCTGTCTAAACTTTCCACTGACTGATTATGACTTGCATCTTCATTACTGAATCACAGTGAAATGCCAGGGAAACAGCTTGAGAAGTTTAACCATTTGGATGGGGAAAGTTCCCGAGCTTTTTATCAGCTTCTTCTTGAACTCATCACTGAGCCATAAAGCCTGGGGAAATGAACACACACAAGCACATTAGTATTTTAATAACTTCTAGAGATCAAATAGTATAT
This sequence comes from Anser anser, assembly GCF_964211835.1. Lineage (NCBI taxonomy): Eukaryota > Metazoa > Chordata > Aves > Anseriformes > Anatidae > Anser > Anser anser. Next base: position 26,818,416 of record NC_139729.1, on the reverse strand, counting down.
ACGTTGAATAATGTGTATAAAAATGTACAACAATGCAAGGTATGGCAATATACGTGTTTGCAAGGGTCAGATGAGTGAGTGAGGAAACAGCAGCAGTTGTCTTCCTGTTGGAGCCAGGTTGCTTTTATGGATAGCAAAGTAAGAACAAAGTTTTGCCTGTTCCAAAACCATTATTTTTTGGACTTCTTTGGGCTTCCTGATACAAACCAACAACCTGCTTGGGTATATAATGCCAATTAGTCTGGTCACGGTCAAGTATTCTGAACAGTCAATACAAAAAGGTGACTCGTTTTATATCAGTTTCTGAAGGGAAATATACAAATGCTACAAGAAAGTAAAGCATTATTAATGTTAGAAAGGAGACAATTTTGACCCACACAATAAAATATGCACTAGGTATTTAGTAAACTCTCTGACGTGAACTCTTAAAACACATCTGAGACACGGTGATGAAATTAAACAAATATGAGAAGTGGATACCTTCTAGTAACTGTACTATATCATATGATACTTTTTCGCCGAGTCTGTTGTACAAATTTTGTGCGGTTCCGTTGCTTTGCTCTCTTTCTCTCCACTTGCTTAACAGCAGAAATTTTTGCATATTGACTTCCTGTTCCTTCGCCTGAATCTGCTGAATGTCCTTCATTTCCATCTGAAGGCATTCAATGGCGACTTCTTTCCACTCTGCACCAAACAACTTTGCGATCGCCATCAGCTGTTGATCGGTTAGTAAGTTCGTTGTTTTAATTCCATCTGTAAACACACAGAAAAAAAAAATCAGATCTATTATTGCTCTTCTGATTAGCCTTCTAACTAAATGACACTATTGGCTCTGTGCAGGGCCAGGGGACATACAATGAAGGGGACCTTATTAGTCACGCAGACAAAACTGGATTATAGAATCACCTAGAATCACTCAGGTTGGGAAAAAAAAAAATCCAACCCTCTAAGATCATCAAGTCAAGCACTGTAGAAAATCACCTGAAGAATTAAGAAGCCTGGCTCGTAAAGATGCTAAGTTCTGATTTTGTGCTGTATGCTCTGAAGGCTTTTTTCCTCCCCTCCACTTATAAGCAGCTATTCCTCTAGTATAAGAACTGTATGAACACAAACCTCCTTCAGTATGTTATGTTATCAAGCACCCAGAGATTTTGTGATGTATAACATCAAGGCTTAGCACTAACATGCTAAGCATTCGCCATCACCTGACTACTTCAGATGACTGCTTTTCCTCAAAACCTAACAGTGCTCCAGGAGGTTGAGGTTTGTTTTTCTTTTAATTACAGTAGCTAAGAAGTCTCAGCCTACATGGTTATATGGACTAAGCCGTTTTCCTTTTCTGTATCACCATTTAAAAATGAAGTTTTGAACGATGAAAGCTCTCCCTCTGGTGGCTACATGCATCCATAAATAAATACATACATCATGCATGATTATTTTTGCTGACATGTGAAGCCTGATGCCAGCTATATTATTTGATTCAGAAAGTGACTGTGATTTTTTTTTCCGTATTTCTTTTTCTTTTTTTTCTTTTTGAAATGACTATTAGTAAATTAGTAGTTTCTCTCTGGGAGCTCCCAGACACCAAACATTTCTGAACATCAGGACATTATATGTCAACAGGAGATGGGAGCTGATTTTTTTCAGCCTGTTACAGCTAAGGACATATTCTGAGTACAAAATCTGAGACATGTAGTGGAAACCCCTTTTAAAAGCATCCCTTATTTCCCAGTCTAAGAAGACAACACCATTTTAGCTGCCCCTTATAAGTCAAGTTCCCTAGCTGCTTCTCCACATTTACCTGTTGAATGAATGGCAGTGTACAGAGGTATACAAGTGAGGCACACACAAATTCTGTAGCTACAAAAGCAGCAATTTCTCCTATATTTCATGGTCAAGTTTGTGGAAGTGTATAAAAAACTCAGCGTCACTTCAAATCATGGGATTAAAAATAAAAAAATAGAAAAGAACACACAAAAAACACAACCCAAACTCAGTATTTTAAATGACACAGAAATGCTTACCTGTAGTACTGTTAGACCTTTGCTTTTTGCCACAGTGTGTCTCTTCTTCGGAAAAGCTGTTGGTTGATTTCCGTCTTTTGATGCCTAAGGAGCAAGGAAGAATCGATGTTATTTCATTCATTTCACTTGCACATCACTTGAGCAACAACAGCAACTGAGGCACACAGAAGACAAGCAACTCGGAATTATCTTCCAATGGACTTACTGACTGCATTCCGTTTTAGCTCATTTTTGTTCTGATCATAATGTATCCAGTCACCTGGAAAACAGTTTTCAAAGAAAACAATAGGTCAGGTAGGAATTTCTATTGCTGTGCCCTATATCCAACCATTGCCATGCATGAAAACAAACTATTAAGTGGATTTGTGTTGCCGAGCTAAGATTTAAAAGAATGAGATGATTTCTCCCATTTTACCATGCCACTTATAAAACATATATTGCTCCTGGTACATACAGCAGAGCACCCTCGTGTCCCACCCCACAACACTGACACTTTTGCCTGCAGGCTGAAGGCACCTGCTCCAGCACAGGCTTCAGAGACACTACTTTGTCCATCGCCTTGACGTCTGTGCTGCGCAGGGGCTTGTGCAGGTTACTCCAAAATCAGTATGCAACCTCTTGGATCTCTTCTTATCACTTCCAGTTCCAAACCTCGCAATTTTAACAGCAGTAATTGCAGTTATTTAAAGAATTTAATCTACGGGCTGAATTGCATCCCAAACCACGCTTCTTTTCAGCGGGAACAAACTGCTACTCAGAACACAAAATACCTACTTTCTCTTAGCTTTGCTTTCCATACAACTGCTTCAGACTCCAGTTCAATCAAAGACAAGGTGAAGTCTTCATGTTTCTCCAAATAGACTTCAATGTAACTTTTTAGTTTCAAAAGAGATCCATCAACAAATTCAATTTCCTGTAAAATGTTATGTTTAAAATAAACATTTATCCAAACATAAATTAAACAGGACATATTTGGCTGGCGGCACTGATCTGATCCAAACTCCTGTCTCCCCAGAGTTTTGCCATCAACTTCAGCAATGTTAAGGATTTCATCCCAAAGTTTTAGGTCTTTAAGAGGCAAATGCTTTCTGTAGCAATTGCGAATGGATGTGAAAACTGCCCTTAAAGCCAGAGCAAGCCCCACACTCAGCAGAAGTGCAAAGGAAAAGCCATCTTCTATCATGCTTCAAATCAAAATGGGATGCACAACATGACAGTTATATGAGGAACTTACCTCTGGAGTTACTTCAGCTTCTGGTTCGCAGAGTAATCTGTATCTCTTTCCTTTCTGTAGTAATTTTTGGCACACAGGGGGCTTGTCGATTTTAATGAACTTCTTTTTTGAATGTTTTACTGCTTTTGCTATATCCTGAAATTTTAAAAAGACAGTCTGTTACACCCCTCGGTGAAAGGAGTCACATTTACAACCTGCACTACTTGGGGCTCCTTGTGTTTTTTTGCCACCACAGCTCTAACAAAATGGCCACGGCCTGTGCCACACAGCAAACCCTACCAGATGCTGTGTACCAAATCCAACGCTTGTGGGGGCAGACGCCTCCATTCCTCAAAATAAATAAAAATAAAAAATGAATTGTGCTACATCAGCGAAATTAGAAGGGTTTTGCAAGCCAAATGAAAGCAAGCACTGTTAGCTGCTACCCCCTTCTCCTGCTGGCCTAAGGGGGGATTGGTGAGAGGGGACAAGTGGTGCAGATCTGAGCCCTGCTAACTTGGAGGCAAACATGTTTCTGATGTGTTGTCATTTTCTGTACTTTTCACAGCAGCGTGTGAACGAGCAGGTGGGCGAATACAACTGCTTACGTATCAAACCCTAATGTGCCAGAGCCTTTTCCCATGTGGAAATGCCACCAGAGCTTCGCGTGCACAGACTGCAGGGAGAGAAGGGCGCCTCTTTGCCAAAGCACCACCTGACTTGGCCAACCCCACCTTGATAAAGGATTCGTTGTTCGTGGCCACGTAGACCCGGAACAGCAAGGAGGGGTCGCTGTCGACGGCCTTGTACAGGACAACAGCGCCGTGGTAGAGCAGGGGCTCCTCGCTGCGGATGAGCGGCCCGACGGGCGACAGCGAGCTGACCAGCCACCGCACGTGCGAGGCCGAGTAGTCCATGGACGGCTCGATGGCTGCGCCCGCGCCCTTGATGTGCAGCACCTTGAAGGCCGGATGGGAGTCACCATCTGTGGGGACACGCGGCGTTGGTATCGGCACCCGCAGCCTGGCCTGCCCCCGCCACCCGCACCGCAGGCCGGTACTCACCGCCGAGGCAGAGGGAGTGGGGGAAGGCGATGGAGGTGAGGGCGGAGGCCGCCTTGCAATGCACATCGAAGAGGGGGCCGCCCACCACCCACGGCGGCTTCACCAGCCCAGCGTACTTGCTCCAGGACAGCAGGGAGTAGCTGATGGTGACCGCCTCGGTCACCTCAAAAATCAGGCCCGTGACGCTGCACTGGTACGTGCCGTCCGCGTCCAGCTTCAGCCTGCCGGGACAGACCCGCCGAGTTAGCCTGGTGCCCGCCGCAGAGCAGGTGCTAATTATTGTTATTAAATAAATAATGAATTATTTGTATTGTAATGACTCACAATTATTAATTAACATTAATTACTGCAACGAAACAAGACGCACAAGAAGCCACCCTGAGGGCGGTCCTGGACAAGGATCTACCGTCAGCGCCGGCAGCTGGTGCAAGTTGTTTGCTCTCAAGGACTTGGGGGCATCTCTTGTAATAGCTACAAATGCATTTGCGTAGGGAATTTTTTCCCCCGCTTAATCTGAAGAAGTATCTCGATGGGAACAACAAAAATGTATACCCATTATATTAAAAAAAAAAAAAACACACATACAAATATTGTCCTCCAGCAAGTCTCCTAGGGGTCACCTGCTCCCTCTGGGCCTATATAAATAGATAAAAACACATATTTTAAAAGCTCAAGAGAAAACCTGCAAGTTGTAATTCTATCTCGTGAAAAATACATGGCTTTCTTTTTCTAAACATACATTTTCATTTCTGCAGTGCTCACAGTGGGGCAGACAGTTCACTCCTAGGGAGAAAACAGGAAAATCAGCTCATTAAAATCAAAGCAATTAAATGCTCAGAAAAAAAAGGAGGGGGGAAGGGGGGGAAGAACTCCAGAGCTCTCTTACCACCAGATTCATTGCGGTCTGGCTGTGATTCTTTCTTTTCTTGCTCTTCATCTACATAAAGCAGTTTTAAAGGCACATATTAATACACATAGCGAAAGAGCTCCCTGAGAAGGGCCATCTGTGGCTTTTACATAACAAAAGGACAGTGGGGACAGACGTCTCTGTTCCCGGTTCTGCCCACCCAAGCTTCCTGGGATTTTTAGTATTTGCACCCCTCTCAGTGGGGGCTGCAGTGATGCACGGCCTAGCAAATACATCCATCAGCATCCAGGCAGGTCTCTGCTCTCATACCCAGCAAGGACAACACACCAATTTCATCTGCTTACTTAAGAAAAAAACACAAAGGAAAATATTCTTAGGCCTACTGTGCCTGCACACAGCTTGGGGATGAGGCTGGGCACCAGGATAGATTTGTCCAAAGCTCACAGCTTGCCCAAAGGCCTGGAAACGTTCATGGCGAGGGGGAAACCTCTCCCCAGGACCTCTCATCCTGCCAAGTACGAACGCCAACCACCTGCATGGAAGCCGTGCACCACGCTCCCCAGCGAGAAGGGAGCCACGCTAGAGCGGCACACTTGGCCCTAAGCGGGTTTTGAAACACCTGGATCAGCCTCACCAAGCTCCAACACAGAAGCAAGCAAGCGGAGCTGACACGAGGCAAAAGTTTTTGGCCTGAAGGTTCGAATTGTGCAAACGCGACTGGCAGAGCTCACGCCGCAAGGTGTGATGAAATGCAACCGCCGCTGCTGCCAGCCCAGCCACACCAGGCTGCGGGCAGGCCCTCCCCGTCATCCCGTCACGTCAACACCTCCCAGGTAGGCACATGTGGGAGAGGAAGAAAAATCTATTATTATCCGACGCTGTGCTGAGCTGCCTGGAAGCCATCACAGAAACACCCAGGCCATGACAGCGAGCTGGACCCCGTCCTGGAGCACTATTTTGGGCACGGAGCGGCCGCTGGCATCGCTCCGAGCCCCGCGCGGGAGAGGAAGCCTGGCTGAGCTCCGGCAGCGCTGCTCATTAGTTAGCAGTGCTGCCATGCTCGCACGCACCACGCATGCACTCGGCCCGCGCGATAATGCCCTCCAGCAAGTGTCTGTGCCAAAAGAAGGGGCCCTGGCTGGCAGCGGCTGTGCCAGCGCTCGGTCGCTGTCTGCCTGCCCTCGCGCATCCCGGTAAGAAGCCGTGTCGGCTTCCTAAGGCAGGTACAGGAAAGGAACAAAGCAGCACACTCACCCGACCGTCTTGTATCAGACTCCTCAGTATCTGATGGAAAAAAATAATAAAACAAAAAAGCTTTCTAATTCTTTAGTAAAGACTCTCAGTCTTGTATGAAAGCAGAATAAACTGTTCGTGGTGTAACCCGCGCAAGCGAAAACCCACACGCTTTTCATCAACGGCAAACACTTCCTTTAATTCTTTTCCTGTCCATCCTGTTTTGCCACTTGTGCTGCCAACTTTTATGCAGATTTATAGCCTCTCGGTCTTTGGACGGCTACTGCGGTGTACAAACATCTGCAGGCATTGTGTGAGCGAAGGCCAGTGCCACACGAGCTGCCGCTCCTCTATTATTGCGAGGCTCAGAACTGAGTGACTAGGAAATAATGCGCTCACAGAAATATCGTTCTGCTTTCCCACATTCAATCATCGAATTAACAGCACTGTACAGTAACTTCGAGACTATTCCCATAAGGAGCAGCGTATTTAAACTGAAGTTACGTTTTCCAAAGAGGGAAATTAAATAAACTGGAACACAACACTCACCTGAGTCATCTTCTGAGCTACTGCTGGAGCTGCTTTCGGAACCATTCTCTCCTGAACAAAATCACACCCCGTTAGTGGCAGGAGGGAGTAAGTAAAGCTATGCCACAGGTAAGTAAGGGATACGTTAAGAAGTTTAAATACATTTGTTTGGTGGGCAAGTTAGGTAACACGACAGAGTAAGAAAACACTGAGCCATGCTTAGGCACAGACTCATGTCCCAGCATCGGAGACTTCAGGGGTCGCACAGGCCCTCCTGAAGGGTACACGTGATATTCAACGTTTAATTTTGATCTATGATGTCCTAAACAAACCGGGACTGTTCTGGGCCCTCCCTTCGCCCCGGCACATCCCACTTCCCCCAGCTGAATCACGGTTTCCCACGGCACGCACAAGAGCCGGCAGAAGCACCGGCGGGGACGGGTGCGTGCCACCAGGGAGTGCCCCGGGCTGGGGCTGTGCCACGCACGCCTCTCATAAACCACTCGTACAAACGCGAGTTGAAGAGAAACCAATATTGGAAAACAAATGACCCGGTTCCCAGCCCCACGCGGCCGGGCTGGTGCTGCTCACCTGCTGGGAGCTCCTCGGCGCAGCCCTCGGCGCAGCCCGCTCCTTCCTCGCAGGAGGCCTCCAAGTCTGGAAGAGGAAACCGGTGGGTTTTACGCGCGTGTTTTGCATGAGAAAAAGGAACTTCTGAACACCTATAATCAAAGTCTCTGGGGCTGTCAGCGTCACACGCTTCACACATCCTCAGCCCAGGAAAGTGACGGAGCCACCGCTTCCTGTGCTGATAAAACCTGAGCAGGTTTTCTCGCTTTGAATTAAACCGGCGTCTGCAGCGGTGTGCAGGGCTCTGCACCGAAGGTGCAAAGGCAAGGAGGGAGCAGCACACGGTGCGCTGCAGGGCAGAGGGGCTGCAAGGACGGCCACGGACCCCCCCCTTCCACGCACCCACCGCAGCAGGCAGAGCAAAGCGCCAGCCCACGGCTGCCGACTCCCAACAGACACGAAAAAATGTGCCCAACACCAGACTGCCATCATCAGCCAAGAGGAACCACAGACATGCGGCGAGGACCGGTGTCCCACGTCCTCCACCCCACACCAGATGTCCCAGCCAGACCGCCTCGACACGCACGCCTCCGTGCTCCGAGCAGGGGTGTTAAGAGATTTCACAGAACCATTTAGCAGAATAAAAGCCCTCTCCGCATGATCATGCACTGATTTTTTATTTATTTTTTTTGCACGAGGTCTCTGGCAGGTCCAGCTCTGCCCATGGTGCTCACCGAGTGCTCCGGCTTGGATGCACGGAGATTCGGCAGCCATCTACTGAATTTTCAGTGCAAGACTAGCTCTTCTCCTGGCATTTTTGCACTATGCAGATAAGAGGAAAAGAATAAATAACAAAATAACATGAATTTTGTAAACAAGTATAAAATCTCAAAAATCTTATCCATGAAACTAAAGCATTACACGTTTATTTTTTTATAGCCAGTAGTTATCAAATTGTGATTTTCTCTCAGAAGGATGGGAATTTCTAACAACAAACCCAACGAAGCCACGTACTTCACAAAGTTACTGTACCTTGCTCGTCTGCAGAGAGGGATTCGATTCCGCTGGAAGACAAAACGGGAAATGCATGAGAAGACCTGACAATCTTCTGCCACCCTTCCATACAAGCCAGGGAATTTGAGGAAACTGAGCAGGTTTTAAGGCAAGTTAAGCAGTAATGATAGGGGGACGCTGCTTAAAAAATGGTTTTTCTCAATGCAACCAGACCCTGGCTCTTGCCCTTGCTGCAGGGATGCTGGGGACGCCTGGCTCTGCCCCAGGGGTTCCCACGAGGACAAGCCCTTGGTCCCCAGCCCCTTTTGCAAAGCCAGGCTCTCCAGGGCACAAACAGCTGCTTTGACAAGCAGCCAAGAAGGTTATCAGCGCTCCTAGCGCAGGGAAGCATCAGGGTGAGTACAGCAGAGCAAAGGCTTGCTGAGACAGCAAAGGGAAATAAGAGGAGAGAGCAGGAGCAGGAGCCTGTCCACAGCCCCCGATGTTTCTGAGACCTTTGTTCAGTCTTCAGGCTGGGTGGAGCAGCAGGATGCTGACATTATTTATCTTCTTCAGCAACACATGGAGCTCAGACAGCCTTGATGACCCCTAAGTGGCAAATTGCTCCAATCCGATCACCTGTTGGCGACCCAAGGCCAATCCAGACCCAACTTCATTGTCCTTTTTTTTGCTTGAAAAGGGGAAATTTGCTGTTTTTAATCTTTCATGGATCTTCATCGGATCTGGAAACCTCTCCAGGGAGCTCCACAAAGCTCTCTAGCGCCGTCCCCGCTGAACCACCACCACAAAAGCATCCGATTAGGAAGGGAACCGCTCCGGGTGCAGTTACCGCGAACCAGCAGGTGACATCCAGCTCTGCTTCGCTTTGGAATCAGAAGCCAACACCATCCAGTATCTCTGCTTTCCCAGCAGCCAGCCCGAAGCGCGGCATTGCGCGGGCGACGACAGCAGCAGGAAAACAACCCTTAAAACTGGGGGCTGAGGAGCGAGGAAGCGACGCAAGGAGAGGTCCGGGCGAAGCGCGGCGGGGCGGGCGGCTGGGCAGGGACACTCCCACGCAGCCCGAAGCGGGAAGATTTCTCCATCAAGGCCGGGGAAAACAGAGTTAGACGCGGAGAGGCATCTGGGTGAGAGTCTCACCGCGGGCAGGAGCGGGAATCGTACCCAAACTGCCTTGAAGAAAATACACTAGGAGTATCTGCAGCATTGGGAAAAAGCCTGGACAGAGCCCAGCGCGCGCCCGAGCCAGGGGCTGCTTGTGCAGCCGTGCACCAAGTGCTGCCCTGCTCAATAAGGTTTACAGATGGCTTCCAGCCCCGCGCTTTGCTCCTCCTAAGCTTAGAAAACACGCGGCGAGGAAGAGAAACAGGCCTGCTCGGGCTAACAAATTATTGCCCCCAACCAGTTAATTACTCGCGGGAAGAAACGCGCTTCACAGCCTCAGCTCCTGCCGCGCGAGAGCTGCGCGGCTCTGTTGTTCGGCCCCTGCTGAACCAAAACCAAAACAGTTTCACCACGCTGGTGCCCGCAGCTTTGCAGGCAGGAGATAAACACGCTCGCCTCTAGACCGCCCCAGCTGCCCCCCGTTTTGGGAAGGGCACGGGGTGCAGCGGGGTGCTGGGCGCAGGGAGGCAGAGCGGGAGCGCGGTGGGCTCGCCGAGCGCTTTTGTTTGCCGGAGGAGACGACGGCGAGCGGATCTGAGGATGGCGGGCGGCTGCACGGCCGGGCCCTGGCCTCCAGTGGGGGGCCCGGGGAGCCCCCGCTGCAGGTGGCAGGCCAGGATCCTGCACCCCACGGCCCCGCAGACGTCCTGGGGGGTGCAGGATGGGTGCCCAGCGGCCGGGCCATGCGCCGGCGCGGGATGGGGTCTCTTTGCTGGGATCCAGGCGATGGGGGGGCGTTTGGGGATGGGGGGGGGTGTTTTGGGGATGGGGGGGATAATGGGATGGGGGGGACAATGGAGAAGGGGCAATGGGGAGGTGGAGGCAACGGAGGGGGCAACGGGGAGGTGGGGACAATGGGGAGGGGATGATGGTGGGGGGGCTGCAGAGGGGGGTGAAGGAGGATGCTGGGGGGAGCTGGGGGTTGTTGGGGGATGCAGGTGGGGACCACGCTGGGAAAGGGGGGGGGGATGCTGGGGGAACGGGGCTGGGCTGGGTCTCGGGGTGCGGGGGGCTCGGGGGTGGGTGGAGGCTGATGCCGGGGGGCGGAGGGCTCCGGGGGGGGGGGTCCCGTCCCCGCTCACCTGTCGGGCTCCTGCCGGCGGCGGGACATCGCGGCGGGCGGGAAGCGACCGGGGGGAGAGGGAGGAGGGAGAGGGGAGGAGAGGGAGGAGGGAGAGAGAAGGGACCGCCCCCGGCCCCCCCTGCCCCTCCCCGCAGCGCGGGGGGGGGGGAAAGGGAGCAAGGGGGGGGTATTTGGGCTCCCCCCCCCCCCCCCAACACCGGAACCGGGCTGCCCGGCAGGGGGACGTGCCTGTGCAGGTGGTGCTGGCACAGCTGCTAATGCACCAAAAAAAAAAAAAAAGGAATCAAGAATAAAGCCGGCCCAAACTTGCAGCAGCACACCAGGGACGTGTTAATTAAACAAGAGGGTGATAGGTAGAAGCTTCTCCACCTGGCGCGTTTTGGTGGCGGGGTGCTCCCGGAGTCCAGCGAACACCCGGAGCCCCCTGCCCTGGGTGCCGGGGGGGGGGGGTGCTGCGCCCAGAAAAAAGCCTCCTGGGCTCCGGTTTGTGCTCGGAGCCTCTGCCCCTGGTGCCGGGCACCCCTGAGCTCTGCTCTGTGCTTGGGGGAGCTCCCCGGCTGCCACCTCCTCTCCGGGCTGAGCAGCCCCCGCTCCCGCAGCCTCTCCCCGCAGCCGAGGGCTCCAGGCCCCGCTTGGCGGCCCTGCGCTGGGCTCCAGCGGCTCCACGTCCCCCCGGCACCTGGGAGCCCAGAACAGGAGCCAGCGCTCCAGGTGCGGCCTCACCGGCGCTGAACGGAGGGGCAGGATCTCCCCTCGGCCTGCCGGCCGCACGAGGCCTCGTGCCACCAGGCACCGCCAGCCTTCTTTGCCTGAGGGACACACCGGTGTCCACCAGGCCCTTGGGGCCGTGGCTGAGCCCTTCGGAAGGGGGTGTTTCAGGAAGCGCTTCAGGCACGTCCATTTTGAGCTGTCCCGTTTGCCAGAAGCCCCCCGGGCCCCGATCTCACAACCGTCCTCCTTCCGCTGCGTTGCCCCAAGCGCGACAACCTCTGACCCTCTCCTCTCCTGTCAGCAGCGGGGCACAAAGTCCTCCACGGGGCACTGCGCTGGCGTGTGCGAGCGGGTGGCACGGTCTGGTGTCACTGCCCCCTCTCACGGGCAGCTCCTGGGCACAGCTGGGTACCGCCGTGCACACCCCGCTGCTCGCGCGTCTGCCCCGAGCAAAGGACAGAAAAAAAAAAAAGATTAGCTGTATAAATAAGCACAAGTATTTAAGTAAACACAGTCTCGAAGGCTGCTCTGGCGCCTTTGAAGTGCTCAGCTCCCATGCCCTCCCATCCGGGGGTCAAATGGGCTGGAGCTGGCCTCGGGAGCCCCCCCGGCACTGCCCCTGTGCCCTCACACCCTGCCAGCCTGGCTGCGGCTGCGCACGCCGCCAGTATTGTTACCCCCAAGGGTCTAAATAGCTCTGGAAAATCCAAAATGCTCGTGCAGACATTGCAGGAACAAGGTGCAAGGCCTGGGCTGCGAAGAGCGTTCATAAAAGTGTGATGGAAGCCTGATGAGATGGAAAGCAGCTTCACATGAAACACCAGAAAAGCGACGCACAGGGGTCAGTTTGGGAAGAAGGAAAAGGGTGGCTGTGTTGCCATAGGAAATCCCCTGGCGATCAGCACCGGGAAGTCAAGCCTGTAACAGAGTGAAAGAGGCAGAAGAAGTTCAGTTCCTGAGCGCAGGAGCAGGAACAATGACAGGGGTGTGTAAGTGACAATAAGTGCTCACAAAATAGGATACAATGAAGAGTAAATAAGAAAAGCAAAACAGAACAGGAGAAATGAGAAACCAAAGACAGCCATATAATGCACAGCGTTTGCGCTTGTGGCTTTGCCTTTCCCAGAAAGGCTGTAGGCTAGATATAATCAGCCGTTGAAGAAAAGCAGAGTGTTTATTTTACAGCGAAATTGCAGGATACTGCTGGCACGTCCTGCTGTCAGACACTCACGGGTGGGAGAGCTGGAGGTGGTGCACGGGGCATCGGTGGCTTGGGGCTGGCGTGCTCCTGGGCCAGTCATCAGGTAACCCAACCAGTGCTGCCAGGGGGCTGCAAAGTGCTGCACAGTTGGACAGGGGCAAAAGCAGAGCCGATGGTCCTGGCGTCGTCCCTGGCCACCGAGCAGCTTGCTGAGGGTAGCTGTCTGGAGCCATTATTTTCCCGACTTTTTCCAGGCACCCTCACCCGGAGGTGAAGAAATAGATCCACGCAATAAACACCCTGATAACTATGCCAACACAAAGTATTGTTAAATTATTCCAATGGCAGGCCCAGCCCAGCACACATTGTTTGTAGAGTCACAGAGCAGCTAGATCGCCTTTCAAAGTGCCAGCGCCCGGTCCAAAACACTCAAACTAAGCCTTTTCCACAGCGGGCCTGATTCCCCAGCGCTGGATACTATTCCAGCGTTGCATCAGCAACCCTTCACCAGTTTAAACTGGAGCCACGCAGCAGCGGAGCAAGGCCTGCAGTCAGTTTTGGAGGCAGAAGTCATCTTTCTTTCCAGGACAGCAGACAATTAGCGGTGATTTATGGGCAACCGTAACGGCACTTGCTCTTTCTGAGCAACTGGGACTGGGAACACGTGCCCAGCTGGCCAGCACTGCTTGCAGGATGATTTTCATCCTGGAAGAGGCTTGGGGTACCCGAACCTGGGAGCTGCCGTGGGCCGGAGCCCCAAGCTGCTACCTGCACCATGGGCACCTTGCGGCAGGGATCTCCTCGCCAGGAATAAATATAAAATAAATAAATACATACTATCATATATACTACTATATAGTTATTATAGTCAGTCTACACACTTTCTTTCTGAGCAACTAATGTATTTGTCGATATGCTGTAAAAAAAAGAGAGGGAGAGGGAAACACAAAGAAACTGCTACAAATGCTCCCGACTAGTGAACTTGGTGGTCCCAGAGATGTTCCTGCCCAAGCCAGCCCCAGAACACCAAGTCACAGCACTGCAGGATTTTCAGAGCTCCAATTTATTGCCTACCCCCACAGCGGGCTCATGTTTTTTTAAGAAAAGCTAAGTCAGCATTTGATTCTGCTGCTGCTTTCGGCGCGCTGTGCACCAGCACAAGGGTGCGTGTGTTCCAGAGATGTATGGGGATCCTTAAAATGTATGCAAAGTGGGAGAATTTGCCTGAATGTACTCAAAGAATAGTGGCTCACATATTCATTCATACAGGCGGCTGTGAAAGCGTCCTGTGCCAAGCTCGAGATGTGGGCTTTATTGTTCGCCCAGGACAGTACGTTGTACTGTGCTGCTGAGCGCCTTCTGTCAGAAAATCCAGATCTTTTCATCCCAGCGACCAGTGGGGCACGCAACTTGCACAGGAGCCCTTCGCTGCTGGCTTCGGCCTGGAACGGGCTGCCTTCAGCTCCGGAGGCAGCGGCCAGGAGGCCTGCTGGAGCCTGGTGCTTCTAGGTATAGGTATAGGAATAGATATAGGCGTATAGGTATAGGGGTAGGTGTATGGCTATAGGTATAGGTATAGATATAAAGATAGATTAGGTATAGGTATAGGTATAGATAAAGATAGATTAGGAATAGGAATAGGAATAGGAATAGGAATAGGAATAGGAATAGGAATAGGAATAGGAATAGGAATAGGAATAGGAATAGGAATAGGAATAGGAATAGGAATAGGAATAGGAATAGGAATAGATAGGTATAGGAATAGGAATAGGAATAGGAATAGGAATAGGAATAGGAATAGGAATAGGAATAGGAATAGGAATAGGAATAGGAATAGGAATAGGAATAGGAATAGGAATAGGAATAGGAATAGATAGGTATAGGTATAGGTATAGGTATAGGTATAGATAGAGATAGAGATAGAGATAGAGATAGAGATAGAGATAGAGATAGAGATAGAGATAGAGATAGAGATAGAGATAGAGATAGAGATAGAGATAGAGATAGAGATAGAGATAGAGATAGAGATAGAGATAGAGATAGAGATAGAGATAGAGATAGAGATAGAGATAGAGATGGATTGATATAGGTACAGATAGCTATAGGTATAGGTGTAGGTATAGAAATAGGAAGCCTGACAGCTGGCGTTACCAACTCACCCCTCTGCTCTGCAGCCCGTGCAAGGTCCCGAAGCTCCCCCACGAGCCCCCCCCGGCCGCCCGGTAGCGCGGCGGCGCCGTGGCAGGGGGCACAGCCCCGGCCCCCCCCGGCCCTCGCCTCCGAACCGCCCGCGGGCACGGCTGCAGCCGGCAGGGGGCGACGGCTCCTCGCCTGCAGCACGGCTCGGCATGGCACGGCTCGGCATGGCACGGCTCGGCTCGGCACGGCTCCACGGCACGGCACGGCTCGGCACGGCACGGTTTGGCACGGCTCGGCACGGCTCGGCACAGCTCGGCATGGCACGGCTCCACGGCTCGGCACGATTTGACTCGGCACGGTTTGGCACGGCTCTGCACGGTTTGGCATGGTACGGCACGGCGTGGCTCTGCACGGCACGGCTCGGCACAGTACAGAATGGCTCGGCACGGCTTGGCATGGCACAGTTTGGCATGGCTCAGCACAGCACAGCTCAGTTCGGCACGGCTCCGCGTGGCACGGTTTGGCACGGCTCAGCATGGCACAGCTCGGCTCAGCATGGCTCCCCGCGGCACAGCACGGTTTGGCACAGCACGGTTTGGCACAGCTCGGCTCGGCACGGCACGGCTCGGCACGGCTTGGCACAGCATGGCATGGCACGTGTGGCAGCGGGGATCTGCGGGTTGTGCCCCAATGAAGCACCAAGGTGCTGCAGGCTCAGCTCTCCCGGCGGAGCAGGTGCTGCCGGCTGGAAATAACGGCAGCGAGCTGAGACCTTTCTGCTGCTTTTGGTGCTTTTTTATTTACTTTCCTTAAAATTTTATTTATTTTCCTTAAATAAAAGGCAGGGACTGGCTGCTCCTGGCTGCTGTGGGCCAGGAGGGGACAGAGGGCACGGCGAGGGGAAAGGGGGCCGGGAAGGGAGCGGGGAGCGGCAGGAAGGCCGGACAGGGCCCGGCCGCGGCCCGTGGCAAACAGGAAGCCGGGCCGCAAGCCAGGCCGCCTGCACGCGAGGGGGAAATGAAAATGAAAAGAGGAAAAACGGAGCTCTAGCCCCAGACACATCGGTTTGAGCAAATGTATCGAAAGGGGCGGCGCTGGGTTTGGGGCAGCCGTGGTCAGGGAGCCAGCGTTTCCCATCCAAATGTCATCCAGAGACCCCCCCAGGAGAGCAGACAGTGGGATGAGCAAGGCCACAACAAATACCCATGGATTTTAGGGGTTTTAGGATTTGGGATGCATCCATCCTCCCGGGACCCACACACCCAGCCCCAGGAGGGGACACCCACTGTGTCCCTGTGCAGAGCCAGCGGCTTTCCAGGGTACCAGGCCCCTGTTTTCAGCTCCTCCATGCACGTGGTGCGTCACTGCAGCTGCAAACATCCGATTTCTCCTGCCCTTATAGCCCCTGCGCCCATGCATGGTGCCAGGTGAGAACAGGACCGAGCTTCACGGCAGAACCCTTTACACGGCATCCTGCAGTTTTCCTCTCTCAGCAGCAAAACCGTGATGCATTTCACATATTTTTGTCCTGACTTCCAGAACATAAATGTCAGCTGCCCCAGATGTGACTGAATTAATAAATCCGGCGTGTGCAGATGCCCAGGGCCGGTTCAGAGGTGGAAGGGAGATGGCAAATCAGCTATTTCGGCTTCACGGGACCCACGCGCCTCATTTCCCAACCCTGAACGTTTGCCCTTTCACAACAGGGCCCGGCGCCCCGTGGGCTGCCGCAAACAGCCCCGCCGGAGCCCTGCTGGGTGGTCACCGGCAGGAGCCCACGAGGACGGAGGGGCCGGGGGCCACGCCGAGGCCTTTCCTGTTTTTGCGAGCCGATCGCATCCCCGCTGCGCCGCCTCCGTGCCGGCACGGTTAGTTACGGCGAATAAACGCCGCGGTAAAAATAGCAGGGTCAAACCGCCCCCGCCCCACCGTCCTCCCCCGCGGAGGCCGAGCCTCCGTTCTGCCCCCGTCACCGCAGCCTCCCCGGCCTCGCTGCTGAGCTCTCCGTGGTTTTTATCCAGCAGCATCGCGCAGGGATGCTTTCTGTGGGAGCGAGGTGGGATGGCCGCCAGCCCGTGCCGGGGCTGAGCGCGTCCCTCACCTCCCACTGAAGCCACCGGCATTTTTTCTCCTTTTTCTGATTTTTTTAACATCCTATTGACCTGCTACTCAGGTGATGCCCTGACCTGCCTCGTTTCGGGTGGACGTTGGATTTATCCCCAGCAAAAACCCCGCATCCTAAAGGGGATGGAGTGGTGCTGGCAGCACTGGGGTGGGAAATGCTCTGCTCAATGAAAGCATCTTGATGCAGAAGGGAAGGGCAAGAAGGGAAAAGGAGAGGTTTTCCAGCTTGCCTGGGGCATTGCCCAGCTCCTGGTGACCCCCTGCTTGGCAGGGATAAAAACTGGGGCACCTGAAACCCCTGCACGGGGATGCAGCAGAGTGGCTGGGACGCGGCAGGGCATGTGGAGCCGGAGGAGGGCAGGACCGTCCCCGTGCCCCCGGGCTCGTGGCACCCCAGCTAACCCCCGGTTGCGAGCAGACAGACATTATTTCACCTCCCGATGCTCGGGGTGACCTCGGGATGTGCGAGCGCAGCCAGCGAGGGCCCGGCCAGATGGGAATGGCTCCTTCGTGTGCCTTCTGACTCATGCGATTCGTGTGGGTGGCAGAGAAACCGCTCCGAGAGAAGAAGGAATGGGAAAAAATCCGCTGCTATATTTAACCACAAATAATAGGAAGAGGCTGAGTTTTTGGGTTAAGTTGTAAATAACAGTGAGATGAAATCATCTCAGAAATTCATGACTGTATCGCTGCCGCCCCTTGAGAACCGGCGTGACTAACGAGGACTGTGGCTTGGAAAAATGTTGCCCCCTGTTTAAAAAAAAAAAAAAAGATATTTCATTATTCCAGGCCACGGCAGCGATCCTTCCAACCGTGACAAATTGTTCTTTATTGCCTTTCAGTTGTTGCCGCGCTTTAATGTATTTCGGCGTTGGTGTGTTGAAGTGGAACACCGCGGCCGGCAGCGCGCCCGCCCCGATGGGCTGCCAGCAGGGGCCTCGAAACGAAACCTCTGCTCCTGGACGGTGCTGAACCCCGGCCATAATCCTGGATCATCTGCAGAAATTAATACCTTTGGCTCAGAAGGCAAACAGCCATGGGAGCAAATCGTGCCTGTTACACGAGCGGCTTCACTGTGTGAGTGTTGTGCGAGGAGCCGCTCGCTAGTTGTAGCGCTGGAAGCCTCGGCCAAGGCCGGTGAATGAACGGGAGCTTTCACAGATCGAAGGGTTCGAGTCCCAGTCGCAGTGAGGTATTGCAGGGGGAGAACTGGCACGATCCAACTTTGCTGATGCTTATTTTGAATAGAAGGAATAAAAAGGAGTAAGTTAACTGCGACATGGAAACTGGGATGCCTGACAGCACGCTTGATATCGATACAAGTTTGCTGCGATATTTCCACATTTTATTTATTTGAAGAAAACACATTTTGCTTCTGGAGAACATCCAGAATCGTTAAGCAGAAGAAATGACCTAGTCTGGGAAGGAATCGCAGTCATGCATGAGTGTTTGAGCCTCTCTCTCTCACTTTCCCTTTTTTTAATAGTCTAAAAAGAAAATATTTGCTGGCAGTAGAGATTTCTGGGCTGTGAGGTAATGGCTTTTTTTTTTTCATACATATGCAGAGTCATCTTCTTGTTTCCTAAGCCTTATTGCAGTTACAGATGTGCTCAGAAAATATGAAGTAATAGAGCCCAGCTATGTGTTTTTAATTCAAGCAATTCAGAGCTCGCCCAAACTGAGCAGCGCTCGAAAGCAAGCTGTGGCTGGGCATTTTTATGAGCTTCTGTTTTTACAGAAATTTTTAAAAATACTTGTTCTTTGGCAAAACGCTTTGAACGTTGTGAAGACCATCAAGGGTTGAGCTCGTTTCTGTCACAAACCTAGATTGTCATCCACGAGCCACGGGATTACTTCTCACAGTGCTGCTCCCTGCGCTGAGGCTTCCAGGGTCTTGCCAAAAGGAGAAGCCCCTGCTTCGGCGTGCTTTCTCCCAATTAGTTTTCCCATATTTGGAGGAAACATAAAAGAAAAGGAAAGGCAGATGTGAAGCATCGTTCCAAAAAGAGCATTTTATGCAGCGGGCTCCCGTGAAGACAGGTTTGGAGTTACACAAGTGCCAATGGTCGCTGGGAAAATTAAGCCGACTATAAAATAATTACTGTGCCCGGTCAGCTCTTTGGCACCATTTGAAAGATCTGGAGGTCAAGTATTTAATGACCTGCTGCTCCAAAGGGATCGATGCATTTCTGCAGGGGTCATTTGCAGGATCGGTAATTGCACATCCCCCAAAAACTGGAGGAAAGTGACTTCGGCGGCTCCTTCACAGAAACCGCTCGGCAGCCCGGGCATTTGCTGGAGCCCCGGGCACCTGCAGCTCTGAGGGCAGGCACAACGATGAGCTGGCGATGAGTTACCTGTGCTCAGCTCGTTGCTCGTTGCAGCCTCTGCCCAGTGCTGCTCTGTAGGGAACCTTTTCTCACCGTCCTTGATCCTGAGCCCTGCAAAATCTGCAGCAGATACGGTCGGTGTGAGACTACCCAAATGCGAGGATGACAGCAGGAGTATCGCTTACGGGTATCAGCACTGAAATCACTGCGGGTCGAGTAAACAGGACAAAGGAAGCTGACCCGGCACACGTGACAGCACGTAGGTGGCTTAGCTGCTGCGTATCAGATCTGGCCTGATCGCCTAAGAGGAAGCCAAGCAGAAAAGTGCTGGTCATTTTTTGCCATGTTTCACGTTAGTAAGTTTTTCCATGGCTGGAACAGAGCTCTCGCTCCTCTCCCGGTTGCCTGAGGAGTTTTGCAGTTGAGCTGATGGGAATCAGCAAAAAACACAGCTGAGGTCCAGGGTTACTGTGGAACACGTGGACGGATACAGGGGTGGATCGGGCCCCCAGCAGCACGGGCACTCAGGGGTCAGGAACTGCTCATCCCCATGCCCTTGGGTACCGCTCAGCCCCGCATCCTCGGGTACATCCCCGTGTCCATCCCCGTGTCCTCAGGTACCGTTTGTCCCCACAACCCCAGGCTCATCCCCATGCCCTCGGGTACCACTTGTCTCCACATCTCCAAGTACTGCTCATCCCAGTACCTCGGGTACCGTTTATTTCCATGCCCTTGGGTACCTCTTGCCCTTGGTACCGTTTATCTCCATGCCCTTGGGTACCTTGGCAGCTCCCATCCCTGCCCCAGCCCTGTTTAATGCCTTGAGTCAATCCTGAAATATTAATACATAAATAAATGATTTTTTTATCATTTTTCCTTCTATTTCTAAATACTACCAACATTTACCACGAGATCTGTTTTAAAAAGCTGCCAGCTCTTCCATTATTTGCTATTTATAGCTTTGACTATTCTGAAGTGAAATAAGGCGACTGAAAACAATGCGGCTTTAACGAGCCAAACTGGCCTCCCAGCGTACCATGCTGTAATGTGATTGAAATGTGTCCCCTTTTCAAGCGGCAGAACACAGTCGGGTGCTGCTGGGGCTGCCGTGCTCACCTCGCAGAACTTCACCTCTGCTTCTGCAGCGGTTTGCCTCGCGCCCCTTGCTCAGCCTCAGTTGTGGGACCAATTCTGCTCAGTTCTGGCCTCACCCAGCTGCGCAGAGACAGCCGCGTCTTGCCAGAGCGCTGCCTTCTGTTCTTACGTGGTGAAAATTCCCAACTTTTTTCTTCCTTTTACCGGAGAGCTAAATGGTAACAGAGGTTATCATTTCGGTCGAGTGGCCCAAAACAAACACCGTGCGGGCTTACATTAATTTTCGGGCAGATTTGCCAGATATACCCCCAAAATCACGTAACGGCTGGCACCAGGCCGTTAGGATACAGCTCTTAAATTACTTCACTGCTTGAAGGAGTGGAGTTCACAGCTTTGAGGCATTTTCCATTCCTAGGACCCACTTTGTCAGTGTAACAGCAACTTTTCGGTTCCTATTTTGCTTCTTTTGGAACCCGAAGCACCGACACATCATAATTCTATGGAAGGCTCTTTTCTGTCCCCCTTCTACCATCAGTATTTCCATTCACTGTTAAATAGAAGCTACGTGCTTTCTGAAGAAATAGCAAGACCAAGTCCCACAGGATTTCAGGACATTTTTTGCTATCTACAAGAGCAAATTTTATCTTTTACCAGAGTGCAGGCTGACAGGTTTGGATGACATCCCAGTGCAGCTTAAGGCAGAGCCGGGGAGGCTCCCCGCACAGCTGTGCTAACTGTATGCATCTCACCGAAGCCCCTCGCCTCTGAAACCCGGGTCAGCTCCTTTCTGGGCAGTTTCTGTTAAATTCGGTGAGAGCTGCACAGCTGCAGCTGTCCTCTGCTTTGCCAACCGATTCCTTGGCCCATCAATGGTCCTCACCAACTGCGCCAGTTTCCAGCAGGGACGAGGATGCTCCCCTTCCAGCTCTCTTGGGTAGGGCCAAGCTCAGCGGGCACAGGGAGCCTGGGCCAGCTTGTGTGGATGAGCATCTGGCTGGATGAGCACAGGTGAGTGACTTCATCTGTCCAGAAGGGAATAACAACACCGGCCATCTTCATCAAGTGCCATGCCATTCATTAAGGTTTCCTGGTTTGGGGGGTTGAAATCCTTCAAAGTTACAATTTGCCAGCCTTTCCGCTCTCCAAGCACATCACACACATTAACTTCTTGGAATCCCCAAACCCACGCTGCAACAGCCAGCTACAGGGCTCCCACCTGCAGACGGCAAAAGCGAGGCTGGGAGAGGCCACGGAGAAGCCACAGGTAGAGTGGAAGCCTGGAGCTCCCAGCTCCCACCTCTCGCTGCTGTTGCCTCTCACCTCCCTCAAGGCTGCTGCTACGAGACAGCTTCTGGCCCCCTGTACAAACACAAGATACCTACAGTCATCTTACCATTTGCAGCACCTGGAATAAGCGCAGCCAAGATGGTAATGAAAGCTAAACGCGATGCAAAGCAATGTTAAAGCAGCAGTTCCTTTTATATTTTTTATTTATTTTGGTAATCCACGAGGATGTGCTAAAACCTCTTGTCACTGCTCTTCATCAGTCACCACTGACGCCTACCCCTGCTTTCATATTCCCTTCCAAACCATTTAGTATATAATTTTCATCAATTTACACCTTCAAGTTGTCAGCTGGTCATAACATATAGCCCTCAAGACAGCAACGCTCAATGAGCAAGTTGTTACCTACAATTTCTTTGTTTTTCTATTTAGCACAAACGTGCTCAGCATAGCACGTAGCTCAGGTCTGGAAGAGCACAGAAAAGAAATGAATCTCAGTGGCAAACACCTTTAGGTCTTCACTGTGCTTTCGTCTAGGTACAGAACCACCTTTTCCATCCCCTAAATATACAACACTTCTTCATACTTAGACATGGAAAACCAGCTTGCAGTACTGCTGCATCACTGCGGACAATGCAAACACCAACCTGAAGGGCAGACACTTTAACACAGGATCTTTGCAAGCACGACATCCATTCCCTCGTTTTATCTCAGACTTTACAATTGCTAATTGTTGCACCAGGCATTTTGAAGAAGCTGAACAAATTTGCTGCTTCTACTGCGCTTCCAGCTGGCCCAGGAATAGAAGAGCAAGACTGAGTTGAGATACTGAACTTTTTATCACCACTAGCTGGTTTTCACAAATTGCTTACATTGCATCACAAATATAAGCCAGGCTTTATAAATCTAACATTAAACACTTGCCGTTAGTGATATTTTGGGCTCAATTCTGGAACTAGTAAGTGCTCTCTGCAAGTCAATGGAAGGTGAAGAAGGTGTTCGCTGTCACATGTACTTGATGTATTTGGGAGCTTGAAAGGAGCTACACCGAAATTGTTGTTTTATTTAGCAACAAGGCAAATCAATTAGGCGATCGCCTAATAATTTATCTATCAGCTACATTAAAAAAGCCCACACTTATTTGATTATTTTTATTAAGAAAATGATGAACTGTGCAAAAGAAGTGTCACATAGTCATTTATAAAACACAAGAAATTCACCTGATATATATTTAACATTTTGATGGTAACATTTGAAAGATTATTCTAAAGCATCAGTTCTGAATAACCTGCTCACATCTTTATACTGCAAAGGGCTCCTATAAAGAGCATCTAACATATGCAGTCACTTTCTTATGTAGAAGACAAAAAAGTATGTACTGATGAAATAGCACACATGTAAAAACAACATTTTAAAATCAAATGCTTTGGGCAGAGAAAATACGTGTAAAGCTCTTGCCTATTTTAAGTGAATACGGTATTTTAACCTTTAGGAAGCTCTGAGTATCATTCTCAATTAAATGTGCTAAATGCTACAAAACCAACCCATAATGCTGTTCATTACTTCAAACAACAGTCAAAGCAACTTCCACAGTATATTGAACAATTTACACTACCTTGGAAAATACTCTTTATTATGAAATTGTTTGCTAAGAGACAAACCTGAGTTGCTGAAGCAATCTGAAATCATCTATTGAAGAACTTGCTAATAGATAGATATTAGCAGAACTATGTACTACCAGAACCGTACAACTGCAAGTGAAATGTTCTGTAACTGACAAGTGCAACCTCTTTTTTTTTTAATTCTCAATGCTTACAGTTCATTTCAAGGCAATTTAAACACATCTTCTTAGAGGCTCCCTGAGGTTGCAGGAATAACCAGATTATAATACCCAGATTAGTTAACTGGTTGCTTAAACAGGGAAATCAGTACTCAACTAGGGGCAACCAATGTTAAACAATTTTAACGGCAACGAAAATTTAAAAGCCAATAATGGAAAGACAAAAATTAACTTCCCCTTTTTTCTTGTATGTACTTATTATGGACTACGGTGTAACTATTCACTGGAGTTAGGGCATCAGAAAGTAAATCCAGCCCGAAGTGACACTGTAGTAAATAATTCTGCCTGTCATCCAACAATTAACAAGAACTACATCAACTCGAACTCCCGTTCCCTGCAAAATGTTCGTTGATTTTTACTTGTTTGTCAAAATATGCCAGTACAAAATACTCAAGAAGCACTTACTAATATTGCCAAAAGGACAATTATTGCTGCACAGTCACACTAGCTCTCACTGTGGCACTGGCTGCTGCTCGTTCTCTTTCTTTAGCAATTTCCATCTCTATTTTGGCTTTGATTTTATTCCAGTCAACTTCCAGCTGCAAGAACAGAAAAGCGAGTACAACAAGGTCAAATAATATTGTATAGATAGGTCAGACAGCTATTCACTGGCAGGAGAATCTGAAGTTATGAAGTGACCTTACTGCTCTTTATGTAGCTCTTCATGGATGTCAACTTACACTAATGGAATGTACCAAGGCACAGTTGAGTTCTAGCAAACTGAGCTTTCCACCTCTAAATTAAAAGAAAACTTGACATAATTTAAAAAATATTTACATCTTGATGTGTAAAGAAAAAAAAACACCAACAACATTAAAACAGGAAAATAACTTGGATCATCTTACATCTAACTTAAATGTAATGAAATGTGTCCTATTACTCAGATTATACCTTTATCAATAATACATGCAGTAGTATCTTTTGAATGCA
Organism: Anser anser; assembly: GCF_964211835.1. Taxonomy (NCBI): domain Eukaryota; kingdom Metazoa; phylum Chordata; class Aves; order Anseriformes; family Anatidae; genus Anser; species Anser anser. The sequence goes on along the minus strand of NC_139729.1, from coordinate 26,794,000 downwards.
CCTAAAGCCCACCAAGTAAACTGTTGGCATATTACACTAGTTATTTAATATAACAGAAATCAGACTTCTGCTTGAAATTTTTCTTCTATATCAAGAAGTGTTTTAGCTTTATTCAGGCTTTTCTCCAGCAGCAGAGAATTGTTGTCTTCTGGTTGTATTCTACTTCAGTGAAACTTCAGGCAATAGATACAGTACGATATCCATGGTACAGCTGGGTACAATAGTTGTCTTTGTGTCAAAAATGCCTGACAAGAAAGCATGGATCATGGTGCATTTGATGACTACAAAAACATGTCCAAAAACTGGACAAAAAAGTAATTGCAAAGTTCAGTTTCCCTGCTGGAGAATGAAGACTGTCAAAGATGGGATGGGGAAAAAATCTCAACTGCTGCACAGGGAATTTCCAGAGTAGCTGTTATCCTGTTAACTAAGTCATGAAATAAGGAAGATTCTCTGCCAGGGAAGATGTAACTGCAATACCCACATTCTCATGTGAAAAGGTTAATCCCTCAATTCAGGATGCATTTGCTGGGTCCAGGTGCTTTGGATCTGATGACTGAAATCTTTATGGAGCTCTAAGAAAGAATGTGTTTGCTTTAACAGATGTCACGCAGATGCTAAACATACCATGGAAAGGGCTAATTCTACCATCTAGCCCAGAGAGCTACTTGCCAGTGAAGCCAACAAGCCTTGCCAGTGACACCTAGTAACTGCCAAGATATGGATTCTCAGTATACATATTAGGTACATAATACCTTATATATAAAGATGTGAGATATAACAACTAAGCACATTGTTTAGATTCCGTATCTGATCGCAGATCAGTGGTCTCAGCTGCAGTATAGAAAAGACATAAAGACCTCGGTTCTTAAGCCTGGAGGAGTTTTTGGTGGTGAGAAAAAAAAGCGAGAGATCTTTCTTTTCCCAGGGATGGAATAGCAACGCAAAATCTTGATTTTTCTCTTTGTCGTCCTCATCATTTTATTCTAAATTCGCTGCTTGAGTTTGACAGGCTGCATTAGGAATTCAGTTACCACAGTAGCCAACAGCATCAAACTGACTTCATTAGGTAGGTCCCCTCCTAGCTTCAGATCCAGCAGACGAGCTCCAGGACATGGACAGGGAATACAGCTCGAGGACTTGTTGACTCCAGGAACTTCCCACACTCTAACACCCAATCTTCAAGACTGAGTGTAAGGTGAAACCCCTGCATAGGCTCTACTCACATCACTCTGCTCACACCCTGTCACTGACAAGATGTTATTGCTTAGGAACCCTTCCAGCTCTCTCGATGATTTAAAGACAAGACAGTATTATCTAAAAAGTGTCTTTCAGAAGCATCAGGGGATTAATATGATTTTTGCTCAGTAATGGATCTAAAGTACATAGAAGGCATACTTTTGGCTCAGCAGCTGAAAATGCTGCACAATAAGAGTGGTTGGAATCCGTTCTGTTATTTTTCTGCATTTCCTAGGTAAAGTACTGTAGAGCAGTTCATCAGGCAGCTAGATGTTGTGCAGATTTTTATTCTTGTTTATGAAGTGAGACATCCTCAGAAGTGCTAAAAGTTAATGACTTACATTAGAAATCAAGCTTTATTGGAAGTAATGGGCACCGTCCAATTAAAGGATCTGAGCTAACAGCTCAGATGCAGTTCCTGACCCATCAGGGACTGTGGCTGAAAGGATCTGTTGAAGTACACGTCTCATTTCATAGCTGCACCCTCAAAATGCTAAGAAACAGCAAGGGGAAGAGCAGGAGGGACATAAGGGCTGCTCAGTGAAATTGCCACCTAAGGTACACATGCGGTACCTCTCATCAAGGTAACGCACTGAAGATACTCTGGTGGAATCTGAGATACTTTTAGCTTATGAACAGTAAGATCTCTCCTCAGTCTTTAAGATCTGTGAAATGCTAATACATTGAAATAACCAATTGATTATGGAGAGACTTTCCAGAGGTTTGAAGAAATATATATAGCTATTTATCATATTTGGCAGAACAGTTCATAATCCACTCTTAACATATATATGGTTACTTTCAAAGTTTGTTATCGTTGCTATCCATAAAAGTATGTAAAAATGCTGAAGACATTTAAGAGGTCTGCATTCAACTATACTAAGTTCTAGCTCCCTGTTTATAGAAAACAACTGTGCCTTCATTTGTACAATCTTTGCCAGGTACTAAATATGTACATTCCATATCTGTGCCTTCAAATAAAACACACGCACAACGATGACTAGGCAAGTAGCCACACATCAAGCCATGAATTTGCACTCAATCAGATGTAAAATCTTGAGATTTGTGTCCGCATTTGAACCAAAGAAGGAAAAATGCAAAAACAACTCCACCCTCACAATGGCTACAAAGAACAGGCTGACCTAAAGCTGTAGGAATAATCCCAAGGAATACTTACACCTTCTGCATACTGCAAAAATCTTTTGTTTGTTTCTTTTTTACCAAAGTCCTCTAGGAACTTCTGTCGATAAGCCAGGACTGTGTCAACATGTGTCTTGTGCTTTACTGCTAGCTCTAGCGCCCTGGAATAAAACAGAAACGGGCTTGTCAGGCTATATAAATGTTCTGGCACAACTACAATCACCACGGTTTTGCAAAACAATATGCTGAACAGCATTTGGGCTGCAGGCAAAGATTCTTAATCTGTAGTGCCAAGCGGTTTCACATTAGTATCAATCACGGGTTGATAGGTTAAAAGTAGCCAGTGAAATGTGACTGTCTACTTTATGATGCATGCTATGAAAAATATCCAACAATTTATTTCTGTTGACAACCTCATCACATCATTGGAGCTTGACAATAAGAATCTTTACTTCAAGGAAAAGGAATAAGAATGCTTAGAGTTCAGCACTTGATAAAAGGGGCAAAATTAATCATTTTTAATAACGTTATAATAGTCAGGAATTAACATATGTATTTACAGCATAGGCTACAAAGCACTTAAGAATATTATATAGGTAGGAAAGATTAGCCATTGGACTAGGATAATTGACTACCTTCATGTCTGCTTTCATTTGAATTGTGTAAGGAATACTTAACACTTGAAAAGCTTACTTTTTACATGATGCTTATTAAGCAACACGATCAAAAATACAGATGTGAGGGGGAAAAAATGTTTTGCCCACAGCAAAATGCACATAATAGCAGGGCAATTAGTAATAAATAGCCTCAGAAGATTCTTTTAGAAAACGTGGGGTTCTTGTTTAAAGGAGAAATTCCTACTTTGTTTTCTCATTCCTAATTCATATTTCATCCACCTACACAGTGCTGGGAGTCTGAACAGCCACACACCTATTTTTAGCAACAAGACATTTCAAAACAGCTTTAATTCTTTGGGGGTCACATACAATTTGAGGTATTGCTAGGGACTTTTCTGTGTTAACAACATAAAAAAGTAAAATGTTACTTAAACATGCTTCTAAGCATGTTTCAGACTTCTTATCACAGAATAATTTTATCTTCTAAATCTGATAGAAAACAATTAATTTTACTTCTTTAGTTATTGTGATCATCTTTTTACAGCTTGGGGCAATTACAGACAGAAAATTAATGAGGAAAGCATCTGCAATAACACAGTTGAACTAAAAAAATTTACAGGTTACCTTAGTAAGACTGCTTATAAACATATTGTGTTTAAAGAAATACTACCTATCCCAGTTGTAAAGATTAATGTTGACTTGAATAGCTTGATAAATAAGGCCTGTCTGAAGAAGCAGGGTTTCAGCTTCTTGTGTATTTCCACTGAAGAGGAGTATATGAGCCATCCTTGACTCTTTTGATGGAAGATCTTTGATGGAATTGATATACTGAACTTTGTCAATCTGTTAATGAGATTTATAATAGTTTAATAAGGGAAATCAATTAATTAAATCATTTTTGCAGCTATTTAACTCGGAAATAGTTAACTCCATTTTCTTACCTCACCAATTGATGCATAGGCAATTTCTGCCGTAGCCATATTTTTATTGGCAACTGCCATAGCCGCTAAACATGCCCACATAGTTTGATCCTGAAATTAAAAAAAAAAAAAAAGAAAAAAAAGTAATTCCTCAAACTTCAAATATTTAGCTTTATACCAAGAATGACTTCTCAAAGCAAGTATATAGGTTCTGAAAATAATGTAGAAAAATACAATATTTCTCAGTATGCCATTCACTGCACTGTGGTCTAAGTCTCTTATTAGAAATCCCCTATGTTATTATTTTTCAGAAATTCCTTACTATAAGAACTCTGATGTTGTGATCAGCTGAGATTGACAGTGTGGCCGAATGAATCATTAGTTTTCACCATCTCAGCCAGTAATGAACTCTTGCCATAGTATTATTTTACGACCTCATCATCGGTGTCCCCACCACTACTTGTGGAACTACATTGGACACCAAAGCACTGAAGAAGGTTAAAATAATTATTTTAACTTGGTTCTTACCAACCCGGCTTCACAAATAACTACTGGAACCATAATGCTGACAATAGCAATAATTGTTCATATATAGTATGCTTACGATAAAGGTAGGAGAAAGAAACAAATACTTGATAGTGGAACAGATTATGAACCTGCTGAAAAGTAAATAAGAGCTTCAAAATTTCCATCTCCTTTGTGATATTTTCAGTTCATTTTATGTTTAGAATTAAGAATTAGAAAAGCTTGGTAGTAATGGTAATAATATTATACCCTGTTCTCTATTTTCATGCCTATTGCTTTTTTTTGGGCATTCTTAAGGAAACCCCACAGACTCAGAAAAACATTTAGGAAAATCCTAACATTTTCGTGTCCTCCTTTTTTACGTTTAACTACACTACAACAAAAGACCTACTACTTAAACATCTTAGAGTATCTTAGGATACAATATCTGAAACCAGCAGGTGGTTATATATTCAAAAATATAATTTTGAATGCACTTGTCAGTCCATATGCACTCAGAATTAAGTTGTTTTTAATGTTTTTGTTAAGCATGTTTGATAGTAAATTTGAAAATAAATATTTTTTGTAATGTAAATATGTTTTTAAAAGCTGCAGAGAGAACTGCTGATTTAAGTAAGAATAAACAGCCACACTGAGTATGCTCTAAACATATTCCCATATCCTGACTTATAATCACTTTTGTATGAAAAACAACTGGTAAGACCCGTAAAGTCAATGAAATACAGAAAAGTTTACCTACAGCTACAGCTTCACTATCAACAGAAAGAAACAATACTATTAATATTACTACTTACACAGAGGTTTTGTTTTCTATTTTTAAAGATGCTGCAATTAGATTGTTGAAAAAGTTAACATTATACTATATTGAAAATCCCAGTTCCCACTAAGAAATACCAGAACAGAAGCCTACTATTAGAAGGGCAACACAAAAAATAATTATATTTCTCAATTATTTGGATACGTATTGATTTATAAAGCAAATACACGTTTCAGGTCATGATAATCATACAGAAGTGCTAAGCTCTTTTCTAGGAGTAGCAAGCAGAGCAGCTAGAATAGCTAGAGCTACCGTGCCCTCATGAGCCTCCACCTGCACTGCTGCGTCCAGCTCTGGGGCTCACAGGCAAGAAAGAGACGGACGGACCTGTTAGAGCGTGTCCACGAGGCTGGAGCACCTCTCCTATGAAAAGAGGCTGAGGGAGCTGGGGTTGTTCAGCCTAGAGAAGAGGCGACTCCGGGGAGACCTTACGGGGACCTTCCAGTACCTAAAGGGGGCTGCAGGAAAGCTGGGGAGGGACTGTCAGGGAGTGCAGTGACACAACAAGGGGTAATGGCTTTAAACTAAACGAGAGTAGGTTTAAATTAGATATTAAGAAGAAAATCTTCACTATGAGGGAGTGAGGCATGGGAGCGGGTTGCCCTGAGAAGCTGGGGCTGCCCCATCCCTGGCAGCGCCCAATGCCACGCTGGATGGGATCTGGGCAGCCTGGGCTGGTGGGAAGGGTCCCTGCCCACAGCAGGGGCTTTGAGGTTCCTTCCAACCCAAACCAGTCTATGAATCTATGATTCTATTAAATAGGGGGAAGGAGGCATGGTTTAGTGGGATTTTTCTTTGTTTAAAGACTGCCAGACTCACCTCATCTGTTGCTGTTGCCTAAATACATACAAAAGAAAGCGAAGGAAAAAAAAAGTGAAATAGAATATGAAAAAATACTAGACAACTGTATGTGGAGATACAGAATATTTTTAATCAGTTGTATTTAAGGCCTAAAACTTAAGCTTATTACCAGCTTCCGTGAGTACCTGTGCTTAATCCATTGGAGGTGAGAATAAAAATAAGATTTATATAATTTTTCACCACCGGCCCCCAATCATCAACAACAAAGCAGAATGGAAATAAGATCTAACATCTTACATGCAATCACCATTATTAAAGTAATATTCGAAAGCAAACAAAACACATCAATGAAATTGTATCTGAATGTTGCCAATTATTAAAATTTACCTTGACGAAGCGACATAATCTGACAGCATCTTCCCACTTAGAACTACTAACATACTCATGAAGAATCACAGGGTAAGGTGAAATATTAAGGTGAATAAGTGAACCATCTGCTCTTCTAATTGTTATTTGATTTCCTACAAAATGTACAATCTGGGGATTTTTGCTAAACTCACTGTGTAGAGAAAGAAAAGTCAGTTAATATTCACTTCTTTTGTACTGAAAAGAACATTAGCAACTTAAAGGAATCTTTGTTTATGAAATTACAGCATGATTATACTTTATTTTCAAAGCATATACAAATTTAAGCACCTAGTTATTCAACAGTTATACCTATTGTAGTTCTATTGTTCTCTAAAACTAAAATGATAGCTATGCACATCCACTGGCTGTTAGGCAAATGCGAACCGTGTATTTGTGCAAAAACTAGTTTATATATGTTTTTTCAGTAGAAATATATTTAGGCTCCCATAACTCTTAGAATGAAATTATGAATTCAGGCATTCTTTATGAAAAATTTCCTATCACATATACATGCTGAATTAAACATGGAAAGTAAACACGATGAGCTAGAAATAACGTTATGTGTGACCAGATGTCCTGATACTATTGATTTACAACAGATACTTTAAACTGATCAGTTTCTTTTTTTAAACAACTAAGACATTATTCTGAGATATCTGATTAAAATTTTGCTTCTGCATCAAGATGTTACTCTACTTTTAAACTGCGCATCATTACTTCAACTCCAAACTTTATGGTATACTTCATAAAACACTTTTTCCTCACTTCCTAAAACACTTTTCCCTTACTTCCTAATCAAATAACGTTAACACTGAAGTAATTTTGAAAGATGCGACCTGCCTTCTCCTCCTTCAACTGCCAAAACTAATATAATCCTTTAAGGAATGAGAAAACTAGTTAAAAAAATATACTACACTTTGATCAAAAAGGATATATTACCTTGCATCTTTTTCATATAGAGTTTTTGTCAAAAGATCTTTATCTACATAGACCGTGTTGGGGTAGTACCAGACTGTAAAACGGGTATCCTGAATCCCACAAAGTATGTTAGATGTGTCATTCCAAGCCAACGTTTGAACCATTGTTCCTTCATTTAAAGGTAACAGAATAAGAATCAGTTGCACAAGAACCTTCAAAATAAATGTATACTTCTTGAAACTCTACTGGAGGAGTAAGTACTTAGTACTTACTGGATCATGCATCTGTCTACAGAATTTTGACTTTTAATTAAAAAAATATAAACCGAAGTGTTTGCTTTTACAAGAAAATGTCTGAAATATTCTGTATTCAAACAGCTTGAATTATTCTGAAAAATACATCCCTCTGCTATATCCTCTTAGTTGCTTACCCTGTTATGCAGTAACATAATTAATACATAATTTAAAACATAATTTAATTGCAGCAGCAATTAAATGTTAACAACTCCTTTATATGTAACTGATGAAAGAGTTATCAGAATTTAGATAAAACGTATTAAAATTGTTGCTATCGCTGTATTGTATGAAAACCACAGAACTATTCCCAATGTTTATTCAAGTCCAATCTCACTAATAATTACAATGCAAAATTTTGTCTCTTATACTAGATAAAATCTGTTTCCCTGGTAACATGTTGATTAAAAGTTATTTAGACTTTTTTCTCACCTATTTTGACAATCTTCTGTTCTTTCCCAAACCTTTTAACTGAAGTGATATAAAGGTCTCTGTTCTTATCAATAAAAGCTATTTTTCTTTCACTTGTAAGTCCTTTCTGGTCCAAAGCAATCTCCATGATTTCTGACTAAAAAGAAATATGAAAATATCTAATTTTTATTTTGGAATTTCATATCATGGAGAACATGATATTCAAACAAATGATTTACTAAAAACAAGACACAAAACCCTTGAAAAACTGGATTGCGCAGACACTTTTTTTAATGTGTCTTCTCTATTGAATGAAGCATTACATAAATTGAATTTCATGCAGAGTGGGATAGAACTGCAGCAGAGAAGAGTTCAGAGTTTAGGAATTTACTACAGAAGACTACAGAAATAGAAATGGCAGTCCAAAAGTAAAAGCAACATAAATGTTGATCCCCCCTGTAGTTTCAGTCTCTCAAGTGCAGGTGAAAAACTCTCCAGGAACTGAATATAACCTAGAGTAAATCCCTTGGTACATGAACACTGCATAGAGAATCTAACTTTTTATTTTATAAGAGTAAACTAGAGTTGTCAAGCTGCTCTGTATTAAGATCATAAACTTTAGTAGGTTATTAAATATATTAACATCAGGCAAAGCATTATTGATTATTAATTTCAAAATATAACAAAAAAGAGACTTTCTAGCTTTCATCTTACCTTATGGGTTAGAGGCTTTCCATCACCCAGTGGCTTTCCAGACAAAGCATCAAATATGTAGATAACTGAAGGACAAAAATATGGTTTATTAGCTAAAATCAACAGTTCTTTACAGACTTTTCAATAAGTTCCATTCGTTTTCAGAGTATGATAGAACTGTAAGTGGATACATATTACTGTGTGCTTAGTTTACCAAAAACTTTCACGCTCTGGTCAAACAAGAATCTTAGTTTGGAAAATGCAGTCATCATAGTCTGCTGAGCACAGGCAGGAATATTCTCATTTTGCAGTCAGAGTATTCTGTGAAAATTCCCAAACATTGTTATTTTCAGGGCACTGATAGCCACTGTAATATATAATGAGAAAATTAGCACTTTACTGCCTATTTAAACTCCAATTTAAACACTCGATTCAGCATCAGTTCATGGAAAACACAGATGTGACAGCATTTCAGATGCTTGATAACACATCCCACCTGAGGATTTGACGTGCTACCTGTAAGCACACACCATAAAATGAACATGCATGCTCACTCCAAAGGATGGCGATGTTAACATGTTAATCCTGCTGCGTCTTTCTCTCACTAGGACACAGGATGTTGCTTTGAGGTCAGTGGTTATTTAGGCAGGAAAAAAAAAGAAACTGTAAGAGCAGGTGTTCGAAAAGCATCGGTCGAGTTTGCAGAGGAGGAAAAGAAAGGGTTTTGCACAAGCATTACTCTTGGCAGCTGGTTAAATATACAAAAGAAAATGAGCTGTTCCTGAGAAGTGGTATTTTTCTCACTTTTATGCATGGCTCCCTGCATGATGTTTATTTTGATCTTGCTGTACAAACCAATTCTGCTGCCACTATAATAGCCATAGGAAGTGAGATTAAGGGGGGTAAGAGAAATCTGCTGTACCTAGCTGGCAAGTGAAATTGATTAACTTTTTCTATCTACAATGCTTATTATGGTATTTCAGGTAAGTGCGATTTTGTGTATGTGTGTGGTTTTTGTTTTTTTAAATCTTGAAATCTTAACATTACTTAGAAGCTAAATTATCTCTTTCACCAGTCCGAGAAAGAACAGCTCTTGTGTGCCTTCAACACACACGTATTTTCATGGAATAGCTGGTCACAGCTAGGGCCAGGAGCTCCTTTTTCAGAACAAGCTCTCCTCCCTCCTCCAGCTTCCCTAGAGAATGAGGAAGGACACTAAGTGCACAGATACACATCTTTTTTTTCTGGATTACTGGAAGAGGGAGAGTATCCACATAACGACGCTGAAGTTATGCCTGTCTGTGTTTGGGAGTAAATGGGCTTGTAAAGAGCTCCTGGCTCTGATGTGCAAACTGCTTCCTGCAGCACGCTCAGCTCTTAGATATTTCTATAATGCACTGCATTATGAAAAACAGACCTGCCCTCAAAATAGGGCAAAGAAAAAAATGCTTCTGCTAGGGTGAGTTGAGAAGAATAAACAGGCCTAGATAAGCCACAGCTTCCTGTGCCAAGAATCTGTTTTCCCATGTGCTGGCATATTATAAGGCTTTTTACCACTACTGGTGGGATTCGTAGCAAGAATAGGGAAAAATAAAAATACAAATCCCTACTTATTAGCAGAACAGAAGCTGCTATCAGTAGTTTCATTTGGTGAGCTTATTTTGAAAACATAGCCAGATACCCAAGCTCTGTAAATTACAATTTTGATGAAGATCAGCCTGTGTGCAGAACTGGCTGACAAGATTTTCAGGACACTAATAGCAATGATTTGGAGCTGGAGATGCTCTTGGGTTTTATTCAGGATGATGGCCAAAGGAACAGGGCCAGAGAGTGGATTTACCATCAAAATCCAAAGTTTGTGTAGATACAGATACAGACAGCAGTCAGTATTCTTGTATGAATTTTCCATGTTTTCTTCATTTATCCATAATACTTCTACTGTTTTTATCCTAACTGCATCAAAGGTGTCAATATGGCAATAAAGTCTGTTATACATACTAATATATAAAAAACCATACATACACTTGTGCAATAGAAATACACAGAGTAAAAAAGACCAGAAAAAATCCAACTTTTCACTTACCTGTTTATAATTGTTTTGAAAACCACTTATTTCTTCTGAATACATTTCACTAAAATATATTGTTACTTATAAAAGTCCATTTTATTATTATGGAAGAGCCACCGTGCAGGTATTTACTGCAAATATTCCATGGTTTTCCAATGCATTACATGCAGCTGGAAGTTCGGAAACATATATATATTCTCATTCAGTTTTTTTTTAATCAAAGGTATACAAGACCCATCATTTTATGTCATTTTTATTATATTATTATATTTGATTTATACCATCAATAAAATCTTCATGCTCTATGCTTACGTTTTATAATAATTATGCTAAGCATGGAAAACAAAGTTAAATGCACAGATGCTGAAAACTTCACAATAAATTATTAGCAAACATGGAACTATCAGAACTGAGAACTTACCCTTTTCATCAGCTTTGTCTTTTACTGCCAGAGTATCATTACTCAGAGATACTGTCTGGGCATTTAAAATGTCTGTTCTCATTCCTGGAAATTTTGGAGAGGAAATTAATCTCCCTTCATAGGAATATAAATAAAGTCCTCCACCATCTACGAGAAGAAAATGCCTAAAAAAAAAAAAAAAAAGCTAATTGTTTAATAATATAGAAAAGAAGGATGACCATTTCAACCATTTGAAGACAATTGTCTATTATTCTGCAAATGTTTTCAGTTAAATGACATAATTTCTAAGCCTTACATAGTTGACATTCTGAAAGCTCTGAGCAGATGACTTCAGTTTTAATGTGAATGTTATCTTTTTCCATAAGAAATATTTATTATCTGGAACTACTATGATTTTATCAGTTATAGATATTTTAAGATTTAATCTTATGACGCCTGATGACACAGCATATAACTACACACAGTATTCCCTGCACATCACCACACAAGAGAACCCTGACCATCGGTTTGTGTACTTTGTGCATATATTTGAGAAAAAGCCCTAATATTTAGGGCTAGCTTTGAAAGAGTATTATCTGCATCATTTCCTTCACTATGACTGGATTATAACGTAAAGAAAATAGAAGACACTGTTAACAAACTGCTTGCCATCTATTTAGATGTAGAGCTTCAGTGAAATAAATGATTTGCCAGAACACGTTGCAATCTTTTATATAGAATATAAATACTTCTGCATAACAATAATTGTTTGTTAAGTACAGTATCTATAGTTCTTAGACACAAAATACATCCATTAAAAAAAAAAAACAGTCGGTAGACTCCCAACTATTGTAAATATCATTGCCATTGGCACCAAATGAACCACCATCTGTTTGCACACAGATCTGCCAGCGTAGACATATTTTACTAAAATTTTAGGTTCAGTTCTGTGGAGTAGGGATCACCTTCACTGCCACAGAACCTGTATCGTGTTTGCAAACTATACTTTCAATTAGCAGCACAAAACTTCAAATCTAGAATTCGATCTTCAGAATCCTGGCTACTTGCTTCCCCTTCCTGTACTGCAGTCTCTCTGCAGTCCAAGACACACGTGTTTAATCTGGGGCACTCAAAAATGCAGGGTGTATTGCACTGCATTATGCTGGAAAAGCTGTCCAAGAATACTTGCCCAAGAGAATTAAGACTACAATTGAAACTGAAGATTTTTGAATTCCGCTCCTGTTCGTAGTCCTTTAAAAGACTCTCCTACAAAAGCACACGTAAAGATCTCTGACAAATGATTTTCAGGAAATACAGATTAAAACATTTTTAAACTGAGAAAAAAAAATGTAATTTCTTGTAAACATAGTACATATATGTAAGAAAAATGAAAGCATCATTTATTTTTTATTTTGCATACCTGGCAATGTTTCTAATAAAACTCGGAGGCCTAAGATAATTTCTATAAAATATATTCCACTTCAAAAAAGCAATATAGAACATAGAAAAGAGACGTTACTGTAATATAGGAAGATTTACTTTCTTCCATAAATGAGTATAACCATACACAGTAATATATGATAAGATTCATTACCACCATCACAGATGTATGTCAAATACACTGGCTATGCCTTCAGAAGCTACTTACCAATACTGTATATTTTTGTCTATTTCTAAAATCTCCTGTGTGTTATTTTGTTTTGTTTCCTAAGAACTTGGTGGCAAAGTTTTTCAGAAACACATCTCAAGAAGTATCTAATAATGAACATTACAGTAAGCTACCTTTCTGCTTGTAGAATCAAAGTGACTGTTCCTTCCTTCAGGTCAAAGATAAGTGGTGTATTCCAGTTCTTTGTACTACAGGAAAAAGAAATTCGTCACTTGTTAAAACCATTATCGTAACACACCATTGTAAATACAAAGTTGAATTCACTAAGTAAAGCACACACATTTTAATCATTTAATATTGTTATAAAGGGAGTTTTTCAACAAGGAAAACGACATATAAGAAGCCAAGTAACACTGATAACTGTGCAGTATGATCCAGTAACACTTCTGCTTTCTTTTTTGCATCCCTTCACACTAGCTGTAGCTGACCTAGGTGTCTGAGTGAACAGAAAAATCACGTTTGTATGAAGCAAGTAAATTTTTAAAGTACTTCTAAATCGCAGCTCAACTCTTAGAGTGATCTGGAGTCAGGATGCACGCCCTGTTACAGGCTGGATTATTGTTCAACATCAGTCGTCTCACTGAGCTGATTGGTTGCTTCAGCAGTAAACTTTAGATCTCAGCATATGAAACAGAATATCATGTTCTTAAAAAATGATGTAGGATTGAATCATTCTGATTTTATTCCAAAACAACTGGCATGCCAGAAGCAGTATTCAAATAAAGTCACTGGATGGAGTCACCTAACGGGGACAAATACATTTGCATCCAGTCATCATTATTGCTGCCTCTATCTGAAAAGAGCAGAAATTTTTGTGGCCACATGTTGGTGCGCTGACTGGCTGTACAAGAAGCTAGAAGAAGCTGGAAGAAAGGATGACAGAAGGAGGGCAACTGTACTCAAATACATTTTGTTGTATATGATGCTAGATAGAGTATTTCAATTAGTTTCAAAAACAAATAGGTCATGAACTACTGTACTTCAAATAAAGTTTCTGCTGCTTTCTTACAACAGTGAAATAAATTCAAAAAAGCTTCATGAATACGTATTACTTACGAAAATACATAACACTGAAGAGAAGTTGAGACAACCAAATGCCCATAGTTCAAAGAGGCCTTGATAACCCTGTCACGGAATTCCAGCAAATCAACTGCATCATTAATAACATTGTGCACCTAATTGAGAGAAATCTTTAGATGAATAAAATGGCAATAAATGAAATGAAAGTTGTTAAATATTATATTCTTTCTTATTATAAGCACATGCTGATACTATTATATCATTAGTAGAAGAACACAATTATGTTGGAATAGGCACTTGCACAGTACTGGTGGAAAACTTAAAATGCAAAGGTTCTATAAACTCTGAATAAACAATGAATATGCTTTTGAAACAAATTTTGGGAAAAAAAAAGAAATTTTGCTTTAAATGTAATTTTTATCTGTTAATTTTCTGTCTTTGTGAATGGATGTTCTATTCAAAAATCAATAGCATAATCACAGCTGGGTACTCCAAGAGTCAATCGTTAAAAACAGAAAAAGCACAACAGCAGGAATGCTCAAGGAATAAAAATTACTCAAGAGCTGGATAGACTTCCTTAAAAGAAAGAAATGAATAATTAATGCTTAATTGGAACACAGAAGGTATAAGCAAAATATAATACATGGAGTTGATAAAAGCATCTGTGATCAAGGATGTCTGAAAGTTCCCATTTTAACGCTCACTGTTCAGCTGGTTAAACAATTTGAAATGTAATAAATACTTCAGTGATCCCATCATGATCCCATCTGAATACTTAGCAATAACCAAGGTTTTGATAAAGATATGCTGTCTCGTTATTAAACAGTTCTGGCTATTTAACATACTTTAAGAGAAATTTAGGATATGACCTTGATTAAGTAGGCCGTGTCATTTCTGTGAAAATTTGCTCAGATGACAATGTTACAAGAAAATCACAGTTTGTAACCAACACAGATTTTTGAGCTCAAAGATGTCTTTAGATTGTAGCTTCATGAAATCTACTAGGGTGGTAATTTCTCCTTGATTTTCTCCATTCTTCAACCAATTGCAAAACAAGGATTGAACTCAATTATTATGGAAGTCTAGAACAATTTCCAAAGGCATATTAATTTTTGTGTTCACTGCAGTGATATGTCCATAACTAACTTTGCTATTGTAATAATAAGGACAAAGGAATGCATCTAGAAAGTTTTTGTGGGTAAGATTTTTCTATATAAATATATAGGAATAAAATAAAATAAAATAAAATAAAATAAAATAAAATAAAATAAAATAAAATAAAATAAAATAAAATAAAATAAAATAAAATAAAATAAAATAAAATAAAATAAAATAAAATAAAATAAAATAAAATAAAATAAAATAAAATAAAATCTTGGATCAGGGTTAGCTATCCTTCCTCAGTTGTTTGCATATTCAAACTCCCTGGAGTTATTAACAGAGCCCATCTGTTACGAGTCGATGTCTGGGAATGAAAGAAGAAATATGAATTTTTACCTGCTAATTTGTCTTCTGTGTTCCCAGACACTGACTCATATTATCCCACCCACTAGACACAATTGTTATACAGCATTCCTGTTGTTACAACTTTTCCCAATTACATAGTCAACATGAAAGAATTGAGACCAAAAAACATTTAAGGGCCTAATTAGGAATTTAGGAACTTGAATTTGATATTGAAAATATTGGCCTGGTGTCTAATATCAAATGTGTAATTTGGAAAATTTGTAAGATGGAAATCTTATATTACCCCACTGTCCACTGAGCAAATGTTGTGAGTCAGTGTCTGGGAACACAGAAGACAAGTTAGAAGGTAAAATTCATACTTTTGTATTAATTCCCAGATATTTGGTAACCTAAATGTGGATCCGGGCCAAGATTTTTCGAAGGAAGGATCCTGAGCTTAAGCTCCAGAAACCACATGTAGGGCCTGCTGGCTTCCAGCAGCGCTGAGACTTGGCAGCTCCCCCGGAGCTCGGTGCCTATGGCTCGGCACTCAGGGGCTGGAAGCACCAAGCCGGTACCTGATGTGTGATATATGATGCATGACAAAGTTCTGTACCTTTGGAAGATCTGGATCTAGGCTGCGATACAGCACGTGGTGCAGATAAGCAGCTACAGCCAGCAACCAAATGTATCTGGAAATTCGCTGAGACAGCGACATTCATCATAGCTTCACTAACGACATGGGCACAGCACGCCTAGCTAAAGGATCAGCTGTTACGAGGTGCATCAGTCCCTCCAGCATCTTATGAACGCAGGTAAGGCAAAGAAAGTTCCTCTGTATTGCCTACACTTGGTCAGGCAGCTTCATCTTTGCTGACAGTTACTGTAACACTATTGAAATAATACCATGCTTTGGTTTTGGCCCACGTATTTGTATTGTTTTCTGCATAAACATTTTCATTACACTTGAAATTATCTCTCATAAGCTGCCTCCCACAGCTAATTTCACATGTTCTCCAAATGGGCTTTATTTTATTCTGGAGGATAAAGTACTTCTGGCTCATCTGGCAGTATGGTTTAGTTTACAGAGATCCGATCTTCTGTACAAGGGATAATTATTTACATTATTTGCTAACTCTGGCCATTTTATGATCTTAACATTTTCAGTGATATATACATGGAAATAAAGGATAGTCAATAATATTTGTTACTTGAGGATTAAAAATTCAAATCTGGTACTGAGAAAAGCCTTAGAAAGCGACTACTCGGGATGTAGAGTTCTGCATAGTTAAGATTACCTGCATGGTTCTCCTCTTAATCAATGTTATTTCAAAGTTCTTCCACTCCCAGCGCTGCTCCACAACGTGGGCAAAGATGACGTGCCCATTGCCACATGCTCCAGCTAGCTGAGTGCCGTCAACAGACCAAGCAATATTAAATATGCTGCCAGTGTTGGGCTTCTCTAAAGCATAGGACCACTTGCAGAAAAAAAGAGAAAAGAGTTCTTAACCATTTTGTACTTTTTTGGAAATAATTGATTGTAATAAATAGTTACAGAGTTATTCACATTTTTTAACAGAAATGTATCAATGGCATAACTTTTTATCACAGTTTTAACAAGCAAACCAAAGAGATTAGATTCTTAAATCAGATTACTTGAAAAGCGGGGACACAAAAAAAGGAAACCATCAGATACGGCAGAAATGAAGAATGTCCCAGTGCCTGAAGTACAGTAGGTAAAAGTTAACTAGACAAGGTATATTTAAAGCGTACCTAGCCATCCATAAAGCTAGGCAATCACTACATGAAAATTAAGGAAGCACCCTTAGAAACAATGACACTGGTAACGCTGGTACAGTAGGCTACAGTCCTAAGTGTGTGCATTCAGCTTATGCTGCAGCGGCGGCCGTTCCTGCACACAGAACTAGCACTGCCCAGGCAAAATCAGCTTAGAGCAGCCACTGCTGCTGCACAGAGAGCTGCCGTTGCTCCTCACCATGCTGCCAACCTAAGCAGATGGAGAGAAGCACTGAAAGAGATGCCTACGCATCGCTCTCCTAGCACGGGAAGATGCTAGATACCTTGCCCGCCTTTCTCCCTAGTCTCTGTTATTGTTATTTTGAAGGGGAAAGATGTATTAACGTTTCCAGTTGCTATGCCTGCAACAAAAACAAGAAGTTGAAACATTACTGCAACCACAGTCTGAGATCTGGCCTAGCCTTGGAGAGAACTAGAGCAGCTTACATTTAATGCTAAGCTTAATTTTATTCCTTTCCCATATTTACATTTTCTCCAGTGAAAACCTTTATTCTCAAATTCACTCAGCCTTATGCGCAAGACTCCTCTAAATTTAGGTGGATCCTTGTCAATACACTCTTGTCAAAAACTAGAATTATCAGACCAAGACACCCGTCTTCTCTTTCTTGCATCTCAGAAACGCAGTTGAAACAAGTCATCCCAAACCTGAGAACAAGCGTTTCCCTGAAAGTGGGTGACAAAAATGAAATAACCTTTTTATGGACTTCTAGGAAGAATTTAAACCAGAGTTTAAAAGGAGAAGCAAATCTCAACTATAGCCCCTTCAGAACTGTATAATAGAATATTTTTAATAGCATTTAGCTCTTGCAGAACTACCTGAATATTCAAACACATTTGAAAACTTAAGAATCAAATCATTAAGAAAAAACATGTGATCGAAGTTAAATGTAGACATTGGATTCTCGTGACTTTCAGATACATGATATTACACCAAAGGGGAGACAGCTGGAAGAAAATATTCACCTAATGTTTCTAACACATTTCATACTCTGATTTCTTTTGCAGTACCCATAAGACCAAAGAAATATGAAGTCCTTCACGCAAAGTCTTTGTATGACTTATCCAAAATGAAATCACAAAAATCGTATTAAAATAAAGGTGTCGGAGCAACTTTCAATAGCAGGGAAACACAACGGGATGAAATTCAAGCTCCCAGTTGTGCTGACGATGTGCAGCGCACTCTCTGAGATGACTTACTGAGTTACGGCTCTTTTACGGCCGAGGCACACGAGGGCAAGTGAAAGACAATGTCAGCACTGACTGACTTTCCAATTTCAAGCACTCAATTTTAAGGTTTCAGCTTCCATGCCTCTTGGCTCAGACACACCATTCACTGCCTATATAATCTGCAGTTGGGGAAGGTAATTGCTTTTTACTTTTCCTTTTTTTTTTTTTTTCTTTTTTGGAGAAAAGTCCATAACTTACTCTTCTGCCTCAACAGGATGAGCTCTGTATGAGACACTCCGTAGTAATTAAAAGCATATCTTTAATTTGTGTCTGACATCCTTACATGGGGAATGAGTAAGCTCTTGAGTTGTAGGGCCATGCGATGATTGCAACAGGCACACTCAGAATGCTCTACATGTCCTCCTACATCTGAGACATTTTTCACAGCTGGCCAGATGTGGTCTGAAAAGAGTGTGAAGAAGCACTATTTCAAAGCTGGGTATTAGGATCTTCTCAAGCAGACAAGAGTTTTTTTCTAAGGCCATTTACGTCAGATAAAGGCTTCAAGCCATCAACTAAGAACCACATCATGGAGCTTGAAGCATCTGGCTTTAGGGCTAACTTTTTTATGCAGAGCAGATAGACTGCACCTCTGAAAGAGCATACATTTCCCAAATTACCTCTTTATAAGACAAAAGTCTGCTTTTCTTTCAGGTATTTCAAACACTTACTAACATGTTTCCAGATTACAACCTAAAATACATACATTTTTAAAAATATAAAACAGAAAGTTTTATTTCCTATTCCTTTCAGAAAGCACCTGATGTAATTCAGAGCACTCCTGTGATCCGTACTCCCTGAAGATGTCTGATACATCATGCACACAAAAAGCTCCAATAAATAAAGATAATTTACCTCTGCATTTGCAAAACAGAAACAATTTCTACAAACTGTTATACATCCCCTCCATACACTGAGTTAAAAAAAAACAGGATATGGCTATGACTGTATGAATGACTGTACGAATGTTCTTCCAACATTGTCCGAAATGCTGCAATCTTATCCTGTGGTATTACTCTTTGGCTTATACTTCTCCTGTGTCATAATTAATTCTTTATTGAATTCAATGAACTACCCTCAAGAACAAAACCAGTAGTTATAGAAGTTTCATTATATTAAATGAATACCTAAAAGCAATAACTTAAGCTTCCCTTTTCTGATTACACAATGTAGTAAAAATAGATGAAGCACTGCGGCCATTGAATATTGTCTGACTTCCAGAAATGGAAACGGAGTAGGCTCTTGAGACGTGGGTCAATTTTAATGAGCAAATTCAGAGGAACAAGGATAGCCTTTCAAACGCATAATATTGATAGATCAAGACTCAATATGAAGGATCGAGTTAGTTATTATTTCTGGACCGAGTGCAGTAAGTTAAGAATGGTTATCCACATAATACCACTGCATAAATACATTGAAAAGAAACGTAATGAAGAAAGAGCATTCTGTTATATTTTAAATGATAAAAATAATACTAATGTCAACCGTGGATGGTTCGTTGTTCCTGGCTGGTCTCTGTTCAGGGTCTCTTTACAAGTGCGCGGAGCTTGGTGCAGGGAGCACTGACACAGGCTGAACTAAAGCTGATACTGCTGAGCCTCCCCATGAAGTCAGAATCTGCACAACATACCTAATCAGCCGGCTTTAACTATCATCTTTGCTAATTTTGCCTTTCTTTACAAAAAGAAAACACGCGATCTCCCCTGCAGACCACTCCAGGATTCATAGAGCAGAAGGGACCAAGAGGAACCGCACGCTCTTGGCCCCGCGCAGCCCGACCGGGCTGACATTTGCACAAAGGCTCAGCTCCTGCTAAATAAGAACTTTTACTTGTTTATTTTAAAGTGAAGGACCAGTCTGGCTTGTGCCCTGCTGGGGAATTCACATTAGTGCACTGGTAGCTGATATCTCAAAACTTACTGCAGTCTGCATGCCCATTAAGGCTGGCAAGTGATGTTTTAGTGCAAACTGCCTGGAAGCTTCACTTCAGAAAATGCCTATTAATTTTATCATATAACAGAAGACACGTCAAATATTACGAGATTATAAAATCAATTATCCAAAGCAAATCTATACTCGGATGCTTTAGAAGCACCTGAATATTCATACACATACAGACCTAGCTTGTAGGATGCGTATGTCTCTACGCGACTCCACCCTTATTTTACTGAGTATAAAACATAAGGCTTATTGTACCAAAAACACCCTTATCGGGCTTCCAACTCCCACCACACCAGCATCCACAGAAGATCCTGCAGACCACAGACAACACGCATAACTGGTGGTAAGGAATCCAGAGCTACGGGTGGAGATACAGCAACTTACTACCTGAGAAGGAGAAACTTTCCTCAACGTGTGACTTGAAGAAAGCACAGGACTAAGGAGGGTTCCTGCTGCCTTCTCAAACATTTGTTGGAATTAGCTCTAGTAATTAAAGTTAATTATCAAAAAAACGACTAAGCCAGTACCTCCAGGGGAGGTATTATGCTGCTTTCCAAAAATTCTCCTGAAATCCAAGCACGCTCTCGTAATTATTGGACCCCAGAAGAACTAAAAATAGGATGACAAACTGTCCCATATAAATTCTTAACCTTAGAAAATGAAACATTGATGTAATTCTTTATATAGATTATTACTTCCATAGATGATCCACATGTTTTCATTTTCTTCCAGAAGTCACATTAGCCAATTCTAATAAATTAAAATATGTCAGCTTGGAAAGAATTGGTCAGCAACATAACTCCATGGGAAACCCATCTGTAAATTTTTTTATTTTATTGAGCTACAAAGAATTCAGAATCTTGATTGTTAATAAAGGTAGATGAAATAGAGACAGCGCAGAAGAAAAAACACAAAAACTTATTTTGCTACACTGCCAAGTGCATATCTGTGAGAAGCAAGACTAAATGTAATGGGATCAAAGCTCATTGTAACTCTATAGGAAACAGATTTGCTGTGATTTCTACAGTGCTGTAGTTTAGGACAATTCTGAATGGTATGAAAACACACGCATTGTATACAGCCACTTTCAAAATCTTGCCATCTTTTTTATATTAGTCTAATATCTAATGGTAATATAAAAGACATATTATAATGTTAATTTTACAATAGTCACACACTTCACTGTCCTGAATGGGGATCATGGTTTTAAAGATAAATCTTAAATTATTTTCAAAGCTTCTCTGTAGATACCTGCTACACTGTAGTTTTAAAATCCTTAGATGCTTTTTTTCCCCTCATTTATCAATAGTTTAAAAAATAAGGAAAAAAAGAACACCGCTAACTATTTAACATATGGCCAATTCTGGATATCAAATAATGCAACAAATAATGCAATAACTCTCATTATATTTGTCTTCTTGAGAAAAAGCTGAAAAGAACCATGTAACAACAGAGCTCAATAGAGCCATAGCACCATACTTCCACTTGCTTTAAATGGGGTGAGGAATAGCTGTTACACGTGCAGATCTTTTTCCTTTATTTTCTACAGATATTAGGCAATGTTCCCTACATTTTATTGCTGTGGTTTTTATATTATTCTTCTACTCTCCAAAGCATTCACAACACAACCTGTCTTAGGAGCAGATGGGTAGGGTCCATTTTCTAAGGCACTTACGTGGGAGTGGAGTGGAGAAGGAGGAAATCAGTGAATTTCAGTCATTCTTACCATCTCTTACTGTGTAAATATTTTGACCTGATCAGTAATGTCAAGGGAAGCACGCAGAGCCACAGGAAATAGCTTACATAAATGAACTTTTTAAGCATTGCCCTCCATCCAAGTGATTAGATTCGGAAAAGCTGCGAACACCAGGAGGGTTCAAGTCTATCTCTCAACACATCCAGCATTACATTTCAATATTTATGCCTTAAAATTAATCTTAGTAGCCTCTACAGGATTAATGATCACAGACACTAGGGCAGACAACAAATTCCAACAGTAAATATATTTTGTTTGTTATTCTGTATGGTAGCCATAATAATTTATTTTAGATAAATAAAGCTATCAAGAGCAAAGGTGATTTTTAAATGAAGAAAAAAAACTTTTCTAAGAGTTACTGCTATATTTTTAGTTTTCTTTCTTAACGTACAGCTGCCAGAACAAAGTATCCAGGAAGAAAAAAAGAATAGGAGAAAAGAACATACACTAACAGAATTTAATTTAATTATGTCCCAAAACTGAACACATATGCTAGAGAAGAGTTAATGATATATATATCGCCTGATGGCTCCCTAAGGAGCAATTTGCCAATATAGCTCCATTACATCAGACATAATAAAAATGTCTATGTTGACCAGTAAAAGCCAGGTCTGGTTCTCTTCAAACTCCATCACTCTGGTGGTATGTGAATCATTCTTCCTTTTCCCCCATTACTAGCAAAGCTAGTTCTTTAGTAACTATTTACATTTAATGTCAGGAAAGAAACTTTCATTAAAAGTCACGACTTTTGAAGATAATAATTTATCATTGCTAGCTGCTAAATAGAGAAAAACATCTGGCACTAGCTACTGTACATGCCTTTATTTCTTTGAGAGTTGAGTAATAAACCAGGTAAAAGAGCCCTTAATTTTGTGAAAAAATAAACCTATCTGCATTTTTTTAAAGTCCACAAGCAGACTTCTTATTATATACTGATTAAAAAATTACTCATTTTTAGTTAGTAGGAGTTTCAACTGTACTTACAATAAATTAGATTATATAATGGCTAGCAAGAAAAACAGTAATGCCCTGGAGATCAGAAACAAAAGCTATACAAAACAGCCTACAAGATGGCAGAAAAAAAATATCTAGTATTTGTCTTCCTTTTCCAGTACATCAGTCTTCGTCACATTTAAGCTTAAATCTATGTTGAGTGCAAAATGTTATTTAAATTGCTGGCACCACCCACAAAAGAGCATATGTATTTCAGTTTACCATTTGCTAATATAGCTCTGTAATCCCAGTACTCAGAAAGGAGGCGGAAAGTGGTTGTGAATGAAGAGAGCACGGTTTAAAGTGCTCTTTGAGGAAGAATACTAGTGGTAACGGCTGGTCTGGTTGTTTAAAGTCCTGTGTTACATAACATCGTCCAACACAGATGTAGTTGTACTAGCATAAATATAACTTATTTGGCTGCAAAATATGCTATATGTATAGAAACACTTCTACAATGGCATATTTATATAGGCAGATGGAAAGGCAACAGAGCAGATTACTGCTTTAATTACGTTTTAAATAGAGTTACTCGGCATATTAAATGGAGACAAATCCTCTTATCCACTTCGCCTAGGAAAAAAAAGTTTGGGGGCAGTCAAAAAGACAATGCCACACTCTCCACGCCTAACATTAACCCGACCAGAAGGATGCCAGGAGAAGAAATGATGTCCCCACCGGCGATAGAGACTGTGAACAGCGATCTGAACGTCCCACCGTCTGACAGTTGAGAGGTGACCGCACAATCGTTATGATTGCATGCACAGAGTATTTATCCATTTTCTTGAGAGAGGCAGTATTTAACTCTGAACAAAACATAGGCAGAGAAATCTAACAGTAAGATATACCTGCTTTTAAAAGAATAGTTTCAATGATGAAAAACATTACACGATGGAAATTGCAATCGATTGTAACGATGTTTGCACTGTTTAATATGCATTTTCTCTGCTTTGTATAATCCACGTGAAATGTGAGGTGATAAAAGGAAACTTCTCACAGTATATTTGTTCTCAAAACATATACCAAAGAGAGACAGGAAATACCTTTTTTACTTCTATATTTTTTATACCTACTTCAGTAACTTTTTTTTTTTAAACCTATGTGAAAGTTACCTGTTTTCGTTTGCACAAGTTAATAAAGCTCCAACTCAACTTTACTCTTCTGAACTTTCTAGTGTGCTTTTAACACATAGGTGATAAAAAAAATCTCCTTAACGTAAATATCTGAAAAAATCAGATATAAATAAAGCAGATTAAACAAAACAATCTGCAGAGTAATGCTTTCCAGAAGAAAATTGCATGTGAGGTGCTTTCCTTCAAGACAACTGTACACAAATTTTACTTATACAGATTAAGTAGCACGAGGAATTTCTCAAAGCAAGAGGGAAAGGCACAGAAAATTGAAGCAATCCCCGCTTCAAATTTAAAGGCCTCAATTACATTTATTTTTTTTAGGGAAGATTACCAAAATCAGAATCAGTACAGAAAGTGAAATACGAAGACTCAGAGATCCTACCCTGCACGCCTCTTCTCGTACAATTTTTAAAGGCTATTCTCATGAATGTAAAACTACCTGAAACGTGCCGTCCCGGTTCACAGCAGGGAAAAACCCGAGGTACTGAGGATGCCCCCAGACACCACAGCAAACGCTGCTTTCCCAACCTGAGCAAAAGTGCAATGAATGCAACAACAAAAGAGGTAGAGAATGGGTCAATGAAAGTCCCAAACCGGCAAGGTTTGATGCAATTCGAGTCTGAACAAAAAGATGCAGAACCACAGGAAATCCACAGAGACAATCAGGTCAATCTGTGCTTTGGGCTAACTTTTTTAGAATACCAGCGAAGGCAGATGAAACCACATTAATTTTAATTGAAGACCAAGTTGGAAGAAAAAAAAATACTAGGTCAGCAACAGCAAACTCGGAGGAAAGCTGCAAGTCAAAAAAAAAAGCAAACAACAACAAAACGAGAGTTAGCTCCTTTAGGTGCGTCTTTCTTCTGTTATTCTACAGTCAGGTAGTAATAGAGAAGCTCAGATGAGAGGTTTAAAGTATATCTTAGCTAGAATAATTATGACCTGTCCATCCATTAGAAACAAAATCATAAATGTTCTCTTAGCTCCTCTTTTACTACTGCTTTAGCGTTATCATTTCTGATGTCTGACAATTGCATTTTGTGATCTTATAAAATATGCCTGTCAATTCTTAGAATTTTTTAAGGAAAAATAAGCTAAATAATATATGCATAGGAAATTTTATTCTTTTTTTTTTTTTTCCCCATGGACATTGTTCTTTTATCTCCTTTTTTAAGACAGCTCATTGTCATTCACTACTTGCTTTTTACAGTTAGTAGCATTTCATTATAGCCTTACAGGATATGCTTGTAAATTCTTACAGTTTTAAAGGAAAAAAAATTTTTTAAAAAAAGCAAGCCAACAAACAAACAAGCAAACAAAAACAAAAAAGTATAATGTCCTGAAAGACAATATTATTTAAAGAATTTTTACCTACCAGAACATATTTAGATGTGCAGCTAGGCAGATCAAGAAGTATAACCCCAGGAATATTTACTGTACTATCAATAAATTTGCACAGTTCTACATCTGCCGTTTCTCAGCATTATTACTTACCCCAGTTTTATCACATAGACGTAAAGTATGAAAAGACCCCACAGCAAATAATTCTCCATCCCCAGACCAAGCAATGGATGTTATAGGATATTCATGGGGCTGTGAGCTGTACAGTAGATGCCCATAACTGTCCCATACCTTAAAAAAATATATTAAAAACGTTATATGACCACACCTTGCATGCACCTCTATGTATTCTAGACCTAACCCTCACAATTACAAAAGTTAGAGCAATACAGTCTCCTAGTTACTTTAGTGTGCTGTTGTGTAACTGGAAAAAAAAAAAATCACACATCGTATTATAGTTCATCTTTCATTATAGGCTGCTCCTAATCAATATTGGTTAGTTTAATGCAATGGACTTGACTTTGCTGCTATGGCAAATATTACATTATTCTCTATATAAAATATTTTGATATAATGAGTTTTGTTTCCTGTACTTTACTGTAAGTCTGTAACATAACGACAAGGTTTATTTTATTTGCACTTGCTTCCCAAAAATGCAAGGTACTCCTCAAATTTCTAGACCAAACAGATTTTCTCACTGAATGTAACCACTAGAAGACCAAGAAGTCAATTAATAGCGTCAAGTCATTTGCAGTGGCTTTACCTCCTCTAATTTTGTCATTACTCCTTTCAGATATGTCAAATATGTCATAGGTTAGGTTACATTATTCCAAGTACTCATTTTTACAGTTCTACGTATTTTCCTGTAGGAGTTTATTTCAGTTGCATTTTACTAATTTTTGTTCTAGCATACCTTTTCAGACACGCTTCTAATTTTATGCTACTAGACAGAGTGAGGCTTAAAAATAATGTAAATAGAGTAACAAGTTTTTCTTGAAAACTGAAAGCCTTCTCATTTAATTTTGAGCTTCTCAGTGGTATTAAGATTAGAAAACTTCAGAATGCCTACGAATATGTTTTTGATAATTTAGTTTCCCCTAAAAAGTTAACCAGTACACACCTTATATTTACAATCTTCACCTGCAGAAAGAATAAGTTCATTGACTGAGTTCCAGTCAGTTTTTAAAATAAGGCCATCGTGGGCTTTCCACTGAAACAGAAAAACAAAACAAAAACATAAATGCAACAAGTCTGAGAATTTCTATGTTTAATACTTACCATTAATTATCATTTAGTAGCATTCACACACTCCAGTGTAGATCAAGGTTTCCAACAATACAAATGCACGGGCTTATTCTCTTCTGTAGAAGAATAAATTAAAGACAGCCTGGAACAAGGCCGAATGAAAGCCTAACAATCTGCACGAAAAGAACGTTCCAGAGGACTGCTGCTGTATCTTTCAGCCTTTTTCTAACAAATAGAAAGGGAAAGGCTCTTGCATCTTTCTGCTTCCTCCTTGTTCATTTCTGTAAACTAAAAATTATTTGACAATTTCTATTGTGGATATTCTTCAGGCATGTGATTAAGCATTTCCCTTTTTGTAAATACTTTCTCTCTCTCTCTCTCAAAAAAGGAAGTTTTAGTTGAAATAGGAGGTGGACAGAAAAAAAGAGCCACATGCATGCTGCCTGGAAAATTTTAGCACAAACGTTCAATGTTTGGCAAAGCTATAGATAACTGAAAAGAGTTTTCACATGGGAAGTGAGACCTTAATGTATTAATGATACCTGTAAAACTTTAACATTTGGTTGGAGAGGTTTAATAATCAGCTGCTTTCCTGAAGTATAGAGAACCTTTTCAGAATCAGGTCCCCAGGCTACTGAGTACACCGGTGTTCCTGTAGACACAAAGAAAACATTTCTTATGACTTAACTGATCAAATTATGCAGAAACTGCAACAGCCACTTCAAACTGGTTACTTCAAATCACACATCAAAGATTCAGGAGTAGCAGAAAGCCAGCCTACAGGCAACCATTTGTCCTCCACATGTGTCTGTCTGCACTCACAGCCACGTTTACTGGTTCACTTCATGTTTTAGACAGCCAGTAACATGGACACGACCCCGAAAACCAGCCCTGAAGACCTTCAGCTCGCACTGCGCAGCCTTCCCGCACTCCTCGAGGGAACAAAAATACGCGGAGTGAAGCCCTGGCAAATCCACTCGAGAAATGAACACCTACCACTTTCAGTTGGACCACTCTAAAACTGACCTCTGAACAAAACATCTACACTTACAAAAATATATAAATAATTGATGGCTTTTCCAATGCTACACCTGGGTTACGGAAAAATGTATACGGATTTATTACTGTTGTAGGCAGTTTTGTATTGTACCAAAAATATTTTTTAAGATGCCCAGGATCCATAAAGAATCCTCTAACATAACACATTTTTTTTGGTTTGCTGCACTTATAAAACAAGCAAGCGTTGCACATACAAGCAGCTTACAAAATCAAATGACAAAAGATAACACTAGAAAGAGTGGCCTGCAGACTTCATAGATTTTTCCCAATTAACTGATTTTTTTTTCAGGTTGAAAACTCCACAACGAGGTATCTGGAATCAAACTGACTGTTCTGTTTTAAACACATGTTATGTTACAGCTTTTAAATGACCTTTTTTGAAAATAGAAGAAAGTGAAAAATTGCACTGAAAAAGCATCCAGGAAAAAAAAAAAATCAGACTTGCCAACTATGCAAATATTTTCCGTAGTACTTGACAGGATTAGTCTCCCCTCAAGAAGAATCAAAGTATTACCGTGCTTGATTCCTTGCAAATAGAAGTAAAAAAATAAGTAAAGAGCATGTCCAAACGTTTGTTTCTATCACAGCAAAAGCCCTGTAGCAATGAGCAGCAAGTTTCAGCACAGCCTCAACAGTACAAGACATGGAAACTGTGCATATAAAAGTGCAGGGAGACGGACTGGGCAGTAAGTCCCTGTCAGATCATTGTTCCTTTTTGTAAGACTTGCTTCAGCATCTTCTGAAATGGGAAAGAGAAGCCTTATTTCACGCCTGTTTTTCACCTACTGACTGAACATCCTCACTGGCAGAAATAAGGCCCTTGAAGACGGGTTCGATTGCCTAAAATTCTACCTGAGAAATAAGAAACCTCAGAAAGAGTAGTTGTTACAAGCTAAATATTTGTATTTGATGACTTCATAATTTTAGAAGAGGAACACAGAAAGCAATTCTCCTGAATTCTCAGAAATCTGCACTTCTTAGGGATTCCTGCATATTTTAGCTGATAACTAATTATCAAGTTGATCAAATGAATTAATATTGAGTAAATAAACCATTTTTAGTATAGCTATCATTTATGGTAATTAAAAAAAACAAAGGCCTGAGAAATGCTCGTAGGCAGTAAACTTTCCAAATATACTTCTGGCAATTATGCTCCATTTCAAAAAACAAATGACTTAGGTATTACCTCTTAACGTGAATATTTTGAGATTTAGACAGCTAAGTAATTGAACTGACATATCGACTTTCTTAAAATCATCTAATATCGTACCACTTCGGTCTTCAGATGTTCTCTCTGAAGAGAAAAAGGTTTTATTATGGCAACGTCAATTCAACACACTAAACTTGATTCGAGCTTCCACATACTCAAAAGTCTAAACTGCAAGTGATGTCATTGTTCCTGAATATTTCTGTACCTTGCGCATTTGCTTTTATGAAGTCATTTATTCTATGTTACTTGGAAATATAGGATGATGTAATTTTTGTTGTCAACCATGATAGGAGTCAACTCAGAAACATACAGCATGCATTAAGCAAATCTGGCACTAGCTATTATCCTACTGGCAGCAATCTATGCTTAAAATGACAAATTCTGTCACCAGCTGCACAGAAATTCTAAATAAACTAATTTTTGTCCTGCTCTGATGCTGATTTAACAATCAGAAGACTTTTAGATTTAAACCAAATGTTTAACTTTTTTATGATGGCTGACTACTTAACCACAATTTCCAGGGCTTAACAGCAGGAGCTAAGTTAACTCATTTCCTTCTGCACTTAACAAGAACTTGGTTGGGAAAAGACTGCCAACACATTGCACTGCTGTGCAGAGAAAAGTTCAGCAGGACAGAAACTGCAGTGAATTGTACTGGTGATAAACAGCTTGAGGACAAAGTACTGTGACAAAAGATGTGATAAAAGCAGACAAGGTGGACTGAGGGAAGATCCGAAGAAGGCGTATCAGCACGAAGCATGCAGGGTGGGCTTCTTCACATCTCAGTGCTCTTCTCGCAGATGTTAATCCCCAGCGATTCATCCCAGCGGCCACTGTGTGTAGCAGAGAAGGAGCTAAGGTTGAGTGCCAGAGTGATGGAGCAGCCACTCAGACGCTTTCAGCCACAGCAGATACTTTGGTATGTACAACAGCAAGTCTGTGTGAGACCTCTCCCATTCACAGGAGTAGAAATATAATTCATACAACGTATGTCTCTATTGCAGCTCTATAATAGGAGTGTCATTTTGAGTACATTTTGAGTTTGTCCCCTAAAAAGTAAGCTCCACTTCATAACACCTTGTAATTAGACTGTTTCCAGTCCAGATGTTGTCAGTTTGCTTCCAGTAGCCAGAAAGGTAAAGGAAGAAGATGAAGATACTCTACGGGTGAAAAAGCGAGCTCGTGCTCAAAGAGCAATACAGCAACGAGAGCAGCACACGATGGCCAAAGGCTGGATGCAGCAGAGGCCGTGGGCTCACACGAACTTGACTCCGTGCATTGGCACAACGGAAGGACACGCGGCCACTGCACTCCATATAAGTTCCGAAAAAGCAAAAAAAAGGGGAAAATATATGTTCATGTTTTTCTAGTGAATAAAAATCCAAAGATAGAACAGGCACGTAGACCATCAACCAAAGATAAGAGCCTGAAAATTTATTCCTAATACAAAGAGTGGAATGACTAGAATGTTAGCAACAGTAATCCTTGCATTTCTCAAGATTATCGATAATGAAGTGAAAAATTAGCTCAAACCCAATATAACCCTCTTAAACAACATACACATTTCTGCAGAATCCTATTCTGACCTTAGGTATGTCAGCAGCTTACAGAATGGTCTGTGGGAATCTGATCCTATCACGTTTAAAGGGCTTTGGAGCCTCATAGGTCCTTATCTTAAAACACAAATACATAAATAATTATTTCAAGCAGACCCAATTCTTATAGCGTACCAGAAATTCTAACAAATCAATGGAAATTCAACTTGCATATTTCAAACTAGAATGTCTCCTACTTTAGAATCTACATGAAACCTCAAATAAGCATATAAAAACACACAAAAAAACTTGAAACATATCAACTGAAAAATAAAGATGAGTTTGTGCTTCAAGCATTTTTTTCCAAAAGTCACAGTTCAGTTAGCTTACCTTTTTACATTGTAAGCATGAAAAAAAATATTACATCTGAATATGAACTTCCTCAACAAAATTGAAATACATTTTACATTCACTCCTGTGGTTAAGATGCCTTCAACAGGTTGAAAGAATTTAGATAATTTGTTTTAGAAAGAGATAAGGGTCTGACATTTAACCCAACCCCAGGTGCATGTGGTTTCTTAAAAAATGTCAAAAGGTCACATGATCTCAATGTATGAAGTCTGAAAAACAAAATCTAGCTCAGTATCTTCACTGAAATAGTACAGAAATGTTAGAAATTGTAATTATAAGAAAACAGCATTTCAAAAATACCAAACTGCATTTGTATAAATACGTATTTTCAGCTTGCACTGTTGTATTTTTACAATAATGTAATTTTAAATTGATTTAATAAAAATAACTGAAATGTTCTACTATGCATAGAACTGTAGTTGCAAAGCCAAGATCAAGGTTAGGTCTCCACAGCCCCAGTTCAACAAAGAAATGAAGTACAGGAATGGTTTCACTTCTGTAAGACTGTTTGCATATATTCAATTAGTTACTGAGTTAAATAGGGCTGTTAAGAGTTTTAAAGGGCAGAGGAACTAACCTATATACATTTTGCATCTTTCAAGCATTCTTGCAATGCTCTTAGTAACTTTTTTTTCCTCAGTTTTGCTGTAAGAGTCTGTGGCTTAATATTTAAAACTGATTCTTCTTATTTTTAATTCTTTAGTCTCTCCAGAATCCTTAGCGTGGAACTGAAACTATTGTCTGAAAATATTGCAACAGTACATTTAATTTTACCTTTTTTTTCTTGAAAAATATCTTATTGAAAATTCAAGCTACACAGTTTTTCCTTTAAATTTATCATATAAAAAAAACTGTTTGGAGGGAGGGATCGAATACAAACCATTTCAGATAAAAAGCAAACATTAAAAAAAAACAAAACAGGAGAACTGGAATCTATAACAAACTATTTCATACTCAGAACTTCTAATCACAGTTCAGTAATAAAAATTAAATATATATTTTTGCCATTTTCCTTACATCTTAGCAATTTATCCAGCCCAAGACAAAACAAAAGGCAAACACCCACTGAGAAACTTCTACAGGTTGTAGTTAGCATGTCAGTAGGAAAAGGTGATTGTGCTCTATCCTGAAAAAAAATAATCACTTGACAAAAAAATTCATAAGAGATACGATATTCAAAAAAGACAAAACGGATAATAGAAGCTCTTCTTCATTGCAGAGAAGCTCCTGCTTTGAAAATATTTGCTGAAAAATGCCATGATTTATCTTTAATTTTAGTGAAGATTATCTGGGCCTAAAGATCATTAACCAAACCAGGCTTAGGATCTGTTATTAAAATATATTTTAGATGCCTCAAATTCAAAGATCTAACTGAACTTTAAGAAAATTAACTTACCTTGCTGAGCTAACGTGGATCTCAGCATTCCACTTTTAGACCAGATTTTCACTTGCCCATCTTCACCAACTGAAAAGTTATCACAGAAATCAACTTAAAAGCAGTAATAAGTCTAACAATCGTGGCAGTTGTAAACTTACGGCATTTATTGGGAAGTACTGAAGTTAAAATAAGCCTGGATCTTTACACAAGTAATATAGTTTTTACATAGTCTTCCTAACATGCAAATAGATAGTATTTTAAAGAAAAATATTTAAGTCCTTTTCTGCTGTTATCAACAAGTCTCTTCCTCTCCTGAAACTCCTTATGGTCTTATCTGAAGCTGCTCCTAGCAAGAGAAAGTCCATCCCTATTCAAGTACTCTAAGTTACGTATTTGTTATTTAGCATCGCTAGTAGTCTGCATCTATTTACAGTTCAATGTCCCAGAGGCTGATTAAATGAATCTCTTAAGAGTCCAAAGAGAGAAGGCGCAGATTTTAAGTATTAAACTGGAGGCTTCACAGTTGATAAATGGTGAAACTGAAGATAACTGGGGGCTCAATTTGGAAGGCTTAAATTTCATAACATAACTGCATGCTACCAAGAAACTTAATTTACTTATCAAAACTCTTATATGCTATACAGCAGATTTAGTTATGTACATATAAAAGAACAGAGATTTTCTAAGGTGTTATCATATTTAAAATGCACAGTTCTTTGCCTTTATTTAAATCCCCCTGATTCGACTGATCGGGAAAAAGGTGCACCTGGACCCTTGATGCCATTCTTTCTTTTGAAGATAATTTACTTCCAGACTTCAGGTTTTTATATATGGAAGATTTACCTCTTAGATAGTATTAAAAGTGTAACAAACACAATGAAAAAAAATCCTGTGCCCATTTGATACTGTAAAAATAGAGCCATAAAGAACATTTAACTGATACAGTATCACCGATTCTCTATTCAACTCTCTTGTTGCAGGAGAAGAGCGGTTGACCTCAGAGTGCGCTATTTGGATGTGGAGGTGAATTCACACATTCCCCATAAGCATCATGCAGTTTTTCAAAAAAATAAATAAATAAAAAATAGAAAGGCAAGTTTGACTTTTTCTTTGGAGAACTTCCTGAGGCAAATTTGCCTTTAAAAAGAACAATATTTCTATCCCTCTGGGATTTTTAGGAACATGCCAGACGGAGTCCCTTAAAGCACCATTTTAGAGACAGACTGAGTCTGGAAACAAGCAGATCCAAAATTATCTTCAGTACTTCTGGACTGAGTTGGATCTTGTCCAAAGAAATCAGCTGTGCTAGATCAACAGGAGGCTGCAGAAAATTCTGACACCAGCAGAAATCAAGGAGAAGTCTATCACAGGAAACACAATTAGCTTCCCCTTAACATCAAGATAGGTTTTCTTGAGGAAAGTGACAAAAGCAATTAATTACCAAAAGATTTAGGGGAAAAAAAGACACGTAGAGATGCAGACACCAGGAGATCACTCTTCCAGCACCGACAGAGAAAAGAATTAGACAGCAGCTAGACTGCGCCACTCCAAACAGTCAAGGAAGAGCTGCACAGGAACATCGAAGATGCTCTTGAGGCCTCAGTAAACTTTGCTGGCCCAAAAGCTCCAATGACATGTGCAGGTATAAACGTGCCAACTTAGCGACCTTTTTTTTTTTTTTTAACAGACAAGAAAAAAACACACAAGTATTCTCCTTTACAAAGTACTCAATATTTACAAAAGCCTCTAAGCATTGATATTAAAAACATTTACTTTCAAGTAAATAGGATAACTTCTAATAAACAGCATCACAATAAAACAGAAATGTTTTTTTACTCACTTTTGTATTAAGGTAGCGAATCATATTCTAAAACATCATTGATCAAACAGCACAAAATTAATTTATATTAAACAAAGTGATAATACCTCGAGTGATAACAAAGACTTAAAAAAATGCAACTGATTTTGGCACACTTTACTTGTTACTGATTTTGTGTTTCCATTTCCCCCCTTTCTCACAAGGGAGAGAATTTCAAGCTAGACCACTATGTGAACACTTTAATAGACTCAGTTTTATTCATTCAAATTCAATATAAGAAGAATACCTGCCAGAAATCTGGGACTACATCTTTTAAATATATGTCAGGGATTAAGCTATGTTTCCAAAACATTTTGTTGGGTTTATCCTATAGTGTAAAGCTCATGCTCTACACATTTTATTACGCACTAATGTTTCATAAATTTTAATACTACATTTTTGTACCCTTTCACTTCTTCATGGCATATCATCTACGTATATGAAAAAAAACACAAACGGCTTTATTTTGCGAGCTCTCTTCTGTTATTTCAGTTTTCAAACCACTTCATTTCCTCAGGAGCGCTTACCTGTGGCCAGCGCTGTTCCCTCGGAATTCCACCTTCCTGCAAGCACGGCTCCGCAGTGGGCTTCCACGCTTTTCTCTACTCTTCCCGATTTGGAAATTAAGTGGAACTTCCCTAAACGAAAGTTCAATACAGAAATTGAGTACCTATTTTTGCAAATCGGTGTTTATTTTCTTCTCTTCTGTTAACAATGCACACGCAGAACGAGATGAAGAAACCAACAGAAACAAGAACAGAAAGCGCAATTACATTGTTCACAACTATGATTAGCCCAAACAAATGAACTTTTGCAGAAGAAACATTTGTAAACGAGCTAAAACATGTTTTTTTTTCCCCTTTTGGTATACGTAATCTTTGTTTTGTCTACTCATTTTGCTTGTGCCCCTCTAAAGTGTGCGCGTTTCTCTGGGGACGCAGCCGCCTGCTGTTATTTCATTGTCCGAAAGCTAACAAACAGAGGTACGCACGCTGCAGCCCAGCAGAGTCCTTGGGTTTTCTTTTTTTTAAGATCTGAAAAATCACTCAACACCAAAAGGATAATGGAAAAGCTCCTACAATCTGACCATCAGCGAGCGCGTTTCTCTGAGGAAGTCCTACTGCTTGCATTATGGGGCTGTTATGGAAATTCACAGAAGCCAAAAAACAAAGCTATTAATGATTTCAACAGAAGCATGAGGAAGTCTTTCTTTCCAAATGAGGGATGTTGCTTAAATCCAGGAAGATCAAATTTAAACTGGACCAAAGAGCAGACAAAGGAGGGCTTGGAAACATGTGGCAGAACAAATGTGTGGCTTAGAATAGTTCAGCAACTCAAATTAACTACTTTAAAACCAAAACTCTTTTAAAATTATTTTATCTAATATCTGCCAGTAAGCCCCTAAAAGCTATTTTCAGCGTGAGCAGAATTCTTTGAAATAAACACTACACGGCTACCTCACACCAAGTGCACGCAAATGCTCCGTCACTTCAGATGGGATCAGTTTTCCGTTAATAACATACACATATGAGCCTCCTGCTTGGGAGTATGAATTATAGGACAGGCCACACCTGGTCTGGTTAAATAGCGGGATCCCAGAACGTATTGAGAAAATGCAGAGAGAAAGGGGGGGCATATTTTGAGTTAAGAACGGCGTGGAAATAAGTGCCCAAAGGTATTTTCGTTGGTCATTGCCCTTATGACAAGCTTGAGGGAGAGGAATGGATAAAAAGAAGGCAGCTTAACCTGCCAAAATGAGGTATCTCCTGTGCAGAAGAACTAGATACCTAGCTGGAACTACAATATTGACATCAGCAAAAAGACCCTTCAGCAGTCACCAGCTAACGGGAAAGCTTCCAGGAGAGCACCGCTGCGCTCAGCGCTCCGCGCTCCTTACGGAAAAGCGCAGAAGTCGGCTGCCTCTTGCCGGAGGTGGAGGAAGGCTCTCTGACCTCAGGGAAGCTGGTAGGGTAGGCTACGGCCCCTGAAGTAACTGGATGATGGAAGCCATCAGCAGAGGTGCCAGGAGCATCTCTAGAAACCCCAGCAGCAGTGAGACAGGGCCCAGCTGAGTGCAGGCAGAGGCGGCTGCGCCACCAGCACGGGCCGGGCCTGGCACAAGGAGCTGGGGGCAGAAAAAGAGACTAAAAGCCTGTCCATCTTAGTAACGAAACACGTTATCAAGGCAAGTATGTGTGTGCAGGTGAGAGTGGAGTTAGCTATGAACCACACAGAAAGTAAAACCTTAGACACCACCACACTAAACACACTAAAAAAAAAAAAAACTTCACCAATCTTGGCTACTGTGCAAGCGGCCTGCGCTTCCAGGAGCCTGAAGTGACTTTTATTGTGTTTTATTTTGCACTTCAATTTAAGAAACAAAACAAAAACAAAACTTGAAAACAAAAGCAGACTAAAAGCAAACACAAAGCATTCTGGTAGATCTGTCAGTAAATAAACATCAGGCGGACATCAGCGCTCTTCCTAGTATTATTCAAATGAGTACAATTACGCTTTGTCTTCATTTTAAGCATATAAACAAAAAGGCACAAGCATCCAGCCAACTCTCTGCCAATGCAGGATTTCCAAGCTAAGGACTTAATACTGAAGAAAAAGAATGGTTTGTATAAATCAGTTTATTTGAACAGACCATTTTAAAGATCACACACTGAACTACACATTTTGGCTTTTCATTACCACTCAGTAAAGGCCTCGGTACTCCTCTAAGACGCCCCCGCAACCTGACAAAAACCAGGAAACAAACAAACAAAAAACAAAGAACAACAAAAAAATTGACAGTTGGCAAGCGACTGAGTATTTGGGTTTAAGTCACATTATCGGGAAAACAATGGGCCATGTCACTGTACAGGATAAAGCCCTGTGACACTGGGAGGCATTCAACTCGCTGATCCATCTTCTGCACCCCTTCCCGGTCTGCCAGCTCCTACTTTTTCACAAGGCATCTTCCAAATAATAAAACGTAGCAATTTGTGGCCTAGTAGGAAAGAATACATTTTCAAATAAAAACAGGTCCATCTTTGGTGCTAAGAATTCATCTGGAAAGAGGATCGTGTGTTTAAAAACTGTTCAGTAATACCTAAGCACAAATCAAAATCTTCAAGGTTGTCATCTTTATTTCTGTAATTTCTTTACTTTTCCAACATGAATTTACAACTTATGATAGTCAAATCAATGCGACTCATTAAATACATTTTTTTCATTGCATTCTTACATGGAAGTTGCTCCAAAAGCAATTTTCAATGGATTTCTCTGCCTTCTTCTCTCTTCTGTTCTTCAATTTAACATTCAAGTAGTAGAGGCTTTCAAATAGAAGTTATTGCCTTCTTATACACAATTAAGAAAGGGAAAATTTTAGCTATATGCTTGGAATAGATAGAAGTGATTCAACTTAACCTTACTTTAAATCTGAGATTTGTAAAATACTGTTCCCTGATTTTTATGAAGTACTGAAGCCAGAAGCTGTCCTCAAGCCTAAAGTGACTCTCCAGTTCTGGAGGAATTTCAAGTGGGAGATTAGCAGCCTATTTAAATACAGGATAAAAAAGATGTATGTTTTGTTCATTACTTTTCACAGACTCTTAAATGCTGACCTAATGCAAAATTATTAATAAAAAAAAGAGTTAAAAAAATAGGTCTATTCCCTCATGATTTGTGCTTAATATCCAATATAAAACTGAACATATTCTCTATTTTTGTAAATAAAGTAGTAACATAATCAATGTAAGTAGGAAGTAAAAGAACAATATCCCACAAGAGATGAAACTCAGAAGAACACCCAAGAGGATTAAATTTACATTTGCTCTAATTTCACAAACATCTGGAGTTGAACCAGGAATTAAATGCAACCCTGTAAAGACATTATACTCAATTTCCATCAGATTCAGCAAATTTCCAGGAATCCTTATCACAGAGACGAATTAGCTGCTGCAGGAAAATTGCAGGCTTGACACATAAGGCATGATATATATGTAGTAGCTAAACAAAATTTCAAATTTTACTATTAAAAAAAAGTAATTCAGAAACAAAACTTGATTATACACTTACAATGCAGTAATTCACTCACACATGCATAAAAAAAAAAACAAACCTTTGCAAGATAAGTTATATCCATTAAAAGTGCTAGGTTACAGTAGGAGAAAAACTGAAAATTTCTGCATCAAGATTTATCTCCATTTATTCTTCTCCAAATTAGGTTAGCACTGTTTTTTTCTATTTCTATTTCATTGGGTAAAATTGAACAAAACTGTGATTTTTTTTTGACTAATACATTTCAGGAACAGTTTTCCAAAAATCAACTTTTCAGGCTGAATTTACCACTCATTGCTAGGAGCTTACCCCTTAGTCTGAACAACAGCTACTAGGTTAAAAAAAAAAGTCTGTGAGAAAGCAGATAAAGTGCTGACTTATACAAGACAAAAAACATGAATTAATTACGATAAAAATAACTAACTCCATGATTAGCAAAGCTAATCAAATTTTACTGCCTAAGAAGGGAGTCCAGCTGAATCCTCCCAGCATTGCGGGGATGGTGACAACTCTTCCATGTGGACTGTCACCAGCCTGTGCCACAGCTGCCCCCTCGTTATGGCGTTCAGTAATTCAGTGTTTTTTCATCACGTTGCTGCCCCTTTCCATAAAAATTGTAGGGATGGAGGGCACTCTGTCTCTCTGGAGCTAGCTCCAAAGTTATTGATTACCTGGCAGCAAGCCCCCTCCGAGTCTGACCATGGAGTCCCACTTTCTTTCTTTTCTTAGGGAGCAGGAAAAAAGAAGTTTCTAGGTCAGTTTTTTCATTCAGTTTTAAATTTAGACTCGAAGCTTATATACAAATTGGGATTTACTCTATTCAGTTTAATAAAAACTACATCCTATCTTCCTTATGCAATATCCTATGTTACCCTCCTACCTCAGGGTGTCCACTGCTCTGTACAACCTTCTGTCACCCGAGAAACAGGACAGGCCAGGAGACTGCAGACTTTGAATGGACAGTACCTATTCCAGCTGTAACACCGTTAAGGTGATAAGCCTTAGGAATGTGCCGAGAACTGTACAATCCAAAGGGCCTATGTGTTTGTAAAAAGAAAAAAAAATTCCACTGAGCAATAAAAAAAATCCCTCTGCAAGTTGGCAGAGGCAGCCAAATTAGTTTATACTGCATGCAAGAAACAGCTGCATTAAAAGAAAGTGAAAGTTAATCAAGCTGATCTCCAGAAGCTGGACAATGACAGTTTACAGACTCTCAAGTGCATATGGATTCTGAGACAGAGTTACATGATTGTTTACATGTTTTATAAAAAAAAAAATCCCCCCCCCCCCCCCCATTTTTTTAATATGGAAGAGACAGCATTCTTCCTGGCCCTTTTGTCTCTATTCCTTGCAGCTGAAATCTTTACGAAGTACTCCAACATTAGCTAGAATCCCAAAATGACAACTTTAGGCTAGACAGAATACGTTTGGTAAAAGTTACAAATGAACAAAAAAAGTCTTATCAAGGAAAATGCAGATCAAGATTAAGGGACTGGTTTAGAATTTGTTGGTCAGACAACTAAAATCTCGTGCAGCAACAAGAATCATCTGCTAGGCTGCAAGAACCCCTCACTATAAACCCCTGCAATTGATTTAAGTCACTTAGAGTAATCCCAACCTCTAAGAATTAAGTGACAGCCTTAAAAAGTCCTAACAAATCCCAGATAAGATTCGGGGCCCTACCTATACATGATGTTATTCGTGACTCTTTATTGCTAACGGGCAGCTCTGTTGCAGTTCAATTAACCCACTTGCAGGAGAAGGGCACCCCTACCTACTAGATGTTACATCAACTAGAACTGCTACCTTACCTAAATTTGTATGGGGTATAGACTAAAGCATGTCAGAAGGGATGCTACCAGAACGTGCTTTTTTCATTTTTTATTTAAGATTTCTGAAAAAAGTAAAACCAGATTTTCAACCTTTCAATTAATCTATGGATACAATTTATTTTTCCTCATGTATCTTACTGATACAAAACCCAGAGGAAAATGAGAGGAAAAAAATTGCATACCGGACTAAAGTCATCTTTTTCATGAAGGTATTTGTAGCCCTTATCTACATGCCGAATACCTCGAAGAGATCGTGGCCTCCAGTCTGTGAACTGAACTCTCATCCTTCCTTATTGTAACGTGCAACCATTGCTAGCAGCCAGAGAAATTGACAAAATTTCATGCAAGGAATGAATTTTCCCTGCCTTCTTCAAGCACGTGTTATCTCTCCCCATCCATACAGAAAGCCACAGTGGACACACCAGCTCCGGCCTGCTAATACCCAGTAACAAACCCTCTATTCCCTACCAGGCCCTCTGGGAAGCTAGGCGCACAAGCAGCCCTCACAAAGGAAACGTACTAGACCCACAAATCCAAGGTTCTGGCGACAACCCGGGCAGAAGTTAACTGGAAATCATCCACCAGTCCCACTGAAACCATCAATAGGTCCCCGTGAAAGCGATCGATAAGGTCAGGGACTGATGGCCATTATTATTCTGATGGGAACTCTACAATTGACCACGATCTGTTCTGCCTGAAAGAGCTGGCAGGGATTTAAAGCAGCGAAGTGCTTTGAGTTCACTGCTGAGAAACTCCCATCGCTGCCGTTTGTGTCGGAACGCAGCCTTACCACCAAGACCTCTGACAGCTGGCAGAAGAATATAAACTCCGTTTAGTAGATTCATGTGATCCGCTTCTTTGTGCACATAATTAACGCTGTCAGCAGGACAGTTAATTGACTTATTCTGAAACCTTTCACTGAGTTTTCAACGGAATAAAACAAAGGTACAAGATGTTAGGATCTATGTAAGGACTGCCCAACTTCTGCAAGCAAGTCACAGAGCTTTTCCAAGTCCCCCATTCACCATGTTCTTGGATGCACCACATGGAAGTGTTAGAAACCCTTCCCAAACTAACATCCCATCAGCAGGCTCGTGGTCAATAACAAGGTCAATGTAAGATAAAATAAAAGCAGATTTCATAAAGGATCAAACACCTTGCAGTCTTAGTTTTAAAACTGACAGGTTCAGGAAGAAACACCCTAGTCTAAATTACTGGCTTTCCACACCGTAGGTTCTTTACAGCAGAAATAAAAAGGGGGTGGATGAAAATTTCTCTTTGCTGTTATTTTTCATATTTTCTTTTAAAAAAATGTAGAATCCAAGTGTTTTACTTAACAAAGAAAAGGGATAAGAGAAGAAGAGAAAGGGAAAATATATGCAGAAAACTGTCAATGGCATGGATCATAATCCCAATTGCAGCACCAGGAAGAAAGGAGACAAGTCTGACATGACTTGAATGGACTGCTTCATAATAAATGTAAAATAATAATGAAACTAGTTACCTAAGATTTCTTCACTGAAACAGGGATATGAAAAATTTGCCATCATACAGGAAAAATTTTTGACTGTGTTTAAGTTGGACAAAAATTAACGTCTCTTTGGGGAGGAAGAAAGAAAACAAGCAATCATCAAACCT
This sequence comes from Anser anser, assembly GCF_964211835.1. Lineage (NCBI taxonomy): Eukaryota > Metazoa > Chordata > Aves > Anseriformes > Anatidae > Anser > Anser anser. The sequence continues at coordinate 26,752,193 of NC_139729.1, read as the reverse complement.
CCTGGCTCCTGCTTCCCTTCCACAAAGCAGAATCCGCGCACTGGAATACAGTCACTACCGTCATAAAGTCCAGTCCGGTACACGACTACACTGGAGACACAGCAGCACACAGCAGATATATGTGTATACACGTCTGCCACCATAGCAGACACACAGACTAGTCTTACAGATCTGATGACAGCCAGAACTAGCTGCTTCAGAGGGACATTCAAGACTCCAGAGAAAGCAGATATGAGACGTGTTCTTGTAGTATGTCCAAGATATAGCCTACGTTGATATTAAACATAACAATTAAGCAATTTCGGTATCTTCTGTTTTGATAGCTGTAAGTGATCTGGGATCTATGTTGGTGAGTAGTCCAGACATATTTAAAGCTACTGGATAACGAAATAGACAAATGGGAAACGAGCTGCGAAATATGACAGAATTTAACTTTACATATACAATTATGTATCTGCTGACAGAAGTATGTCTAATAATGTTGTATCAGTGAAAACTATACTAATACAATGTATTAATTTTGAAACATCTATTTTGTTACATCAGTGCAACTCCTATATAGGTATTTGAAATTGTTTTATTGAAGATTATTTACATGCAAATAATTCTGTGAGTGTTTGTGACATAAGCACAAAGTGGTATAACATTATAAGTATCTTTAATTGACTTACCATCAGAACTTGTAAGAACAAAGCTCTCAGCATGGGACTGCTTCTTCCCACCTACACTTCTGGGAAGCCAGTGAAGATCTATGGGATAAGTATCATCTGGGAGTTTCACTACTCGAGTAGTCTCACTAGTTAAAAGGTTCCATTTCATAATTTGGTGGTCATCACTGCAGGAATATAGCTCATCAGCTGTAGTCCATCCCACACAGCTAACTAGTTCCTTATGTTTAATTAAATTAAGGAAATCTGAAAATTTTAATCATTAAAAATGGACATAAAATATCTCAGTACAGTAACATTATTTTCATGAGATTACATAAAATGTTTTGTATATAGGAAATGTAATTCTTCATTTTTTTCTTTGCTCTTTTGTGTCAAGGAAAGAGATGACAGAAATTAACCAAGATATAAAGCAGACAAGCCATATCATGCAAAAATAGAATTATTATGATATAATTTATTTATTGAAACATTGCAGAACTGTTGGGTTACACCTGTACAGCATCTTAGTGAACAATACAAGTGCAAATCGCCCTGTTATTGGTCACATCAACACACGTGGTGTTGGTTTATTAACACCACAATGTATTTAAACTGTTGACATATTTGTTAAGAAATGTAATATCACACTTTTGTTTATATCTGCTATGTGTGCATCCTCTTACAAGCAAGTATATAATATCACTACTTCTATTTACTGCCTTGGAAAGATTAAACATCACTACAAACAGGAAAGAAAAACTCAAAAGTTAGTAGCAAAACATTGACAGCTTCTGAAGAATGTTCCACATCTCTTAAAACACTGCCCTTAAAGACTGTACTAGATGGTGAGATTAAAAAAAAGCCACCTGCAATTTACAAATATTTTACTACAAGGTTTAAGATAAATAAAATCCTTTCTAGAAAAGAAACTAAACAAAAATGATATGTTTTTCTGTGGTTTATTCTGAGACAAAGGATATGCTTTGGTTCCTTTAAAAGTGAAGTCTTCAGTCTCATTTCAGTTGTTCAGATGTATCATTAAAAACGGTACGTAGGAATATTATAACTGTAATAAAACAAAGCAAACATATATAAGTAGCCAAAACTAAAAAGGAAGATACCAACAGCAAGACAAAGTTCTGAATGACCAGTATTGCATTAGCACTGTGCCAAAATAAGCACCAAAATGAACCTGAGCTTTAAGGGAATTCTGTTTGTACAGTACCCAACTGCATACTTAACGTGATTGCTGAGTATAAACACTGGGCAATTTAAAGAACAACTCATGGTAGGAGCATTTTGCTGGAATGTTGTAAGCTGAAACACCGACGTTGCCTTGTGCAGACATATAGCCATGACAGTAGCAAGGGAAAACCTGGAATCACAAACTTTTCAAGAAGCTTCGTGCTTAGTGACAGCACTATGAGAAAAACTATGTTATGAAAACAATCCTGCTGTGACCAAATTATACAATATCTTACTCTGTCACCCACCGCTATTTGTAATGTTCATGATACTTCACTGCAACGCAGTAATTCCATAACCAGTTCAAAGAGGTCCCGCAGTCCCATCCCCTTCCCTCTTTTAACAGCAAAAGCCTTGCGAGTCTGTGCCTGGACAGGATGGAGGCACTGATCCGGGTTAAAACGCATTCTCCCTTCAGAATGGAAAGAAGTGAGTGCGAGAGGTTTGGGGCAAACGGTATGCTCCAGGAGAGCACAATGACACACAACGCGACCTTCTGAACTCCTGGAATTTTTTCCATCATAAAAACGACCACGTGTCAAACAGGTACTACGCAGAACTTAAGAAACATTAGAAGTATGCCCAAAGGATAAAATAACTTAATTTTCAACCCTACTTAACTATTGCGTGTGTCAATCGATGTAATTTTTAAATAATTCTCTCTCTCATATTTGAATGTCTAATTTCGTTCTCATGCCTTAACCAAAAACTGCGTGGCAAACCAAAAAACTCACCATGCAGGCGTTTAGAAGGGGCCTAAGTTTGTGCTCAACTTCCAACTTTTAATCAAGTCCCTGACTTCCATATAGTAGTAAAGCCTTTGCTCAGCGGGGCCATATACCTGTTCAGCCTACGCTGCAATGTTTTCCACACTTAACCCCACCCTTTCAGCTGCTTCTTGGTAGTTTTTAACTTCTTATTTCTCACTTCAGAGTTTCAGGAGACGTGCTGGTATGGCCAGCTTCCACCGCAGGGACACCCCAAACAAATTGTCATGTGTCGTCATGAATTCACATTAATTCTGTTAATTTACTTTCAAGGAATGAAATAATTATCGTGATTTTTGAAAAGGCCAGTTCGAAACACTCCTTACGTGCACCTGAACGGCACGAACGCTTCCCCTCGCCCGAGATACTCGCAGAGCGCTCCGCGGCCGTGCGGCTGCACCTGTCAGCGCCAGGGGAGGTGTGAGGGGCACAGGACAGCTCGGACAGCGGCGACTCCTCTCACCCTACACCCTTCGTGCATGCATTCAGGGCAGGAACTCAGCGGAGCCTAACTGCTAGCGCATCAGCTGAAAGCATTTCCTACAAGCTTTTAAAAAAGATACGGCAATAAGGAGGCGGCTGGGCACCAACTGCAGGCAGCAAGTTGCTCTACATGAGCTCGGCTCAGCTTCTCCCGGCCTCAAACTGTTGCCCTTTTTTAAAAAACCACCTCAGCCCCGTGCCTCCTCGTCGCAATTCCCATCCTGCGCTCTCCTCCCCTCAGCTGCTCTCCCTCCGGAGCTGCTGGACGAGAAGTGAGGGCTCAGGGAGGGCCCAGAGGACAGAGGGAGGCAGAGGGACGCGGCCCCCCCTTTTCCCTCAGGGACAGGGCCGAGGCCGGTGCCCAGCTCGCTCCCCAGCGGCCGCTCCCTCCCGCCAAGCACCCCCATGGAGCCGGGGGACCACCGGTCCCCAGCCGGCCGCCTGCCCGCGGCTCTCCCCGCACCCCCGCGGGTCCCAGCTCGCAGCCCCCCCCTCACACCGCCGCCCCCTGCCCGGCCGCCTTTACCTGCGCCGGGACGGGGGGAGCAGAGCGGAGACAGCCGCGGCCGCTCCCTCAGCGGCCGGCCTGAGGCGGCCCCCGGCGGCTCCCGCCTGCCTCCCGGCACAGGCGGCGTGTCCGCGGCCCCCCCGTCTCTATAGCGACTTCCCGCGAGACTTCGCCTTCCTCCTCCTCCTCCTCCTCCTCCTCCTCCTCCTCCTTCCTCCCTCCTCCTCCTCCTCTTCCCTCCCTCCCGCCCCCCCGCCACCTCACGGGCCCGGGCGGGCCGTGACAGACCAGGTGACGCGGCCCCCCGCGCCGCCCGTTCATTAGCGCCGACTGAAAACCCCACTCCATTTTTATTATTATCACTTTTTTTTTTTTAATTAATTATTATTATATTGTACTCGTAAAAGCCCCGTCCGCTCGGCCCAGCCGTCCCGCCGCACGCCCAGGCGCCGCCCACTGACCTACTTCCAAAACCCGACCGACCCCCCCCGGCCCCTTTGCACGGGGAGCGGCTGAGGCGCCTCAACCACCGCCTATCGCGCCTCAACCTCCCTCGTTAAAAAGCCGTAAAAAAATAAAATAAAATAAAATAAAAAAAACACCCTAAAAACGGCCCCGAGCGCGGTGAGGCGCCAAGATGGCGCCCGGCGGGGCTTTTTTTTTTTTTTTTTTTTTTCCTTTTTTTTTTTTCCCTCCTTTCAAACGCGCGGCGGGCCGGCCCCCGCCCCTCCCAGCGTGCCCCGCGCCTTTCTAACGAATTTCGGTTCGAGTTCGCCGTTTGGGCGCCATTTTCGAGTGTGGCAGCCGCCGAGCCGCCGCGGCCAGCCCGGCCCGCAGCCCCGCTGCCGCTCCGAGCCGCCCCGGACGGGGAGCCGGCGGCCGGTCCCCGGGGCAGGGGGACGCGGGGAGCTTCCTGAGGAGGAGGCGTCCCTGAGGAAGGCGAGCGGCGGGGGTCGCTGAGGCGGTGAGGAGAGCGGCCGGGAGCGGGGGCGGCGGGCGCTGCCCTCAAAGCCCTGAGGGGCGGCGGAGCCCCCCTGGCTGCGAGGGGCTCGGTGCCCGGCCCCGCTGCGTGAGGGGTTTTGGGGGGAGAGGTGGCAGCGGGCTGTCCGCAGCCCCGGGGGTAGGGGAGGCAGCGCTCCCCCTGCGCCCTAGGGACCGGCGGGGGGAGCGGGGTGCCGAGCCCCGGGGTGCGGAGGCCGGGCTTTGATCCGCTTATAAAGCGGGGACCTTCCCGCAGCCAGCTCCGCTGCTCCTCCGTGCCCCGAGCCCGAGGGCTAAGCCGCTTGAAAAGCCCGCGGCGGGGCTGCAGCCGCGTCCCTCAGGGCGAGGGGCGGCTTTAAAGGCTCCGAGCTGCTCGCTGACACCGGCTCTCGGCCTCGGAGCCGTGAGGGAGCCTCTCTGCCCGGCTCCTTCTCGCTCTGCCCGGGGCAGGGGGTCGCCGAGAGATGCTTTTAACCCGCACCTCGGGGCTGGCCTGAGGTGGGGGGGGGGGACTGGGCACGGGCTTGGGAAGTTCGTGAGGGAGCCGGCGGCCGCTTCATCGCGGTTTGAAGGCTGAGGTGAGGGATCGGGCTGGTCCCTCCTGGTGAAGGCTGTGCGGCTTGGAAGGGGCCGATAAGGTAGATGGGTCCGTATTGCGCCATTCCGCTTGAGCGGAACGGTTTTTTGAGGAAAAAAATAAGTAAATCTGGTGCTCTGAGAGCTCTAATTGTCTGAGACAGCCATTGCGGAACACTTCTGAACCGGGGCACTGACTCAAATTGCCTTAAAATGAGATCTCTCGCTCGTTTCCCCCCCTCCCCCATTGTCCCAAATGAAGGGCTCTCATGAGAGTGTGGGCTGGGGGTAGGTCTGAAAACGTCAAATGATTGGCACCAATTGTAAGATGACTTTCTAACCACGTCAGTTTTTTATCTTGTGAGAAGTAAACTTTCTCATGTCTGTTTTTTTCTGCAAAGTAACTTCGCCACTTGCTGCGATTTAAACTCTTTGGGGAGAGTTTCGCTCCCGCGGCCGTCTTTCTTCGCATCGGTTGTTTTCTATTTCTACTTTTTTTGGGGAGCTGTGCTTAAGTGCCAGCTGATGGACTTTCGTACCGCTTCCTTCTTGATCAGATAACGTGAACATCAGAACTAGATGAAGGTATTTCGTCTTGCTTTCTCTGTTAAATGCTGAATGCTAGCAGTAGAGGCTGTTATATCTCGTGAAACGAGCGTATTGATTTAAACCGCTTAAGAGCCAAGCGTTTGCTATAATTACACGGCTCTTTTTGTTTGTGTACACGCATACAGCCAGCATGGAGTGTTGAAAGTAAAGCGGGTGTCAGGTCTGAAAGGTGTATGTGAAGAGCGCTTCCAGGAGAGGGGAGACATATGGCTTTTCAGTTTGTTTTGCAAATGCGTCTTTAACTCTTTGGCCCCCAGCATCACGGTTGCTTTCTCTGAGCGTGCTAACTCCACTGAACATGGCCGTGTGAGTTTTCAGTAGGTAGATTCGTACTGTTTCTGCAGATTAGGGTGGGTCCGTTGTTTTTTGGGGTGATGGATGATATGTTTGCGAGGCTCAGCCTTTGTTTTCGTTTCGAATTTGGATTTTTGCCTTCAAAATACATCTAGTCTTTAGTTTCCACGATAGTCAAACATCTGGATTAACACATAGGTATATTCCTTAGGGGATTGTAGTTCAACGCGTAGATCACAGGGTTTTCTTGTTTATGTCAGAAAAGGAGGTAGATCCCTTCAGTAGTTTGATTGCTTGGAGTTGGAGGGGAGCAGCCAACAGATAACCATGGCAAGCAAGAGCACCAAAACATCCACAGCAGCCCATCAGAAGGGCAGGAAGCCTTTAGAGGATTCCGCCAGTGACATGGAAGTGGAAAAACAAGGAGGCAGACAGCTTGGTGAAGTACGACCACAAGGTAGGTCTGAATTTTGTGGTTCCGATGGCATGTAAACTAGACGATAGTGCATGTTTAGCAACAATGCTCAGTTGAATTTACTGATTATGCCAGATGGGGATTCACTCCTTTCTCGTCTAGAAAGGAATATTGAAAGCCTTGACTCCTGGCAAGTTTAAACTGCTTTTAAAGTGGTAAAGAGGGTTTGCAAAGAGTTAAAGTGTTTGGACCAGTGACACAGTACAAGTGCAAAAGCAATTTTGTAGGTTTTCTCCTAATAAAGCCTATTTCGTATTCCTGTTCTATAACATTGTACTTAAGATTATGATACAACAGCAGGATTTTTCAAATTTATATGCAGCCAATGGTATGGGTTTTCTTGGAATGGAATAAATGTCAAGTTTATTTACTTAACTCTTAAAATGATTTGACTTTCTTTTTCATGAACCAGTGTGTTTTCTTGTGTTCCTTGAGGTTTTTGTTGAAAATGTCTGGAAAAACAGCAGCGTGTGTCTTTTTCGGTAGCCAGATAGGCAGTTATTAAAGCAAAGGTATTTGACAAATGGATTGATATGTTGAAATTGGTGGCAAAAACTGCTGTCTATTTGAAGAAAAAGTTGCTAGTAACTGTTGAAAAGCTGCTTTGCTTACAACTAGCAGATATCCAGGGGGCCAGTTTGTTTTCGTAACAAACTTCCTGTCTTTGCAGAGTAGTTGTGCTGTCATTACAGCTTTCAGAGCATTGTGCAGCGATCCCCAAATCTTGCAGAGTGACTTGCGAGCACGCTTGAAATGTGGCTTTGCACTTATTAATTAGAAAGACTTTGCCTGTTTCAGATTTGTAGGCTTATTGTGACGGTTGTAGCAACTGTAATTACAGAGTGCCTATTAAAGTGTGTTAGAATAAGAATTACATAATGAAAGAACAAACCCACTAGTGAATCGATGGGACATCTTAAGTACCTCTTTTTAAAGATTCAGTTCATTGGAAGGAGGATTTTAATACCACTTAGCTTATTTTAATAATTGCACTCAAATGTACAGGTCTGGTTAATATGGAAACGATGTTTGCTTATCGAATTGAACACTTTACAAGGTGTCTAGTCATTGAGAGCTTATAGTCTTAATTTTCTTTCTGCTTATTTTGGATGGTTTTTAGCAGTCTCAGATGAGGTGCTTGAAAATCGAAGTTTAGAAGAGATTTTGGGTAGCATCCCTCCTCCCCCACCTCCAGCAATGACCAATGAACCTGGTGCTCCTCGTCTCATGATAACTCATATTGTAAACCACAACTTCAAATCCTATGCAGGGGAGCAAACTTTGGGACCTTTTCATAAGGTATCTTTCTTTTACCTTAATCATTTCCTAAATGAAGGTAAGACTTCACTGTGCTGGTATTCCTTCCTGTATTTTCACATAACCTTACCTCAGAAAAACTGAAGAATATTTAGGTTTTAGAATTGCTTCTAGGGTGATATTCTCTATTTTAGTTGTTGGACAGAAGAGAAAACAGTTAAGTGCAACTTTCTGATAATGTACAATTTTAATTTGTCAGTAAACCTTAAAAAAGCACACTTTTCTCTTTATTTCGTTTACTGGGGAATTTTTAGGGGTAAGTCTGAAGAATGAGAATATTTTTTAGTGCCCACAAGAGACTTACGTGGCTAATCATGAAACTTTCCTTGCGAACATGCTTGCTAAGTGCAGTATCGTTTTGAGTTAACAAGTTAAAATTTAGAAAGCTGAGCTGAGTTGAGGTGTTTTTTTTCTTAAATAAATTGTACTGCTCTACCTTTGGCAGTGAAGATTAAGCTATCAAATAATCTGCAGTTTTCTTCACTAGAAATAGTTGTTTTAAACTATTCACAAATGAAGTAGATGATGTTACACTGGCCAGGATCTATTTCCCTTTGACTGTCACTTTTTTTTCTTTTACTATGCAGCGTTTTTCATGTATTATTGGGCCAAATGGCAGTGGAAAATCCAATATCATTGATGCAATGCTTTTTGTGTTTGGGTATCGAGCACAAAAAATCAGATCCAAAAAACTCTCTGTGCTGATCCATAGTTCTGATGAGCATATGGACATCCAGAGTTGTTCTGTGGAAGTCCACTTCCAAAAGATCGTTGACAAGGTATGTATTCCTCTATTCAGAGCAAGGGAGACTTATTTTCTTTAAGGATTTGACGGCTTTAATAATTGATTAGTCTGAGCTGGGGAAAACTTCATAGCATAATTAGTTTACCATTGGGATGTAAAACATCAATTCAAAGTTTAGAATTAGCTTAAAAATCCTCTATCGAGTAGTGCACTTCTTAAAATATTAATAGGAGCTCTTCTCTTTTTTTTTTCTGCAACACTAATATCTGGAACATGTTCATTTTAAAGCTACTTAGAAATATGTGATAGTCATTTTAAGAAATCGTTTTAGAGTTGTCATTTCTTTTACCTCAAGTAAATAAAGCTTTTTTCTGAAATTAACAACACCTCTAAAAATTTTTAAGTCTACATTTGGACATGTTGCATATTCTTAAGCTTATATTATAAGCATATAGATTAAGAGATAAAACCCTTTTAAGCAAAACTTTTCAAACCAATTGAAAGTATTTTAGAAAATTTAGAAAATGTAAAATTAATCTGAAACTCTTATTTACACTTCATATACTATAAACGTGCCTGCAATTTTAAAATAGATTTTTCGTAAAAAAAATTCTACACTTCACACCCTATGAGTAAACACTTCTGAACCTGATATTTTGTTTGAATGAAATAGAAAGTGTTGACAATTTAAAAAATATTTATTTTGTTTGCCACTTCACAAATTGGTTAAAAACTTCTGTACAATTTTGTTGACAATTGTCTGTTGCAGTTACAGTGCAAACAATTTATTTTACTTGATTTTAATTTAATTTTTGTGGACACTTAGTCTGGCTGAAGTATCATCTTGAGTTTGAGGTTAGTCAATATAGTGGGAAATGTACATTGAAGTTTCAAAACTTGTGGCAATAAGATGACAATATATACAGTCTTTAAAGGAACTGTTTTAAAACAGAATTTTTCTTTGACTTGATCTACATTTACACATCTTTTGCTTCTGTCTGTAAGAGCCAGATTCAATAATTATTTATTCTTATTTTTGACTTGACTTTGTTAACATCTAGAAGCTAAATTTATGATGTTAAAAACTTCTGAATGCATTATATACAAATTTCATTATGCTCTTGGGGCTTAATCTGGGAAAGTGGCAGGGCGATTTTAGTCTATACAAGAAGCATGCAACAATTTGAACTTTTTAAAAGTATAGTACCAGCTTTACTGTAGCTGCTGCTTTTTAGGTAAGTTCTTTTGAAGCTGATGATATCATATTTATCACATCTCTAATGTTTTGCTTTTTTGTCTTCTACAGTTTCTCTTTAGAGCTCCTCAGCTAAGAGTAACTTCTTTTCCTAGCACTATAAAAGAGCTTAAATGTAGACGGTGGCAAGTCATTCAAGACTTCCTAAACTAAAATTAAAAGGGCAGAATATCAAAGGCACTTTAGAGTTGAAGTAGGCTGTTTCTTTTGTGATGTGAAGCAGTGGTAAAGAGAATAATTTACGTATTTTCAAAGCAATAGCTTCTGTTGGAGATGGGAAAGGCATAATATGAGGGCCATGCTGTTTAAACAATTTGGGGTATTTTTGTCCAGTTCTCAAGATATTTTTTTGAGGTATATATCTTTAAGGCAGTTCCCACTTCTATTGGACCCCAGAGTGCAGTAAGCCTAAGCCTTAACATGATAAAATTTCTGTGCTTAATTGTGAAATATGAGGTAAACCTGTGATATACTAATTGTTCTTTTGGCATTGTTTTTCCTCAAAACAGGAAGGAGATGATTATGAAGTCATTCCTAACAGCAATTTTTGTGTATCTAGAACTGCCTATAGAGATAATTCTTCTGTCTATCACATTAATGGAAAGAAGTCAACATTCAAAGATGTTGGTATTCTTCTTCGAAGTCATGGAATTGATCTGGACCATAACAGATTCTTGATTTTACAGGTTGGTGCATGAATAAAAACAATTTTAAGCAAAACTGTATTTCCGGTTACAGTTACCAAAATACCGTTTAGGATTTGAGTCTTATATTTGAGGCCTTAAAGTACTCTAGCAGCACATCATGGTTTGCATGCTCTAATAAAGATGCGAATCATTATTTGCTGCTTTAGAAATTTAAGGAAGAGAACCAGTTGAAGATGCTAACATAAATTTTTCTGTTAATGAATTTGTGTTCCTGACATGTGGATGAATAGAAGAGTTGTCATACTTGTTCCGCCCTAGCAGCACGTAAATATTGGTGTAGTAAAATAAACCTTAAACCCCAATATTATTGTGCTGCTTAAGCGTGGCAGAGATTCAGCAACTTGTCTATACTTTAGATAAAAGTGCATCAATATGAACTTAAATCTTAATGATTCTACTGTTAAGTTACGTACAGTTCTTATATTATAGGCATGGTTTTACTGTGGAAGCATGTATATAAAAATTAATTGCTTAAAAAATCGACTACAAGAAAAAAGCACATGAAGTGTACTTTTTATTTACATTTATTTACCAACTCCAGGGTACTCAAAGAAGAGCAGCTTTATAGCCAATTCAAGATATGTTTTAAAAACTACAGTTTACAACACATACTGTAAAAATAATAGAATTTATCAACATAACTTATATTTGCATTTGGGTTTAACATTATAAGGTTCGCTGGCATATGTTTGCTGTTTAAAAGACAGGCTGAAGAGAAACGCAGTAATTTTTCTTGTGCTTAAATAATCTAGAATTTTGCTAGTGCTAAAGAACTACTTAAAATTGGGTTATAATACTTCATGGAAATTTTTAAATAGTCAACTGAGTAAATATATGTGCAATTACCTGTAATTATTTCACTACTAAGTCCCAAATCTACTCTGAAGGATCATGGCCTAGAAAATTAATGAACAGCGGAAGCCTCCCAAGATCTGAAATTTTCAATAGAGATTATTTTAGGCCTGTTTTTGTCAAAGGAGCTTCCAGTTCCCCTCTATCAAAAAAAAAAAAGTTCTCTTTGCTTCACTTCCTCAAGTCTTCTTGTGCCGTCCTTTTTTACAGTTACACCCACAAAAAGAGGATATGTCTGTTGTGAAGTCTCCATGCCAATTAATTATTCCATCCAACACCTTACTCCTATTTTCTGTTTTAACTTGGAGGGAGAAGTACCTCCAACCAAACAACTGGTAGTATACACTTTTTTCTCTCTATAGCTGTTCTTCAGAATTATCATCACAGGAAAATTTCTAACAGGGAGAGACTGCAGTGAAAGATTAAACTTTGGTAGAAATTATGGTGCAGAAGTATCTAAAGCTTGTTGTTGGAGAGCATGCCCTTCCTCTATTGGGAGGGGAAGGAAGCATTTTAGAGGGAGTTTTGCTAAACAGCTTTTCTTTTTAAATGTATTTTTTTTACCTAATTTGATTTTTCTTCTCCCACAATCATTTCCCAGGAATTTACCAATGGGAGGAACATATCTACTCCTAAAAGCTTGAGTTTCATGTTTTTCATGTGTATAATGGAAAATCAGGGGAAGTATAATCAATATTAAGACATCAAGAGATGGTTCCAACCATGTTTTTCATTCCACTGAACTTTGTGGATAATGTGTTACAATGAACTGCAGAGGAATCCCCATAGATATTTTTTGTTTCTTAGTGTCACTGAGGCAAGGGCCTTTTTCTTTTCATGTAAGTTTGTGTCATTTTTGTTTTTAAGTGAAGTCTGTGGATTGGGCCATACAGAGTTGAGTACTTTCCATTTGGGAAATGCGGCGGTGTTTGCCACATAATGACAGCAGAACTTGAAAACCCAAACACTGAAAATTATAATTAGAAGTAAATGACACCATGTCAGAAAGCTAAGGCTACATACTACTGTGACAAGCATTGCCCATTTTTCCCTAATGTTTTTCAAATTAAGTTTGAAGAATAAGTGACAGTTCTATTATGCTTTTGCTTCTCTCATGTTATAGTTCAGTTAGAATGGCCTGGTTTAGTTCAATATCAAGTCAGAAAAATTTCCCATTAAAATAAATCACATCTCTTTGATTTCTGACTGTCAATAGGGTGTAATTAAAATATTTCACTTTTAATAGAGGTTTTGGGAAAAAATGTTAGTTAAGCAGTTGTCAAATGCTATTTTCAATCTGTTACAGAGTATTCAGTAATACTAAAGGAAAAGTTGTTAAAGAACAGGTTATACAAATAGTAACAAACACTTCTAGTTACTTTATTAGTGTCCTGCTAGCATTTTTAGCATTACTCAATAGCAAATATGTGTTCCAGAAGACTCTCTTTTTTTTGTTTGTTTCTTTACCCACCCCCATTTTACAGTCTTTCTCTGACATAGCAGATTTTGGTGCTTTTTAGGATAAAGTTTGAAAGCTTAGGCCAGATCTTTTTTATTATTTTATTTATTTATTTTAAATGTTGGGTAAGGCAGGATATGGGTACTTTTGATGTTGTACTGAAAATATTAAAATCAAACTGATGACTTCTGAGTAACATTGCAAAAAACACCTGTGTAAAAAACAGAATATATAACACTAATTGAGCAGTTCTATAAATATTATAAGTTCTGTGCCTGAACTAGCTAATTAGAAAAATCTTATTTAAAAATCTATGTATATTTTTGGTTACAATGAGATGTTGCCAACATTTAACAGAAATTTGTTGCTTGTGATCTTTAGGTTCCAACGCTTGCATATCTTATATTTTTTTAATAAATTGCTGTATGCTGTTTAGCACTTTGGGAACAGAAAACTGTTCAGTGCACCATTAATGAGCTTGCCACAGTCTGAAACTGCAACAGAAAAAAAATGCTTCTTGTCACTTTTTTTTGAAAGTATGCTGAGCACTGCGGTAATATCTATCATCTAGCTGCTATTTTTTCTCTCTTCCACACTTAATACCCCAGCTTCAGTAACTTGTATATCTCTAAAGAATAACAAACAAAATCATAAGTCTTTTAGCTTTTCTTGAATGCTTGGAACATCAGTGTGCAGAAAACTGTGGGTTCTGTGCACTAACCGGGTTGGGCAAAGCTCAGAAGGTAAGTGTGTTTGCTGTTGCTCAATAGTGACTCCTCCAGCAGGTTAATCTTGAGGCCAGACAGAAATCTCAGCCTCTTTATCATGGCTGGCTTGTCTCTCCAGAATTATTAAATAACTAGGGAGAACTTGAAGGAATGTCAGTTAAGGACATCCGTGGGGTAGGCACGTCTGGGGAGTAAAACAAGCTGTGGACAGTAACTGTTAACACCTGCTGAAATGGGCTTTTGATATATTTCAAGGTAAGAGAAGTACAGTTAATATAAACTTTTTAAAAAGAAAGTGGATTTTCATAACCAACGCCTACGGAGCGGCTTTGCAGATGAATATTGTGGAAATAGTAAATATTGCAAGATTTTGAATTGCTTTCGTGCTAAATAAAGGACTTCTATGAATTGAAATCAATTTACTTTAGACCTTTATCTCTTTCAAACTGAAATGTTTTAAGTAATTCTTTACTAATTAGTGTCACATGTTTTTGATAGACAATTAAAATACTCCCATGTAATCTTAAGCAAGTATAAACAGCTACAGTGATTTTTATATGCTTTTTTTTAACTGATTGGAACAGCGTTTTTAATGTACTAATAAGTCTTATCCTATGGCAAGTTTGTGTTGCCAGAAAGGAAGTTTAGTCAAGTTTTTCACCTGCTGCTTTGTGGAAATAACGTAGGAGTCGCTCTTCCAGTGTATTTGAGAGGAAATGAGGGGGAGCAGATTTTCTTTTCGTCTTGAGATAAGCCAGAAGTTCCCAATTGTTGAGGTCTGCTTTCCTAATGAGGCACACCAACACTTGAGCTAAAGCATCTAAGGCAAGCACAAGCTGAAAAGCTCTACTGGGATTATAAATGGACATCTATGCTGCCAAAGTTGGTGGTGAAGAGAAGTTTGTTCTGGAGAGGTCAAGGACAGTTCAGCTGAAGTGGTAGGGAGAATTAAAACAAGTATGATAATCAAATGAAAACAGGTATTTTTGAATAAGATGTTATGTAAAAATAGAAGCTTCACACTTGATGCATAGAGTACAGAAGTAATTTCACTGCTTAAATATTAAGCTTTGTCCTGATGTGAATACAGAGCAGTACAAGATACGCTGATACTTCTATACTTGCAATTTCAAAATGAATTCTCTTGGTATCAGAAAACTTGTTGCTAGTTTACATGATTTTTATTTTGCAAATTCCGAATGAACACTGTAACCAATGTTTATTAAACTTTTTTTTGGAAAAATAGGGAAAAATGGAAAGAGGACGCGAAAATGCGCTTTCTTGGTGTTATTGAGTGATCAGTTAGGTAGTTTAGTTAGAATGTACCAATAATCTTAAAACAGTCAAACACTGTACGCTGAATTTGCAATAGCTGACTTAGATTCCAAAGTGACTCTAGACTTGCACTCAATTTGTATTCTTGTATTGAATACAACAATGTCCTTAAGAAAGCTTCTAAAATTAGACGGACGTGCAAACAGCTTGACAAAGGCTACTTTTAAATTATTTCCAGAATGCAGAATAGTACTTTCGTGCAGACAACTGAACGCTGTATAACAGGCTAATTCTAAGTTTTTCCTCCATCTTTGGACAGTAGTGGCATTGTAGATTTGTGTACTTTATTACTTCTTTCCCTTCCTTGATTTCCCACCTAGTTCATAACACTTTCCTTGGATGGCAGAAAACAAAGTTGAATATTTGATACGTAGTCTTCTGCTTATTTGTCATCTGGTAAAATTGAAGGACAGTAATGAGAGATGACTTCAAGCATTAAGTAACAGCAGCAATAACACAGAATTGGAAGAAAGTGTTGTGGCTTACAAGAGGAACTGTGCTACAAATTTCCAGGAGAAGAATAAGCTTGCAGAAATTAGTTATCTATGTACGTCATTTCAAAGGCTCAGTGTTGCGTAGGACTAGAATTCATAGTCAAAACTTTACATGGAGAGTGGAGTATGGGCACACTGTCAAAGTTGAGTCAAATTGAAATGACCACTGTGGAAGACTTGAGGTACGCAAATTTAGCACTTGGTTTTTGACACTTCATACCGTATTCTTGCTTAAAAAGTGAGATATGTCATTTTGATAAAGTGAAAAATAAAGTTGTGTGAGCACTGTCATGCGAGTAAAACATAAAAAACGGGAAAGGGGTTGAAAACAGTGCAAGTAGCATACAGGGAAATGGGAAGACTCATCTCGCATTGCAACTTAGTGGCTCATATTACGTAAGATAAAAGTGCAATCAGGGCACCTTTGTTATCAAGGAACTGCATAAAATACACTGGAAAGAACTTCGTGAGACAGCCTGTGTCAGAGAAACTGAGAATTAATCAACTTCCAAGCTAGCACTTACCAAGTGATACAAGTTGATACTCATTACTGCTTTTCATCTAATTTTGTTCCTGACTGCAGTAGTTCTGAGTTGTCAATTAATCCTGTAGAACTGGAGCTGCACAACAGAAGAGCCCACACCCTAGTAGCAGCAGTTAGTGTTAGTCCTACTTCTGATGTCAGTGTTAAGTGGGTTAGAATAGAAGACAAAGGATGGAAAAACAGTAACTGGAATATACTGTAAGTAGTCTTTGTAGAAATATGGCTCTTATAGTAAACATTCTAGATGTTCTAATGTGGCTTCTCCTTCAAGCAAATCCCTGATGTTACTGGTTTTGTTCCGCTGGCTGCATGAGCCATTGCTGTTCGTTATGCTGGTGATGCTAAGAAGTTGCACGTGCTGAATTTTCAACTCTTGTAGCTCACTGATGAAATACTTAGAAAATCTCTTGTCCACATTCCCCTTGCCTGGGAGAAATGTTTTAAGGGAGAAACGGAAATAACCTGTGTTCTGTGAAGTAAGATTCAAAATTCTAAGCTTTAATATTATTTTAAGAGAACTTTGTCTTTTGCCAGATCGCTTCTGTCTAGCATTCCACGTTAAAAAGTTAAGAAGGGAAATCAAGTTATGACATTGATCACATGCTTTTCTTCAGTAGGAGAAACAATGACAGATTCAGACTACTGCTGCTATAATCCACTACAAAACTTTGAATGAGAGTTGGTTGTTGTAACTGCAAGTACTATTTTCTCAGCATTCTGGATGTGCAGGCTACAAGTCCACTATTTGCTTCAGTTTGGTGCTTAAGGGACAAGTTCTGTTGACTACCTGTTGCATAATAAAGACAATTCTATTGTTTCTAAGCTTAATGTGGTATGAATTTTCCTCCTGACTTGAATAGCCCTTTTTTGGGGGGGGGAACAAATATACTTGTTTAAACCATTTTCCTCTAAAATTCAATGTGCTTACCTTGAATCTTACGCATGCATATATAATACACTGTCACAAGCATCACAGGACCATTAATCTTTTGTTGCTTGACAAAGGTAAATGCAATAATGGTCTTGACTACTGTCTAGATTTCTGCATCACTTAAGTCAGTGGGATAAATGAAGCAGAATTGGTTATTACCAGAAAGTTGCAAACTGTAATTCACTTAATCAGTTAGTTTAATAACCAAATTAAATATACCTACTGATAGTATTGAAGAAGTTGCAAGATTATTATAATTGTGCTGCAACAGGTGTTAGATTCTGGATTACGGTGTAGTCTACAGATACTCATCACTCCAAGATTTTGGGCTCACTAACAAAACTTCATTTTTGTGGGTCTTTTAAGGAGCCTTAAAAGCTAGTACCTTATCAAGGATGTGCCACTATTACAGTGAAACCAATACAATGTTGTTCTGAACGTTAAAAAAGTGATTGCCTTAAAACTACCACTGGCTATAGCCACAGTTGTCATATTTAAAATTTTGTGAAACAAAATTACCTGTTTTGAACATAACACTAGTCAATAGATTTCAGTCTTTAAATATTTTAGCACTTTGGTCACAAGGCAGGAGTTAGCAATTGGACAGACCACAGTAGCTAGGTTTATTTTATTTTTCTTTACTCCAAACAGTGATAGCAAGATAATTCTGAAACAGCTGTCCCGTTTATTGATGCAGCACCACAGCTAGGTAGATTGGACACCCAGGTTTAGGGAGTTAAATCTGACTGCTGAAACTTCAGGGAACTTAGTATGGGAGGAAAAATACCTAGGCTGTTACAGGAGGTGCTCCCTATTTGCAGTGGTCATCTTTTGTACAGTTTGAAGAAGGTGGCTTTGCTGCTGCCCGGTGCCTCAAAGGTGGGGAAAATATAAACAAAAAGAAAAGCTGTATAAAGAATTTATCTAACTTACTCGTATCATGGAAATATGTGATTTTTTTTTTCTTTTTTAAGCCTGGCTTCAATATACAAAGCATGTTAAAGTTCCATAAAGGATTCAAGAGCCTTCTTCTGTGTTCTACTTGAACAGTTCAAGTGCAAAAATGAGGCAAATAGAATGTCCTGCTCTCTAAGATAGTGCCTCGCTTGGTCTCAGTGATGTATCAAAACATGAGAGGTTTTTCCAACATAAAGTATTGCATCCTGGAGGTAGTATTTTCTCTAAAACTTTCTAATGAGTATGGCTGAATATAAATTTCAATTCAGTTAAGTGTTACACTACTGTAACTGTAGTAGTTACACTACACTAGTGTAAAGCAAACAAACAAAAAAAGACCCTGTCCCAGAAACTTCTCAAAAGAAAACAACCACAGAACTGCCCAGTACTCAACCCAGAATTCTGTTCACGTTTGTCTACTGGATGGCAAACTACAAAATATTCCAAAACATGTTTTATTTTGTCCATGCTTCACCATGCTTCTGAAGTGTTGATGTGTGGGTTTTAACACCCAGATGTTAGTCTAATTTGTTAGATTGTATAGGACCATGCTAATTTATCTTAAGTTATTCAGCACTTTGTTTCACAGCTTCAGACTATGGCATAAGAAAATGACAACCCCAGATCCTGGAAAAAATATTTTTACCTATTTCCTGCTATAATTCTTCAGTGGATGTCTTAGCAAAGTAGATGTCATGCATGCTGCATTAACGGTTTAGTTGACAAAACTTTGTGTTGCAAGACACTGCCTTTAAAAGTTATTTTTCACAACTTTTCATGGATGAGGAGGCAGTAATTGGTAAGCAGGCATCTTTCTCTGTAGGCTCTCCAGAAACCACTAGTCATAACGCAGATAAATTTTCACAACAAAGAAAGGTATTGTTTCATCCTTCATGAGAAGTTTTAAGACTGCTTTCAGCAATCTTTCAAATTAAAAGACTTACTAGTTTCATACCACAATTTCAAAGGGGAATCTGAGAGCTTTATTCTGAACCTCCTTAATCCCAGCATTACGACAGATGGAACTACTTCTGTCTGTACACAGTGCAAAATAACAACCTCTTCAATTTATCACCATTTGGAGCTGGATAACGTCAGTATTAGGATTAGTACGTTACAGCCACTGGTCAGACTTAGTAGCTTTAGGACTAGAGTTTCAATTCACAGGCTCTACTCTCAGTCTAAAGGGAGGTTGCAGGAACATGATGCTACTGTCTGCCAAAATCAACAAGCTAGGAGTTATCTGCAAAAGTGAAAAAACTCTGATTTCAGGACTGGTGATAAGAGTTGAAGAAAGGCAGCTTAATGAATGGGTCGGAGCAGTTTGACTTTGCTTAAAATTCAAATTTTTATTTGGATAAACTCTGGGTAAGCTGATTTAAAGCTTTCTGCTCTGCGGAATTAGTTGTTTTAAGAACTGAATGTATGATTTTAGAGAAAACAGAGGTAGTAGTTCTAAGAAATTAGGTGATGGAGAGTTTAGGCATTTTATTGTCCCACCTTTTGAGGGCTACGTGGCAGGTGAAATTCTTGCCCTGCACAAATTGGTTTTAGAAAGGTACATACAGCAGCAGAGTGACTTCTTAAGCAGGCTGCCTGTACTATCTGAGATGTGCTTGCCCTGATGAGAATTTTAGTCTAACATGCATACAGAAGAGTGCATGCAGTGTGAAAACTGAAAATTAATGGATTCAGCCTATAGTAGATATCTTACAGTGAATGTATAGCGTTCCCCAATCACTCAAAGGATGCAAGTTTAACTTCTGCTGAAATGCACAGAACTCAAAATAGACAGACCGCTGACTTGGCAGCCTGATAACTAAATAGCGATAGATCACAGTGATTTTGGCACCTCTTCTGGCAGTTCAGCAGACATCTTTATGGGTACCCACCCACCGTGTCCTCGTGGGCTTGAACTTGACAGGCAGAGCAAGTCCAGGCTCTCCTGTCTAGGGTATTTACTGGAGCTTCTCCACCCTTTGCTGACCCCCTCAGTGTCCTTACCCGAGGCGTTGGTTTCAAATGGTTCATTTGAAACTCTTATGTTGGTTTTTGAAGGCTTTTACAGTTTACTTGCCTTAAAGTTTTTTCTCTGTAATATTACAATAGAAATTTGCACTTAGAAAGTATCTTAAACATCGTGGCAGTGAAATAATTCAGCTGTGCAAGGGAAGGCAGAATCTTCTATTTCAAAATTCCTTGAAGTTACTCCGTGTGATTTTGACTAGAGGAAATGGCTTTCAAGTGAGAAAGGTTCTTGCTTTTTAAAATATATATAATTTGGTAGCCATCTGTCACATGAGTTTTCTGATTGTTTGCCACAGCTGTCAGAAATTTTTTACACTGATTGACTTGTGTTCTCCATCAAAATGCACCAATAACTGTTTTCTGATAACTAATCTGAGACGTTCTATGGAAACTGTTCTTTATGTTTATTAGGCAGTGTCTGAGTTGACCACTTCTGTCACTAGTAGTGTGCCAGCATCCCAATAATTTCAGTCTGTCACAATGCAGAAACTGAGAAATTTAGTTTGTACTTCCATTTAGAAATTTTGCACCGAATGTGCAGCCTTCTCAAAATGTTAATCGGATATTTGGTGGGTTTTCATACTTTTCATACATACTTGTATATATGTATTTCATGTGTATAAATGTTTCATTCTATATTTCATATAAAAAAGGATGTTTTGTCCTCTGTTAGCTGTTTGTCAGCGTCACCAATTTCTTAATGTTAACATCCATTTTGATTGTCTCCTCAAATAGAGGATTAACTTTTTTTGCACATTGCTCCCTCTCCCCTAGTGAATTCATGCCTGCAAGCGAGAGGAAGGTGGCTGAGGCAAATAGGTAATGTGATTTCCTGGTGGTCAGTTTTGCGACTTCTCAAGTGTAGGTGTGACAGCTACATTATGAAAACACGCTTGGGCGTGCTTTTCAACAAATGTCTGCCTGCTGTCTTCTTAGTTTCACTTTCAGAAATGCTGTCCGTGTTTTGAAAGATCTTCTACTAGATAAATGAACGGCGATATATTTTTGATACAGTGCAGATAATAGTGGATCAAGTGTTTAAAAAATTAGAGAACAGTTAAATTGACTGTATCAAGTTTTAACAGAATGCAAAGCTGCAAAACATTTTCTTCTGTTGCTCATTGTCATGACTACTTGCAAGAAGATCAGGTACAACTTTTTCAGTCTCCTTTATCAATGCTAATAACTGGATACCTTTTGATTTCTTAGCGTGCTAACTATAGGGATAGCCTAAACTGATTTCTTAACAGAAAACCTGGTGAGTAATTTAAATATTAAATAATACTTCATAGTCTTAGGGTTCAGTTATCATATAAGTAGTCCAATTGTTTTCACTTTTACCCTTCATAAGAAAAGAATTTAAAAATGTAAGTACCTAGTACTATCTGCATGTCTTTACATAAGATCTGAACGCTATGTAATTCTAAACTTGTTGCCTTTTTTAAGGCAGAGGAGTTGCATATAAAATTGGCACTACTCAGCCCAACAAGTTCAGTTTGTGTTTATCATCTTCTCACCAGTACCCAATTCACTTCAACTTCTCAAAACTTTGTTGTATCGATTTCCTAAACTTTACACACGGGTAAGGTTGTATTCCTCGTTATGTGGTGATGTATTTATTCACCATGTAGACCACCAAAACTCTGATTTCTTAATTTATGAGATTAGACTCAGATACAGTAGGGTTAAGCTTCATTACTAATGTGCTATATCATTAAGCATGTTGTACTGTATTCAGTTATATTTAGTGAGCTGTGGAGAACCCTCACAACTACGTTATCTTTCTTAGATATTCATGATTTAAAGAGGGTTAATTATACTTATTAAAAGCCATGTTATGAAAAAATGTTGCTTTATGTTCCATGCTTGTCCACTTAGAGTAAAATACAATTGCTCTGCTTGTGTTAAATCCAGCATCATTTTGTGGTTTGTGCCCAGTTTAAAAAGAGAGGAGGGGGGAATAGAAGAGGAAAGCAAGTGCAAAGTCAAACTGCAGCACCTACCTTGAGGGTGTATAACATGGAAGATGGATTTTCAGTGACAATTTTTTCTTGGATGTAAACAGAGGAATCAATTACAATGCAGGAAGAAACAGTATGGAGATTTATGTGACAATTCTGCAGAAATCTGGGAGGTTACAATGAGTGCCCTATCCATGAGCAACATGGCACTGACACGTGGTTTTGGTAGAGAAATCATACTTATGTTGGAAGGAAACAAATGTAGTTGGAGTTGTACATAATGCAGCTGCAATTATTAGGAAACTAATTGCTTGCCTTTTTAATACCCATAAGAAGTAAAAAGTGAGATTTTTGTGTCTTGGCAAACCTATTCACTCTTCTTATAAACAGTAATTATCAAAAAATAATAGCTTAGGTGCATTTAACTTCTAGAATTTTAAAATAAATTAAAAAAATAACACTTTGGCTTCTGTGTTTTAGTTTAACATGGGAATTTCTTATGTGTAAGGAATTACTAGTTCTCATTTTTAAAATTTGCAAAACTTCACTTTTTCCCTTCTACTCAGCCAAATGGTATTTACTGGTTGGAAGAAAAACAGGGCCGCTAGGTGTCATTGTGCACTGAGTAAGTGGAACAAAGTTACTCTGGCAAAAAAAATCTAGTGCATTCGTTAGTCAATGTCCAGGAGTACCCCGTCCTCAGCTCTCTTAGCTGCTTACAGCTCTGATTCATCATGCTGGCCTAGAAATCCTAGCCGTTGTCGACTTCTGTCAAAGCAGTCCCTTCTGGTTTTCCAGCAGTCTTGTTAATCACTCCATCTTCTGTGTGTTCTTGAGAATTTCGTCCTTATCCATACTTTGTAGAGACTTGGCTTCAGCTCAAGCAGCAAACAGTGACAACTAAATTCTCGAGTGCGTTTTCAGTCTGTGGACGTTGACTTACAGGCCTTTTTTACGTACATAGATTGGATGCTAGAATATAAATCTTGTTTTTAAATCTTAACAGTTCTAAAACAAAATCATATTAGAACTTGTTATATCATGGGTTTAAGTACATGTCACAAAGGCCGATACAATCCTGCAATATTGTGTATCTGTTTAACAAAGAAGGTGTCTTGTATGCCTAGCTCTCCAAATTTTTGAGTAGTGAGTAGTTTGTACTTGGTCTTCTCTTTATTTAACTTTTGCAGCTTCTGTCACATCTATTCTTGCTTTAGACATGACTTTAATATACATATATTCATATTCATGTCTTTACCTTCTGATATATGGCAGGCTATTTACAAAATATAATCCGTACTTTGAAGATTTCATGCTGCTCTGTCCTAAGCATAAAATACAGCAGATTTTTTTTTAATTAGCTAATGCTAACATCAGTAAAATAAGCCATCATTGTCTCAGTTTAATCTTTGTTAAATCTTATTTTGTAAAAATCAAATTGCTGTTAGTGTTCAGCTTAATAATGTAAAGCTAATGCTGTATATAGAGGAAAATGAAATAAACGAAGTCTAATACCTAAAGTGTTTTTTTCTAACCATCAAGTCTCAGTTATATGAATTACAGGTGTTTTCTAAAGGGAACTTTCGTGGACTTCAATCCTGATTAACGACTATTGGGTGCTACATGACCTAGAGGGCATGCTTTATTCTCTTCTTCTTTTTTTAGGTTGGGGGAAAACATTTTGAATATTTAGAGCAATGAAGCAAAATTTAGACCTGACTGTGGGCTTCAAAAGAGATGCTGTTTTTCACGCACATCATCATGCACTGCTTGGAGGAAGTCTGTTCATTTTGATCTTTCCCACGTGTTGCGACTATGATCAGTCAGTTCTGACTATTTTGTTCTTCTCTCATAATGTTAGGATGCGGCCGTATACGTGCGTTCCAAAGGCGTTTGTGTGTTTTCAGAATGCTAACTCTTTCCTCCAGGAAAAAGAGTTAAGAAAATATTAAACTTTTCTTTTCCAAGGGGGAAGTTGAACAGATTTCAATGATGAAACCGAAAGGCCAGACTGAACATGACGAAGGCATGCTCGAATACTTGGAAGACTTGATAGGGTCTGCACGACTGAAAGAACCTATCCAAACTCTGTGTCGCAGAGTAGAGGTTTTAAATGAACAGAGAGGAGAAAAGGTGAGTCTCATAAAGTTTGGTTTGAATTATAAGTTGAAGATATAAACCTGCAGTGTTTCATTATTAGATCTTTTAGAGAAGAAGTTAACATAAAGACTTGTTGGGTAAAGATTTGGCACTCTTTACAACAGTAGAAGTACCGTGAAACTTAACTCTTTATTGCATTTAATATTTCTGTCACTAATAAAAGTGGGCAGTCAATGTCAGTTGCCTTTCTTTAAACGCTTACAAAGCCGTTGGCTTCTGATTCCCAAAGGTTTGCATGAGTTGGAACACAAGATTTTACCTGCTGAACATCTCTGATCACATCTGCATGTGTTAAATGCTTCTGCTCAGTGACTGAATAGCAAAACAGGTTGGCGCTAGCTGAATACATACAGATATAGCCCTGCCTGAGTCGTATTGCAAAACAGCAAGTAGGAGAAGTAGGAGGGAAACATAGCACTGCCACCGTGATGCACACCCAACTGCATGAGGAAACTTACAGAAAATTAGTCGTGACTTGAGCTGCACAGATCTGTTGCAGAAATTGCTTTCATAGCATCCTACTTGCGCATTTAGTTCTAAAAGTAGTAAAATATAAAAGTTCATTTTTACTTCACTTCATGTATCCTTGGTAAATCCTAATATGTTGTAGATTTTTTTCTTTTAAGCTGGAAAGGAAAACAAAAGACGTAGTCACGGGATTTAACTTGAAAGGGGCTAGTGAAAATAGGTACAGACTGTCTGTGTAACTCCTTTTTATTGCTCACCTACTTTTCCTTGGTTTGCCTGAGCTGTTCCTAGCATCTGTAGGATTCCTTTTTAGTTTTAAATTACTGTTTGAATTGCCCTAAAATACAGTCTCTGCTCAGTCTCTGCTCAGGAAATAGTGATCTCTTATTTCAGAAGGTTTACAGTAATAAATAGACTTGCAGAGTTACTTGTGGGACGGCATCTCTCCAGAGGTGTTATCTGTGTGTTATAAAGGGTCTGGAGCTTATTTTTCTCACGGTTTGTTCTTCTGTCTCCTAGCATTAAAATCAGCTTTAACTGTCTGTTTTTTCTAGTTAAATAGAATTAAAATGGTGGAAAAAGAAAAGGATGCTTTAGAAGCGGACAAGAATAAAGCCATTGAATTTCTTTCTTTGGAAAATAAAATGTTTAAAGAAAAGAATAAAATCTGTCAATACTATATGTAAGTACTTTTCTGAAGTTTAGATCTGGCTTTAATGTGGTAGTGGTGGAGTTAAACTCTGCGTCCATATCTGTAATAAGAAATTTTTCGTTTTTCTTGACAGACATATCAGCTATTCAAAGTTAGTCGAATGGTATGAGACTAGTGATTTTTAGCTTCAAGTGACAAAGTTAATTCTCAAATAATGATAGATCATTTTCATTAAAAACTTAAAAACAGAAGAAAACCTGCTTGCCAGCTTCTTACAAGCAACGCTAGTTTGGCAGATTAACCTCTTACAGCTTTATACTTAAAATGAGAAAGTAGATAATTTAAAGATTATTTTTATCTGAAATGTCAATATAGTTTTGAATTAAATTGGCAATGTTAATGGATATTAGGATATAATATTTGACAATCATTTTATTATCCGTCAGATTGTTGGAAATATATATTCATTAAGAATGTTGATTTTATCTAAAAATGATGTTTTTGTAATACTTTTTTTTTCCTAGCTATGACCTACAGAAACGAATAAATGATTTGGAAATGCAGAAAGAAAAAACACAGGAAGAAACAAAAGATATTAATGAGAAGAGCAGCAAACTTGCAGATGAAATGAAAGCCAAGAATAAAGCTGTAAAAGAACTTGACAAGTAAGTATTTTAGGTATGGATTCATAAGCTAGGAGTACTGTGTTTTATATGTTCTGCGTATATATGGTGTTAGAATTACCAGGATTTTCAGAAAAAAATCAGATTCTCCCAAGAGTTGGACTCAATGATCCTTGTGGGACCCTTGAGTCACTTATAGGATACATAAAGATTTTCTGGCATGTATCAAGTGGTATTTTACACAGAAATAAACTTTGATATTTTAGTTGGATTGATTTGGTCCGACACTTTGCTTCTCTTAGAGAAATCTGTGTAATATCCACAGTTAACAACAGGAAAATATCTGTTTTTTTATGGACATAGAAGTACATACTTCTTTTTTCATGCTAACTGTACAGAAAAATAACTGGAATTTTGTTTCAGTTTTTTATATACATACCTATAATGCTTAGGTACATGAATGGTAGGTATTTTTCTCTGATTTCCATATGAAACTCTAACCTTTGAATTGAATTTCCCTACAATTGATTTATCTGGGTACTATTCTTCAATCTGACTACAGTATGAACCTTCTCATCCTCTGAGACCATAGTAATTTGAGAGACGTGAATCACAAATATTATTGTAGAAAAAGATAAAGTTCCTGAAAATGTGTTTAATATTGCTTTTACTAGTTGATCTTTGCTGATTAAACAACATTTACCTGGGGAAAACACTGTGAACATAGTAAATGTTAGATACTGTTTTTCGGAAAAACTGACTTAGTATTGCTTTAAATCCTGTGTGCTCACCAAGCCAAGCTCTATTGAAATTACTTTTTTTAAGATACAGAGTAGATAATTCTTTCTTCTTTCCCTTCTAGGAAACTCAAAAAAATTACAGCGTTTGTGGAGGAAAATAAAGCAAAATTTACGGAGTTGGACTTGCAGGATGTTAAAGTAAGGGAAAAATTAAAACATGCTAAAAGCAAGACTAAAAAATTGGAAAAGCAACTTCAAAAGGACAAAGAAAAGGTAGTGTGAGCTACAACTTGTTTTACTTAAAGAAATGTAATTGGTTGCTGTAGATAAGAACATCTTTGTGAAGCTGGGTAAAGGTAAACAAAAAGGACACCAATTCTACTTCATGCAGCAAAGAAAACCTAAAAATGTTTTAAATTTTTCAGCCAGATATTTTCTGTCATTTGGCAGCTGGGATTTTTGTTTGCAAAACTGTGATGTATTTTTTTTATCCCTTAAATAACTGTTCCTTGCACATCTTACTATGGGAGACTGGCCAGCAGTACCAGGCTGTTTCCTGCCTACAGGCAAAGTCAGAAGCTTTCCTGTTGCTTCTCAATTCTGTTGAGTGGTCTCATGTCTTGAAAAGCATCTTTTTGCCATATTTGTTGAGATTACAGGGATATTGTTCTCAAAGTTTTTACCCTTTTAAACATTTTTTCTTCTCTTTCCATAGTTAATTACATGAACTTAATGGATATATTTTATCAAGTTGGCTGCTACCATTTGTTTTAGATCTTAAGTCACTCACTGAATCAAAAAATAGCCTTTTGAAAGTAGGTATGAAAGAATTAAGCCTTATTGTGGCTCAGATACTTTTGTTCCTATGCATGAAGCTACAGCTTGGCTCTACAAGTGAACAAGACTTGCAGGTAAAATCCAGGCCTCTTGCTAGAGCCACGATGCATCTAATCTTAAAAAAAAATGTGATCTTCATTAATGTGGTACTGCCACACCATACAGGCTGATTAAATTCAAAAGTGTTTGGGTTCTCTTAATTATATTCTTGCCCAGTGTGCCTCTGAAATGTTGAGAGAAGCTTGTCAGTACCTTTAAGGAATCTTCTTTTGAACCTACTCTGCTGTCGAAAAGAAGATTGCTGTCCAAAAGAAGATAAGATGCCTTGTAACTAGACAGAGAATATAGAAGCCTCCAGTATGCTAAAGACGAAATGATAACTGCAAGATGCGTGCTGATTACTGGAGCATAAGGCAATCCGCAGGACATGTATTTTTTATATATATATATATATATATATATATATATATATATATATTATATTATATTATATTATATTATATTATATATTTTTATATATATATATATGGTTCTTCATCACGTCCTGATGCCATTTTCCCTTTTCATTCAGTAGATAGAAATACCAGGCAGAGTCAGCCTATTGGGCCTCACACTTTGGCTTCCACATAGAAATTGAAAGGCGAAGGTTTAAAGATAAGGCGAAAGTGTTTTGTTTCAGTGGGAGTGAAAGTTAAAAATCTTTTCCTTTTGTAGGTAGAAGAACTGAAAAATGCATCTTCTAATAGTGAAAAAAGTATCAGCGATGCAACATCTAAGAAAGAGCTTCTTGAAAAGGCAAAAGATGAAGAAGAAGAAAAACTCAAGAAGGTTATGAATAGCCTTCAGAAAGAAACAAAAGGAATTCAGCAAGAAAAAGAGGTTTGAACTGTTTTGATTTCGTACACTCACTGTATTACCCAAGTTTGTTAATAAATTCAGATAGACTTGATCTATTTAACTAACAGTTTTCATATCTATTTTCTGCTACTAAAAAGAACGTGCCTATTTTCTTTTTTTTTCATATAGCATGATTGGAATAATAAATTCCACAGTTGTCTGTTTTGACTTGTAACGTTCGTTTTTGCAGGCCAAAGAGAAGGAGCTTATGGAGTTTAATAAAACGGTGAATGAAGCACGTTCAAAGATGGACGTAGCACAGTCAGAGCTTGATATCTACCTCAGCCGTCACAACACTGCTGTGTCTCACTTAAATAAGGCAAAGGAGACTCTGACGTCTGTTTCTGAAACTCTCAAAGAAAGGAAAGCTGCTATCAAAGACATATCTGCAAAATTACCCAAAGCTGAACAGGAATTAAAGGAGGTGAGACATAACTTTCTCATACATTATTTCTTTGAGTTATAATTAAATGTTGTGATATACAAACCAAAGTCCTAGTGTTTGTTTTAGCAGTTATCATGGTGAAAATAAATTAAAAACTTCCTCCAATCAAATAGCATTAAAAAATACGTTTGGATACTCATTTAACAACTGAAGTTAAGTCTCTGCTTTCAAATGTTTTTTTGCATTAAGAAAATGGTAACATTAAGTACGGGAAATTAAATTCTGTGCATCTCAGCAAGGAAATCAGTTTAAATACAATAATTAGACATGGTGAGGTAAATAAATGGCTATGTTTCGGAGCCATTTGAATTTCACTTCTTCCTCCACTCTCATTCGCCACAGAAAAAAATCCCGATACCTTGTTCTAAGCCCAATTCATAAGCTATTGTACCATAACAAAATATACTAAATCTCAGCCATGAGCCATTCTTCTGGTTTTGCTACCTCTCCTTGTCAATAGCTACTTTCATTGCTTACACAGTCATGAATCTAAATGTCCTTGAATACAGGAGGTTTTCTGATGCTAAGATAACGTCTTTCTTTTAACTGTTAGAAAGAGAATAGGCTTGAGAAGCTGGGAACAGATGAAACAGAAGTGAAGGATCTTGTTCGAAATCTGCGTCAAAAAGTAGAAGAAGCCAAAAGTTCTTTAGCACAAAATCGCAGTCGAGGAAAAGTGCTCGAGGCTCTGCTTCAGCAGAAGAAGTCTGGAAATATTCGTGGAATATACGGAAGACTGGTAATTTTTAAAAGGCCATTATAGATTTATTCGTAAAATTTATGCCGACAGAGTATTTTTGTGTATATAAGTAAAAGGTAGAATTTCTCAATTCTCTTATTAATTTGGACAGAGTTGCAAATCCTCTGGGCTTGGTATAAATTTTAAAAAAAAAAAAAAAAGATTACTGAAATTCACTATCCTTGGGACTAAGGAAAGGCAGTGGCTACGAGAAAGCTTATGTTCAAGCCAAGTATACTAACAAAGTCATGTAACCTCCCCGTGCTTTGGTCCTGCCTGTGCTTCTGAGTTTGGGCTGTGATTGACAGCTGGGGTGAATCCGATTCCTTTGACAATTAGGATCACCTATACCAGAGAAGTGGAGTGGTGTTTTTATCTTCTGGTACCACAGAAGGTAGAATTAGTTGGTAACCATCCATTTGGTAAATGTCATGTCCGACCTAGCTGACCAATATATGAAATGATTTTGTTAGGCCAGACTGCCTCACTAAAATACTGGCATATAAAATTTACCTTTTTCTACAGACAGTAAATACGTGCTACCACATTGTTTTGCCAGGCTTACCACTTTTGAAGCTCTAAATATATGAATTTATCTTCTATCATGGAAACAAGTACGTGAGAAATATAAAAGTAGCAGTGTGCAGGAGAGGTCAGGCGTGATACTAATTTGCAAATTTTAACTAAGGTTTAAGTTTTTTGACAAAAAAAATAAAATAAAAATTTTATAATTTGTTTTCATCTCATTTCGTTTTATGTAAAGTTTTGGTCTTATCTCTCAATACCAAGACAAAACTTTGATGCCAAGCTAATCAGAGTACTTCTGCTTCTCCCCTACCACCTCTCAATTATTAGGGAGACTTGGGAGCTATCGATGAAAAGTATGATGTTGCTATTTCGTCATCTTGTAGTGCCTTAGATTACATCGTTGTCGATACAATCGATATTGCACAGGAATGTGTGGAATTCTTAAAGAAAACAGGAATTGGAGTTGCCACGTTTATAGCCTTGGACAAAGTAAGTATTGGCACTCTGGCAAAACAAATTATGTTGCTGATTTACCCCAAGGTGCACAGAGTTAATACTGTATATTGCAGATATATTATGTATTAATATCTATATGTATAAATATGACTTATATTGATATATTACACTGCATATATATTAATACATGTAAAGGTAGAATATAAAACATTTCAATAGGATGTTGGTACCTTAGAATATTCTACTAGCAAAAAATAAAGTTTAATTACAGAGAATTACAAAGCTTTTTGGATACCTGCATGTGTACAACAAATATTTGGTGTGTCATTTAGTCTATTCTTTTTATTTATGTATTTTGTATATATATATGTAATTTTTATATTCATTTTTTCTTAAATTAGCAAATTTAATAATCCTAGTAATATAGTAACTGTAAACTATGAAACTTAAGCAACAAGTTTGGCAAGCAAAGGGACAAATGAATTATCAGTGAGTTTTTAATTATGCTGCAAGTAAGTAGAGATCCCTAAGGAAGGAAGCTTTCCAGTTAATTACCATTCTGAGAAGTATTGTTACACTTAACTAGAGAATGATTACATTTGCTTTAAATCCTTAACGTACCTCACAATAATGAAATGACTTCGTAATTTATCCTCTCACTTGTTTGTTTACTTTTTTGATGTAGATGGCTGTATGGGAAAAACATCTTAAAAAAATCCCAACCCCTGAAAATGCTCCTCGGTTGTTTGATATGGTGAAAATAGAAGACAAGACCTTTCGTGTGGCTTTTTACTTTGCGTTACGTGATACCCTGGTAGTTAATACCTTGGAAGACGCTTCCAGAATAGCCTTCCAAAAAGATAAAAGGTGGAGGGTTGTAACGTTGAAAGGGGAAGTCATCGAGCAATCAGGTATTTAAGTGCAAACTTACACTTAGATATTCAGCGCTTCATAGGTGATATCTATGCAAAATTAGTACGCTAACTTCTTTTCCTCTTTTTTACTTTAGGAACAATGACTGGTGGTGGAAATAAAGTAATAAAGGGCAGAATGGGCTCCTCGGTTGTAATTGATGTTTCAGAAGAAGAGGTTAGTGCATAATCTTAATTAAAAGTGGAATTTCTTCAAAGTTCCTTATGTTTTGGCAGTTCATACACATATGCCCTATGTCCTTTTAAATCTGTGTGAGTAGTTAACAAGATGCAAGACACACTCATAGTGATTTATAAAGCTGATGCACACTTACCCACACTTGTTCACACTCCTACCATTGTATGCCTTCTTAATTTTTAGTCGCATCGTGCAGCCTTTTAATAGCTTGGAAATTAATTGAAGGTAAGTGTGAGAGTGTGGAAGAGACAGACCATAAGGAACAGTTGCAGTGCAGAGCTCAGCAGCACAAAAGACAGATTTGGTCCATTGCTTTGTAACATTATAAGATTTCTCAGGAAGTGGCAGAATTCTTCTTCAATTTTTTTATGACAAGGATATTTTTGAAAAAATCAAAATACAGCTTGCCTTCCAAATTTATTCTGAACAAAGGTTGAATATCTGCTTACCTCTGAGGACACAGAAACAGCAGTTTGCTGAAGTATATCCGTGTCTGTGCCTATCAGGCAGTTCTTTATATGTAGAAAAAGGAAATGGGCTGAGATCTGAAATGAACCACTACTCCTCCTACTCTTGAAGGTGAATTTCGAGACTTGGTCTCCTAGTCAGTGACTACATGCAGAAGCCTGTCTTCCTAAAACCAGCTTACCACAACATCCAACGAGCACCAAATCTTACCAACTAAAGAACAATAGAAATTGCATCTAGCTTCTGCTTGTATCTTTTTTGGATTCTGCCTTCATTACTGACTTAAGCTTTCCAAGCTTAATCTCTTTTTACTTCCGTGAAGCAATTTTCTATTACAAGCTATTTTGACAGGGATCCTACAGCTTCTTTTTCCTTATGCTTGCTCCTCTTTATTTCACTTCTCACTGATCTTCTCAGCAGTCGGCCTCCGTGTTCTGTCCAGCTACAGCAAATTCTCAAGTTTTTACTTCACTTTCATCTCATGCTTTAAGAAATCATAGACTGTCTAGCACACGAATGAGAACATGCTGTGTTTTGTGGTGGTGACACGAGGCAAGTGATCACATCTCATTTTTGTGTAGATCAGTAGAATGGAATCTCAACTGCAGAAGGATTCCAAAAGAGCAGAACAGTGTGAAGAAGAGAAATTGCAACTCGAAGAAGACGTACCAAAACTACGCCACAATGTTCGGGAAATGAGAAATACTTTAGAAAAGTATACAGCAAGTATCCAGGTGAACAAGCTTCTTATTGAGGCACTATCTGGCTTCTCCATGCATGTGCGGGAGACCAGTTTCTCAGCCTCAAGTTAATACAGGCCTTGTCAGTGTCAAAGATCTTTTTTAATGCATGGAGTTCTAACACAGCTGTGTTTTCTGTAGAATTATTCTGAACAAGAGGTTCTTCTAAAAGGCCAAGTTAAGGAACTTGAAGCAAACGTAATTGCTACTGCTCCGGACAAAAACAAACAGAAGGAACTGGAAAAAATCATTGATGGTTACAAAAAAGGTACTTGTTGTGGAAAAAGGGATTATAAATAAAAAATGGAGTTATGATCAGTTACTAATAAAGGAGCAAATGCTACGGCTTTGTTCTTCCAGATTATTGGTGCTGTACAGCATCTTGGTTTGGAACCTCTTCTAAGGGCTGGGGGTGAGGTTGGAAAGCACTTCTTCTAGAAATTCTCATTTCCAAACCTTTTTCTTGCAATTGTTTGTGTTTCGGTCAAGCTGAAGTAAACATAAATTTTAGTATGTTTCGATTATTTGATTAGATTTTTTTTAATTGGCTTTATTACATGTAGGAATGCAGAGATTCTTTTAGTTTCGCTAGGAGTAAGAATTGTTAATGTGGATAGTAATGACATTAAAGTCAAGTAAAGCCGTTTGCCATGCTCTAATGGGACTATTATGTGATTCTATGAAATAAATACTGTGCATTTTGTTGAAGGTATGCTGTACCCCAGGGTTTTTGTGAAACTGAATTTGCTTTCAAAACTTCAATAATAATTCCCCTGAAGAAATTAGTAGCTTAGGAAAGTAAACCTTGACTGCTTGGTTGTATTTCTTACTTGGGGAATAATATGAACACAATAAAAACACAATTCCCTTCCCCACAGTTCTTTTTCAACGATAAACGTCAGGAGTGTAGGAATGCTTTACTTTTTCAATCACGCTAAAATTTGAGGTTATAAATATCTTCTCAGATATTTCTGCCATATGATGGAGAGACACAAACCTGTGCAGTCCTCTGGAGAGGTGACTGCACTCTGCCTTTGAAGGCTCTCTGCTTTTCCTCTTCCGTCCCCAAAAGGAAATTATAAATCTGTAGCAAACTTACTGTGAGACTTTTATTTTGTTTTCCCCTTAAAATACCATGGTGCCAGGTATCTTGATTTTTGAAAGCTGTTCAAATCACCAGGATGGTTTTGTTGAGTTGCAAGTATAAGCTGAACAAGGAAACAAATCTACCTTGAAGGTGGAGTAGGCTATCGTACTATTTGGCATGAATCTAACTAAGTGGTCATACCAGCTACTGAACAGTAGTGACTAGTTCTTATAATTTTACCCCTTTGAGCATTTTCCAATTAAAGGAATGCAAAGAATGAGCTTGGAACATGTTGCTGCTTCTGTATTATACATGTATTTAAGTAGTATATAAACATTATAGTGATGCTTTACACCAAAAATGCTTTGGTGGTGTAACAGTTGTCAGAAGGATGTGGGTAGTGTTTTTTGTTGCCACATTAAAAAAAACACATTTTTTGCAGTACAAAGAAATACGTACATTTCTCAAGATGTTAACACAGCAGAGCTTTTTGTCACATGAATCTTGATGTATTGCAACAGCCTGGTGCTCCTAGAGACAGCATAATGACATTAACCCCATTTTGTTTGTGACAGATTATGAGCGCGTTGCTGAAAAAGCTGGTAAAATGGAAAGCGAAGTTAAAAGATTACATAAGCTCATAATTGATACCAATAATCAAAAACTTAAAGTACACCAAGACAAACTTGATAAGATCAACAAAGAAATAGATGAACATACTTCAGCTATTACTAAAGCCCAAGTGGCAATCAAGAGCGCACAAAGGTATGGTAGACATCGATGTGTTCAATTTTAAAGCCTAGCAATTTTGTATAGCCACAAGTCACGTCTGGTTACCGTTAAATCTTCATCTTCACGGGGGAGATCTGTCAGGCCGGAGGAGATGTGTGCTCACTTCTTTATGGCTAGAGGAAAACTGAGGGAAGGAGGTCATAAGCTCTTTCTCAAAACTGACTTACCTCTGACTCACCTCAAACTGAGACTATTTATAACGTGTTGGGTTATCAGCAGCTAGCGAACAAGCTTTCTAAGATCATGTTTCTGGATTACGTTATGTCGTATTTGCACTCGTGTAAAGTATACAAATACTTTGGTATCCATTCAGAAACCTGAAAAAATCTGAAGAGGCTGTTCTTCGCACTGAGAAGGAAATTGGAGATAATGAGAAAGAAATTAAAGACTTAACAGAAGAGTTGACTGTGCTAGAAGACAAAGCCACTGAGGTTATGAATGAGCGCAGGCAAGCTGAAGTAAGCATAATGTTTATTTGGTGTATTTCTTCATAGAGAATGCACTCTGAAATAAATTGTAGATAGTATTTGTTGTGCCAAAGGTGTCCTAATTGCTGATGTCTGTTAAACTTCATCCTGAGACATTCCAGGCAGGCCTAGCCATATGGAAATGGGTTGGTTGCATTAGCTGGTAGCTTCATTTAAAAAGCAATTTGAACTTCAGACTTGATGACACTGTTCTAAAATGCCTTTTTTCTAAGTTACTCTACTACTCATTCTCCAAAAATTCATATGAGAATTAAACAGCAAAGAATGTTCTTTTCTCTGTCCAATAATATATTGTGTGCATTCTTACAAAATTGATCGTTAATGAAAAATAATCATTAATGAAATGTGATCTTTAAATAAAAAATAAATAAAAAATAAAACAGTCCTAGTAAATGGTCTGATCTTCAGGTAAGGATTTGTTTAATCCAGATCTAGATTAAAAACGTAATCTGTGGCATATTTTCACAAGTGGTGTTCCAGAATTCAGGGATCAGGTCAACCTAATTACAAGAGTGTATTTGGTTACATCAATACTTAAGACTGTGGAGAGTAAGCTCTGTGAATAATATAGTGAAAACAAACCTGAGAAACTGGTAATGATTCACAGGCAACTGATTAATGCATTTCTTTTGTCATTTCTGTAGGAAGCACTGCCAGCAGTTCAGGAGGAGCATCGCAGTTTACTCCAGCAGATAAGTGCTATTCAAGATGATGAACATGCACTTCAAAGGGAAGCTCTCAGTGTAAGACTTAAAATCGAACAAATTGACGGTCATATTTCTACACACCAATCAAAGGTTAAATACTGGCAAAAAGAGGTAAGGAAATTGTTTAGTTCATAGAACTTGATCTATGAGATCCCAAAAGACTAATATGTTACCGTGTAGTAGAAAACAGATAATTTAGGCAAAAAATGATATTTAGCTCATGATTTATTGGTGTTTGAGCTGTAAAAGCCAACTCTAAAAAAGATAATATGCATGAAATGGTTCAGCTTCTGACTTTTTTTTTACTTAAGAAAGAATTGTAGGCTACCTGTAACTGATGTAACACTATCTAAGACTAATTAAGAGCATTGAGGGAAAATTGAGGAGTGTGACGCTGATAACTAAAAGGCAGGTTATATATAACCATATTCAGTGCTGTATCCACTGAAATGCTCTTTAGAACACACTAAGACCTTTCCCTTGAAAACATCTCACCAGAAACTTGCAGCCCATTTGGTGCAGCAAATTCACTCCCTCATTGTAGATATGTGGGCCAGTAGGAATTCAGTGGGGCCAGGGAGAAACTCTGCTAGTCAGAGTTCACTGCCTGAACCAGCTCATAAGTTAATTCAGAGCCAGTAGGAACAAGGAATTATGAACTCGAGGTGCTACAACAGCTAGCTTCTTGGATTTGGGGTTGGAGCAGGACTGCTGACAGCCCGCACTCAATGTGAACACAGAGGTCGCCTTTTTACAGACCTTGTTGCTTGCCACTCAAAGCCCATTATGTCCGTTTTGACTGTTTCAGTTCTTAGAACAAACCAGTTTTGAGCATTGTCTGATTCTTGGTGTGTTAATTTCATCAAAAACATCTCTGATCAGCTTTGGGGTAGGGCTTTTACATTCTTCTGGAAGCAATTCTGCACAGAATCCTGACTTTTTTGGCCCACAGGCTAGTTGAGTGTAGAGAGTCAACAAGAGACTATGATAGGGGTGGCTTTGTTTTGTTTTTCCTGATTTCTGGAAAGAGCAAAGATCAGGCATGTGCACAGAGAGACACATTCAGGAAAAACAGGTCAGTTAGTTGGAATTTTGGAGATCATAAAGATACATTGTCATTGTATTATGTGTCCTTCCTACTCCAAATTTAAATCTGATAATTAAAAATAAATCTTCATTTTAAAGAGAATTAAGTGAAGAAACTTGGAATGTTTGGAAGGTTCACTATATACTAATACAGAAAATGTTATAGAAACATGTTCATGTGATAACTGATATGATCTTTAAAGTTTTCTTGTAACTTTTTGAATTTTAGATATCAAAATTATCACTGCACGTCATAGAAGATAAGCCACCTGAAGAACTTCCAGTGCTCAGTCAAGAAGAGCTTGAGGCTATCAAGGATCCAGACATTATCACCAATCAGATAGCTCTCCTGGAAGCGCAGTGTCATGAAATGAAACCAAACCTCAGTGCTATTGCAGAATTCAGGAAGAAGGTAAGCTGAATGACCATCGTGTAGTGGTAGGATTTGCCTTTCTGATACCCCACTGCCTGTCAGCGCAATAGCGTGGTACACCCCTCCGCTAGGGCAAGGCTCTGTACGTGGCTTTATGTTTTCCAGTGCGTAAATCTTGATATTAATATAATTATTAATTAGTGAAGTACAGAGATAGCTTTCCAATCATGCATTTTTCTTCAGGTGACTGCTCAAATGGATCTTGCGCTTGAATTACATGCAAAAATACACTCCTTAGCTAAGTGAGAAGGGAAAATACCTATAAGCATACAAGGAAAATGTGGTCCTGTTCTTCATTTCCCTTGTGTTGCGCCTGAAAACTAAAATGGAACACTTGATTTTTTTTTTCCCTTTTCTCCTCTG
Organism: Anser anser; assembly: GCF_964211835.1. Lineage (NCBI taxonomy): Eukaryota > Metazoa > Chordata > Aves > Anseriformes > Anatidae > Anser > Anser anser. The sequence goes on along the minus strand of NC_139729.1, from coordinate 26,714,473 downwards.
CATGCCGTGCTGTTGCTAGCATGCAGAATATTTGTTAGCTCATATTGAGCTACTTGTGAAGGTTGCATCTAGGAGCTTACAGACTGCTTGTATATTTGATGCCATAGATGCTAGGTGAAGACAAGTTTCTTATGTGAAAGTTTGTTTATTTAGAGTCAACTAGTTTTGACTGGACAGATGCACACTGTACTAAGATCTTTTTCTCCTCATGTACTCACTTCAAGCTGCTGGACTGTGCAACAGATTATTTTTTTTAAATGAGGATTTTCTATCTGCTCTCTAAAGCCATCTCACAAAAATATAAAGATCCTTATCATTGCTGGCAATAAATATAAAGACAAAATAAGTTATTTTTAAAAGTGGAGCCAGAAGGATTTTAATATTCCTGCAGAATGTTTGAGAGATGATCTACACCAGCTACGCATAGTTTTTACGAGCAGAGAGTTCGTGAGCTATAAGGTTACCTGAAGCACAGAGCTACGAAAATAGACACTCGTTTAATGAGGACTTCAAGTTAATTAAATGGCTGTAGGAGTCCGTTTTAGAAGTGAACAAATAAAAAAGGGAGGGTATGTTCTTGTCTATTTTTTTGTTTCAAAGCTGTTAGTCGTTCAGGGGAAAATGAGTTTTCAAATATTAAAAAAGAAAAAAAAGCTTAAAATCTCAAATAGAGACAGTTTCTTTAACTGCACTTTTGTTTGTTTTGTGTTTCTTTTTTTTCTACAGGAAGAGTTATACTTGAAACGTGTGGCTGAATTGGATGAAATTACCAACGAGAGAGACAAATTTAGGCAAGCTTTTGAAGATCTGAGGAAACAAAGGCTAAATGAATTTATGGCAGGATTCAACGTAATAACGAATAAACTGAAGGAAAACTACCAGATGCTTACTTTGGGAGGAGATGCTGAATTGGAACTTGTAGACAGTCTGGATCCGTTCTCCGAGGGAATCATGTTTAGGTTTGTCAAAATACTTGATATTGCTGCAATTCTTTTGCTTTATTGCTTTTTTGACTTTCTTTAAAGTAAATTTTCTGTGGTCATCAGCAAACCAAGGCGGTCTTACTTCTTAGCAAATACTGGGAGATGCTGACAGAAGCCAAAACTTTTTAGCATTGAAGAATGAGGAGATTCGTTTCGCTTGGAGAAATAAGTAACTAGCAGCAGTTAGAAAGCTTTGACTTTGAAGTGATTTCCCAGATTTGTTAATTCCCAAGTCGTTTAACTCTGCCTAGGGAATCATGTCAGTCATATGGGTAAGTGGGGATTGTTCTGTCATAAATGGTCCTAAGAGTACGTTCATTACTTAATAGAATAGTACTTTTGAAAGGTAATTAAATAGCAATTCTTAAGTGTTAGGCCTCCCCCAGAGAACAGCTGAGTGAGCACCCCCAGAGCTACCCGTGGTGAACAGCTCAGTGCCTCCCGGTTGTGGAGGACTGAGCATCAAGCAGCTCATCCACGGTTTGTCTGGCTTCTTTAGACGCCTGTGTCTTCCAAGAACTCCCTCCTGTCTTGACTCGCTTTTCACACAGCACGTTTATTTTGATCGTGAACAGAAATAATGCACAAACTCTAACTTGTTTCAGTGTTCGGCCTCCAAAGAAAAGTTGGAAGAAGATCTTTAACTTATCAGGAGGAGAGAAGACTCTAAGTTCACTGGCTCTAGTTTTTGCGCTTCATCATTACAAGCCAACACCGCTTTATTTTATGGATGAGATTGATGCAGCACTTGACTTCAAAAATGTGTCTATTGTAGCATTTTACATATATGTAAGTATTTAACTACTACAGTCTATTTTTTCCTAAGATTTTTTCTTCTCTGCTCATAAAGACAAAGTGGTATCACCGTTACAAAGCAGACTTAAATATTATGAGCGGTGTGCTATTTGCAAATAACTGTGCAGAAACTACGTACTAAGCAGATTTCCAGAAAGGTGCTTAGAATGTAGCTCTCTGCATATTTTTTTCTAAGCTGCTAAGTTTGTTGCTGTCTCGAAATGAGGCTACTAACAGGATATACAGGTTGTCTTCCCTCTGACTGTAGTTTCAGAAGCTGTCTAAAGAGTGCTGGAGCTTGCTGGTGGTGCTGTATTCCAGCCTATCCTTGCGTTACTCCTTCCTCTTTAAAATACACTTTCGCTGATCAGCTCTAGTCGGCGCAGATGCCCTTAGTGTAGGTGTTCACGTACCCAAGCTCATGACTTCACTCTGAGGTGTGGCCGAGGTTCCTTGGTTTTATGCTTCCATTTCCTTAACACGAGCCGTTTCCCTCAGGCTTCAGTGAGGAGGCTGCGTTGATCTGTGTCTTAGTGCCTTTTGTTTCAGGCCCTTAGAAGTTCTGTCATGGCCATAGTTAAGCTGAGCAAACATTTACATGGCTGCATTCCTGACTGCTGATTTAAACTTAAAATTTTCAGAATTATCTAAAGTATAACCACTGGTTTTAGGAACAGCCTAGAAGTGCCAAAGATTATGACTTAGGTATCCTTGAATTGCTTTCCTGATTTTAAGTAGCTATCTGCAACTGTTATTTTAAACTTTGCTTCAGCAATGCATTACTGTCACACTTGTGAATTTACACTGTTACTCCTGGGTTCCTAAAGAAAACTGGTGGTTTTATTTTTAAAGCGGTAACAACTCTAGGTATTTTACCTGTTTGTGCCTTAGTGTCCCAGAACTACAAGCCTTCAAGGCTTGTCCCCTTTATCAAAGGGTGTGTGGAGATAGGTTTGTTTTGCTTTGTGTCCCTAACACAGCCCTTGTTAGAGCTGTTCAGGTAAGTTAGCAACCCCCACCTTCAGTAAGCCTGGTGGAGTTCACATTAAAACTGTGATGAACTGCATGTCTGCGAAGCTTTAGGTACGTTTATATTTAAACAAACTCACTCGAACAGGTCATGTAAAAGAGGAAAACAGGGGAAGCTCGTGCTCAAGTCAACTGCAGTGCTTTGTGCTGAAAGCCAGGCAAGCTACGAGTGTGTTGTGAGGTTTTGAGCAGTCATCAGCTGTAGATCTGTTAACGATACCGTGACTGATCGGCGTATTTATCGCCAACATCCACAGCTCCTAAAACCTGCATACAGACACCATGCAAGAACATAGCTGTCTGAAATCCTGTGAGCTAATGCAAATAACTTATTTTTCAGGAACAAACAAAAAATGCACAATTTATCATCATCTCCCTGCGAAACAACATGTTTGAGATTGCAGACAGACTGATTGGAATATACAAGACTCACAATACCACAAAAGGCGTGGCAACCAACCCAAAAGTCATTGCATCTAAAGGACTGGCCGAACCTTGGCAGTGTTGTACGTAATATAAAAGTAGCATGAATGAAAACAAGAATATGAAATACTTCTCAATGTCTATTTACATTCTCATTGCTGCTCACTGTGTCTTTTCTAATAAAACTTTGTATATTGAGATTTTTTTTCCTTTAGTTTTAAGGCTTCTATTTGAGCTTGTTAATAAAACTAGTCTCTAAATAAATTCCTTTATCATCATTATACAGTCTATGGGGGTCTTAATTATATGAATTGATTAGAAAAAACAAAGCTTTCTCTAATTACACACCACCTAGCTGCATTCTAATATTCCATGGGCAAGCTTTATGTCAATGCTTGGGTTCTGCATGAAGTTATAAAGGCCTGGTTTTGTTTTTTTGGTTTTACTGTAAGTAAATTGCCTTTAAATGCCATCAAAGAAAGAGCACGCTTATTTATTAATCCCGCAGTAACTCACCTGTTGCTCTTACCATCGTTTCACAAAGGGCTGAACGATTCCCGCTGAGGAGGCATGGTTGTTCAAATCCTCACCCTCCTCCTGTCGCTCGCCCAGCTGTTACAGGAAGTTTTCCATACTCGGCATCAGCGCTTCAGTTCACGTGGTGTGCTTTGAGTCAGAGCTTTTTCGTACTTTAAGTACTGGAGCTGTATGTGTTACTCCACAAGTCAGGCCAGTATCTGGCACGTTTTCAGTAATAACTGATCCCTGAACTAGACGTGGCTCATACGGTGGGATGAGATGCTTCACTGCTGTATGTCAGAATCTCCTTTGGTCAGAAAATAATTGTACGTTATGTGCTACTTAAAGTCGCTCCTGTTAGTCAGCAGGGCTTAGCCAAATATTTATTATCGCCTTAAAAAAATAATTAACCACTGATGTGCGTATAAAATGGCTGTTAGTAGAAAAGCTTGCTAAGCATAGTTCTAGAACGGCAGTTTGTTTTTTCTGTGCTTAGTCCTTGTTTACATTTCCAGCTCTTTGCCGTTTTCATACTAAGCGCAGTTAACAAACCTGAGTTAGTTTATCCTGGGTTTTGTTGTCACGTCCTGAATAGGGGAGTGGCGCACCCAGTGAAATACTGCGTGAAATCACAGAGCAGCAACAGTGAGGTGCACAACAGCAGAAGACAAAAATACAAGGCATTTCCTACCCATCCTAACGCCAGCCATGCGTTTTCTCCCCATCTCAAGCTGACTCTAGACCACCTTGAAGTACAGCTCGAGGCTCAATTTATGGTTTCAGTTTGTTTTTAGTTCTCACTATCTACTCCCATACCAAGTAGCAGGCACTTAGTCTTCCCCAGGGTGAATTGGTTTTGGCCGCAGCAGTAATTGCTGCGTGACGCCCCTGCCCTTACCTCAGCCCTCCAGCTCCTCTGCCGAATTTTGGCCCCGTCCTTCAGAGGAGGGGTGGGCAGCTGGCACCCAGCTGAAGTGAATCCACCACGCCATCAGGCAGAAGTGAAAGGGGCCCAAGCTGGATAACGCAAAACAACACGAACTCTGCATCAAGCGACTAAAGGGCTTGCTGCGTCAGAGACCCTTCACCACGTCTGTACTACAAAAAATGGGGCAAGGGGAAGCAAAGGAAGCAGACCCAGCAGTGCCGGATACCCACGTTCTTGCTCCAACGACAGTTGCTGCTCCTGTCGCGTGGCTCCAGCTCAGCCCCATGCTCCGGCTCTGTTTAGGATTAGAGGGAGACTCTGTACAGTAAAGAAATCAAGGTGTTAGCCATCCCTACTGTAAGAATACATTTTATTTGTATGTGCATTTATTAAAATATATAGTACATAAGTACAAGTACTAAATGTTTCAATCAGTGATAAAGGCATCTTACAAATTCGTGTTGTCTGGAAAAATAAAATTTCATTATAAAATTTTCATAAGATTTTTAAAAGTTAGGAAAATAAAGGACAGGAAGGTAAGTCAAAAAAGAAGCCTCGTGGTAGTAGGCATACAGTTAGCACCAGGATTTCAGAGACTTACACGCCAAATGCCAGCCTTCTAGCAGAGTTTTAGAGAAGAACAACTAGCCCGATTCCAAAGTGTTACTGGGAAATCAATGTGCCGCTTTAGCCAGTCCCCGGATACACCTACACACTATTTCAAACCCTGACCGGTGGTATCACTGGGATTTGACTCTGTAACGCTAAAAGGCACGTCCAAATTACAGAAACCGAAATTCCTCTGGCGCACTGCTGGTTCACACCTTTCAGTCAAAGCCACACAACAGAAACCCCCAAGCTGCAGAAGGGTGCTGCACAGCAGCCCTTCGCTTACACCTCACATTTTAGCAATGCAGCAACAGCAGGACATCAACATTCGTCAGACTTCACTTAGGCTTAAGGAACGCACCAGCATCACAGCGGGGGGCTGAGCCGGCTCTCACCTCTCGCTGCAGTCAGTGGCAGCGGTTGCTATTTCGCAGGAGCCCCCACCGGAGCCTGCTGGTAGCAACACACAAGTTTGGGTTTGCGCACGGGTTTTAACGTGTCACGTAGCGAAAGGCTACCCACAGAACTAAATCACTATTTAAACACCTCGTATATTTTTAAATAATAATAAATCAAGCACCCAAGGAATGCTGCTATCCTAAAATATACTATTATGTTTATGAAGTCATAATTAGACGTATAAAGAGTGCATTTTTGGTTTTTATAAATCATTAGTTCATTGTAAACTCCTCTGTGTTCTGCTGTTCTGACGGCAGCGCTTAAAGGCTGTTTGATTACAGCTGACTCAGTAACAACTGAAGGTCAAGGGCTGCTGCCATTGTGAATTTCTCAGAGCACAGCTTAGTACCTCTTCAAAAGAAGTAAAGCATGGTACTGATTATTTGATTGCAGAACAAAATGCTGTCATTTTTTCTCCTAGGTCAAGGTAAAGACCTCCATTATTTGTGCTGAAAGCCTGAAAATTTACTCATTTTCAAGATATTTAAGGGCTCTTGACATTTGAAATCCTTACACCACCGATTTCAAAGGGAGTTTTGCTACTTACTGCAATATGTATCTATTTTCACTACATATTAATTCTTTCAGCAAAAATTCAAGGCTCATTTTAGGAAGTGGTGCAAATTCCCCGTTAGCCTAAATAAATACCTGATTTGTGCGTAGGTGGCACTAAAACCTGCATGCAATACTTTACCACAAGTACTGCAGATACTGCTCTATAAACTGGAGATAACTATTTAAAAGAGATTTAAAAAACACAGATTATAAAAAAGGATGAAATCATGGCACTAGTAACCAGAAACATACAAAATGAAAACGAGGTCCATTAATATATGATTTAAAGACTACAGATCAGGTATGTCAGTTAAATTACCTTTAGAAAGAGGTCGATAAAACACTAAATGCAAGCTTCACGTACACCAGAGCTTGTAACCGACTGACTTGTCTAGGACCAGCCACTTTGCCACCTGAGATGCTTTTTTTAAACTTTTAATGTTGTGGTGTTTTTATTAAAAACATAATTAGATTATGTTACCATTAAAAAACCGTAGAGGGTTGAGGAGTTTTTACAATCAGGAGGCTGCCTACAGCTTCCTCACAGACATTGCTTCTGCCTAGCTTCCAGTTTTACCAACCACCTACCTACTTGCTGTGCGAGCAGATGAACACGTCTTTTTGGTTATAAATCTTCTCATTTAACTAAGAGTTAAATGATGAAACCTATACAGAAAAAGGAAGAATATGGAAAAGAAAGAAAAAGCGTATCGTTTTAACAACCCAGCTATTAAGTAGAAACTTCAATTAAAAATAAATCTTGGGGATTCCTGCAGTAAGTTCTAATTTAATCATTGAAATAGCCAAAGAGGAACAATCATCCCTAAAAACCTCACCAGTAGATTAAATTTACGGCACAGCGCATCCGCTATAGTCTGCAAATGAGCACAAAAACCTTGATAAATAGATAGCAAGAATTCTGAAATGTAAGTGGGAACAGTTTCAATTCCAAATGACGATACCAGTTTGGGAAATGCAAACAGAGCTATGGCTACTATTACAAAAAGAAGCATGACTGTTAGAGGATTTACAGCCTGGAGGAGTTCTTTAGATTTTCCTCTTTCTTTTTCCTTGCTTTTGCTCTGTAATTTCCTTTTTGGAATCAGTTTTATTTTTGGAGTAAGGATCTTGTTGATCTGACCAATTTCGGTTTTAGACCACACATCCTTCAACAGGTGACCAACCCTGGGGTAAATCTCAACAGGTTTAACATCCGGTAGCTGCTTCTCTTTCAAAGCCTTTATCCGTTGATATACACCATCCACCTTCTCAAGAAAAACAAGCGGGGACTCTTCTTTCTGAATAGACGTGTTCAGTGACATTAATTCAAGCTGTTCTTCCCTCATTTTTTTTAAATTCTCAATGAGAGGATCATATTCTTCCAAAATCTGTCTGTTGATTTCATCCAGTGCGGAGAGCAGAGCTTGTTTTTTATGCTCCAATGTATCGCTCAGTTTCTTAAAGTACAGAACCACTACTTTTTTATCATCTTGAACAACGCTTTCACACTGGGATTTCTGTTCTTTCAGCTTTTCAATAAGCAAATATACATCCACCCAGTGTTTATCAGTCAGCTGCTCAAGAATTTTTCCAGAAGACTGCTTCTCTTTTATGTAGGCACTGTAGAGGTCATCTATGGGATGCCCGTTGTGTTTTCCTATTGTAAGGCAATGACCACACACCATTTTTTTATCCAAAAGACAGTAAACGTTCAGCGGTTGCCTATAATGTTCACTGCAAGTCGCAACATCAGAATGATCTTCCTGACGGTATTTCTCAATAATAGATTTCAGTGCAAAGTTGATAGGCAGCGATTCAGTGCCAGAGTCGGGAATCTCAACGACGGTCCTACAGTTTGGACACTTCAGAAGAATTCTCAAGGGTCTCCAAATGGAAAAGTTGCCTGACAGATCAAGAACACCTTCCAGACAATTTCTACAGAACGTATGGGAACAAGGCAGAACACGGGGATCTGTAAACAGGCTGTAGCAGATGGAACACGTTAACTCTTCCTCAAAGTGATGCATGTCCTACAAAAGAAAAAGAGAAAACCATTTGAACTCTTCTTACAATCATTTAAAGTTGTCTTATTAACCTAAAGGCCTCAATGTGAAATTTAATAACCAGTAGCCTAACCTACGCTGGCATTTTCATTGCCAAGGGGAAAAAACATGAAAAATGCAAGTGATCGATGGTTTAAAGAGCTAAGCTATGATCTTCACATAGATGAACACTGTCTACTCACGTATTTCCAACTTCTGCCTTAAAAAGACAGAAAAAGCAACTAATCTAATACACTGGCTACATAAGTGTTGTTTTTTCTAAATTATTAATTACTGTAGGAAATACATTTAAATGTATATATTGATAAAATTAAAGTGAATCTTAGGAAAGTTACTTCAACTTAACTAATTCTTTAGGTTTTGCTCATGGTTAGAAAAAAAAACACGAATCCTTAGCAAGTACCCTCATTCATTATTTTCTCCCATAGATGTGTAAATAATACAACTTAAAAAACCCTCTATGTCTAACACCACTTCTTCCCGCCCCCCCCTTAAATGTAGGGCTGTAAGTTCCCTTCAAACAAAATGTTCCAGGAGGGAAATTTTCTTTACAAAGCGTGTCTACGTTATTTGATCTATGTAAAAGGCAAGATAAAATTAATCTTCAAAAACTGGTTTTAATTGCAAAGTACCTGCCTGCTACCAGAAAAACGAAGGAGCCAATTTCAGGCTTTCCTTAGCACTATCACGAACCACCTCCAGGCTCTGAAAAGCAAGCAGCTGCTGGCGGGGCAGCGCGCAGCCCTAACGGAGGCACGCATTGCAGCACGGCTGCTGGAGCTGAGGCAGGAGCGAGTCCAAGTCAGGCCAGTCCCGAGGCCTGCGCGGCTCCGCTGCCTGTCGCGCCCCTCTTCCTCCCCTTCCAGGCCGCCTGGGCGGGAGCTGCCACGCTCTGCAGCACTGCTGCCCGCAGCCCCTCTGGCCGGGCAGAGACCGGGCTTCTCCTGCCCGGTTACTCAGAAGTTTAAAACCATTACCCTGATTGCCAGCAGTGATCCTCGCCGTTGGTGCCCTGTATTGTTTCCGTTCGTTCTAGATGATTACTCAGCAGCTGTGCTGGGGAAGCAGAAGGTAGAAGCGCCTAAATCACCAGCAGCAGGGTGGAGAAAATAGCCTGCACGTGAACAACAGGGGAAATAAGTTAGTAGATGGTTACCAGATACAGAGCTGCTGGGAATGCCAGGGAAAAAAGATAAAGATGACCTAACACCAGAGTTAAGCAAAGAACAAGAAAAAAAGTTTCCCAGTGAAAGAAAGAAAAGGCAGGAAGCTCATAAATGCTTTCCTGTACCGAGCAGATATTTTCCTTAAATATTCCAAACAACTCTGGTAGCAAATACACACGTGTACATAGGTATTTATACTAGGAGAGTCATTCAGTGTAAGCAAATCACAACCCAGAAGATATTACAAAAATTCAAAGAGTAATTGTGCCAGTAACACACCCGGTTTCAGAAATCTCCTAACAACAGAAGGCCTACTTCGTGGCATTTTGTCCTCTTCTAATGAGCGATACAACAGATGAGATGAAAGCATGTAATGCAGCATGCCTGCTACAGCTACGTTTCAAAAATGACTAGTCTGACGTTCTTTGTACAGACTTCACGGGTATTTTTTTTTTCCCAGCACAGCTTTCATTTAAGCAGGTCAAAGTAACAGGGCGTGTTCACTGACAGCACTGCACTCCTGACCTTGAGAGCCAGACACCCTTCGTTTCGTTAATTATGCAAGCCATTGTTTAGAAACAGTTCTATCTGGTTAGGTGGTAAGTAAGTAACCACTTTACAATAAGAATCAGCTGTAACAAGCTGACAGACCCCATTTGGCTCCGGAGGGTTTTAGAAGATGAGTTTGGCAGCAGGTTACAGCCGAGCCAAGCAAGGGAAGCGTCACAGTGGAAGGTGAGGCAGAGCTGGGTGCTGCCGGGCTCCCTGCGCTCGGACAGGGAGGGGAAGGGACCGCGAAGGGACCTCGCCGCGCCCTGCTGCCCTTCAGCCAAGCCAGCCTCAGAAGCCCCCGAGCTGCAGGGGGCCGTGAAGTTCTCCTGTACCACCAGAACAGAAGCCCAAATAAGAAGCGAAGCGACGCACGGCCAGCGTCTCCCCACTTACCGGCTGTTATCGCAGTAAAGGGTGACGGAACTCACTCTCCGGGAAATAAAAGGCCCGGTTGCGGCTCCAGTACCTGTTGAGCCGCCAGGACGAACGGCATCGCCGTGCAGCTCCCGGCTCCGGTGACCGACCACGGGCCGGGCACCAGCAGCCACAGCTCGGGGCTTTCCTCCCGGCCCTGCCGAGCGGCGTTCCCGTCACCCACCCCACGCCCCCTGCCCTGCTCCTCCGCCGGGCGACCCCTCCTCGCCCACCGCTCGCCCCAGCGCCGGGGGCACCGCTCGGAGCCCCCCCGGTCCCCTCGGAGCCCCCCCGGTCCCCTCAGAGCCCCCCCCCGGGCCCCGCCGCTCACCGCCGCCGGCCCGGCCCCGCCGCTCCCCTCAGCGCCCCGAGCCGCGCATGCGCCCGGGCGGCGGCGCCCAACGGCCCCGGGCCGCGCCGTTCGAATGGTAACGGTCGGGAACGGCCCCTAACGGCCGGTAACGGTCGGGAACGGCCCCTAACGGCCGGTAACGGTCCGGAACGGCCCCTGACGGCCGGTAACGGTCCGGAACGGCCCCTGACGGCCCCCCCGCCGCGTGTGGGGGGCTCTGGGCAGAGCGGGAGCGGGCCCCGGGGCGGCTGACAGGGACTCAGCTCCCCTGCGGGCTGGGACGGCTCCACCGAGGCTTTGGGGCTGGACGCAACGTTGCAAACCGTTGGGGTGGGGCCAGGAGGTAATTTGTGATTAAGAAGTCATTTGGAGTTAAAATGTACATATATAAGTGTATATATAGTATATACTTGACTGAATTTTCAAGGTTGAGGGAAAGAAACACGTGTATGGCAAGACACAGGAGAAGGGCTAATCAGGAACAACACACCTGAGGTCATCATCATCAGTAATGAAACATGAGGCGTTCACGAAAAGGGAAACACCTCGGCATACAGCCGTGTTTTCCTTGTCCACACCTTTGCGTCAGTGTTGCAACCGGTGCTTTACCAAAGCCCTTTGTCTTCGCAGTATGGGATAAATTCACCCTGAAGCTGGAAACTAAGAGAGAGAAGTCTTCTGACATCTGCTTCAGGGAGACCAGGAACAGACCTTCGGCAAGTACTAATCAGAGAAATACAAAATAAACAAATAAATAATAATAATAAAAAGGCGGTAAGTATTAAGGTTCAGTTTAATGTTAGGCTTGTTTACCTACCTTGGCTCCTAAAGGCAGTGAAGGTACTTTAAGTGAAGCAAAACTGCCACTGCCATACTTTAAAAATGGGCAGCCATAATGAAGACTGTAGAGTTTGTCTTCTCCTTGCTGAGCAAAACCAGAGATTGCAGTAGAAAGTGAAAGGATTAGGATCACTGTTACTGACAGTGTTTTACTGCCATCTGTTACACTGGTAAATCAATTAAAGTACCCAATGTGTAGACTTCTCTCATACTCCAGAATATTCCATGCTTATTTACAATCCATTGAACTACGCTAAACCAAAACTGTACAGTTGTTCTCAGGTGTTACTTTTACAGTGCATCTGAAAAAGGAATTCCTTTAATGTTGTAACGTAAATCATAATACGTCATTATTCAAAAGTTACCTAAACATCTGTCTTAAAACTGGCATTTAGAGGACCTTACATAAATATCTGGGAAACATCTGGAATTGTGTTTGGAATAATAGAAATATCATACTATAATGAATTAACCATCACACTTTAGCAGATAGGCATGCAGTTTATAATTTATACTGTAATTGGTCTTTGTGGAGGGAAATGCATTATGACAATACAAGTCTTAAATTCATTTTTATGCTAGTTACACCACTTCAGTATCGAATATCCAACACTTTTAACTTCTTTGTATCCTATCATGTAGGAATTATTCACTATTTTCACCTTGAGTAGTGCTTTCTGTCACTGTAGCACTTTCTATCACTACTTGTGGCAGTATAAAGGCTGTCATCCACGTGCAACAAGCTCAAAAGGAAAAAGGCTCTAAGGAAGTATACATTTCCAAGTTCTTATATTGTTTCATGGTGTTTGTTACAAAAACTCTTGGCTGGTGATTATTTCTGCTACCTGAATCTAATTGGTTTCTAATACGTGTTCCTTGTGGTCATGCCTTTGCCTACTCTGGCTTTCCACACAGTCCCCACAGAAGGTAGGTTGCTCTTATTTTTGCATTCCAACAGCAAATGTGGAAGGATTAAAAATATACGCCTTTTATTCCCCTCTCGGTGACAGAGGGGAAGAAATACACAAATATTTTAGTGACACTCAGCTAATTTGGACGACCTAATACGAATATCATGTGCGATTTGACGTGTTACCTGGCAGCTCCAGTTGCTTCTGAGTACGCCTGATACAGGGCCTGGGCTTAGAGCACCACTGGCCATATATCACGAGGGTTTTCTCTCAAGGCACAGCACTTGCTCTCAGCAGGACTAACTGCTTTTCTCCGTTTTTCAGCACCGTGCTTTTCCTGGAGTTGTTGACCCAGCAAGGCCTGCCTGCTCCACCACCCAGACGGGCCCAGTGCTGAGGGCCAGGACGTGTGGCCATGCTCCCCGCTTCCGAGCCGCCGTCCTGCTCCACAGAAGCGGCGATGCGTCCCGTGTATCTGCACACCAAGAAAGGCAAAAGGCGAAGGGGCAGCTTGGAGGCAGCTGTAGTCCAGAGCTTAGCCCTGGGGGTGACGTGCACGACTGCAGCCTACCCCAGCTGGGTTGTGGTCAGAGTCGACTCGCTCCATTTCGTGCTGGGCATTATCTGTGTCCTTAATCACGTAGAGCCCTCTTCCAACTGCCACTTCGTGGGCCGTGCAGGACTCGCCTTTATGAGCTTGACAGCTCTCTGCTGCCTGCTGGCCCTCCTCAGCAGCTGCGGGGCCATGCTGCTCGACATCCTGGGGCTGAAGGTGGGCAGGGTGACCGCCCCTTTCCTGCACGGCCTCGTTGTCCTGTTCACTGCCATGGCAGTGCTCTCGTCCTGCGGTCTCTGGGCATTGACGAGGCACGGCCTCCGCACCGCAGAGCGCCCACAGCTCTTAGGCCACTCCTCGGTCTTTGGCTCAAGCTTCTACTTCTGTATCCTTGCTTGTGCCCTAGCAGTCGTTGCAACTGGCTGGAGCTACGCCGCCTGGGCACACGTTGATCTTTCCGTGATCCTCTGCCTCGCCAGCACCAGTCGGCAGCAGTCGCACCCGGTCCCTGTGGATGAGCACGGCAGCGCTAACAACATACACTGCTTTGAGACTGGCCTACCCCTGGCCGCATGCGTTGCCTTCCTCCAGAGGGAAACGGAGTCCCAAGCAGAACCAGGTCTGCCCTCCAAGCAAGGAGGAGCTGAACCCCCAGCAGAGGAAGGTGCCCACCTCACCCACGAGGAAACCAGCCTCCAGCTAGAGGAAGGTTTGACTCCCAAACAAGAAAATACATGCCCAGATGTCACCGAGGATCCCCATCCTACAAAAGAAAACTGACTCCAGAATAGAAGACGGTTATTCCCCCCAAACAGCAAAGACAACATGGGAGAAAGAAATTTCCATTTAATAGAGGAAAAGGCTAAATGACGCAGGCAAGAGCTCCTCTCTTCATGGAGGTACTGACTACATTGCCCTCTGAGACCTGCCCACTCAACTATCCAGACACTACCCAGTAAAATATTTATCCAAACCTTATGCGTCAGAATTTTTCAGTAAAATTCTTGCTTTGCCATGAGAGGGACTTAAGATGCTGTAAAACAAAGCCTTCCTTAAAAAAAATAAAAATAGTGGTTTGGAGAAACATTAGGTCATTCCTTACTTGAAAACAGGAGTAAAATGTCTTAAAATCTTCCAAAAGAAGGCATCCTTCCCAGAAGAGATGCAGTACTGCAAAGTGAGACGAAGAAAAAAAGTCAAAATACTTAATTCTAAAATAAGAAATAATTTACTTATAAAATTTCCAAAATATGAGATATGGTTCTTCAAATAATTAGTTCAGTTTAGGTTTGCCTTAGATTTGTGGAACTGAAACAGCGAAGGTTAAAACAGCAGGAATTTTGTTACGCTGGCTTTATTTCCATATGGGGGCAATTTTGCATATTGGTATTGTTACAGTAGGGTTGTATTTTATATGTTTGTTTTGCAAATAAGTGTTTTTCTTATTGTTCAAACATGGTATATTTTTTCTCAAACTGTGTCGCTTCATTTCATATTCCATTTGCCTATTCCGTACATCCCAAAGTAGAATTGTTGCTAACAGCATTCCTTTGGTCCCTTCACATGCCCGGACCTTCCCCAGGAACAGATCAAAGAGGATGCTACAAGACTGCAGGTGCACGGTACATTTTTTCCTATCATGCTTGGCATGAGATAAAATATGATCAATCCAGAGCTGGTGCTAGTTGTTGCTTTCCTACTTTGCCATGTAAATAACCGGTACATCTGTCAGCATTAGTTTCATAGGGATTTGGGGGTGAACTGCCGCCTGCAGGTCCCCCTTTACTTTTTACCACCTTACAGTCTCATCCTTTCAAGGCAGAAAACCGTCTTAGCTGAAATCACCAGGTTTTAGAAACTGATTATTTAGTCAAAAATCATTCTTCAAATCCTGGTCTTCCCCTCAGTTACAGGCAGACAGATCCCTGACAATAGCGCTCATTTTGCCTGCTCACGGTACCAGGGACAGGACCTGCAGGTTCTGCTGGACTTGCCCCCTGCCTCCACCTCCCCTAGCAGTTTCAGGCCGGTCTGCGCCTATCACACAGTTATTACGATTCCATTATGCTCGCGCAGCTCTGTGGGCTTGCTAAGTACCTAGCTAAAAACCAAACCAGAAAACCGTTTCTCAGAGGACTGATGTACTGGCTGGAGGATTACAGCACATCGTGCCAGACGGGTCATCACTGAACCAGCTGATGTGGGTTTGTCAAGATAATGATAGCTCATTTCACAGAAAGTCAGAGATGAACCTCCACACAGAATGCGAGCACTCACTAACTGATCACTGAGAGATCTGTAATCTACTTTCTATTACAGAAATATCTTAAATATTTTATTTACTATTTGAACAAGAAAAATACTAAGCCAGATACACAAATCTTTACATCCAAAAGTTTCTTCTGCCCTTCTCTCTGATGTACAAAGGAGGCTGCAACCACGCGGATGTTCTGTTGCTAGCATTACATTAACTGCATCACAGTGCAAATCTTTGCAAATTAAATTTAGGGAACAAGTTGTATCTTTGAGCAGAATTCTGCATCTGACAAATTGCTATGAACAATTGGCCACTGCTCTATCTGCACAGCTGACAGTCTGCAACGTGCTAGTGCCAGAGCCCCTGTGACAGCATTAACCTGAGACAGCCCCCTTCTAACCGTGTTGGTAGGATCTGCGGCAGTAACAACCCGCTAGAGAACGTTTCTGCGATCTAAATTGGATGAAATATGAAAATTGTAACAAAGTTTTGAAGACGAGTAGCTAGTAAAAAATAAGCATCCCACAAGTCCACAAACATAAAATAGGCATAGCAACACGGACGGCATTTGTCTCAGCACAAATCAAGTCATCTGGAACATACTTTTTTAGGGGGCGAACCACTGAAGTCTGTATTTCTGTATTTACACAGTTCTAAAAGGTGTTCGTGGGACAAAACGCACACAAACAGCAGTTGACAGAGGAAAACGGTAAGAACAAGTGATATAGTTGGAGAAAATGCAACACTCGGCAAGGAAACACTTCTTCAGGCCTAGGATACAACCAAGCTGCAACCCTGAGGCTTTGGTTCCACCACAGAAGTCTAATTGCTGGCTACCACGCTTCTGGTTCGTTACAAGCCAGTACTGTCAAAGGCAGTACAACACCAGGTATGAACTGCGTGGTCTGAGCGAAGGGGTCCAAAGCTGTCAGAGTGACAGACTCCAAACAGTTTAAATGAGAAAGAAGCAAACTGGGCATGTAGCTATGGAAAAAAAAAAGGTTGTAAGGAGGGGAGTAACCGCACATAACAGATGGAGCAAAAGTTTACTGTCACGGTATTGCTCGGGCAAGAGTTTTAAAGCTTCGTACCATGAGAGCCATGCACAGAACGTGATCGGTAACAGACAGTCACTGCAAAAAAAACCCTTGCAGCTGATGAAGCACTCAGACTTTGGCCTTGATTTCAATGCCAAACCAACTACTAGAGTTACATGGGCTCCTCTTTCCACGCACAGAAGATAACCATGGCTCCTGGGCTAGCGAAGTCTGTAGCTGTCCATGGTATTGGAGTGTTCCCCCGCTCCCCTGCCCCAAGCTCATGAAGGTCTACGTTTCGATTTCATGTTTCTTGAAAGAAGATTCTCCACCTCCTCAATACTCTAATTTCTGTGGTGACGGATGAGAACATGTTGCTGCTTTACTAAGGGACCTACGCTAAGCCCACTGCGACAGCAGGAAACACCTCTTCGTAATCCACAGTGCCCAAGAGTCCAAACGGCACGGACACGCAACCTGGAAGTCATTTTGTTTCTGGGGTACAGGCACTACGTAAGACTGAATAAAAAAATTATCATAATTTCCCCTCTACTACTTCCCACCTTGAAAGTCTTAAGGAACAAGTTACAGAAGTAGCAGCCCAACCAAGGGAGCTTTTGTTGATAATTTACAAAATAATTGATGATCAGAATAGAATGTAATTAGTCTATAGCCAGTTTATTCTTATGTACTTAAAAGAAATAATTCTCAAGATGGAACAACATTTAATGTTAAAAACTACCAAAGAATGACATTCTTACTGTGATCTAGCATTGCCAATACAAAACCTGACTCCAGACCACATGCTTTTCCATCAAATTGCAAAGCTTCTGTAATGGATTTACCAATAGATTGTATTTAGAGCTTCCCACATCTCATTTTCTAGTAATAGTAACTAACGTTGTTTTATAGACACTTAGAAGTCTATCAAAGGTATTTTCTTCAAGCTATTAAAACTGTCATACGTAGAGGTCTCTTTACCTTTGGAGCACACACCAAAGAAGCAGAATAAATAGAGGAACCCCATTTCACAGGATTTACAAGTAAGAATGGAATTTCTTTATGGAAATTAAGTTTCCAGTCACTATTCTGTGGGTACTGAAACAATGTTAACTCTTTCAACGAAGCCTGTGCCTTCCAAGTTTCACTCTGGCAGTAGCTAAAACTTGCTACTACTAGGAGTTTGTAAACTTTACACATTTTCTGCTACTAAGTTTCCTTTCATAAAGTCTATTTGATCCAGATGCATGACTTCTGTAATTGTTTCCAGCATTGTGACCAGCATTCCTGCCAGTAATTTGGTGACAGGCAGAGTTGAGGAAACATTTATAGTTAAAAGTGGCAAAGAGTCTGCAAGTATTAATATGAAGACATTCTTAATTTTAAAACAGCTGAAGCAATTCAGTAAGTTATGCAATAAACTGTATGATAGGAGTTGTTAACAAATACATGCAGATTTCTTCACTGTCAGTTAGAAAAAGGCACCCCCCTCTTTCTTCCTGGCACATTCGCTGTTTTCAGGAGGGTTTTGAAATTGTATGAAAGCAGATCGCTTGTTAGAGAGAAGCGATCAGGGTCTTTTCCTCAGGACCAAGTTACCTTAGCTGCCAGGTAATTTTGCTTGTCATCCTTTTATGTTGCTTGGTAGCTTAACACGCTACCCAGAAGTTGTTTTAAAATAGCAAGCCCAGCCCATTTCACTACCCAAACAGCAGAAATAGACAACTTACTGGGAACACTCGTGATCCACCCAATGATACAGCTGTACGAAGGAAAGATAAAAGGTATTTCTCTGCTCAAGCTTCACGTCTCCAGTGAATGGCTCTCCTATGCTGAAACGCCTCACGCAATCAGGGGCTATTCCACATCCAGTAGCGGGAGAGAAAGAAACAGGGTCAGCTTCTCTTGAGCTATTTGTTCAGATTAAATTTAATATTCTTCCCTTCACAGAACTCTTCCTCCTGGCTAAGTCAGCTAAGTCCAGTCCTAAAACCCCAGGACAACTATTTGGTCTTCGGAGTAAATATTCTACTGGGAATCATTTATACTAGGGATTAACTTTTGACCTTTTAACATTTCAGGGTCTTTTTTTTCCTCCTCTCCAGCTCTCTACTATCTTAAGTTCAACATAAAAGTCAGTTTTCTACTTCAAAATACTGACAAGGCAGATTAGTGTACAACCTCACCTCTGCACGTCTGGTTATTTATATTAGAATTGAACAGTGACTAAGAAGTTATCAACTGCATGATTACAGACTCTAATTATCACAGAGCAGCATTCTGCTAATGGACAGCTTGAGAAGCATACCCAAAAAAAGAAAAAGTTCCTTCTGAGTTCCTTCTGCAGATGAAGCATTTCCACCACTCAGTAAAGTCAGAAGCTAAAACGTATCCAACATTGCACGTAAGCAGAAAATTAACCTGGGACTCGTATCACAGCAATGCCAAGTTGTACCCTTAAGTAACTCTGCCTTATTTTTTTTTTATAGTCTTTGTCATCCTGACCAGGCTCCTAAAAGTGAACCTTAAGGTGAAGTTATCCCTTTTTTGTATCCCAAACATCCCATGCAACTCCCCTTTCCCTAGGAATTTAGTTACCTTACACAGTAACTTCTGGGGAAAAAATGGCATTACAATTTCATTTCAGTTTTGCTGCTGAAGAACTCTGTACACTGCCCCCTTGTGGATGCGAGAATTTTGAAACTTCCAATAATTTGGTGTATTAACAAGGCCAGCATCTGCTGTGAAGCAGATGACAAGAATTTCCTGCATTTTAAAACAAAAGCAAACCACTATGACAGCTGTAAGAAAGGACAGGCTGTAGGTAGCACAGCATTGGGTTAAAGTAAGCCTATTTAAGTATGTAACATCTGAGGAAGTGTCAGGAGGAAGCATTTACTGCTCTATGACCTTGCCACGGTGTTGATTTTTTCCCCCTCCAGTTTCAAACACACAAATTGCTACAAACATCTGTTTTTCTCTTTCTCCAAGAAGAAGGGGGTCTAACAATGCAGCAATTTTCTCCAGTACATCCTTCATAGGCAGTTTAGTGTGAAGTTAATAAAAACGAGTAATTTTACTTACATCAGCTTCTTTTAAAAAAGCCACTATACCAAGTTAACCCTTCGAGGAGGTAAAATGGTTATTTTGATTTTACTATGTAATTAGGTAAAGTAGCAATCTATACCAAAAATATTTCTGTCAAGCCTATGTAACACACTGCACTACACTATGCTTGGCATGTAAAAAACAGTCAAAGATTTGGAAATTGTAACAGCAACACAACATTCTTCACATAATCTTCAGCACCTTTTCACGAAAACTGGAGCGTATATGCAAAAAGACACACCGCACACAACACCGTTGCAAGTTTTAATGTTTATTTCCCCAAGACAGCCTAGCCTGCACTCTACTTGGATAAATTTCACAAGCTAGTTTCCGCTGCTTCTAGTTTTAAACTTTAACCATGTTTCTGATGACAAGGAATGCTGCAAAAATACTCTAGTCCAACAAAGAGTTATGATCACAAAATAATCTTTATCCATTCTACAGTGTTTCAGAATTACCAGTTGATTTTAAAACACAAGGTAGATATAGATGCTAATGGTGGCTAATCTGGTATGTTTTATTATAGCAAACTGTTGTTCATGCAACACTTGTGCTCAAAGGGGAAGGCACAGCATTTCCTACAATGAGCCACCTTATAAAGAGTTCATTTTGTACAAATTTGTAATGTCACCTTTAATTTAGTGTGCAGAACCTCAAAACTGAGGCATTACTCCAATTATAAAAACACTTGCATCCCTTTTGTGCAAGTTTTAAAAATACAAAGTTCTCTCTAAAGTGGCTCAAAATAGATTGTTCATGGCTGCCTACATCTAAGATAAAAAGAGTCTAAAACAATTGGATTAGGCATATTAAAGGTGTTCAAACCATGACTTGATTTGTACATCTATTCACACCTCTTTTCGGTCTTTATTCGGCAGTACATATGCACCAAATTCCATTTTTAGAAGTTTCCATATCATTTTCATAGAAAACAAAGTTTGAAAACAAGTAACATTGAAACACAGCACGGTATTCTACCACAACGGAAACATTTGGTTACAGGACTCAACAAAATCTAAAAATGAACTATGCTGTAGATTACCACATGCAAAGGTCTTCATGTTATCTTTGAAAATGAAAAGGATGAGATTTTATTACCACATTTTACTGCTTTCTACTATTATGGTAACTTGTGTACTGCAACACAGTCTATTTGAAGGGAAATGTATGATTTTTTTCATGCAAAAATCTACAAATTAGTTTTGATGATATGGAAAGCTTTTCATAACATCAAACATTCATCTGGTGCAAATGCACAGGGAAGCCTTCCTGAAATTCTGACTTTACAAATAACTAATAAGCCATACAGGAAAGAACTTAAAAATAACTAAAAAGAAAAATAAGAGGGGAAAAAAACAACAAAAAAGAAACACAGGCTGCAGGAGTAAACCAGAGTCTGCTGCTAAACCGGTCTTTGTTTTTGTGTCCAGTGTAAGTTAACACTTATGAACTCATTTTGATGATTTACTAGGTTTATTATCAGCCCCCTGAAGGCGAATCAAGCTTGCATGCGTTCACATACAGCATCACAACCATACTCTCGTACACACGCCACTCCAGGACTAGGAGTCTGCTTCATGACTGAAGAGCCCCAGATTTGAAACATGAGCCTGGCTCCACAGCATCGAGTCCAGACATTCATTCAATGTTGTCCATTCACACGGTGCTTCATAGCAAGGCCTGGGCTCATTCTCCTTGGACTTATATGGGCATCCTATTCTCTTATGCTTACAAGGCTTGATGATGATAGCACTGCATTTCCCCCCAATTGCTCTAGTAAGTCATTGTTCCTTCTCAGGCACTGAAGATCTTTGACCTGTAGCCCTTTTTCTTTGAACAATCTAAATAAGCATTCAGTGTGAAGTTTTTCATTACATTTTGCCACTCATTCTCACTCGCACCCACTCGCCATCTTGACTTCATTTGGGCTTTTCTGTGATTCCAAATGAAATCTTCACATTTTCTTTCCCGATTTAATGCAGCAGCGGATCCCATGAGCCAAGATTGATGGATCAAACCTTTTTTTTATTCAGTGCTGCATTGTACCTAACTTCCAAAATACCACTCTAAAACTGGAACCCTTCTGCTGGTACATTGGCAGATGAATTGAAACCAAATGTTCCGCCTTGTATTGCTTCTGGTACAAGGCTAGGATCTTCATCAATCTGTTGAAAGAACAAGAACACCGTAAGAACGAACAGAAACACAAAAGCCGCACTAAAAAGAGACAGATAATCTTAAAGAACTTTTCTCCCTTCAGTTGATCTCCTTCGTTGCATAAATTCCAGTTGATCTTTCTCAACTTAGTAAGAGTACTATTATGACACATTAAGTTAGCCTGAAATGGTTTAGATTTTATTTAGTAGACAGGCTACATGGCACCCAGTAGTCTCACTTATGAGGTTTTCACTCTTCGCAAGCATTCTGTCAGTCAAACATCATACTTATTGCCAGTTTATAAAGTGTCACTGTTCTTAGAAGCAACCAATATCACTAAATCAAGTAAGGAATAAGCTGAAACTACAGTTTCAATTTAAATAGGTAGTATACAGGTTACCAAATTGGTAGCATATTAAATTCCAAGTCCCGAGGTATGCACAAAATCTGAGTTCCTAAGAGGGACCTCTGTATTACTGTTTGTATAGAAATGGGACTTTAACAAAAAAACAACACCTCCACTTGCAAACATGCCCTACCGAGTTTTACCATTTCTGCAGTAATCTGTTCCTGAAAGCTGTTCAGCCAACAAGAAAACCCTCGTTTCATGATGCAGACTGACATTATTGTATTCCCCTTCTATGCAGTCAGCTTGTTTTATGATTTAAAGTGCATACAAATCTAAAACCCTCTTTTGATTTGTATTACATGTTTAAGCTGAAAACAACATTCTTGATCAGCCCATCTTTATTTCCACTTGATGCACCCTTACTTTCACTTGACACCTACCTCTGCAATTACTATTCAGAATCTTTTTTTCTTAAGAAGCAGAATCTCAGATTTGCTACTCAAGTCAGCAGGGAGCTTATCAGATGTGAAAACCAAGCTTAGTCAGAAGCTGGCAGTTCAGAGAACTATTTGAAGGCTAGTATTTCGTTCCCTCAGGATGCAGCTTAAATTGCCTATCAGAACTTTAGATAGGTCATCATGAAGAATGGAAGATATGCAACAGGTTACACAAGGGGCTCATTTGTCACTGACTCTGATGAAGTTTTAAGCAACTAGTTCATGCTATTGACACCAGCTAATCCAATGCTATGACACTTCAAGATGCCAGTGGACAACTCAATGCTTTTCTCTCCCAGACTAAAAACAGGCAAGCTTTTCAGAACCCATGGTTATAAGCACAAGATCTATGCAAGTAACCCAAACAGTGAGGGCAAACATTCAGCATAATAAAGTTGTCCCGCTTAAGGCCATAGTAATTCATATTCATCGGTTATGGTGGTAACATCCAGCAGGCTGTTTACATGAAAACTCATCCTATTTCTGCTATCCATGCAACTGTACCACTCAGGAATACAGATCAGGACAAGGCTTTTTATTTATTTAAACAGATGTCCTTCAAAATCCTAAAAGCCTCTCATCATTGCCTATAATCAACTATTCAGAAAGGCCGTGGCATCTAGTTAAAAATTCCATGAGCTTAATAGCCCATTTTAGATTTTTATTTAATCACATTTAGAATTGGTTTTATATTCTGTCAGTACTGGTCTGATGGAATTTTAATAAAGAATGCTAGCTACAGTTTCAATGAATGCCCTGAAATAAGTCTGTAATTCTGCATACATATGTGCAGCACTAATGTAAGTGCTCATCAGTGAATTGGGTAGAAAAAAATTCTGAAAAAAAAAGAACAAGCGCTTTTCTATAAAGCGGTCTTTAGAGCTGTTGTCGCCCTTTTGAACCACGTCTATGAAAACAACCAAACGATTACAAAAACAGATTTCAGAGCTATAACACACTTACATCATCTGAAGAGAAGAACTGATCAATGATCTCATAAGCCAGTTTGTAGATGTCTTCATTTTCGTGATTTTGTAGCTGTTCGATTTTCTCCAGGCCTACAGGAAACACACAAAAGACAGTCAAGTTAAAATACTGAGTTCAGACAAAAAAAACCATCCCTCTCCGTAAGGCCTCATCATACAAAATCATTAAAAACAAACCTAGGCATAAAGTGAATCTCAGTAAGATGCTATTAAAACCCGCTTGACATGCTTAAGCATAAAAGCTTCTTAGAGATTCAGCAAAGTCTATCAGAGGTTGAGGAATACACACTACAACAAAAAAGTACATCCGGTCATACTACAATAAAAAAAAGTCGTAAGGTCAATGCCAGCAATGATTGTTTTCTCTTCTCCTCCCCCTGTGAGTGGTTGGGGGAATCTTTGGAGATAAGGGGGAAGACCGGGGGCAGTAAGTACTAGCTCATACTCCCTTTTCCTAGGAACATCTTTTCAACACCTGGTGTGGTTGCCATGACCTGTGACATTCCAAATCCACGTGTTTTTGGAAGCAGCAATACACACCAGTTACTGATCCGTAGCTCGATTACACAGCAAGTAGCTCCAGCATGATGTAAGTTACTGGCAGACAGGTGCAGAGCACACAAGAATAATTTGCTTAAAACACCTGTGCCAGTACACACAAAGGCACGTGGTAGGAGGCTAAACAATCAATTTCTGCAAAACAGTATAAAAACAATTAAGCACCATACCTCCACACTCTTCTATAAGATTGGCTATGGTTTCTGCTTCATCTTCAGCCATTTTTAATATATTACTTAGTCCATCCAGAACCACTTGCACTACTTGTGCATCTTTCACTGTTAGCAAATTGCAAAAGGGAGGAATTACATTTTGTTGAATTAAGTATGCCACCTAGGGGAAAAAAAAACAAGTGGTGATCTCAAGAGTGTGACAAACTACGCGCCAGAAGCACACAAACAGACAAATTTAATGAAATCAAAGCACTCAGTTACCAAACAGGATAAGACTAGTTTGTAGCAGTCACTTTCAGAATTGTTTTTTATAGCACGAAAAGGTAACATCTCTGAATTATGTTATTTGGGTATATTATATTATATATTATTATAGCAATATATATATTATAGCAATATATGTGTATACTGCTTAAACAAGTAGTAGATACTGTAAGTTTTTCAGTATTAGAAAAGTTTCAACCTCATCTTTGGAAGACACACACCCTCGATTTAATATTCTGGGTTAACAGGGAACTAGTGTATTTCTACTCAGTGGCTGCCATCATTATAACTATCACATTCTTAACCAAACAGGAAAAAAATGGAAAAAAGGTACTAGTGCCGAATGACCAAGATTCTTGTCAGAGCCTGAACGCAATTATTCATACCTACTAGGCCCCATCCCAACAGAAGTGTCTCCACCCAAATCCCCACTGACATGCCTGATCTCAGTTCATTCCAAAAAGAGAAACTAAATTCACTCCTAAATCCCTTGTGGAAGAAGGGGAAAAAATTACTGAACTGGAGAGTAATCTACACATTCATAATGCTGGCACAGAAGTCTGAGGACCTTTTCTTAAGGTTTGACTCACTTGGTCTTTTCTTCCGCTGATTGTTAAGTTGCTTATTGCCCAAGCAGCTTCTTTCTGGGTACCAAAGTCACCCTAAAATTACAACAGTAAATAGAAGTAAACATTCCAGTTCTTATGTGATGTAGTATTTTAGTAAAAGCTTCAACTCTCCACAGAAACACCATATCAGTTTTCATTAAGGAGGGAAGTTAACTAACAGATCCCGTAGATGTTTGAGTCTACTTGCAGCGTGTTCATCCCATCCCTGCAACCATGTTTTTATTGATCTTCCAAAGGAAATTTGTTTGTAGCACAGTGAAGAAAAAAACATAGCACTCCCCTCTCCCACATTCCTTATCAACAGCTGTCATATATCACAGGGAGCGATAAGTGGCAAGTGTCCATTTTGATAAACATACCCTATGTACTATATTAGTACATACTATAACTGTCTGCTTCTGAAGTTAGTCAAGTTTTCTAACTTTTTAAAAAAAGAAGTGTCCCATATGCTTTTCTCAGTGACCAATAAGTTAGCATTTATGAATGCTAACAAGAAAAGACAAGTATTTCTTCAGTCTTAATCCCAGCCTTTATTCAGGTGCAAGACATTCCATCTTTGTCTTGGCTGAAAACATCACAAGATTGGTATTTCCAGCTTCCTTCCACACTTCAGGAAAGAAAAATCAAGTCATAGGTAAAGCAAAAAGTAGGAAACTTTTGAAAGATAACAACGTGGTACTGTTTCCATTCAAAAGCATGCTTTTAGCTCCCTTCTTTCTCATACGGCAGATCCTTGGAAACACAAAGCAGTTTGGATACTAGTGTTTTAAAAGACACCAAGGTTCTACATTTGAAATCCAAAACAGATATTTGAAGCCCAGAAAGATGACTGATTAGCATTCAAGCCCTGGTACTCAACAAGCAGTGAGAAAACTGAAAAAGCACGAGAAAAGCATCCAGAAGTGTTTGATAGCAACTACGTGAATTCACTATTTAATAAAAAGGGCAACAAAAGCTTCATCTCTGCAAGCTTATGTATCACTGAAAAGCAGCGTACATCTATACAGGCATACAGCGTGTTGCCATTTCCACAAATAAACAACTGAACACCACCCACAGTTATTTCCTACACCCATCTACTTTTTGTTGATAGGTTTACTTGTTAAAAAAATGGACGGGACATTCCCATTCCATGATCTAGTATTACAGTATCATTACTTGGACTACTCTCAGACTTGATAAATGTCGCAAGTGAACAGGTTAATAAATGCAACTGTTGAGCATGTCTTTAGGTTTCCAGATAATGCAGGGGAAACACAAAGGAGAATTAAGTCCTTAAACTCTGGCAAAACGTTGGGAACTACCTTACTGCTCCCCACCCATACCTCTTTGTCTTACATTTGGGCACAGTTCTGCTCCCTGTCTTTTCAAAGATAAAAAAAATTAAACAAGACTAAGAAGGAACCAAGAAGGACTGATCTGCTTCTTTCCCCTAATACATTCAACATGCTGTTTGTGAAAGATCATTCGAAACAGTAACATACATCTTGCAACATATGAAAATGCTAAGGGTAGAGATTATCATTATCACCCCCCCCATTTCACAGTACTATGTAAAACAAAGCAATGAATTCAGTGTCATTTTCCCCACTTAAGGAAATGAACAGTTAAATCCTTCTTGTTATCTAACCTTATCTAGAAGATGTATTATCATTGGAACAAGGTTTGCATCTATTACTGCCTGAACTTGCTGCTGATTCCCTGCAGTGATGTTAGATAGGAACCACACTGCTTCCTGCAAAATAAAAAGATTAGAGAAATCATTAATTTGGATACTATTGTATACTGTATTTTATTTCCACCAGCAAGTTTTTACATTCATATTTTTTGGATCTGCAATTCATGCAATGCTCAAACATAACTAAGAAATGATTGTACATATCTGAATGCCTAATGCAAACTAGACTTGCAGGAAACAAAGACGACAGTCTTGCCTTGGGAAATACTGCAAGACTCTTCAGTCTTTCACTGTAACCAAGTTACAACCCCCAAACCACAGACAAAGTAGAAAAAGTATTTAACAAGGCTACATATGAGCATTTCTAATTGATTCTGTTACTGAGGACAGTACAGCAGTTTTCAGCTGATGGTCAGAAAAGCTCCAAAATATGAACCAGCACATTTTCCAAACAAGTGGTAAAAGATGTATTCTAACTGCTCCACAACATTACTCATTTGTGTCAGTCATTAAGAAAATGCACTACCTATCATTTAAATGCTTGTTTTTTTTTCAGGAATGCTGTAAAGTTGTAGGACCCTTCTATTAGCCCAAGACACCCCTTCAACAACAGAAATGGAGGTGTCTAGGAAAATGTTTAAGCCAAGTTTTTCCCTCCCTTGCGAGTATGCCCTCCCAGTGCTCACATTTAAATGGTGAACTAAGCCAAAGACTATGTATGAATTATGTTAAACAAGGAACAAGAGCCCTTCCCTGCCCACCCACCTCCTAATGCAAAGCCTATACTTTAGTCAAAAAATAATGAACACAGTTTCACATAAAATTTGTCACTGTTTCAGACCATCTCCTTGTTTTAATCTTACAGTTGATATACTTCGTTGCCAGAAGCTTCCCATCACTCTCTTGGTTCCCCTCTCCTCTCAACTTAACCAGGATGAGAACTTTGTGGACAATTATTTCTCTCAAGATGAGATTCAGAAATTCATGCATTCCCATACTTGAAAATTCAACTGAGTCTCTTGGATCAGATCACAGGATCACTTCTATTAATGAACCTGTTAGAGATTTAAGATGCCTAGGCCTGTCTTGGTGAGCTTGTTTTGGGCTTTAATCATCGGCAATGTCGGAAAACAGGACCCCAGAATTTAACAACATGCCTCAGATGCACTCCGGAATCAGCACTTCATTATCAGTGCCCCCATTTAAAGCCTCTTCTATACACGCATGCACACGCACACTCACTTCCCCGCCCACCCACCCCATTTCAATGCTATTTATCACACACTCGCCATTCAAAGAGACATCCAATTATCTCTATTTCATCACTTCCAAGAGAGTCAGTTTAATTAAAATGTTTCACGTATCAAGAACTCTAACTTTTAAGTCAACAGCCAGAATTACAAGATAAAGCTTGAATTTTTATGAAATTAAACTAGAAGAATCAGAAAACAACCTTTCCTGTCAAGTACAAGTTTGCAGCTCCTCAGAGATTTTCCTACAGATCTGAAATTCAAGAAAAAAATATCACCACCCTATCTGATCTTGACATAAGCTGGTATTTTGTAATTAGTTACTCAAATCTCTACCCTGCTACATTATGTGGGTCTCAAGAGAGCTAAGCCAAACATAAAGGAGTTACCAATCACGTCCAAATTCTGCAGTGACATACCTTATTAATTTTTTCTTTGGGATGTGTCAGAAGTGCTGGAAAATGTGAAAGAGCTTCACAATTCAGAACTACTTGTGTCTGTTCATCGGTACCAGTGACAATGTTTCCTACAGCTCTCAGTGCAGCAGTCTGAAACAGAACACATTCACTTCATTCACACAAAAATCTTTTAAATGGAAAGAACAAAGATTTTTCTAACTGAGCACATTCTATACCTTCAAATGGTTAAAAAAAATTTATACAAATGCCACATCACACAGGAAAAGGTACTTTTACACCTTAACACAGTTTATAAATAGAAACCAGCTACTTTCTCTAGTATTGCATTTTGAGTAACGCTTCCTTCACGTTATCTGAACTTACTTGCACTTTAACTTCTTGATGACTGAGAAGAGGAACCAAATGAGGGACTATTCCAGAGTCTATCACCATCTGGATCTGTTCGTTGCCAGCATCCGTTAGATACGAAAGTGCCCAGACTGTATCTACCAATATCTAACATAAAAAACATTTATTTGTAATTAGCACAGGAGCATCAGTCTTACAAAAAATATATTTAAACCAGAACTAATGAAATACAGCAGATTCATATCCATAACCTACTTTGCTCCACAAACTTCATACCTTTCACTCTAAACAATTCAGAACTAGACCTGCTATTTGACCTATTCTAGCTCCTAAGAATACAGAGACTAAAACCAGCTGAACAACAGCTAAATTGCTGATTACAGCTAAAATTTTAAAGGATATGAACGCCATCCAAAAAAAAAAAATCAAACATCTGCCCTTTTCATGAAGCACTGTTGGACAACGTGAGATATGAAAGATGGTCCCCTGGAAATAAGAGAAAGCCCTAGGAAATAAACTAGGGGCATTTAGCATTCTAAAGCAAGTGCTCCACACATCATGTAAGATCAAGTTATTTTCTTGGCATCATGCCAAAACATTTAAGAAAAAAAGCTAAAAAGTTTCTTGAAGTCTGGTACAGAAGCAACTTAGAATTTCTTCTGCTTAAGAATTCACACAGAGAAGCAAATTTCAGCAACAGTAGATCTGGATATTTCAAGTGACAGCTTACAAAAATATGACTGAGCTAACAACTTCTAACTGATCCACAAATACAACGATTTCAAGATACTTGTATAAGCTTCATTTTCACCTGTTTATATACACAGAATTAGCATATAGTACATTAGTTAAAGTTCACATTTTAATTATATTTAAACATTTTGGTAAAGCACTGCTGCCATAATTTAAACAACTGAGCTACAACTTCACTATAGCAAAGATTAAATCTTAAATAGTTCTGACTTAGGTCAGCTTCTTGCCTAAACCAATCTCATAATTTTAGTGAAGTCATTTACTTCAATATTAAAATAACCTAATGACCATACTTACTGTCTCAGGTGTATTAACAACACCTAATACTAGCTAACATTTCTAATATTTTATATATGCAGATACCCATTTTTTTCTTCTTGTTCACACAGATTTTTCATTACAGCCACAAGCTTAAGTGCTAGTCAAAAATCTACGTACATCTGTTAATAAATGCTCACAGAAAAACAAGTGAAATTGTAATCTGATTTCCTATCAGGATGAACTTAGGAAAAACAGAGAAAAGCTGGGATAAATGTAGGGAAAGCACATTCAAGTAAGTACATGTAAAAATATAGAGAGAAATATAAGGCAAAATTGTAACTGTTGCTTAAAAACAGAGATATCAAAATAAGCTTACCATAATGTGAAGGAACATATTTATCTTTTTAAAGAAGAAAGTTACTCAAGTATGGCAAGCTTTATGATTCACGTAAAAAACTACACCAGAACACAAAACTGTCTCAAAGTGGCATTACTTACATTTACATCTGTGTGGTGAATTAAAACACAGAGAGCTGGAAGGATCTGAGGAGGAAGAGAACCATCAGACAGTTATTTTTAAGGCATTCAGACACTCAGCTTCACTTTAGTTACACTGACTGAGCAGTGAGTAATTCAGTCACCTCCTGAATGGTTTCCATCGGCGGAGGAGGATCTTTGTGACGGCACAAGTTGACCATGACCCAAGTAACATTTCTTAAGAAAGTTATGGGAATAGATGGGCTGATAAAGGACAGCAGTGGTTTCACTACTCCAAGACTAATAACGTAATCTCTACACTGGGGTCCATCACCTGTTGAAGATATCAAAGAAGTATGAAGACAAAGATCATCACATTCCATTCACAAAAAGTATCACCTCAAAATTATCCTCTTAAATTAAGAACAGGCTGCAAATCCCTAAAGATAACCTGAGGACACTGAGCTGTAAAGCATAATATAAGCACAAGTCCAACACCTTGTTGTTTGGGAGACTAAATTGCATCATCTGGTTCTGCACACATCCAACAAAATAACATCTAAAGAATTATTAATAATGGCTACTTAGTAAAATAACACTGGATCCACTCTTCAGCATCGATGCTTATGAAGGAGTCAGTCTCCTGTAACTTCTGTGTATTTAAGACTCCAATTATTTGCAATGCATACAAAGTTTAAGAATATGAGCTTTAGAACTATGTAGATATAAATATCTACATCTATCAATTACATGCTTACATAAAGCCTACAGCCTCCTGTCCAGTTGATTTTGAACTACTCATTAAAAACAACTAAATTCTTAACAGAAAGGTGTTAAAGTTTGCACAAAAAAAAAATCAAAAGACCAAGTGATCACAACTCATCTACAATTCTATACAATGTATGTGAGCTGAGGCCAAATTTCAGAACCCAAAGCAAGTTTTCATTCTAACAATCTGCATGCCTGTTTGCCAATAATTTGTTTTCCTGCACCTGCAATGAAAGTGTGGAGGCATGTTTTTGTGTGTATACTTTAGCGCATGATAGAGAAAACAGGAAGAAGTTAAGAACAGGGCGACTGCCAGCAACAACTGCTTTTTATCTTACAGTTGTACACCTCCAAGTTCTAACACAAAATCCTAGTTAGTTTATTCATTCAGTTTCTAAAGGAACTTAGTTTTTAGTGGCAGGAGTAACACAAACCTATGATATTTCCTAAAGCCCACACAGCTTGTTCGCAAACATTTTGATGAGGCGAATGCAGCAGTCTCAGAAAAAGTGGCACAGCATCTGAAAAATACAAACAGAAGTCCATGCAATTGTTAAGAAATGTATCTCTCAAAAGACAAAATAGTTGAAATACTTAAATAAAATTTCAGACCGCATGAGAAATTTCTCCCTTTGTTGAGTATTGGTCAGAACTTTATCTTCCCAGATGATACTGAAATAAGTCACTGTGTATTTTTCCTCTCGTTATTTCCAGACTCTACACTCAGCATCTTTTGACAATCCTTATGAAAGTATATGTACTGCAACAGTGGCTGTTTCTGTGAAGGTAGTCGTCTTGGTCTAATATGGATACCCCATCCTCAACTTTAAGTCTCATTTTAGACCACTAAGTTCTGACTGTATTCGATTTGAGAGCTGTAATCCAACATACTGGGACAACCTAGCAGATCTCTGCAGAACAGATGATTTCAAATGCTGCCATTACATGACAAAAAAGGGAGTCAGTTGATTGAGCAGTAACAAGGTTCCAAATGATAACACAAACTCCCCAAACTCATCAAGGCAGCTACATTTCTACCTCATGCTGGGGTCAGACAGAAGAATACTCCTAATGTTTAAAACTAAAGCTGATCCAATATTTAAAGCACATTCTGTGTGAACCACACCATACTTAAGTAACTAATCTCTTTTCTTTAACCCTAGCACTAAAGGTGTTTGCTTACATTAATGACAAAGTTTAGTCTGAAATAAACATTCATTTACTTTAGAACACATGAAATTTTAAGAGATGCTGGTATTTTGTAGTAAAACTTTCAATGTAGAACTTTTTTTGAAAAAAATACACATCACAAGAGAATTCATATTTTCTACTAAAGAGGTATTTTACAATGCCTATATGCAAGAGAAGAAAGTCGTCCCCAACAACTATTAAGTGCTTTCAGAAAAACGACAGACCATTTTTTTTAATTAAAACATTCGTTACAAGACATAAAACATACTTTCATATGTTTTAAATATTAGGTCAGCTAATATAGAGCACACATGCAGACCTAGCTAAAAATCAAAGACCATCACAAAGATAATTACTGTAATTGGCACTTGTCTTCAATCCATCAACAAGCTAGGTTTAAAAAGAGAAGTGTTCTAAGTCATCAAGAGGTGTGGAACAATATATACTAATTAGGTTTCCTAAAGAAAATTCTAGATGCAACTGCAAATCACAAGTATTAGCAACGATACATACTTTGATAAAGCTTGGATTTGACCCTTGAAGTTAACAGGCTCTTAACAGAGCTTGTAAAAGCAAGGGTAACCAATCTTGCAAACTATGCAGTCTTAAAGCATACGTTCATTTAAAATAAGTCCTTAGACTGACATCACCTGCCTTAAATTCCTTCAAATTTGCTATTGATAATTAACCTATTTTTCCAATTAAGAACTGATGAAACCCACCCAACCATCTAACAGACAAGATGGTGCTGGTGCTACGAACTTCCTTGTGAGAGAGGTATATACCTCTTACTTTAAAATATAAAGCCAGACAACACACAGGTTGTGTGAAGCCTGTAACTGCTTAGCACTAACAATGAAAAAGAGACAATCTACCTCAATCACTCAAGTTAAACAGTCAGTCATGGAAGATATGGAAGAAACTGATATTTCATCACTTAAACCACAACACACATTTTAGAATTACTTAACAAAAGAAACATTGGTATTTCATCACTTAAACCACAATACACATTTTAGAGTTACTTACTACTTTGAATAGAAGTTCCAAGTAGTCAATATATAATGGTGGTGTTGGGAAAAAACAAAATTAGGTATAATTCTGGGTCTTCTCATTGTTGGAAGCATAGCATGTTTAACAGTATCAGCAGCACAAACTGCAATACAACACTAATTCCAACCATTAAAGATAATGGTATCTCACAGTGCAATTTTTGTGGATTTCTTCCTTGGATTTTAGACAAAGTTTTGTTTAAACGCATGTTTGATTCTTCCATGGGTCTCAAGGAAGAAGCTCTCATCACACTTCTGTTTTGCCTTTTCAGATCACTTAGGCCACGTTAAAAGTACAGAAGATAGCTTGCAGTACTTGGCAATTGAGATTTCAAGTACAATTCCACCCCAAACTTCAGATTCCTCAAAACATGAAGGCCAGCGTAGTGTTTTTGCTTCAACTTCATTTTGGAAGAGAGCTGAATGAGGTTTTTTTTTGACTTTTTAATATTTGAAAACTGAAAACCAGCAGATATAACTCTGCTACAAGTGTGAGTTCCCAGAAGAGATTACTCACCATCATGAAACCCAACTGAATTTAAAAATCTGAGAAAATGAAGAACAAAAGCGGGTGTGCACTTCAATTGATGCTGCTTGCCAGAGAAGAAGTAGAACTTCTGGCAGGACACTTCATGGGCAGGTCCTTCAGCGACGGGCCTGTGATTGACAACTCAATTTCAACCATCCTAGCTATCTCATGAAAGGACCAAGCCTATCACATGGATTGGTGAACATGCTTGAGATACAGAGAAACAGGAGTGTGGATGCTCTTTACAGTATCATTCAGATCTTTTTATTTTTGTGGAAGCTACAGCGCATGCTTTATCAATGATCAAATACTGTTGGACTTACTAGATTGAACTACGGCCTGTGTTTGTTCAGAGGTTCCAGATGCAATGTTTGTCAAAGCCCATGCAGCTTCAAACTGTAAAGAGGGACTACAAAATAAGAAAAAAAATATTGCAACATGAGTTTTCAACCGGAACTCATAGGCACTTTAGCTAAATTCCGAGAATTCTCACAACAACATAATATTCCAAGTTGCAGAAATACTCACTTGTCATCTCTTTCAAGACAGTGCACTAAAATAGGTAATATTCCGGATTTTATTAGATCATCAATTGGTGGATTGCGATCACTGGAAAGCAGCTTTCTGTTTAGGAAAAGAAAACACAAAACTTAGACAAATCATACAACAAGTGAGGACTAGAAAGGATCTCAGGAGGTTGTTTAGTCCAGCCTTCTGTTCAAAGTGCAGCTATTGCTAATGCTTAATCAGGTCGGTCATGCCTTCAACCTCCATGCAGGGAGATTCAACAACATCCCTGGACAAACTGTTCCAGTGTTGCACTATCTTCTGGCAGAGAATTTTCCTACCTAGTATCTACCTCAATCTCAAAGATGAAACAGGATTGTTTTCAATAATAAGGGAAAATAACTAAGCCCCAAAACTGAAATTACTGAAAAAAATGAAGTTACTACATTCATTGCCTTTTTCAGTGACTATGTTTTCTCCGGTAACAAACTTCAGAATTAGTCAGTCAGTAAAATACAGATCACCAGAGTAACTCAGTTACACCCTCCTGCAGCTTCTCCCTCCCTCGCCCACAAAAGGAGATAAGACGATCCTGGCTGCTTTGACAGGAACAGCAGAAGCTTGTTTCTTCTTCTTGCTCAGTGACAAAACTGTCACAGTGCAGACTATTCACAAACCACCTGCTCAAACAGGTAGAGAATTCTTATTACAAGAGCCAATTAAAGCTTCAGGTTTTGGGAGTGTGGTTTTTAAAAATTTATTTTAAAAAAAAAGCATTTCTAATCAGTTTTCTATCCCTGTTATTCCAGCTGTTTGTTTTGGGGGGTTAGACGTGGGCAAGATTTCTCCTTCCTGCTCCAACTTCAGACCAAAGGGTGGTACAGATTAATTAAGGCTGAAAAGCATTTGTTTTCCTCTAAAAATACTTAAGGCCATTCCAACAACTGTGCTGACTTAACTTCAAAATAGTTTTCAATTTAAAAAAATTAAAGTGTTAAGACATTCACATGGATGTTCCCATTTCCTTTTAAAACAGGCTTAATCCACTATATTTCAGTCTAACTTGCCTTAAAACAGCTCTAGTAAATAGCGTTCTACACGATACTACCCTGAGATGATAGAGCTTTTTGAAGAAGGCAAGTTGCCTAATGGAAACAAGCATAGAAACTGCTCTTTCCCTTATCTGTTTTAAATACATTAACTCCCAAACATCAAACTGACTTCCAGATATAAAAGAAGTCAGGTGAAATGGAAGTCTTCCCTTGCACATCCCCCAGCCACATCGGGTAAAAATGCAAAGCTGTAGCTCTCTGCTACAATGACAAAGCAGGAGGTTCATGAAACAGCAGTTAAATACTGAATTTATGCAAGCAAAATTTATACAAGTATTTTAGGATGCTTCAACACATGCAACTACAGAGAATTCCTCTCAAAACAAGAGGTGGTTTTAGTGGCCTAATCCATGACAGAACTAGCAAAAAGGATTTTGCCAGTTCTTTCTGTATTTAAACGTAAAGACTTTGTAGCCCTGCTAGCTATATTTTACTGTACTATGGAGTACTGAACAAAAATGAATCCTAGTATTTATTTGTACATAACAAAAATGTTGACTGCTTCAAAGACCCAGGTATTTT
Organism: Anser anser; assembly: GCF_964211835.1. Taxonomy (NCBI): domain Eukaryota; kingdom Metazoa; phylum Chordata; class Aves; order Anseriformes; family Anatidae; genus Anser; species Anser anser. The sequence goes on along the minus strand of NC_139729.1, from coordinate 26,678,437 downwards.
ATTTGAAGTTCTATTTATCACTGATTTTAATTTTTTAATCAGTAAACGACACATTTTTTCCAATTAAGCTGGAATACGTTGTTTGAACTCAAGCGCATAGTAAAGAATGAAAGTAGTATATTTGAGAAGAGCGTCTTACCTTGCAGCCTGCACAGCACTTAGCTGTATACCCTGGTTGTCACTTGAAGCATTCTGAAAGAAGACAGAATTTAGACCTTTCAGAATTTATCACCGTGATATGTATCATGTTCAGACAATTTTTTTTTTTTTTACCTGTACTATTGCTTCCAAAGAAGTGTTTTGCTAGAAAATAAATAAAACAACAGTTAGAAATCAGAAGTCTCTGAAGTAAAAGTAAAGACATGGTTTAAAGTTAAGTTAATTCTTACCACTCTAAAGTCACCATCTATATCAGAATCTTCACAGATATCCTCATGAGGTACATTTCTCCTCTTCAGAAGATGCTCATCTCTTTTGTTCTTAAAGAGAAGGGGAGGGGTTGTTAAGAATGGAAGAGAAGCTTCTTTTTTAAACCAGCATCATGGACATTCTTTCACCGCTACTGTTAAAAGTTCCAATGTTCAAGAAGTTGGAAAAAGCAATAGAGGGAAGCGCATTTTGGAAATCACTTTTGCTTTGAAAAATTCTCCAACTTTATCTAAAGCATTAACTGTACTTTTGTTGAAGTTTCATATTCACGTATCCATCACTGACACTACAACTTATTTGTCAGTATTTATAACAAGACAAGGCCATTCCCAGAAGCTACTTTTCTGTTCATCCCATACGTAATTCAAGTTATGACTACATTTCTCAGGAATTATATTTCCAATGACTCCAAACAGTGCTGAACTACAGTTTTGGGAAAGAAAACAGCTTTATGTCTCCAGACATAACACCTGGTTTTGAAAGGAAAAAAGGTAAGCCTTTTAAAATCTTTAAAGTTACAATCCTTAGAAATAAAATCCTTGCTGCAAAAGCAGGAATTATTCTCCTCAGTAGATTACAAATACAATTCTGTTTTTCTGGACAGAAACTGAAATACAAAGCTTCTGGTACGGGGTATGGTAAGTCTAGAGCTTCCTTCTAAACCAAAGCACCTCTACAGAACTAGCAGAGACAATTAGTTTAACAATGGTGTTCCTGGTGACCTGCAGCGGAACACACAACAGGTTTTGTTTTAATTTTTATTTTTTAAAGAGCCAACATAGCCAAATACCATTTTGTCGAAACAATACTAGTTCATCTCACCTTCCTCAACTCCACAACGACTTCATTCCTTTGTCTTCTCATACTCTGAAAAGAATCAAAACCAAAGTACGTTATGTTCTGAATTTTTTTCAAGTGATTAAGCTTTTGCACAACTATTTCCAAGTTCTTGCACTTTAAACAGTACTTATACACGAGATTTCATTTTCACTATAGAAGTAGCAATCAAACAGGAAGTTGAAATAATTACTTTTGTCTGTATTATTGCATAATAAAACAGTCTCTCCTAGGTCTGTGTTGAAGAAAGAAAGTATACTGAATGGGAGAATAAACAACTGTCTCAAAGGGCAATGTTGAAAGGAGTTGTATATAAAGCAGAACAGCACCGAAAGTATTACAAGCATGGCAAAGTAACAAAGCACACTAAGTTTGCCTGGTATTCATGACCCTTTCTTGATTCAAGAAACTATAAACTATACTGAAAAAGCAGGCTGAAGTTCAGATTGCGCAGGTAATCCTTCGTATAAACAAAGTACAGCTGCTAAAGCAACAACTGACAATAATTAATTCTTCAGAATAAGCAGATCCAGACAACAGCACGCCCTTTTCCACACGATGCCACCAGGCTCCTCGGACCGGCGTACCCGTGAGCGTCCTCTGCCACGTGAGACATGGCTGCTTGTACCGGAGCTCTGCCTCACCCCAAGGCCAGGCTCCACACCACCACTTGTTTCTCCCAGATACTGCAGCAAATCCACAGATTTCAGCTGTGCACATTCACCACTGTACGAAACAGAACTAGCTTTGTGCCTTGGGGAATAGGTTCCTAAACAAGTTCAAATTAAGAGACCTAATAAGCACAGTTGAACTATGAAAATATTATTTAGAAATGAAAGCCACATAAAACCCTTGGTACTGTAAGAACAAATCTGTTTGGTTTTCTACAGCCTCCCATTTACAGTATCCAGAAGAAGATGGAATTGTACAGGCACAGAAATTGGTTTACTAGTGCTTGTGTTACCAGAGCGTAAACAGAAAAAGAAAAATCACTTGATCTAGTCTGCAGTGATTTTATTCCATACTTCAAACTCTACAGTGAACGAGTAGAATTAAAACAACTGCGTTTTTACTGATCCACTGGCAATTCCAGAGCATAAGGGACTGCATTAATGCAGGATGCGAGGAAGAGGAGCAGCTAGGATGGCTTCTGGGTGGTGGCAAGAAACAGCTCTGAAGGTAAGGTTTATGGCTCAACTTTCAGGATCGTAATTTTTTTTATTGAAAGGAACATGCATTTTATCAGAATCCAAACTTGGACTCTGAGCAAGATACTTTACCTTCTCAAAGGATGGAGTTAAAGGAAAAGGGGGCAAGAAAGGATGGGAGTGGAAAAGCAGGCACGGTTCCGCACTGCTTTGGAGGTAGAGCCCTTCATCGTTTGAGGACCAAAATGCAGTTCATCATGAGAAAAACAGGCTAACGACAGCGGTGAGGAACACCCACACCCAACAGCTTCCCGTGATATAAAAGGCAAGGCACGTGCCTACCTAATGCAGCTGCAGCACCTGGAACCACCGGGGCAGAGGCACAACAACCAAGTACACACTGCCTGTCCCACACTAAAAAGCACCAAAGCAAGTAGCCAGAAAATATGTACATCTTCAGAGAATTACTAGGTCAGTCAAAACTAGAATTAATAGTGGAGTCCAGCGCTGCTTAGATTCACTGCTAGGACTTGCTCTCCACAACAGATAAGCTTTTCAGATGTTTCTTAGAATTCTTCAGGTGACGGTGAGAATCTCAAAAGTGCAATCTCTAAAGAGGGAAAAAAGTGTACTTGATAATAAATGTTTATGAATCCAGCTCTGCACCAACAGATGTTCTCTGCACTGCTGTAATACTTCTCTTACAAGTACAGAAATGAAGCTTGAACATTTCGTAGTGGCTCCAACTCACACCTATACTGACACAAAACACAGAAAAGTTCCTTCAGCACCTATCTCCCCGCACGTGCGCTTGTTAAACGCACGCTGCAGGCTGCTGGCACCGCCACAGGGCAGCCCACGGCCCAGCACTGCGCAGCACATCACGAAGCACACCTCACTTTGGGCACGGGGAAGTCCCTGCCTGCAGCGCAGGCACCGCAGGATGCTGTGCCCACGGGAGCTGCGTGCCACTCGAGCCCAGCAAAGCGTGACCCCGGGATCCCGGTGAAGATGAGCGGTGGCTCCGAAGACCAGAGCTGAAGGCGAGAAGCTCTCGGTCGTTTATCCGCGCACAAAGTGCTGCTGCCCTTCCAGAGAACCTGATGGCGGTCACGCTCCCGGATGCCACCCGCCACGCAGGGGCTTCGGGAAGGCGCTGTGATGTTACAGCCACACATCCTGCTGGAGGCTCCTGCTCTCAGCCTCTGACGTAGCGTTCGGTGTAATTTCTCCAGAGCCTACTGACCTGGCATGCTCAAGTACAAAATAAAATGAGGAAAACTCTCTCAAAAAGACTGCAGAATTGTACCAAGCCCCCGTGATCTCACACAAGTGAGAATGGACAAACACCTTTACGTCCATAACAGTTACGGCAACGTAATGAATTAGCATACATAAAGATGGATCACAAGAAGAGATTCTTCTTGCCAGATTTAAAATAGCGACACTACCGTTCAAGCCCTGCAGCTGATCACCCAAATCCTGTGTTAGCTGCGGGATCCTGACACGTTCCAGTGTTTTTCACAGCAGCACCTGATTCAGAAGCATTCCACCCTTTCCCAGGATACTGGCACATAGCTGGAGCTTGTTCTCAGCTGACGTGCCCTGACCCCTCTTCTACTTCTCTCTGTATCCCTGCTCCTCAAAAACCCAACCCTACCACGCGCACAGTCTGTCTCCATCCTTTTTGGGGGGACGCTACTATAAAGTATTTCACCTGAGCAGCTGTTTGTGCACCTTCGACAAGAAAAAGGTTTGACAGCACACATAAAACTATCAAACTTTACCTATGTCCCCCGTTCCAGCAAACGCTTTGCCAAAGGCACTGCTCCTATAGCAGGACTGCACAGGCACGAGTCGCTGTAGGGCAGAGCTGCTTCAGCCATCTCCCTCCCTACAAAGCTGCGCTAGCACCAGGCTGGTCTGCGACCCCGCTGACAGACACCACGGGGGAGTGGGGGAAAGGGAGCACTCCTCCAGCACCTTCGGCGGGCTGTACGGCACTTTGAAGCTTTTGTCAAAGGCGCCACTTGCTACGGCCCTGTGCGCGACTACTGTACAGTTCGAGAAGGCTGGTCTGTGAGCCAGGCTGCCCAGCGCAGTGACTACGAAACCCGGTCTCATTCTTCACAGAAATAAATGGTGCTGAACTGCAAAACTAGGGAATTACTCCTCAGAGGTGTCTGCAAGCTCACATCTGGATTTGGTAAAACTCCAGAAAAGTGAGTTAGGCCCTCCCCTATCTACTATTTCCCTCTTATACTAATTTGTGTCATTTGCAGACCACAGCAATAGTCTGCTCTCAAGATCACGGATTAAAACCCCACAGAATTTTAATGCCCACAGTCTCTACAAGGTGCCACCTGAAAAACACATCTCAGCAACTCCACCTGCTCTGGAGTTGTAACAGGGACTCTCAGTTCCAAAAAAAAGAAAATCAATGACATGGTGCATGCTGTCACTCTAGTTTTTCCTGAAGAAGTATGACTTTTTAAACAAAGTGTGTAAGCTTCATCACAGAACTGCAAGTCAGCATAATGGAACCTATTTTTAACTAGCTCAGAGTGAAATTCCTGCTCTCCTTCAGTTCCTTCCTATTGGAATTGCAACCAAAGTACTTTGTGTGGGACACAGAAAAGGTTGAAAAGCTTCTAACCACCTGGGAGCCAGTATCTCTCATGACATTACCTTCCTTTCAATCCTCTAAAGCTTCCTTGGTGTTTCCAAATACATCGCCAGTATTACGAGCCCAGTGAACTCCAGTGGCAACCCTTAAAAGTCCTGCCGTAGCTAATCTTCAAGCACCCAGACTCAATAGCTGCTCCAACGTTGGTTTTGAAGTACCCTGCATCACATCGCTAGCCTCATTTTGCATCACGCGTTTCTCAGTTACGGGACAGAAAGCTGTTTGACACTTCTCCTGTGCTGGCACTATTAAAGCAATTCTTAATATCTCACCCAACCACACAGGCAAGTAAGGGAAGAAAAGGGCAGCATAAAATCACCAGTTTCTTCCAGTCTTTCCAAAGGAATAATACGTAAAAAATACAGCTCTGATTTCATTTCAGAAAACCTAAACGTCAGTTAAACTTGAATGCTGCAGTAAGCAACCAAAGAAAATAAAATTTCTAATCATCTGCTGAAACAAAAACAGCAAAAAAATTCTTTTCCACCCTTCCCAGGAGCGAGGTTATTTATACTTGAGACCCCAGCATGCAGCACCATCAAACAGAATGACACAGAAACAGCTCATTCACAAAACTCTTTCTACTGCAGATGCAGTGACCAACTTGTATCTTTTCTTTGTAGAAAAGAGAAAGACCTAGCATTTGATTCCAAGGTCTATGGTACTACAATGAGAAAAATGTTAGAAAATAAATTTCTTATCACAAAAACAGAAAACAGCTCATCCATTCTTATTCATGGGAAAAAAAAATATCAAGGCCAAGTAAAACCTGTTTCTCATGGAAGAGGAAAGATGAAAAAAGTAAAGTTACCTTCCCTAGCTCTCCTAGCAAACAAGCATTTGCATAATTTAAGACAACAAATAAGCACTCTTTTCAGTATGATTTTGGTTTTTTTTTGATGTTAACAAGTGACCATTCCTGCTGTTCTGTAAGGCCAGCTCCTTCTCACTATGAAAGTGCAATTTTTTTTTTTTTGCCCCCACAGCTCTGACTCTTAAATCTTGGAAGAGCTTAGCAGCATCCTGCACCTCCTAACCGGGACTCGTACATAGAGATACTGCCCTGGTGTCAGCCACAAATTACTGCTCTCCCGCCACAGACTCCTCAGATACTGAGCATTATAACCTTTTAAATATTTCCTTAATCAGTCCTATAAATAAGAAAAAAAAGAACAAGCAAACGGTTTGTGTTTCTCTATTCCCAATGTTGTCACCAATCTGTCATCTCAAAACACATGGCAGCAATTGCTCACAAGATGACATGTCCGTGCACGCATGTTTACCCAACGCTTAATTGTACGAAGGAATTGCACTAAACGCTACGTAAAACACGTGTTTTTGTTCTTTTTTTCAAGGCCAGACTTTGTATTTTTAGAAGCACGTTGATATGGACTGGAAAATGAAAATCCAACTTTAACTCGGTAAGTATTCAAAAAGCTAAATAAATGCTTAGCATTTCTGAAGCTAAAACACTGAAAATCCCCTTTCTGTATTTTACAAGATACACAATAACCTTTCTGGGAAGGGAAGACTGGGAAGCTAAGCACAATGTGAGAGCAACTGCTATGCATTTAACCATAAATGGGCTGATTTGAGCAATGTGTAAGCATATATATGTTATTTTATAAGTCTGTAATTTGCAACATGCCAGCCCTCACAGCCTCTAGAATTACCTGTGAATTTGGCATTCCCAAATCTAATACTGGGATAATTTTTCAGTTTTTCTGATATGTCAAATGGAGGCAAACTGTCATAGAACAGAAGGATCACCAGCGCTGAGCAGAAGTAACTAATGGCTAAAAGCACAACTTCAGCCGAGGTTAAACGGGGGAAGAGTGAAGGAGGCAAGATGAAGGGAAGAGATAAAGATCAAACGCTGGCTTCCTATGCGAAGTAAATAAGCCATCCTTCTGCTAGAAGCAGCGCAGGATTGCCGGCGCTGGGAGCCAGCTGAATATACTCATTAGCAACTGTTGCTGCCATAGGATACTTGGCTGGGAGCAGACATCACCCACACCTCACCCGCTAACGACACATGTGGCGCGGAAGCAGTTAACGAGCGATAGATAGCCATAAGCCTGAGCCATCGTATGAAAAATAACCATCCCGGCTAGTTATTTTAAGTAGCAAGCGTATGCTCCAAGAGTTGCTGGGTAGATGTCAGTATCTAAAATTTAACACGGCCTACCAGGGCTTCTGTCACGGTGAGGAAGGCCGCTTAAATGCTTCAGCAAATTCAGAACAATACTGAAGAGGCTACCTGCTTCCTGAGGCACAAGTGCCCAACTGTTTTTTGTTTTGTTTTATTTTTTTTTTTTTGTATGTGTGTGTCCACCTTGAACGTTCCCACTTCAGGTGATTTACCTCAAACCTCAGTACGTAGGCACCACAGGGTAGAAAACACCGATGAGCTGCAACCTGTATTTTCCCATTACTTTCATTTTTAATGTGCTAGCACGTGCTTTACCGTGCACCCTTCTAAACTCTCCCTGCTTTTAGAGTTATCTATTTGATGATAACAAGACAGTTTATACAAAAACAAATGAACATCTTAGCAAACAGTTGCTAACAAAGCTAACAACCCTATCAGTAAACACTGCAGCAATTATTCTCACTTCCAACTTTTTTGGCATCACCGAGCGTTGTATGTAACTGAATAATACGTTGTTTGATCAAAGTTATAAACTGAGGCATTACTGATGCCTGGATTACCCAAGTGGGAAAACGTGGCAGATGTTTTCACGAATGACAGCAATTCAAACGCTGCCTTTATTTTAAAAAAATACCACACTCTGTACGTCACGTTTAAGGCTAGGACGTGGTGTCACGCTAACCACAGGGACACGCAGCGAGGCCGGAGGAAAGCAGAAACGGGAAGGCCGAGGCCCGCTGCTGGCTCACAACCTCACCACGCGCAGGTTTCCCCAAAGAGCGCTGCTGGGCGAGGCGTGGTGCCCAGTTTTACCCCGTGAACGTCTGCTAGGGCAGCCCTAACTCCCTGCTCCCCTCTGCTTCACGGCCGGGCCGCGGGGCTGGCTTCCTCCAACGCGTGCGCAGCAGCGGGGCCGCCCAGAAGTTCACAGGCCGGGCAGCACAGCCCGCGGCCGCCTCCGCCGCCACCCGACCGGGCGCTACAACACCGCCGCTCGCCCTGTTCGGAGGGAAACGAAAGCGGGTCGGGGTGGTTATTTCTGCGATAAAGAGGGGAAAAACAGGGAATTTACGGAGGCTCGCAGCGCCCCGGGGGAGGCCCGGCGGGGCCGGCGGCGGGCCCTGCCCCTCGCTGAGGCGCCGTGTGGCGGCGGGGAGCGCAGCGGGGCCGGGCCGGGCCTCCCGCAGCCGCCGCTGCCCCTCACGGCGGGGCCCAACGGCCGCGTCCGGGCCCGGAGCGCGGCCTCCGCCTTCCTCCCCCCCCCCCCATCTCCTCCTCCTCCTCCTCCTCCTGCCAGGCGGATGCAGGCAGGGGCAGGCCGGGCCGTGCCGCCCGCGGGCCCTACCTCCAGGTCGCGGCCTTTGTTCTTGAAGTTCTTGAGGCGCTGGTTGTCCAGCTTCTCCTGCTCCGCCATGGCGGCGGCGGGGGGGGGTGGGGGAGCGCGGCTCCTCCGCCTCCTCCGCCGCCTCCTCCGCCGCCTGCCGGACCCGAACCCGCCGGGATGGGTTCCCCTCCGCTTCCCCTTCCTTTCTCGGTCCTTTCTTTTCCCTTCTCCGCTCCCTTCCCGCTGAGGCGAGGCCGCAGCCGCCGCCGGGCCTGCTCCGGGCGCCGCTGCCGCCGGGGCCGGGCGGAACGGGCCGGGAGGGCGCTGAGGGGAGGAGGGGGGGGGAGGGGGAGGGGCAGCCTCGCTCTGGGCCGCCCGGCCGCGCCCGCCCATTGGCTGCGGAGCGCGCGCTCGCCGGCCAATGGGAGGAGGGGGAGGAGGAGGGGAGGGGGAGCGGCGCCGCCGCCGCGCGGGGCCGTGACGCGAGCGGTGACGGGGAGCGGGGGGAGGGGGCGCCGTGAGGTGCTGAGGGCCCGGCCCGACGCCATCTTGGGTGGCGGCTGCGGCGGGGCGGGCGGTACCAGGCAGTGCCATACGCGGCCCTACCGGGCCGTACCGGGCCGTACCAGGCTGTACCGGGCCGTATCGAGCAGTACCGGGCCGTGCTGTGCCGGGCCATGCCGCCCCGCCGTCCCCGGCCGCTGCCCCCACCGAAAGCCCCCTGCCGGCTCTGCGCCCGCCGCCCCCAGCGGGTGCTCCCTGAGGGGAGCGCGGCCCCGCGCTCCGCGCCGCTGCTCGAGCGCCAGTTAAAAACAAGAAAAACACAGTCCAAAAAAAAAAAAACCCACGGTTTTGATCAAAAGCTTTCACTCGGGGCCTGGCGGTGCGGGGCGGCCTCTGGAGACGCGGGTAAGCGTCTCCAGAAGAGCCAACAACCTCCACACGCAGCGGGGCTTTGCAATGTTCTCACCTACACCACACAGCAGCTGTGCTCCAACTCCCCAGCAAAATTTAGGGGGAATATTTCTGATGGGGATGAGCAGCATTGAGAGCAAAATTATTTTTCCGTAAGATCATATTTCACAGCACTTCCTAGCCTCGTGACATGATAAAGAGAGGCTAAATTGGCTTATTTATGTCCAATATAGGTAGCTGTCAGTTTTTGGATGGCTACCTCAGAATTTTTTACAGGCCCACGTCTTACCATCTGATGATGACAGTCAGGTTTTGTGGCAGTGGATTTTGGCCAGTAGTAAGTGCTGTAACTCACTGTCAGGTGATGTAGGTGGACACTCTTTTCATACTAATTATGAGCTATCAGGACATAGGTTTCTGAGGTTTGAGTATAGTCATCAGCGTTACATGTTTGTTAACTCCCTGCTTCCTTCCAGGATGCTTTGTAACACAAAATGTTACTTAGGTGTTACTCAAACTGCCGTGAGTTGCAAAAAGCCATTCCTGAATTTGTATTGAACATATTAGCAAAGGGAATGATACCAGGAAAATTCCGTAGAGGTGCGTTGTTTGTACACAGCCTGAGACATTTTGTTTACACCAAATAATGTGCTTCTCAGACTATGTCCCTGTCTTCATTTTGGTAAATCCTAATATATATATATATATTTATCAGGAACTCAGAGCTGATAAACTATGGCCTCTTGACAGTGGCTCTTCCAGAAAGAAGAATCTCCCAGTTCCACAGCTTTTCTGTGACACAGCTGATTAGACTACAGAAAACATCTAAAAGGTAGAAATCAATGATGTTCAGGGAAAAAAAAGTATATAAAAAAAGTATTTTCTTCACAAAACATCTAGTTTTTTTCTTCTCAAGACTCACTTGGTAATGCGTGTGACATCTGAACTCAATTTTAATTTTGGAGTAAAATATGCTCAGAGCAAGACCTGTTACCTCCAGTCTCCCAGAACATTAGAAAAAAAGCTGCTAGCCAAACTGTTTAAGCTAACCTGGTTCATTTTGTTTCAAAGGAGATGAAGAGTACTGAAACGAATTGATTCACTTGTAGACCAGAGGAGATAGTAAATTCTTTTCTCCTAACATAATTTAATTCTATACATAAGTAGAAATGCTCTCTGGAATTTGTAGTCCCGATCATACCTGCATGTAGTTTGTACTCCTAGTGACGAGAAAAGTAAGTCAGGAGTTGTGGGGACTCTTCTCTGTTAAGCCCTCTATGTTGATAAACCTCGTGTCATCAATGGCCTTTACAGTTGTTGAGAAAAGTCAAAGCTATGATAGGAGATGTAGTCTCTGAAGTGTGTAAACTAAGTCACTCAGAGGTAAGAATATCAGAGAAGAGAACTTGATACACGTTTTATGTTCAAGAAGACACAAAGATGGTAACTACTCGGACTATGGGCTACCAGGGAGTGTTTTATCTCTGGGAGATTTTTCAGTGGATGAGGCTCCACTCACAGGCAGAGAGAGTTCCAATCAAGACTGAAAGTGACACGAGTCCGAGTCACCACAGCCACATAAATATAGTAACAATGTCACAGCAATATGGGTAGGGTAAATTAGGCTTAATTAGACCTGATGTCATTCTATATAGGCATAACTAGTTGTCTCCCAATATGTAAACCATCTTGTTCAAAGCTGGCTTTGGTACAGCAACCCCTACGTGTTGCAGTCTGGATAGACAAGAAAGACATTTTCTTGACATGGCTATTTGCATTTTTAAAAGTGATGCTGTTTATCCATTTGATAATGATTCAGGAGACTACTTAGAGAAAAAAAAAAAAAGGAAAAAAAAAGGAAAAAAACCCATCTACTTAGCTAGTTCTCATTCATTTTTTTGATAGCACAGCTGGCTTAAGAAAACAGGATGTTTTAATGGTATAACCATGCCAATACCATACCTCATTGTTTCCAAATTAATGTATTTCAAATTGATGCTGTCATTTCAGAAGGAAGTCTTTACTAAAGAAACAAGAAAAATATTAACATAGTTAAAAAGTAGAAATGTGTGAAGTCTGGGAAACAAGAAATTCCATCAGCCTGTTCAATTTTATAACAATTGAACAGAACTGACAGAGTGTCTCATTAGTTTTAGGTTCTGCATTTACTGTTTTAAGGAAATGATTAACAGGTAAAATATATTGCGTTACCGAATCAGAAATCTCTTATATTTGCTATGGCTTTTGTTACACCGAGTAATCCTGTATTTACATCTGAATGGCTTGAATTAGCTGAAGTGAAACTCCCTAGATTAAATTTTCAGGCATATCTTAAAACAGCCGCCTCCTTTTGTGATGAAAGATTGTGTCGTATGTTTCACAGGGACATGCAAAATCCTGCATCTTCTTCATTCTCTGTCATCTTTGGAATTGCCCTTTCTGAGCATACCTATTGTAGTCACATCGTTGGTGTGATGGAAATAGTATTACACTGGTAACCATGCCCTAATACTTTTTGCCAAACCACAGCTTTTTTACATAATAAGAGTATCTTGAAAGGAATACCTAAAGATAAAAAAAGGTTTAACTAATAAATATTACAAATAATGTGAAAATTCAGGGTAGAACACTGTGAATCTCTTATTCTGACTGGCTGATCTGTTTGTGCAGCTAAAATTCAGCTCCTCCCGAGGAAATTATGCACAGATAGATGGAAATACAAGACTTTTAAAAAGTGTAATAGCTTTAGAGCTTTGTCTGAAAGTATCACTTAAAATATTGAAAAGTTACTGTTAGAGAACAGCATGAAGTCATCGGTCTCAAAATTAAAACAAGGACACACCTATCAATAATATGCTGGTTAGTTCTAACATCACTTCTTTTGAGAAACAATTTTAGTGTCCCCGAGAAAGATTTCTGCAGAGTGATTTTTAAATTTTTGTGGTCCAAAAAAGTTTTCTTTGAGAATCAGTATCTTAAGGCAAAGGAAATTCCTGACCATGCCTTAAGATCACAAGCAGTCAGGCTGTGAAGGTGGGGAATATACAGTGTCTAAGTAGTTTGTGGAAGGGAAAGAAAAAATTTTTTGCCCCATCGCTGCTCCTGTCATAGTTACCCTTTCCTTGTCTTCATTAACCCAAACATATTGAGTTATTGCTCATCCCACCTCTGCCACCTCCCTCTGTCACCACGCTTAGCAATAGCTGATGATGTAGCATGAGGTTTGGAAAAGATGGAAGTGGAAAGCCAGCACATTCTCTAGCGACCAAAACTGACTCAATGCCCTAACTAGTAACAATGACCTTTTAGTGAAGTCATCTCTCTCTTAACCTTCCCCCGTGTTCTTGGAAAAAGATTGACAGAGACAAGGACTGAGCAATAGTCATGTCCTTTCATGAGTAACCATTTGAAAATAACTGAGAACCACCAAGCTGGTGTTCCTTGTAGGATCTTCCTTCAGATTGACACCTGTCATAAAATCCCATTGCTGCATCACCAGATCTAACATACCCTTCTGGCATGAGGCATTTTCTTACTGTGCATCCTCGCATGTAATGTAAGAACAGGCTCTGCTCTTATGAAATTATGTTCGTTTGGAGGAAGACTGTCCTTCATCAGTCTTTGATCTGCACTTCTGATCTGGTATCATCTGAAGAATAATTCACGGTCTGACTTAAGTGAAGACATAATCGGAGATTAATCAAGTGCATTTTGTTTAACTGTAGTCTAATTAATCTGTTTAGCTCTCAGAGGAACAATTACCAAGTTATTTTGTATTGGTTTGATTTTACCTCAGATGTGCAGTGCAAATCTCCCAGCACATGGAGGAATAGTTCTGAAGACGAGTTCCCATCTGAATTCTTGATCTTGTGGCATTGGTCTGTCTGTTAACAAAACAGAACAACAACAAAACACAGGTATTTTCATTCTAAATTAGTTTCTCTACAAGGATATGGTTTGGTTTAATGTAGATGCCTACAACATAATAAATTATGCACATAATGCAAATTCTCTTGGCATGCTGATGTTAAAACATCACATGATATTACAACCCAAAGCTGTATATCTTTTTCATGTTTTTGCGTATTCCTCAGATTGGAAAATAATACTAATGCAAATATAAAGTTGTGAATTAGGTTTTCCTCCTCTTCCAGTCCTTCAAGCATTAACAGGAAAGATGCTGAGAGGAGCTGGCTTAACCTCTTATTAATGAGTGGCTCCTGGCACCTGAACATAAAGTTAGGGTAGCTTGAGGTAGTTGCAATTTGTGCAGGATTTGAGCTCTCTGGGACTGTATAGGTGGTAGAAAGGAGATTCCACTTGACGAGGAAGAATTTTTCTCCAACAGGAATTTCTTGTAAGCAATTTGGTCACTTTTCAGAGCTCCTGACACAGAGGGTTTGCTGCTTGCGTGTGGTATGAAAATTCTGCCTTGCCAAGCACCTACAACACGGAGAGGCCATGCTGGTTTATAGCAGCGATCCCTTGGACCCTCGGGGGAAGGCAGAATATGTGGGTTGGAGATGGCTTTTAGCCACAGCTGTCCCTTACCCTGGTTGTCACTTCCGTGCTGTGCCTCCTACGGGGTATAAAGCAGAATTGGTTCTTCAGCGTTCCAGGTCATGCTGCGAGCCTCCCCTGCTCTCAGATGTTCACGTACTTAGGTAACTTTGCTGAGCCAGGCCCTGCTTCGGGTCTCCCAAGGAATGGTGTTTTATTTGCTGGGTGGCACAGCGGGCAGCTGGGCCCTCCTGCACGTTCCCACTTCCAACATCCTTTCCTTGGGGCTGGGACCATGAGCAAGTGCAAGCTTCCCAGCATCATCTGGGAGCTCCATTTCACAGGAAATACAAGGAGGAGTACTCACTATTTTGAAGCCGCTTTATTCTCAGTCTGGCATAGTAATCATACTTTAGAAAGCTAGTCTCCCTCTATTTTTTATTTTTATTTTTTAATTCTTCCTTTCTTCAGCTAATAAACTTTGTTATACAGGTTACTGAGCTTCATATACGCATACATAGATGCATCAGAAATAGTTTACACTTACAAACTTGTAACGTTTATAATTTTGAACTTTGCACTTGATTATACAATTAGAAAATGTGTGATTATCAAGTTATTATATTGAAAATCTCTTTCGAGTAATAATAGTGATTGATCTGAAATCATTTACTAATGTATTTTGCCCTAAACATTCAATAAAGTAACATGAATTACTGAAAATGGCATCTCATAGCCAGCAAACTGTCTCCCTAGGATGAGAAACAAAGTATTATGTGAAGCTGAGAAGATTTGTTTCACAAATAAAAATGTTTATTAATCCTGGGGTTTATCTGCCTTTCCAGACTCAAAATGGAATAGCTAGTATTAACAAAAAAGTAGATCACTGGACTGCTGGTGGGATATTTTATGACAATCTTTCATCTGGTATGCAAACGCAGCTAGTTGTTTTCATTTTACACACATCATTCCCAAGCCCGGAATCCAACCGCACTTGCTGGACGTTGGAACAGCCATATCACATAATACCTAAACTTAGCCTGGGATCAGCTGTGCATATTGCACCAGATGAAAAAGGCTTAAAAAAGCTGTCACGCAGAAACAGTAAATACACAGAACTGAGCATCATAGAACAGGGACTTTGTTATAAAAGGGACATTTTTACAAAAAGCGACTGCCTAAGATTGAACAGGACCAATTCAAGTAAGGCACCGTGGATTTCTCGGGCTCCATGAAGCAGCTCAAGTTCTTTTGCTGCTTTTTTTCTTTTTCACCTTTCCCCAAAGTAGCTCTGTAGCTCCTTAGCATCCAAAGCCTTTTCTAGAAAGAACTTGAGGTGCTGACAGACATTTTCTGCTGAATGAGAGGGCAGCTGGAGGCGTAACTATCCCAGAAGCAAGTCAGCACGGAGCCCTTAGCATCAGCTCATGCAAACCCTGCACCACGCAGCAATAGGCTGTGAGCAGCACTGCTGTGCCTGCATTTCAGACCTCCCCGCTGAAGGAACAGCAACCACAGGCTGATTTCAGGGGAACTAATCCAAAGTCACACTTTTGCAAAAGACAACACAACTTTTATGGTTAAATCTAGGAAAAAAGAGATGATTTCTACTCTCTGAATGTGACTTTTGCATTTAGTCTTTTATGTCATTGTGTTAGAATCATGCCGTTAAGCAGAAGCTGTGTCTAGGATCTCCCCTTTTAGTAGTGTTTGATTTTATTTGAGCCTCTATGTTCACCTCTGCTGTTTTCTTATTTTACCCATTTGAACTGTTTGAGCCAGACTGCAATTTTTTCTCTCTTAGAAAGCATTCACACAAACATGAAGTTCTTTTCCGGATTGCTTTGTTAGCTGATTCTTTATTTGTTGCTCAAATTTGCTTTGTTCCAGTCGTAAGCCATTTTGCAGTGAAAGGCCGTACATCGAGTATCTGCAGCATCTACAACAAATCCACGAGAGTTCCTGCTGTCGCTGCTGACTCTGCTATCCTTGCTTTACTCTTGCTATTGTCTAGAGGCATGCGAAAACAGCAGTGTGACGGACTATGCACTGAAGACACATCTGGTGTGGGTGCGTGTTATCCCTTTTGAGCTGCTGTCTTCTTGGATAGATTAAACTTAAAATTAAATACAGCATTCTGCCCTGCTTCTCTTCTCACTTAAAAAAAGAATTGATATGCAATCATTTCAGCTTATTTCTCTACTTACTTTTCAAATTGTTACCCTAACAATTAACAGTTTTAAGTTGCTTTTTGATGGAAGTTGGCTTAAGTGCTTTGCATGACAGTAGGAAAAGCTGTGGACCACAAACTCTTGACTACACATACTACATAGTACAGTAGTCTAATGTTTTGAAATTTAAATACCACTGACAAGTGTCTTTGTTCCTTACAGGCCTAGAAAGATATCACAGTGCTGCTCTGTGGCCAGGGCTGGGAGATAAATGACTTACCCTGCTTTGAAAGGTAATATCGCCTGTATAACCAATGGCAGGTGCAACTCTAGGGCATGAACAGAAAGAACTTTTAGGTAGTTTTCTGCAAGCAGTTGCAGCTCTCATATCTTTGGGCTAAATTCATTCTCATGCAGGGGTCACTCTCCTGCACAGTGGGACACTTCTGTTGTATTCAAAAGCTGCAGAGTTCCCACACATGTGTCTCCTTTATTTTTCGGTGTCCATTTTACAACCAGGATTTAGAATTATTTCTTATATTGTATTTTAGCTTTGCTGTATTTTGAAAAAAAAAATTATTTACATGTATAAAAACTACCCTTTAGTTGGAGTGGTACTTGGAAACCTACTTTCTAGCAGCACAATTACTCAGAGTAATGAACTGCATAGAACCGAAAAAGAAAATCAGCCTAAAATATTCTAATATGTCCAAAATTCAGTAGGATTCAACACCTTTCCACTTATAACACTTTAATCATGTTGTACAATACACTAAAATCACTAAGAGATGTTCTTGAACTTGGTTTCAGTAATGGCCCATATCAGATTTTCATGAAACCAGAAGCTTGTTGATATCACTGTGCCAAATTAGTTTTAGTGGTCTCACTCATTTGGCACTGTCCTTCACCAGGCTTTCTTTTCTGTGCTTACTTTGGACCCAAGCATTATAGATGCCTTGAGGATGTCCTCCTACATGGCCTGTTTGAATTCGAACCGTGTTAATGAGCACTTTTTTCTAGTTAAAGAGCTCTAGATATTTTCCTTTTTCATTTTTTTTTGGAAGCTACTGCATGAATAGTTATAAGATAATGCACAATATTATTTTCCCTCCAAAAGAGAGCCTGCAAAACAGATCCCCAGATGGTACAAATTAAAGGTAGTTCCTCTGGCTTCAGTGCTAGTTTGCTGATTCACATCAGCAGAACATCTGCTCTTGCGATTAGAAAATAAACTTAGGGCTCCCACATGACTGCAAACGCTAAGCAGCAGGCAGTCGTGTTAAAATTTATGTTCAGAGTTTCAGAGCTATCTCTGAAATAGTACACGAACCTATGTCTGATCTTAGTTATTCTGACTTAATTTAACTTTAATATAACCTTTTATTTGGGGATTGCTTTTGATTTACCTTGGTGATTTTTTTCTACAGTTCTGCTTATATACATTCAGCTCTTAATGCATTAGATCAGATCATTTGGAGACAAACTTACAGATTATGAATTGACCCTTGCTAAAGAAGTTTCTTGGTGCTGGAGCTGGAGTTGATCACAAAATTCATCAGCTGCAGACAGCCAAAAAAGAACAGGAATCAAGCATGAATGAGCAGATTGCAGGGCTGCATTTCCTGTCTTTGTCTTAGCAGCTCTACCATTCAAACAGAACAATTTCCTAATAAGTGCAAAGCAAGAAAATTTCATTTGGAATAAAAAGTGAGGAAACAGTTGCCTAAAGGAGGTGTTTCAGTGTCCCTAATACCTGCTCACGGGACTGGGAACGTCAGTATTCTGAATTCTGTTCCCCTTGAAGGCTGGCTGTCTGCAGCAAGGGTAGGTCACATATCCTTAGTTTCTCAGCCTTTCAGACGGAAGAGTGATACTTGGATCTGTATTTTAAAAAATAATATATACAATATGGTTAGCTAATTAAATACCAGTATGAAGTATTAGGTAATATGAGTTTCACGTTGTACATGAAGCACTCGGGCACTGGAACAGGCTCCCCAGGGCAGTGGTCCCAGCACTAAGCCTGCTGGAGTTCGGGAAGCATTTGGATAATGCCCTCAGACACAGGGTTTGGTTTTTGGCCAGTCTGCATGGAGCCAGGAGTTGGAGTCAACGATCTTCGTGGGTCCCTTCCAACTCGGGGTATTCTATGATTCTGTGACTAAAAGGATCACAGAGACAGAGATGCTTATGGGAGCATCTAAATTGTAAGCTGTCTTACTTCTGGCTGTTAACAGTGCCAGCAAGCAGAATTTAGCATATAAAATGGCATTGGATCCAAGATGCCTCTTTTATGCAGCAAAAATGTAAATGTCCAGATGCAGATTGCTATTTTCAATGCTGTGTTTCAGGCTAATTTTGCAAGGAAACTAGAAAATATAACTGACTTAGGAATTTCGGAAGGCTGAAGGATTGACGTTGAGTAGAGATGCGAAAATACACTAACTATGCATCTCTCTTTGTTAAACTCTAATGAAGAAAATGAGTACTTCTGAGCAGCAGCACTAATGAGGCCCATTCTCATAAGGACTTGAGACTGATCTCTCCTTGATTTTCTGATGTCTGATAAGGGGTAATATTTCTGTTTCAGCTTTTCTTTTGGAGGGGGGATAATGGCCACATAATTTTCCCGAAATATGTAGAGTTTTAGTACCTTTAAGAACTCTACACCTGTCAGATCACCTAGATCAACTCTTTTCTTTTAGTGTTCATTACTTCTTTTTATATTAAAATTTCCTTTTAGGTACGAACTGTAATTCAAGGCTCTGATAAATCACTACCACCTTCACGCGAAAATTCATTTTAAGGTTAATGGCAATTCCGATTTAGCAGCACATCATTATAATCTAATAAGCTGGGGAGTAACTATTGTCCTTTCTCCACCATGATATTCCGAGTCTGTGAGACAGGGTGGAATATTGTTGAGTTCCTGCAGGAGAATAATGCTGCTGGCACAGCGAAGGAAGCAGAGGAAGTGAAACGGCTGAGGAGTGACAAGGGCCTGGGAGAATGGCGGTCTGGCAGTCCCAGATGCTGTAGTGGCCAACAGAATATTTTTTTTTCAGTATTTTAGTAGACTATGAGTAATACTTGCCCACAACCTAGGAAATAGAAAACTGAAGTAAAGCTGGTTGCACTCCCATCTGTTGCAGAGAAGACTTTGAGGCAGACTTACCTGCCTGAGGATTTGAGTACATAGCTGCCGGTGTACGTTTTACTCTAATGGTAAAAATTGATTTAAAACAAAAACAAAAACAAAAACAAAAAAAAGGAGAGAGGGAAAGAAGAAGGGAAAAGGAAAACCTCACAGTAGCCAGTTAGGAAGAGAAGCAAGGGTGTCCGCAGACAAGTTACCTCCTGTGGGCTCCTCTACAGTGCAGCGCGTGTTCCCCCGTAATACCTTTCCTGTAGAAATGAGAGAGTTTTCATGCAGATCCACTCAACCCCCTATTGATTGTTCCTGCCTTTGATGCTCTTGGTGCAGACAGGAGCACACTTTAATCGGGAGCATGTGTTGCACACTAATGGGTTGTTAAGCTTTGGCATCTATATTACTGGGTAATGCATATCGAATATTAAATGACTATTGTCTATTTCTCCCCCCCTTAGCGTAAACCAAAGACTACAACTGAGAAATGGAAAAAGGATGGGGAGACTAGGAGATTCCCACCCTGGTGACATTGCCTCCCCTGGAACCCACCCCAACAGCCATTCGGGGCTTGTAGGTGCACAGCCGTGAGAGTGATGGGACAAGGTTTCTTTCTGGGGAGGTAAGTTTGGTACAGTCGGAGGGGGGAGTAGGTTGGGATGAGTGCTCTTGAAGTTACTAACATGAAGTAGTACCACATACCGACAGCTTAGTAGTCAAATAGTAAGTGGAGTTTCTTCCAGAGTTATCTTCAATTCTCTGTAACTTTGAAAGATGTTTCAAATAAATGTCAGGCTTGTTGTTTTGTTAGCCTTAGCTCATTATTCATCGTAAGCTATCCTTGATTTGAAAATCACTCTTTCTTCTATGGAACAGATTGCAGGAGGGATTCCCATGAGATATAAACACTGTTTTTAATCCTCTCAGCATTTATATGCTGTAAATAAATCAGAATCCTGTGAAGCAAGTATGAAAAACTTAATACAATTTGCTGTATATGTGAATTATATTGCTAACATATTTAATGGACTTTTAATTACAGAAAAATATACAATATCTTTGTGCCCGCTGGGTTAGTGAGGTTGATAATAACAAGCCCCCCCAAAGCAAATGAAAAAGCATATAGAAGAAGGTCCTGTGTTACTGCTGCAAATCATCACGTTCAGAGGGTCTCCCTTGTCTCCAAGGGTGTTCTTTTGGCAGCTGGGTGCTAGTCTTCCCTCGCTGGTTATAGCTTTCCCTAGCTGGTGGTACTGTGGGTTGGGAATACTGCGAAAGGAGGAGATGATCCAAAAAACTAAAAAGTTAAGGTCAGAGGCTATACTGCTGCGGTACCTTTTTCACATTAAGGTATTCTTTCAGTGTGTGATACTGTTTGTATTTATTGGCTAAACAAGTTTATGAGAAAAGCTACAAATACTGATTTAACTATAGCTCATCTCAAAAATGTTTGCCTTTTTTTTTAAATGAAAGCTTGAAGTAGAAAACAACAGAATAATAAGACTTGTTAATGAGATAATTGTCAGAAATAATTTCCTCAAAATAATTTATCTTTAAAGAATTTTTTTGACAAATTTTTTTGAACATTTGAGTCTATAGAGTTTCGAGTTGAATTGGAATATTTAAATTTTAAGGGACTTAAACCAGCATTTTTGGGATCAAATAAATATTAAAGCAAATGCGTTTCTCTGTTTTGACACACTTCTTTGAGAAAACAGTAAGTTGGACATCACTTGCTGTTATGAAGTTTCTGTTCCCCAAAGTGCTGTAGCTTTGAAACATTCGTCTTAATGTGGAAGGAAATGTACATATTTCCTAGAGTGCAGAAATTAGAATTTAAGAAATTGTCACCATTGGGTTGTAAATACTTCATGTCTGAAAATATCTGATCAATGTTGTAATTAGGAGCTTTGGGTTGAAAAAGTGAGGTACAGATCTGTGACTTAAACATCTCAAAACAGAGAGATCTCAAGATCATGTTGTTGCCATTAGAATTTACAATCAGTTTCAATTTTATTAACTGCAGTATGTCTTATGTGCCACAAGATGTCTCAGTGCAGAAATACTAAACTTTATACAAGTACTTTTACAATATTACTCAATTTAGGTAAGAATTTCCAGTATTTGGCTTGGGTTTTACCTAATACTCAACAGGGGCTTTTTAGTAGCACATGAGAAAGAGAAGTGGATACCTATTTACCCATTAGCAGAGGCAATAAATTATTATTTTAAATGGTTAATGAACAAAATGACTCATTGGAAAATCTTAATTTTAAAAAAGGAAGGGCTGAGAGTATAGCCCTGAGATAGCAGGTGATAGCTGAGAAACATGAACGTTTTCCTATGTAGGTTAAATGGAAAAACAATTTTTAACTACTATATTTCATTTCCACATTTGATTTTAATAAGATGTTACATATTTTAATTAATCATATTCAGGATTAGTATTGTTTGAGGTTGCTATAGGGAGTCGACTGCATAATGTTTTCTCTAAGGTGACATTGTCTTTGGGGCCTAATGTTACTAAAATCTATTAAAAAAATGTCTTTTGCATGTAATATATGTTCAGAGAATACTCGTGTAGTTACATGTATGAACAAAAGTAGGAATCCTTGCCTCCATTAAATGTTTATTTTCAAATAAGAAAATAAGAAAAAAAGAAAGAAAAAAATAAGAAACGGCTTCTTAACATACTTATTACAAGAGCAGAATGGGAAGTTTTCTCACCAATTTTTCTTTTCTCTATCCTTTCCCATTGTGTTCTTCAGCTTATCTTTTCTCACTTCCTCTCCTGCCCAACTTTTTATATACTTTCTCTGTAGCAGACTATTTCTTATTTTATTTTACCTTCTTAGATTAGGAGATAAAATAGAATAATTCAAGCTGTGTTTGTATGCGCTCATGCCGGTGTGCAGCATGTATAAATAACTGATGAATACAAAAGCATTTGTATTGTGAACAGCTGTATACATTTTAGGTACATTGAACCTTTCATTGTAAAGCCTTAACAACGGAAAAAACACGTGAATTCAGTCAAAAGCCATTGCATTGTGCTGCGGGTACGTGCAATGATAGTAGCCAGCGGTGGAGCCCTGGGCATGAGACCCAGCCGATAAGGAGAGTAACATTCATTTCTCAGAGAGCTGCTACACTGTTTACACAAGGCCTTTCCATTTTGCTTTGTATCAAAATGAAAAGAGGGATTTTAGCATGAATCTATGACGGTCCTAAACAAAACTAGAACGTTTCAGAATTATGAATCAGTTAAGAGAAGGCTGCAAGACTGGCTTTCTTTAATGATTAACGTGTATGCCTTAGATAAAGTAACTGAAAACTATTGATTAAGGCACAGTTACCCTTTAACAGCCGAGCGCAGTTGTTAGGGAGATTAGCTTTTCTTTGGATCAATGAAGTTGTTGCTGCATTCTCCAACTACATTTGCTAAAAAGGAAAGGCTCAGGTTTTAGAGCTAGATGATTTATTTAAACTCACAAAATTACGTATTTTAGCCAATGTTCCACAAGATTCGGGCTACTTATAGCAGTCGTATATGGTCCAGAAACTCTTCTCATCAGTCAGGCACAACAAAAAGATGATCTTTGGACCAAAGAAAGCATATTCTAAGGCTAAAAGGGAATGGATGAATAAAATAAGGAGTACAAGGAAATAATAAAAGAACAGTCTCCAAAAAAATATGGTCCAGGGCCTTATCATAAAAGTGTAAGAGCTATTGTCAGGGTTTTTTGTATACATCATGGGAAAGGAGTGCTTTAAGGAAGGACCTAGAAGAAAACAATGACGCAATTTCGTAAATGTGTTTGGTTTATTGTTTCTAAGTATAAGGAGCAGCATGAGAGCACGCACAAAAACACCCAATGAAGATCTAACAAAAAGACCACAAAAACTGTCATCACCACTCTGATAGCTACTGAAGGCCAGGGAAAGTGAGAAAATATCAGCTGTGCAAAGACCTGCAAGTGTCACTGGCAAGGGGGGCGCAGAGGAGACAGGTGAGGGGAGGTGTCTCGATGGCAGCCCAACTTAGCTCTAGACGTGGTACGGTTGCATTGCAAACTGTGAACCAGTACAAGTGGTTCAAGAACATCACAGTTTGAATGCTGTAGAAACTGAAACACAAGGTAAAGCACGATTTGTTAAAATTGTATGCATTCAAAATAAGGTGTGTTTGTAATCGTTACTGGTTCATGAATTTATAATTGCAAATTTTACCTGCAGCTTGGTATGTGCTTTTTAAGTAGGGTCTCCACCCACAAGAATTTGCATCCCGAATTACAGAGGCTTAAATAATCTATTGTGTGATCTGATGAGATATGTGTCCAGAATCCTTATGCCTGGAATACTTGAGCTAATTATAAGTGCAAGAAGTCTAATTGTAGCAGCACAGAACTCTGCATGGGACATTTACTTTGGCAAGAAAGCCTACTTCAAGCAGTTTAATATGCATACGGGGCTTTTAAATATTGTTTTTCTACACATTAGGCTTAGAACTAATATTTGATATTTGAAAGCCTTTCCCTCAGTTGTTTCAGTTAACTTCTTAGAAATGAGGAGGAGATAGCAACAGAGGTGTTTGGAGTAACTTGACCAGCTCTAGAAGCTTGCATTACCTGACACTGAAAAAGCCTTGTCCTGCGTTCCTTCTACATGACACTTCCCTTTGATTCCGCAGAGTATTCGGTTACTGGGAGAGTGGTCTCTCGGACAAAGGAGGAGGGAGTGTTACTATCCAAATTTGTCGTGGTTTCTTATGCTGTTCCCTGCCTTCCCTTAAAACAGCATTTGATCCTATTGGAATTACGTTCAATCAGCTCCATGACAGCTGGTCCAAAACTCAGAAAGCTCATGGTGGTTTTATACCAGGGTCATCTTATCAGTGAATGGTCAGAAGGGCGATTCCCCATATTCTGGATTTGTTAACTTCGAAATTGTCACACCCAAACGTGGCCCCGTGGATAAACTTCTCGAGAGGGGCAGGATACAACATGCCTCAGGATTCACAGATCCTGCCCGTTGTGTTTTGCAATCCATTTATTTATCCAGGGATGGTTGTTCTGTCAACAGAAACAAACAGTTACAGCCAACTTTGTGTAAGAAATAACAGCTTCAGACATGATATCCCCTTTCCAGTCCTGTTCCATTACAGGGAACGTTATATTTTTCAGCTACACAGTCAAAGGCTCTAAAGCTCTCCTTAGCAGGATGAAGCAGCGAAATGCCTTGATAACTTCCTTGCTATTGATTGCACCACGTAATGTGGGATGGGATCAGATATCAAACAATTTCCAGGCTTCCAGCAGGGACAAAACAGTGCCCTGGCGTGAGTATATGCACAAGGGCAGAAGGCACAGATGCTGTGTTCAGTGGCACGGAGGGGGGTCCTGCTCCCTGCCTCTGACAACCGACCTTCATTCAGCACGAGCCCGTCTGGTTGTGGGCCAGGGCAACGTGCCACGCTGGCTGCCAAGCGCGCACAGCTGTGCTCTGCTCTGTATTCCTGCAGAGCTCAGACAGAAGTTGCACTTCCTCTGCACCTCCCTATCCATGTCATAAAACTTTCCAAGGACCTTTACACAAAAACGTGCTGGATATTCACGGAAATGCTTTGCTCCAGGTGCAGGAAGGAAATTTTAAGCAGTGGAGTTTCTATCCACTAACTCCTCATCCTAAAGAAGCCCCCAGGTACGCTCTTTATTCATACAATATAGGAAAAGACCAGCTAGCTCCAGGAGCAGACGAACTAATTAAGTCTGGGCTCTGTGGATTTATGTGCTCTTGTTGGCTCTCTTGCGGCTAAAATGGAACATTTATCCCACAGAGATTAGTCTCTTGTACCTTATCAGCCCTGCCTTCACCGAGGGCACCGGTGTGGTCACTTTTCTCTATCTCACTGATTTTTTTAATTAAACTTTCAGTCATGTAATCCTTTGAGAATCCTTCTCTCTGTCCTAGCTCATTGATATTTAAGGCTTAAAAACTATTCAAAAAGGTAGGGGGCTCCATGGGCAGATAAAATGGCTATGGTTTCTCATCTTTAGGAAAGCTCACAGAAAAACAATTTTTAAATTCTTGATATTCTGTAAAGTGAATGGAATAGAGTCCATTTCCTTTGGAGTGTAATGTATAAGATTTTCTTCAAATCAATGTGAGCGTTGTTTCACCTATTTCGATAACCTGAAGAAGCAACTGTTTGCCTGAAAGCTTATTCTCTATTCTTGCTATATCAGCTGGTCTATATGTTGTTTCTCCCTTCAGAACTTGCTTCTTGTCTAATTAGAGACCCCGGTGCACTCATTAAATCTCTCAAGGGGTATTTCTCCTTGAGGAAGTCCTGAGGCCAGTGAACTAGACTCAGATTTATAATAGACACATGATTAGATTAAACTAGTGGGAGAACTAAATGTACCACACACATGCAAATGTTCATAAATTTCTTGTTCTGAAACAACACATTTTTTATCGCTGAACTGATGGGTTTAGAAAAAATAACATTACCATCATTGCGGACTTTTTCAAAACCTTTTTTGGGCAAGATGATATTTTATATTGACCATAAATCTTCAGACCAAGCAATGGCGAGTCTAAATACTTGCTCCCCTTTTAGAAACGTAGGCTCAACATGACTCAGGATTTAGCCCACAGTAATTACTGTCAGTATTAATAACAGCTTCTGTTGGGAAAGCTTCCTTTGTTCACTGTTACAGCAAATTCACCCGATGACTTCTTGGCTTTGAATAATGTATGCATGAGACAATAGGGTATGTCTGGTGCTTTTCTTGCTGCTTCACCCTTCCGTAGCTTGAAATTCCTGCCTGTTTGTTAGTAAGGACTAAATGTAAACTTCTCACGTGAATTGCTCGACATGGTCATTTGGTCGCAGGAGAGAGGCACACGAGCTGACCTTTGCCACAACTTTTTCGAAGAGCATAATTGGGAAGTTCATTTTGCCAAGGCACAGGGTGACTGAATGACTTGCTCATGGTCAAGGATGATGACAGATGTAGGGGAAAAGAAATCCAACTATCTAAGCAGACATCCTAACCAGTGGAGCATGCTACCTCTGCAGACGTTGCTCAAGAAGGCGAAAATAAATGGGTTGGATTTTCTGGGACCGTATAACCAATAATTAGATGGCCTTTTTTTCTCTTGCTTTTAGAAGAACAAAGTCTATTAACTTCTCTGCCTTAGCATTTAAA
This sequence comes from Anser anser, assembly GCF_964211835.1. Lineage (NCBI taxonomy): Eukaryota > Metazoa > Chordata > Aves > Anseriformes > Anatidae > Anser > Anser anser. The sequence goes on along the minus strand of NC_139729.1, from coordinate 26,651,913 downwards.
CTTCTCATGGTTGATACCATTCAATTAGTCTTCTAGTTAACAATCCATTGTTGCTTTAATGGCATTCAGAATGCTAATTCACTCCGCCATGAATCAGTAAATCTCAATGGAAATTTCATTTGAAATTTTTCTCTCCAAACTGTAGGAGTAGAAATTGTAGTTTTGTGCCACTCCTTGTGTCAGATTTAAACAAAACTAAATTTATCAGTAACAAAATTTAAAGCGGCTTCAGTACAGGCAGGACAGGATGCATCAAGATCTATAAAAACTGACCAAGCAGCCTGTCCCTCCATTCCTCGCCCACCACCAGGATTCCTGCGAGCAGTGGGACATAAATAACCAGCGCCTTGCAGCACTGATGCCGTGCTGTCTTCCATAGCTCCGCTGCTGGCTATGGACAGCAAAGCAGCAGTGCAGGAACAAATCCAACCATGGAAACCGGTAGCGGTGACATCAGACCTACACCTTACGCACAGCAGGGATCTCAGTCTAGTCTGTGGCCTGATGAGGAGCAGATCCTGTTTGTTAAAATCCATTCATAATAATTGGTTCTGGAATGCAATAATATCCAAACAAATACTTAAGATTCTCAGGTTCTTTTATACATAATTAAGAGTTTAAACTCTAAACCGACTATATTTTTACATGAGAAATATGTCCACAGGGCACTTTTTACAAAATGACAATTTACATCATGCTTTTCTTGCTGAATGAACCGCTTGGCTATTTTACTTTTTGACAAAATATTTGAAGTAGACATTTTAAGCGCGGTTCACCTTTTTTGTTTCCAATTGCAAAAATTCAGATGGTCAACTCTGCCTTTTTTATCATTCAACACACACTAAGCTGAATAACCCCGAGTATACTATCACTAACAAAATAATGCAGTCGTCTCTCACAAACATCTGCAGGTAAAACAGTATAATTTAAAATAGTCAAAGAGCTTTATAAATACATAGTTACTTATAAGAGTTCTCCAGAAGCAAATATTTTAGTCTGTCCCACAAAATACTTTGAGTAATGTTCATCAAAATCTGACGCTAGAAATTCTTACAGTTTTTCATTTTCCTTAAAACTTGTAGAAAACTCCTTTGATCTGATGTAGTTTTTTGCGAACGCGGTTAGTCTTTGGAGAGCTTCTGACAAACCTTCTCCTGTGATTGCACAACAGGGTTGTACGTACCAATTTCTGTCACAGCAGTGCTTCTTCACGTTGAACCTCCTGGTTATTTCCTCAGCATTTAAAGCTCCAGGCAAATCCTGCTTGTTTGCTAGCACGACAACTGGTACATTTTTTATAGATTCGTTCTTTAAAATGAGTTCAAATTCTTTCTTTGATTCTTCTAGACGTTGCTTATCAGAGCTGTCCACAACATACATGATTCCTTCTGCGTTTTCCAGGAAGTTGCACCAAAGCTGTCTCATTTTTTGTTGTCCTCCGACATCCCAAATTGTCAACGTAAAATCTTTGCCGGTTTCAATCATATCAACATTAAAGCCAATTGTTGGAATTGTTAGAAAATCTTCATTATACTTGAACTTGTACAACAACGTAGATTTTCCAGCAGAATCAAGTCCTAACATCAGTATATTAGCTTGTTTGACTTTGGAGTGTTTGGTGCTCTGGAGGCCCATCTGTGCCGTGGTGTCCTGTATGAAACCTTTACAGGTGGTATTCGCTGTCTTCTGTGCAGCCAAGTTTTTCAGTAAGACTTTTTTCCTCCTCCACGAGATGAAGCGCAAAGAGTAAGGAAGAAGAAGTGGAAGCAGCAGCTTTGCGCTATGAAAAATATTAAAAGCTCTGAACAAATACACTCTGGCTTTTACCAACTTGATAACATGCAAACAGTGTTTATGATGGTGTAATATTCAGTGCCAAGCCTGTGGGTGGAACACCGAGTAACGCACCGATTGGTCACGGAGCCCAAAGGTCTTTGAACATGTTTGAACACTGACCCACACTTAGATGACCATCCTTCTCTAGAATTCAAGAATGCTTTTTACGTTGTAAAATTGTCTGTGATCTGGTTATACACCCCAGCCCCACGGTCCGGGGAACCACCCCCTGTCTGCCACTGTTTCAGTGTGTGCTCAGAGAAAACTGCATTTTTACTGCATCCATTTTGGAGAAGAAACCTAATATCGACATGGGCAGTGAGGAGGGGAAATCTTATAGGTTTGTCTGGACTTATCGATCTGTGAAATGACGAGGTACCTGATTCATCAGTGTATCTCGTCTCCCAGCAATGTATTAATCTCAAGAGGCTTCTAATGTAAGTCTACGTAGGTACATGGACTCAACCAAATCACAATAGCATAGGAGCTTTAAATGCTAAGCACTTAAAAACATGCTCTGCTCTAAAACTGTCTCCCTTTGACTCAGTAAGTTCCCTTCCTGCTCATTCCTGCGTGAATTTGTCTGCCTTGATTACGCTGTTGTAAACTCGGTGAGTTATGTTTTTATGAACACGTCTAACTGCGCCCTGCATGATGGAGACAGATAAACACGGGTCTTATGATCTGATCATTGGTGAGATTCAGCTACCTGAAATCTTCAGCTTCAGAAAGCTTCATTGTGATCTATTCTGTGGTTTCTCGCTGATCCTACGATGAAGATTTCCTTTGAGAAAGGAATAAGAAAGGTGGAAGTAACTGAGCCTCAATCAAAAGATGTTGTTTTTATTATTATTTTTATACTAACATTCTAAATAGTAGATTAAAAAAGAGAAGAAATAGAAAATTTAGTCTAATATTATTTAATTTATGTTAGGTCTCCACTTTTTGACAGCTCCTAGATCTATATTGAGCTAGTCCAATGCATACCAAGTCCTTCAATACTTATTTGCCCTTATAGCCAGATAACTAGTATTTATTAGTATCATTTGTCTTTGCTTCAGAAAGTACATAATCAGCAAATAGATGTAAAGGTCTTCTGGCCAAATGAGCTGCTGACTGATAGGGTAATCATTTTGGTAATTACGACATCGGTTGCCCCGGATATTACACATTATGTAAAAAAAAAGTCAGTCTTGACAGACAAGTTATAAGCTGGTTTCTCTTGAAGCTAAAAGGGTTATACCAGAACTAATTGGGGGCAACAAAAGATGACAGTGACAGACTCACTCTTGTACATTTTTCATGTTTAATAACATACATAGATTATGTATAGGATTTCTTTCAGGAAAAAAAAAGTATTAAACCATGGAAGAAAGTATTGTTGTTTCTTTATAAATAATGTATATGAATTGAAAGATGGAGAGAGAGGCAACTATGCAAAACGCATTGTTAGCACAGTCAAATGAATCATAATTCCCTGCAAAATAGCATGTCATTTCCATGAAATATGGTTATCTTGATAAAGGGCAAAACCTCCCTCCTGCGTGAGCTGTGACAGCGTGGATGGATGTATCCCTGGGTAGTGCTGTGATTTAAAGATTACTTACAGTTCTCTGCCCTGCACGTTTCCTCCAACTCTATTCGATATTTATGGTCTCAACTGTTATTTTACTAAATCTGACTACCACTTTAAAGTAGCGATTAAATGACGTCTGACTTTTTACAAGCAAACTAAACTTATTTCCAGGACAGAACAGCTACTTTCTGAGTACCGTGTGTTTCCACTGTTGTAAACCGTACCTCAGTCAAGCACTGGTTTGGTTCAGAGAAAGGTTTTGTAACTCAGAGCCACTTCTGATGACTTCTTGTGCTCCTTAGCAGCTCGTGCAGCGGTACGCGATGCCGGCAGAGCCGCGGTCACCTGCATGTGGCGTACCATGGCGAGGCCTCTCCACCCGCTAGCAGGAGGCCTGCCGAGTGGCACTGCAGGTTGCATCCAGCATCCAGCATCCAGCATCCAGCATCCAGCAGTCTGCGGCTGGAAGGTTCTGCGGGCAGGGCCGCAGGCTTGAGCCTAATTCACTTACAGAAAGAGCAGGGCTGCAGAGTGCTGACACGCATCCGAGTGCTGCATCCTGGGAGGGTACAACGCTACCCCATCCACCACACATCTTTCAGAGGGCCACGGGCAGCCTCCAGCTGTGGATGCAGAGTGAAACCCGATGCGCTAATCCGGAGCGAACCGGCATCGTACACACGCCCGGTAAGCAGCGGGCTGCATTTGCCCAGGAAAGCAAGCATTCGGGACACTGCGAAAAGCACCTTTGATTTGTCCAAAGGTGTGTTTGCTTTGCCGGGGCGAGGCTGTCTCGCTTGTGGGGCACCCTCAGTTTAAAACCAAAAACAAAAAGAGGGGGGCGGCCGGCCCGCCGGGGATCCCAGCGGGGGCACCCGGCCGCGGACCCGCTGAGGCCCTGGGGCTGAGGGAGCGGCCGCCGGGCTGAGGGGAGAGCGGCCGTTGGGCTGAGGCGGGAGCGGCCGTTGGGCTGAGGCGGGAACGGCCGTTGGGCTGAGGCGGGAGCGGCCGTTGGGCTGAGGCGGGAACGGCCGTTGGGCTGAGGCGGCCGCCCGGCACCCGTCACGGGCGGCGGGGCGGCTCGGTAACGGCGGTGGGGGCTCGCTGCCGGGCGGCTCGGCTCGGCTCGGCTCCTTTCCCTTCCTTTCCCTTCCCTTCTCCTCCGTTCCGCTCCCCTCCCGCTCCCCGCCCCGCCCCGGGCCGGGGCTCGCCGCGGCGGCCTTGCTGTGAGGCGGCGGCCGCTCGCCCGCGGGGAGCGGGCCGCGATGGTGCCGGTCCTCTTCCCCGCCTCGGCTCCCGCAGCTCCTCTGCCCCGCAGCTGGGCGCTGACCTCAGCAGGTAACGTCTGCGAGCCTCGGGTCTGAATGCAAAATCCTGCATCATTATCTTTATTAGTATGAAAATGAAAGTAACCTAACTCTTCCTGCACAGGACGGTAGATTTAAAGGCTTCTGCCTTTGGGCTGCTACCTCTGCAAGCTCTTCATTTACTGAAAGCTCTCCTAGAACCGAAAATTAAGATTGCTCGGACAACTTGAAGCAATAGCAAGTCATTAAAAAGTTATTTAAAGTATTTTTTACAGTATTGTTGTTTTGGATAGCCTGGTATCTTGCAAAAATACCTCTGGTTGCTATCAGTAGTAAGCCACAGGAAGAACTTGAGAAGCCAAAAACTTAAAATACATTTGCAAATGATTTCTGCAAGTTGATTTAAAAAAATCTTTTGTTATACTTCTGGCATTATAACTATAGCAGGTATTTTTAACCTTTAAATTGGTCTACCCATTGATCACTGTTATTATTAGAATTCAATTATTACAATAATTTGCCACCTTTTTCCTGTCAAAAACGCCCACACTAAATAATAACCCAGCTATGACAGAGTACGAGTATCTAAAATTCCTATAGAGCTTGCTCTATAGCATGCTCTAAAACGTTATTGAGTCTTGCCAGGAAGCTGTGAATTCACAAAGAAATGAAACCATTTCCTTGGAAGGACCAGTCCTGACCGTACTGTCATTTAAGCATCTGAGCTAGGAATAGAAGTGGATTTTTCTGTCCAGTTAGGGATTCCTCTTTAATTTGCCCTTTTTGCTGCATGAGTTTGAAGCAGAGTTCTGTGCCAAACACGCTTGGAGGATGACTGGCCTGCATTATGGATTCTCAGCACCACAGAAATAGCTGCCTGATGCTATCGGGTGCGTGGTTTCTGCCCCTGACCACCACGAGAGCCGTGTGTGGTGCACCTGTGCTAGCTTGCAAAGAGGTCAGCGTGTCACTGCAGGAACGCGACCTTGGATGTCCAGAAGTGCTCTCTGCCATCGGTGGTGCTCCTGGCACCTGCTGGCTGCTGCCCTCTCCTTGCCATGGATCGCTGCCTGCCCGCGGGAGCCAGCAGCTCGCCTCTGGCTGCCCGTCCCCGTTTCTCCCTTGTGCAGCTGCGTGTTCCGCCTGGGTGGTAGGCTGGTGTATAAAGAGAAAAGAAGTCAGCACCTTTCTTTTTTGCTTCCCATAAAGCTGGGCAGGTAATACCAGCTTGGAGCGCATACAGGAAAGGGAAATGGGAGTGCTTTGGGGTTCTGATCAACTTCCCTAAGCTACTGGTAGGTTGAACAGTCCTGATGATACTTTCCTCTGCGCTTGCCAGGCTTCAATTTTGTTTTATTTGCGTGTGTTTAATCCATGTGGAGAAACAGAAGTGAATCAACACAAAACTTCGGAGGTTCTGTGTTTGTGTAAGCTAGGGAAAGACCACCATCATGTTAGGAAGTCCTTAATAAAAGTCATCTCTTCACCTGCAGCTCTGTGAGGTACCCTCCGTGAAGGATCGGCTCCTGTAGCACGTAGCGGTTTGGAGGTAATACGTCCTTGAGAGGCATCAGTCTGAAATTCTCCCATTTAAACAGCTTTTTGTGTAAAATTGCTTTAGTACAGTTTAGGTGGTGCATTATGCATCGTTGATGAAATGGAGTCCGAACGCTTCCTTTAGGGAAGGTTTATTTCAAGTCAAGTCACACAGAAATAGAAGGCAGATGGGCTCTGGCAAATCAAATCGATCCAGATTCTAGCATGTTATGTTGGTTTTTTGGTAAACGTTTTGTATCAAGAAAACTCCAAGCTCTGCAGTGATCTTCACAAAGCTAAGTTAACGTATTTCATTGTGCTGTGAGGTTGAACCTTCCACCATCCGTACGGTGTCCTTGCGGGTACTTCACAGTACAGTGTAGAAATGATTTGGAAGTCCCACAGTATGACATAGTAATTATTTTCACTTAAAGATATCGAATACATGTTCACAGTGTATGTAATCTTAAAGAAATATGGCAAAGGTAAGCACTGCTGGATGGAGGGCACAAGACTGGGATTTTATTTTTAAATGTAGCTGTAGAAAGCTGTAGTGGTCTGAGTACCTAGTCCTGGTACTGTACTTATGCCTTCAGCATGGACTCCACTTCAGGCTCAGCCTGAGGTGATGGATGAATTATTTGCCTGTACTTCTTTCCTCACCTGCTGTCTTGGCTGATTTGCTCCATCTCACGAAAACTAGCAGAGCCTCCCTTCCTTAAAATAAACTACACATTTCTGAAGCCTCTGAACATCCATTTGACAAACGCTTCGTAGCCATTAGATTTTGTGGTCTGTATTCCTTCCTCCAGATTGAAATGAGTCGAAGACATTGTGCTGAGAGCTTTCGGCTTTCTTTGGGATCAAAATGTTTGATGAGTGATCTCTTGCCGAGATGTGGTTTATGTAAGGGAAATTTCCAGGGTGAAAACTTAAGAGGTTTCAGTCCATAGCGTACTCAGCAGCAGCTCAGTATTCTGCTCATGCTCGTTTCTGGGGTGCAGCGTTGATTCATGGTGTATGGGATGCTGCACGTGACAGCTGGACCAATGAATCTTGGATGTGTCTTCATTATATTATAGCACACTTCTAGCTGACAAGCTAAGAAAAAGATACTGTTTGAGCAATAGCCTTCTGAATACAACCTCTTCGTTTCTTTTTCAGTAAGAAATGTGCCTCAGAACTTGTGGTGCAGATTTGGAAGGCCACTGATGTACTTCTACAAATCAGTTACTGCCTAGTTCCAGTAAGTGTCATGCATGTGAGACTGTTACAATGCATTTTCTTGCTTCTTCTCATATTTTCAGTCATAACAATGTGGTACATCATGTTTTCTTCAAACACTGTGATTGAACATACAAACACCATGTATTTCTATGAATATGAACCGGTTTACAAGCAACCGTACCTCTTCACGTCACGGGAACACTTGAAATGCAAAAACATAAATCCATTTCTAGTCATCTTGGTGTCTTCAAGGCCTAATGATGTGGAGTCAAGGCAGGCCATAAGGATAACATGGGGATCTCAGAGCTTCTGGTGGGGACATCGGATTCTAACCCTGTTCTTACTGGGTCAGGCAACTGAAAGAGAAGACAAGTCTGCAGCACTGTCAGTAGAAGATGAAAGCATCCTGTACGGTGACATAATTAGCCAAGATTTTATGGACACTTACAACAATCTTACCTTGAAAACAATTATGGCATTCAGATGGGTGACTGAGTTCTGTCCAAATGCTAGATTTGTCATGAAGACTGATTCTGACGTCTTCATCAACACGGGTAACTTAGTAAAATTTCTTCTGAAGCTCAACTCCTCAGAAACTATTTTCACTGGTTATCCTTTTATAGGTAGCTTCGCCTACAGAGGCTTCTACAAGAAAACATACATCTCTTATGATGAATATCCTTTCAGTTTTTATCCTCCGTACTGCAGTGGCATGGGTTATATATTGGACGGAAACCTGGCTCTGAGGGTTTATGAAATGATGAGTCATATCAAACCTATTAAATTTGAGGATGTTTATGTTGGAATTTGCTTAAATATACTCAAGGTGAATGTCTTCATTCCAGAAGAACAACGGTTCTTTCTTTATAAAATTAATTTTGATATCTGTAAGTATAGGCATTTGATTGCAGTACATGGCATTAAGCCAAGGGAAATGATCCAGTTTTGGCAGGATTTGTCATCCAACACTTCAGTTACTTGCCTTTGATTCTGTATAAATGTACATGAGCTTAAACCTGTACCGTCTTAAACTTTGAATTGTACTGCAGAAGTGTTCAACTAACGCACAGGGCCACACGAAACAAGAGCACGGTTGTTGAGCTGACTTTGGCTGAAGGACAACTGTGCTGCTGGGGGAAAGCTGCGATGGCAGCATTTCCCTGGGACATTCTAATATTCTTAAGTGAAAATATCAGGAATTCGCAAAGCACTTTTCCATGTGTATATCCTATGCATGCAGGATGCTTCGGAATACGCTGTCCTGTCTTGCTCTGATGCTTCTGCATGCTGTCTGCTGTAACCATGGGATTGCTGCCTGAATCTCCTTGAATGTATAAAATGTCACAGGGGTTATGTTTATGCCAAGAAACTAGCTTGGAAGATGCTTCTCAGGGTACTGCCTAACTTGATTTCTTTTGTTGTTTTTGTGAACTGCATCATCCTTGGCTGCCTTCAGGTATTTGTTCTCTGCCCAGCACGAAACTCGGAGCTGCCTTCTTATTGACACATACTGCCTCTGTAATCGTTCTGAGTGTTACAGGGCTCTGGATTTGTGGGGTGTGCAGAAGCCAAGGGGAAGGTCTGAAAATGGGATGCACTCTGTGTGCATGTGTACGTATATTTATATACATGTAAAACAGAATTGATTTGGTGCCTTACAAGTAGCATTAGTAACGTTCACAGACCATTAGAGGGCTGGCCCCAGAATACTCCATGTGCAGTTTGGGCCCGAGACATCCCTAACGCAGTGGTATCATCAGGTACCGCAGACATCCATACACGTGTGTATGTGTGTGTGTGCTGATGCATCCCGAGGGGTACTGGAACGACACTTCACATCCATTCAAAACTTTATATCCATTTCAGAAATAGTCTTCTTGCTTCGAGTTTTAAAATGAGAGCAGTATGAAGTTCTGGGCTTCTAACGTAAAGAAGACAAAGTGTACTGTATCTGTAAAGATGGGTATTCTAATCACTTTATTCATATCGGCAAGACCAAGGTTTCAGTAGTTTACACTTCTAATAGACAACAATACAGAATTTGCAATTACATTAACATAATTATTCTAGACACATCTACTACACAGCGGAGACTATAGTTACATCCTGTACATCTAGAATGACAGAGCACTGCCACTTTATTTGTACTACAGCTAACGGGTTATGACATATTTACATTTGGCTGTCTTTCAGATAGTCTCTTAGAGACAAATTAGAAGAGGTACAGAAGCCTCTGGTACCAAGACTGAGGTTTCACCAATGTTTTTGTTACGCTGTGGTTATGGTCAGTATTGAATTCTGCTGCCTTTTCAATAACTGTACATAGTTTTATGATGGAAGTATAGGACTTTTTTTTTTTTATATATATAAAAATGATGTATTGGGGAAAATACTGCCTAGACAAGTATTTCAGATTTCAGTGTTCTAAGAATGTGTGCTAAGAGGGTCAAAGCTTTTCAAAAATGCATATATATTTTTGTTAAACCAAATAGCTAAAGATACTGCATTGCATAACTGAGGAAAGAATGCTATTGTAGCTCCCGAAACAGAGGTAAAACTACAGCTATTCCTATTGTTTTAGGATCCGTTATTTGATTGTTGTAGAACTGTGGTCAGATCCTGAGAGCTCTGTGAAAAATGGTTAACTTGCTCTTTGATTGTTTATACCCCTAAATAAAAAAAAAAAGCGTTTTTTTTTTAAGCCTGCCAGGTAAAATGTTTAGAAATAAATTGTTTGTCACAAGAACACTGATACTACAGCATAGTTTGTATTGCTTTTTCAAAAAAATGTGGTTATGAAAGACTATGCAATCTTCAGCAGCTGGGTAGATAAAGCAGACAGCGCTCCTGGTGAGAGAATAAAAACCAGTACCCGGGATAAATGGCTGTGCAGTGCTGCAGTAAAACTGTGACCGCCACCGAGCAAGGTAGTTTTATATTTGCACCCCAGGATGATAATGCTGATCATAGATTACAAGGCTTTTGCTTTCACAAACGCAGCTTTATCACACAGTGATCTGTTTATGCCACCTGAAGTTGTCATTTAAAGGGAACGTCAGTTCTGCAAGAAAGTTGCACTGCAAAGTTATTCCCAATTCTGCTTTTTTTTTTTTTCCTGAAACGTATTTCCAAATCTAGTTTGTATTTGAGTCTGACCTTATTATTGCTTAAAAGGCTGGAAAAACACACAACTAAGCTAATGTTTCTGCTTAAAGCAAGCATCAGGAGAGTTTCTAGAGTGAGCAGCCATGCAACAGGTAAAAGAGCTTAACACAGGGAACTAATACAAGCATTTAAATCAGTGGTGGGCCCAAATTTTATAGCATCTGCTTACTGAAAATGATGCATAAACCACAGGCTAAGATTTTTCCAAATCCTAATATTCTTTTTACCGTGCACGCAGGTGGCTCAGAAAGCCATATTAACATAAAATGCCAAGCAGTTACGATGTTGATATGAAGAGTGTCAGACTTTCTGTTTTGAAAAGCCTGATAATCCATTGGTCAGAGATGTTTGGGAACGACTTCAGGGTGAACAGCAAAAGGTTTACAGTCTGACATTTCAAGCCTGTCTTGCCTGTACGTTGTTTCAGAGAGTTCCTAAGTCAGAATGCTTCTGTGTGTTGTGTACGTTTTAGAATAAACAAGTTCAGTACAAGCCACGAAGTGTGTGCTGCAAATTCGGAGGCGTTATTCCCTACAACCAGCTCAGTGTGAGAGCACACAGACAGGGGGGCACATCTTCCTAGGTTTTATGGTACGCTCTCTAGTTAGTACTAAAAGATGTCAGTGCAAGCGGTAAGTAACTCACAAATGGATGTACAGTAAATGATGTAATTTCATCATATTTAAAACAAAAAACAAAAAACTAGAAGCTGCTTGGACGTTAACCGACCAAAGTGACACCGAATTGCTGATGCGCCTACCAGGTATGGGTATGTTAGCGATGGTGAAGGCGGTGGGGAGGCAGAGCTCTCTACTCCCTGTTTTTCATCTATTTTTGTCTGACCAATGTGTACCACTCTGGTCATTCATTAAGTTTGCTGTGATTTGCTTACAGTAGGGGGGTTGGGGAAAGAGATGGAAAGCTTTCTGCAGTCTGACTGTTAAGCTGGTCGAGTTGTAATGCAGTTACTGGGTGTTGCACATTAAGCTGCAAGCCAGAGCCAAATGAAAGGGCTCCATGTAGGAAGGAAAGCAAACAGAGTTAAAATGGAGCACGGCAGATGGTTTATTTGCCTGTTACGTGCAATTGAGTCCTCATTTTAAAGAAACCTCAACCTGGGAAAAACAAACAGAAAAAACATATTGGGTTTCTGAAAATCATAAAGACGCTTTCTTTCACAGGACTTAAAGCACAGTCTGAGACACTGCTGTGCCGTGAGTCTTAGCTAAAGGCCCTGTCCACCTGCAACTCGTATGAGGAAACATTCTATCTTTTGTAGGACAGTTTGTCTCAGCTGCACTTATGGGCCTGAACTTAATTTTCTTGTTATAAAATAAGCGTTTAAGAACACAGCGCTCACCCCAGGAGACCTCTCCTGAGCAGGTCTGTGTCTCAGCACTGTTTACCTCCGGCCTTCCCACAGTTGCTACGCAGCACGTTCATTTTCCAGGCCACATTAATCCAAATGACCCGAATGAGGTTTTTTTATAGTGTGAGTGACGATGCTGCGTAGATGTCATAAGCATCCCAATCTGCTCTCTGACCTGGGGTGACACAGCCCGTGTCCTCGCTGCTCCTCTCGGCAGTGCTGTGTGGTGGTCCTTCAAGTAAGAGGGAAGTGTAGCCTCTCCTGAGCTTGCAGTAAAGATGCAATCTCAAAAACACGTGTCTTTGTGAGAAAAAATGTTAAAACAGAAGCCTGAAGAGGCTTTTATCTAAGAGAATACAGTGACGTTGTGCTAAATGGAAGCTGTCTTTCACCAGGACAAATTGCTTAAGCGTGGTGGTTTTATCTTGTGTGTTGTGTAGGCTGTTCTCCAATAAACATCTGCGCTACCCATACAGAACTCCCACTGTGCAGTTCATTTTCATAATGAGATAATGATTTTTTCTTGGTCATTTTTTTTGAGAGCACTTCCAAATGCCTTGGGTAGAAGTGGTTTTGCAGGCACTCAGTGTAATACTTGTGCGATGCGGCTTTAAAGTTGTTCTTGTGGCCCCTGCCCCTGTTAGCTTTGTCCTTAAGGCTAGCATGATTGTTACAGTTTGACATGTTGAAGGCAGGCAGATTTGAAATGTACAGAAACGGACGTCATTTGTAAATCCAGTACGTGCTAACCACTGCAAGAAACAGTTTCTCAAGGAGCAGTGTAATGGCTCCGTACAGAGTGGCACTAACTCCAAAGAACTTTTTCCAAAAGCAACTCTTTAACATAACTCATTTTTTTCTTACCCGAAGGACAAAGTTTAAAAATCACACGGGGACTTTGGCAGTTCTGGTGTGAAAGTCTGATTTCATCGGCAGATGAAGCCAAGTGAGCGCATGGGCAGAGGCACAGGAGCAAACTCGTGCTGCTTTTGGCCAACTGACTGTCAGGGGGTCCTGGAAGCATGGGGGCACAGGCACAGCCTTGCTTGCTGGGGGCGCTGAGCAGGTATTTGACACACAGCTTGACTTCGTGACTGTTCTCGTAATTACCAAGCTTAAAGCACACGCAGTTAAAGTACAGTTTTGTCTGCATTACCCTCATGCCCCTGAACACAGTGTAGGAATGGGCAGAAAGCAAGGTTTTTCAGTCCCGTATTTTCATTTCTAAGGCGTTATCATTGATTACTTACTTAGCTTTGCTGTATACAGGCTGAAAAAGATTTCTGAGCACCTGTGTCCCAAGAGGTACTAATGGGTCTGCACAGGCTTAAACGAATGCACGGCCGGTCCTTTAAATGCAGGACGAAAGAGCTTTATTTCCCTATTGCTCAACCACCTCAGTTTGTCCTTAATGCCAGATATAGGAACTGACACACTCATAAAAGTGGATTTCAAAACTTCAGTCCAGAATTGCTCTTGATGTCAGCCTCTCTATTTATGGTTTTAGACAAGCTCCAGCTGCTCTGACTGCACACACTTTGCTTAACAGAGCAAAGTACGTCTGCAATGTTACGTGTAACTGGGCACAAACTGAAACCTGGGACCCCTGGCTACCTGGGGGAAACCAAAAACAGCTGCTTACCTGAGCCTGTCAGTACTACATAAATACAAGTAACTCAAAATTCAAATCAATATTAGCTTAACTGTATGTATCTTACTAGATATGAGTCCTCAGAAAGATTACGTTATAAGCACATTGATAACGCTGAGGGGCAGCAGCTCTGGTCCGTACAGCTGTCACACTTGAGCAGCACGTTCTCGTTTTCTTCATCGTGCAGTTCTGTACAGCCAGATCTCAGGATGGAGGCCGAACAAACTACTTTAGAAAATGAAAGGCTGATGAGTTGTGGCTTTTTCCTTTGATATAATCATTTACTAAATGTTTCTCTGCATACTTTTGCAATATATTAATACTATATAAAGCCAGAATGTCATCTATTCTGAGAAGCAGCTGAACAAAACCTTTTTTTCAAGATTCAGCATTAGTGGTGACGTAGCAAACACTGTTAGTTCAAGCTGATGCAGTGTTCTTGTACTAATTTCTGTATCCTAAAATCTTCACAACTTTTTAAATTTTACCACGTGTAAATGGTATAACACCGTAATAACACTAGCAGTAGTTTTTGATGCTGACCTTATGTTTACAAGTCAGTAGACAATTCTTCATTATGTTAGATGGCATTCACTTTATTTGTATTTATCTAAACACTGATCAGTAAAATGGATTCGTTCGTTTCAGATTTAGTACTTGTAGAAATGCTAGGCCTCCAGTGCTGCTGCAGCCCCCAGAACGTTATCTGTGACCATCCGTCCCCCGAGACAGGATGGCCCTGCCCTGCCGCCAGCACCGGGTGCCCACCAAAAGCAGCGGCACAAGTTTCATGCAGGACTAGCGATGAGCTCTGGAGCCCTCTAAGCTTGGGCGCTGTCTGAGCGAGCTGCACTCGGGCAGACGTTTGGAGCCCGCAGACAAACACCGGCAACGCGGCCACCGCTGTCGTGAGGGCACCCACACGGGGTAAGCTGGCCAGGGCTGCAGGGCGCGATGCTGCTCTGCCAAACTGTTTCAGGCACCGTTGTAGCACCGGCCTGTCTGTGCTGCTGAGCCCTGCTCGTGCTGCCCTGGCGGTGCTGGGAGACAGCCTGAGAGAACGGGCCTGCGTTAGCCGCCCGGGGAGCGTGCACAAGGGACAAGGGAGCCTTAAATCACATCGTCCCGTACGTGTGTGTGCCCGTCACTGCCTGGGCCGTGTGCCTGGGCCGACCACGAGGCGGAGCTGTGAGACCACCCCGCACCGCTGCCCCCGGCCCTGGCCCTCCCGCGGTGCACAAGGAGCGGCAAACGGCGAGGGTGCAGCCGGTCTAAAACCGTGCCCGTGTGTAACGGCCCCCCGAACGGCGGCGTCTTTAGGATATACCACAGGATCAAACTGCTAGTTTATAGCAGCACTGGGAAGAGCCTGAATTACTGAAGTACTGGATAGGATGACTGATTACAGGCACCCTTTTCAGATTGGACCGTACAAAAGATGCTCTTTGGCAGCAACTTAATACAGCAGCTGTCTGCCAGTAGATGCTCTTGCCTGGCGAACGGATGTCGCTGATGGAGCTTAACTGACAAAAAACGTCCATGAACACCTAAGGCAAGGAGGGAGCTCTGCGATGTCTGCGGGCAGCTCTAACCAAAGCGCGCCCCAGCCCCTTCTTTGGGCAGCAGCCGGGGTGGCGGGCGGGGGTCCTGCCGCCCCGATGCTGTGCCACGTCCTGCTGCCATGCCACGTCCTGCTGCACAGCTCTGGCACACGCGGGGATGGTTCTGGCTACGTGGCTGGGAGCTCCTTCCAGATACAGGATGTACGATTAAGGCAGGAGAATCAGGCCCTAGATCTTTTAGGCTGTGTAAGCAATACGTACGTTACTTAATCTGGTCACCCAGCAGCTAGCTGCATGTGTCACAGCAGAACTTGGCACAAATTGGCACGACCGGAAAGCTGCAGAGAGCTACAGCTGGGTTAGCAAACTGAGGAGACGTCTGGCAGGGAACGTGGGCAGGCACCGCGCCTGGACGAGGAAGACTGCACGAAGCCTCCATCTCCACTAGTCCTTCATCTAAACCTAAAGCAGCTGTTACCAGTTTTTTAAAAGTAAACCAAACCAAGACAAAACAACAAACGCCAACAGCCTTACCGGAGATCCCTGCCGTAACACCTGTGGACCGGAAGGGAGCTGCTACAAGGGCGGGAGTGTTACGGAGACAGCTGAAGGGGCTGGAGCAACCACTGCTGTAACTGCAAACGCTGAAAGGGTGAGATAGAGCCAATTCAGCAGCTGTCGGGGCAGCCACGTGTGTGAGTGAATCCTGGCATAAATATCCAAGCAAGCCTGCAGGACACTTCTGTTTTGTGCTGCGAGTTTTCTTAAATCCTTCAAGCAAGCCATGTGAGAGCTTGCTTTACTCCCTCCCTCAGCTTCCTATGGCAGCTACGGGACTCTGTGAAGGCACGCGTTTCCTGCCACCTCATTTCCCAGCTATCTCAAGTGCTAGAGCACCCAGAAAGCCAGCCGTGCTCAAGAGGTCTGGAATTCCTCAGCAACGCTTGCTAGCCTCAGGAACGTGCGCTGCAGAGAGGTACGTGCGCTGCAGAGAGGTTTCCTGGCAGCCATAAGCTTCTCACTGAAGTGGTGGTAGTCTACAAATTTCTTTTTGGAGCTGCCCATTGTTCCGCTTCCAACTTCTCAAATGCCCGTGAAGGATTGGTAGCTCTGTCACTGCTGCACAAGCCTCTCTGCTTTAGACTTCCGCGGGCTGCTAGGTCCAATTCTTCTTTTCTCTGGACAGCTGTTCTGACAAACATCCAGTCTCTGTTCTACACAGAAAAGCCAGCACAACAGAACCATCACCTGTGAAGGAGAAAGGAAAGGCAAATGCTCCATGCACCATGAGCTCTGCCTAGAGCCCGGTTTCGATCCTGCTGCTGTAGCATTATGATGTGATTAAGCAGTCCCTTGAAAATATCACCCGAGGTTTTCACTGCGCAGCATTTGACCTCGAGTACTTCTTCAAAATAAAACAACTGAGGTATCCTGCGATTACGAGCATTTCCTGTTACCCATTCAATTTAAATGCAAACTTGCATTTAAAATTCCCTGAAAGCTGTTCTTCCTGTTCGAGTGTTTAAGAACGCCCGAAACCTTCCATCCTCTGGGGCAGGGCTGCTCAGGCTGGTTTCAGAGCACGCTGGACACTTCCGTACTTCTGTGTCTCACTAGCATGCTTTGTCCTCTACTCGGAGCCAAGAGGCTCTACTCGCAGCTTTGACCGAGAAGAGGCTGGTAAGGGCCATGTGTACAATTTGGAGAGCACTGGCAATAGCAACATCTCCAGCTAAAAACTGTGATTATCTCCAAACAAACTCAAGAATGGAAGTTTGGTAGGAAAGAGCTAACCTAGGAATAAAAATGAAAAGACCAAGATGGGAATTCCTTCTTGCACAGAAAGCAGAATTTGTGCTCTCATCTTTGTCTTGAGAGACATCCTACCTGCCAACACAGCCACAACAGATCACAGCGTTTTGGAGACCTGCAAGCCACTTTCCCAGAACATGCTTTAGGGCGATAGCTTTTTGTCTAATTACTTTGTATCCTCACCCAAGAAGCAGACAGTGTTAGTCACTCTGTAACTACAGCCGATGGCCCTGGTTCAGCCCAGGACGCAATTAGGGAGAACTTCCACTACCTCCAAGACAAGAGACGCCGGCGGATCATCCAGGAGCACGTTCCGAAGGGAGGGAGGAGTCCCAGGGGACATGATACAGGTACACAAGCCACCCAAAACGCTAACATCTGACTCGGGCCCCGACTCTGTTCCCCTGACACGCGCTGTCCTGTCATGCTGCCACTGCTGCCACTTGTTCATGAAGCAGCCAACTAAGTTACCAGATGGCACACTTAGAATGCCATTGCTTAAACTTACAACAGTCACAGATTCCAAAATACAGTTAAATATTGAAAGTTAGATCTAAAAATATTTTATCTAGATTTATCACAAGCTTTCATCTCAACAGTGCGACGACACTGTTTGGCATTAATACATTATACCAGAAAAACATTCTAAAGAGGCCTTCCCCCAGATTAAAACCACAAATTAATCTGCGGTGCTACAAAGAAGTCTTTAAGAGGCGCGACTTCCACCTAGGTAGCTCTAAGGAACTTCTGCTTTGATTAGTTCTCCGAACAGTCACTAATGAAATGAATTTTATCTTGCATTGTTTTCTTACATGCTTATGAAAAGTCCATGCGAAAAAAATAACAAAAAGGTGAGTCTCAGCGAATGACAGTCATGCTGCTAGCACAACAGAGCTTTTTTTTTTTTCTTTCTTTTTGATAGAGAAGGTGACAGACCTCAGACCGCCAGTATCCTGCTGGACTTTAACAATGTGGCATAGAAGAAATGCTGGTAAAGCAATGCACGGCCTGAACAAGCACGTGTCTTCGGGTAGCTCAGTACCTACACCTCACCGCGTGCTCGACAGGGGTTTATTTAACGGGGGGTGGGAGGGGGAGCAAAGCGCGAGCCAGCTGTGTGACAGCAGGGTGACAGCTGGCTCCTCGTCCTCCTCCAGTAACAGCCCGACAATCACAGACCTCCTCCAACACAACCTTATCGCTGCAGATTAAAAAGAAAAGAGATGAGAGACATTAGAGCATCGTTCTGAAAAGTCACACCTACAAGTGAAAAGCACCATCACTGCTACCACCTGCTGTTAGCAGCAGCGCTGCCCTGCCCCGCTGTGCATCTCAACAAACCTCTATTAGAAATGAGAGGTAAAAAATCAAGTGAAAAGCATACGCAGGATTTTTAAAGGAAATTCTGAAATGGAAGATTACAGTTAGCTTCTAAGGAGCAGCAAGGTCACAGGAGACGGATACGTGTGAACGAACTTAATTCTTATAATCACTCAAAATGTGTTTGTTGTATTGCTCCTTCTGTTAAGCAAAGAACAAAGACCAGAGGGATCTGTTCTTTTTGTGGAGAATCTTAATGGTATTTACTAGAGCCTTCCACTATGTTTAAAATGTAAGAGTTTGTTTTAAGTTCAGCGTGAGGCAGAGAACCACTGGTAATTATTGTTCTTCTGTTTTGCTGCTATTCCTGAACTTCACCACCATCACTGTTATATTATCAGGGCACCCTCTGTAAAAGGACTGTAGAACTATACTCTTTGCACCAAAGTGCGGTTCATCCAAGCGTTCCTTGATGAATCGGACAGCCTCCTCGTTGCTGAAAGCATCCCACAGACCGTCGGATGCCAGGATCATGAACTCTGGCTGCAGTTTGTCCAGGTCAAAGGTGAGGATGTCGGGGTCAGGAATGACAACATTCAGGTTCTTCAGAGGGTAATCCCCCAACGAGCGGGACATGGCCAGGATCCCCTGAACACGCCACGAGCCATTAAAGCTGATGAATCCACCTGGAGAGAAACACAAACAGTGTTAGAACCTTCCCTGACTCGCTGTCAGATCCACCCAAAAATTCGAGATGTGGTGTCCTGAGGTACATCAGTGTTACATATCTCAAAAAACAGGAGATGTCCTCAGTAAATGCCCCAGTGCTGCAACAAAGAGCGGGACTGTGCCCGCCTGCTCGTGCTGCTGGAACAGCTGGAGCACACGAGTGGCTGCGCTTTTCAGCGAAGCAGCTTTGTAGTCCCCAGTGAGACTGCACCGTACTGAACGCAGACGGGTGTTCCTGTGCTGCACAAGTTTTTGTTTGGCAAGCCTCGTGGTGATGTTAGAATGAAAATACTGAAAGCGAGTCTTTATATTCTTGTGTCAGTAAAGCCCTCCTTTTTCAGTGAAGCTCATGTTTCCCCACCTCAGAAGATCTCTGAAGGAAACATAACAGTGACAACACCTGCAGCAGGACCCAAATCTCACTTAAGGCATTAGGAAAGAAGCAAGTGCAAAAACATTTGTAGGCTCTTCTAGCAAACTGCCCCGAATGAGGTGTGTCAAACCCAGAAAAATGTTGTGAACAAAGCAATCACAAAATTTTAGGCTAGAAGAATGCAGGGTGGGATCTGACTGACTGAGACCATCACCACGATTAAGGCTACTGCCAGTTGAAAATGTGTCACAGTATTTGGAGGTTGCTCATAGTAAGATGGGTTTTGCACTGATACCAAAGACTGATCCAGCCAGCGCCTGGCCGGTACACAGCCCGACCGCCTTAGGAGGGGAACGACACAGCGCCTCGAGGTCACAGCAGAATGGCAGCACCTTCAATTTCACGTGTGTGCGTTTGGGTGTCACTGTCTGCAGCGATGCACAGCAGGATTGCCTCCAGCTTAACACGAATCAAAAGTCAAGAGTCACCTGAGGCCAACTGATTTGCGAAATGCCCAACATGGAGCATTAAAACACAACCAGGTTACATGAACTGGTGTCTGTATCTGTATTTGGTGCTCTCAGAAACGCGGCTGTTCGTCGTAGTTACCAGAGTGTTTTCAGCTCCCATTTTACCCTACTGCGACTCCACTTCAGCCAGGCAGCCCAACGAGCCCTGTCCAGCTGCTGCTGCGTGTTTGGAGGGCACCTGAGCTGTCCGTTGCACAGCCACCTACTCACCGGCACAGGGCTTTTCTTCAGAAGTGGTTAGAGCTGTAGTAACCCGGAGCGTAATCGTGTGTTCGTATTGGAATGACAGGGGAAGCAGAACACACTTAGGCAGAGGCAGTTTAAGCACACATTACACACACAATTAGAGGAGAGCACTGCTGCCACCCGTTACTGGGCTTACAGAGGAGGGAGCTGATGCTGCTGACTCGCTGCAGCACGCTTATGCCAGCCTTTGCAGGCAGCGCTGCTGCGTACGAAGTGACTTTTCAGTAGGTAACAGGTGAGTAAATTCGTTATGTTATTACGCTCACTAGAATATTTCTTGTTCAGCTGCAGGTAATTACAATGTTTACCTGTCTATTAAATTAGCTTATTCCAAAGTTGGAAATTCCTGCAAAAATCCAGGTTCATTTTTCATGTTGCTGTGTTATAAAGACTCATTTCAACATAAACAACGAAAATAAAAAACAAACAAATATTGAATAAGTGAAGGCCTTCTCTAAGTGAACAATTGTACTGAGCACCTGGATGATGTTGTTAAAGGAGGCCTCAGGAACTTGAACTGCTAAATGGAAAACTCTCCAGTTTTTATGAATACATCTCCCAGGTACGCAGCTGAAGCAAAGCGAGACCAAGATTTTCCTATTCCTTTTTCTTAGGATCTGTAAACTTTTTATTTCCCCTTGGGGAGCTTACACGACCTTGAGTCTCTGCGTAGCAGCAGGAAGAGTCGCACTGCTCTGTCAGCGATAAAAGCAAACTGAGCAGGCAGGCATGTGACACGTACAGGCATTTATACTGGGGTGGGCATACTGATAACCTGCAGGTTTTAAAAATGCTTTACGCTCGGGGAAAAATGTGTTATTTCCACTTTATAGATGAAGAATTTGAGGCAGAGAAACAATGCATCTCCAGAGGCAACGCTCATCAGTAGCTTTAACACTTTTTTCTTTATCAAATAATTCCCTGCTGCAGGCTGCTTTGGGAGCCAAAACAGAAATGGGTTCAAAAGAGGCTCTGACAAACTCGTGGAGAATTGGCTATTAAACTCGATGCTCCAAATGTAACTTCCAGCCCAGGGGGTCGCTGAAGTGACAGGGTAAGCAAGCTAGGAAGATTTATTGTGGAAAGGTTACTGACTCTGTACTCCTGCTCCAACATACGTTTGTGCTCATTAACAGTCATTATATGGGAACGAAAAACAGTTGTAATGAATTAGATTCATGGTCTGCTTATTTTAGAAACTAAACCTCGCTGAGCTTCAGACCCAGCCTCTTAGACGAGGGCTGCTGCCAGGATGCGGCCGTGAGGTGCCTGTAAGGGTGCTGCTGCTGGTTGTTCGTGCGCTCCCCGCAGAGATCGCAGGGGAACTGGCCAGGACGGCGCACTGCCTGTTGGAGATGGAGGCTGCTCTTCTTACTTGGACACCGCCTCATTAAGGGAGAGGCCAGTCTGCTTCCATTTGTCTGCACCACGAACCCCTCTGAACAGGGCTGTATTAATAATGGAAGGCTTTATCTGCTGATTCCTCGCTCTGGTGCTCTCAGTGTCTCACAGGGGAAAAGTCTGCGTTATTGACAGAGGAGAGAAAATAAAGATGAACCTTCAATCCGAAGCACAAATGCTGTAACTCACCAGCTCTTTTAATCCTCTTCCTCTCTTTCAGCTGGTAGGGCTTGTGGTCGTGGGACAAGGGGATGGCGTTCCCGTCCTTGTCACACAGCACTCCCCGCGAGTCGCCGACGTTGGCCACCGTGAGTTCTTTATCTGACAGCAGTGCGATCAAACAAGTCGTACCTGGGGAAAAACAGGAGGGAATGGGAAGCAGAAACAATTACAGAGGATACAAATATCTGCAGTTATGCAGCAAATTTTCTGCGGTTGCTGTTGGTGGCTGTAAGGAGCAGCAGCCGTACGCGTACCTGACTGACTATCAGTGCCGTGGAGCAGGCTGTCATCACACCTGACAGCTTTCTTCTAATGATACTTAAGTCCATTAGATTTTCTCTCTTATCAGCTGGTTTTACCGAGTCATTCCCTACTCACGCTATCTCACACTGTTGCTGTTTGGACAGACGTCACCCTGAGTCCTGCTGGGGCGGGCACTTATCTCGGCGTTCACTGCCTTGCTTCCGCAGGTGGGCGACCGGTGGCGAGGCTGAAAATAAACTCAGCGGTCTCATGCTCAGGTAGGAAAAATGATTAGCAGGGAAGCGTTCTTCAGATCTGTGATTCTGGGGAGGGGCTCAGGGGGAAGAGTCGTTTCCAGTCTCTGAGTGCTGCCTTTCCCTAACGGACAAGAAGAGCAGCAGGAGACAGAAGCGTGTCTCGCAGCAGAGCCCCCGCGCAGCTTCCACGAATGGAAGCTGCTGCACGTGGCTGTGTGCTCAACGCGCTGCGTGCACGGCTAGGAGACAGCAAACCTGCTACAACTGCCGCTGGTAGGAAGGCTACGCACCTGAAGGATGTTCTACTGGAAAAAAGAAAATGATTTGGCATTTTTAATTACTTTAACCTTTAAATACACAGAGCGGTTAGTCAGTCGTTGACCACAGGCACAGTACTGTCAGCTGAAGTGGCAGGAAAATATGGAAAAAATGGGCTGTTTTCAAGGTACTGACACCACGGTTTTTATTTTCCTCATTCGGCTGATGCAGAGCAGAGCGGACGCTGGACAGAACAGACCCCGTTAAGAACACGCCTTTTGTACATTTTGCCCTTGTAGCCAGTGTGCTATGAGCAGCATTAATGAAAACTCCAGCTATTAAAAATATTCCTGCGCCAGCTTTGGACCAGGTGTCGCAATTTCATTTGTATTTTAGAACAGAAAGATGGCAAGTGACTAAGATTTTATACATACACTCGCAAACATTAAAAGGGAACATTCCTGACACTTGGTTTTCATCACAAGGCACTCCTACAATCCTTACAAAAGGCACTCCAGCATCCTTCACCAGTAAATAAAATTCATTTTGTGGCTGCTTTCTTTTCCTTTTACATGATCTAGGGAAGCACATGGCTGAGTTTTCACCTCTGTTGTTAATTTACATTTAATTATTCATTAACATGAGGCATCTACCCTTGTTGCGCAACGGAGATTGACAGGGAAAATGGCACCAGCTGGGCAGGAGATGGAGACGGGCGGGATGTGAAAAACGGCTCCGACACGGACTTGTTCGTCATCTGCGTGGCTCTGCCAGGAGGGAGGCCGAAAGGAATTCCTGCGGAGGCACAGAGGGCCCGAGCAGAGCCCTCAGGCAGCAGCGTGCTGTACAGCAGCGCGTCTCTGCGTGTGGTTTAATCCGACCAAGAAGCAGTTTTAACGAGAACGCCAACACCAGGCCGTGCCGGCACAGCCCTCGGCGGCTGCCTGACCTCTGGTTTTGCTCCCAGGGAGCTGCACTGGGGCCCAAGTCCACGCTCTGTTTTCTTCAGTCTGAACTCTCACGGCTGCAGCTTGTTGCGTTGCTGCCCAAAACGAGAATTAAGAACTGTGTTTTGCTGTTCCCATGCCAGTAGTTGAATATCCCACGGCTGGTATAAATATAATAGCCAGTAATAAACAATTTGTTTTTAGATGCGTGGCATTCTGGGGATTTATTTTTAACTTACTGGTCTGTCTCGCACAGCTTTAAACCAAAAACACTGTTTCGCAACACAGGCACATATATAGGTTATTTTGTGCAATCGACTGACGCTTCGCAGACCTCGACGGGTACAGCTTCCCATTTTTTTTTCTCAAAACCCCACCAGCTGCACAACCTAATGGCTCCTGGAACAGCAGGACACAGAGGACCCCGTCCCCCAGGCTCACCCAAGGAGCCCTGCAGGGTTCGGTGCCTGCTCGAGGACCGCCCCAGCTGAGGGCTCCAGGGGAGGGTCCCCAGGCAGCCCGGACAGGGCTCCTGCCGGAGCCTCAGCACAGGGGAGAACAAAACAACAAAATAATACCCTGCAGGTGCAGCCTAATGCCTCGACAGGACAGCAGCCCCCACCACGTGTGCAGAGCAGCAGGAGCCTTGCCTGTGGTCACTGTTACTCCTGCTGCTGCTTCGCAGGGCGAGACTCTGCCCAGCGAAGTGGCTTTTGAGAAGTTTCAAAACAAAATTGTTGTTGAAGCGTTGCCCTCCTCTTTGCTTTTGCAAATTCATCGGCTCTTGCAGGTGCAAGGTCCCCCTGCCGCCCTGCAGAGCGCCTCCCCATGAGGGCAGCATGAGGCGCACCGCTCGTACAGGCAGCAGAGAAACTCCAGAGCCCCCATGTCTGGGCAGCACAACGCTCCGCAAACAGTCGTTATTAAAAACGGTGACTTTGAATTAAAAACGGTGAATTTGATTGGAGAGCCCATGGAGCCACGTCCCCCTGCACTCCCTGTCCGGTCCCACACACCTTGCCCCTTTGGCACTGTGCGGCTCCGCTTCAGCGCAGGAGGGCAGCGGGGTGGACTCACGGCCGTGAGATGAGGCAGGGAGGAGGGCGGGGGGGTCGCTTCCTTCCCACTAGGCAGGAGCGGGTTACAAGGAGGCAGGAGAAGCACGGTTATAGCGCTAGGATCACGTAATGCCGCCTTCGTGTGCCCTCCGGATGAGCCACCAACTGCAACCCAAAGCCATAAAAATGAACCTAATTCTCCGCTGCTTATCTATCAGATAAGGAAAGATAAAGCAGGCGGCAGACACTCGCGTGCCATCCGCGCTGGGGCAGCGAGGAGACCTGCGCAACGCCCGCGGCTGCAGCCTGCCCGTGCTCCACGTGGGAAGCGGGCATGAGGCGGGTGCTGCGATCGGTTCTCCGACGAGGAAAAAGGATCCCAGCCCGCTGCTGTCCGGCAGAGCCTCGTGCCGGGGTGGGCCGCTCCCCACAGCAAGCCGCGCGCCTCCCCAGCTGCCATCTGACCCCCTTGCGCGGTTCTGGCCTCTCCGACAGCACCCAGCCTTCCTCAAGGATTTTGCGGCAGGCCAAGCTAATTGCGCTCATTAGCGCTCCTTCGCCCGCTGCTCCTTTAGAGGTCGTCCAAGTGTTTAAATCGTTTACAATCGCTTTTAGCAAAAGCCACACGGATTAGAGGAAACGTTACTGTAATCTCCAAAACACCGCACAGCTCTGCCCAATTACCGGGAGCGACACAGACTGCCACCACTCACAACGCCTTTCAGAAGCGGATAGATGTGGGTTTTTAAGGTGCCTGACTCCTTTTCTTCAAAGTTCTTGCCAGGTAGACGGGGCCGAGCTGACCGTACATCATGCAGATGTTTGTCCTTGAGTCCCCTTGGCGCTGGTGTTTCCTCCGAGCGAGCGGTGCCTGCCTCTTCGCGCGGGTAAATAAATCGTTCTGCAAAAATCTGCGCTGTAAAGCACAGACCTAAAAATAGCCTTTCTGAAAAATGCGAGGTCTCATAGTTTCTTAATCATCTCAGCATAACATTTTTTTCCTAAGATTAAAAGACCGATGTATTTTAAAACAGATTAAAGGAAACGCCATTCTTACAAATACCCAGAAATCACTTCACCTTCAACCTCTACGATCGCAGCTTAATTCCCACCACGAGACAATCCCTGCCTGCCCGCGCAATTACCACGTCAAGATTTTGTGTTTGAAACAACAGAGAACTGCTCTGCATTCCCGTTCAGCTCCGTCCTGTTCTCTCGGCTAAGCCGTAAGCTGGTGCCCAGCACTCGGCGCTGCTCACCCCGGCCACACCAGGCTCACCTACAGCGCTTTGGGATGTGCACCCAGGTCGAGAGACTCGCGTGGATGTTCAGCTCGGTGTTGTTAAAATCCCTCAAAGCGTTTTGCAGGCAGGAGAACAGCAGTTGGAAGGAAGTTGTGTGCGCCAGGTCGCAGGAGTTAATTGCTGCAAACTGGAACCCCCCGGGGCAGCCTCCGACGCTGCCCCATCGACGCACAGAGGCGGCGGGGAGCACCCCTCCTTCGCAGCACGATGAATCCCCTGTCCTTGTGAAAAATCATCCGAATGCAGGAGGGATTCATTTCTCTATTTCAGTTCTAAAGAAGATTTCCTGGCATTGCTGCGATATTTAGTTTCACCTCTGCACCACGCTCAGCGGTTGAATACATCAGGAGAAAGACGTAAAAAGGAGGATGCAGGGACCCTTCCAACCCCCCAAAACCTGGCGTCATCAGCAGCAAAAATCATTAACGCGAACGGGGAGTGCTCAGGACGAAGCTGTGAGGTTTTCACTGTGAAAGACGAAGGCGTTCCCTGAAGAGAACAGCACCGAACTGTTCCGAGGAAGAGCAGGATCAAACACGTAAAACAAACTAAAGCGAACACGACACTGCTGTAGGATACGGGCACAGCCTGCTCTGCTAAGATTTGTCTCCAGTTCCGTGACATCGTCTGGAGTCACTGCAAGTCTCCCAGGGCGTTACAGAGGTTCGCACGATTCCTGCTGCCACGCAGGAAGGTGACCGAGTTTCGGGTATGACTTTTGTCAATAAAACCAACTTAAAGAAAGGTGTCGGGCTGCCCTGTGGAATTCACGCCACCCATGTCCTTCAGGTACCAGGCTGCCCGCTAAATGTCAGCTCCCAAGTAATTCAGAAGCCGTCCCTCCTGTAGCTGCCACCAAGTATTTAAGGAAGACCCCGTTTAATCTCCCACACGTCGCTGCTTGTCAGGCCACGCTCGTGCAGTGCTGCGGGCGCCGGGTGAAGGTGGTCCCTGGGAGCAGCTCAGAGCTCAGTGGCACCAGCAGAGCCGTGGCACCGGGAGGGGCTGGCAAGCCAAAGAAACCAACCCCTGTCGTGGGTTTGGCTGGGGTCGAGTGCCAAAATGTATCCAAGATCCTCCTTCCTCTGTCTACAAAGCCGTGAGACCGGCCAGGTGGCAGGGGGCACCCATCGACAGGCTGCCCCGGGGCTGGGGGAGGGAACCACTGACCTTACTGGGGCAGAAAATCTCGTGCTGGGTACTCAGCGGGCTTTCACTAGCAACGTTAACGGGTAGCTGGAGCCGTGAGCAAGAGGAAAAAGTAGGAGCAAAATGAAAATCCCGTCTGAAAACAAATTCAAAGTAATTAAAAGCATCCGACAAAACCCTGTGATAGCGCTGGGTTTATGGCTAAAGGATCAAGGCTGCCAAATTTCATTTGAACCAAGGGCACCGACCTGCACTTTTCTGAGGTGCCCGAGCCATAAATACCGGCTTTAAAGCAGCAGCTGTAAATAAAGCACCAGCGGGAAGGCACCGACCTTAATGCCAGACCCGTAATTAGCGAGTTCTGCACAAACGCCGTAAATAGCAGCCCGCTTACAGATGCTCTGTGCATCCCCGCATCGCTCAGCCAGCCCCAGGTGCTCTGAGCTCACCCCCCCAGCACGCAGCCGAGCGCGAGCAGCAGTTTGGGGAAACTTCTGCACGAGGTCGGCAAACGGAGGCGGCAGCGGGCCCCAGAGGGGCAGCCCTGCAGGCGCCCACCGGCAGCGGGCCCCCCGTAATCCCCGTTGGGACACAGACAACAAAAGAACTCAACCCTGCCACGTGCCCTCCTTGCAGGAAAGCCCAGCCCCTGCAATTCCACCGTTGTCAAACTTAACATTTCACCCCGTGACATGTAAGGGAGTTGGGTCCCTGACATATTGCCGTGTAAGTGGTTTCAAAGCCATCGCTGACTCTCCCCCTTCCCCGTTACCCTCCTGAATGCCCACACCATACAGGACCATGCCGGCTTCCTCTCCTTTGCTGGGACGTTTGTGGCAGGAGGAGGTTTGGTGAAGCCCCCAGACGCGAGCACTGCTAGCTTCGTGTTGGAAAGCCCAGCTGCCAGCTGCCTGCCTTAAATAGCTAAATACCTCACAGCCTACTTACAAATCGATCAGGAGGGCAGAACATTTCACACGCAAGTAGGCACTTCGCTGTCAGTGCTGTTTTTGTTCTGAGCTTCTGCTGAAAGCTGATAATCATATGAATAATAAAAAATTATTTTAATTGAGGAAAAGCCTACAACACGCTTGGGCAGACTTCGGTGTAAGCCCGCTGTGTGCAAACACCGCCGCGAGCCTCGAAACCGGGACGACCACAGGCGCTGCGGGAGCCCCCGTGTGGGAAATGAGAGCCACGTGGCTCCTGCTGGAGCCACACCGCAACCGTAACGTAAATGATTTTGTGTGTACACCTACGGAGCCGCCTGGGCTGCTCTCAGCTCCCTGCCCCACCTGGGAGTGGAAGCCAGTCCCTGGTAAGCAGAGGGAAGGGGCACATTTAGGATGGGACTTCACGCACCAAAGTGCACGCTTAAAGTCAGGATCATGCTGGAAATTCCCCGTTTCCCTCTGCTCACTGCTGAAGAGCTCTAGAGACGTGGCCCAGGACGCAAACACAGCTGGTTAGCAGGGAAATCCTGCCCTGGGCCATGCCCCGAGATCTTTTCCTAGAGCTATTGGCCCTTTGCTGAAACACAGAGCGCAGGTTTGTGGTGACCAAGGTGAAAGTGCAGTTTTAATGTGCAAGAGAAACAAATGTGCCAAAGGAGGTGCTGAGCATAAGGCAGAGGCTGGATACATTCAGAGGTAATCATCCGGCTGTGAGGGGTAACAATTCTTACCGTGTTCCTCGGGGAAGGCACAGGGCTGAGTTCTCACGGCAACGACTGGCTGCTGAGAGAAGCGAGTTGTTTCGGATCGTGTTCTCGAGATTAAATACCTGAAAATCATTGAAACTCCAACCCGAGCTGCAGAGAAAGCAAACAACTGTGGTGGCCTGCAGGCCGCGGTGTTTTTCTCCTTGTCAGAAGAACGCCTCCGGCGCAGCAATAAATGTTGTCCCCGACACGTTTGAGCCGTGTTAGGTACGCAGCTGCTGTGTCAGTGGGTTTGCAACAGGTCAGAAAATAAATGTACCAGATTGCTGCAGTGCTGGGAAACGGTGCTCGCGCAGCACGCGGCAATCCCACCGACATCCCTCGAGATAATACAAGTGCCACTTGGACAACCATCCTTTGCCTGGACGTGCCTTTTGTTCCCCAAAAAGCCTTGCTTTTGGCTTTTCCCTTCCTGGCAGCTTCTTTACGGCTCCCCCATTTTTGTTCTTGCACATTCGGTGCAACCCGCTGCCTTCGCAAGTGCTGGGCTCCTGGTCAGGCAGGGATTTAAGCTCCGGGGAGTCACCGCTGCTGAAACTGGGCTCAGGTACGTCCCCGCAGGCCAGCCCCACGTGGCAAGGAGCAGCCAAACACGTATCAAAAGCACGATCCCAGAGTTTTAAGACTTTTTTTTTTTAAAAAAAAGAACGTGGCTGTAGCAAACCCAACAGATTTCTTCCTGCATTTGTGATGTGCACGAGCTATCGTGCGATAAACATCACGGCGAAGATAACCTACTGCAGTTTGGCTGCGATGTGGGACGATGAGGGCTGTACCTGATAAAACCTCTTGCAGTGGAAAAAAATGATGTTTCCCCAGCAAGGTGGTTATTATCCCAAGTTATAGCACATTCCCAGAGCGCCCACACTAGCCTGGACATTTGTGTGAGAGAAATGGATTTGCCAACCCATTGGGCTGAAATTTAACCCTGGATATTTTTGCTTCTCTGTCCACCTGCCAGAAGCAGCCAAAGCTCCCGGGATGGGACCTGGGCAGACCTGCGCCAGGCTGCGTCTTCTTGCAGGGCCTGAAGCCAGAACGAATCCCGAGTCCTGGAGTTACGCTCAGAGCCGCTTGTCCCAGAAACCAGGAGCTGCAGAAACCCAGCCTGGTCTTCTGCAAGGCACAGGAACAGAGGCTGAGCAGGAGAGTCAATTGGCTTCGTTATCCACTCATTTGGTGCTAAGCCCTGCAGGGATGCAGAGCGGCGAACAATACTTTGCGTGCCTGGGAGGGCCGCGCGGCTCCTGGCGAGAGCACCATACACGGGCACGCTGGGTGCAGGCAGAGCCCAGAGCCCACCTCACTCGCAGACAGGCTGCGGCACGTCGTCGCGCTAATGGACGCGTTTTTACCTCAGCAGAAAATAAATTCTGTTGCTAAGATCGGAGCATTCGGGCAATTTGGGACGTGATCTGCTAGCGTAAAACCAATCTTCACGGAAACAAACTGCTGATACGAGCAATTTCACTTCCTCAGTGGCACTGAAAGATGGCTCAGAGGAGGAAAAGGTGAGCAAAGGCCTGAAAATGGAGCTACCCACGACAAGGACTGCGGGGACAGCTCTTTGTGCTCCTGTCTGCTGAGACGGATTCCCTGGCTCCCTTTGGACAGACCGCTCCTGCCCTTTGCTGCGGGCTCCTGTGCGAGCCCCAGGGCAGCACCAGCCCTACGAAGCACCCGTGCCCCCTCGCTGGGGGTTTGGCCGAGCCCCTCGGCTCCACGGGCAGGGGGAGCAGCGCCCGCAGGCTGCTGGAGCTGGCTGGGGGTGCCGTGCCCGGCTCCGGCGTTGGGCTGCAGGAGGGTCTGGCTCCCCCCAGCAGGTGCGGGGCAGCCGCACCCTTCCCTACCTCCGTCCTCTGCTCAACGCCCCCCCAGGCAGCTTCGTTAGGGCCAGGCACAGCCCTGGTGGTAGCCACGAACGAGCTCCTGGTGCCCTCTGGCAGGACGCGTGCAGCAGCAGCCCCCTTGGTGCAGGTGGCCCCAGGGAAGGTGGGACGTGCTGGTAAACACCAGCTAAGGAAACGGTTTGGGGCTGACAACTGGCCCCGGGTACTGTGCCTAAATATCAACATCTCTCACGAGCGCTTCATGGCGAGGAAAAATGAAATTCATCTTTTTTTGTCACGCGGGGAGAGCGGCCGTCCATCACAGCACGCCCTACAACCACGGCATGAGCTATCGGCGGATCTCCTAGCAGGCTGTGGCCAACTGGCATGCCGAAGTGCCTTCAAATATCCCAAAATTTCATTTGTGCAGGAGTCGCTGGCCACCCCAGACAGGAGAGATGCCGTAGATAGGCGGAACAGGATTTACATCCAACAACGCTTCAGCAGGAGAAAACATCCTTGCACAAAATTAACCCAGCCTTAGCGAGCCAAGAACGCCACTTTTTAAACTAAGGGATTTAGAGATTAGGAGAGGATTTGTACCCATCCGTCACGCTGGGCCTGCTTTCATCTTACAAAGCTCTCTTAGTCAAACTTCACTAAAAATCTTGTCAACATTTGACTATTTTTAGATGAACTCACGGTGTTTGGTAGCTCTGGGACGCCGAGCTCCTGACAGGGAAGATTTACAGGACGGCAGTACGACGTGGAGCCCACCGAAGCTGCACATCGTTATTAATATCGCCCGCTGTGCTCTAACGGCCCAATTAACAGGCACAATTGTGCCAAAAGCCCAGGCCGTTTTGGTGCAGCTCGGTTTTCACCTGGCGAACGGATGTAGAGGAATCCTACGCAGAGAAAAGACATTTGTGACCTACGAAATGACGGAGTGAGGACAAGTAACAGGAGAAATTAGTTCAGACCCATTTGAGAAGTGCTTTTCCCTCGAGTGCACCAGTCACTACAGCACCTAAGCCCAACACCCAGCAGCATGCCTTGGAACAATTAGCCAGCTCAAATTCGGGCTTTTTATTTACAGCAAGGTGCACTCACTCTGTTTGGGACGTGTGTGTACATCGAGACCTTTCTAAACTCGGTATTTATGTAGCTCCTAATTTCTACATCATTGTTTTATTGTAAGATATAAATTCCCAATGTGTGTTTGGAGCAGCTTAATCTTTATTTTCTCTGCACAAACATGCAGTTTTCAAGAAAGAAAAATGCCTTCTCCTGACAGGAATTGGTAATTTTCTCCACTGAGAAAATTTCTTCCCTTCCTAACAAACGTCTATCAATCAAAATGACGAGAGAAATAAAGTGACCGAATGTGCGTGACTGAGAAAGATCTATGCCAGCCATTGGACTGATAAATTCTCTGTTTAAAGTATAAAGTATAAACAGAAGCAACGGAAAGCCACAACTTCCAAAGCTTATTTTTTATGCATCATTAAGAACAGGAGGTACCTGATGAAAAAGATAACCCGTGCCCATCTTTTAACCACGTCGTCCTTCAAGAACTCTCACGACTCCGAGCTCCTTAAGCACAGGAGCACACGAGTAGGCTGCAAATGGCACCGCGAGCTGCTCGAGAGCTCCTGAGATCAAAGTAGTTTAAGAGAATCAGGCTTATTTACCGGGGGAGAGCGCGAATGTGGTTGATAAAGGACGAGAGCACTGTAATTACTTCCAGTTCCTAAAGCTCACAGTCCTTTAAGTACCCAGAGCACACACTCTGCAAATGGCATTTTAAGTTGCTTGAGCATTTGAGATCAAAGTAGCTTAGGAGAATGATACTGATGGTGCGCAGGAGTCTGAGTAGGAGTCTGAACAAAGTTGGTAAGTGGTTCAAGCTTTCTACGCAGTTCAGGCCACTACAGCGTAAGTACCAAGTAATAGGAGAAAATAATACAGGCCTGCTGGTGCTTGGCTTTCCAGAGCTGGGCTAGGGAAGATGAGGAGTAGGAAAGATGAACTCAGAGGATGGTGATTTTGGCAGCGCCATCTAGCAAGGGCCAAACAAAACAGTCATCCACCTCGAGGGGTATCTGGCAAACATGAACTAAATAGGATGAAAAACCTGGTTATGAGATTTAGGCTTCTAGCCAAAACAGCTGGAAGAAAAACCTCGAATTATGCTCAGAATGGTTCCCAAAGGGCACCGCGGTGCCAGTTACAGTCAAGTGAAAACAAAAAAGAAAGTACCAGCGACTAAGAAAATCCACTCGCTACCATGAATGTTAATCGAGCAGTAAAACTTTTAACTGTTCTTTTTATAGTAAGAAAAAACATTTTTTTCCTAGTAGAAAGTGTTAGCTGTACCTAAGAAAGCCACCAAATATCTAGACTACCAAGACACAAATATCAAAACCGAAGAACCCCATAACCGCACTACTAAAATGCCTCCGACACTTACCAGTTGTCTATTTTTGGCTGCCCACACCCATCACGTCCCAGTTAAAAATCTGATTCTGTGACTACCCAGTACACTCTTGGCTAGGCAAGTCCAAAAATAAGTTGTGAAGAAGAACCCAGGAACGTGCAGGACGTGCATTTGACAAAAACATTTTAACAGGCTTCAAAATCCTTCCGAACTGTATTTAGTGACTTGGTCACACAACTCGCAGAGACAATACAAAACACATGGCCAGACCATCAACATCTGTACGTTACAAAGAACCAAGTGCTGGTACAAAGACTGTCCTTTCAGCTATTACGTATGCAAATCACCAAAGAGGAAATTTTTTCTCTTAAATCAACCTGATTTTAGGAGAAAAATGTTTCACTGAAACACCTCAAACCTCTAGAACAAAGTTCAGTTTGCGAACACAAGCCCTACTGGTCTGAAGAAAGGCTGGAACCGAGCAACTTGTTCTCAGTAAAACGTAACTTAGGAAGAAATAAAACCATACCTGCTTCGTCATAGGATACAGTCAGTTTTTCCAGCATTTCTCGATCGATTGATAAAATCTGCTGTTCCAGGATGGTTTGGTAAGACAGCACGCTGTTCTCCTTGTCCTTCTCATAGTCTTGAAGATGTTGCTTTAGGACTTCAGGCAGCCGGGACTTCACGTATTCTGCTGCTGACTGTGTAGAAGAAAAGCAAAGGTTTCATCAGGACCTTTTCTTTTTGAAATGCTTCGTGCATATCCATAGCATTTATTTTATTTTAAAGCATTTTCAAATCAATAAAATGCTCTCATTACTACCAGCTCCACAGTGTGAGGTCAACAGGTCGTTTCTCTGCCAAAATCACCCGTGTGCCCAGAACTCCCACGGAATCAGGGATACAACAGCCCCAAACCCTCCAGCGGGGGCACAATCCTGCTCTCCAGCAGCAAGGTTACGGCAGCCCAAAACCAGTTCACCACGCTTGACTGGACACATACTGTGATACTGAACTTTCTTCACCACAAGCATATTTTGAAAACGTAACTACAACACATAATGCCTTTATTTTTAATTTTAAATATCAGATGATCAATAGGAGTCTCTTCTCCTGCTACGGATACATAACCAGGTTAGGACAGAGAGCCCAAAATAAATCTTTAATAGCACTAAAAAACTACCTACAGATATACAGCCAAACACAGAAAATTACTCCTATTTTTTTTTTTTTCTGTGACTGCTCAAAGCCATAAGCAAACAGGAATTAACACAAGGTGGCATGGTTGTACCAATGTTAGGGAGCCTTATGCCGAAATGCACAGGGCAGTGAACACCAAGAGCTCCTGCCCCTGGGCAGTGTCCGCCTTTCTGGCTTTCCACCAGCGATACAAACCCACCTGGACAGGAGGGATGCAGCGAAGGCTGCTGCCCCGTGCTCCGGCTTTCCTGCCAACTCCCAGGCAGGAGAGAAAAAGAAATGGTAAAAAGGTGAGATTATTCCAGGGACTGGCCACAAGTTGCCCCCCCACTCAGCAGCACGCTCTCCTGGGTTTATATTTAGTTTTCCAAAGTCAATTGCTGATTAATTTACAACCTTAAAATATCACCGAAGTTGTGTTCAATTTATCTGCAGGCTAAACCATGTGAGACGAATGAAATTATTGTAGGGAAACCAGAGGAGCTCTCCCCACGGGTACCACACAGTCGACGTTACAGTCTAATCGGTGTTTCCTTCCCAGGGAAGGCCAAAAGAGGCGCCGTAGGCAGGCCTTTATATTTCACGTTCCTTCGAGAAGAGGTTTTACTCTGCATGGGGGCATTTTGGGCTCTCCCACTGCAGCAGTTTGAAAGAGCAGGGAGCAAAGGAAGGTTTGGGGCTTTGCACACACTCACTTTGCGGCACCCATCCCGTGCCCTCGAGTGCAGACGCGCGCACCGCTGGCCGTGCACAGGGCAGACAAAGCTCCGCTCCCGTCCCAGAGGCCCCGCAGCCCAGGCAGAGCCAAGGGGCAGCCGGAGAGGAGCCGATGGGAAACCACTGGGATGGCGAGGGCGGCACGGCAGCGGGACGGACCGACACCACGGGACGGACGGACACCACGGGACACCTGCAGCCCGAGTTCACCGGCGCCGCAGCGGGGACAGAGGCCGCCACACAGCAGCCCCTGCAGAGGGCCTTTCCACAAAGCCACTGTCAGGATTAAATCACAATTTTGAGAAAATGTAACGAAAACGTGGTCCTGCTCTCGTAGGGGGCTCTGCGCTCTGAGCCCACAGCAGCTGGGGCAGCTCATGCTTAATAAAAACCACGAGAAACAAGAGAGCAAAATTTCCCTGGCTCTTTTATAAAGCTGAAAAGCCAGCATCCTCTGTGGGTCTGTTTTCCCTCCGCAGCTCCCTTCTCCAGCTGAACAAAAGGCTGACTTTAATAGCTCCATTGATTTTAAGGTATTTCATTTGGCCACAGAAAGCTACTATTATACGTTATGTACCTGCAAGGTAATATACTTGCAGAGCTTATTCACCAAAAAATCACATTTTTCTCTAGTTACTAAAAAAAAAAAAAAAAAAGCCTGCACAAAACAAAAATCACATCAGGAGACGCTGAAATCCCTCCCTGTGCAGGAACCCCAACCTCACAAGCACCCCCACCCTTCTGTAACTGCCCCAATTGCCCATGTTTCTTACCTGACGAGGACTACGCATTCAAAGGACTTAATTTTTATAACTTATGCTGTCTGCTAATATCTGCTCTGCTTTTCCGAAGTGTATCCTTCTGGGAGCTCCCTCGGATGGGGGAAGGAAAGGTCTAAAACGGTTAATTACAAGCTTCTTCACAAAGCCACCCAGAAGGCAGGTGGCGCTCCCCGAAGACGTCTCCTTACACAGCTACCCCGGGTGGTTTCGAGGTGGCTTTCCACGCTCAGGAATTGAAGAAAACGGCAGCAGAGCCCCTGCATCAACTTCTCCTGGGCTGCAGGTTTCAAAAACCGTACACAGCCATCACCTGCCTTTGCTGGCTTCCATTCCTGTTGCTGCCTACTGTAACTGAGTGGCCTCCCTAAGCGTAGGTATGCCCCTGGCTGCAGACGACCCCGAATTAATCCCGATACCCCCACGTTAATGCCGATACCCCCACATTCAGCAGAACCCTCGTAAAGTAACACCGAGAGGCAGCCAGGACAGGCCTCGCGTAGGAAAGTCGGACGTCCGGTGCGTGAAAGCAGCGCCTCCGTAAAGGCGTTACGTCCTCGGCGGGTGCCGCCCCTCCTGCAGGCTGCAGCTCAGCACGTCTCCCGGCTGGAGTCACCGACCTGCTCGCCCCTTCCCCATCCAGGTGTCAGCACAGCAACGCAGCGACCTCGAGACGAGAGCTCGGAGGGGCAGCAGGAGCAGCACCCAGGGGAGATCCGCTCCCACGGGCACGTCTGCGGGCAGCGACCCAAGCGCTCCGTGGCCAAGCACATGAATTAGGACAGCAAGCGTTCAGCAGGTCCAGGACCCCGTGAAAAACCTGTCTCTTTTTTGGGCTACAGTACTCACTATCTTTACCTTGCTGCATTCAAGTGGCAATTTATACCAAAGGCAAATAACTAAAATCTCAAGACAGAGCAGGGGAAGAACACGTGAGGAAGTGTTTATCAAGACCAGGTATTTTCCAGCTGGCTGGGCCAGACGGAATTAATTCAGCTACAGGTGGCTGGCTGGGACAAGTTCCTTACCAACCTCTATCTTCAAAAATTCAGAGGATGGCAAGACACTATTTGGAAAGGGTAAATGTAGGGGCTCCTTTTAAAATAGAATAAAGAGGGAGAAACAGAATCACAGACCAGTCCCTTCAACTTCAGCGCCTAAATAATGGAACAAAAGATCAATTGATTTCTAAGGATGACGAAGTGGTAAGATTTGGAAGCCACAGAGAGCGAGGTGGTTCTCTTGGGGTGTCTGGAGACGTCAATTTGGTTCGTAGCAACCTTCCTTCGAGCAAACCTTCCTTTGCTCACTGCAGGCAGCATGCCTCTGCTCTAAACTCTCAGCGCCACTGACACATCATCAGCCCAGACACAGCTTTGGGAACCCAGAGAAATAGCTTTCCATGTAAACTGGGATGCCGAATCCCATACAGACTGAACATGTCAGAGAGATTTCCATGGCCAAGATGCATCCCCAGCATCCCTTCTGACCCGCCAGGTGAGCTGGGCGCTCCTGGGGAAGCCCCCGTGGGTGTGCTGCTGCCACCAGCACCGCGTGCCTCCCATTTGCTCCTCTCCAAGCTCAATCGTTTTATGGTCATGGAAAGAATTTCCACCAGAGGAATGTGAAATATGTACTGATCCCTCTTGGGATTTCACATTCCGCATACTCTTATATACATGTTTCTGGGCTTACATCTTCAAACCCGACCCAACCACAGCTCACTTCTCAAAGAAGAGTGCCCTTAACTTACGTCTCACCCCGCTTCCAGGCCGGCTTCACGGGCAGATTCCTGCTGCTTTAAACGCAGCCCAGCACCTTCACTCCCACTTCACCTCCTTTCCACATCGAGCTACCCAGCCATAAGGCTTTAAGAGGTGTTTCGTGACACCTCGGTCCCCTTCTGGGCGCTCACGGCAGGAAGGAAGTGGTCAGCGAATATTTTTTGCACTCCTGTGGACGGGAGCTGCGCTCACCGCAGGCAAACCGCCTCCTCAGCCTGTTCACGTGGCCACGCAGGAGGGGTTGGTGGTGGCTGAAGGAGATCCAAAAATTCTGCCCCCGGACCCACGCGTGCCCCTTACCGGAGCGTAAGGGAACGTAGGGGCACAAGGCCCGAATCCGGCGTCTCGCAGGGCTGATGCTCTCCTTCATCAGCACAAACCACAAATAACTCCTCTGAAGTCAGGGGAATTTTGCTAAGGCAAACCCCTTGGAAAAAGGACGCGAAGCTATTAATAGCGATTCAAAAGGAAAACACGATAGCAAAACATAATCTACTCTCGAGAGGATAATGCAAGATCTACCAATGGTGCTAGGACGAACGTTTTGCCCTCCAAAGCCAGGAGCTATTTAAAGAACAAACAGGTCGAAAGAGGCTCAGGAGTAACGTTTTCCCATAATCTAACTGTTGCTACAATTAGCCTACCAGTTCTATTTCCAAGTGTCTTTTTCTCCAAAGGAACTATTCAAGCAAATAATTTGCTATTGATCAGTCCGGATCCCAGGAAAGCCGAGCTCACAGTTTTAAGCAAGGTTAGTAGCAAAAGCACGCCTCCAGAAATGCCGCAGGACTCAGGAATCTCTCCCGGGAATTTCGACGAGACCGAACCCTACACCCACCGCTATTACTTCGCAATCCACGCACCGTACATTTCCGCAGCAGGAAAAATATTAGCCTCACAAACATCTTTAGTTAATCAGCAGCTCTGTCATCACGAGAAAATTAACCTGATTCCAAGGAGATGCATAAAGTTCAAATTAGCATTCACCCCGGATTGTCAGAGAGAGATGAAATCCATAATTACAGTAATCCACAGCTGCTTGCACTGTAGAAAATAATGAATTGCCCAGTGAGAACCGGTGTCCATGAAACGGAAAGAAAAGGCCATCTGTTGTGGAGCTTCGCTCTGACTTCATGCTTCGAGCACGGAGAGCTCCATCTCCTCTGACACAGGCGGCGTGTGGATTTACGGCTACGAGCAATCCAAACAACCACAGCACCAAACAGAAAGGTTAAAAATAAAAATGAGAAATGACGATGATTTACAGCTTTAAATTATGCATTTGAGCTTCTTCCCTAAGACAGCGCTTGTCACTCACTTCTTAAATAGACTTATTTAGACGTCCTCGAACGAGCAGCAGGTGAGGCAACAAGACGTATAAGGCAGGGACGACACGTTCTGCTCTGCCGCCCACTCCCCCTCCGTTAGGCAAGGAGAGGCATCGGGCTGCGGGGGGCACACTTGGTGTTGGCATGGGGCTCCTCGATCCAGGGCGTGGATCAGAAGAGGCGAGGATAAATGCAAAATGATTATTTTCCATCTTCTGATGGGAGAAGGGACAGCGAAATGGAGAAGGGACAGCGAAATACTTGCTCAGTTCTTGAAGAAAGAATTTTAATTAATTAAAATTACCAAGAAGCACTCCGCGTGCTACAGCCAAGCAGTCACTCACGCTACCGCTAAGGAACACAACTCGGGGCAGGGAGGGATTTGTCAGAGGTTACACCGTCGTTGGCAGAGCCACAAGGAGGGCTTCCGACACAGGACGTCTAATTAAAAGATTAATTTTATCAAAGCAGGGGGAGTGTTACGATTATCTCGTCTGACATCTCAAATCGGGAGGACCACAGGACTGCTCTGTCTGGTTGCTTGAATAAGTCATTTAGAGAAATATTCAACTCTATTTCGGAGCCAGAGGATCTTCCATTGCCCTTGGAAGTTAATTACCCTTCCTGTTAGCGGGCAATTTCACATAGCACAGAAAACGTTCACATCATTTCCAGTCTGAATCTGCTATTATCTATGACTTTCAGCCACTGAATCGAGTGAAACGTCTGCTCACCTGCATTGCTCTTTCTCATGTAAATACATGCAAATTGATCCCATCACCCCATTATCCTCCCATTGATAAACCAAATAGATGGAGCTCCTCGAAGGGCACGTTATTTTATGTCAAGTCAGCGTGCGCGTTTTCTGATCTCGTGGTCCATCCTACGGTGGATGTGCTGCCCCTTAGAGAGGGTGAAAATGTTCCCAGGTAACTCAGCGGGATGATACGCCGCCAGCAGGAATCCAAGCACGGGTGGACCCATTTTATTTGGTTGTCATAAAAACCAGAAGATTTATTCTGGTTCTTTAAACAACTGCATGCATGCACCAAAAAGCAATGTTTAGTAAATATATTAACAGTAATAAGAGGAGCTATTACCCTAATAAAAGGAAATGCATTAGGACCGAAATTGCATATGAGCAGACACAAATTCTGAATCCTAACTGTGCTAGGAAGGCAATTATTATTCATGTCCTTTTTAGGAGAAAAATTAAAATGAGTAGGGAAATTAAACTGAAAATTAGCCCCAGACAAAGCTGTGATTTTCTAACGCTCCTGCTAGTCTTAACAAGAAGCTGAAGCTGACTGTGAAGGGGTTGTGTTTCGCAAACCCTGGAAGATGCACAGGTAGAGACACAAGAGACAAACAATGACAACTTCCACGTCCACTTGGCCATATCTAAAGGACATCGCCATTTGGCGTATGAATAATACCTGCACTTGCCAAAAGGCATGATTGAGCTTGTGGAACACTGCAAAGATGTTTGAATGAATTATTAAAAATGAAGGAGGAATGTCAAGGCTTTGCCTGAATTTTCTGATAATTGGTTGCCACTATGAACATGGAAGCAACCAAATATTAAAGCAAGAAACAATTAAAAAAAAGAGGTTTTAAAATGCATGAAAATGCTCATCTCCTACCAGTTAACGCTGCAGGAAAATCTGGGTCCCAAATTGCAATTTATGGTCAGAAGAGATTACTAAATATAAACGCCCATACAGCTACACCAGCAGGGACTGCGTTTGCTGAAGACCTGCCAGGAAGAATTTCATCCAACCCAGAAGAACTGAAAATTTTCTTGTATTACTATGATCAAATCTAAGCGACGGTGGATCAATTTTTTTTTTTATGTTGGCATAAAACCCAGAAGCAACAGAAGCAGAGATAACGCTGAAAATAGTGGCTGAAATATCATTAAAACAACTAACTTTACGAGGGTATCGAACTGCTCATTTTGCAAGCTAGGCATCAAATGTTTCTTTGATACCAAAAACTACGGCATTTTGTATTTTACTGAGCTCATCAAGTTCGACACAGAAGGCGAAAAAAGAAAAAAGTCGTGCAAAATGAAGGCTGTTTTGTGCAACCCCTGAGAAAATCGTGTTTAAAACTTGGTGACTGTAACCCTGCATCAGTACAGACACTGAAACGAATGCCTTCATCAGCTATTAAAGTGCCTTAAAACTGCTCCAGAGGATTTCTCCAGGTATTTCTGTGCAGATGCTTTTGCAAATAGCAGTAGGATGTAAGATGCTTTATGGAGAATCAGTTTTACCCAAAGCCTTTCATTCTGCTGCTTTAGTTTAGTGAAAAATGTATTTATAGCCTATTAGACAGAACTAAATAGCAAGAGGCTTTCTTCTTTCTATGACATTGTTCTCTTTCTCCCAGCAAAGAGAGAGTGAGCACAGAGGAATATTTCAGTCTAAATGGTCTCTCCTGATTTAAAACTATCACTTTCTGCCAAGCAGGAGTCATCGCAAGAATTAGAAAGATTCAGGCCGGGCTGAAACACTCTACAAATTAGCTCCTTATGCAGGAGACCAAGAAGATTCTTGCTTGTAATTTTACCAAAATTCAACCATCTGGTCAGAAATTTATAATCTATTTTAGATTCTTACTCTGTAAAAAAAAAAAGAAAAAAAAGTAGTCAAAGCAATCCAGTTCACCTAGAGAACATTAAGGAACAAGATGCTGCTTCCCCCGCTGTAGCAGCCACCGTTCTGGCACCCCCTTCTTAAACAGCTGCAGCTGACCCCGAGCAGGGCCCGTGCAGGAGGCAGCACCCACAGGGTGCTCCAGGGTGCCAGGAGCGAGACCACTGGGCCACCGCGGGGTGCTGAGGCCCAGCGGTGCACAACGAGAGCAGCGCCCAGGACGCCTCGCCCCGTGCAGCCCGTACCCAGAGCGTGCCGCTGCTGCTCGGCGCCGCCCGGCTCCCCCACCTGCCTGACCGCGGCTGATGTAACCCCCACAGGGGGCTCACGTGGAGCTGCTCTGCCTTACGGGCTCCCACGCAGCAGGCCAGGTGCACGGACGCCAACCTCCAGGCACTCCTCAGGGCTCGGGCTGCAGCACGGGGTGGATGGAAGTCCGGCCCTTCCGCGTTACGCCGTCCTAACTGCGGGGGAGGACACACGTTGGGCATGCTGAGAAGCAGATTTACAAGGATTGTTTTTTTAGAATGCATTAAAAGCATCGGGGAAACGTTTGGGAAGCGTAGGATGGCACACACTGGTTACCACGCCGCTGCCCTGGCCGCGTTTTCCCCCAGGAAGCAGAGCACCTGCAGGGCTCCCACTACTCCTGCCCACAACACCCAGTCCCGTGCTCCTGAAATATTTCTGCAAACAATTCCGGTACCGTTTCAAAACTGCAAAAAGCTTATCGAGTAGAGAACGGACAGGAATTTTCCAGTAACATCAAGTACCACTATTTTAATTCACGTGGTCACAAAGCACCTTGGAGATCCCATGACCACAAAGAGCTGCAGCAGCAGGCAGCAAGTCAGGGACTCGAGCACTGCAGAAGAGCTCTGGCCAGGCGCTGCCCACGACACCCGACAGCCAAGCCCTGAACCACCAAGGCTCGTACCAACCTGGATTTGCCTAACGGTGGAAGCAATCCTTAAGCTTTCACTCTGTATTAAGAAATCACATTAATAATTAGCCCCAGGATACATCCGATACCGCGATGAGAAAGAGATGCGAATTAAGATAAAGGACTTTGCTGTGAAAAAAAAAAAAAGTATCTGAAGCCGCAGAGCCTAAGGGTTAATCCAAGACCCGTGGATGTGTTCTGCTGTGCCGCTCGCCCAGGGGCTCGGGAGATTAATGAATAGATGACAGCACTGCAATTTGTTCCAGCCGTATTTACGGAGTCCCCACTGCCTCTTCAAAAGCTGTAACAAACGGTGCTCACAAACAGCTAACGAGGAAAACGTGGCCGTGTAGTCCTGTAAACGATTTACCACGGGCCCGCTGACATTTTCCTTTAGCCACGTGTATGGAAATGAAAGTTTGTGAAGATAATGACTTGGAGATTCAATGAGCTCTGTTTAAATGCAATTACGGATCTTTCGCTTCTGTTCTCTCCTCGCCTCAGACCTGAAAAGGCCGCTGTACGGACCCAGGCTGCACAGAATGAGCAAGGAGCGAGCAAGGAAAGTGCCGCATTCACCCTTCATGTAAAACTAATCCGACGCTGTTCGAGAAGAGTGAACTTCTGTCTCCTCCCCGTGTGTCCCAGCGTAACGCCAGTCTGCCAGGAAAAAAAGATTTCTCCTGCCCGTCAGACCTTGCGGTCATGTGGGTGAAGAGGGGCTGAAGCACAAGATCATGGCACAACGCTGTTTAAAGAGGCCACTGTGATCCTACAAGGTATAAGTAGCAGAATGCGGCTGTAATGAGGTGGTTATGGACCCATTAATGGCACACGGCGTCTACTTCTTATCCCTGCTATTCGAGAACCAAGAGATCGTCTAAAGGATTAAGGACAAAACGAACAAGCAAACAAGAAACACCGAAGGCTGCAGAAGCAAGGAGCTGTCTCAGTTTACCGAAGCTAAGGTGAACTCATCTTAACGAGGCAGATCAGTGAGGGGACCCGGCAGGCCAGGCTGGGGGATGGATGGACTTGATGTTCTTGAAGGTCTTCTCCAACCTAGATGATTCTATGACTGCAACGTGCTACAGAGAGAACAGAAATTTGGCAACCTTTTGGTAGATCAGGAACCGAGGAGGAAAAGAATGGCTTCAGCCACTCAGCTCAATCCCCACTGCTACGGAAAGTGTCCTTCACTCGGGATTCCTCGCCTTCGTTTGCTCTTTCATCTCTCAAGTTCGGTACTTACCAGGCACCGTTACATACGCAGAATTCATGAAAACTAAAACATCCTCTTCAGTGAGGACACACGAACCTTCCCGAGTGGAAAGAACTGACAGCGAGCAGTCGTACAGAAGACTTAATTAAATGGCACAGACTCAGAGACGGGACTTCATTAAGCAGAAACGCAGCCAATTGCCATTCGTAAGTAAGGGTCCCAGTGCACGTTCATCCTCTAGTGCCGCTTCTCTACGTGCATGCTGAAAGCAGTGCCCCTGAGAGAAGGGAAGGCAGAAATCAGGCCTCCAGTGAGGGAAAACACAAGTGCCTGGGTGCTGTCATTTCTTCCCTCTAAAAACGTACGTGATTGAAGAATTAGAAAAAGTTCTCCTGATCGTGTGATCAGCTCTTGGCTTACCGAGTCCAGAGAACAGTAATTACCGGGGCATGAGGTTAGGAAAAGGACAGATAAAACCCATGCCAGGGAGCTGTAAGTTAGAGTTTAAATGACAGTTTCTTGAAACGCAATTTAATTAAATATGATACTACAAAGTAATTTTGTTTCTCTAGCTCGTTAGGACAAGGGGCTGTTAATAGCACTTATTACCAAGGCAGAAGGTCAAGTGGATTTCAGGCTATTTTCATCCCTGGATAAAGGGAGGGACGAGGGCCCAGCAAGTGAAATTATTCAGCCAAACGATTTGGTGCTGAAGCGTCGGTGTTTCAAACACCCCTTCCTGTGTGTTAGCCACCTGAATTTAGTGACATTGCTGAGTGAAAACACCCAAAAAACCACAAGCCACAACCGACCAAAAATCAGATACATGCAGGTAAGATCCGAGGGTCTGCTGGAGACGTGCCGAGTCTTCATCAGCTCCGACCACAAACGCG
Source organism: Anser anser (assembly GCF_964211835.1). NCBI lineage: Eukaryota > Metazoa > Chordata > Aves > Anseriformes > Anatidae > Anser > Anser anser. Next base: position 26,607,317 of record NC_139729.1, on the reverse strand, counting down.
CACTCTCAGCCACGGAACAACACAAAAGCACACGTTGGAGTCATCGCTTCAGTGGTTTTTGTACCCTTACACGTTACCACACCGTGCTACACCCAAACCGAGGCATTTCAGCAGCAGCAGACGCAGAGGTACAGCCGTGACCAGGTTTCCTTCCACACCGCACCACACCAGCTTACGCTGTGAATCGGGACTGATTAAATGTTCAAACAGCCGCTTTTTGTTACTGCTTCACTTTGCAATTTCTCCCTATTTTTAAGAGCAGCCGCAGCACGGATTAAATGCCCATGATATCACACTAAAAAACTTCAAAGACGCAACTGGAAGTTATTCTGCTCTTGCATTAGAGCCTCCTTGAAAAAGCTCCTGGTCTGAAGAGATAACAGAGCGCAACTTTGATTTTAAGCCTTTTGTATTGCTCAGCATGTTTGTGTATTAAAGGGGCCCAGCCTGAAGTTTCCAGATTTCACGGTGAGCCTCGAGACGGCAGAAAGCACGTACCTTGTAGCAGGAGCACGCGTAGCAAAGCGACTTACGCAACGGCGGCTTGTGTTTTGGAAAGTTCCCAGAAATATTCAACCTTTAACTTCCACGAGGTTAACCAGAAATTTAACTAAGCCTAAGCCAACGTTTCTAAAGAAAAACAGTTTTCAGATTTTTTGCAGCTTGGCGAAGCCCAGTAATGGTAAGGGCTGGCTGTGGTTTGGCTTTGCCAGCAGTGAGGCCGTGCTGGCAGCAACCCGGCAGCCCCCCGGCGTCCCCAGCGAAGGCATTCCTTGCTGCCTGGGTGCCGCGGGAGGGCTGGAAGCACTCCCCGGGACTTTCTGCACGCTTCTCACGTCCTGAGCTGAAACCCGTGGTGCGTGCACCCTGACTGAAGACCTGTGAGTTGTCCTGACCTCGATACGAGGCATGGAGCAAGCGAGAGTTTTGGGTGCCGAGCGAAGTGGCAGACCCCCAGCGATCTCCCCTGGCCTCCTCGACGTGTGCAAGGCCAGAGCTGATTGAAAAGCCCCTTCCAGGCCGACTGCAGTGAAGTTTTTTTCTTCTGCCGTCACCTGCTCGGCAGCAGCTGCGCACCCTTTACTCGAGGAAACGTTCCTCATCTTCTGGATCCCCTCCTTTCAGCCCTCCAGCACACGATGCATCTCGTCAGAAGAAGGACATGGCGCAGATTTTTCTCGAAAGCAACAGCAAAGGCCGGTGCGGCGGTTCCCTCTGAAGCACGTTAACAAGGCTAACAGGGAACTTATCTCACAGCTGCTCTTTCAGAACCCCACGCAGAACCTGCCTCTGGTGAACAAACGGCTCGTGTTTCTCTGATTCAGTTAGCTGCCGGCCTCTGAGGCACAGAGCTGGAAGCTGGCAGATCAAGATTATTTTCTCAGCAAAAAGGGCTGGTAGGAAACCTTTCTTCTGCTGTCACTCAGCTTTTGATTTCTATTTTTCTGTATTTTTTTTCTCCCAAACTCTCAGGCACTTGACGGCCGCTCCAGGCCTTCCGGCCAGATGCTGTTTTGAAATCAGATGCTGATTTTAAAACCGGTGCCGTGCCCCAGCTCCAGTATTTCTTTCCTGACAAGGAATTCCCTGAGAGGCCCGTACCGCAGACGGGCTCTGCTAACAGAGCCTGGCGGGGAGCAGGGCACGAGCAGCACCCCGCTGAGCACCACCAGCACTGCCTGCCCTCCCAAGGCTTCCCGAGACTCACCGTTCCCGCGGCGTTCTTCCTTGCAGCTCCTGGAGACACCAACACCTTCCCCGCACAACGCTGGCACCGAACCGACCCGCTCGCCGTCCTCACACCCCACGCCCCCGCCTGCGCGCCCTGTCTGGGACAGCCGGAGGCAGGAGAAACCAGGTGCAGCTTGCAGAGCAGCAGCAGGTTTGCCGAGAGGCGGGAAGGAGCAGATGCATTTCAAGGTACAATTTCCAAACACGCAGGTGCTGGGGGAGAAAACAGAGCCCGAGGAGGCTGAGAAGCAGAGAGACAGGGGGGTGAGCCCCGATAAGGCGGCGGGGCTTGAGCTGTCCACCACCAGTGTGTGCCCAGACACCTCCTGGCTTCTCTGCCAGGAACTTGCCGCCGCTGCCAGCGTTGCTTCCTTGAAACCGTGCCCGCTTCAATGGCGCTCTCTTTTCCTCCTGCTGCTAAGTATTCCACCTGGACCCTTTTCACAGAATTACTCCCATCCCACCTGTTACTGTCGGAGAGTTTCACAGTGGTTGTCCAAGGGAAGGATCGGGGCTGAAGCTCACTTCAGCCAGCTGTAATCTTTATGCCGACGACTTGCCAATCTCCCTCGACTCTGTAGAGCTTTCTGAACTGAAATCCAAGTCTGACAGCTTTAGCGTTTACTTGTGGATGTTCACACAGGATTGCAGGATAAAGTGGTGTCAGCACAGCTCTTAATCCCCTCCCGTAAGTCCCCCTCTCATCCTCTTACCCCAGAGACCAGCAGAACCCCAGTGCTCTTCCCTGCCAAAGACCCATTCGAGGCGCTAACTCGGGCTTGGCCCCGTGTGCTGTACTCGATACCTGAACCATGCCTAAGCCTTCTCGATCCTCCCAGCTCACCTACAAACGCCGTGCTGTGCTCTACAGCTACCCCTACAGTGTTGTACATCTACAGCGCTGCTGGTTGCAGCTCCCACAGCCGTGCCAACCGAAAATCCACAGCGTACCTGATGCTCTGGCCTCCAGGTCTCTCCTTCAGTGACGTCTGCCAAAAAAACCCTCTGCAGCTGTTCAGCAGCAGACACGACAGACAGGACTTGTCAAGTCACGTAGTGCAGGCTTGTTTATTTTTCTTCTGAACACCTCGTTCATCTTAGACTCATTTTTTACTCTGAGATAAGACACAAGGACTGCAAAACGCTGGGCCAGAACTCTCCTGCGCGGTGCTGAAATACTAAGGCAGGGAAGGGTCACCTCCGCGGAGCAGGATGGCAAAATTTTAGGTGAATGGCAGCCCAGCCTCTGCTTTGAGAAGAAATACATAGCAATGGGACGGACTGGGGGAAACCAAAAGAGAAGAACAAAGCGAAAAAATACGCTACTTGAAGTGTCTCAACAGATTAGGACGAAAAATGCGAGCAAATAATTTGGAGCAGGAAGCTGCCGGAGCCGAGGCTCTGTGCACCAGCAAGTGGGCTGCTTCTTGGCGGCTGGCGTTGAGACAGACACAAACAGAGAAGGGGAAAACAAAATCGCAAAGAATCCCAGCACACTGAGGACGGTTGAAGGAGACAGTGCCAACACCGAGCAAAGAAGGATAAAACTGGATTTGGGAATGCTGGGGGTGTGACAGAAACTAACCTAAATAGAGAAAAATAAAATACCAACAGGAAACGGGGGGGAAAAAGCCTGGCAGACGCGCAGTGTGTAGAAGACTGCGAAACCGATTTGGGAGCCAACATGCTGGTATGGTGCTGCAGCCAAAGGAAAATGAGATCGCTTTGGGAAGAAGTACGTACAGGGAGAGAAGGGGAGACAAAAGGGAGCCCAACCTCCAGAAAGCTCGGTACAGAAAGCTCTAAGAGACAACTTCAGGGGCAGTTTGGATGAAGCTGAAAGAAGTTACAGGGGCTCTGTGCTCTCGGTACCCAGAGCCCAGCACCCGCTGCCCAAGCTGCTGCTCAGAGCACCGCTGACCTCGGGGGGGCTTCCTGCAGGCAGACGCCAGCCTGGGCGTTGTTCAGTGCCCCGGCAGGCAGCAGGGCACCGCGTGAACCCAGAGCCTGTGGAGTGCCTGCTTTCTGAGAACGGTTACTTGGTCGGGATGAGCCCGATGAGAGCGCCGAGCTGGACTCTGCTCAGCGAGCGACTTGCGTTACAGGCGGCTCCGGCAGCTGCACAGCAAAACAAGAACCCGGAGCCGATCCAGCCCTCGGTGCGTGTGCCAGCTCGGTAGTTCGAAGTAGTTCAGCCTGCCTTGCTTGGCCTTTTGACTGAATCTTGGCTATTTTTAATCTGGCCCATTGCAGAAAGCAGAAAATCTCCTGCAAAATAAATACTGAGAATGACCCTTACCTTAAAGAGCTACGGAAACTTGGATGTAAAAACAAAGTTAGTCCAGAATGAGCATGCACGAACCTGAGAGCAAATTAGGGTCATGAACTAAACCGAATGCACGTGTTGCTTTTCTAGACAAAAAGGCTGCTTCTCTGGACAAAAGTGCTGCTTTAAGGAAGCGTTTCATTTCATTTCCATCTAAGAGGCTCCCCAAAATGTCAGAACAAGAAACGTAAGCAAAAACCCCACGAGAACTTAATCAGGGCTGCATCTGAACTCAGCCCGTTCCTGATGCCCACAAACTGCCTTCCCCTTGCACGGGGACGCAGTACTTTCAGAAAGAGCGGCTTAGCGAACTGGTAAATCAAAGTTACGGGAGCAAAGACAAGGTAATCATGACAAAACTCTTGATGTTTCCTGACGCTCAAATTGCATTTTAAAGGAATTGTCGTTTTCAAAGTTCTGCAATAAACTCCGTTGCTCGGAAATAAAACAGACTAAAACCTGCTGGGGGTGGCACTGCAGCCCCGTAAGGTCACCTCAGATGGCGCTTCACGGCCGTCCGCGAGATGCGCTCGACAGAGAAGTCGTTGCTGGTAGACGCGTAACAGGGGACAGCCCTTGTGCCAAGCAAGAAAGCCGTTAAAAGACTTCCATAATCAGGCGGTCAATAAATACCCCTGCTGTCACCTAAAAACCAGGTTAGAAGCCCATCCGCTCAAATAACGTCTCTCACTGCTTTAGCATCACATATTTTTTGTAATTAAATCAATTCCAAGAAGAACCTGTGCTCTGTTCTGGTTATTTCGGCAGTACTTAGGCAGCAATTGTTGCGTGCAGATTGTTTCTTTTACCAGGAGTAACACTCACCTCGCCTTTGAAAGGGACCTAACGAAATAATTTCCATGCAGCTCTACCTGAGTGATGAAATATTCATCCAGAAAATGACTCGAGGTAGAAATGTGACAGGGAACTCAGGGCAAATTACTTCTTTAACATTTGGCTCTCCAGCAGTTCTGCGGCTGTTCCTCTTTTCGTTACAGGTGGTTAGCATCAGAACTCGTGTCAGGTTTGGCATTTCCAGTTTTTAATAAAATTCCGAATGTTAAAAAGTCATAAAAAAGGGAACCAAAAGCTTTGCTTGATGATTTCCACAACTTCACTGAACCTACTGACATTTTTGGTGGCTCCTGCAGCCCTTTCAGTGATACCACCGGTGACAAAGGGCCCCCCGCGCCCCGGCGCTGGGCTACGCGGCCATTTCTGGAGGGAGCCGGGGAGGTCTCTGCCGCAGCAGCGCGAGCACCGCTCTCCCCACGGAGCCTGCCAGTGGAAACAAAACAAACGCGACGACAGCCAGAAATCTGGGAAATGGCAGTCTGTATTTACACACAGGAACAACTGTATAGCCTCAGCCAGCCGAAGCTTCGCAGCGTTTACCTATCCCCTTGCAACAGCCAGCCAAGCCAACGAAGGGACTAGAAGGGATTTGCTGAGGAGCAGGTCACTGCAGCTACTCAGAGTCCCACTTTCAGGCCTAAATCCCCACGGAAGTCACGGCAGCTGCGTATCTCAAAGAAAGCCCCAGCTTCCTACACCCGGTATACATAAAATATACCTTGTGCTGATCCCACCGCCTCTTCTGCCTCGCAGGAAGCCTTCAGAGGTTTAGAAGCGGACTGCTGCAGCCCGCCGCAGGCTGTGCGGTTTGGGTTCCTGTCGCGGCGAGTTGCTCTGAGGATCGCTGGCTGCCTCGTCCCGAGGAGCTGCAGAGCCCCGTCGGGCCACGGGATGGTGAACCTGGGCAACCAAGGCAGCGCGGCTGAGCCACAGCCACCGTTTGCACAAAAGTTTCCCGGTAAAAAAACCACGGTGGGTGGGCATAAGGAGAGGCACCGTGCGGCTAAAGGAACACGGAGTGCGCCCGTCTACGGAGAAATGAGCGGAACAGCAAAATATTTGACATATTGCTAACCCTCGGCAAAGAAACCTCCTCATTGTGCTGCAGATAACGCAACAAACCACTGAAAACACATTTTGGGGAGTAATTTACATGCATTTTCTAAAGAAAGCATTTGAAGAATCGCATTCCCGGTGGGACGACGTTCAAGGGAACAGCACAATAATTACGGGTAGCAAAATTTCATTAATTCTTTCTTAACTGCACGCGTGCAGGCGGCAGCAGCTAGGCGGAGAACCGAAGGAAGAGAAAGCAGCAAGGCGCTCTGCCTTAGGGATCCTTCATAAATCAACACAAAACCCTCTGCATTTACATCGGTGAGCATAAACTGCTTTATAAATAGATTTGTAAAAAACAAACCCTAAGGTACCAGGTTCTCTGTCAACAAGGAAGCAACACAAAACCCTCCTCACACCAACACCCTACCCAGGGCTTTGTTCGCAGGTTTATTTTAGATGGGGGGAAAATTTTTTACAAGGTTCCCCTTTGATGTATCCCTTTCAGAGTTATCTTAAGAGGCTTGCCTCGGAAATGGTGCTCATCCCAGAAGCGAACAGGATGTTTGCGTGTTCTGTATTTGGAAATGGAATTGTTGTGTCCTGGAACAGCCAGCAGCGCCTGATCTTCAAAACACGCTTTTCAGGGGAGCTGCCAGAAGAGAAACTGGATGAGCACTCAGCTGACGACCAGGGGAAAAAACCATTCCTGGCCCCAAACCCACCCTCTGGTGGATTTTCAGTCTCGCCGACAGCCGCGCTCCACAGGCACGCAGAGGCACGGCCGGGGCCCTGGGAAGTGTTCATGGAATAGGCACAACGTACGCTAAAAAAAAGTTCTGTTGATATAAGAGTGGAAAAGAACGAACCCCAAGTGACCGCGCAGCCAGGGATGTCTCAAACCGCAGGTAGTTCGGGAGAAGGGAGGTGGGACGGAAGACAGGGGCCGATCACCCCACGCGCTGCTAACGGCCGCCAACCGACCGAAGCCCAGCACCAAGGACGCTGAGCTGTTTCCCCCGAAGTCTGAAATGCTGAATCCTAAAGCTGCACGACTATCAGCAAGTCGCCTCACGTGCTACACGTTAAGCAGTTTCATAAACCTCATCCCCCTTCCCGTCCTCCCCCTTGCCCTTCTCCCACTCTGCTCGGCCCTTCCTGCTGCTTTCAGACGCCTCCCGAAGAGCGCCTCGGGCTGCCGGTCAGGGTGGGGAGCAAGCTGGTCAGTTTTGTTTGTTCTTCAAAACTCTCCCGTCTCATTTATTTCTCTCTGGAAGAATTTTAAGTGTTCCACATTTTCTTTCTTTCAGACAGCCGTCACAAACATCGGTTCTGTGCTAATTCTGTTCTGCATTAATAAGTTCTTCATCATCTTTCCTTCTGACGGAGGTGCTGAGAGCTGCGTTAATAAAGCCCCCGTTATCACTACTGCTCCCCGTAGCACAACGGCTCTGCGAGCACCAAGCATTCTTTTCAGCTTCATTTCCCTCGACACCGAACCCGAATAACCCTTAATGAAGGCTTCTCTCTAATAACACCACCACGCACCAGGAAGGGCCCTGCCGGCTCTCAAGGAGTCTTCATGCTTCTGTATTTAGCCGCCAGCACATTTACAGCACTTCAGACTTTCCATCACTGCTGCTTGTGCTCGTCTTGACCAAGGAGGCCTCCAGACGAGCGCTAGCTGGGCTGAAACACCGCACTGCTGCTTGGTGCTTCTTCAAGGTGCTAGTCTGTTGAATACGTGCAGAATTCAGGGTTTTGTTTTATTTTAATAAACTGTGTTATTTCTTAATTGCATTATACGGCACACCCTGACAGCGTCCAACACGTGGCATGAGATGAAAGTAACTCAAAGGGAAGGCAGGCCAGCAGCTGAGGAGAACAGAACAGCAGCACACACAAGTCACCTCGATTTCCTTTCAGTGCAGCCTCCGGGATTTGGGAGGTAAGGCGAAGAAACACAGAAGAGCAAAATTGCCCAACAGCCCTGAAAGTGAGGAATGCGGCTCAGTCACGTGAGTCACGGGAAACTGGAAAAATAGTCCTTACCCAGCGGGCAGGAGGAGAAGTCACGGGCTTCTTCTGCACGATCTCAGTGGGAAGGGACTGGGAGAGCGGAGGGAGAGCAGCCAGCCCTGCCCAGAGCTCACAGCCCTGCCCGGAGCGTTCGTACCCACACGGTGCCTTCACAGAGCTGGCATCCACCAAGCGCTGCCTCTCTTCTTGCAAGCAGGACAGGAACAGCAAAGGATATTATAAAGCAGGTGCTCAGCAGGCCTGTGCTAACGCAAGAGTTGTTGCGTTTCTCCTAAATACAGGACCAGAGACTTGAGGTCTGAAATAGGGTCTACATACATACATATGTATACGAAGAGATCAAGAGGTGTTGAGAAACAGTTACCTGACTAGCAGGAAGGATTTAAGGGGAAGTGACATCGGTATACTTCAAACAGCTGCTGACACCTGAAAAATAAGGTTCTGCACCAAGAAAAAAAGAGCAAAGAAAAAAAACCTGATAAAAGAATAGGAAATGATTCACGAGTGAGTGAAGAAGTCATCTGATAGAGTTCCGAAGGTCGCTAAGTAGAAGAGCAGACAACGGCCCAGCCGGTCACCTCGCTGGGTTTCAGGAACCAGCAAAGACAAGCGGAAGGAGAGGCGAGAACACGCGCCTCAGCAGCAGCCAGGCTCCGCAGAGCTGGACCGCAGTCCTCCCGGCAGCCCTCTGCACGGCAGGGGCTGAAAACCAGCAAAAATTTGAAATTGGAGAAGAGAGAACTCGCTGGCGAGCACAAAGCCTCGTGCTTCTGCAGCTGCCTTTACTGCTGGGTACAAGCCATCCAGTCTGCAACCAGCAGGACAGACCAGCCAGTGAGCTAAAGACAATTATAAGAATGGCTTCTATATAGGCTGCGTCCTAAGTTTTATAGCAAAAAGCTTCAGGGAATTCAGAAATACAGAAATGTAACCTGTCTAGAAATGGCACACTGAGATTATCAAACAGGGGACGCATCAGAAACCCCCCCCGGGTGGGTCCATACCTAAGACTAAAGTCTTACTGGTGTTTGCTACCAAGCAGGCTCTTAATTTAGGTACAGTTCCGTGCGCTGGGAAGGCGGCTGTTCTTCTTTCAGCTGCAATGCATACGATGAGGAGGAATCTGGCTTGGAGCTCAGGTTAGCAGCTTCAATTACTTCCTTGTTACTTTAACGCATTTTAGCTAATTCAGGCTAATTGGAAGCAATTGCTCTCCAAGTGCTGCTGTCTGCAGAGCTCACACACGCGAAGGGGATGTTTGGGGAAGAGCTGCGACGTTACCGATAATAAAGGACCAAAATAAAAAGGATAAGGAAAGTCCTATTTAAAAATAAATGAATGCGAGTAACTATCTCCGCATGTCTGAATTGTCATTCCCCTCATGAGCAGCTCTCCCAGCTTATTGAAATGCATGTATTGTCTCCGGGGTAGATGGGGCCTTGGAAAAATAATTACAGAAGATGACAAATGAAGTAAATTATACCCAAACTGTAGCTATAAAGCAACAGCAAAAAAACCACAACTGTCTGCTTCGTGTCTGATGCTTTGAGGTATTTTTAAGACTAGAAAGTTTAGAGGTTAATCCAATAAATATAAAACTGCTTGCCAGTTTTAGAACCCATGCAACATTGCTCTTAAACGCACCACAACCCACAGCGGTTGCAGAGAAACGTGACTTCTCCTGCTAAAGGGAAAATCCCGCTTAGAGCCTTTCTAGAAAAAGGCCGCAGAAGTTAAAATTTAATGATCTGACTGCATAGAAAGGATTTTGAATTTATTAGAAGTCCGGACTTGCTTACGTGAAATAGCCGTTTAATTCTGAACTCTCGGACGGCGTGCTCCGGGGCAGGAGGTGACGGGCTGGAGAGGGACGTGCGGCCTGGTCGGGACCAGCAGTGCCCATTCCGGGCACGTCGCGCGCGGCTCAGAGCAGGCTCCTGGCTAACGCCAGCGACGAGAGCACTGATGGACTGAAAAGCAATTATACCTTCTTCTGCTTCCAGGAGACAGACCTACGAACAGTTGGTATTTATTACTTGCTCCGCACTTCATTAAATATGGGTCGTTATAGAAGGGAAACAACGGCGGCGTAACTGTTGTTTACATCCAACCAAGGACTGCTTTCATGTCCCAGAGGGTACAGCAGTTGCGTTTTAATTTCCACAGTTTGAGTGATTCAAACAGCTTGGCACAAGACGTTCCTTACTCCAGGCAAAGGTTAGGATTACTGAGTGCTTACTCTATGTACAAACTTAAGGGCTGACCCACAATCAACACAGGGAAATAAATTTTGACTCGTGCAGTGGCAGCATCTCCACTTTGTGATTTGCTGACCGCTGGCTCTCGTCCTCCGCGCTGTGAAACAGCAGCCGGGCGAGGGACCTGCCTGGTCCCTGAGCTGCCCTCGGGCACCCTCCCAGGAGCTCAGGGAGTAGCAGGACAGCAGCCCCGGGACGCTGCACCGAAAGATGCAGCTCCCAGACCCGCAAAACGCCTGGGGGGGACGCGGTGCAGAACGGAATAAGCACAGCAGGTCGGGGAGCTCAGCCCCACGCCCCGCAGCTGGACCAAAGGGGCTGCCGGGATCCCTTCCGCTGGGTACAGAGCTCCAACACACACTGCTCCAGTGCCACGAGGCAACTATCGTATTTTATGAGTGTTTAAATACAAGGGGCGCAGTAAATTGAATTGAATGTAACGTTTAGAATGACGTTGGCATGAACAGCGTGCATTCAGGCTGCAGTTTTTAACCGTGGAGGGACCACAGCCGGGGAGAGGCTGGCGTCAGGGCAAAGCAGCAGCTCAGAGGAGCTCGCTGGAAGCAGCCGAGGGACTGGTTTTTCCCTCAACAGCTCAGAAACTTTTAGTGCTGCCTTCAGGAGCGCAGGGCTGAAGATGAAATCACAGCTATGCATTTTAATTTAATCAGATGAAATGATTTTTTTTTTCTGCTGTTAACTCCAAATTAGCATCACCTTGTCCATTAAAGCACCACTAGAAAAAAAAAAAAAAGATGCAAATTAAACCTAAAGCTGCAGCTGATGCAGGGAACAGCACAGAAACTAAACACACAGAAACTGAACATGGGGGGGAACGTGGTACAAACGACAGGGATTAGGAACTTAACTCCAGGGTGTTGAACTTTTAAGGTTAAAACCTGAAGAACGTTCTTTTAGTGCTGCTGGAGCGTGCGCTTCATGAACGTTAGGACACAACGATCCCCGTGGGGCCCTGCCTGCCCGGCACTCTGTGCAAACCCCACAGCAGAGGAACGGGTGCTCCTCCGTGCCCACTACCTCTGTGGGTGCACGTACTTCTTCCCTGCTGTATGGCTCACAGAACATGTGCTGCACAGTACCTGAAGTCACTGATCACCAGGTTCTTTCTTTCCAGGAGTTGAAGTGGCCAAATTGCTGCTGGCGCACGGCTCACGTGTCAGGTTTTGCTGCCTAAATTCACCACGGCGTAAACATTTAACGAATACAGTTCAGAAACCAAAGAAAAACCTCAGCTCGGAATGAAAGGATGCCATAATAGAGTTAAGATTTGAATTTCAGATGTAATTTTTGCTTCTCATGTTAATGGAAATCGCTCGTGAATACAGAATCAAGCATTTTGTTGTCAGGTACCCTGCGAGATGGTTGAAGGCGAAGCTCAGAAGTACAGCGCCACCTCCTTCCACTGCTTCGAAGAAAAGGTTTAAAAACCCCAGTTCATAAGGTAATTTAGAAAAAACCTGTTTTTATCAAAAGCCCACTGGATTCGGAATCCACTCCTTGCCTGCATCTCGGCCACGCTCTGGCAGCAGAGATGCTTCCCGGCTGCCCCGGGGTTCGGCAGCACGGAGCTGGGGAGCAGGGGCTGCGCAGGGCCGCCCCCGCTGCAGAAGAGCCCCCAGGTTTCGGCAGATGTGCCGTGCGCGAGCGACGATTTGCGGCTTCTGTGGGTGAAAGTCAGAGCTCGGTTTATGCTGCTGAATTTGAACGCTAATGACTGAGTGTCTAGGCAGTATTTTTAAATGTTAATAAGCAGAGAGCACGCAAAGCGAAGAATCAGCAGCACGACTGTTGTTTCAGCTGCTGCCAGCCTACAGAAGTATTTAAGGAAACCTAACAGATTCCTTTCCGCTTTAGAAATCCTTCGTGCTACCGAAATTCCAGTTGCCTCCCAGTCACACCGCCACCCGTGGTTACTCACGGGGAAACCCATCTCCACATCAGAGTATGGGTGAGAGGCGGCGTGGCCATCTCGAGGCTGGTTCAGAAACGTTTCAGCAGCCGTGGTGGGGCTGCTCCAACAGTTCAAAAGCAACGGTGGGGAGGGAGAAGCCGGGATGGCTTGCGAGGGGTGACAGCAGAGCAAGAGGGCAGCTGTTACCACGCTCACTCCTGCCCACGGGCACAGAAGAGGCGTTTGCTCGGCAGGTAGGACACGCTGCTCCATGGCCGGGCGAGTTAACAGATGTAGGCACTAGTGAGGCCCCCCCCCCGTGGGCTGAAACCCCCAGGGCAAGACAGAGGAACGAGGGATGAGAAGGGCAGGAAAGCTGAGGGAGCTCCGGCCAGCTGGAAGAGCCACCCCGCAGAAAGCTACGCACCCAGGAGCAGGCGCGACAAGCGAACAAAAGGAGCACGAGGTAAAATTTCAGTTCCAGAATCAAAGACAAGACGTCTGGAAGTGCACTACCAGGAACAGTGACGTTTTGAAAGGGGAAGGGAAAACCCAAGAGATTCACACTCGGTGGTTTATACCAAGCCATCAAGATCTCCCCAAAGCAAGGAGACCTGTGCCAAGGACCCTAAACCAGAATATAAAGCACAATGGGCTGAAATGAAGCAATAATTCTACCCGGCAAGTCCCAAAATGAAAGCTGAAAATTACACCGCAGCAGGACTGAGGCAGACTGTGCAATCAGCCCGCTGGTTAGGCTGCGTCTCAAGCCTAACCCCTCATCTTCCTGTAGATGCTAACTTAATAAATTGTTATCTCCATTCAGTATGTGGATGTACCGCACAGCGACACAAGCTCCCCAGAGGACATCAACAACAAGCAAGTTAAGTAGAAAATGGGTTTTGGTACTTCTGGTAGAGAGATCGTTCAACATAACCACAGGTCGTGCTGTTTGGCAATCCGCAGTGACCAGGAATTCATTCAGGGCTGCCAATCTAAGGCAATACGGGAGTATTTTAGACAGCAACACATCCGTAGATATAATACACACACACTTTTTATATATTATACATGTCGCTGCAAGCATAAAAACTGCTAGCTAAGTACTACACAAGTTCTTGCTTTATACACAATGCAACAAAATCATCTTTTCAAAGGCTGTCTCTTAAAAAAAAATCAAATCAGAGAAAAAATTGTTTAAAGATAAATAATGCAGAGCTGTTCCCAGAAAAGCTGGAGAAGGAAGTCCAAGAACGCGCTCCTCCTGCTTTTTTCTTACAAGAAACCTGAAGGGTTTTCTTTGTTGCTCCTGACACCACAGGAGCACTGAGAAGGAGAAGATTTGTTTGGGGAAGCGAGGGGTGGGAGCTGCTGTGCTTTTAGGAGACTTGATGTTCCGCCGTCATCGCGGGCTGATGCAAATCTGAGGCCGGGGAATAGCACAGAGCTGGTTTGTTATCCCAGGAACAACACTCACCCTTAAACGCTGCCAGGATCGCTTGGAGAAGGACAGTTTTCTTTGCTGCATTTGCCCAGCTTTTTGTGACGACGTACGTACTACCAAGGTTTCTCTGCTCCGTGCACGTCTCTGAAGTGGCCAAGAGAAACGTTACGCACTGGTAGGCTTCAATCTGCACCAGTGTCCTGCGCAGGTACACGTGCAGCCTTGTTAGTGCAAAAACAAATAAGGGGCCTGAGTAGTTTCTGAAGTCAGTACACCAAATATAAAAGTGACAAACCTCGTGTACAACGAGTCCACATTAACATGATGTGTTTTAATAAGTTCTTTATCAGTGCACGTCTGGCATTGGGCTTGATTACCTCGGCATTAAAGATACGCACGTAAATGAAATCAGTTCCATCATCTTAGTCCTTACCTTTCCACTAAGCATTGAGACGAGTCCACCACCTCAAGCTTCAGGATGGGAAACCTTACCGATTACTTAGGCAAAACGCAGTCTTCTCCCCAGATGGACACAGGTACTCTGCGCAGAGACATGCTTTCTTTCACCCCCATCAGCTTTTACAAGCAAATTCCTAACAAGAGCTGAAGGATATTGCACAACTGACTCTGTCCCAAGGTGTGCTACTTGGATTTACACCCTCTTATTCCGATGTTAGAGAAAGCAACATATTTTTTTTTAAGTGTCCATCTAACAATGAAAGCCTACCAAAGTAAGCAGCACGCTGCACAAACAAGTTCCCACCTGGAAAGACGATACAAAGAAAAATGAGCTATGTTATGTACCTTAACACAATGCAGCTGCAGTTCAGCTAGGACAAGTAGTTCAGGAACTTGTACGGCATGAAATGTGTGCACACAAGCTGAGCAACTTCAAAAGCACACTTTGAGAAGTCTGAGCACCAACAGAGTGCCAAGAAAATGACAAGTTTCTGAGCCGTGGTTCTGGGATGAAAGTTGCTCCAAAGCAGAAGGCGCGTGCTCCTGCACAACTCCAGGCTTCAGCCAGCCTCCGAGCACCCTGCCGAACCTCGCAGCCCGGACACTTGCAGCTGCTTCTGGGTCCCAAAAAGCGTCCCAGCAGCAGAGACCTCTTTCAAACGGGTATCGCCTAGTCACTACCGTGCCGACAAGCAGCAGGCATTTTTGGGGACAACTACCGCTGTAATTGCTGACAGCGCCCAGCTGACAATTTGCCAACAGCGAAAAAAAAAAAAGTCCCTTCTTTAAGCCACTTTTTATAAACTTTAAATCTTGATAATTTACTCCTATCACTGTATATGAAGCGTGATGATCTGCAGCAGCTCCCATTCCAGGGGGAAGCTGTCCTTCTAAGAGGAAGCTGTCAGGCTGATTAATACCAACATAAAATTACATTATTAACATTACTGAAGGGCAGATTTTTGCTGAGCGTGAGCTGTCATAGCTGCTCCAATGAATTTTAGACTGCAAACTGCCACAGACCTTACCAATAAAGGAAGGTTGCCCCTTTCATTCCCAGGAGCAATGCTGAGGCAGGCAGGGGATGAGAGGACAACGAGAAAAGGAAAGGAGGGCACCAGGAGAGAGAACGGCTCGGAGCAGCTTCCCTTGCTGGGGAAACGGGCAGAATAAGCTCTGGCCTCTCTTGCTGTGCCAGTAGGACTGAAGAGGGGTGTAGGAAGTAGAGATGCCTTGAGCTGGGGAGCATAAGAAACAGCCAAAAAGCCTCTTCCTTGCAAAGAGAACAGACAGAGATGAGAGCAAGTGGTAAAAGGAGATGCGAGACTGGGAGAACACGCAGGCGTCGGGAAGAACTCACAGTTCCTGCTGGATAGGGGACAGGACGGATCAAGGCAAAGGCAGTAGGTCCCACGCTAACATCACGTTCGTGCACTGTGTCGGTTCCACCTGCCCAGACAGCACGCGATACAAACCCGCGTGGTTCTACCGCAGGACGTCCCAACTCAGCTCCGCTGACCTGTAAGACTTGCAAACCATGGCGGTCCCTCGCCAGCCACTCATAAAGGAGGAATGAGGAAACCAAAATCATAATTAAAAGGCCAAAATTAAAGGATGTAATAGTTTCAGTGAAACCTGGGGATTTTTAAGCCACTCTTGTGGATTTTAAGTTTGGGCAATGCTCTGCTGCCTGTGGTTCTCCAGCTGCCCCCCTTAGAAACTTGCTTATAGAGATCCTCATATATTAGTGCATTCAGCACAATAAAAGCCCATCCATCAGAGTCAACTTGACAAGACACCTTTTCCTGCAAAACATGCAGGAAAGATAAAGGGTGGTTATTCATAAACTTGTTTTATGGGTACACCTCTGGAAAGCACCTTAATAACGTACTATATTTGGATCGCCACCAAAGCCTCACGCCTCAGTTGTGAACACGAGACATTTTGTATTTATGACAGGCAAGAAACTTCGTGACAGACCTCCACTGGAAACAGCAACTGGAAATAATTCTCCTGCAAAACAGAAAGGAGGGCACCCACTTATTTACAGATAACCACGGGATGCTGCTCAATGTTGTTACCAGGATGGGGGAGCTGAAAAAGAGAAGAATTTCTGCTCTAATCCGGCAGTCAGCTCTGGTCAGCACACACCAGAGAAGTTTACTCTCTGTATATCCACACCAGCAGCCTTCAAGGAAACAGCTCTGGCTGCAGAATGAACCGTGACATTCATCACTGGCAGCCACCACCACCAGCAGCCAACCACAGGCTATTTCAGGAGCCAACTTCTTCTCCACACTGAGCGCAGGGTGAGCCTTCCGACAGAAATCTGGCCTTGCACGCGGTGCTTCAATGCAAGTTGCCAGACATTTTCTTTCTCCCAGATCCCAAACGTGAATGGACCCAACAGAAGCCACGCCATGGCTTTTACTGCAGTGAAGGCCATTAACACAAATGCTTCCCTGAAGAGCACAAGGAGAGTTATATTTCTATTATTGAAAATGGCATTTTGTGTTGTCAGCAAATGCTCTGCCTCTGCTTCTTCTGCCTCACCCCCGTGCTAATGGCCCAACACCAAAAGGCCTTGCTGCCTTGTCAGCTGCTCCAAGATAAATATTAACGAAAAGGTATGGGGTGAACACTCAAGCAATTCCTCTGAAGCTACTTTAAATAAGTACTTGAAAATATTTTTTACAGCAAACCCTTTCTTCTATTTGCTGGTTTTTGCTTGGGTTTCTCCTCAGTCACGTTTAAAGCTCACATAAAAATAGGTCTGATGCGTGTGAAAAGCTGGCAGGCAGAGGACAGGAGCTCTGCATCTCACGGCAAGGGCACTCTGAGGAAGCGAAGAGCAATTTGTCACAAACCTCTCGGGGCAAAACCTTGCCCTCCGAGGGGCGGCCTTGCAGGGTGGGCTGCACCTCCCAGTGCTCGACCTCTGGGCACCGGTGGCCACTGCCCCGCATCTCCTACAGGCCACACTGTTCTGTCCTCAGGCACATTCCTGCTTCCAGGACGGATCGCGGCCGGATCCTCTGTCCGATTCTGAATGAAAGTTTAATGAACCTCCACTCATAAAATAAACATGACTGAAATGAACGTTACGCTCTGAGTAAAGGATCCTCCTCGTGCCTCTGAAAAGCATTTACAGCGTTCGTGTGTCCTGAGTGCTCGTGCAGGGGAAATCACCGGTAATTTGTTCAAGGCACGGTTCTGCTACGTACCTGCTTGCAAGGATGATGTTTATGCTCGTAACAGGCAACGTGTGGTCTGAAAACAGCAGCCAGGCACAGCACTTTCTGCTTTCCTCCTCCTCCGAGCAGACATTTTCAGAGAAGGCACGCCACACGTTATAAAACAGCCTAAATCCCCAAGTAAATGTAAAATGAATAGTCTCTCGTTCGCACTTTCTAAAAATAGCCCAGATGTACATTGTGCTATGAATAATTCCTCAGTTTAGGAATACTGAAGTGCCTTTTAAATTTTAGACTGCGCAGTCTGCAATTTGGACAAATGACATTGCTCAGGGCTCTTCTGTTCAGGAGGGTAAGCCGCTGCCGTTTGCTCTTAATAGCGCTGTTGCCAGCGCTCCATTCTTCAGTTCTGCAGGCTGATTTGCTTTCCCGATGCCGTACTTCACACATCCATATTCATAAAGGCTACCAAGGGGGTGTTTTCCATTCATAACTCACAGATATCTTTACACCTGCCAATTACTACACCCAAAGTCAACAGAGACAGGGATAATCCCAGCTCGTCAGGCTTGTCCTTAAGGGACAGGCGATGGAGCTGCCAAGGCCAGCTGAGACCGGCATAATAGAGGAGGAGCAGCTGCGAGAGAAGGAGACAGCAGCAGCAGCTGCTTCCACCAGCCAGGGTCACCCTTCACTGTCCCTGCTGTCCCCTCAGCCATCTCCCCCAGCTCAGAAATCCCGCTGGGACCCCTGGAGCTGCCCCCTGCCCTGCCAGCCCAAGGCTCTCTCTGCCCAGCAGCACCCCTCTGCCTCCCGGCCATGCCCAAGGCTCGTGGTACAGCCAGGAGGCACGACCCCGTCTCGCTTCCAGGCCTCACCAGCCCCCGTGGCTTGTCTAGCGTGACCTGAGCCTCAAGGTTTTGAGCTGAGCCGCGATAGTTTCTTGGTATCTGCATTTTGCAGATTATCAGCTTGAGACAGTGCAGCTTGGTCCGTGAAGACAGAAAGCATTCACAACTGCGCTGAAATCGTAACGAAAAGTGGCTGGGAAATCTGTGGCCACTAAGCTCCTGGACTCCAGATGCCTCATCCAAAACTTTTTTGTATTTCAGTCTGCTCATGAAGTAGCATGGGCAAAATAAAAATAGAGGCTTCTCAACAAAGAGGAGCTAGGTAAACACATACGCCAAATCCAGAGTGGGTCGTTTTGCAGAAGCATAAACACAACATAACTGTTTCAGTACATCATAGAAAAGAAGTCTTGGAAAAACCTCATCCGACTTAAAAGGGACAGAAATAAGCCTGGACACGCATTTCATTCACCAAGTTAATTAGGAACTCGATTTACTTGCATTAACCACATATTGATCATAGCAATTACTGCTGATGAAGCTGGAGAGCTGCTTTAAGCATGTGCCAGGCACAGCTAATGACACGGCTCTCCTCTCGCTGACCACTGCGGGAACAAGAGCCCTCTGAAGATGTACCTCTGGTGTCACTTGCTGATTTTCTCATCTCGATGAACTTAACTCACAGTTACTTAGAGGCAATTTAGGAAGAGCCATGCTTTAATTGACAGTTAATTGCCCAAGGGCTTAATTGCTTCCTTACATGTGAAGTTGGACAGGAAAAAACTATCATTAGAGCCTGTAATTTAGAACAGAACTTTCTGGCTCCGAGCATCCCGGCCTCAGAAGGGCCTATAAATAGCAGGGATGGGAGCCGTGCGGCGCCGCGTCGCACGCAGGAGCTCGGGGCCAAGGCCCCGGACCCAGTGGCAGCAGCAGGACGGCCGCTGGTGTCATACCTGGAGCTTGGTACTCACCGTGGCTCTGCCAGCAGGAGCATCGCGTCGGGTGCCGCTCACCAAACCCCGCCTGGGTGCCCGCTTTCGGTTAGGACAGGAACATCGGGGTCGCAAGCGGTGACCTCTCTCCTGGCCCACACACCACGACGTGTTCGAGCTCGCGGTGAGCGTCAGCGTGTCGGGTTATTCCGCTCACAGCAAACTGAAGAATACCGAGCGGTTACGTAACGGAGGCACCAAGGACTATCACAGCAATGTTGCTTCCCCCAGTCTTTGCATAACAGCCGTCTTAAAGAGCTATTCTCTTCTTGTTTATTCCCTTCTCCTGAAAGCCCCAGTTATTCCAACAGCTCACCACGCTGTGCCCCAGCAACTTGTAAAGCAGAAGCTGAAATCCCGCTCATCGGGACAGGCAAATTAATGCAGCCTGTATTCACCGCGCTGTTTGTACAACGTGAAGGCAAACTACATCCTTACCTCAACAAACAAAGCGAAAGCCGGCACCGCGCTGTAACGCCAGCTGCCTCTAGAAGTGTTCCACAGCAGTTTCTGTCAAACAACTTCTTAAAGCTTTTACCCCTTTTTTAAAATTTTAATCTCAATAGAAGAAAAAACAGACTTTAAATTGCCAATCTTCCTACAAAACATTATGTTTACATCACTAAACTTTCTCTAAGCGTGACCATAACTAACTCACTCCCCCCCTCGCCATTTCGGGCCACAGAGGAGCTAACGCGGCCAGCTCCGTGCCGCTAACTGGGCTGCGGCACAGCCCAACCAAAGAGGTGAGAGAGACCGCGCGGTGCTGGGGAGGAGAACAGCGGGGATCTGGGGCTCTTCAGGGAAACAGCTCTAAAAACGGAACCTGCAATCCTTTGACTACGCAGCTCTGCTAATTAATTCCTGGTGGCGATGGTCGAGGAGAAGTAACTTTATTCCATTCTGCTGCTGATTTTCCTTTCTCTTGCCCTATAATCGTACACTTTGATATCACTTTGGAGTGCCTAATAAAAATATGCATAAATTCAAAGGGACAGATTACAGACGGATCAAATACTATTAAATCACAGTCTCTTCTCTTGCTCCATAACCAGGAGCAGAAGAACTCACCTTGCACGCCTGTGGTTTTGCTGTAACAGAAAAGCGTGTAAAGGTTTAAATCTGAAACAGCAAGAGAAGCAAGCAAGACTTACGGGGTGTTCAGTTACTCGTGGAAATCAATTCTGTAGTGAACAATTAGCTATCCAAAAGATAGACTCCAGAAACTTGAAGCGCCTGGGTGCCTCCATCTCATTTAACTTGAGATGTTACGTAATTATTTAAAGTTACGTATACAGTCACTTGGTAAAAATCTTAGAAAAAAATAACTAGAAGCACCTGTGGCTGTGTAAATGCCGAAAATATTTTGTCATTAAGTTCCCTGTTCGACTGTCTAGCATTGTGTCTACCACACCTCCTACAGAACGGATTTCCATTGCGTTACTCCATAAATTTAAGGGTATTTTAGCACAGACCCCCATGCAGCACGCAGTACGAGCCACCTGGCCACACGGCTATCGACGTGTGAAGACACCAAGCCCAGGAGCCAGATCCACAGCTACAGCTCCCTCCAGCACCAAGCACTTGACAGGCGTTAAGAGGAGTATCTCCAACAGCTCTCATGGAAAAATTAATCCAGTTTCAGTTCAGCAGCCCCAAACCAAGCATCCCCAAAGGGAACCAATTTCAAGTTGATACCAAAATGTACTTCACTAGGCCTAAAGAGATCAGTTTATAAATTAGCCACAGAAAAACAATCCTTATTTTGGAGCATACATTGCAAGCCCCCGCTGCCCTCAGTTGAAGGCTTTATCCCAACCGGGCAACCGGACCAGCTGGAAAGGGATTTTCAATTTGAAGGGAAAGATTTTTCCCTAAACAGTTAATTCCTTTACTTAGAAAGCTTGGAGGGAAATGAGTTGATAAGTAAACATAAAAACAACAAAACATTTCAGCAGGAACGAGCATTTCAGGAGGGAATGTAGGTTTTTATTAATCAATACGAACGGCAAAGGCAGAGGCTACCCTGCTAATCCATGCTGATGTCTCTCTGAAGCCATCCAACTATGGCTACATCTGTTTTTTTTTGCCTCAAGAGCCAAGAAATTAAAAACGAAGTGCGTTGTGCTCACAGCACAGTACTTGTTAAGAAGGGAAAGCCTAAATTGATACAACTGGGGAATCATGTGAAAGAGAAAGACATGGTCCTGTGATCATTTATTTCAGATTCCTAGCAGCTCCTGGGGAACCATTCGCATGCCTGCATCACAGGCAGATGATTTTATCTTTTGTGAGTAAAAAGGACCCGCACCCTAGTGGAGAGCTATGAAAGGATTCATTCCCACACTGGAAATAAAGCCCTGCACTCGTTATGGAGCTTTATTACACCACATAAACCCCACAGTGTTTGCTCTTCGCATCCCAAAGCCACTCATGCTACAATTAAACGTCACTAGGTAGCTTTCTGATCCTCGTTTTTTACTGCCTATGGGAAAGCTAGTTTTTAATATTTGGTATCATTAAACGTTTAGCTGGATGCTTACACGATCCTCAGCCCTGCGATATCTAATTTGGGCCCATCTGTTATGAAATGACTAGGGCCCAATTCACCGGGCTCACATCAGACTTTCTGAATTATAGAGACCAAACCCCCACAGCAGTAGGGGAAGGTTCCAGAAGTAGTTGCGAGGGGTGCTGATCCCCGTGACACGGATCCGACCAGAGGAGCAGCAGGGCTGGCCCAGGCGCGAGACGCTCACTGAAGTTACCTGGCACTGCCGGAATATTTAAAGGTTGTTTTTCTGAGACGCTGCAAATCCATCGCTGCACGGTCACCTCTCCTCAGAGCTCACCAGATGGCATCGGGCTATTTGGGGACGCAACTGAAAGACACCACCGGGCTGAGCTTTTAAACAAGGTTTTATCTAACACCCGAAGCCCCTTTCTGAACACCGACGACTGAACAGAAAGCTCTTTTGTCACAGCAGCCAAGCCTGCTTCAGAGTGGGCTGACATTCCTGCGAAAGAATGAGGCGCCTGAGAGAGCAAAAGCCTTGCAAGGAACAATTGCCTTCTATCGAGGCACGATGCGAAGCAGGCGGATTGGGGTTTTCACCAGTTTTTGTTTCCCACACACGACGCACTGTTCTTCTTTGCTTTCTCGCCCTTTCCTTACGGCGCCCAAGCACAAGCGCTGCCTGCTGGGGAAGCACCTGTGGTTTCTGCAGAGAGATGTATTTGCTGGGCCACGTGTGGGCCCAGAACTTCAGCAAATTAGCAGAACTCTACCTGGAGTGGATGACTTCTACAGGAGATTAATTAGGACTCCACAAAGTGCCAGAGCACTGTCAGGCAACTCCTCGCTCTTCCCACATGAGCTGTTGGCCATCAAACAGCTGGATGTGCGGCACTGGCAGATCCCTGATTATCCAGCGGACTTCAGAAATAGCTTCAAAACAAGGAATTGATTCATTTGGCATTACAAACAGCAAATTTAACTATGGTTCCCCCAACCCCTGCTGCGTTCCACGTCTGTATCGCTTAAGTGATAAACTGGTAGGGGAAATCTAGGCAGGCGATGAGTAACAGCTTTTCTGGCAAGGGGATAAATCAGAACTCAATAAGAAGTCGGATGCTGCCACACAGTTAATGGTGAACAGTTAACATGCAAAGCTAACCAAGAAGTAAAATACTTGAACCTGTTTTGCAGTGGCTTTTTATTTCACTATTGTTAGTACCTATTGCTGTGCCTGGCCTTGTTCTGTGAATTGCATTCGACACCTCCGAAAGGCTACGTGCTCCTGCTGTATAATCACAGACTGCTATTCACTTGAAAAAAAAAAAATAGAAGATTTCCTCCCAAACCCACATGATTTGTGTAAAAACACTGCTGCTCCTTCAGCAGGGGAGACAGGGCAGGGGGAATCTGTGACTCGTTCCCAGCAGGGAAAGCAGGACAGGGCATGAGCTAGGAGCTGAGCGTAGGCCCAAGGCTGGCAGCCCCACAAGCAGTCTGACCAGAGCGTGGAGTAACTCCGTATTAACAACAATCTGGAGAACAGTGGAAAGGGGTATTGGTGACTGGGAACGGGATGGAGAAGGTGCCTCTCTGTTTTGTTTGGGGCAGTGCTACTTATTAACTGGCTTGGAAACAGCATCCCAGAAAGACGAGAGACGCCTGGCACGAGGAGATTGATGAGCGTGTCGTGGTGCTGCAAAATTCAGCCCTCGGGTGTACAGACCGTCAGTCAAGGAAATTATAATAGCAAGGGTGATAGATGATGGGGAGCTGGCCACTGACAGCTTAGCTCGGAGAGAACAAAGGGCAAAAACTGTACGTTTAAACCTTAGGCTTAGAGGGAGAAACAGAAGGGCGGAGAGGACAGCTTTCAAGGACTCCCCCAGAACGTGGAGAGAGAGAAAGATGGGACAAAAAGGTGCTGACAAAGGAGTATGAAGGAGAGGAAGAAGATAAACTAGTGCCCAGGAAAGGCTGAGATAAAAAACACTGGAAGTCTGAGTCGATCGCGATCATAGGATGAGAGAGAGCTACAAAGAACACCAGAGAGCCCCAAGTTTTAGGAAGAAAGATGCTGTCAAGGATGTGATAAACTGCAAATCTCGCATAAAAACACAAATGAGAACAGTGAAATTGAATATAAAATTTTGCCATAAAAACGACTGTATCAAGACCAGGCTACAGAAAGGATCATAACGGCAAAGAAAAGCTAAAGGCAAAGAAGTCTGATTTGTTTTTCCTCTCATGTTGGGGACTGCAGCTATGTCAGTATCAACCCATTTAACGGGCAAAGAGTTTGTGGGTACAGCTCAAACGAATACGAGAGCCTGGGGGGACTGCTAGGCAGGAGGTGCAGAGTGTCCTCTGAAACCTTAGGAACAGCACCCCTCGGTCTGCTGAAGCACAGAGGAATACGGAGCATCAGTGACTCAAGTGTGACAGACTGGTGCCAAAATACAGGCGGAGAAAGGCACTCAGCAAGAAGGAACCAAGCAGCGCCGGTGGCACTGGACAGCTCTTGGGGTGCACCAAAGACATTGGCATTTACCTACCTGGCATCGCATCCTGCTTAAGTGAGAGACAGGTCCCAGAATTGTTCTAGGCAATGCTGGGATGGGACAAGATAACTTGCAAGGGGTGCAACCGGGTTTGGCTGGCTGAGCTACGCCAGAACCAGCTCCTATTTATCGGGCCGGGGGCTGTTTTATGCCATTTCCCAGCACAGCAATGCTACAGCTCCAAGGAGACCTGAAAAAAGCAAACGGGCTTCTGAAAGGAAATCAGCGTTTCAGTTCTACACATTAGGATTTCCACTCCTTCCAAAGGACAGCACGCTCCACCCAAACTAACAAGTAACTGGATGACAAATACGTGAATCTAAATGCAGCGCTGGGAACAGTTTCTTCTCTGCTGAAATTTTCAGATCCATTTATAGCATTCATGATTTTTTCAGAACTAATTTAAAACAGTTCTCGCAAGGTTAATTCAGTTCCTCTGTCCACTGTCTCTATTTCATTTCTGGTTCTCCAGCAACGCAGCTTAATCCCTCGCTCTCCAAATTCTTTATAAAATTATATGCTTACCACATGGGTAATCCTTATTGACAAGCAACCCATTAAAAGCAGGACTAGATTCCTAGAAGGCTTATATGAAAAACATAAAATAAAATAGCTTCTTTAGGCTCTGGAAACAAAACTTATAAAGCAACAATAACAAAACCATGCTATTATTTCTAGAATAGCGTACTTTGAAGTATAATTCATTTTGCATGGAATCAATTTTAAAATTACAGGCTCACTGTTTCTTGTCTTAACCCCTTGAAAACGTTGCCTTCAGAGCAGGTTGAATGAATCCTAAGAAAATTGCTACTCTAAAATCTCTCGGAGCCTTTATAACTGCAACATCTTCAGAGTTTTCAGCCCTCAAGTTTGTCACGTGAGGCTGTTTTCAGTGCGTGCAAGAAATTCTCATCAATTTGTTTATCTATTTCTCTCTAACAGCTTGAATGCCTTCTGCCATACAACGCGGATTTAACACCAGACACCTCTTTTGTGGCTAACTCAACAGATGGAAGCACAAAGTCACTTCTACCGCGTTACCTGCTACTTCCACAAGCTCTCCTACAAATCAACCGGCGACGAAGTGCTACTCCCAGGTACGTTCATCACAGAAGGTCTGTCTTCACGTTTTTTAAAACAAAGCCAGAGGAGACACTCACCTTTATTTTTATGAACGTGACAAGCAACCTTTTTTCCTTTCAAAGTTGCATTAATACTTATTTGTGGACCGACAGGTGGTCCGAACCAGACTACCAGGCTCCCTCAGCTAAATATTTATCATGTAGGCAGACAATGTAATCTGTATGGAAAAAAATCCACCACCAGCCTCCAAAATTTGCTCGATCATCGTCACCACGGGTTTAAAACAAAGTGCCAGCAGTGGTCTAAAGAAACTTTCTGGAGTTACTCCTGGACCTGCGTTACGCTCAGACCGATTCCAGCGAAGAGCCAGATGGCGCTAACCACACCTGGACAGGCAAGGCCGCCCTGTACCAGACCCAGCCCAGACAATTATTTGCTTTAAAACTCACCAACCCCCAAACCAATCCTTCGAAAGGCCCGGTCCCCTGAGCCAGGCGGGCAGCAGAGCAGAGCTGGCTGCCACCCACCGCCCCGCTCCCTTGGCGCGGAGGAGCAGACCAATTAACCCACCTCCCGTGGTGCAAGGCAATGCGGTGTTTGTGGCCTTATTCCTAAAACTCGCAGCTATTATTAGATAATCCCTGACTTCTCTCGCTAAGTTCTGCTAAGCCGAAGAGGCGACACAAAGCAAACATCAAACGGCACGTCTACTTCTACGTTAAAGGAATTAGAAATTCATAACTGCAGCTGAGAGGATGCCAGGCGGGTCAAGCTGCACGAAAGCCAATTTGGAATCGCACACATTTCCAACTGCAAAGTGAAAATAAATCACAACACCGAGAATCTGTGAAATGCGGTCAGCGAGGCCAAGACAACAGGAGCCACCTTACCAAGCAAACCTAACAACACGTAATCTCGCTAAGATTGAAGTTTGCTGCAGTGGGAAGTGCTGGCTCACAGGAAGGCAGCACCTGGTCTCTAGCTTCAGCTCCTAACTCAGTTTATCTGTGTCAC
This sequence comes from Anser anser, assembly GCF_964211835.1. Lineage (NCBI taxonomy): Eukaryota > Metazoa > Chordata > Aves > Anseriformes > Anatidae > Anser > Anser anser. The sequence goes on along the minus strand of NC_139729.1, from coordinate 26,581,023 downwards.
ATCCAGGAAAGCAAACCAAACAACGACATCAAACCAACACCACCAAGTTCTGCCAAGTAACTCCTATTCCGGTCCCAGGTGGGCAGTCAGTCCCTTCCCTATTCTAACCTCACAGTTTTTCTAGGAGCACGTAGCTCCATTTTTGCCGCCTCCTGTCTGTAGAACGCGCCTGCTTTCTCTGCAAGAGCACTGCTAAGAATAAGCTGCTTGTTAACATGAAGAATGCTGCACGAACTCCACGTCGCACAAACAGAGGACACAGCCTTCTCCTTAGCAGAGCGACGGCTGCGCTACACGAGGTTTAGCTCGCTACAGGAGAGGCGCACGCACCAAGGGAGGCGTTTCACCGAGAAGCCGTTCTGCACGCCAGCTCGGGGACACCCCAGAGGTGCCAGGCTGCGGCACGTCACCGGAGTTTCTGTAGCTTCCCTGACAGAGCCTAGAGCTGGTGCCAAGAGAGCCGCGTATCTCTTCCAATTGGATTTAGGGAGCTCCAAATATAAAGGCTTTGCAAAGCTATATTTTACTTGCCTTTTAATGGCTGGAAGGAGAGGAGCGGTGCTGTTGCTCCTGCTGCCAACGCGCGTTAGCTCCAGAAGTGCAGCAGCTACTTTTAGCTCCGAGCCCTCAGATCCAGCCCCCACAAAGTTTCTCCTCTCTGTTATTCTGTCTGTTTTGGAGCGCTGCGATGCTGTTAACTCCGCAATGAATATTAATAGCGCCTCGGAGGAGATTTGTTCTGTCTCTACTACCCCCAGCATATTCTGAAGCACTTGTAAACCTGCAGTAAGAGCTTACCATATCAGTGACAAGGAATTCATTGTACCCCTGTACAATGGGTGCACACAAACCGTGCATGCCAGCACCACGTTAATTACCGATCCTACCTTCTTCCCAAGAAACACGTTCTTTCACGAGGCACAGACTACGGCTGGCTTACGCTGCTGCAGCTGGAAATCGTGCAGGAAAGCACCACTGCTTGTCTCCTCTACCTCTGCAACGTTTCTAAAGGAACAATTACTTCTCCCATAGTTTCACAGACCGACTCAAAACCACAAGCAGGTTAACACCCAAAACCAGGCACAGGAAGGAGAACAGGGGGCAGCAGCAAAGAGTTAGGACACCAAGGCCAGAGGAGCTAAGCTCACCCTTGGAGTCAGTGAAGGGGTAGGAAAGGAAGCTTTTGAATAAGAAAAACACTACCAACAAGTCACAGGTGTAAAAAATACAATGGAAGACTGGGTGGGGTAGAAAGCAGGTGCTGAAACGCAGAGAATGAGTCACAGAAATACTTTTAAGTTTATCACAAGGATCTTAACTTAATGTACTGCCTTCAGAAGGCAAAGCAGGTTCTTTCTGCCAGGGTTGCACAGAAAAACAAGTGTCTGAAAGTACAATCTTTGTACAGAGAAACCCAGAGGTCCCTGCCCCACGTTCCCTCTCCTCCCTTCACGCTGGCTCTAGCGTTAGTTCAAGCCTGCAGCCACCGGCTGGGGGGAAAAAAAAGAAAGCTTCTGCCAATTCAGCTTCCTGAAGCCCCTCTTGCCAGTCAGTCAAGCATCAGGGCAGGAGGAAAGCAAGGTCTGGGCCAGCAGCAAAGGGAAAGGGCCTCCTTCAGATCAGCCTGACACCCCGCCACCACATCCTGGTTCCTACCGCTGAGCACCTTGGCGTTCAGCGGGTGAGCTGCGAGACACGTGCCTGGGTGAGAACTAAACGCCGCCTTCCCAGGCTCCATCTTCCTCCGGAATAACTGAACGTCTCTGCACCTTACGGCACGGCAGCTGAGAGCACAGGCACAGCTGGGCACGACGGCAGAGAAGAGAAGCTGCAGCCGGTTGGGCCCAGCACCACGCTGCCTTGGTCTGCCTGGCTCTTCCCCCGGGGCCGGATCCTGACGAACACAGGCGGGTGGCTTTGAACTCGCCGGCTGGCGTTGGCTACTTCGCTGGAAAGAACAGAGCTGGTTAGAAGAGGCACGCTTATCTCGGTGGAGAAGCTCCGCAGGGTATTTGTTTACCGTGACGGAGCAGGCTATTAGCGATTAAAGCAGACCCCACAAAACCCCACGTCGCTTTGCCTGAGGAGGTACCACCGGCCCAGCTGCAGGGAGCAGCCTCGTTCCAGTCTGCGTGGCTGAGAAGCTGCTACGTCCTTACTAAGCCAGCACCTCCGGGGAGCTGCGCAATTAGGAATGTCCTTTTTTTTTTTCGGTTATTTTAGCAGTGAAGCTGTGGAGGAAACAAAGTCCACGGAGAGCTCATCTAACAGCGAGGCAGAAAACTTCTACCTGCGGTGTTTTGAGTGTCCAGAAAAAGAAAACAAGCGGGGTAGGCAGAAGGTAGTGATGCTTGTTAGGTAGGTATGTGCAATAACTGAGGATCTGCTAAAACCACAGCAGCTGGGACAGAACAAAAGGGGTTGATCCTTTGGGAGCTGGGCATCTCTGGCGTCAGGCAGAAGAGCAGGGCCACGGGACGTTTAGGAGCCCGTGGCTGTGTGGCCCCAGGACCACGGAGAACACCTGGGGAAGAGGGAGGAGAAGCACAGGTAACGGGAGCTCCCCTCCTGCTGGCAGCTTGCCCTTGCACGGGGTTGGGTGAAACAGGAAACCCGACAGGATTTTAGGACCTGTATGTTGGCGTAAAGTCATTTAGTGCAAACAAAGTAAATGTCAATCTGCCGGCACCTCTGGATACAGCTGAACACTAAGAAAATACAGACTACAGCCTGGGGAAGTCTGGTTCGAGCTGGTTTTGATGAATTTGAAAAGAAAGAGCAGGAAAGAGATGGCAAATCTCCTGATAACACCCGCTCTGACTTCACACTGCATCACTCACCGGAGATCAGTGCTTTTTAACCGCGTCCAGAAACTGAAATGTTCTGCCAGAATTGTTTTCTGCCTTTTTTTTTTTTTTTTAGAAAAAAAAAAGACACACAATAGTCAAAAAAAAAAACAACGTATTGATCACATTGAAGGTTTTCTAAGAGGTTTTCAACAAATGTTTAGACAACATTTCAGACCCATTAGGGCATTTTTCTTTTTCCTAGTATAAAAGTATTCCTGCTGCAGGTGTTTCTCCTTCTCGGAGGCAGAGAATACCAGGACGAGCACCTGAAAAGCAAAGGACTCCCGAGCTCTCTCTGCTCTTTGATGCCGGCGGGTACCACATCTGCCTTTCTTCCACAGACGCATCTCTGACAGGCTAACGGTCTAGCGCAGAGTTTTTGATCAGCTGGAAATACGTAACTCAGGAACCACTTGCTCAATTATTTTTTTAAATCCCCCAGTCCCTAGGACTAATCAGAACCTATTAAAATTTTAACACCTGTTTCACAAAGTTTTAATCCGCAGAGTTTGATTCTGCTTCCCAGTCGCTTAATGGGGCCAAGAACTGCTACATGAGAAGAATTCCCACTGTGCCTCTAGGACATTTCTGGTGTGTTCCAGGCCTCCGTGCAGTCACAGCTTGCTCTATTTCCTTCTTGCCAAAATGGCCTCGGAATTCAGCATGAAATCTCCACGAACTGTTGCCACTTTCTGATGCGTTAAGATGAAGTCTCATGCAAACATTTAGCGTCCAATATCACACCGAGGGTTTTTATTTCTGCATTTAAACACCAGGGCTTGACAATACTGAGACCGTGTGTACGTGCGCAAATACAAACACCTAACATACACTGCTCCTGTTACAGCTGGCAGACTAAATCAAAAGGCGCGTGTCCCAGGAAAGCTGCCTGGTAAATGAATTTCTTCCAGTGCCATAGACGTTTAACCAGGGCCTCAATTTTGGATGCTCCTTCTCTCCCGACACACCTCTAACTTAGCGGCAGGAAAGGCTGGTTGCAGGCGTACAGGGCTTGTCACAGAGGAAGAATTAGCTGGCATTTGCTTGTACCATTTGTGTATAATAGCTGGGGCCTTTCCGATAAGGCAAAGGAGGACCATTTCTTGGAAAACATGTACAAACACTTATAAAATCCTGCCTCGGAAGAAATGTATATTTAATTTCATGTATAATTAAGAATACCAACTGGAGCTCCATGCGTCGCAAAGAAAGAAAATCCATCCTCCTCGCAGGGTAGTCCACAGGCACGGTTGCTCAGGCCAATCACTCGAGCGCGTAGTCCCCCGGTCCTGCCCCTCTGTGCAGTCGTGTTCCCAGAAAACAGTAAGACGTTTTTGCCTGATTATAAGCAGAAGTCGAGTGCAAAGTAGGTTTTTGTTTGTTTGTTTGATGTAGGAGAAAAAGCAGACAGAGTGACACCACGTTACATCAGGCAGCAAGAGAGGCTAGCAGCTCACCGCCCTGCGAGCTGTCCTGCCGCGGTCATCTCACGCGACTAGAGGCAGGCTTGGAGGGGAAGACGTTCAAACAAAAAAGCATGCATGAAAAAAATCTGCACAGTTTCTGGCTATGTGGAATTCAGTGTTGTACGATTATTATGCTGTGCTTATTGGTTCTTCACTGTTGTAGCTATGGAAAATATTTTGAGATCTCCTGGAACACGACTACTATTTTTTCTTCTTTATTTAACCGTAGAGCACTGAAGAAAACTGCCTGTGACCAGTCAAAACATCATCAAATTACAGATGAGTTCCGTTTCAACTGCTTTTTTCGCTTCTAGAGCAACAAGATGAATTCAAACTACTTTAATTTCTTCTCCCAGACACGCTTGCTCTGCCAGCAAGTATCCTGCAGCTTGCAGCGCAGCTGTAGCGGGCATTCCCCAGATGTGCTTTTCTTGCCTCTCACAACCTTAGGAGACAGCCATGCTTTCTTGCAATAAAGCTGCTCAGGTGGTAAAATAAAGAAATGGTCTCACCTTCAGCATCCAAAGGCTCCCAACCAGAATGACCCTGGTGCCTGATTTCTGCCAAGTGGTTCCGAAATTAAAAACGTACGCATTTTGGTGCACTGAACAATAAGCAGACTCAGACTGAAAAGTTGTAATTGTTCGGGGTAAACAGCCCTTAGCCTGGGGCAAAATTTTCTCTTCTACCTTCTGTAAGACGTAAGCCAGATTTTCAAACTGAACTGTTGAAAACAAAACCGTTCGCTGAACTCGGGAGGCCACTAATGCAATCAGTGGTTGCCACGGGATGGTCGTTACCTCAGAACCAGACTGAAGCATCACGGTGGAAAACAATCATCTGTTGGGACTGGGAAAAATGAAATAACCACAGAGCACAAATATAACTGGATCCAGATTTTAAAACAGCATTATTTTCTCTAAAGAGAAGTAATTTTCTTAAGACGGGATTAACTTTAAATGGGACTAATAAATCCAGTAATAACACAAACATCCTTTTAAAAGGCACATTTACAATAGACACTCAAAATGTTTTGTAAGCAAAATGCAGTTTCCACAATGCAAGAATTATCAAAACAAGTTTTCGTATATCACCGCTCCATTTATGTGGCTCAATTTACACAACAGATGCTCAGGCTCTGACATACTTTCTAACACAGGACAGAGATATGTTAAAAGTTTCCTATTTTTTCACACAGAATAATCTAAACTAACAAATCTTCAGGAGCCTCTTGTCTAATAAAGACCCAAAGGCCAGTAATGCTTTCAGATTCATCTTCATCCTCTAGACATCTTTTCTTGACCACTCCATTCTTGACACTTAGCTCGGACAAATCCTGTAGAGGAGCAGCTGTAGCCCTCAAGCTGCAGATTTCCAGTGAGATGTTGTTCTTTTTCAGATTGTGAAATGTCACGATGTTTCCTTCAAGTATTCTCACCTTTCTGCTAAAGAAATCTCCATCTTTTCTTTGAGTCGGGATAAAACTTTTAAAATCGGGTTATATCTCCTACTTTACGTGGGTTTCACGGGCTGTTTTCCTGTGGTAGTGCACATTAGTTCAACAGTCTTTGAACCAGCTCCCGCGGAGCGAGACTGCTGTCCACCGAGGCGTTCCCTGCCCCAACAAATAGCTGTCATTCCAGTCGTCTTCTGGCAGCCGAGCAAGGGCTGAAAACACCAGCTGGGAGAGTCAGGAAAGGACAGCCCACTAGTTCTGGACAACCTAATGAAAAGCCAAAAGGAGTTTGATACAGCTGCACAACGCCACAATTCCTACCCTCTTTTTGTTCTTCCTCATCTCGGTCTTTACAGGCTCGTACACCGCAAGTCTTCTCTCTCTTTGGTCTCAAAGTTCAGTTTCCATTTCAGCTAGATGAAGGCAACTGAAGAACTGTTGAGAACTTTAATCTGCAGCTGGAAAGGCAGCAGTCATACCAGGATTACAACCAGGGAGCGACGAATTATTCAGCCAACATAAATCTGCAATTTTTACTGGATGGGCAATTTAAAAAATTGATGAACTTCTCTTTAAGGGCAGTTTGAAGCACCCTTTCTAAAGCAGGAGTAAATAGTTACTCCAACAAACTCTCCAACCTCCTCCTTCGTTAAATCCCGTTTGCACTGACGCTGAGGCTTACAGCTCACCAGCTGCCAGAGTCAAATCACCAAGCTGCAAGTTGCATACCCATAAGCAATGACAGCAGAACGTCACTGGTCTTAAACATACACACACGTAACGAGAGCTGTTGTTTTAAAGACGACCTCTTTTAGCTATTAATAAAACCTCCACTAAATATACTTTCGGTGTATAAAACATTTATGGTTATTATCTGCTTTCAACTTAAAAAGAGCAGCAGCATTTTGGAGTCTGACCTCACGCTGTTTACGTGTGCACTATGGCCAACCACGCCGTGCATTCCTGCCCACGCCTGATTTATTGAACGAGTACATATGCAGATTTCTTGTCCAGAAAAACGGGAGGAATTACTAGCACTGATGAAATCCAGATATAGGGCTAGCTACTGCTTTGCAAGCCTCTCTGGCTTCCAAAAGCGCCTAAATCCAGATCTTCAAATTCAGACTGAAACCGAGTTTCAAGGCAGGACGTCAGGATTTAAAGTCTGTACTTTAAAAGCTGTATGTAAAATAACAAACCTAATGCCCACAGAATAAATAATTAGCACTAAATTCTCTCATACAGCAGAACATAAAACAGCACTTTTATCGTCTCTTATTAGCTAGAAATCTCCATTTCACCCTAATGAGCTGGGATCTGGTTTCATGCGTAAACATCAAGTATTAAGCCCTGTAATAGCTCTCAAATATTTTATTTAAGCAGTTAAACATTTCAACTTTGGGGCTGAGTAAAATGACAAGGAAATTAAGTAGGTCTGGAGGAGACAGAAGAAGTATTTATACCGCAGATAACCTATACTCCCGCACCGAAGTGCCGATTTTAAATGGCTTCTTTGCACATTGCTAGCGTGTGGCTGTTGTAGCACAGAGAGCCGCCGAGGCTAACTGGGCACAGCGTTATCAGGCTCAGAGCACCGCGGCAGCTGCACAAGTCACGGTGCCCAGGCTCCGTCACAGCCACAGCAGTGCCTGTGGTCTCCAAACCACCGTAACCTGATACGACCGCGTATTCCATCGCAGTATTCCTCCTCTTCTCAAGAACGATTTAAGATGAGTGGTGTATCTGCTACTGCCTCAGGCTTCCGTGCAAGATGCTCTTTTTCCCGATTAAGAACTCGCACAGCAAAGCAGGAGCCGGCTCTGTGCAGCCCCTTCAGTACATTACGGCAGCACACTGCGATTAGATGAGCGATTCCGAAACCTCTGCAACTGCATTTTTACATCTCATTCCTGTATCACCTCTCTCAGCGCAACCCGCAAATACCCAGTAACGCACAGGACGATATTAAAAGTCAACGCATCTCGCTCACAGAGCAGTCGTCCTTCCTTCTTCACTTCTGTCCCAAACAGCAAACGGCTCAACACCGAGAGCTTTGGAAACAACGCAAGGGAAACAAGCAGGACTGACGAACGCCTACGAAAACTCAGAAACTTCCCTTTGTGGTGCCTGGCCTCGGGAGGTGCGGGGGCAGGAGCAGCAGTCGGTGTCCACGATGATTCCGCACACAAACGAGCGCACAGCAAAGCCAGCCTCCGTAACTTGGCTCGGCACCAGGGTCCTCTCCTGACCCTTGTTCCAACCTTTGTTTGCAAGCTGGAACAGATGTTCTCAGCCTCCCTGGAATGAACCAAGAAAGCAGCTAATGGACTGTTTTTCTCTGTGACGGAAGGGAAAAAAAAACTTGCCTCGTTTCACTTACTTTTTAAACCTTCCCTCAACTCTCACTTTGGACTGCTGAGATCTTCAGTTCCCGTTCTTCAATATATTGAGATTTTAAGCTATGAATAGTGTCCCACAACGCTGTAAATTCTCCTAATGAAAGAGGAAGACGGCCATAAGAAAGGCTGCACTTATGTCTCCCCTTTCAGGTCCATCAGCTGTGACTCCCCACGTACCTGACAGCTGCGTGAGCCACGCACCACGCAGTTAAGCCCATCATCACTTTGGTCCCTTTGTAACTCAGCTGCCATTTAATTAGTTCCCCTTTTTTTTTTTTTTTCCAAGTTCATGCAAATAAGAGATCATTAACATGTTTACTAATTGCGACTGGTTCAAATTGTCTCAAACATTGGAAATTATTGCAGGTGCAATAAGAACGTCCCAGAACAGGGACCAGCAAAGGACGGTTGGACATCAAGGAGGCGAGCTGCCCTTGCGGATCCCGGGGCTCTGAGCGCCCTCCTGAAGCACAGGGAGCTCCAACAGCTCCCAGGGCAGCCCGTGCGCTTCCCTAGTTTGTCAACCTACGGCACCACAGCTAGAGGACAAAAATGCAAAGCACTTACGGAGCACTGCCAGTGCCACCAGACTTCTACAGCTCCCTGTCTGGGCACCTGTGCACGCCGGTGTGAATCAGAGGCCAGAGCGTTCGAAATCCGGATGCGAGGAGGTGCTCGGACCCCTAAAGCACGTCACTGGGAGCCGCGCTCTGCAGGACCCTGCTTCTGCAGAGACGCATCAGTGAGAACAGCTTCCCCGGAGCGTCGTGCCTCATGTTCAGCCTACAAAGACAGCTTCATGGCGAGCTCCTGAACTCCAACGTTTAAGTAAGTTCTTGGGTATTATGGCGTGATGCTTAATGATGGAAGCAGACACGGCAGCAGTGGGACAATCTGAAGCTGTGTAGTGGAGCATCTGTGCTGCCTGGCAGCCCACAGCCCAGGCCGCTAACAACTTCTCTCTACAAAATATTTATATATTTGCGCCTTTCAGGCCCTCATTATCTCTTTCAACCTCCCTCCCGCCCAGTACCTCACTCATCTCCGGCTGCACACAACCAACACCTGCAGGTTTTTCCCACTGGCACGGAGCTGTTCAAGCTAGGGGCCCCAGGCGACAGTAAGAACCCCGATGGGCTGGGATACACGCATGCTTTTGTCATTTGCTTCATTTGATTTCCCTCCTCATGTGGCTATATGGAGTAGGGAATGCTATATGCATGCTCTTATCTGCATGATAAGAGCAGAGACCCTCATCCCCAACTGTAATTTAATTCCCTTTTATTGTTCTCAACCCATCCTTCTTCCTTGAAACCCTCCTCACTGCTTAGAGCGATCTTCTTGCGATAAAGAACTTTAATTCAGTAAACATCAGGTCAGTCTTGAGTGTTTTATCAACATAACTAAAAGCCAAAACCAAATAGACCACATTAACCATACTCCTTCCAGGCTCCACGTTGCTGCTGTGGTCACAACCCAGGCTCTTTGAAGCTGGTCTCCTGGATCAAAAGCAGCAGCTTCCAGAAGACGTTAGTCCTGCAGGGCATTTATTTAACTCTCCTTTCAGCACCAGAAAATCGGAGTGAAGAAGGAGTGCTGCCTCAGGAGCCCAAGCCGCAACACCTGCAGTCGTTAAATTGCAAGCAGTGCAGTTGCTTGCAGTGACTCTCCTTTATGTTGCTCAAGAGAGAGCACGTTATGCCAAGTTTTCAAGCCCTGCCATTAGCTCCCCACACTGAAAGACTCGGGTTGGCAAGGACAGAGAACAGCGCGTCTCCCTTCCAGAGAAGCAGGTGAGCACCACGATGCAGTTCAGCTTCTCCCCCTAGGCAGCACCGCAGAGAAGGCCTGGGAGCTCTGCGAGCTACCCCATTAGGTAGCAGGGATTACAGGCAGCTACATCCCAGCCCCTGACACTGCCAGGCAGACCCCCTCTTGCTCCAGACGTGACCGATACGGTGCCAGCCTCACAGCTCCCACACGAGATGAGTTCGTGGGACCCACTGTGAGCTACGACGTCAGGCAGCGGGCTGGGAGCTCACTTACAGAGGAACGGCTGCGCTCCTCACCCTCGTCCTGTCTAATAGAGCCGGTCGGCTTCACACATCCGTGCCTTGTTACTTCCAGTAGTTTTTACGCCAAAAAATCTGTTTCAAAACAAAATGCTGAAAGAATTCATTTAAAATACGACAAAATTAAATGTTCTGGCATTTCACAAACATTTCTTTTTTATTTAAAGTATTTTCTTCTTGTTTGTCTAGGCAGAGCAATTCAGGAAATTTCATCCGACGTCATTCGTGTTAGCATACAGGCAGAGGAGGGGATCTCCTACTTATTCGCACTGTTCCGTACTGCTCATTTTGTGTTGTAAAATCAACCCGTGGCGACGAGAGTTCAGTGCTAAGGCACTGAGCGGTGCCGGGCGAGAAGCCCCAGCCCGCTCAGGTTTACATCAGAGCTGCTCGCAGGGCAGGGACACAGCAACACCGTGCTCTGGTATGAAGGGTGACCCCCACGATCCGTGGTGCTGATGTGGAGAAAGCATTGATGCTCCCAGGTCTTAGGCGCCATTATTTTCTTGATAACCACATAAAGAGAAAAGAAGCTGAAGATTGCAAAAAGCAGCAGGCAGGTTACTTTAAAAAGAAAATCAACCTGGAAGCTACACAGTTAATGATATTGGTGCCTGACAGAGCAAAAAGGCTCAGTTGCACCTGGGAGAGAAAAACAGGGGGACTACAAAGTTCTATTTTCAGTTGTATTGCTGACTTGTAGCAGATCAGCCAAGGGACATAAACAGAAATTTAAGCCTGTAAAGTGATCCGAAAACACCTGTTCACAGAGGTATAATGTTTTCTCCCGATATACTTTTGAAATACTTTGGATGAGAAGCTCAGCCAGGTAAACTTAAAGCCCCCGGGACAGACAAACTACTGAGTTTGCAACTTGTATATAAAAATAATCTCAATTAACGTTAAACGGTGTTTGTCACTCAAATTGTATTCTGCTCTCCCAATCAATTGGGAGTGCTGGGAAGCTCAGTAACAAAACATTCCAGTAAAAATCTCTCTGCACCGTAATAGGTTTGAGGTTGTGTCCTTTCCTATTATTCATCAACATGATTCTCATCTTCCTTCACCGTCAGGTTTTCCCTTAATAAGGGATGCATAACCCATGTGCCAAAAAAGCTTTTAAAACTTAGGTTTGAAACAACTAATTCCAATATGCAGCTGGATACGTTCTCTTTTGGCTCTTCTGCCTTGGCATTACAGCCTTGTTTAGTTTATTAGAAGCAGCTATGTCAATTGCCAGTCTTGAAAGTTTACATGAACACTTTAGAATATACAAACTCCAGCTCGGGGAACTTAAAGCGAGGAGAGCAAAACCGACACATCCCAAGAGCGACGCTGAGCTACTCAGAACATCCTTCCAGTGAAGCAAGATGCAGACTTGGGCCAGGACGCAGCTGCCATCCTGCCCGGCTGGGCACTGCTAGCAGGCAGACGAGCGCTGCTCTTTCTGGTTTGAGAACATGCTTGAGAAGAGAAACTATCGCCTTAGTAAGACAGCTGATTGGAATAACAGGTTATGAACTGTACATGTTTGCCTCTGAAGGTTAGAGGGAAGAACGGTTACTGAGGTCGTAGTGTCAAGGTGCCACCTTCTACCAGAGCCACCAGGACAGAGCCTTCGAGCAGATTTACACCAACGCTCCAGCAAATGCCTTGCGGGACGGCAGGTTCTCCAAACCAGGAAAATGTTTGGGGCTTTTGAAATTACTGCCTGTCTTACGATCGTTCTCTCTGAAGAGCTGGTAGGTTAGCTTGACTGCAGAGCAGTACTTCCAATTCTTACCTGTCCTGTTGTAATTCAACTTAGAAATGGAGCCTGAGGAGACAGTGCCTGACCTCGTAACCAATGGTCTGGCCACAAAGCCCAGGTTTCAGGAAGAGATGCTTGGTAAGAACACCTCCAACACAAAATCAACCTTTAAAGTCCCAAAAGTATGTCTCAAATCAATTCACACTCCACGGCATTAAAACATTTAACACAATTAGTTCTAGTAGCAATCATTCTGTAACTCCTAACAAATGTAGATACATTATTTGGTCTCTTATTTTTCTCCTGCTTCTATTTACAGTTATGATATCCACACAAAAACAGGGGAAAAAAAATCTCAAGGAAGAATTTGATAGCATGTACCATTCCCCTTTCCCCAAACAATACAAGATACAGATAATGTGAAGAAGTATATCAGGAGATGTAATTGCTAAAATAAATACTAAAGCAAAAAAAGAATTCAAGTTGATGATTTAAATGCTTGTCAATTAAAACCATCACAGAAAGTGCTCATTTAAAGCACTGATTGAAATAATTCCATCCTGGAGGCAGGAGATTGCTCCTGCCCTCAATGTTAAAAATAATATCGTCATTAACCTCGGCAACAATTTTCTAATTGCCAAAGATTGCAAATCTTTTATGTAACATTCATCCACTGAGAATTCAATCACCCTACTTTGCCTTTCAAAACCACTGCTGGAATAGTAGTTGTGAGACAAGCCCCCTTTAAAAAAAAAAAAAGAGTCCAACTTGGGTGATGCATTTTGTATGAAAGCATACAACATTTATCTTGTGCAAAATGGAAAAGTTTGTCACATCCATCTCGCTGCGAATTAATGCAGCACCTCACATTATATTTATGCATGAAACATAAGCAAAAGGAGGGGCAGCTTGGAGCTCTTCTCCGGCGTTTCCGTGCCAATTGGCACTCCGAAACAGGCAGCTGGTCCCACATTTTGTTCTCGAAGTCCTGAGCAATAAGGACTCTCAATACATGCCAGCAAACCAATGACCATCAGTAGAAACAAAGAGGGCAAAGTTTAGTTTTCAGAGCAGCCAGAGTTATAAAACTGTTAGTGCTCTTGCAAGAGCCATAAAGAAACGCAGCCAAAACGCACACTCATGTTCTCTGTTCCTCTCAAACATGCACAGAAAGAGAGAGAGATAAAACAGCATTCATCCTAACACCCCGAAATAACTCTCACACGTACATCTCCCAGGTTTTGGAACTTGGGCAGCACATAAACAGTGGCACACTGAAACTGAGAGTCGTTTTCCTACGGCTGCCTGACAGCCGTGCTAGGAGCGTGTTATTAAACGTACCCAGCCCTACAGCAACCTGCAGCTAGGGCAAGCTGATGCAAACACACACACACTGCTCTCCCTTCCTCAATACCTCCGCTTCAGTAGCAGTTTGGGGAAAATGCACATTTCAGGGAAAGTTTAGGCAACCCTGCAGTCCACATGTACGCTACCTGCAAATAAATCACGTTGCCGTTTAAAATGCAAGTTTAAAGAAGTGCAAGTGAGCCGTGGCACACCAGAGAAGTGTATTACGGACCGTGCACTTTCATTTGGCGGAAGAAATGTTTCGTGCCCTCCAGCAGTTTTCTGTCTGGTAGAGAATGAAAAAGTAAAGAGATTTATTACATTAAAAAGTGTATTGATTGAAAGCAGTACTGTATGACAGTTTCAGCTATTATAGCAGAACTTAACAAAATCAAGTGTTTACCCCTGAAGGAGATTTTTGGGGAAAAAAAAAAAAAGAAAAAAAAAAGGAAAGCTTTTTTAACATTTATGACAATGAGAAAATTTGCAAGGGATAACATTTTAACACCGAAAGTAAATGCAAATAAATGTTCATTTCTCCAGGGGAGCTTTGAGGTTTGCCGACATGACGTGCTGCGGATAATTGCGCCGTGGTTTAGCAGTTAAGACACGTCCTTTGATTGTCTGGCTGGCGATGTCAGCTGCTCACACAGCTGTGAATCAGACAAGGTCGGAGATGATGAGAGCCAGCAATGTTTCAGCATCGTAATCAATTTGTATCAGCAGCAGGAGCAGCGGGACTGGAACTTGGTGCTGCCACGCTGCGCCCTCAGGTTCGCTACGGCACCCAACGGGCACAGCGGTGCCTCCTCCTCCCCCGTCCTCTGCTGCAGCGCTCAGCTGCCCGGAGCCTGCCCTGCACCCGGCTCAGCACCAGCTGCAACCACACGTCAGCTGCTACCTTCCCGGAATGACACTTCTACGAGAGCAGAAAATAGTCTGATTTTCCACGCAGATTATTTCATAGCCTGCACGTGACTCTAAACTTGAAAGCCTGGTCTCAAGAAGTATGTTCTGTTCTTTTTATTTCTTGGATGTGATCACGATAGCTCACCTGGACCAGGTCAGGAACAGCTCTGCCACCTAAGTGTCAGGCAACGCTGGCACAGAAGGGCAGCTATTTCAGCTACCCTTTACACTCTCACCAGTGTCACCTACTCACCCTGGCTCAAGCATTTATTACTATTCTGGCACCTTCAAACCTTTCTTTCCTCCAAATTGTAACAAAAATGACATGCTTTTTAAGCTAAATAGCCTTCAAATAAATCTCTCCATTTAGCAGTAAGTTTCAAGCTGCTTGAATAAAAGCACTAGCTGAAGTGTTTCGCACCAGCTAAGTGACTGGAGTGAAAGCGCACCAACTGCCCAACCCAAAAACTCTCCGGCTTGCAGCAGCTGCTGACTCTGCCTACAACTCCTAGCAGCCTGAGACCACGAGCTGTCTGTAGGCACGTCTTTGTCAGCATGGAAACCTCCTTCTGGACTTGTCTTACGTCTTCTTTGTTGTCACGATTACGTTCAGGGTGAGCTGAAGCTCCGCAGGGCTAATAAAAACCGAGGGCCATTAAATCTTCCTGATGATCTTTTACAGCGAAGATCCCTTGGGCAGGGAGCTGGCCACCAGCCAGGGAAACTGGTCTGTCCTGCCGGGCTGCTAGCGAAGCAGCGGGGCTGGCGAGGGAACATCGATCACGCCGCGAACGCGAGCAGGGGTCAGCAGCCGAAGGGACGGCAGCCACCGAAGCCGGCGTTGAGCAAGAAGAGCCTCGCTGTCACCTGCTGCCTGGCTGCGAAGGCACACAGGGCACGCGTTCCCGAGCTCGTCACGGAGGTTTGCGCGTCGAGGCGCTTCTAGGAACACACAGATCGGGTTAAGCAGCACGGATGTGCCACGTGGCACGAGCGGCAGCAGCTCGCCTTACCCTGGCACGCTGCCCCAGAGGCGGGTGAGCACCCCGGCAGAGGCAGCGACTGCTGAGGGCCCCTGCGCAGCTGCTCCCGCGTCCGCCCGGTCCTGCCGCAGGGCACGCACGGGGTCTGCCCCTGCACGGCCCCACGTTGCTGCTGCGGGCAGAGTACAGGTACAGCATCCCCTAAACGGGTCAAGGTGTAAGCTTCACGGGATGCTAGGGATGCGTGGGACGAAGGTACGGCCACAAGGTTATCTGGAGAGCGGGGAGCGGGAGCCAGGATGCTGCCCTCGAGCAGGGGGTGGCAGCAGGGTCCGAAAGGCAGAATTTGGGTTGGCGAGTTCACTGCAACCTTAAGGCTTTAATGAATTTTAGAGAGAAGTGGAGCCAGAGGCGTATGACTTTGAGTGCATAATTATAGCAGCTGCTGCCCTTAAACTAGTTCTGGGAGCTCTCATTTGAAGGCCGCGGATTCAAACCAGAGCTCACAGAATATAAGCGCTTTGTTCCTTTTTCTGGATCCACTGGTGTCTATGATGTGCTTAAAATGAAGAGCGAGCCCTGAACATTGAGGTTCAAGGACCAAAACTGTTAGTGCCAGACACCTTTTTAATGCCTTTTGGGTCACAAAACACGACTGATCTCGTCCAGCACCATTCCCAAGATCTGATTCAGAGGCTGCTGGTGCCAGGGCAAGGCACTTCAAGACACGAGGGTGACAAGCTACTGCCTGCAGCTTCCCTGCTCCGAAGGCACGATGCATGTGCTGAGGAAGCATGCGGAGCAGGGCAGATGAAGACGAGCGGCTCTGGAGGGTCTCAAGAGCAAGGGAAAAAGCAGAGGTGCCCGAGTGCATGGGAACAGAGCCACCAGCACGGGGCCTTACTGCAGGGCCAGGGCAGCTGCAGGGAGCTGCAGGACTGGGAAGAACTGGGCGGCAGCAAAGCAAAGCATCCACGCACCCGGATTGTTTACAGAGCTCAACTCCACCTTTAAGATACAATTTACACCATAAATATTTGGATCTCCCTAACATCAGGGAGGAAGGAGAAACACTATTCCGGTCTAACAACGCTACTGAAAACAGGCAAGTGCGGACCAAGCGATCTGCTGGAACTAACCCCACGACCAGCGTCAGTGTTCTTCCTCTTGCACTCAAACACAGAAGCATCCAGAACTGCTTCCACCAAACTCCCACTGCTCCGGAGCCACTTGTTTATAATCCATCCAGGCTGGACTCTGGGATAAGCAGGACGAGCCAGCAAGTCTTCGCCATCACCTGTGGTGCACAGCAAGCACTATCTGTAGTACCAATTAGCACATTTTTAAACTATTTAAGACACCGCTCATTACTGAGCCTTGCTCTGCCCTTAGACATTGCCTGTACGTGTACGGATGCGGGCCCAGGAGCGTTACTGCAGGATCTCAAGTTAAAAAGCATCAGGCCCACTAAAAACTGTTTGAACATCCCCGTCCCGCAGCTGTGGCGATGGACGAGCTGCGGAGCACTCAGCCCGGAGCAGGAGCACGCACGCGAACACTTCCCACGGACCGGTCCCCCTTATTCCAGCTCACCGAGAAACTTAAACAGCTGCTCATAATCTAAAAGCATCTATGGATCAACACTGATGTAATTAAATCAGCGGCAATCAGCTGGCGGCCTCTGTGCCCAGACGTGGAAGCACCGGCTCAAGCTAAGCTGGCAGACCACATTTAAGATTAATTGACTCTTTGATTTTTATAAAAATTGAAAAAGATTCAATTCCATGCCCAGTAATACAGCTGTGAATGACAGCGGTAAGACTCCCTGTTTCCAGTTACACGTTTTTACACCATTTTCACCAATTTTAAGTCACATTTTTGCAAAGTAAACAAGAATATAGAGCAGATCTAAAAATTACGTAACTGTGGTCTTGCTGGGTGAGAATCGTAACCCTGTAAGGTGACATCCAAGAACCAAAATTTGGATAAAGTAAGCAAAATGACAGAAGCGTTCCCATGTATCATTTTGGCTTACATTGTAGGCCACTTGTGTGGAATTTACATGCAGATCTGAAACTTGTGTATCAACATGGCCTCACCTCTGTAAATATCCATTCAAACGCTTAGGCACTTTGCAGAGCGTTCTTCTGAAATTGAAAGAAATGACTATAAAAGGAAAACCAGCAGTAACCCCAGCAGTGTCTTTTTTAAAACTGCAAAGCTTCAAAGACTTCACCTTTACAACGAGGCTACAACATCCGCAGAACCTCAAAGCTGTTGTTTCATTTATTCTTACGTTTCTTTTTTTTAAATATCAAGCCATTAATCCTCATTGGCCTCTGCTCAGACACATTTTCATTGCCAGGTTTGCTTAAGTAGTTCAGTATCAGAGGAACGGGTTTTGAGTTAGTTAACAGATCCTGAATTAAAAAAAAAAGGGAAAGAAAAGAAAAATAGCAGAATTTTCAGCTCTCTCTTCCCAGCATAAATACCTTTTGCTATTAGGATCAGAAACAAACCAAAACAAAGAAAACAAAGAAAAAAACAAAGATAAAGTCATTCACTTGTTATTAATTCATATTCGGTAGAAGGTGAGCGTTTCCTTCCAACCGGCAACTACCATCTCCAGTTAAGCAGAATAAATTTCCCCCCATCAGCGCCTGAAAAGACGACGTTCATCGTAGCATGGCCTCTGCACGTGAGAGCTCAGGTCGTCAGTCTGGGGAAGGGTGAAAAACCCCCGTGCCCTGGCAGGAACACAAGCAGCGACTCGCAGGCGTGCGGAGCCAAGAGGAGTGGCCGCCGCGCTCTGCGAGGACAACCTGGGGCTCCTCAGCTCTGCCATAACCTCACCCACCCGGCAGGCACGCAGCGCGCGGCGGGCTCGCTGCAACGCGGCTGGAGCGGTGCCGTCTGCTCCGGGCTTTACCTCAGCGTCCTCGTTTCCATAGTCCCAGACAACATTAGGAAGGGCTCTCACCATTATCTTCTGAACCTCTTTTTTTTTTTTTTCCTCTTTTGGTAGGTTAATCAGTAACCAGAGCCTTCTGCCAACGGTTCGCGCTACCGATTTCAAGGCCCCGCGGCACAAAAGGCTTTGCAAGGTTCTGTACAGTTAGAAACCTGAGCCATTGATACAGCACAATTCTCTCCTTTCACATTTAGGCTTCCCTACACCGTGAGTAAAAAGGTGCATTTCCCATACTGCAACACCATACCCGCAGCTCTGAAACCAGCTGTACCAGGCAAAATGCCCTAATCCACACGCGCGGGCTCCTAAGGAGCAGGCCTTGCCACGTCCCTGCCTAAGGAGGCTATGAGAAAGAGCAAGACACTTTTTATGAGCCAATTACTCATCTTTAATTTCTCACCGTGATGATCCACGTCAGTTTACAGCTGCAACAAGCACAGGCAGCACAGAAGGCACCGTCAGTAGCGTTACTTTAGAAGTCTTCACCTCGTGGGACTGATAAAACGATCTGCAGTGTAGCCACAGCCATAAAACTGCAGATGGCAGCTGAGCTACTTCGTCCGATACCGAAATCTCAGTTCAACCCGGTGCTTGAGCCTTGAATATCTCCAAAGAGGACCCTGCGGTAAATGCTCGTTAACGTGGTTAAATCATTCTGATTAAGCATCCCTTCCCTTTGGCTGCTCAGCCTTCAAGCTCATTGGGTTTTATTTTGTCGTTTATCTAGTTCGCTACTTCTCCAAGTCTAGACAGCCCCGGGACTTCTAGATAGAGAAAGAAAAAAAGCGTGCAGGACATTTTAAGCTTTACAAAGAGGCTGATGAGATAACAGCCCGATGCTTTATTCCTTTCTGATTTGATTCCGAGTCACATCACCTTAGAGATTCCTTTGACCAGAATCATCCAGGGAGACAACAGGCAGAAACTTTTCTTCGTTCCTCCCAAGCCTGCTTCTTTGCCCTCTACCTGTCCCACGTCAGTACTGCTCAACCTCCAAGGAAAAGACAAACCGACTTTGTAAGAAAGGAAGCCTGCACTACGCACCGTGCATCAAATTTCACCTCTAAAACACGATTCCCTGTAACAAGTAATTGCAGCAGCTCGTCAGGTTCTTAGCTGAACACGGAGCATTTGTAATTCCTTTTGTCTATCACTTTACCAAGGCAGCCGCAAACTGAAGTAAATGGCTGCCAGCCTATTCAAGACGGAATTGTAAGATGGGAGAGCAAATGACATAAGAGAAGGGTAGAATTTATGCAAAAAGTTGGCAGGACTTAAGCAAAACCCAGAAATCTTCACAAATTAGCACGACGCCGTAATTCGTATTATTTGAATCACGCTTCTCTCCCCTTCACCCCGATACGGCAGGGACTCATTAATGAGGACACGTTCCCCTGCACGTAGCGGGGAAGTATTCATTTAGCATCTCATCTGCGGCACTGTCCGTTTGGAAAACAGTTTTTCCACACATAGAACAATTTGTTTCACATGCTACTCCGCAGATTAGCCGGGCTTTGTTCTTTATCTACACACAGAGACATTTAATGGGAGCGCGCAGTGAAAATTTAATCTTTACAAAGGCTTTGCTACACATGAACGTAAAGCCTTCCACAGAGTCATTTATCTCTTTCACAAAGATAAAAATAAAATAAGACATCCAGAAAACCAGTTCAAATGGAGGCCTGAAGTTTACTATTATGTACTGCGGATTAAATAAGACTCTTCAGTTCTGGTCTTTCTTTTCTCCCCCCTCGTTTCTACTGGAAACTATAAAACCTGCTTAGATAAAACCCTATTTTCCATCATTTGTTTCCGCCGTATGGAAAGCACACGGTTCACGCTTTCCTGGTCAGTTTTGCATAAAATCTAAAAGTAGAAACTAGTTATGTCCCCGGTGATTAGACGCCTATCTCTCAGTGACTGTAAAGGCCACTAAGAACATCCGGATTTTTTCTGAGAAACATAAACGAGAGATATGACAACTTACATCTTAAAAACATTAACTTGAGTAAGATTTGGAGAAAGATCTGCAAAGCCCTTCAAATGACAGGCCTCTTCTAAAAGCCTCACACTTTGCCACTGAATCCATCAGAACAAGTTCTCTGAGGATTCGGAATGCAGAAGATAACTGAGCTTTCCACGGGTCTAGCATTAACACTGTAACAGCTTTTATGGATGTGATTCCAAGCTCCATAACAAAATATTTCTGTGTATATACAGACACATATACATACACACAGAGGGAGCACATTCTTGTCATCTAGCTATTCTGTGTTAATTTGGGGTAATCTAATATACTGAGTACGAAGTACGGGGCAGATACACATACGACACAAAATAAAATAAAGAAGATCGCTCCTCCACAACGCCAAAGTCTAAGTGCTTATATTGTACTGCTATCTGTAACCATCTCAGAATATCATTTAAAAACATGACACGGATACTCTTGCAAACTTGTTTTGGCTGATCAGTTCAGACAAGGGAAGCTGACAATTTAAACAACGGGGAAGGCGGCACAAGACAGAACACGAGCACCTTCCCCCCCAAAGCCTCCGAAAACAAAAAAGCCAGATGTACCAAACACAGGCAGCAGAGGGTATATTCCTTGAAGAGCAGATATGTCTCAGTTTGAGATATGTATACACACATTTCTACCGCTATTCCTCGAAGGCCAAGGAACAGTGATCCGGCATGAGTGTGCCCCTAAGAGCTGGCACAACCGTGTCCCAACCAAAAAGGAAACCGGGGTTCAAACACAACCAGACTGTTTAGGAAGTTGACTATTTCCAGCGTCCAGCATGTTTGCTTTATTTTAAAGGGGACGAAATGCTAGCCACTGCAGGACAGCAGTATCACAGATGATTCCCTTTACAACTGTGCAGGCAACAGAAGAGAAGCTTTTTTTATTACGTGCCTAAGGCCTGGATCCTTCAGGCAGCACTCAGAGGTTCAGAGGGACAGCAGCTGCCATCCTTGTGCTCCATTAGCGTCTGGTCACTGCCAGGGCTGTTTCGGGAAGGACTTTATCTGCTTGATCTGTGAAAGCAGCTGGAGGAACACCCAAGCTCTCGTGCTGTACAGCACACGCAGCCTCACCCCTCTCCTCGGCAGGAGCACTTACGTGTAAAACTTCCCCATTCCTCTCCGTCTCCCGTCATCCCAGCAAAACCCCGAAGGTAATTTCCTACCTTGCGTAAGGGTTGCTGGAGCTAACATGTCAGCCAGGGAGCCGCCTCCCCGGCATTTCTTTGCCACAGTTATGAAGGATGTGCTTTGTGCTACACAACAAGCTAAGTGGCACGCTCCTAAACGAAGAGGAAACTAGAGTTTCCACATTTGTCATCTGAAATGAGCGAGGTACCCCCTCATGCTCTAACCCTCGTTACATAGCACAACCTCAAGGAAACCACTGCCGGAGAAGTTGGAGGTTACACACCCGAAGTTTCCCAATGACAGCGTTCCTGGCTTCCCCCTCGGAAGGGGAGCAGCATGCCAGCACAGTTATAATTACGTTAAAACCACATGCAATTCATAAACACAATGCTCATTCTCAGTGACTTGCTGGTCTTCAAGGGAGGGTGAATTGCGGAGAAGACACGCACGCACGCCAGCTTTAAGGAAGGCTGCACACATGCCCTGCTTTGAGAGGACGCTCCTTCCTAACGCGGCGGATGAGCACAGCTCCTGACAGGAGGGGGAGACTAGCCCTTTGCCAAAATCAGATCACACCACACTTCGCTGTAACAAAAGATGCCTCCAGGGAGTTCGTGCTCATCATCGTTATTCCATGCACGTAAGAGCCACCTTCAACGGCTTTTACTTCAATTAAACCTTTACTACTGCAATGGGCAGAGGGGGTGCAAACATATTTACACCAAGCTGATCGTGGAAGTGGTAATGAAAGAGAAAGCAAATGGAGTATCTCTCTCTGTATTCAGAGAATCTTCCCCCACACACTACCATTGAAGGAGAAAGGAACAAACCCCCCAGTGTCTTGAGATAAACGCCGAAACCTCACAGGCAAGGACATGTCCGTGTCCCTTGCCCTGTAACCCTCCTCCCCCCCCCCCTTTTTTTTTCCAGCTGAGCACTTGCCTCTCCTCCGTGCCCATCAAATATCCCGAAGATGGAGGGGTGAGTCTTGTTCACCAGGTCGGTGATTACTTCGAACCTGTCCTCCATGTGATCCCTCCGGCCTTGGATGGAGTAGACAGCCACGTTGTGGCTCTTGAACTCCCAGGTCTTGGAGAACTCTGCATCCAGCACGTCTAGCCCCCCGAGCCTGTCATTCTGCATGATCTCGGCCACCTTGCCCTTCACCATCTTCACCGCATCCCTGCTGGACTTCACGATGGTTTTCACCTCATCCGTGTGGAAGAAATAACTCCACAGGGCCAGGCTGATGCACAGCAAGAACAGGGTCTCCGGTCTGAGCAAGAAGTAACGCATGATCCGACCCAGCAGAGACAGCAAAGTCATTGTATCCTCTATCATTTATTATCGGCACCGGGTATCCCCGCACCATGCGACGAGCGCCCGGGCGGCCGGGCTGGGGCTGGGGGCGGCGGGCTGGGGCCGGGGGCTGCGGGCTGGGGGCTGCGGCTGGCCGGGGGCTGGGGGCTGGGGGCTCACCGCACGCTCGGCCGGGGCGCAGCCGGCGGGAGCCAGCCCGAGCCCCGCTCCCCGCCGCTGCCTCCTCCCGCAGCCGGCCTCGTCCCGGCCCCGTCCCGGTCCCGGTGCGGCTCGGCCCGGCTCGCTTCGTTTCGGCGCAGCGCGGCCCGGCTCGGCGCGGTGCGGGCGGTCGCCGTCCGCCGGCCCCGCTCTCCCCTCAGCGCCCGATCCCGCCCCTAGGCCGCTGCTCCGCCCCGGGCCCGGCGGGAGGCCGGCGCTCCGGCAGCTCGCCGCGGGCAGGCAGCGGCCGCACCTGGCCCCGCGCCCCCCGGCCCCCCGCAGCCTGCCGGCCCTCCCCCGGGGCGGGGCGCCTCCGCCTCCGCCGCGCCCGGCCCCGCCGCCCGCCTACAAGTCCCGGCGGCCCCCGCGCGGGGACGCAGCGGGCGCGGGTTGGCTGCGGGAGGCGCGGGGGGTTGTGGGGGTCGTAGTTCGACGGGAGGGGCGGCGGGGCCGGGCCCGGGCGGCCGCTGAGGGGATCCCGGGGCGGGGAGGGGACGGGGAGGGGACGGGGAAACGGCTCCGCGCCCCCAGGGACTCAACCGCCGTCCTGTGGGGGTGGTGAGGCACGGGCACGGGGACTTCACACCCGCGTCAAGGAGCTGAAGCAGAAAGCCCTGAATATTCAACTAGAGGTTGTCCAGACGACATTTAAAGGAAAAACATAAATAAACGACTCCAAGCGGGGCTCTTCTCTCCCTGCCCCACCTCTGGAGGCTGTTTTCCGATAACCAATAATCGATGGGAATGGCAAGCTGTGACAGCACGAGCTGAAGTTGCCAGGACTAAACCCGCCGAGCACGCTGCCCGAGCTGCGGGTGGTGCGGAGCGGTGCTCAGCCAGCGGGCAGCCCCGGCTCTGAGAGCTGACGGAACTCATCACCAGCCTCGGAGCGGTGGAATGGTCAAGCACGTAGGAGTGGGGTTGAGCACAAATTAG
The DNA here is from genome assembly GCF_964211835.1 of Anser anser. Lineage (NCBI taxonomy): Eukaryota > Metazoa > Chordata > Aves > Anseriformes > Anatidae > Anser > Anser anser. Next base: position 26,557,214 of record NC_139729.1, on the reverse strand, counting down.
GAAACCACAAAAACTGCCTGAAATTTTGAGAGAAAAACGTGCCTTTCAGCCCATGCTGGGTGCGCCAGCACCTTCCTTCCAACCGCTCTGCCTCCTTAGGCAATGCAGAACCATGTAAACGTACATAAACTAGATTTTGCTAGTTTGTCAAAGAGCAACTTAAATAAATGGCACAGACCCAAACCTGGTTAACCCAAAGGCAATGGTTTTGTCTCTTTGTGTCCGATTCTTACGAACAACTCTGAAAAGCAGGAAAGTTAGCGACATGTTGTAAATATCAATGACACTGCTTTAAATCTTAGCGGTATGTGGCACTTCAGTAAGAGTTTAAAGGACTGTATAAAGTTGAACGTTTCAGGCCTGAGGAAACTCTCTTACCTTTATCGTCCCACGTGCCGCTGTCCCCTTGAGCCGAGCCGTGAGCCCGTTACCTGAAAGGCCAAGACACACACACATGAGTTGGGTAATACGGTAACAGCAAAGGCTTGGAAGCGCTTGATGCTAACTGGATGGATAACTTACTGAGTATTTCATGAAACATGGGACTAGTTGGGACAAACAGGGGCTGGAATATGTTGTACCAATGAATTATTTTTGCTCTTTCAGCAAACTTTGTAACAGCACCTACACGGGAGCTTTTCGGTCAGGCTGGGTCCCCATTTTGTAATCAGAGCTTTTCTTGCAAAATTTCTCAGTTTAAACAAAGCCTCTGCTATTTTTTTTTTCTATCTAAATGATGTCTTAGTGTGGCTGGGGCACTTGCGGTACAACACAGATCCCTCGGCACAGTCAATTTGTATATGTGGCCTTAGAGCTAATTCCTTCTCCCTGGCTTTTTGCTGCATCCGCTAGAGCAGCTCCCCTCGGAGGTATTTATTGCACTGGCTGGAAGCCGTATGTGGCCACTAAGCAAAATTTGCTCTGGAATGACTGTGTTTGTTTTTAATGACAATTGTATTATCGCTTTTTTAAAATTCTATTTAACTTTATGTTTAATGAAAGATAAAGTACAACAATAGGGAACAATAGGGTATGGGCGAGATCTTGTCCTGCTGAACAGATTTGAGAGGTAGCAGCCGTCATTCTGACAGGGCCATCTCCAAGTAACCCGTATAAATGCTGCAGGGAATTTCCTTTCCGTCAACCCTTGAAATGGAACCGACTGCTGATGAAATGCCACTAATGCAGATACTATGAACAAGTCCTGCGCAAAGGTACCAGAAATGCACAATGAGGAGGTTCTGAGCACCAGTGAGACAACCCGAAGGTCAGATCCTGAGCGAGCAAAGGAGCTCGCTGGAGGGTTTCGTGATGCACTGCATGGCCAAATCCTACATGGCTGGCGCCAGCAAATCTCCCAGTGGAAGAGCAGAACTTCAAGATCCAAACAAAAGCTTCAGAAGCATTTGGCATATCAGTTGTTACTGAAAGGTGTCGTTTTTGTTGGGGGGAGAGCTCTGGCATTTGTTCACTTGTGAAAGAAATGAAACCAACCACAGAGTCAGCTTCACAAACGAACTTAGGTTACACACTACACAATGAGTCGAGCATGTAGAAAAAAACATATCTTGCTCAACAGCTCCTCCTACTGCTGCCGTGTATCATGAAGCTGTGAAGGCATAATTCGATCTCAAGCATGGGCTACAGAAACAAATCATCAGCTAATATAAACACGTATTGATCGTATGTTTAGTGGTATAATACGCTGGTAATGGTTTTGTGTTGCCAGACAGGGAATAAAATGGGAAATTCTTTTGGGCCCAGGACAAACCAGCAACATACAACTTTTACTCACAGGTAATTTTCATGGTACCCAGAATTAAAATGCAGAGTAAGCTATTGGAAAAAGCACTCGCTCTTTGTTAGTTTATACAACACCAACACTCTTAGCATTGTAACTTCTTGCTCGTGATAGAAAAACAACGGTTTTGATTGCAAGAAGCCTCATAGAAAGATACTTGCAAGGACAACTTAAAAAAAAGAAATTATTTCATTTACTCTTTGTGCAAACTGATTTTACTGATACTATTGGCGTAGCTCAGAAGAGCACACTGGTGTAACTGGTGGCAGGTCAGTCCTTTCGTTGCAGGTGGGAACAAGGACACGTACCAGAATATTCCACGAAGCCTACAGAGTCAGCTCCCTTTTCTTCTGCTAATATATACAATCGTGATAGAAAAACTAGGAGGAATGATAACTACAAAACTGTCTTTTTTCGCATGTGAGGAACAAAATGGCAATGCAGCAAAGTATCTCTTGCTTTTCGTCTCAGATGTTTTAAAGAAAGGAATTTTAGAATACTCAGGATGTTCTTTGGCCGTGACAAACACAGCTCTCCAGAGAATGAGCAGTATAAAAATATCATAAACTGTTTTCTGCAGTAGTTTTGATAAGAGGTAAATAAAGATCCAGTTTGTCAGGAGAAGTTTTTTATCCTTTCTTTTAGTTGACGTAAACAACACTTTATAATATTGTTTCCAGAGCTTTATGTTGCAGCAAATGCCAAGCACTGCAGGTAAATTCTCCCTTCCCTCTGGTAAACCCAGGAGAAATCTTATTATAGAAATTTTGCTCATCTCGCGTCTCCCTTGAAGAGGAACATTTGCAGATGTGGAATGAAAATAGCAATTTTCCACATAAGTTGTTCTCCTCTATTTTCCATGATTCTCAGTTCCCACTCCCCACTACACAGTACCTCTTCCCGTGCACAGTCTGGTCTTTGTTTATTTCCCGGCCACGTCGTGTCAGTGAGAATGGGGGCCACAGGATGTGGGGAGATTCCTGGAAAACAGACTCGTGTTTTAGCAACATCTTTTATTTAAACATAAGACTGGGATGGAATAGAGCGCACCGGAGCAGAGCAGTGAAGCAGAGTACTGCCGTGCAGCTGAAGCCCATCTCAGGTGTGTTGGGAAGGTCAAATGTATGCAGCTATACAGAGAGAGAACCTGGGAACTGAAATCCCCGATTTTAACTGATACTGAAATCCGGTTTCAGTAATTTCACAGATACCGGATGATCCAGGTATGTATGAAGTACCCACAAAGAAACCATAATACTGACGGCAGTGATGAAATACGGGCCAAAAGATGAAACTGTTCCCACTGAAGTCAGCGAGCGTTTGCCTTGGACCTCGGTGGGAGCACGGTCCCAGAATTTTGATTCTGAGTCCAGCTCCCAAGGACGTGACATGCTCTTGGAAATTCTCATTGATTTACTCCGAGGTTTCCCTGGTTAGCTCCTCTGTATCATAATTATTCAAACCACATTTTTTTCCCTGTCAGTTTCCAGAGATTAATTCACTGAGAATTGGAGCATGACTGAAATATCGCCAAAAAAGCCCAGCAGATAAAGCTGAAGATGATCCTGGCTGCCAAAACTGCTATCTGAAGTGTTCTTTCATTTAAATAGCAGCCTAACTTTGCATCGCTGCTTGCTGAAGATATATCTGGAAATATTTGTAAAGTGTTCGCTGGTAGATTAATGCCTCAAAAACTTACCGCTTTCATGAAGAACTCCAAAATATGCAAGCAAAATATAAATAGAAACTAAGCAATTTAGAATCACTTTGAATTAGCGATGACCTGGCAGCCTTCTTATGAAATCTTTCCGAGATTTGAACACAAATTGATAAAAATCAATAACAAAGGAATCTTAATTTTCTTCTTCATTAATTTTTACTCAGTTTAGCAGATGTTTCTTGTCTTATGTTGTAGACCATTTAATTTGCATTAAGCAAGAGACTACAAATTTGATTTATACATTTCCATTCCAAGTTTGCATTTTCACTTCTTTCGGATATATTTGTATGCAAAACATTACGGGCTGCAGTCTGGAGGGGATCCTTAGGTCAGCCAAGCTAGGCTTGTACCACAACTGAGATGAGAGGTGAACTGAGGTTACAGGTGCCTTTTGTGTCTATTCTGAAGCGAAGATTAACTGTGGACTCAGCTGAATTTTTTTTTTATTGGGGTACAGAGAATGTAAGACTTTCACGATTTTTAAAATTACATTTTTTTTTAAATTTGTGCACAGTGTTTGGAATTTGCTTGAGGTGGGTTCGATAAATCAGGCTGAAGCACTCGTACCCCTGGGGCTCAAATGGGACATGTGTTCTGTAAGTGCTGGGGGAAGGAAGAGACTCAGACTTCCTCTAAAGAGCCACCACAGAAAACTGAAGGAGCCTTGCTGATGTCCATGGGACGCAGCCATAATCCTCCTCCAAGAGAGATACAAAAGCTCAAGAAATACAGAAGTAATAGGGGAAAACACTACTGCCACCACCACCACCAAAAAACAAACAACAACAACAAAATTAATTGTGAGTGATACTCACAAAAGAAGACTTTAAAATCCTGTTAGGTGCTAGTGATAAGATCCTTTGAGATATTTAGATCTCCACACTCCACTGAATCCTACAGGAAAGTCTGGGTTCATAAGAACTGGGTGCAGTCAGAAAAGTAACAATCTTAAACATGACTCCTACTCCAGGATGTTTTAAGTGTTCTCTATTCTACGTGTGTGTCTGCAGTGAAAACCATTTCTTTTTGTTTGTTCTCCATCTTCTCCTGGGCAATATGTCTGGTAAGATCCGAACTGCACGGCTTGTGCTAAAATTGCTGCATGGCTTGGTACCTTCAGCTGTCAGAACTGTCTCTCCTCTTTCCCACTTGGTGAAATACACACACCACAGCACCATCTGCTTCACCCTGATGCAGATTTGCCGCACAGGAGCTGTATTTTAATGGGGAAAATCATTTGACTACAAGAGAATTTTATGACTGTTTTAATTTTCTTTTATAGCTACTTTTTTTTTTCCCCGCTAATTCCCACATCAATCCTAAGTCTCCTGAGGCACCAGACTGTGAAGCTGACACCAGATGGGAAAATGAGTTTCAGACAGCTGCGGGCTTCCCTACTGCTGCTTCCAGCCATCAAGGATTCATTTCTGCACGTGCGGATGGGAAAAGCTGGGGATAGCAAGGCAGTACTAAATGCAAGCTCCGTGGTTTCAGCATCCTCACAGCTCACAAAATTTGCCACGATCACGGTGTCTGTTTAGAGAGTGCACAATGGCTGGCAGCTGCCTTCGGTCGAGGAGAAAGAAGTGAACAAAGGATGAGGGAGCACGCAGGAGGACTGGAATGCATTTTCACGGATCCCTTTGCAGGAGGCTGTTTATCAGATGTTACGAACTGCTTTATTTATAGTTAATGACCTCTCCAAAAACATTGTTCTCTGCTGACCTTTACTTTTAAGTCGACAGTCAGGAAACCTTCTCTGCCAAGTAACTGAAATAATTTTTAACCAGAATTAAAAAAAAAAAAAAAGAAAAAGGACAAAAAAAAAAAAACAACACAGCGGAATCCATTGTCAAATCATGAATCCATTATAAAATATTGTATCTCCTGCTTCTTTTAACCTCATTGTCATTACGGGTTGCTGTTGCTAGCTAGTGTTATCCAGAATAACCAGTAAATCTCGTGCATGAAAAGAAAATAAACACAACTTTATTTTATATGGGAGTTGAAGACACTTAGCTGGTAATCTGATCAGTTGCTTGTACTGTCAGCTCCTCATTCAGGGGCTCTGTCTCTCAGTTGCCTGTGCAATGTCTTATCCATGAGTAATGTTACCCAAATAAAGAACGGGGATTTGTATCTTTCCAGGCTGAAATAATTAGTCACTGCTTCCTACAGAACCCCAGAATGCAATAACCAGGCGATTTCAGCCCGGCAGATCCCACCTCTTCCAGCTGGCAGACCCACTCACACCAGCAGGTCTGAGCTCAGCTCGCAGAGAGGATCGTGCCCTTGCTTCGATCAGCATCTCTGCTCTCCCAAACGGCTTCCAGCTGCAAAGCACAGGGGCAGCAGGACGGAAAATGCCAGCACGCTGGGGTCGTCTGTGCACCAGAGACAGCTAAGTCACCTCACGCTGCCATCGAGCCCAGCGCTGTGGGGCTGCAGGCGTGTGTTTTACAATTGCCTCGTCACGGTCAGCAATGCCTGTCATCGCTTCCAAAGCAGGATGCTTCAGGAGTCAGTGTGCCCTGTCACTTCTTCTTGCAACACCAACTGGACTCCTCACTCTGCAATGCCTGACAGAGGCACAAAGGATGTTTGTTGTTGCTCATGGGAGTTAGGAAGGAGACCCGCGAAGTAAAGGGAAGGTGCCTCCGATGTCCTGGAGTGGTGCTGGGGTGGCGGGAGGAGGGCAGGGCTGTTGCGTTTTGTCTTGACCTGCTGCAGAAGAAGGGCACGGACCACACTCAGCTCTGGCACCACAAAGGAAACGCAGCCCCTCGTCTGCAGACTCGTAGCATTTCTCGTTTAACTTTTAAGCATTAGCAATGTACCTCAGGATAAGCGGATCAACTGAGCAGAAACATCTTAATGTTAGAATTAATCCTCTGCTTTAGAACTAAAACCAGATAGCTGTGCAGATAAAACTTTCTCCTTTCTGCTCCTCGCCGTAATGGAAAAAGTAAAGTATTCAAGAAATAATTTCAGAGCTTGGCTAATCATTAGCAGCACTTTCTGTGTACCAAATACGTGATGCTATGGTTTTGGAAATGGAACTGGAGACGGCTGATGCACTTATATGAGAGGAACTGGGCTACCAGCCAAAATCTGAGTTCTGCTAGTTATGTTCCCAACCAGGAATTAATTCCTGAGTTGATGCATCTGAGGATAGAAACGCAAACTATAGCATAATGTGCAGAATCTGTGGGCTGTGTGCACATTTATCTCCTTCTTATATTGCTTTTTTTTATCTGGCCTCTCTAGATCTGAAAATTCACAGGAGTCTTGAATCACAACGCTCTTTGGAAGTGAAGCAATCTGTATTTACAACCTAAGTCCTGCGTAAAAGATGGAAGCCCTCACTCTCCCTGTGCCTTTGAGCCTGGTGCCCTTTAAAGAGTTTCCTTTCGCAAGGGCTGGTTCAATCAGTACGCATGAAACGGTAGAACCACGGTGAAAAATCCTAAACCCTCTCATACTTCTTTCCCCTAATGATTAAGACATGAAACATATTACTTGTAAGTCTTTGAGATTATTATTTTTTAAATCTTCATACGTTTTCTACCTGAAACTACCGGTAACAAGCACTCTCAAGAAAATCAGCACTACTGAGATGTAAGGAGAAGTCTGGCAAATTCCAGAGAAGAAGCTGAAGCAGGGGCAGTAAATGTTGACTTGTGTAAAATACCGTTCTGAGACAGCACACAGTTCTCTTATGGTAAGTTTTAATTCAGAAGTTGAGAAGATGTAAGAAAGTTAAAGTACTTTGGGGGCAGACTCAACTGTAGGTAATAAAAAACTATAAGCCCAATAAAATGGGTTCTTAAGGGCTTGAGATGCCTCATGCTGGCAAATATCAAGACAGGAATGACAGTACAAGCCAGCACGTCAGTCAGAACCTCTCTGCAGAAGTGAAAAAGTCTCATTTTAAATGAATATATATGCTTTAAACTTTGGCTAAGCTATGCTGGAGTGAAGTAATATGTATCTGAAACCGCAGCTGCCATTTTCTAAACTTGCTCCATTACTTCCTTAAGTTTATTAAGTTCACTTAGTCTTTATGCCTCTCTAATGCCAAGAGACATTTAATTAAGTCTTGTCTTGAAATCTGTTTCTCCAAATAGCTGAGTTCTGCTGAAGAATCTGAAATTAAAGTTTTTTTTAACTGTGACCTTGCTCTGGAAAGGCAGTTAAGCACATAAATAGTCTCGCTGTCCTTCAGCATGTGCTTTGCTATATATGGCTGTCCTGCATCTATCTCAGGAACATACACACTACTGAAATCCACGGGACTCGTTCTGAGGGTAATGATATACCTGTAGCTGTTTGTGGTATTTGTTTCAAAGCTGAGGACCTCCTGGTTTTCTGCCGTTGTAGCACAATAAATAAATAAGAAAATGTCAAAATCTCACAGGGAGAATAAGTACAATGTGCTGCACTGTTAAGGCAAACATTGATAAACTAGTGAAAGACTTGAGGAAGGGTTCATAATAATTCTCTCCATACCTCCTGTATTGCTGCTAAGTACTAGTTCTTTTTACAGAACTTAGTTTCACAGCGATTTTCTTGAGTATTTAATAATGTGAATAGCTGGTTATTTAAAAGTAAAAATAGCATAACTTCACTGTTGTGCTGTTAAACTGTATTTTTTTTTTTGCATGTAACTCTGCACACATATGAAAGGCTGTAGAAAGAACAGTGGGCAAAGGTATAGCTACGTTGTACTTTTCGTCAATGTCAAAAGCAGTTCAAGAGGCTGCCACTGCCATGCTGAAATTCTCTGCTTTCTCACTGTGCCCACACAGTTCCTTAATACCGTTCTGTTTCCCAACAGCCTGAGGATCTAGTTTTAAAAACTGTCTGAGATTCTTCTTTGTATTGGCTGTCCAGAAACATTTAAAAGGGTATTTTACATATCAGAGTTGCTATAAATATCCATTTAAGGAATCCGTTAAGGAATACAAAAAATATATATTTTTTAATCAAAACATTTGAAAATTCTAACACTGTTTTGTGGAAAACTGCTTCCTTGGCCATCCTTTAGAAACGAATCATGTGGAAGAACACCAAGTAGTCCTGCATTACATGTACTTAGCTGAAATGTCACATACGGACATGTCTGACAACCAGAAGCCGAACACGATCCCTTCCATGAGATGCAAATTTCTGAATGACTCACAGAGACACCCTGGTATCGTTTAACCACATCTAAATCTTTCGCCTGATACATTGCTCTTCTATTAGAATAAGTGACAGGATTACAGTTAAAATGACAGCTTTGTGTCCTCAGAGCTCTCCCTTTCTCCAGCTACTTCAAGCTACAAGCATATCGATAAACATCCCCTGCTTACATCCCCCCTACTTACTGACTCAACTCCGCGTGTGTAGAGGCAGGAAGGCAACAACTACTACATTGATATTAGCAACACTGAGGAGGATTCCAATAACTAACAATAAGACAAACTGGATAATTTTGCCCTTTGTTTTCAAAATGGGCTTTGTTTTCTCTCCCTGTCAAACGATATTTTACAGATTCTCTAGGGCTACATCTGGAATGAGGAAAATATGGCTGCAAGGATTTAATTTATCTTCAGAATACGATCCAGTATGTCATCCAGATAGGAAAGCAAGCCAGGGATGAACGTTTGATATAAAAATTTATGAAACATGAAATGGGCTTTAATAGTAAGTCTGTGAAGTCTGGAAACAAAAAGTCTCTCTGGAGTGGCAGAGTCCTATTTTTATGGTGCTTTCATAGGTGGGAAGGTGATAAAGCACTGTGTATGAGGAAAGAATTAAAAACATAATTGAACATGGTTCATAAATCCATGAAGATCCAAAAGCTACTCTCTGAGTACTAATTCCTGCTGAGAAATGTTTCTATTTAGTTACACTGTAAAGGTTAATAGTAAATACCATCTTGCATCTGTAAATCCTTTGGTTTATTTTTCTTCTAAGATATGACTTAGCATTGACCTTATCTATTATTTGATGATCATGTCTGCATTTTTCAAGGAAGAGCCGTTCTTCCCTTTTTGGATTAAATTAGACTGTGAGCTCAGATTGTCGTTTATGTGGAGTAGCAATGCCTCATTCTTTCAGAATGGAAAATGTCCTCATTTAACACCAGATCAGAAGGCGGAATGAAATCCTTTTATAAGTTTGAAAGGAATCAGTCTTTTTAGGCCTGTCACTACATTTTTGTTATTAATCATGAAGATGGATACATATAAAGGAAGATATTTTTACATCTATACTAAAAAATCTGAAAATTCTACATTGACAAATGGCTATTAATAAGAGAAGGATACAAAGAGAAACGCAAAGAGAAATGTTCAAAATGAGAGCTTCTGGCTCAAAGACCCACTGCTTTGGCAGATCACTCTTAGGTGAAAAGTTGCTGAACATAACTGAAAGGAGGATTAAATTACAGAGAACCAGATCTGAATGAAAATGTTCCAGAGGGCATTCAACTGGTTCTAATTCGTGTTCATTGCTCTCACATATTTATTTCTCTTCCCATGTAAGCGAGGCCATTTACTGTCGTGTTCAATGACACCAGTATGCCGTTGCTTGTGAAGCCACCTTTCTGGTACGTGTACACAAGATAGTATCCCACTGGTAGTGCTTAATTGCACTGAAAATAAGGCCATCCTGGCTGATCCATAAATTAGTTCCTTGCAATAGTATGAAACAGTTTTCAGAAGACAACAATAAAACCCAAGAAATTTTGCACAGAAAAAAGAGCGTTTTATAGGAATACTGTTAAAGTTGACAAAATAACATGGTATTATTGTACGCTAGAATAATACATACTGTTCTGCCACACGTGTATATGTATGAACACAGTGTGTAATCGTAGGAAACCATATCGTTTTGATATTGCTGTAAATGACAAGCTATGGGTATATTTATGTTTCTTTTATTTTTCCTGCAGTTTTCTAGAACAGTTCTAATAATCCTTCAAATTTTTGTCAGTGGTGATTTGGGAATTATGTTGAAAATACATCCCTGTTTCTTATGCCATGGTCCTAGAGAAACTGGGACACGTAAAAATATCTAAATAAAGAGAATTCAGATGCAGGAAAAAGTCTGAACCTCTGTCAAAAAAATATGAATAAAGAAGCAGCATCACTGATTATCTTGACAGTGCAGAAATGCAGAAGACTTCTTTTCTGATAGAAAATTCGTAAAGATTAAGAAAAAAATGGCTCAAATTCTCATTCACCATTAATCAACTTCATTATTTGGAACTTAAAGGAATAAAATATGAGATGGATCCACTTCTCTGTTAGGTGCTACTACAAAGTATAGATGGATCTAAGATAAAAAAGCTATATGAGAGTTTCAAATCCATGGATCCTGGAGAACAGTGAACTGTAGCATTGTTAAGCAAAATATGAGGATGCACTTCTGTGTATTTTAGTCTTTGTATTTTATAAAGCATCTTATGTAGAAAGACAGGATGAAAAGTAAATGAAGTCAGAGAAATGAACATAGAGGCAACACTTTATATATTTAGGAACTTTCCAGACAATTTAAATATTGTTCATAGATCTTTTAAAATAATAAACTTTTAGTCCTCCAGCTCGGTAAATGAATTCTGAACATAAATTGAAGCATTCTGTGCAGATTCAACTGTCTGACACTCTCAGACTTACAAGTGTCTTCCATATCGGACATTATCCTTCGATGCCAAAATTTCTCCATCCTGATTAGACCTGAAAACAAGCCTTTTCCCCTGTATGTGCCACACTAAAAAGTTTCAGAAAAAAATCTTGGCAAAAGAGAAGTGTATCTTCTTGGGGCCCATATGTAGTTTTAATGAGCTAGTATGAATGTCTTAATGCAGAAACCGCTTTATCTGCTGATTTAGCTAATTAATTCTAACATTTCTGCTCAATCTGCCTGTCCTGAGATACATTTTTTTATGGCCACAGGGCAACAATAAGATTCATAAACATCCTTTGTGCCTCTGTTACAGAATGTGGAGTCTGATTAATTAGTGTTGCAAGAGGAAAAGGTGACAGTGACTCCTGAAGCATCCTGCTTTGGAAGCGATGACAGGCATTGCTGACCGTGACGAGGCAATTGTAAAACACACGCCTGCAGCTCCACAGCGCTGGGCTCGACGGCAGCGTGAGGTGACTTAGCTGTCTCTGGTGCACAGACGACCCCAGCGTGCTGGCATTTTCTGTCCTGCTGCCCCTGTGCTTTGCAGCTGGAAGCCGTTTGGGAGAGCAGAGATGCTGATCGAAGCAAGGGCACGATCCTCTCTGCGAGCTGAGCTCAGACCTGCTGGTGTGAGTGGGTCTGCCAGCTGGAAGAGGTGGGATCTGCTGGGCTGAAATCGCCTGGTTATTGCATTCTGGGGTTCTGTAGGAAGCAGTGACTAATTATTTCTGCCTGGAAAAATACATATCCCTATTCTTTATTTGGGTAGCATTACTGATGCACTTTTCTTTTTGTCAACTAGACAACATTCCAGGATACTGAAGTTGCAGGGTTTGGTGTTTTCTCCCAGTCTTTCTTTGATTGCAGTGTATTTACTAGACTCTTAATTTCCTTATCTCTGTTCCCACTTTCATACTAGTGTTAGGAGTCAGCAATTTACAAAACAATTGATTTCCTTAGTCTTCAATTGTCTTCTCTGCTCCTCCTATTGGAGATTAAATTTCACTGAGATCTATCTTCTGTCCTATAAAAGGCACCCAAGAGGCAGCGGCCTGGTATAGTCTCTTAGCAGAAGATAAACTTATAGCAATCGTTCTATTGTTATATGTAATCTATACAACATTTTTCCTTTCGGCAGTACATAGATTATCCTTTCTCCTCATACAGCAGCATAGATTAAAAACAAATTTTTATAATGTAGGGGCAAAAGAAAATTTAGTGAGTATAAAGTTACAAATACTTTTAATTTGATGACATTGGTGAAGGTTAAAACTTGAAATAGGTTTTAGATAAAGCTCATATATGCTGACCGACGTGTCCTATTTGAAAGAATATGTATGATTTAGATTAATTAGACTGTTTCCTAGTGCATTTCCCTTGCACTATTTTCACTTTTTACACTATTTATTCAAACCCACATAGGATTCAATCCATTCAGGATTTCATTGAAAGAGAATAAGTAACCAAGTGAACATGCCATTTCTACTCTAATATTTATAGCTCAAAGCTATTTAAGACTAAAACCTCTTAAAGACAAATGTGAGTAATGCATTAAATATCTTCGTAAATCTTATTTAGGTTCCTCAAACTGACATACTATTCATGTCCACAGTTGTGGTCATATGCCTGGTGCCTCTGGAGGGACCATTCAGCTGGGCATAGCTCTACACGCCGAGGAGAACCTACACCCAGTGTTCGAAGAGGCAAGGAAGGATCCATGCTAGAATGGAAACAATCTCCTTCAAAATTAAAGGAAAAAATGCTGAAAAAAAAATCAGAAAGGCACCAACAAATTTTATTCCAGTGAAAAAGCCTGTGTCTAGACAGAAAAAAAAAAAAAAAGAGCAACTGTTTGCTAACACATTTGAACATAACTTCTTAAAGCAATTACAGAAAAGTATGTAATACTTTGTGGTAGCGGAATTCCTCGCGGGACCTCCCTGCCATGCTGACTGTTTGCACATTTGCCTTTCCGATGGATCGCTTAGGGAAGGCAGGAGTGATTTTGTTCCTCATAAAACTCTAAATGAATTATCTTATAGTTGTAAAACACATATGCCTGATTAGATTTTACCCAGGATTTTCTCTTCTTATAGCTAATTTGGATTCTATTCAGCAAGTACATGGCTATGGTGAAAAGCAACGTACCAAAGCTATGGGCACGGTCTACCTGCAGTGCTCTGCGTGACAGCAGCAGCTGGCCTTCTGGGTTTGTCACTCCACCTGAGGTGAAAAACACAGGCTCATGTAAGTAAAACACATTTCTCATTTGGAAAGTGTTGCTGCCTGAGTTGGAGGAAAATGTAAGCTTGAAAAAAGTGAAATTAACCACTCACATGGAACCTCGCTGCCGGAGAGGCTCTGGGCTGGAAGGCTTTTGAGGTGAGAGGATGCAGTGAGAACAGTAAAAACCCTACAACAAGGAATTTCTGGGCTCTGTGCAATTGTTCCTACTCTGTCACCTACGCAGACACAATTTTTTCTCTCTCACTATGCCCACGCTGGATTTTTCCTCTCACACTGTGCCCTCAGCCCGCGCTGCACCATGCTGTGGGAGCCCATTCTCCCGCCCTTTTCCCGAACTACCATTCCCAGCAGCCTTTGCGGTGCCCCTCCGACGCCGTGAGCGGCTCCCTGGCGAGGGGGCTGCTGGGGGTGGTAGGCAGCTGCCGCAGGCGGGCTTATGAGGCGGCCAGGGGCAGGCGGGCCTGTGAGGCTTGGCAGTGTAGAGCGGGGAGTGTTGAGGAGATTTTTTTCACGTCGGCTCCTCTCCCTGCTTTGTAGCAGAGAGCTGAGACCTGAACGAGGTTTTTATGTGATTATTTTTCCCCTTGAGTTTGATTTATGACTCACTGTCCCCTTGCAAGGTGAGGACCACGGGCTCCCGCCTCACAGGGACACCGTGCCTGCTCCTCAGAGCGAGACCACGTCTGGCTGCGGCTAGACGTGGGGCTGGGCTGGGCTGAAACACCCAGCTTGGCCCTGAGAACTTTCCTTACCGTAGTAAAACCTTCAGGCAGGCTTTATATGTCCCAACCGAGGTGTGAATGAGAATCATTACTCTTCCCTGTGAAGGGACGTGCTTTTGGGGATTTTAAGGCACACCTTAGTTATAGCGAGACAGAACCACTGAGCTCATCCTTCCATCCTGCATATTCTCTTAAAAAAACAGATCTCGAGTCACTTGTCTTTCCTCCCAAAAGCACGCTCCTCAGACCTCCGGCTGATGGCCAGCTGGTTCTTGCTGCAGGGATGTTGGTGCTCCTGGGAGCGAGCGCCACGCAAACAGCACCCGGGGTCCTTTGAATGCTCCTGATGCAATGTTCTTTTGTATACTCCAAACTCCTGTGGTTCCAGCATTAAATGGGGGAGCTATGACAATTTTACATGCTGTGATGATTTAAAATTAATCCTTGCCCACTGTTTTCTTCGTTTTGTTTTGCTTCTGGGCTAGGTCATGAAGGCTTTGGGCTTTCCTCGCTGCCTCTGACAGAACAAGGCAGCTGAGCGTCTTCCTGGAAAAGTGATGAAACACTAACGGGGCACATTGGGACTGCAGCTGTTGCCACCCGGAGCCTATGTATAGAAGTGCTCTGCTCCACACACGTGGCAGACAACTGTATTTGCCGGCAGCACAACTGAAGTTTGCGTTACCTTTCTGTCATTGCTCTAGACTCAGTTGCTGCAGGAGGACACCTGAGTCAGCTTCAGAGTTCTTAATTAAAGGTGGAATTTCGCTGAAGTATGTAGCTGAAATGTGTACTCAGGCTGTTGTTCACCAGAGGGGTATACACTGCTGATGTGAGTGAGGAGGGGAGAAGCAACAAGAGAAGAAGGCAGTGCAGGAGGATACGATGTCCCTGACCAGTGCTAATGCAAAGCCTCTGATTCCCATCCTGTGCCACTCAACTGTGGTATTACTTTTCTTAGGGCACACTATTTCTCACAAGTATGACTGTTACTGTGCATATTGTTTGCTGTATGCACACCCATTTTTCTAGTAAAAGCTGAATGAAATTTCTTCTCCTCAGCGGGAACAGTGAGAGCTCTCCTTAGTACTTCAGCCTGTTTTCACACATCCTGTGCTCAAGGTATGCAAGATAGCTAGTGTTGTATCAGCCCTATTTTAAATTAAAACTCCAAAATGATTCTAGAATTACAGAACAGGAAAATTATGGTCTTAGGAGAGCTCCCCATTTAATCAGCTCCTAGCCCCACATTGTGCACTCAGCTCTGCAACTCAGCTGTGTCTTTGTATGTGTATGGTTCAACATTTTAAACTCTTTTTAGTCAGCTTTTACTTTTCTGTTATAATTGCTTTGCACCTGAAACAACATCGGTTACATGTTGAGTGATATCACAGCATAGGCAACACCAGAGAAAAGAACTGTAACTGGTGATCGTTGCCCAGAGAAGCATCAAGAGAGAAAGCACAGAGCTTAGCTTCTCAATCCAGGATCACGTAGGCTTCCTTATCTTTTCTCTCCCTAAATGCACCATGCTCAGTTGAGAAAGGGGCAGGAGAGCCTGCCAGGTGAAGGCACAGCAGTAATACAGACTGGAGCTGGGAGATGTGGTGACTTTGAACCACGCTGACCTCCAGTGAGAGACCAGCGATGCAGGGACCATGACAGCAGACTGTCCTACAGGAGAGTGACTGATATACTGGTGAGACACTCCGGTGGGCTGAAGAAACTGCTGCATTGCTGGTGGCCCATGGATCAGTGGCAGCTAAATAAAATACTGTGTGAGCTGCTTCTTACTTCACTAAGATCTGAATTGCAGCTAGGAAGATCTGGGCGTGCTGCTCTTCCCAACTGGCACATTTCGCTGCCTAAATTTTATAAAATGCTCAATTCCTGAAATTTTAAATGGTATGATATCATCTTACATCACACCAAAATGGTGTGTACCTGATCCTTCTGGGCCTGCTACGCATATTCCTTATGCTTTTGGAGATCATTAGTGTCTGTAGTTTCACTAACTTAAACATGTGTCTTGATGTAGACTTAAAACAGTTCTTGAACTGGTCTAACCAGGCATGAAGCACCATGCTGGGAAATTGGATGATTCAGGCAGACAACAATGTAATAATTAAAACACGTTATTTGCATTACAAATGGCAGTAAGTCAAGCCAGTATAAGCTGGAGCCAAAACACATTCCTTATCAAGATACAGTCCTCGTCAAGATACAGCCCTCATCAAGATACAGCCCTCATCAAGATACAGCCCTCATCAAGATACAGCCCTCATGAGTGTTGTTCTCCTGTAGGTGTCTGACAGCCTGATTCCAGGGGTGATACCACGGCAGCTAAACCTGTCTGGTGCCAGCGTTTGTGGATCCCCATGCCAGATATTTTACATCATGCAGAGCGGAGCCTTTCGAAGAATTGGCTTGTTCTTCACGACAGGGCATTTTTGCTCCTTTCCAAGAACAGCGGCGTGTGTCCTGCCGGTTCTTCGGTGCAGCTGGGCTGTGTTGGCAGGTCAGGCTAGCATTTCACTCTATGAGCCACTCCTTATCGCTGGCTTTCTTCGTGCTGTGAAGCTGGTGCTCAGGTGTCCTGAGGACGCGGGATAACTATCAGAAGCTGCAGATGTTCATGGGAGGAGGCTGGCGCCACCGTTTGGGAGCAGATTATCCGGTGGTGTGACTCCACAGCAGGGTAAGCTCATCTTTGCCTGGGCTGCCTTGGCCTGCCCAGCCTCCCGCCATCTCCTGCCCCCTGGGATGTGTTTCCATCTCCTCCTTCTTCCAGCACCTGCGGTTGTGTGATCTGGTGGTGAGAAGAGCGACACGTCTGTGTCCTGCCAGGCCTGGACAGGTTCCTGATTTCAAGGGAGAGGGCAGGAGGAGTTTGCTGTGGAGCAGAACCGTGCTACGGACTCAAAGCTGCAGCTGCAAGAGCTCAAACTGAGGCACAGGCAGGCGCTGCCTGTCTCAGGGAGGTGCAGAAGGCTGCCTGCCTCCCCGGTGTGTTAATAACTCGTCAGCAACCTTGTTTCTGGAGCCTGTGATACGAGCGACATGAGGAAGAAGCCCAGAGCTGGCCTTCCAAATGGTGCTGGAGCCAAAAGGGATCAAAGGAACTCAGGGGTACTTTTATGACAAACCCAACTTGTCTGTGTCCTGCTTTGTGTGGGACGGACGCGGGGCAGATCAGAGAGAAAACTGCCCTGATCGCCTTAAGTTTCTGCTTCAATTATTTTCCACTGTCTTGGTTTTAAATGGACAGATGAATCATTTACTGCAGTGTTCAGGTGTGAGGCAGAGCCATGTCAGGCATTTTCAGCTTGGTCTTCTACGGAAATTAGGCTTATTTTCTTCCCCCACCTCTAGCTCTACACTCCCCCGTACCACACCTTTTAACCCAGGACCGATTTCAGTTAGGCATGGAAAAGAAGCACTCAGTGTGGGCTTACTCCTTAGACCTCAGAGAATCCCATTGTGAGGCACAAAATAAGAGGAAACAAAATGAAGTTCTGCTTATGGATCTATCTGCTAAATCGTGCATAAACCAAAAGTCTCTGCTTTATCGTACGGGGAACCTCACAGAACTGCAGAAGAGGGGGCTGGTCATTTCTTTTGAATGTTTCTGGTCGGATCTTTTAATTCACGTTTCCCATGCTAAAAAGAAGGAGCGATGTGTCACTGCGTGACCTTTTATGTGGCTGGGTTCAACTTTGTCTGACTGGAAACCAGAGTGAGCAGCAGTAAAAAAGGCATTTTGGTATTTAATTACCTGCCTGCCTCGGTACAGACCTGGGCAACAGCATTAGAAGGCCTGAAAACCACCAGAATCTGTTGTTTCTGGTGGCTGCAGGATCAGCTTGTGCAGAAGCTGCCCGGATGTTCTGGCAGCCAATCTGTCTAATGTCCCCAAATCCCTGCCTTTCAGGTGCTCACACAATTGGAGCGAGGAGTGGGACTGAGAAGGGGACACCGCGGTCAGCTCAGCGGTGCGCTGCAGGATCGAGGTGCAGGGCTCAGGGAGGCAGAGCCCAGCAACCTGCTTTTTGCATTCATGTCGCCAGTTTCTGTTCTACCAGCAACTGCGGCGACCGGTTTGTTAATTAAATAATCTCAGAGCTGCACACTGCTAGTTAAGGAGAAGGAAGGCTAGCTGCTGATGGCTCTCAGGAATTTGCAATAAAGCTTTCATGGCATTACCCTGCACTTCTCACGTTCCCCTTTACCAGATTTATGTAAATTCGTGTTGATGCAACGCTGTGAGTCAGTGGCAGTTTTCTTGGAGCACAGATAAAGTTGACTCCAGATTTGCATCTCTGTCGGAGAGCTGCAGCCAAGGCTCCGCACGGCTCAGAAAAGGTCCAAAAGGGGAAGGGGGCGGCCCCTCCGGGCAGGGGGCTCTTTGGGAAGGTCTCTGGTGCTCCTCGGAGCTGCAGCAAATCCACTCTGCAAAAAAAAAGGCTTTATCCTTGCATCTCCAGTCACCCACCTGTGTATCACCAAGTACAGTGTGGTTGTTTGTTTGTTTGTTTTTAGTCTTGAAGGCTATTTCTATTCATTCTCTGTGAGATAAAAGGACCTTAAAGCATGTAGGCTAAAACTGGCATAAAAGGTAGGCATTCCAGGCACATTTTGTACTCCGAGTGAAGCCATACACGTGATTACGAATTGTGGAAGGTATTCACGAGTTCCTATTTCCCCTTGGGGTAGAAGCTGGGAGAAGCAGCAGGAGTGGCTGCACAGAAAGCACGGAGGAGAGCATGCCCGGGGGTTTGCACCGGAGCTGCTTACAGCCTCACGTCACGAATGGATTCTGCTGACCCGAACATTTCATTCCTGTGAGCAAGCCTCTGCTTCTGCGCTACCACCGATCCCTTCCATGGCTCCCGGCTTCAGGGAAAAACTTAGATGTTTTGAAGCTGTTAGAGGCAAAGCAAACCCAGACAAGTCTTCGCTCTCTGCATTGTTTAAACTCGGGGAATTTGCTGTTGAAAAAAACAGTGGAGAAATATTGAAAGCAACGAACACATCTGTACAGTTCTGCGCTTGAGCGTGGCAGGAGTACCTCCCAGGGCTCCCCTGGCCCTCATGCAAACACCTTTCTGAGAGGACTTGGAGTGAGGAGACACCTGCCTCGGGCCGCCCTGCCGCTGCCCTGCCAGGGCCTCCTGCTAAGGAAACGAGAAGAGGCCGATTCCCCCCGCTGGGAGGGTGAGTGAGATGAAGCAGGACGCCGGCCTGCCGAAATGTGGGCGCTGTGGGAGCCGGACGTCGCTTCTCCTGTGCATAAAACCAGCAGCGCTGCTTCAATGTCATGTTCCACTAACAGACGTTTGGAAAAACCCTAAAAACGCCTGCTCCCACCCCCAGTGCTCTGTTGCAATCCCCAGCTGAGAAGGTCCAGTGGAAAACAGTTGATGGGATGGGGCATCGGAACTGCTGCCAGAGGCACTGGTTTACCACTTCTGAAATTTCTGTGTGAACCGGGCAGGTTTTGAATACAAAGCCTTATTTTGTTGGAAAGCACGGAAAAAAAAAAGGTTGTGGGAGTAGGTCGGCATTTCCTAACAGATCAGCTCAGGCTGTTTGGTAAGGAAGGGAAGAAAGAAGGTGAGGCAAAGATGCCTGCGACCTTGCTTGTGGCATATTCTTCCCAAATGAGGCTGATTCATATTTGGAAATGATTTGACTGCAGGCAGATAGTTTAGAACATAATGTATTATGCAGATCTCTACCTAATTTACTTGTCAAATTAGATCATTAAAATGCTTCGAGCACTCATGGCTTGGTTTAATTCTGCAGCGTTTTTAAGGCAAACTTATCGCCTTTCCTCACACAAACCTTGGCCACATCTTCTGTCTGCCCCGGTGCTCCTGGAGCAGGACTGATGGAGAGACACCGGCACGGCGAGGACTGGGGGCTCTTTGAAAGGGATTTCAAGCCGAGGCTGCAGGAGGTGGTGGCTTCACCCGAGGCTTTCCTGTGACATGATAATTGAGCTGCATTTTTGTGGCTCCGTGACTCTGACACCATGGTTTTGCACAGACGTTAAATTACGCCTTGTAGAAACCTGGACAGCTGCGTTGGGAAGTCCCACGAGAAGCAGAGGTCGATTTTTTGCAATTCGCAATGAGGGAAGGCGCTAATTGTAAACATTTTTGGCTGGTTCTCCTAAGGAGCATTCCAGCCTCGCGTGTTCCTACCTCCCTGCAGATCTTCAACTTTGACTCCGTACAAATTATCAAATGAACGCTGTCATGAGCGCGGTGCCGAGCCAGACGATGGGTGTCCTTGTTGCATAATGCAGAGCTGTGGCCAGGGGAGTTTTTAGCAATAGTGGGGAAGGGCGGGGTGTGGAGGCCACACTCTGTAATTGAGGATCAAAGGTAATTGTCTCTGCTGCTCGATGTGTGGGGCAGCCGCTCAGCTGCTAAAGGCAGGAGAGTCGGGAAGCATCTCACATCCAAACCTTTTGTCACCGGGGAGAAGTGAAGAGGTAAGTTCCGATTTTCCAGAATCTGCACCCTTTTTTTGTAAGAAAAGCCTTTCCTTAAGGTAGTTTGGTAATACGTTTGTTTGGTAAGAGGCTTAAGTATAATTTGATTTAATAAAAACTGCCTGTAACGTACAGAAATGTGACTGACAGAGTAAGGATATTACTAAAAGTAGTTAATAATAATTCTTAACTACTGAAGTTGTATTTAAATTCTGTGGGATGAGATTTTCTCCACAATCATGACACCACCAGAAGTTCTGACTTCCCAATTAAAAAGTGGGGAGTTGCAGTTTTTGTTTTGCCTCCCCTTATTTACCCAGTGACGGGAAGCACCAGTAACCGAACTAGTTCTGTTTTCCTTTCACTTCCCCGGTTCTGTGTTCTTCTCACAGCTACTCGATGTATCACGAAATAATGACTAGCATCAGTTTGAACGCAAAGCTTTAAAATAAATGCGTATGTTTTTATTCTTGCAACAGATCAATACAGCCTCTGCTGCAGCAGGAGCTGTACGATCCGTGTATAGATTCGCATTGTCGTAGTTCTGTACGTGCAGCATTCTGCATGCTTCCAGTTTGTCTTCCACCAACAGCTGCAGAGTAAGACCTCAAATTCCACCCGCAGTGGCAGAAACCAGACTTCCACCAAGTTCTCCCTCAGAATCCATGACCGGTGAAATGAGAGGGATGAGCGCTTTTTGAATTAAGCTGCTTCAACAGAGTCTGAAATAATCCAGCTCACGGCAAAGTTACGAAAGTAGTTTGGTTTGGAGAATGAACCTGGAACAATTATTGGGTAACCAGTTTCTGGGAAGCCATCTGTGGAGGCTCCTTGGTGCAGCTCCCATTGTACGGTGGTCTGGAGGGGACTTATTCAGAAGTGAAGGCAGAAAGGGCAAAAGAAGTGCAAAGGAAGCTTTTAGGGGACAGGGTAGAAGAATGATTTCCTGTAGGCCGTTTCTATCTGGTCATCTTTTATGCTTTAAAGTGTATCTGTGGTCTTGGGATTTCAGCTCCCTTGGGTTTTAAATTATCATTTACCAAACCTGGTCAGTCTGAACAAACTGAATAGAATGGAGTTGCTGCCTATATGACAGACTTCTTTCTTCTTCGTTTTAATGATATATTGATATATATTATATATATTATATACATACATATTTTGTGATATATTTTATTCATATATAAATATTACGATATGTACGAAGGTTTTTTTTTTTTTTAACCTTTTTAAAGAAGGTTTCTATTCTACTAACTCTATATTGTAATAGGGAAGGCTTTCGGCAGCTGCTCAAAGGCGAAGATGGATTTTAAGAGCATGAAGAACTATCTCTACTGGCTGTACTGCCAGTTTGAACTCATCACCTGCAGCTACCTCATGGAGCCCTGGGAGAAACTGCTCTTCTACACTTTTAACATCAGCATGTTAGTGATGATATCGTACACCGCCTACATCTTTATCCCCGTCCACATTAGCACGGCTTTTCAATTCTTCTTGCACTTGCTTGGAAACCAACACGAGAACGCCGTTTCTATCGTGAAGTAACATTGGCAACCTGATGCTGACTTTTGGATCAAGGAAGTGTTTTTCTTAACGCTCCGTTTCTGTTTAGAAAGACAGGTTCAGGGTGTGTGCAAACACTGTTTTATTCCGCAGTATCTCTTAAGTTTTCTTCTGTGTTCCGGGACTCTGTGACAGCAAATTATTTTGCCAAAACAATTTCAATCAGTCCTTGTTTTTATCATTTGACTGACTGCTTTTTAAAGAGCTTTCAGTTTTAAAGACTGGCTGCAGTTACGGAGCTGGGTTTGGTGCAGAAACGACTGTGCTGCATATATTGTTATTCCGGGGAGAGCTGCTTGGATATAGAGCTTTCATCTTCAGAAATTACATGGCGTGTATTTGTTCCGGTCTGCCACAGCTTTGCTGACGGGAAAGATGTATACATGAAAGATTTTGTATGATATTATACAACCATAAGCTGCTTCTATGTAACTAGTCTTGGTATGTATGTATACATGTGATGATTTTAGTTTTTATTCCGTTTGCCTCAATTATTTAGCAGTGAATTATTTGACTGGTTCAGTACCACTATGTAAACAACGCAGTTGATTTATTGAAAATATGGGGGGTTAATTCCATACAAATTTAAAATAAAATTTTGATTTTCTTGGACTTAAAAAAAAAAAGTTTTACTTTTAGAAGACCGGTAAAGCACGCGTTGCATATGCAAAACACTAAACTACATGTTCAGTTGTGGTGGGGATGTTTTACACGCTTCCTGTTGAGTAGCGCCTGGAACACAAACTCCTGAGAGCTCAGATTTTGCAAGTAAAACGCCGGGCATCCTGCAGTCGGCTCCTTTGAAGTCCGTGCCTTCTTAGTCTTTGAAGCACGATGTGCCTACGCTGCCAGCTTGTTAGGGGGGACGTGGGAGCTGGCTGGGGTGGTACCACCACAATGACATCGAGAACTAGATCTGTGCTCTACATCAGCCCGACAGAGCAGGAGCAGAGCGCACACAGGGTGACGTAAGTCCAGCTCTACTCTCACCCACACCGAAGTGAGTTCCCCTACAACTTCTGAGCTTAGCGCTGCTCCTAGAATATCCTCTCCTTCAAGAGAATGGGATGCTCCCAGGAAGTGGCAATCAAATTACTCAGGAACCGAGATTTGGTCACAGACTGTGACAAAACAAACTAAAACACTCATCATGTTACTTGTCATTTCAACACGAGATACAGTTACTTTCCCAATTTATAATTAGGGGAAAATGAGGGAGGATATGAAAACAGCTTATTTGTGAAAGCGAAGGCAGATGAGTTTAAACTTACAACACTTTTGACAGTACGTAGGTAGTCCCAGCTAAGTTTGTTTAAACAACAAGCCTATTTAATGCTTCCTGATGATAATCCCATCTTAAGTTTTGTTAAAGTAACAGAATGGCTGAAGTGACAGATTTCTTGCATTTTCTCCGAAGAGCTTTCACGTACAGGACATGTACTGCCTTTAGTGAGGTTTAGGAACAGGAGGGATCGCAGGATTTTAGTCGCATCAATTACCAAACTATTTGTCAAGACGACCATTTCGTTTCAAAACTGTCAGCCCCTAATGTAAGCAAGGAAATGCTTAAATTACAGCACGACTACACACACATCCGTAGTATTTGTTGACACGAAGGAACCTGGCATCAGGCTGAAGAACTCTTGTGCTGGGCGTGTTTGTGAGTTTTGTTTATTGCCACCCCTTCCCTGTCCTCCCAGCGCAAACCCACTGGATGTTTGTTGTGGGTGCCGGAACTGCCTGCTGCCTCTTTTGCAACAGCTGGCACAGGACGGGCTGCGGAGCTGCCCTGTTTGCAGACTGCAGCCCTTCCTCGGGGCTGGCTCCTGGCTGTCTGCGAGCGACAGCAGAGCCAGCTCAGCTGTTGGCTCCGTCCAGCGACAGCAGCGACCCTGAGGGCTCAGATGTGTGAGCTGGAGAGGGCAGAAGGCCCCGAAAACCGAAGAAGGAAACTTAGGGCCAAAAGGCAGCCGAGAGAAAAATACTCGATTAATTTCACTCATTGGGATCGTTTCCTGGCCTGTCGCTACAGCTCCTAACTACAGGATAGGATTTAAAATATTACTTTCAAACTCTACTTTGCAATCTGTTTTGAAACAGCATGAACACAAACGCTAACCTGCTGGGGCACGCTCCCCCTGGAAGCTGTGCTCTGAGCGGCAGCCCGAGGTGCCGAACTGATAGCGTAAGGCCACGGCTCCACATCTGCTAACGCCAGAGCTGGGCACGCTCACCTGGCCGTGCAAATTTGATCCGGATCAGGCACTGGCACCACTGGGTGTCTTACCAGAACAGCCACAGCACTCCATACGTCATTTATGCCGGCTGTGTCAGAAATCTGATGTGGAACAAAACTCCTGTACCAGCGCACTTCAACATTTTCCAGGCTTTTCAAGACCTCCCCGTGAGCGGTGCCGCACCAGGTAACCCGGCCGTGCCTTGCCCAGCTGCCCTGGTACCCACCATGGCCACAGCAGGTGTAAGTGGCGCACCTTCCCTCCAGCTAGCACCAGAAACACTTGACAAGTGATACTTTATATTAAAAAAAACAAGGACAAACTAAACAACTTGCCCATGAAGACAAGCCAGCTATCTGCAGATACTTCTCGCACACAGACGCAGCTGGTGCTTCTCGCACTGGATACTTCTCGCACACTGGTGCACACGCACAAGCTACACGAGTAGGAGGTTGTTGTTTCGACGCGGGGCTGGCTGGTTAATCTCCTACACATCAATGTCACAGGAGTTGCGTGCTTAACGAGAGGATATCCAATCCTTAACGTCACTGCGTGCCACACGAGAGAGACTCATTTCACACACCTTTATCCCAGTGTCACTGGGGGCTGAGCTTTTGGGTGTGTGCGCACGGGGGAAGATAGGGGTGTTTGCAGATGCTGTTTGCAGGTTTTTATTAACGAGCAGATGCAAGAATAAGAGGCGCTTGCTGCTTTCTCCCAGGGCTGCTAACCACAGCGTGCACTCATACATGCTAGGTTTACTTGCTTAGTGACTTTCTGTCAAAAAAAGAAGAATTAAATTTTTATATTTGCAAATGTGGGCTTAAAACAAACAAGTGGTATTAATTTAAGTTAGTTTACCCGATATGGTGTTCTGATGTCCTTTCCATTCCCATCTTTGTGAACAGTTCGGACCTAGAAAGCAACGTGGGCATGACACGAAGCACTGTTCGTATCGCTGTTTAACCAACATTTTGAAAGGGCTCTCACGTTTAAAATGTACAACTTAACAACAGTGGTTCAGCAAGAGTTGAAACTAAAGAACTAAATAATAAATAACTGCTAAAGTAAAACAGCTCAGGCTGTTCACTGTGAACTGTTTGATCTTTACAACTATGATGTTACAGTAGATGCACAGCTTCCTCATTATGAAGGTTTATTATTGTAGGACTTTTACAACTCATCTCATAAAGCTGTAATCCGTATTTTATAGATCCAAATAGTTTAAAATTCCTACAGGCAATGAAGATAATGATTTTGTTTTGCACAGAACATTATCTCCTCTGCTACCGATTGCTTCTAGCAATTTTTGAGGCCTAAGATAAGTTGGTGATCCTTGTTAACTTTTATTGGTTTTGCTACTATGACATCCACGTTTTGTCTATGCTAGTACTTACATCTGGCTGCAATTTGAGTTATCTTAGCTGCCTGCTATCTGACTTGAAAATCCTGTTTCTAAGATGAACTTGTCAGCGCTCCCTAGCCTCTGCATCCCACAGAACGTATTCCATCTTGCACGTGTGTGTTTAGAACAACGTTGGGTTTACAGACAACCTGTTTCCTTTTACAAAGCCGACCTGAAATCAGTCAGTCCTGCCTGGCTGAAGCTTTCTGCCTGATTTTTCTGCTCAGCTCAAACTACTCTGTGCAACAGCCTAGTAGTAGTCATCCCGGATGAGATCTCCAATATACAAGTATCTACACAGAGACTTTTCCAGGTATTTTCCCGAGTGACACACATAACAACTTGAAATCGAGAAAGTTGTCCTGATACTGCTTCTCCAAGAAGGCCAGAGCTTTGCCTCTGCTCCTCTCTGTGTCTAGTGCTGTCTAAACCAAAGTGTTTGAACATCTCTGCTCCTTGGTGGATTCAAGGCTCCTAAATGATCTAATTCTGGATTGTTTTGAATATGATAGTCATCTTTTAAGAAAAAAAAAAAATCTAAAACAAACCTAGAGCTTCAAACAATGTCTTTGAGGGCTTTCTCTTCTGCTGCTTTCATACTGGTTTAAATATGACAAGCTTCCTTACATTAGCACAAATTAATTTGAGGAGAGGTATGGGTTAAAAGTTGCAGCCCTTTATATCTCAGATCCACCCAATAAAAACTATGAATTAACATTAATAACAAAGGTGTTAACCACAATCATTACAGCCCATGTAGCACGAAGGCACATCATGCTAAGCAGTATACAAACAACCTGCCCAAATAATTTACAGGTTAACTAGTTTCTCTCTCTTACAAAATTTCTCACCGAACACTGGTTATTTTTAGTCTTTCAAGTCCTTTCAGTGCTTAGCACAGCTAAAGCATCCTAATCAACGTGAGAAGTTGTCACACGTAATTGTTTCATCTTACAAAGCTGAATATTCAAATTATACAAAGACACCTTTCTTGATTATGCTGTGTTTTTCATCACGGAACTGAGATCCTGACAAGTTTTAAACCTCACCTCCTCTTCTTGCTTTAACCAGGTCCCCATCCTAAGCTTATCATGAGGGTGAAATACAGAACACTTAAAATATAGGTAAATTCTGAAGTAATAATATTCTTCGCTACATAAGTATGGTTTGGAATGAGCTATAGCAAACACTGCCAAAAAAGCTCTGAAACCAACACGAATCTCACCCATGTATCGAGCTGTTCTGGCAGCATGCAGCTCAAGTTCAGTGGCCTTGGTGAAGTGCAGAGAGGTGAATCTGCCAGCAGGAGAGGTTTCCAGCAGTAAGTCCTGAACATCAAGACCAACGCCTTTGTCTTATTTTCACTGGAGGTATACTACTTGCATTTAAAACAACCTATCAGAAACGACATCAGCATCAACAAGAACGGAACCAAGTTTTTCTGACTTTATAGCCCCCTTTTCCTTCCAGCAGCCGAACCCACTGCTCTTCAGGCCATTAACGTGAAGGAACAGTGACATCAGGTGGACTGTCACATTAATCACAAGAACATCGCAGCTTTTCTACAACACCTTCTACAGAAATGTGTGAAGTTTCTGTGACACGCTGACAGGGGTGAGCTCAGTAACTTGCAAGATACCTTAGCTTTTCTGTAGACTGTCCACACAGCACTTGAGCTCTCTCAGGGCTGGATTAGTGCCAGACCTCATGGAAAAAGGTAAATTTCACCCTAAAGCCAGAAATACAGACAGTTTTCGCTCCAACAGGCTGCTGCTTCTATAGCATAACTGTGACCATTCAGTGCAAGCATGTAGGAAACAGCCCTTTAAGCAGGCGTACCGTCATCGCGTGCATGCTTGTAGGATCTGCATGCCTGGAACGACAGCCTCTGGTAGCTCCTCATCACAAAATTCTGAACAACAGCTCTCATGACAATGGACTTATTTTTTGGTAGAACTTTATATTTCATTTAAATGATCTAGAATCATAAACAAAATTAAAATTCAGCTCTAAAACCCCCAGAAGGTTTAGATGTAGTTTTTCATTTTCCCTGTCTCCCTCCCTCCCAACATTAATTCAGTGGGGGGGAAAACGTGAAACTCCCTTGGCGTAAGGAACTATTTCTTCCCACCATTTCTAATCAGGGAAGTTAGGGCAACAGGGCTAACGGCCTGTACGGAGCCTTATTTGGTTTCTCACTGAGAAAGACTTAATTCTGAAACAACAACACATTCGCTGTTTTGAAGGACAAAACTCTTCTGTGCTGAAACAGAATCTATTCAGCTGGCTAGGCTTTTTTTTTTTTTTTAAATACAACTTTAGAAAGTACTCTCTCTTCGGTTTACTACTAGCTTACTACAAGTAACAAGTGTTTTGAAGTGTGACATGCATACTTCAGACTTCACCATCATATAATTATTTCAGCTATAAGCAACCCTTTTATACCTGCGTTGCTACCCATAAATCTGTACTGTATTAAACAAGGTGCTTTCCCTTTAAACCCTGGCTTAATCCACAGGTAGGGATTTTTAGGAGATGCAAGGTAACTTGACAACAGAGAAAAGGCTGTCGTTAAGTACCTTTTGTCAAATTACTTATCCGGTGTCATTGAGAAGATCTTGGCAAACACTTCACTTGCTGGTACACCATCTGAGCCTCTTCTGGCTCCCAACTGTTGAAATGTTAAAGGGACACTGTAAACTTGAGAACCTAAAATTAGAATTAACTTGGGTTTCAAGCACACACGCAGCTTACCCACTCACTGGCGAGCTGTTACTATGCGTTACTAGCTAGCAAACAAATGCACAAAAGCCAAGCAATAGACTTAGATTTATGACTTGTTTGTCTTGCATCCCCTGTATGACATTTTTCCATACAAGTCTCTTGCTGAAAGATACTTGAAACCTAAGACTGGTAACAGATCGCAGGGGTAAAAAGAGGAGGGATATCTCCAGTAACAAACATGCTGACAGACACGACAGCAATGCATTGGAAATTACTGAGGGCTACTACGAAGGAAAACACTAGAGAGGAAGGAAAAGGGTTGATCAAAACAGCACAGTTTAAAACAAACTTTTATTACAACTCCCTCTCCATCTGCCAAGAACAGGAAGCTCATTACCAAAGCATGTGAGAGAAAGGATTGATCTTTTTTATCCGTCAAAAAAATCACAACCTCTCATCCAGACACTGGGCACACTGACTACAAGCTACAAATTGAAGTTCTTCCATTTCCACATATTCAGCCCAAGGGTCACGAGAACTGAGATTATCTACATTTCCCCAGCAACACTACTGGCAGGTGTAGCTATGAGTAAGATCTGTATAATAAAACATTTTTATTGCAGCGATAATTCAGGTTAGCTATGCAGCTGCATTCTCATTTTTTTTAAGGAAAAAAACAACATGCCATGCCTTTCCTTATACTGAACTAAATTACTGTCATGAGATAAGTTGTACCTTCGCTTTTCAGCAACTTAATGGATTTTTCTCAACTGCTCCTCTACATAGTAGAAAACAAAACAAAACAAGACAGTTCCTGGGAGAGAAAGCAGGAGAGCTTAGTGCTACACAAACGCACAGTAAAAGATGGCAATTCTAAGGAATGCCTGAGCTGCACACAATGCCTACATCAAAACCGTCTTTCCAAATTTCCATTTTCTCCTTTACAAATGGATGGATACAAGACTGTGAAACATAATCAGAAAAAGTACGAAGAACTGATGACTAAACAAACCTCCACCTTTTACAACCAAAAATACCTTTGCCTTCTCTGGCACACTGCCACTGCAGTAAACTAAAACCAGAACAATCAGCATGTAATGTCCTAGTACTCTGCTTGTGTTCTCTTCTGGTTTACAGTAGAGATAAATTTAACAGTTAAATAAATAATGATAGAACAAAAATGTCCGTATAGTCTTTTAATAGTTGTTAATGGCTGTTAGTAATTAAAAAGAAAACTGCTTTTAATCCACTGATACAGGCATGGAATACAGTACAATAAAATATTCATTACCATTTAAAAAACTCATTTTTTTCTGATTATGGGCTGCATCTTCAAACAATTTAAAAGGAAGTGTTTTTGTGTACACAACATGTATATTTGGAGCCTCCTTATCAAAGGATCCGAAGATACATTCTTGTACTTTCCCCAAATATTATATGGAATAATCTAGCATCGTCTTAAAAGGCTTCAAACCATTGTGCCAAAAAGATTAAGACACGAAAAAATCCTTTTCAGGTGAAGAAAAGGAAGCCATTTGCAGTGGATAAAAGTCTAGCAAACTAGAATAAAATCTCTCCCTCTGGACATTCTTCCTTAATTGTCTTCCACTTCAGACAACTGATGGATAAACCTGCAGTTAATCAAGTGGTCTTTACCCTGCAGAAGCTGCAGGAGAAAGTGCTCAAGAGGTGCAAAGAACGTGTGGAGCTGATGCTGCAACGCTTGCACAGGAACTTATCTGCAATTGCTGATCTTCAAGAGAATTTATATAAAAGTGTTCGTTCAGCAACACAATTTAGGGGTACACTGATAGAGATCATGTTACTTTTCATCTCCATGTGATCCCAGTTCATAACGTTTGCTTATGTACGGGGTACTTTCTCCTCTCCAAGGGAGTATTAATTGCATTGATTAAAGCATTGTTCTTATTCTGTCATCATATTCGCTCCCTCCCCACCAGTGGCATCCTGGGAAATATGGAGATCCTCTAGCATTTCAGCCAGACTGATCCGTGGAGCACCATCATCATCCGTGTCGCTCTCCACTGGAATGTCTGCATCTAAAAGAGCAATTAAAAAGACAACAACAAAAGAACAGCTAAGCAAAAAAAAAAAACCACCACCACCACCAGAAAAATCCAAACAAAACAAAAGAAACTAAACAAGCAAACAACTCCCTCCTAAAACCCAACAGCTCCAAAGACTAACGCTTGCCTTCCCAGAAGATGCCAAGTTACTTATCAAATCTTTCATCCAGCACAGGTTTTGGGTGTGGAAGAAAATAGGCTTTTACCTCCATATTAAGGGCAAGAAAACACCGTATGCATCACTCAATGCAAGTGAAAGACCACATGCTATCACATTACAGCATTTCTCTAAGAATGAGCAGTTCAAAGATCTAAACGCAGAACTTCAACAAAAATATTTTCACTCAACTAGTAATGATGAAGTTACATGCAATTAAACAGTTAAAAAAGCCTTACTTCTGTAAATGTTGACGTTTTTCCTTATGGCTTCATCTTCTTCAAGATCTTCAAGGAAGTCTTGGTATTGTCTGTAAAAGATGCTTCATATATTTACTAAACTTTTCCTTTGCGTTTACACAAGTTTATAAAACAATCAAAGAAACAAAGCCTCAAGAAACAACTGCAGTCTGCAGTTCTTTAGACATGCCTTCTGAGTGCATTCCAACATTTCCAACTTGTTATTTCTGCTTTTTCTCCAAATCTTTAATTCTTATTAGCACCTATTCATTTCCAAAGGATGTTTAAATTGCCTGTCCTCGTTCAACTCTAAGTGCCTCATTTTTTCTACTCATTTGGACATTATCTAGTATCTCCTGTTGCTCTTTCAGCTTTGCCATAGAACAAACCAGCTACAAACATGTTTTCATAAAAGCATCCCTTTAGCCAAAAAGACAGAAGCCGTAAGCTACAGACACAATGCTTCTGATATTAATCGTTTGTCTCATGGTTTAAGTTTTTCTTGAAATGACATAAAGATAGTTTTCTTAATATTTTGCAACAGTAAACCTGAAAGACTTGCAGGGTTATCTTTAAGATTCAGGATTTAGTTCGTGCCTTGCCCCCTACCGTTGGCCTCAGTATCCGTCTTCTCTGAAAACTCAGTAATCACAATAGAATACTTTAAAAGCATAAATAAGGTGCATACGCTTGAAGCACTTCCTGCGCTAGGGAAAGGGGAAAAATGCAGAGATACTCCTCGTCAGAGAACACCGAGATCAACCTATCCTGTGAGCCCCCATCATGCTCACATAGAACCAGCAGCATTTGCTTGTGCCCCTCTAGCAGTCAGTAAGGCATTACATGGCAGGGGTTTATCTTCAGCAGAAAGTGGTAACTGTTACTTCTAGACTTGGCACAGTATCCTAGGTAGGAAGGACTGAAAAGCTTCATGGCAGACAACAAACCTTTCATCATCTGTATCCATGCCTTCTCTGTCCCTTTCCAGCTCTTTCAGTTTCCAGTTTCTGCGATGCTGGCGTTTGGTACGGTCATAGCTCTTCTTTATTAACACCTGCAGTGAAAACCAGCAAATATTTACACACACGCACCTTAAATGGAACTGATGGCACACTTTAAACAACCAAACCACCACCCAAGTGTACATTTCAGCAACTATAAAATCATCTGAATGAATGTTAGAATCGTTCTTGCCAACAAACACAAGGCAGCATAAGAGATCTGTACTTTTGCCCTGAACACCCCACGATGGCCAGTCTGGCAGTATACAATTTTGTATAGAATTCATCCAGTATTTTTCAATTCAACCCAAGGTATTTGGAAACCTTTCTGTCCTGAAGAGGCACACCCTGGAGATGTAACACAGTTTTCACCACACAGTGCAGGGTAATTCGAACAGCAACGGGTAAGTTCAAGTAACTACATTATTTAAACACCACTCAAAAATGCAAGTACTCAAAATTAGATTCTATTCCTTCAACACCAGGGAACGTGTGTGTTCATTATAAAACTATTATATGTGCCTTAATACCCCTGAGTAACGTAGAGAACTTTATACAGAGAAAGATGTTCTTACCACGTCAGGAATACTGTGTGGGTTCATCTTATTCACAAACTCATCATTCAAGTTACAGTTGGCCAAGTCAAACCTAAAATTAGAACAGGCAGTTCATCATTTTATGTAAATGTACAAGTTTGTACTCAAGGTATTATATGCTTGTATTAAAGAGCAAATTTAATGCTTGTGTTAAAGAGCATAGCTCCTAAGTTATACAAGTTACAGCTCCTAAGAAAGATAAATGTTTCCAAATGAATTAGAGAGCAAGGAAAAAATCCACATCAATATGCAGCTGACAAAACTGAGTAACTCTTACAAGCTGCTGTTCCCAAATTCAGTAGCACATGGCACTCAGCAGCCTCCTGAACCAGCGTAACAATATCCCTGAGGTTCTGCTGGCTTCAGTAACGATCATGTTTAAGCCCATCAGTTTAAGCATCCCTGTCCAAACCTAATCTTACAAACGTTTCACATTTGTCACTGCTGTACACAATACTCACTATCAAGCAAAAAGGCCACATGCCTTCACTTCCCCGGGTCTTGCCCAGCATTTTAAATATCCCTCTCATCTGTGTCTGAACAGTTTTTCTTATCTGCACTTTAGAAGTCAACACTTTAGCTCTCGTACTACTAACAGCCCTTTTCCTGGCGTTATTTCTGCTAGAAGAGTTTTATTGTATTAGAACCATCTCTTCATGGCCAAGATGAAAGATTCTATCCCTTTTGCAGATTTCATCTAGAAAGCTGACAACTTTCTTGATAATATATAAGCAAGAATCCAGGCCAGCAGTATGAACTGCAACAACCCAGTCTGAACTGAAACAACCATTCCAGCTTCCTAGCAACCAACTAACAGTTAAGTCATCAGGCGCCAGTATTTTTTCCTGTGTTTGCTCTTGAGAGATTCAAAACTTTCCTTCCACAACAGCATATAAAAGTCTTTCATACTTCCTACGTAAATCCATCATCAGAATTCCTACTGCAAGGCTCAAATGCTAACTCCTATGGCATAGCTCATTCAAATAAAACCGAGAAACAGAACAGACCCCAAGACAAGGTCTCCAGGATTTAGAATGTGTCCCAAGTGAGTAGAGCAGAAATATTGATGATCTGTATTCAACTCCGAGGTTTTCTGTACCCAGGCTTCAGCCAGCGTGTGCTTGAGGAATGAAAAATAAACTCTTGTAATAAATACAGCTTAGCTTTCTGTACTGTTGAAATATTTGTACTGCTACATTGCGGGTTTAAATTACATTTGTAATTAAGCTTGTACTTCTACAACAGGCATCCAACATATTGCTCCCCACTCCTAATTTCTCATCTTTACAAAACTAAGGAAATGGACATGGCGATCACTTCACGCAAGAATTCAATGATTTCTTTTTTTTTTTTTTTTTAAACACACTTCATAACTTTCTATTATATATAGCTTTTGCCTGAGGAAAAAAACACAAACATTTGGCACCAGTCCATTAATTCTGATTAAAAAGCAATGCTTCTGTACTTTAACAACCAAAAAAATCAGCAATTGAAGAGTTGAAAAGCTGACATAAAATAATAATTTCAATAATGATAATAGAATGTAGAGTTTAAACTCTGATACAAAATTCTAAAACTGGAACTCAAGTAACATCTTCACAATTTCCAAAACAAAACACTGTCCCCATCTGTCTGAGAGGAGCTTTTGCAAGTGACAAGACAGAAGTGCATCCATCTGGCTTTTAACATAGAATGATTCAAAACTGAAGTTCAGCGGAGGAGGGGACGAAGAGGAGAGGAAGGCCTAAAACATGAGATTAAACACAGAGGAATGAACTCTTACTTTGTTTGATCTTGCCCCTGCACCTGCACCTTTCTTCCTTTCTTGAACTCTACTGATATCCATAACAATAAATTCCTCTAGCTGTTTTGGGTGGAACAAGCTATTGAAAGGGTGGCGCCAGTAGGTATTTCCATCAATTTCAGCAACTGGAAAAAAATGAGAACCAGCACAGACAATCACAAGGGAGAGTTTCCATTGGAGAAATTAAAAGAAAGCATTAGCCAAAATGTAGGCAACTGCAACGCATTCTGTTCAACTTTTCTTTATGGTAACAAACTATTTGGGACAAGACACACATTGCAAACTCTCGCTACGACAGTAGTTGATGATCTGTGACAGCCAAATCACATACCACCTGCCTGAAGCACAGACTTTTATTCACAAAAATAATTTCTCTAATAAGGGACATAGCCTTATTAGAGGTATTTTTCCGTATATAGTATATATGGCATAGCATATACACACACACTACTATAGTGGGTATACACACGCTCATGCACCCCTACTATATAAAGCATCCGAATACACATGCACACAGTGCAGTCTGTATAACTAGCTAGACAGTACAGCTTAGCAGCAAAATCTAATCAAAGCATCTGCTTCTGTGGTACCCAGATAGCTAGAATTGAAATTAGAGGAAAAAAAATAAATAAAAAGAGGTCTTCTAATTTTAGAAGCACACCTCTGACAAATCTAAGTGCTTCGAGGGGCACTAGAGCACCCATGAACCTAGTACTGACCCTCCACATTTTGCCTAGAATACTTGGGAAATGAGAAGAGCTACGTATCAGTTTGCTGTTACATTTCTGTGAGTGCACAGATGAATTTACAACATGAAGGTGTAAAAACACAAGATTTCATGAAACCAAAAATAGATCGTGCCAACAACAGAAAAAATCACATGCTGCATAGTGCAGAAAAGAATTGATAACTTACTCTGCAGAGTGCTAGGATCAATGAGGTGGACAGTACTCGTTACCCTAATGCACACGCAGATCTGGCTCATGTTACCCAGACTCTGTGCCAGTTTTGGTGACAGACATACAACGTTATCCTGCACACAAACAGAAAATAGCTTACACTCACATTTCCTTAATTTTTAACCAAGTCTTTAGAGAAATCCGAAACAGAAGTTTTTAAACTTTAGATTTTCAATTCTCCACCCAACATCCCCCAATAACTTCAAGATACTGGCTACCAGCGCTTCATGCTCAGTGTGGGTAGACCCTCCCCATTCCCCTACACACACACTAAATCTTGCCTCCACTAGCAAAACCAAACTCTACCCACTTCATACAGTACCCTCCGGAGATGAAACAGAAAGAAGCTACCTTGCATATTGGAACAATTTCCACAGAGAAAGTGCTTTTGTAATTGTAGACATTACTATGAACATCATGTGAGGTCAAACGCTGGGATGACTTAGATCTACAAAACACAAAAATAGAGCTTTCATGCGGCAAGAAGGACACTACCTGAGACAGAAAATAATCACCACAACGTACAGCAACAAAAGCATACAGCTATGAACAACCAATACATTAAGACATTGGAAAGACGCACAAAGGTTAGTTTCACAATGGCTCAATGGAAAACACAGGACTTCTGTAGAAAGGGTTTTGTCTATTTTAGCCAGAATACAGGTTCATTACACTTTCACGGTTCTCTAAAAATGAAGGAAACAGACATTTCTCGGAAGCTCTTGGATACTCAATGCAATAAATAAATAAAGTGATGTACCTAGATGGAACTGTACACTGAAGAAAGTCTACCATCTTCTGGGCCTGTTGCTTTGAAGAATAATAAAAATCCAGGCCATCTGAAAGGAAAAGAAAACCTTGATGAGCACACCTACTTCATGTACTACATTTACCCTGAAGATTAACAAGCCACCCCACTTACCATGGATTTCTTTGATGCGAAGTGTATTTTGATGAAGCTTGTGTTTTAAAATCAGCTGCTCCAAATAGAAGAAAGTCTTTTTGTGCAGAGTCTAAAACAAGGACAAGATAAATCTATCAAAGCTGTTTAAGAACCACCTAGTGCAAATGCAGTATCTCTGGAGAATAAACATTTATGTGAAAAGAACATCTAGAAAAGGAAGAGTCCAAAGGCTACCCTAAATAATCTAAATGACTTCAGAGATGTGCTCTATTTATAACAAATTATTTAAAGCTTCTATTTCTTATTTTTGTATAACTGATTGCTAAAGATAACATTTTCTTTAAGGAAGATTTAAATATTTATAAATAATCTGTCCCACTGTTTCTAACACTGCCTTAAAATACAGAACGATATTTAAAAATTCACATAGGATCCGCCTGCAAGCCATCACATAAAAACGAATATGCTAATACTACTTAAAAAAACAGAAAAAGCTTTTTTAAACTAAGACCAGTAGGAAAAAAAACACCAATCACTATATTTATTACTGTGGTAACGGGCAAGTGTAAGCACATCTTCTCCTGAGAAAATCATCCAAAGATTTCTCTGTGTTACTGTTTTGCCATCAACAAATGAAAAATAGTTTGCCTCTACCTTTTGCCTCACTTGAACTACAGCTTTCCAGAAATCCTTAGCTTCAATTCTATGACAGTCTTCACACATTTGAGGCTGAACTATATATTCCACCACAAATACTTGTTGAAGAACCGCTCCATTTATCACCTGCAAAACAAAAGTGTAGAAGATTCTCTCTTGTCAGTCCTGTCAAGACAGAATACTAGTTTACCACAGCATTCTAAGCAACTTCCCTATTATACTAGAACTGTATGACCGACAGCTATACTTATGTCAGAAATGTCAGCAATGTTTTCCCAACTTTACAGGGACAGCAAATAATCTTCTTCAAATTGTGATGAACAGCACTTTAATGACAAACTTTAGGCATAACGAAGTCAACCTTTTTTCAAGAGAAGGCATTAAACGCGTCAGATTTTATCAGAGAACCGATAATCTAAAAAGCAATACCAACAATAAAAACCATCCTGTTTGCCATGACAGCTTTAAAAAAGCTACATGCAGATTGCTCTACTTTTGTTACCTCTTTCTGAACAGTCAGTTTCAGCTTCAGTCTCTTAGAATGTGGTTCAGTCCAAATAAAGCCTGCATCAATCAGCCGGACCTGCCAGTGGGAATGAACGAGGACTCAGCGTTAAAAACAAGCAGCTCTAGCTACCAAAAGACACAGGCTTATGGTATAATTTGTTGTTCCTCAGCTAACCGAGAAAATGAATAACCTTACTATAAAAAGCATATGCTGGAATACTAAACCCAATTAATAATGCTTGTTAGAACACAGAGCCTGATCTACCTAAAATAACAGACACACAACCTCACAGAGTGTCAAGCCGGAGCAAGCGAATTCAACAATACCTCTGGATGCAATGTGATGACCAAGCTGAATCGTACAATGGTTTGTTCAGGACTTAAAAGCCAATTTAATCTCTAAAACTAAGAATGCACAAATGTACTGCAAATATTTTACGAATATGCCTATATTTTACATACGTACTGGTCAACAGCAAGAAGCTCAGTAAGCCAATCAAATTCAAATTTTGATGAATGCAGTAACAAAACAACTTTTTGCCTAATACACTCAGATTTTCTCATCTAATAATAAAGTGTCTCATACATTCAGAATGTTAAGTTAAAACGTGACTTTCAGTTTAGCCTATTTACAGTTTTTTTTCATATCACAGTAAACAAGTACTGCGAAAACATTTCAAAAATACTTAAAAAGAAAACTGTAAAATTAAGGTGCGCTAAAATACATTAGTTTCCTTCAGTTGATTGAGCTCATCTCTCATCTACATGACAACAACCGTGCAGGACACTGCATGCTGTTAGGTCACAGAACTGTACTGCAGTAGCCTCCTCAATTTGCTTCAAAATTCTTTTCTTGCAACCTGTCCCTAACAAATGTTCCAGAATCCCAGTACTGAGCTTTGAGATCAGATTGTCATTACTTGTGCTCCCTATAAAGTGGTTAATAAACTCTACACAAATACTAATGACTGCTCTGGAAAAACTGAACCCTGCATCAGTTAGCTACACTTCACTTTACGTAGTGCTAACAGACACGTTGTGAAATACTAATACAATTCACTGCCTACCTTGTTAAGTGAAGCTTTGATTTTTTTAAGACACAGTGCAAGAAGCTCTCTTGATTCTAAGGCACACTGAATCCAAGTTCCTGGAGGCTGAAGATACCTATAATAAAGAAAATATACTACAGTATATAATGCGACTTCAACCAATTAAATCATTCAAAAGATGTGCAATTATTTACCAAGCTCTCAATTGCAATATCAGCTATGCAACTACAGCTTTTGCCTCCCTAAGAGAATAAGATTTACGCATTCCAAAAGCATTCAAACTTTACTGCCATCATTATTAATTTGTTCACTTTTTGCTTTCAGAGCCTATAAGCTCGTACGATTACTCTTAAATCACGTATTGAAGACTTCCATGAAGACGATTTAACTAACCTACAGAAAAAAAAAAGCTAACCCTGCAGCTGCAATACCATCTCCAGATCACTGCAAGAGACCAGAAGACCACCTCCAAGCTGTACCAGGCTTGAGGAAAACACACCACAGAGAGCGACAGAAGCAGGAGCGGAGAGGCCACCGTTCCCCCGCTGGCCCGATTCACCCCACGAGGCAGGTCCCCCGGGGGGTGCCGTCTCTCGGAGGTCGGGGTGCAGGCGCCCACCTTTCGCACTGCTTGCAGAAGCTGACGGAGAGCTGCTTGGGGATGCCCTCGGTGATGTCCACGCGCGCTCGCAGGCAGCCCACGCACATGTTGGCCGGGTTGGGCGGGATGGGCACGCCGCACTGGCAACACAGGCTTCGACACAGGGAGGAAAGAAGTCAGTCACAAACCGAACCCCGATGCACACCGAAGGTACGTGCGGGTATTTTTTTCTTTCTTTTCCCTTCAAATAAAAGCGGTGGCCCAGGAGCCCAAAGGACTTAGCTCTGCCCAGCCACCTCCTGCCCGCCGCGCTGAGGCCTCCCCCGGCCGCCCGCTTACATGTTGCCCTGGCTGGGGGCCGCCGGCCCCGCCATGTACTCCATCGCGCCGCCTTCAGCGCCCAGCACACGCGGCCCGGAGCCGGCCGGGAGCGGAGGCAGCGGGGACGGCTTCCGGGCGGCGGAGGAAGGGGAGGAGAGCGGCGGTCCCGCGAGAGAGCGGGCGGCGGGGCCGCCGCCACGAGATGGCGGCAGCGTGCTCCTGCCCGCCCCGGGGCCGCCACCACAAGATGGCGGCAGCGCCCTCCTGCCCCCCGCCCGTCCCGCGGCCCCCACCACAAGATGGCGGCAGCGCCCTCCTGCCCCCCCCCCCCGTCCCGCGGCCCCCACCACAAGATGGCGGCAGCGCCCTCCCGCTCCGTGTCGCTCCCCTCAGGGAAGCCGGGGCACCGAGCCTGGTGCGCGGTCTGGCCCCCTAATGCATCGTGCTTTGTAAATAAATAAAGACGTCAGAGAAATAGCAAGTGCTGTGTTTTGGAGAGGGAAGCTTAAGAAGAATATTGCGTTTGCGCTATATTTTATTGCAGGCGATCAGCCTGATGGTCCAGAAAATAAAAGATTCTGACGTTTCCCACTGATTTTTTTTTTTTTTTCTGCATCAAGTTTGGAAATTTGATGAGGTGTGAGCAAGAGCAGCGGTAGTTGCTGCCAGGGCCAGAGTGCCGTGAGGGCCGGAGGGCACTGAAGCCTCTTCAGGGGCCTGGGGTTCTTTCAGGCATCCGATGTCTCGGTTTAGTACTAGTGCAGGCATGTAAAATGCAGCCATAGGTTTTGTTCTGAAAACAAAACAAAACAAAACACCAACTTGAGTTATCAAAATCAGTAAATGTTGGAATACAGAGAAGGGCGATACGTTGGCACAGCTTCACTGGAA
Organism: Anser anser; assembly: GCF_964211835.1. Classification (NCBI taxonomy): domain Eukaryota; kingdom Metazoa; phylum Chordata; class Aves; order Anseriformes; family Anatidae; genus Anser; species Anser anser. Next base: position 26,516,846 of record NC_139729.1, on the reverse strand, counting down.
AGCCGTTAGCTGAGGGTGACGGGCAGCTGCCTTCCCTGATGGGGATTTCCACACACGTCTCCATTGCTCCCTCATGTGGGATGCTGGGGAGCTCTCTGGAGGCCTTTCTACTTCACTCAGATCAGAAAAATGAAAATAGAGAGCTTCTACTCTCTAGTTTTCAGATAAATGTATTTTATACTTGCTGGCGTATGTATGCCACTTGCAAATAGCAATTTAATTAAGTGAACTTTTTCAAGCGGACAAATTGTTTTTGTCTAGTCAGAACAGAAAATTCCACCTTCAGGAGTGGCACAAAAATAACATTGTGGTTTCTCCTGACTAAACTACTGAATCAACATTTTGTTTCCTACTTTTTGTCTTTTGCTGTTTTGTGTCAGTGGTACATTTTTATGATTTCTAGAGGAAAAAGTTAATAAATAAATAAATCTGACAGATATTGTGCAGCAACTCTTCATTTTGCCTTTATTTTTGGGTAGTAGTACTTCAGCTTGCCTTTCGCATATATTTAAGCTTCATTTTTCTGTATCTTTTCTGCCTTCAACACAGGCAACTGTTGTAAATGCTAGACATTCTGACATTTCTATTTTATTCTTTAAAATTCAAAGTAAAAAACTTCTGGATACTACCAGTTAGGTTTTGGAAAGTAAACCAAACTCCGTAAAAAACACGATCATATCATGGAGTTTGGTCTGTCCTTCTTCATTACCACTGCCTGTGGCATGAATCTGTGCTGCCTGGTGCTTGAATCAACCTGCATGGTTAATGTTCCTTTCCCATGGTTAATGTTATTTCTGTAGAAATGAAAAGAATAAAATCCAAGTGCATTAACTTTTATTTATTTATTTATTTTTGGTATTCTTGCATCCGAGTGATAATTTCAGATTTATTATTATTTTTTTTAGAGAATGTGAATTAAAATATTTGTGAGTCTTCCTGAAAGTGGGGTAATAGATGTTCTGATGGCGCAGATACTTGTAAGTGAAGAATCAGACAACTATTTCAGCTAGGGATTCAGGGTTGCTCAGAGAGTTTTGCAGTCTTCATTCTGGAAGGGTTTCAGGCCTAAACTGGCTAAAGCCCTGAGCAACCCGCTCTGGTCTCGTATTTGACCCTGCTTTGAGTGGAAGATTGGACTAGCAATTTATGTAATACATTATATATATATGAAGTAGAATTTAAAGCTAAAGTCCCAAATATCCGAGCCTGGCAGGTTCAACAGCACCAAGTTTCTCTTCTCTGTCCCACCCATCACCTCCTGTTAGGAATTGTTCCTTCCCCTTGAGAAAGAGGCTTTGTACTTCCCCAGGGGTGGAAAATCAGAACAATGAGCACCTTGCTTCCTGGATCCACTCATCCACTCCTAATACAATTTACTGGCTAAACTAAAAAAAACCAACAACACACCAACCAACCAACCAAAAAACCTTACAGTGGGATTGCTGTCAACAATGTTGTTTTAATTCATTAATTAAATTACTTAATACTTTGGTATAGAAGGAGGAGTTTGTACAGACTGTTTGGATGAGATTCCATTCATGGTTTGCACTAAACAACTATTCCTGTTGGACAGGAGTTCCTTATTGAATTATCAAGATATTAAGGCATGTTTGCAGGTCGGCATTTATTTTCTGTATATTTTCACTCACAATGGAGAAAAGTAGAGCAGAATTGCATGAACACATTGTGTGAAGTCTATTTAATACAGCAATGTCCTGATGGAAAGGAAGAGCTGCATTGGTTGCTTTAAAGTTGCTTTGGGGACTAAAAATCACAGGCTGTCAAGCTGTCTGACTTTTTTTTTTCCCCCTACTTTGGCACATTTTCCTTTGATGGGCTTGTTGTGTTCTACAGACTGTTACTTTTGCTTCTCTGAAGCTAAGTTTCTTTGCAGGCCTCTCTGGAGACTTACTACAGACCATTTTATTTAAAAAAAAAAAAATACCAAAAAAAGTGTTTCACTGAACTGAAGTTTTATTTCTATACCCTTCAGAACCCCTGCGGTACAGGGGTTGTTGTATAGTTTTTCCTTTCAACCCCCGATGGATCTCTTGATCTTTGATTTCTTTGATTTATAAAATAACACATCTGTAGTAAATTACATGCTTTCTCTTCGCGAGTCTCATGTTGCAAGAGGGGTAAGACAAAGCCTGTCATTTATGGGAACTACATCTTCTGTGAAGTCACCAGGAGGAGAATTTGATCCAAATAATGCTCCAAGTACTTCCATTGCAGATTTATTTTCAGCTGTGGTTTTCTCCACTTTATTTCAGTCCTAATATATTAAACTCTGCCTAAGCTTAATGCACAGCCACCACCTACTGTCAGCTGAAATCAGAACTGTGCTCTTTGTAGTCACTAAGGTATTGCCTCTGTAATCTCACGCTGCTCTATGGCTACCACGCATTCAAGTAAAATTCATATGTTTTAAACTGTCGAAGTATTGTTGTAGTCTTCTGAAAGATTGTACGTCTTTGTATGCAATAAACAAGATAAAAAGCAGATTTTAAAATTCCCTGAGAACTTTGACTATGTAGGGCTGGGGTTTAGATCTTATTATATGTGCAGAAAGCTGACTAAATCAGTGGCAATGCAATGTAGACTGAAAGATTTCAGCATTTCTTTGTAATGAGGATTCAGTATTCAAAGAAATGCCAGTATTATTGTAGTTGGGAAGATGAATGATGTTTCATCTGTATCAGTGCGTTTTTAGGAATGGGTCTATGTAGGCTGCCAATAGCCGGAGGTCTGACATCTCAGGAAAATCCTTTGTAGTACAAATCCTTCAGAAGAGGGGCAGATTTGCGTAGGTGTGTGTTAATTCTGTAGTCTCTGGTGTGCTGATGACCAGCAGAGGTCATCAGTTTCTGAGCATATGATCACCAGCCATCTGTGGTGATGTCTGTGGCAAAAATAATGGATATGGGTTTGTTTTTTCAGCCTTGTTGAGCCACACCGGCTTGGTTCTTGGTGGTTGGCTTTTCAGTCAAGATCAGTCATTTACATTCATTTGCTATGCTTAGGAAGACTGCAGTGTATTTTTGCCATTGTATGTTGGTTGCTGAGATCCGGACTCTCAGGAGCAGTGCAGGAAACCTGCTTTAAAACCAGGCGCCCATCTTCTTGCCGCCATACCTGCTGTAACGGGACTATGTGTGGGACAAAAAAGGGAGATCCTGTGTTGGGAGAACACACTGTATGAGTACAGGTCTGATACTTCACTGTTCTGTACATGCGTTGGGCAGTCACACTCGCAGCAGCGTATAAAACTCCAGCATGGAAACAGAACAATTGGACTCAGGGGTGTTCAACTGTGGCCTGGATGTGCTGCAGCCTGTGTGCTCTTGGCTTCTTTCTTGTTCTTTCTCAGTGAAACATAGCCATGCACTGCTTAATGACATATATAAGCCAGAACTAAGAAACTGGAAGTAACTGCTTACCTTCCTAAGGAAAGAAAAAAAGAGAAAGAAAGAAAAAACAACACAAGAATTATACTTCTAACATCGGCTGAGGCTTGGCGTGGCTTTTTCTTTCCCTGCAAATGTCTCTGGAGCTGTTGTCTGAAGTGCAAGATGGTAACTCATCAGGACATTTCAGCTTTCACAGCTCCATTTAATTTCCCTTTTCACCCAGGAGCTGCAGGAGTTATAAGACTCTGTACAGGCCCTGCCGTGAATTTAAAGAAGGCTTTGTAAATTCTGGCAGCTTGGGTGATAAAGCTGTCAGGTCTCCACTACCAGCTACTCCAGTAGTAATGATTGAGAGTGGTAAGGGTGAGGGTGAGAAATGTTGTTCCTCCTTCCGTGACTGCTGCTGTCCAAACCTGACGTGGCATTTCAATGTATGACCGGTTGCACGGAGTTGTTAATTACTCCTTAGGATTCCCTAAGGTCTGAAGCATGGCAAGTGGTGGGCATAAGTTTTTATCGTGCACTTTTAGTTTACAGTGTTTGGGGATGATGTAGAGTGATTTAAAATGTTTTGTCACGTTTTTCCAATATGGATTTACAGGCTAGCATGTGAGTGACTTGGAAATGAATATTCAGCATAGCACAGTGTGTACCTGCCGAACCTTCACATCTGCGTCTGTGTGGAGCTCTACTTGTTCAAACGGGGAAGGCAGCACTGCATGCTCCTGTGGTCCCAGTTAGGTGTAGGGACCTTTTGGGGGATATTATTTAGTCACTAATATGTCTTGAAAAGTGATGTCTTCATCATGGCACAGAAAGAACACAATGAAATTCTTATCCTTCTTTTCTTCGATGAGTACTAAATATTTATGCCATATATTAGTTTTCTGCTCTTACTGTCATACTCGTTAGGAGCTATATGATCTGTTACCATAAGCACACTACTTCATCTCATGCTGTATTGTGCTTCATTTCTAATCATTAGGCTATCCAAATATTTAACCAGTGTGCACATTGGCAGCTGAATTATATGAATGACATTGAACTCATATGCAACTCAAGATGAGTTTATCCTAGGATTTGCAATAGATTTTGTATCTGATCTTTAAAAGTACTGCTCAGTCTCTGAGCTACCAAGCAATACCGAAGTCATGGCATTAGAAAGGATCAGTGCAATATGTAGGGAAAGCAAGCACAGCATTTAAAAGCACTTTTAACACAGGTTTGCTCTCATTCTTATATGCAGAAGACTGGGTCATTGAGTAAATAGCTGTACATAGTTTGCTCGAAAGCTCAAGTGCCAAAAGCCCAAAGCCAGAACAGTGCTGGTGGAGATGTGCCAGCCACAACAGCTGGCTCACAGCGGCTTAATTTTCAGTAGATGCTTCAATAAATAGAAGGAGCAGAGAATGGAAATTCATGGGGAAGATATTCCTGTGGTTAATTTAACAGACCACCTGAGGTCACTATTCCCTCACATAAACAGGATCCAGGAAAGGAGCCCATGAAGCTACCTGAGAAGCTCTTGGACTCCTTGCCCAGGGGGAGCTGCTCCAACCTGCCTACAGGGAGGAATCTGTCCCAGGGGTGTTGTCCTGCTCTGGCCTGCTCTCTTCATTAGTGCATTAACATACACGTAAAACTCCAGAGAATCTAAGAACAAAAGAGAACACAGTGGGTTATACATGAGGTTTTGTTTTAATATTTACTGCGAAGTAAATTTTGGATACAGAGCAACATGCACAGCTTCTAGGACATTTGACACTGCCAAGAGACAAATTAATAAAAATTCCATGATGTAACTCTAGAAGTATATTAAAAACCTTAAGCTGGGTACATGGGAAGCATTGGGCAATAGGAATTATAGGCCTCTGTGGTCCCTACCAGTGTCCAATTTAGTTTTTGTTAGGACCATGGCTATAATTACTCTGTGTTTTTTACTATCAAGGTCCTAAACAAGCATATGTTCCTAGCAATTTCACACATCTTACTATTGCATCAAGTAATAATTTGGAGGAATGAAATAGTTTCCATTCAGAGGAACGTAACATAACATAACATAACATAACAAAGCATGCTCAGTACTCGGAGTGAGGAAATCAAGGTGGGGCTGTGCTCAAGTGAGCTGCTTAAAGGTTCAAGGCAGAGGCAGCAGCTGGTTGTGCCTGCAGTGCTCGAAGCTGTAGGAGGTCTTCTTCTACAGGAACAGTTTGCGCCTTGCCTGCGTGCAGGGCGATAACTCAGCTTCCACATTTAGTATTCCCCCCTGGCCCAAAATGCAGCACTAGCTCCTGTCTGCCTCTGCAGGTACGGCTGCGGCTGCTGGGTCGCGGGCCCCAGGAGGGACATCCTCACGTCCCCTCCATGGATTGCTGCTCCTCTCTGCTGCTTTTTCATTTTTTTTTTTTTTCTCAGGCAGTTTCTCCCGTACAGCACCATTTCTGCATTTGCAGTCTGGGATTCATTTACCCCCCCCAGTTATGGCCTGTTCCTTCAGCAGAGGAGGGCTCTCGTTGCCTTTTATTGGTTGCAGCTGTGAAAGTGCACACTGATAATTTCAACAATGCAGCAATACGGAGCTGTGCTTGGGAAGAGGTAGCGCTGCTTCAGCTTGTCTTCCGTGGCCTCAAGGAGCGCTGCGAACGGGAGGAATAACATCACCTAATTCCTCTGGGACATGACACTTCCAGGCACTGCGAGATAATCTGCACTAAATTTATGGGGATAGTGCTCCAATTATTTCCCAGTTTTTGCCTATTTCTTCAGTTCCTTGTAAGGAATCCAATTAGCAATCCAATTTATAGTATGAGCCGCAAACATTATTACTGCTGAACTTCAGGGGCAAGAACAAAGAGATGAGAAGAAATTTCTTTAAAATAGCTTTCAACAGAAATCTGCGTATTGTGACACTCCGGCTTTAGCTGATCCGTAGATAAAACCTGTGCATTACATCATCGAGCTTTAACGAGCTTTATTGCAGCAGAGATATCTGTGGTTTAGTTTCCTTTAACCAGGTAATGTGTTGCATAAAACCTTCATATAACACGTATTTGGTCCAGTGCCGTTCAGAGTCGCAGGGTGTACTTCCTGAATAATTTTTAAGAGAGCAGCAGGTTGAATTCAGGCTGCGCAGAGGGTACCGCAGAAAAATGGGTCAGTGCTGCTGCTTGTCAGCAGAGGGGGATAATCCGCAGTCTTGCTCTGTGTCGAAGCGGTGTGGAGCTGCTGGATGCTCCAAAGGTGTTGGTTTTCTGCAAGCCCTGTCCTGCTGCTGCAGCCAGAGGCCCACTGGATGCCTATGGCAATTTCGTGTTGAAAGGGGACCTATTTTTTCTAAATTCCTGGGCCTTTTATGAGTCGCTGCTACCCCTGTCACGGGGTTAGCACCAGATGCTATTTCCCAGTAGCCTTTAAAATACAAAATAACCCAAACCGTGATGTCCCTTGAATCAGGCTGAACGAGGAGACATCCTCAATTCATGAAATAGGATCCTCTTCTGGGTATTATGAGGGAACATGCTCCTCGTGCTAACTTATGTTCGTTAACAGCTCCTGGCTCCCGTTTCATGTTTATCAAACATCACAGGTTATTGTTGCTTGATAACCACAGAAACCAAAGCTTTTTCCTTATCATCAGGACAACTTCGGTAGCTCAGCCTCTACATTGCCTTATGAACGTGCTGTACTGTCAGAGAAACCCTCTTTGCTGATTAATTCTCCGTTGCTCTATAATGCTTGGCTTTTCTGCACCGATTGCAAAGAAGGTTGCTCTCCTCTTTTAAAGAGGGTTGGCAGTCTTCGTGGGGTACTGGTACCTGCCTGTCTATCCCTGAGAGCCTTTGCGGGACGCACAGCCAAGTCCCACAGGTCCATCCAACTTACAGTCTCTTGTACTACGAATTTTCAAATTTCCTTTTATTTTTATTTCTTTATTTTTGCGTGTGTGTGTAAAAGTTCATGTCTGGTCATGCTGCTCAGTTCAGCCTTGTTTACCAGGGCTGGGGAACAGCCGTGCCCAAGATTTCCCTTGAAGCCAAAGCATGGCCAGGAACCAGGAAGCCTTGCTTTACTTCTGGTATGTTTGTTACCTCTACCAGGATGCACCGAAGCTCAGACTCAGAAATAATTGTTTTAAAAAGGTAAATATTTGTTCGTCGGGTCATGATAGGAATCTTAGAGACTATTGTACAGTAGCTGTTTGTTTTCGACTAGTTTTGTAATCTGTCCTGTCTCATCTAAAAACCTCTGGTTCCATTAGTCGGCTAAAGGAGACCTGGTGAAAGGTGTGCTGCCCTCACAGGCACGGAGCTGCCAGCAGAGGAGCCACGGCGGTGTGAACTCTGGGCACTGGCATCAGTAAAATAAATATATTGTTGTAGAGTTTATATTTTCACATATTAGCACTTTGAGTTCTCCTCTGAGAGAATATGAGGATAGCAATATGCAGGTAAAAATGGTTTGCACATTGAGTCTGTTAAAAACCCGTACATAAAAATTGGTGTTGACATTTCCTAGGCTTTCCTCACTCTAGCTGGCTGGAGACAAAACCAGTCAGAGAAAAAGCCAGAAACGGTTCAGTGACCTTGCTCCAGAAGCAAACTTGTATTCCTTGTCCTTTGGTTGGGATGTGCACTGCTCCCCCTCCCTCCATCACTGCTTTTGTGGCTGGAAGCAGAGAGCAGGAGTGCGTTGGAGGCATGTTAGGTATTTCAAAGTGGATGGAGGAGACAAAGATTAATAGCTTATAGAGAGAAGGAAATTCAGGAACGGAAGAGATGGAGGGAGGAGGGCAGGAATGCTCTGCCCTCCCAGGGCTCTGCCAGACCACTTAAGCATTTTACCAATAGGTCTCACACCAGTGGTAACCTAGGACATTACTGAAGTAGCAGGTTTGGCAAATGCGATGGCAGTTAGCCATTTATTATTTCTTCTTCTTTCTTTTTGCTTTTTTTCTTTTTTCTTTTTGCTTTTTGCTTGTGCCAGTCCTCTCTGATAGTATATGCATTTTATAATTATTCATCAAGATAAATTCTCAGGAAGAGGTGTTGCAATTTCAGTGGGTTGAATTTTTCTTCCCACCGCTCCCATCACGCTGGCACAAGCATGACAGGGAGATCTGACACATCCCTATTAAAAGATGTCTGTACAGGTATTGCTCTGCTATAAAATTGCAAAACTGGAGCTTATCATACGTACGATAGACTTTTGATGTAAAGGCAGAGACTGTAGACTGCTCTTCGTGCGTGGAAACTTCCACAGCTGCTATGAATGCTTGCAGCTCATGATTTATTTAAGAATGCATGCATTTATATAAAAGACAACCTCAAAGATGCTAGTTTTGTTATTGAAGATTTCTTGGGAAAAACAGGTCAAATAATCAGGGTTGTTGCAAAAAGATGCTTACGCCAATGCTCGAGTCCTGTTTTCTTGTATTGATGTTTGGATTGAGTGCCTTTTAGAAGGTACAATAATTCCGGATAGAAAGCTGATGTAGAACTGAACTCTGAAGTATTTCGGTGCCACCAGAATATGTTAAGCTTTTGGATACTAAGATATCTGGACTAATGGAGTGTGAATTAGCCACATCTATCCAGGTGTGAACGCTTTAATGCAAGGAGGACTTGGTGTTTCTCGATGTGTCCCCATGGTACGTGCGCCGCAACACTACAGTTGACCACAGTGCTGACTGTAGGCACGCTCACCATGATAGTGAACTAATTATGCTTGATTTCATCATGTTGTGCCTTTTGTTATATGAGGAGAGATACAGGAAGAGGAAGCAAGAAGTATTCATGTGTGATTTGGAGAGGTTTTCTTGGGATCTGAGTGTTATCTAACTGCAGTGAAATATCTGCCCTATATGCCATGTACTGCCTCTGGCAAGCCACCAGGATGCATGGAGTTGGATGCGTTTCCTTGCTTTGCACCATCATTTTTCCAGCTGTTACTTCATAAATCAGTCAATTGTTGCGCAGGTGGCAGATAATTAATGTATATGGGCTAGCAGGCTTCTGTTGTGCAGGCTTCTGTTGTGCAATTCGTGGCTGTGGGGAATGCAAAGAACTGATACAAGCTCTTTCCTCTGCCAGCCAGAAGATGGGTGAGGCCATGTGCTGTGCCTTGTCACCCTGTCCTTTAATTACATTGCTGCAATCCCATTACAGCCCTCTTCAGTGTTAGGAGGCTTTATTCTGAGCTTGGCCTCAGTTGTTTTGTGTCAAATACTCCTTGATGTACATTTTACTGGCAATTTATCTTCCTGTTCATTTTTTTTTCCTTTAACATCTAAACCTCATCAAGATTCATGGCATGTAACTCATCCTTGAATATGACCTTGAAATAATGAGATATATCTGATCTACTCCCTGATTATGAAGCAAAGATAGGAGCTGTCTGAAAAAATAACTGAACCATCACCCTGGCTGACAATGTCTATTCCCGACACTGCCACTGTTTGACATCCTTTCCTCCCCTCCTCCCTCTTTGCTCAGTCCTTGTAAAAAAGCAGACTCTGATTTTTCTTACAGATTTCCCAGATTTACCTTATTCTCCATCTTGTAGGTATTTCTGCTCTCCTCTCAGTCCTGCTGCTTAGTTTTTCTCTCCTGCCCGCCTGTTTATCAGCAGTAGGCTGGGCATGCTTCCGATGCAAAGGGTACACATGCATCCTTTTCATTTCACTTTTAAACCAAGACTAATGGCTCTTGGTAACTGAGGAAGTAGAGCTTATATTAGGCCACATGAAGCGATTTCTACAGCCTATTTCTATCTCAGAACTTCTTTTTCCAATCTAAGGCGGCCTTGGTTATCCTGGGAACAGTTCCGGGGCAGCTTCGCTTTGGGCTCACTCTGGTGGAACACCAGACTCAGCACAGTTTATCAGCTATAAACTCCAGTGACGTAGCAACTACTGCGAGCAGCTTCTGAAATAAGGGTGGAGCAGACACCAACGATGACAGGAGTCTTGGAATTAATTCTTACCTCTGCCTGTGAATCATAGCCTGAGAGCCAGGGAGTTCCCATAAAATTGCCAAGAGGTATTTTCATAACCCGGGCTCTACGAATTCAGTGGCAAAGTATTGCTTTCTCTGAGGAATAAATGACAAAATTGGTCATGCCTTGAACTGAGCTATCTTCATTTAGCCCAGGCCAAGATTTCCTCAGTGTGTGTTGGGAACGGGGGTGAAGAGGAGCCTGCTTTGTTTTGGTTCTTGCTGCTGGCTGGAGCCACGGGATAAGGCCTGTGCCTCTGCCGTGTGCTCACACAGAGCCGTTCCTTCCTTTGGGGACCCTGCAGGTGTCCCACCTTCCTTGTCAGCTGAAAAACACTGCCATTACACTGAATTTTCAGCCTCCTGAGATATCGACCTAACAGGTTGGTAACTTCTACTCCCGATTCCTCAGCTGCCACAGGCCTGAGGCAGGCCGCACGCTGCCTGAGGCTCTGTGTGGGTGGAGCAGCTGAGGTGGCGTACTTCAAAATAAGTCTGGCTTTCCTACTGAATCCCCAGTTTTTCACTTTCTGATCACGTTTTGGTCAGAGGGAAAGGTTGATACAATCTCAATGAGGCACTTCAGGGCTTGTGCATGAAAATACTCCAGGCAGCTGGGGCCTGGGAGAGTATGAATTGAGAGTATGAGCAAGCTAAGAGACACCAAGTAATTCAGGTGGCAGCAGAGACGAAAGTCGAGATTTTATATCCCCTTTTTCTGATGAACCATCCCATGACCTTTCAGGAAGTAATGAGGAGCCCACCTGGTTTGGGGGGTGTTTTAGAAGAGGATGTGGGAGTTGTGCAAGGAGGCAGGGCAAGGTGGTGCACTGGGGAGGGATGAGGCTCCAAATCCCTCCTCCAGGGATTAATGCCTGCAGCAGAAACCCCCTCAGAGCTGAAGGGAAGCGAGACCCTGATCACTCCCTGCTCAGCCAACCCTCTGTCCCAGCAGCAAACGTCAAACATCACCTCCCCAGGCGGGTGAGCCAGGAGCAGCCTTGGCCCTGCAGGGAGGCTGGTGACCATGCTGCCAGCGGGGCCATGGGCACTGGGTGTGCTGCGTCCTGCAGCCCTGCTGCTGCATGCTCTCATCCCCAAAGAAGCATTACAGGTGGCCTGTACTCCAGAACAGAGAGGAGTGGCTCTGCTTGTCACGTTTTATCTCTGAATTCTGCTGCTGTCAATACCTAGATGCACACAGAGAGTCGAGATTAATAAATTACCTTATCTTGGCTAGGAAGATATCTGGAGTTGCCAAACAGAGGGAAGTAGATTCCATGCAGAAAGCAGTTTGTGGTAGGATAAGAACGGTGACTTGCTGATATAGCGGGGGCTTGGTATTTTAGGAGTAAATAATGAAGATAGCTTGGGTAAGGGCTGACACACACGAGGGGCAGCACTGCTTTCAGTACAGCATTGGGTGTTGATCCTTTTGTGTGAACATGAGGAGGTTCTCACAAGGTCAGTAGTGTTTAATTTGAAAATTAGCCTTTTCTGTTTCAATTTTCGAATGCTCAGCCTGGCACGCTGCCGCTTGTCCATGTCTCTGCCCTGGGGAGCAGTAATCCATTGGCGAGAATCGGCCCGATTTTGGCAACTGCATGCTGATGCTGTGCGAGTGTAATTTGGTTCTTACGGCTCTATTGCCTGCCAGCACACCCGGCTGCTCTTCTTGTGCTTAGAGAGCCACTTTCACAATGGCTTAAATATTTCTTTTCCTAGCTTCCAAGTAGGTAGGGAAATTGAACTCTAGAAGTGGGGCATTGCCTTGGTAAGAAGTGAAGGGAGACGAACACAAAATGTCATGTTCAGGGTCCTCCTCAGCAGACGCTGTGTGATTAGACTATTTCCCTTTTTGTGACAGTTTTGCATGACAAAACTTTAGGGAAAAAATTTTACTTCAATATCCTTAGAATTTCAAAACTTCAGAAACATGGGGTCTCATTTTTCAGGGAATTCCGTGTAGATAGAATCAGATGCCCAGATGATGATCTGTCTCCACAGGTGACTGCTCCGAGCCCAGATGCCCTGAGGATGTGTAGGACAGTAAGCACTTCCTCACCTGCTCCTTTGGGCTATTTTGCATCTTTTGTAGAAAAATCAAGAGGAAGGAGGGGAACATAGCATTCACCACTGAGTTCAGGCATTTCTCTTTCATTTGTTAGGTTATTAACGAGACAGGAGCCACTGAAGGCTCTCTAGGGGTGTGAAAAGAACTGGGAATATCACACTTAATATACATTAATGCTACATATTGCTGCTGCTCATGTTAACTGAGTTTGCTGGCAGCTGATCATCAGTGACATCTACATCCCATGACCACCTTCTGAGCCAGAAGCTGCTGCTACCCTATTTCAGGCCCTGCATTTTAATTCACATGATAGAAGATATACAACAAAATAATGTAGAAGAAAACCCGGCAAGATACGCGCTGGTAATGATGCTGATCCCTACATGTCTTGTGTAAGGCCACAGCTGAGCAAGAGGTCCAGGGAAGCTTTCCTTACTAGTCTTAATAGCAAAGGCTGCCTGGAAGGGCTTCAGGAAGATGCTTCTTGGGGTTCGTTGTCTGGACACGTGCACGTGTAGTCACCCTCTGCAATGGATTTGGGAGGTGAGCCATGAAATTGGCCGGGAAACTTTTACAGCAGGATAAATGCTAGCTTTGATTAAATGAAATTAAGAAAATGCTGGCCAGCTGAGCTCAAAAATTTCTCGGCGCTTAATTTAATGATGCATTTGTACTTTCAGGGTGAATGCAGCTGGAACGAGTTCATTTTCCTTTCTGCTTTTGTTTCATTTATTGCTGTTGGTTCTGTCTGCTGTCAACGTATTGCCTTTTTTGCATAAAAACTTCCAGCTGCTGTGATCAGCCTGAACTACAACTAGCATAAGGTAATAATGGAGCAATTAACTACAATTAGCGTGGAGAAATAATGAAGCAGGAGAAACGAGTGTCCTGCCAAGGTGTTTTCTATGGAGCCCATCACTACACTTCACAGCACAGTAGTTGCCCATGTGCCGCACGTACCGAGCTGTGTGCTGGTGTTACTGGCAGATCTCCGCTATGTGCACCCTCCTGCCATGGCTTATTGCTCTTACAGCAATAGGTTCTTCCATGTTAATGCTCAGATGCAATCTGATGAAAACCACTTTTCATCGTGTATGAACGGCTTCACCTGTGGGAAAAAGGATTTCAAAACTGGAGCAGCATGTCCTAAGCTGTGGTGTGGTCTCAAGCTGTGGACAGCGGCGTCCCACCTTCTTCTCTCTTTCAGTTGGGGAAAAAATGGTTCTGTTCTCTGCCGTGTGCCAGAAATTCTTTGGGAAACTCCTTCTGGAACCCACTAATTTTGGATAATAAGTAGGTAGAGAAATTTCAGCTTTTTTCTAGTAGAAAGGAGTGAAAAGGGTTGGAAAAATCTCAACAGGCTTTTCAGGAAGGAGAGGTTATTTTCAGCCATCTCTCTACATCCTTGACTACCTCCTGCCCAAAATCTCCTTTGCAATTTAGTAAACAAGCTGAAAAACACACACAAAAGAAGTGTTTTCAGTTAAGTCATCCCAAAGAGAAGCAGCTGCTGCTTTCCTCCTTCTCCCCAGCACCTCCTGCAAAGCTAAACACAGATAACAGGAATAATAAGGAAGAGAAGTGCTTTACAGGACTCCCACCATGAGAGGTCAGTGGAAATTCCCCCTTCTTGCCTGTTTGCTTGTTCTGTTTGCTTTAAATGTTTAAATTGCAACATTACATCGGGGTGTGTGCTCCTTAAGATACGAGGCCCAACCTTTGCATACCTATAAGAAAGTGTTTTTCCTTGTACTGCCAAAAGCAGGCCAGTTGGGATTGATGCCGGTGGGAACAAATAACCTTTCTGGGAAATGAGAAAAGAAGAAAAAGGAGGCAGTGGAGGCCGTCTGGGCTGCAGTTACCACACCCAGGATGAGTTTGTGATCTCGAGGAATATGGGCCTGGTGAAGAGCAAAATCAGGACCTTGAACTTCTGAAGAGCAAACTTCACGCTATTTAAAGGCCTAGTGGTTGAGATCCCCTGGAACTGAGCTTGGCAAGGGATGCAAAATACAACAAGAAAGGATTCTAGAGGTACATCACTCAGAAAAGAAAGGCCAAGGAGAGTGTACCCCCTCTGATGGATGAGAAGGGGGAACTGGTAACAACAGACACGGAGAAGGCTGAGGTACTCAGCAACTTCTTTGCCTCAGGCTGGAGCACGAATGAGGGTGACCATTGCAGTCCACGCACAGATATATTTAAGGAGCTCTGAAACCTCACCCCAAAACACCTGCAACAAAATGGCCTGCTTGCCATAATACCAACCTGGATATGCATCACGGTGCCTATGAGTGAAGAGAAAACACAGGGAGATACAAGTCATGCACTGAAGTATTGTTTCCAAAGAATAAAATTTTATTGTTTTCGGAAAAACTGCATACACATGTTCAGATCTGTTCAACCTTCAAAACATGTCTTCGTTTCCAAACAAATTTAGGAAGGCATCATTCTTTTAAGCACTGCAGCTTGAAAAAGAATTTTTTTTTAATCCTATAAGTGTGCAAACATCATTTGAAAGCTATTTACATTTTACACCTCTCATTTTAATAACAGCAGCATCAGCTGTTAGATACATGCACTGTATAACTCACGTGATTTGATTTGGCGTTGATATTTGATTTGGATGTAGAGTGAAAAAGCAACAAACCTTCCATTGTTTGAGAAACTTCCTACAGGCAATTAAAATAAATCTCATTTCTTCTTTATAAAGGAGACATCTTTAAGCACTCAGACTTCCCTGCAGTTGTTAAAATGTTACTTCCACTCTATTTACTGGATCATCTTCCCCTGGTGCAGCATGCACTTTGCTTGCCTTAGTGAATGGGAGCAGAAAGAAAAGATGTCTGGGATTTTCTCAAAGGTGGCAGGAGTGCAGTGACAGACACAATTCTGTTTCTTTCTGTCCTTTTCAGTAAACTGCAAGATTACCTATAACCTGTTTTTTTTTTTAACTATCTTCGTTAGACCACCTAAACAGATGCAGCAACCTGCACGTGAAAAGTTGGATTCAATCAGTACTCCTATTACTCTCTCTTCTGATTTCCTCTCCCACCCATTACAAACCAGAAGTCAAAAACCAGATACTAGTTAGCACTCAGGTCATGCTCTGTTACTCATCTCCTTACATCCTCTAAGCACAACGTATTTTGTGCCAGCATTCTGTTGGCAGAACTTCTTTCGGTAAAACCAGCGCAATGCTTTCCTCACAGCCATCACAAGCAGCCTTTGCTGTTCCCTGTATGCCAGCACGATTCAGTTGGGGTGCTGGAGGTGTATAAAGCCCTACGCTTGAAAACCATGCCATTCTGACTACCTGCCTTCTGTTACAACAGAGAAAGTCCTGGAGATGTTAGAGACTAGAAGATGGTCTTGAAAGCAGGGGACTCATCGTACATGAATATTTTGCTTAGAGTGAGCTGGTTGAATACTAGGTAAGCGTTGCATTCCAGATGACGTGTTCCAGTATCACGCAACAAAAGCAGGCCTGTGTTTAATTCAGCTGGGACCGTGCAGCCAGCAGTCAGTGCATTATTCTGGTTTTCAGCTATGGTAATTAAGCAAGCCGTATTTTGTAAGATAGAGTGGGGTCTTCATAACTGCAAAACTCCTTCAGAATAAATACACAGAATTGTAGAAGCCATTGCATTTCACACGCTGCAAGAGCTGCTAATCACTACTCAGGCGAGTTCAGTTCACGATGGAAACCGTGCTGTCGGGCTGGCCTCCGAATATCTGGGAGAAGAACTCAAAAGCCAGGCGGACGTGGATGGGGACGAAGACGTAAGCAGTGTACACCACCATCGCGAAAACAGTCACGGTGATGGTGTGGAACATGGACTGCTCCCAGGGCTCCAGCACGTAGCTGCAGGTGATCAGCAGGTACTGGTAGTACAGCCAGTAGATATAGTCCTTCACGTGCTTAATATCCATCTTCAGCTTCCAGTGACTCTGAGAAGATGACCTGTAACGACAGAGGAGTCTAGATTGCATCTGCAGCGGAAAGAAGGACCTGGAAATAAAAACTGGTGGGGTGGCCGTATTTCATGTCCAATTCCATGTGTAATTGTTACATAAAATAAAGTTTGAAAGGCAACAACGCATCAGTACCACCAACGGCCTCTACTGCTCTGGAGGCAACCAACCTTTCGCTCTGGAACTGCTGCCTGCAGTTATTAAAGTTGTATCAGCTGGGCACTCGATTCCGGCATTCCACTTACGAGTATGTTTGGCTATTCATTCTGCCTAAGAATTAAAACCCCATTAGCTTGTAAAGGCGCAGGGTTCACGTGGAAGTCAGGGTAATATGCATTTAAAAAGGGAAGGCTTTGGGCCAGCTTCCATACGTGTGGACGGCGGACTCTCACGCTCTGGACTAAGGATGAAACGAAAAGGGCAGCTCTGTAAAATCTGCTTACTTCTGATAATCATTTGTTAGTGCTCTGCAATTGTTGAGGATGAAGGCAAGCTATGAAGGAGGGGAAAAAATAATCTCAAATAGCATAAGAAGTTTTTTCAGCTCATTCAAAAGCAGCAAGATACATTACAGATTAGAAGAGTATTTAGTGGAATCTACATGTCTAGGAAGGAATTTCCTCTCAGGTAACAGCTTTATGCATTCGTTGTTCCCATCTCCACACACAAAGGAGAATGGCTGAGCAAGTATTAACCTGGAAATAGGTTTTGCCTTCCACTCTTTGGTTAAAGTTGTTTTTCACTATTTTAAATAATCTTTAAATTTGGGATAATAACATCTACTTAGAGAAAATAGAACGATAAGCAACTGTACGAGGCTTCACAGAGAGACTCCTGCATGGGGATTTTGCGGGGGCTGAGTTTAAGGACACACAGACACGAGGCCAGCTCACGGTAAAAGGGAGCAGCAGACTTAGTCCTCCTGGAAAACCTTCCAGACTATCATTTTGGTGTACAACCTGTTGCCTAAAGTGCCAGGCACAGAGATGCTTGGACACGTCAGGTCTCTCCGGTCTTGAGCTCCACAGAGAGCTTTAGGCAATGGAAGGTTTCTGTCCCTCAAGGCAATAAATACTAAGGTAACACCGGAAAATTTGCTGCCTGTGATTGCAATAGCAATGGATCACTGGCATACGCCAAATAAATTATGGTATTCAGCCATTTGCTGCCTCTGGGGGCTGTCTGGTATATTCTCTCCGCAGTATGTGGGTGTTTGCCAAAGGGAAGACAAACTACAAAAACCCCCAAACCAAACCCCGGTTTGTTTTGCAGCAGCTTCACTCTGGTTACCGCCGTGTACCACTTGTCCCAGCGGATGCACTGCTACGTGCAGCACCTCGACGGCTCAACTTTGCCCACCCTTCCCGGCGCACAGCTCGCCTCGCGGAGAGGCTGCAGACAGATTGTTGCCCCCTTTCTCTGGGAGGGCAGCAAGCACAGGCTCACCTGAGCACGGCAGCCTTTCGGGTTGATCTGGCTCTCCACTTGCCTGCCCAAGGCTGCCGATTAGGGAGCCTTGGCTCCCTCCTTCATCCATCCGCTGGCTCCTCTCCCAGCATTTCTCTCCCCCCTCGGCTTCCTATCCAGCCCTCCTCCATCTGCTCCCCTCTTGCTCCTCAGCTCTCGACACCCCCACGAACACGACCTCTCTGCTGCCAACAAGTGCAGGAACGCGGTAAACACGGAAAGGGGGGAGGCTGGTTTGCCTGAGCCGATTTCCGTGCGGAGAAGTTTCTGCGCTTGCCCCGTCCAGCCTTTACTTTCCACCCGCCCCTCTTCTTCGGTGTCCTCCAGCCCCAACCCATCTTTTTCCCCTCCTTCTCCCAAAACAGTCCCCTTCCTTCCCTTCCATCTTCCCCTTTTCTCCTAGACTACATCTCCCAGACTGAGGTCCTACAATGCTTCCTTTTTAACTCTCACAACAGGTATCTGTGCTGTGAAAAGCCTCAGCTGCGAGGACACAGGCAGGGGAGAAAGGTCTGCCGTGGGCTTCTGGCCTGGCCCGAATGGGAGGTGATTCCCTGCAGATAAATGGGTTTAAGGCAGAACTCAGGAGAGGCCTTAAAGCCTTGTAAATATTGCAAAGCCTGTAATAAAAATGACACAGCTGGCAAACTGTGAGTCACTGGGAGCCAAAAGTGTCTCTATTTATACCGTCTGCGAGAAGAGCAGCATTTTTCAATGAAGAGGTTAAGCCTATAGAACCGAGAGCAGAACGGTAAGAGCCCTCTTATGCTATCTAGGATCGCAGTGTTTACGCTGGGGTTATGCCCGTGCTGGTTAAACTCATTCCTGGCTTGGGTAAATATCTGACAAGCCTGACCGAGGAGGAGCCGCGGGGCCGGAGCGCCTGCCGTGCCCGCTTCACCCCGCCAGGTTAGCGGGGGGGCTGCAGGGGCTTGGGGGCAGAAATGAGGGGGCTCGAGCAGCTTTCTGCCCGCAGCAGCACACACGTGTGTGCGTGGCACTACGGAGCTGGCGTGCCTTCACCGGCAGAAGGAAAAGCCCAAGATAACAACAAATTTCCCCGGCTGATCTCACCGACCCCAGAGCAGCCTGCCTGGCTGCAGGCGCGGCGCTGTCGCTTGCTCGACGTTGTCCTTTGGGAGGGCTACGTGAAGAAGTACGAAGTCAATAAGGAGCAGGCTTCCTGAGTTATTCTGGAGGCACTTTCATGGTTCCTCCAGCCCAGGGACTGCGTTTCGGCCTGCCTCTGTCACCGATCCCCAGCGACACGGGGCCGGCAACCAGCCTGAGCTCGGGCTCTTCCAGCAGCCCGTAAGGCGAGCTGTGCTCGTGGGCTGCGCGGTCTCCGGCTGGATGATAGAGGCTGAGATAAGTAAAAGGCGAACAGTCAAATTACAGCCTCTGGCCTCACCGCTAATGCTTCCACTGCGGGTAACCACCCAGAGGCTTCTCCGTTAGCAGGGCTCTGGGAACGCAGCAAGCACTAGGGGTGTCTCGGGACGATGCAGTTCTGCATGCATAATTTATTGAAGGAAAACATAGATGGGAAGGGAAAAAAAAGCCCTCCTCAAGCAGCTGCCTAGGCAATGAGATACAGGAACCCCGTGTTACAGCTGCCTTTCCTGACCCTATTCCCTCCGCATCAGCTCGGGGCCAGCTCGCAGCACGAGCAGCACCCCGTGGCTCCGCGCCTCCAGGCTCACCAGCCGGGCCAGCTGCCCTGTAGCACTCCCGAAAGGAGTGGCAGGTTGCTAGACAAACTTCCGAGGCTAAAAATTCTGCATTTTAAACAGGATTTGTCCTAAAGAAGCTTCTGCTTACATTTTTAAGCATTACTGGGTTTTCTTACATTAATGCCGCGGTCAGTTCCAAGCAGAAGGGGTCCTGTGCTACTTGTTTGTCAGTTTACTCTACGCCATAATGGGGAGGAGATAACTCCCTGTTAGGCAATTATAAATTAGCAATCATTTGTCTACAAATTTAAATTTAAGTATTCAGTTGTGCTGTGGAAATGCCTTCCTGTTTGGAGGGCACAGGACTGTTACAGCCAGCTCTGAATGAAATGAACAGAATCCAGCTGCTGAGCCATCAAGCAATAATCAAGTTATTTTCAGCAATTTCACCTCCAAGGAAAAAAAGCAAGAAGAGAAACCTGTAAAGCAGCTTTTATTGTCTTAAGTGGCAACCTGATTTTCTTGCTTGTTGACACACGTCTCTGATTAGAGCGCTTGGAAAGATAAATCATCACCCCCAAAAATTCCAGGTTTCCTTTAAAAGCATGCCTAGTCTCAAAAAAAAAGAAAAAACCCAACTCCAGCTGTAGTTCACAGTGCTACAGCTGCTGTTTGGAGGTATGACTTGCAGATGCCAGCAACAAGCACTTTGCTGTAGCATTTCTGCTTTGAGCGACAATGTTTTGGGCCCTCCGTTCACACCAGTCCACAACCGGTGGCTGAGGGGCACCTGCCCAGGTGCACACACGGGGAAATTCCTGTGGAAGGAAACAAACATTCTTGCAGGGGAACTGGGACAGGCTGGTTTCCAAAGAATGCTTGAAAAATGCCTTCACCCTCGCCGGGAGAGTCTGGCTGGCTACACGTACAGAGAAAAAGGGTTTCCAACATTCATTCAGCCCTAGACAACTCTGGAGCGGGGGAAAACAAAGGCTGGAGCTGCGGATAGCCCCACCATCACGGAGCAGGTGCTCTGATGCTTTGGCTGCAAAACACAGCCAAGTGTTATGAACAAAGTAGGAAGGAAAACCAAGCAAACAAAAAATCAATCCCAAATATTGCAGATATTTAGCTGGCTGAACATTGATTTTTGCTAAATGATTGCTGTGACAGCACAGGAACAAGACGTGGTCGGTTTTGCAGGCTCCTGAGGGACTGCATTTGTGATGAAGCTTCAGAAAAATCCTGCCATGGGACCCCGAGGCTTGTATTTGGCCTTGCACGCGGGACACCCACAGCATGCAGGCTCCAAGGGGCAGATCCGACAAGGCAAACTGCAATAATTAGGTACATTGTCTCACTTCTGCTATTAGAAGTACGGGTAGCCATGCCCCATGGAAACTGAAATCTATATCCAGTCTGCAAATTATTTATCTGCAACTGGTGCCATCTGTAATCCCCCCTATGGCAGTTCCTTCTTGCCCTGCTGTTACTCAGACAGTCCATCCTGGCTTTTCCAAGGCACCAGTCTTGTCCCCCTTAATGCTGACACAGCTCTGGGACGACCCCATTGATTTTACGTTGGGCTGACGTTTCTGAAAAGGCAAACAGAACGAGAAAGGGATTCGCATTCCCAGTCCAACACGCATCTGCTTTGACGTGTTTTATCCGGCGAGCACCACGCAGTGCGTAATGAATGAAACACGGGTCCTGCGGACCAGCAATCAGGAAGAAGTCGGGAAGAAATTTAGATGAGGCAGCAGTTACAACGGTGTGGAAAATCCAAAATGCCAGCATGGCCTGGGGACACCGTCTCGTCTGTGCGGCCCCATCGCATCTGTGCTGCTCCGGTTCCCCGTACGCAGCCCGGCCTGGAAGGCTGCCTGCTCCCTGTGGGCAAGCTGAACCCCCGAGTACTTACACGTGGGTGTTTAGATGCACCCTACAGCTTGTTTTTCACAGGGAGGTAATGCCAGGTAAAGAATGTCAGTGGAAAGCACAGCAATAGCCCTTGCACAGCTCCCGTTATGCACAGCTATGCGCCATTAACAGCATCCTTACATACAGACCTTAATCGATCACCTCCCCTCCTCAAGTTCTGGAGAGAAAACACACGGCAGCTTTGAGGCTATTTCTGGTTTCTCTTCCTCAGCACTCGTCCTCCCGCACCAGCACCTCGTCGCGCGCTCGGCCACGCATCGCTGCCGGCTGCTGTGCTG
Source organism: Anser anser (assembly GCF_964211835.1). Lineage (NCBI taxonomy): Eukaryota > Metazoa > Chordata > Aves > Anseriformes > Anatidae > Anser > Anser anser. Next base: position 26,495,036 of record NC_139729.1, on the reverse strand, counting down.
CAGGAGCCGCGCCGGCGCGCCCCACGCGGGTGCCCTTTCTGGCCACCATTCACGCAGCAACGCCTGAATGAGGCCGAGGCCGGGTGACGTTTTACTACTGCCCGTGACTCAGCCGTGTGCACGCTGGTGGACGCGCTCCAGCGGCACCTAGGGCCTTTCTCGGAAAAAAAATTATCTTCCAGGAATGGGAAAGTTCTTCGGGAGGGGAAACAGCGGCAATGGCGCTTTCAGCCACGTTTCCGCTTTAGCATGTGCAATGTGAACACAACCTAGGGACCTAAGCAGCATCCATCACTTGGCACAGAAGGCTTCTTTTTGCCCTTGGCAGCTTCCAACAAGGCAGAGAAGCGGCAATCACTTGGCACCCAGCCGTGGCCGTGCCTACCAGTGCACAGGCGCACCTGCAGTCGGGACCGGTGGCTTCCCACCAGCATCTCTCTGTACCCGGTGGCAGTACACGTAGATAATTTCCAAAATGCAGCTTTGAAGGCCAATTTATTGGAGCCCTCCCCTTTCTCTGCAGTCGGGCAGGGAGGAGGGAGAAGGTGCAGCCCCTCTCTGCGACAAAACCATACTCGGGGCAGCTCCGTCCCGGCTTCTGCCAATACCTAACTCCAGGCCAGGTTAAGTTTTTAAAGAATTTTCTGTTCTTCCCCCCTCTGAAGTTCCCGCAGACACCCTCCTACACAACTAGCTTGTACTTACGATTTACAAGCCCCTTCCTTTCCAGCCTTCTCTGGGCCGAGCATGCTCCGGGCTCTCGTCCTCCCGCGGTGCCAGGACCTGCACCTCGGGGCTGAGCCGGCCTCTGGCGATGGGCACTGCTGGGAGGGAAACACATCGGCAAGCTGAAACCTCCGCACAACTCCTCCCTGCGTTTTATGTGTAAGTTTACTAACATTAGCAGAGTTTATTAACATGGTTTTGAACAGGGCTGATTCCCAACTAGCCCCCAAATCTGTGACAAGAGGCCAGCACCGGGTCTAAACCGCAAATACTTCAAAATTTAGAGCTCCTGAAGAACTAACTTTTCTATGAAGTATCTTCTAGGGTTTTGGCCTTGCTCTAGAGGGCAGACCTAAGCTCCCACAAGGTTTTTAAGATTTGGGCCATTGGCTAGATCCTTCAAGGGAGCTCAGAAGGCAGTGAACACACATCACTCGCTTCACAGAACAGTCAAGATGGTTTGTGTTCTGCAAAGTTTTACTTTCGAATGTATTTCTTATTTTATTCAGACTCCCTTGGTTCTCTGAGTCATTCCAGAAGCAGCTGTACATAATAGCTGCTCTTGTGTTATAGGTAATACGAGCAGGTGAATACTGTCATGGTCATGGCAGGGACTAGGGGAAAAGAGGCACCGAACTCTTGTGCAAGCGCATGTCCCTTCAGCACTAAGGAAAGGAAGCGGTGTTGCACCACGCTGGTTATCAGTCTGGAAGGTGAAAAGAAAAACGAAGTGAGACGCTTGCAACAGATATGAAATAAAAAGGGAGATCTGTGTTTTTCAGAAACCTATTTAATCCCACAGATGTGATAAGGAACAGCTCCCTTGGCAGGCCACTTCATCCCAAGGAGGAAAGAGGTTTGAAGGCAGGAACTCTTGATACAGCAGAACACCCCTTAAATGTGGGACACTGCAAGACCCCCGTGGATTTTTGGAGCGGAGGGAGGGGACAAGCAGTGCTCCTGCTCGGTCAGGCAGCAGGGCACAACAAGGCACAACGTTGCAACACGCCGCTGTGCTGACTGCCCCAAAAAGCGGGGTTGAATCATATTTAACCAGACGGCCCAGGTGAGCAGAGAGAAGGAGGTCTCCGCGAGATCTTACTCGAAGGCATGCGCCGTGCACCCACGCCAGGGGCAGGCTGAGCAGAGAAGCGAGCGGGGCTTCTGCCGGGTGCCTGGTTTGGGGAATGCTCCCGCACTCAGCTCCACGCCCGGAGCGTGGCAGGGCCCAGGGAGCACAACAGCTACCCACACACGTGGGAAAGCTCGGTACAAGCGGGCCTGGCAGAACGCACCACGGGGCCACGGATGGCTTTTCCTACCGCACGGCTAGGGCACCCGAGTCTCGGTGCCATTCAGCAGGTCGTGTGTCCTGGCCACGCTCTTGGCACCGTGTGACTGCGCACGTATTCTGCAGGCACCCTTTCACCCCGTCGCTGCCCACCAGGCAGCACCTGAGCTCTGTGCAGAGCTGCCCCGCATTCCTCTGCCAGGACCACGTCACCCAGGACTCACTCCAGGGACTCGCAGAATGGCTCTCGTGGTAGGGTTCCCTGTGCCACGCTCACGATACCCAAGTGCAAAAGAACGAAAACATCCGAATCCCTCGAGCGCCTGTAAATACACGGCCCAAAGAGCGGCGGGTGTGCAGATGAAGCAAAGTAGCGGCTCTTACGCCAGGCACCCTCCTGCCCTCTGGCACTGCTGCACCTGCGTCCCACCGGGGGGGCTGGCAGCGAGCAGCAGCTCCGGGAGAGCCCCGGGGCGGAAAGCGGCGCGCAACGAGCGGTGGGTGCGCCGCAGCTCGGCACCACCTCCCCCTCCAAACCCCTCCAGCCTTCTCCTCTGGGACCCCCCGGCTTGTTTTCCCCCCGCCGGCTGCAGCAGCAGCAGCAGCACCTGCAAAATCGCTCCCTGCAACAAGTCAGGGGGCCGGCAGCCGTCCTTCAGCTGCCCGCTGCCCTGCGCGCCCCGCTCCCGGCTCTCCGCGGGCTCTCCGCGGGGCTCCGCTCCGCCAAGGTCACCGGCCCCGGTGCGGGGACACCCCCAGCCTTGCGGGGGGTCCCTTCCCTTTTCCCCTTCCCCTTCTTCTTCCCTCCTCATTCCCCTTTTCCTTCTCCCCCCCCCCAGCCCGGGGACCCCGTGCGCGCCGCCCTCACCTCCGCTCCTCTCCGCTCCGCGCCCCGGCGCCCTCCGCTCTTAAATCCCCGCCGCCCCGCTCCGCACCGCACCTCTCCGCCCCTGCTCCGCACCTCGCCGCCCCTGCTCCGCACCGCCCCGCCCCGCCTCGCCGGGCCCGGAGCGGGGCGGGGGCCGCGGGTCAACGCGCCCCCCCCGGCGGCCCGGCTCCGGGCGGCATCGGCTGCCCAACCCCGAGGGAGCCCCCCCGCGGCCAGCCGCGGGGCCGGAGCGCTGCTGCGGGGGCCGTGCGGGGCCGGGGGATGCGGGGGGATGCGGTGCGGTGCGGTGGGATGGGGTGCGGTGGGATGCGGTGCGGCGGGATGCAGGGGGATGGGATGCGGTGGGATGCGGTGGGATGCGGTGGGATGCGGTGGGATGCGGGGCGGCCGGGCGGGAGCGCAGCTCGCACTGCGGCTGGGGGGGAGCCGCGCTGCGGGGAGCCCGCCGCAAGGAGGGGACTGGTGGCGGTGGAGCAGAGGAGGTGCTGCCGGCACGGGGAGGGAGGTGCGGGTGGCGCCGCGCAGGGCCGCTCGGCGAGCAGCTTGGGTTTCCTGCGCTCATTCCCCGCCCGGCACCAAGGGCACCGAGAGCTCCGGGAGCTAACCCGCCGTGTTCGCCCTCTGCCAGCTCCCCCGGCAGCTTGATGCAGGTGCAGCCTCTCCCGCCGAGCAGAGCGATGGCAGCGCTCCTCTCGCCGGGCTGACGCTGGCATTTCGGGTTAGGGGTGTTCCTGCGGGGATGTGGCATCTCCGGGTGGCTCCTGGTGTCCCCCCGCTGCCGTGCACGCTGTGCTGCCTTTCCAAGGCAAAAATCCTTCACTTGCTTTGGCAAGAGGGTGCTGAGGACACCCCCCGAGCACCAGTGGAGGGCTGTCTGTGGTGCTGGGTCCTTGCCTGTGGTCCTGGTCCCTGGCCGGCAGCAGGCAGCTCCCGCAGCCGGAGGTGGGCTGAAGTCACCGCAGTGCCATCAGAGGCACCGTCGCCTCCGGGTGCTGCACCCAGCCCAAAGGAGCGTGGGCACCCATGGGTGCATCCTCAGCCCCAGCACTGAGCCACCCGCTTCCCTGCCCCACGTCCCAGCAGGACAAGCTCGGCTGGGGCAGCCATCTGCCAAAAAATAAGTTTCTTTTGCCAGCGACTGCGGCACATGGCGAGCACAACTGCCCGGGGGCAGTGCAGGGATGTGGCTGCCCGAGCAGCACCCTGAGGGTTTGGCCATGGCCCGTTGGCCGTGCCCCGAGGTGTGGCTGGCGCTGCCACTGTCACCCCGGCACTGCCACCGTGGGGCCGCCCCATCGCGGCTCTGGCACAGAGTGGTGCTTGCTGAAGGCCATAAAAGAACTCAGGCTGTTTCAAAGGCCAGAAGTAACGACAGTTACTGAAGCGGCTTTTGTATAGGAGCACGTTTTAATGATGCTTTAAAAACGCTCTTTCCTCGTTTGGTGTCTTTAAAGGCGCTTACACAAACAAAGTAGCACCAGCAGCAAAGGGACGACCAGGATATGGCGCTTTCGCTCCCAGCTCACACCGTAAGAACAGTGCCTCTTTCTTCTGCTGCTACTTTTATGAATGTTGACTGTATTGTTGGCTGTTTTTATGGATGTTGACTGTAGTCTTTGATCCTAAAAATACTTGCACAGAGGCTTTGTTTTAAACTAACAAGTAGTCGTACCCCTCTCTAGCTCCATGGATGTTGGGTGGATGGAGCTTGATATGAGATTTTTGCCAGGGATGTAGTAGCAGGTGCATATCCCTTACACTGATCCCTTAAAAATACTTGCAAAAGCACTCTTGGTTATCAAAAATGAGGCTGTGGTTTGATTTATCATGCACAGGTGCTGGGAAAGGGAAGGTTTGTTCCCTCCACCTGCTCTTTCTCCTTGAGCTGCCCGCTCCTGTTGGTCTCCTCCGTGCACTGAGCAAGGAGAAGCCTGTACCAAGCTGGGCTGCCCCTTGTCCCTGGGCAACAGAGCCCCAAACCCACCCAAGGCCTTAAAAATGGGCCTAGAAAACAAAAGCTAAGTAATACGGGTAACCTTGATGTAGCCGTCACCTTCCTTGGGGTTGCCATCCCTTGCTCCAAACCTATTCGAACCCCAGACTTCCCAAAGAGTCATGCACTTGGCATGGCAAGAGGCATAGCAAAGTCATAATTTTTATGAAGTATATAAAAAAAAGTCAGTTTGTTTCCTTGTCTAGCTGGGGGTTGGTGCTCTGGAAGATCTGCTCCCTTCCTTGTTTCACCACTGGGGATTTGTGTTAATTATTACTGGGGATTCGAGCACTCGCTTTCGCTCCTGCAGGACACATCCAGATTACCCCCTTGAGTCAGGAATAACGCAGCCTACCTGCCATGACGGCTAGCACAACATTTATAAAGTCAAAACTACACTCTTTGAATATTCCATGAGTCTGGAGGCTCTGTCACACCCTGCTGGGACATGCCACTGGGCAAGGTCGCTTTTTGGCTCCGCTCAGCGAGCGGCTGCATTGCACACCATGGCAGGCTTTGCTGTCCAGGTGCACGTTGATCCCGCTTCCTTCTGCCAGCTCCTGCAGTTTGGCTCCTGCCAGAGGAATCAGGGATTTATGCAGTGCCCGGACCCATTGCTTTCTGCCACTTGCTTCGCCCATATATATCAGGCTTCATCCATCCCGGAAGGTAAAGCACCGGGCTGTGAGGCTGCTCGCTAGGGATTAAGGCAACCCTTTGAGAACACAAAACCACGGAGGTTCTAAAAATAAAGATCTGCATTTGTTAGCTGTCTGCCTTCGTGTCATAATCTACGAGCGTGTTCGGTATTTGCAAACTTTGAATGGCAAATATTTACCAAGTCACACTGAAGTACCGTGGTGATGATTTTATTAACTCCACGACAGGCTCTGCACCTGCCCTCTGCAGGCGGTAACTTCTGCTGACACGGGGCAGGGCCTGAGATTCCCCTTACTCCAGTCTGGATCGGTATGGTTTACCTGAAGTGCAGGAGCAAAATACCTGCGGGGTCCTCTGCGCGCCTGAGCAGATGTAAGGATGTTCCTTTGAAACTAAGAAAACAACAGGCCTAAGCTCTTTTTTTCTCTTTTCCTTTTTTTTTTTTTTTTTCCCCTTCCTTATTTTTCTTTAATTATTACTATTTTTTTTCTTTTTCCAATAAGAAAACTTGTGGATATATTTTCCTAGTTAGTCAGGTTTCCTTGATTAACGGAAGGGAAACATCGAAAGTAAGGGTCCCGCCTCGTGCTGTGAGTCCTCCGGGGTTTGTGCAAGCTGGGATCCACGGTCTGGTGGCACAGAACCACGGAACCACAGCGGGGCTGTGGCTGGAGGCACCTCTGGGTCCCTTTGCCCCAGAGCAGGGCTCAGGGCCACGTCCCGGTGGCTCCTGGAGGTCCCCAGGGAGACCCCAGCACCCTGTGGTACCTGGGCCAGGCTCCGGCACCCACACAGTAAATCAGAAATGAAGTTGCCCAGCAAACTGTAGCATCCTATCACTTGTCACCATAAATATCGGCACTATCGGGTGCTGTGGGCAGATTCCAGCTGGGCGATGCTGCCTGGACCCGGGCCGGGGCAGAGGGGCTGGGTGGCACGCGAGATCTGGTGCCACGCGTAATTAGAGGATGAACGATTAATCAACTTGAGTACCAGGGCTGGGCGGGATCTAAACTCCTGCATGATTCACATTGTCTCATCACTCTGCTCCCAATGAGTCCTTCTGAAAATATTAAATTGCTACAGCCAGTTTAATAGTCTGTAAAAGCGAGTGCGTGATCTCCTGTCACAATTTGAATCTCATAAATGACCTACGGAAGATCTGAACACGTCCATACCCAACCCTCACTCAGATATCAGGTGTGAATATTTGTCTTTGCGGATTAAAAATACCTTAAGGGACCTTAAATATCAGACCCTAAAGCTGCCGCAAACTGGGACCCGGCGGCCGAGGGCACCAGAAGTTGGGGCAGCGGGCGGGCGGCAGCCTATGGCACCTGCTCCTGGCACTGCGTCCTCAGTGCTCTGGAGGAAACCTCTTCTTTGGGGGCTGAATGCTTCCCCTGAGGGCACTGGGTGGTGTTCGGTGGGGCTGGAAGCCCTCGCCTGCTGGTCGGTGGCGCCAGGCAGCGGTGCGGCTCCTCTGGGTCGCAGCCAGTGGCTGGAGAAGGCTTTCACCTCCGTGTACACACACGCAGTTCCCTCCTCTATCTGCTTCATCTCCTCGTGCTTTCACAACGCTATACGGGTAGAACCAGCCTTGTGAGTAATCCTGCTTATTCTGATACCAGTTTTCCACGGGAAATTTCTGAAACCTCTGGTGTTTTCCTCCCCCCCTCCCGCCTCCTGCCCATCATCCCGCTTCCTTCACAGCCGCCCCTGCCAACTGGCAAACCCCGCTTTGTCTTTCAGCTCTGCTCAGAGAAATGTGCTGCGTTTCACATGAGGTCTGGCACATGGCAAAGCTCAGCACTACACAGGGAGTCCAAACCGGGCTCCGGCACCTCCTCGCAGACAGCAGCTACTGCTGTGGAAATCCGTCCTACCAAGGCACGTTTTTATTCTCTTTGTCTATTTTTAAAGCCTGCTAGGAGAGGTGGAAAGGAAGTCCCTCTGCTCCTACACCATTAAAAGATCTAATAAATACAATATATTTTATAATTTATTTATAATATTAATTTAGTACTATTGGACATTCACCTCCATTATCCTGTCGGAGATTCTTTCGCTGCCTCTGCTGCTGCTGGGAGAGGTGCAGGGAAGGAGGGGAGAGCTGCGGGCAGGGGCTCTTCTCGGGGCATCTCCAGGGCAAATTAGGAAAAATGTGCCTGGGAGGAGGGTTGGTGGTTTGGTGGGTGGGGGATAACCCTTCTGGGCACGGGGTGCTGACTCTTAAGGAAGTCCCCTGGCAGCACAGGCGACAGCGGCTGCTCGAGCTTTTGGGATGCAGACACCGTGTGCAGTGCACCTCACTGCCTCGCAGAGCACGCTGAGGTGTGAGATGGGCCTGAGCCCATGACGCTGTGCTCCTGCCACCTCTCACCCGTTAAATGTGGAGTTGTGTTTTTAGGATGGTTAATTTTCACCTTGCGTGGGCACGAGGAGCCTGTTCCAAAGAAACCAGCGGCAATCTTTCCTCTGAATTTAGTTTTGATCCAGAGTCCCTCACATCTAGTTTGCATGTCAGAAGAAACAATGCTCTCCCTCCCCTGTGGCTCTTTAATACTGTAAATACCCCAAACTCCCAGCAAGTTCTGAGCCCTCCACACACGGCAGGCAGCTTTGTTCCCACCTGCTCTCAGGATTACAAGCGTGCAGCACGCGCCTCTTCTAAAACACCGCCACTCCAAGTGGTGCAACCTGGCTTTGTTACAAAACATGCACTTGCCAGGACAAAGCGTTTGGGCTAAAGCAAAGTAGGGGTTTCCATTTCTTTATTCCAGGGGTGTTGCGACACCACAGCCCATCAGTGTTGTGCCACGGGAGCTCTGCGGGATGGAGCTGGCTGCTGCGGAGATCTGCAGGCACATCGCCCCGTCGGGGTAATTCACCGGGCAGGTTTCAGGCTGACTCGTTTCACGGAGCCATCCACCTCGGGAATCAGAAACACGGCTCGTTGCTTCTTCATGTGCCACTGGCTGTCCTTTCCAGGTGATATCCCTGAAAAATCCCAACCTGTGCCTCATTTCCTCTCAAACGATGAGACTGGAAAAGGTTAAATGCAATTGCATTTGGGATTATTGTTATTTCCCTCTAGCCTGAGTCTTAGCACGAGGCTCAGAGCTGACTTTTTAAAATGAAATCTGCAATTTTCTGCAATCACAGGGTTTTAAGAGATTAAGCTTTAAGAATACTAAATATCATAAGTCTCACAACAAAGCTGTGTGGGTTGGCAGTAGTGGTACCTGCCCTGCTTCTTGATACCACTTCTCCCCTTTTAAAAAGAAGGTGCATAGGCATAAACCCCTGTTTTTAATTAAATTCTGCCTTTCATAAGGGAACATGGAGGTGTATGGAGATAGACCTTCTGTGATTGGTGAAGTAATTAGATGAAAACTGAAGATATTGGGCTTACTCAACAGGGCCGGCATAAAGTGTCTTAAAAACCAGCACCTGCCCTCTGCTGATTAATAGGCAGCCCCTGTGCTGGTGATCCCTGCATCCACCTCTGGTAAATGTTGCCTGTTGTAATTGGGAAAAGCCTTCTTAAAGCTTAGCCGCCAGCCAAGTCGGATTTATTTGTCAGTGCAAACTTCTGGGAACTTTTTGTCTTGAGCAGAAGTACGCCTGGTCCAGGCTCAACTGCTGTGAGCAGTTTTCAGGCTATATTCCTGTTCTAATAGGTCCGATTAAAACACATTGCCTTAACACGAAGCGACACAAGGTGCTCTTTGCTAGAGAGCTGCGCTGGTGTTTCTGGACGGGGCAAGCGTGAGGTGAATGGGGTGCTGTAGGGGCACACGGGGCCTGCTGGCAGAGCAGAAGGCCGAGGTGAGCCCTTTTCCCGGCTGGACAGAGATTTCTTTCGGCCACGAAGGGAAAAGACAGGCTGATGTTGCTCTCTAGTGGAACAGCCCGTGTCTGCACCGCGAAGCCGGCGGTGCCAAGGGACGGTGCCGAAGGCACTTGTAGGCCCCCCCCACTGCTGCAGGCCTTCTGCTGGGCCCCCCCCTGCCCTCCTGCAGGGGGAGAGGGCTGTTTTCCCCCAGGGATGCTCCACCTGCAGCATGGCTCTGCTGGGACAAAGCCATCACCTTGCAGCTGGGAGCCAGGGCCCAGCCTGGCCATGCGGGCCCTTGGGCCGTGCTGCTTTGCAGACGGTGTGGTGATGCCATACCTTCGTCCTTAGCCTGCCTCCAGCTCCGTTTCCCCTCTGCCATCCCAAATTTCTCGCTCCCAAAGCCGTGTGCCAGCGGCAGCGGCTCGGAGCAGGGGATGGCACCCTCAGATGCCGGCAGGGCCCTCGCCTCTCGATGCTCAGAAAGTGCAATTAACGTTGTCTCTTCATATAAAATCGCTCTGACAGTTCCTCTCCTTGCCGTGATATTATCCAAAATCCAATTTTATAGTCCACAGTGTGAGCAGTTTTAAAAAGTAAATTACAGGTCATGACTGTTTATAGAAGTCCATGTGATTTTTATCAGGCTATTCACAGGCAAGTGTTTAGCCTGAGAGAAATAAATATTTCGGATCAGTTGGGTGTCTGTTTAAACACAATCAGTTCTAAATTTGGGTAAATAACCCTGCTAGTCTGCAGCATGCTGAATGCAGGACACACTTCCTTTGGGGTTATTTTGGCCTCCCCAGCCAGCCTGGCTCTTCCCCCCCCCGCCAGCAAACATCGTCTTCCCTGAAGATGGCACTGGAGAAACGGAGGGAAGCAATCCCACCACTCGCTGTTAGCAAAGGCCCGGCGATTGAGGACGGTTTTGTCTCTTTCTGCTGAGGCACACTGAAGGAGAGCAGCAGTACACCGGAGGAGCAGGGTTTCTGTGACACCCCCACCCTGAAGCACAAAGGGAGACCGGGGGGAGAGCAGGGAGCAAGGTAACTTTATCACTTTTTTTTTACCTCTGGCCATCTCCAGTTCCCAAACGAGCACAATGGGCGAGTTTCTTAGGCAGAAGCAACTGCGTGGTGGTGACAAAGGGATCGCAGCGGGGCCATGCTCTGCCCCTGCTCGGTGGCTCGAGGTGTCCCTTTGCGGGGCGGGCTGGCACCCCAAAGGGGCCTCGGGATCTGCGACAGCTCCGTGCTCCACTTCCCAGCTCCCACCTAAATAAGCACGCGCTGCCGATGGCTTAAATCTGCATTTAGGGACTCCTGAGTGATTGACTCAATAGGATGTAATAGGTATCATAAAGTTCTTACAGTTCTTAAATAACTCCCTAAATGCTTATTTATGTGAAATGGCCGCTTTTGGGTCTTTCTAGTCATTACGCTTTAAAGAGCCATAAATCTCTATTTAGGTGTGACCGCACTGCCAACCAGCGGGTGCAGGAAATGTAAAGCAACGCATGGTGTAGGGCTAGTGGGTTACCTTGTCATGGACTGATATATATATATATATATATATATATATATATTACCCATGTTATTTCCCCTTGATATCTGAATCTTAGTAACACTAAATGCAATTATACTTTTAGGGGGAGATTATTTTATCCCCTTCTAGCCAGTGAAAATCCCTGCAGCAGTATTTTCATTTTGAGGTCAAGCATTGGGTAAATATTTGGGTAAATCTGAGGTAAATTTGAGGTCAAACCCTACAAACCTGCATTCAGGGCTCAGTCTGGAGGCTGCATGTAGGGTGTTAGAGTGCTACGACACACGGAGGGCATGAGAGGAGAACGAAAGCTGTGTCTTGACTTGATTAAATTATCTACTGCACTGTGTCATGTAGAAATACTCCCTCCGCTAATTAACAACCTAGCAGGAAAAATCAATTTCAGTCTGTTTTCTGTTTAGCTCCACTGCTTTGTGAAAATGAATACAGGAGAGCAGAACACATCCCTGTTTTACAGAAAATAAAATTAAAGGGGGGCGGGGGATAGGAAGGAGGGCCTCTTCTAAGAGATGTATGAAATTGTTGCAGGAAATGTGAGAAATGTTAATTGTTTTTTCACGCAGAATTTCCTTTTGACATTTTTTACCCAGCTCCAATACAATTCAGTTCCATTTTTACCCACTTCCCATTCTGTGTGCATATCCTCTTTTCCATTTTGCCTTCTTGATACCTAAGCATGAAAGTTTAAAAACACGTATTACTACAAACCTGCCTTATTTTCTGTGCTCCTCAGTTTTTCACTGTTTTCTCTATTACTGTATTTCCGAAAGCGTTACCTTAGTTTATCAGTCCCCTTGTGTCTGCAGGCCTACATTTTCTACTTCCATTTGCAGACAAATGGCAGTGAGGCCTACTGGGAAGTGCTTTTCGAATCACCTTTGCCAATCTCATTTAAAAAATTCTCAATTAATTCAGTACAGAAAGTGTTGGTGCAGTTTGCTGCGTCCCCCCGAGCTGTGGCACCCAGCATCCAGGGCCTCAGAGCGCTGGGGAGCGGGGAGCCGAGGGGCTCTGGGGACGTGGTGCCGTGGCCGTGAGCAGGCCTTACGGCTGCAGGTGCAGGTTGTCTGCTGATTTGAACAGAGGTTTGTCCAAGTCCCAACTAGTTTGGGAGCAACGAATGCAGAAATGGGCTGCCGGTGGGGAGCTGCTTGTGTGGGGAGCTGCTTTCAGGCCTCCTCCGGGGAGCTTCACTGCCTTCCCTGAGCTTGCTTTCGGCAGGCCCCAGGGGGTGCTTCTGGTGGCCCAGCAGTTATCAGAGGAGCACAGCTCTCCCTACCCGCTGCTGGTGTCGTGCCGGTAGCAATCAGCAGCGCCGCCACAGCCTTTTGTCACTTGTCAGCTTTGCAGATCTCACTCCAAACCAGTTATCTGCAAATATGCAAAGCTGGGAATCTGCTTGAATTGTACTTTGAAGGAATGTTAACAGACCACATGCATCATTTATATCAGTGAAGTGTGGACTCAGAATCCCCCGAATAAACAAAGTGATTAATCTAGTGTTAAATCTTAATTTACGCTCTCAGCCTATGAGTTTCCCAAACTGCTTCAGTAACTCAATAAGTGCTGTATAATTTAAAAACCAGCAGTTGTCACATAACCTAATAATACCATTCCAGCCTGCTGCTGTTTAAGCTATTCAAGAAAATATACTAACCCAGGATTAAAGCTGTATTTCTTGCTTAAGCTTTAACGTGTGGCAAATATTGCATTAAATTGAAGTCCATGAAAGAGTAGCTCTGGTGAATATGGAGGCAACACTGGAAAATGCATCAGTCTTGATTAAAAATGGTTAATTTTACCCCATTGAGTAACTTCTGCTGCTAATGACAGGATATAGTTATAAGTGATTTGACTATTTTTTTTAGGTAAGTAGCTCAGGTTTTGGTAAGGCCTGATCCTGCAATGCGTTATTTGTGCAAATCATTCAGTGGTTAATAGCTTTGGGTGAGTAAAGTTTCAGTATATTCCTATAATAATTCACTGTGAGAGTTACACTGAAGGAAAAAATTAAATAAAAGTTAACTGTGGCCACTAAGATTTTATATATTATATATTTATATTTATATATATATAATGCTCTACGTTCATCCCCAAGAGCAGCCTGGAAACCACTTGGAGCTTTTCCTTTGTTACTGGAAAACACACAGTAAACTTAGTTATAAAATGCTGGAAATGATTATAACTTTTGTCCTTCTTAACTTCTTCCATTGTTTAAGAAAGAGAGCAACAAGTAAATGCAACCTTTTCCTAAGCTATTTAAAGTAAACGGTGACTGGTAACACTCAAAAAAATAATTAAACCCTTTGATTCAAGTACACACTATCATTACAATGCAGATGATTAAATGAGTGCATGCAACGTCAGCTCAAATTGAGAATGCAAATTACCATTTTGGTAACAATTTCCAGTTAAAGAAATCCAGTGTTTTATTCGTCTTACCACTGCAGAATGAGAATGTATTAGTTCAAGTATTTTTTTTCTCCTTAATCCAATAATTTCACTGTTGCAAAAGTATGGTAAAACAGCCTTCTTTTACTAGCTTTAGCATTTTTATGGATTCCTCCACACAGAATAACACAGTCATCAGGGCGGGCTGGCGTATATCGTACATCCCAGCGGGCCAGGCAGCCTCCCCTGTCCTGGAAGACCTCTCCTCTTCACACATCACCTTGCCGGGCTGTTGGGACTGACTTTTCCTGGAGATCCAAATCTCCCATTTGGTAGGGAAGGGGTATTTATGTAGACGCCATCCAGTTTGGCTTCTTAAAGAGAATTAGCCCAAGACTTTAATTCCACCACTGTTGGTGTCCACCCCTCTCTGAATGGAAACTCTTACAGGGAACGACCAGTTCTCGCACCGTAAGATGCTCGTGATTTTATTTCTGATGGCTGCAGGGTGCCACCGGCGGGGCTGTGATTTAGGAGGTCGCCAGCTGCTTCCTTCCTCCTCGGCCGTGCTGGTGCAAACCAACTGCTTATGTAGCAAGTGCATGGAGATGCTTTAGATTTACACCGCGTGCCTGAGACGTTGTGTTGTCCTTGATTTAGGTCTAACCCATGAGAGTGTTGCTGCCTTTTATCTGCAATTTATGGGTACGTGTCCAGTCTTGTCAGCAATTCAGCTGCTGAAGACACAGGTATCTTTAACTTCAGTTTAGTCCAATTATGGAATTGAAAATGATGCTGATTATTTTTTTTTTAAGGCCTGCTTGAATTCCAGACCTGTGCTCAGTTTTCGGCAGCACCGACGGGCAGCAGGGAGTGCTGGTGCAGGTCCCGTTGCAGGAGCTAGGACGAGCGCCTGCCCTGTGCAGAGTGGCTCTGCAAAACTCCTGACTGGCTTCTTTGGAGCAGCCCGAAAAGCTGGTGAATCGAACCAGCCCGGTATGCTTAGTAATAGACTTTCCTTAATCAACTTTTTATTGCTGAAAGCTGTAGACGATTGTGCAGGAAAAGGTAGCTTTGCGATTCCAAATAAATCATGGAGGCTCACAATTCCCTCAGCTTACATTAAAGAAGAATTGATTGTTTTCTCCAGCCTGCCCGAAACAAGCAGCCTTTCTTGTCTGGCAGCTGAGCTCCGAGTGTGCTGGTATGTAGTAAATCCAGACTGATTGAACGAGACGGTTTCTTGCTCGTGTTTCACCAAGACAGGGCGATGAAGGGCAGCCTCACATTCCCGCGTCTCACACCGCACTGCACCGGGCTGGGAGATCTGGGGATAAACGATGGCCCGTGCTAGTGTCCCTGGGGAAGGAGGTGGGTGCTGTGACGGCGGGGGGAGAGACAAGGAAAATCAATTAAATCCAGAGGGTTGATCAGATCTGATAAGATCTAGAACAACATTACAGTAACCCTCCTATTTTTGGGTACCTGCAGAAGAGCTGGGGATTGAGTGCTGGTGGGGCCACGCAATGTCGTGGCACGAACAGAGTCCCTAATGCTCCAAAAAACATTTTTTGGCTGAAGAACCAAAGAAGTCCCATGTGAAGAGCAGCGTCGCAGGCTGGGGAAAGCGCTTGAATTTCCTTGGATATCAATGTCACCCTGGTCCTTTCAGGGGACATCGCCAACCGCCCCCTCTCCCCACACCATGTGTGCTCTCATTGGCCACAGCAGCAGCACTTACTCAAATAAAACAGATTTTCTCCAAATAAAAGGTTGTGTCTTTCAAAGTGCCATTGAGGGCAGGTCATCCTGGGAGTGGTACCAACTACAAGGTAGGGGACAATATACGTGGTTCGTTTGGTCTTCAGTCGGGATATTTGCAATGAACTCGTAGACTTTAAGACACAGGGGCAATATAATTCGTCTCCGGGAAAGTTACTGCCATAGCTGCATGAGAAACTGGTTTCTTAAAGTTAGTGTTTAAAAAGTTTAATTCTTCATATTTTGTGTCCACTGTGCATAATAATCTTTCCTCGTGGGGGGATTCAGATGAATGGCTTCAGAATCACTGGTAGTGAGCTGATACAATGAAAACATCCTAAATACCAGTTTTATTGAAATGTATTTCTATATGTAAGAATAATTAGTTTAGAAACAGGCTGGCCCATTGTAATTAAAACCTGTGTAATGGTTCCTTGCTCTGACCAATTTATTTTCTGAACAGACTGGTAAGGTATATTTTTTTGTTAGTTATGTTTTTCTCTTTTTTTGGTGGCAACCCATCCACGTGGCTACGCAACAGGAGGGTAGTTGTTTTCAGACCTGTTGCAGGAGTGGTTTGCTTTTTGTCTCTCCCCAGCAGCTGGCCGACCCTCCCGGTCCGTGGTGGTGGTGGTTCTGTACCGGCGGTGGGGTTTGGCTGCGCCCTGCCTGCGCTGAGCTCTGCCCTCCCGTGCCTGGAAGCTTCATGGTGAGGTTGGCAGGGGCCGGTTGGGATCAAATGTGAGGCTGTGACAAAAACTAGAGCCCCGTGTCCCATCCTAACGCACCTTGTACAGCGAGAAGGGATGCAATGATTACACATGATAACTTATCTTCCTGGAGCCGGTGGGGTGAAGAATGGGACAAACATCAGCAACAGGCAACAGTGGTCACTGGGTGTTTTTTTGTGGATAACGTTTGCTGTTAAATTATTTAGTTTTGTAGGGGAATTGCCTTTTCATGTAAGAACGTCATGAGCTGTTCCTCTGAAACTGAATTCTTGAAGATGGAAAGGTTTCAGTGCAGCCCGCAGACACCCAGCTCTGGGTGGGCCCGTCCTTTTGCCCTCTGGATGGCAAGAACAGTCAGCGTTTCTCCCGGTGGCTTTCTCATGTAATGAAGCACCTCTGCTGCTATAGGAAGGTTAGGTTACAGGTTCAGCAAGAAAGGGAGTCTGTTCTGTTTGTATTTACAGGCCGGCACATGGGATTAAGGAAGAAACAAAGCTGCTTTATACGACAAGTCATCTGAGAGGCGTCATCTGTCCTATAGGAAAAAACAGGCAGTTCTTACTTTGCTTTTTCTTTCTGGTTCAGCCAAACCACCTCTTTAAAAACAAAAAGAATGGACCTCAAAATTTGCACTAAAAGAACGTGCAAGTCTAGGGACTCAGTCAGTAGCAAAGAAAAAAAAAATTACTTTGAAATTTTGGAATACTTAATTTATATATATATATATATTGTTTCATTTATTCTTTTATAGCATAGGTTTTTATGGTGTGTGGCTGTGTTTGGCTCTGAAATCATTACTGAGTTTTTCCTAATCGTATGAATGGAAGAGACATCACGATGGCAGTGATCGTGCCACTCTCAGGGGTCCCCTGGGAGCACTTCCCAGAGCTAACGGGAGCAGCCAGATGGCAAGTGCTCTGCAGGGTGGCAGTCAGCAGGGGTGGGCAGGCAGGGGATTTTCCTGGTTTTTGCTTTACTTTCCCCATAAAAAGAGGGGCTGTGTGAGGCCACCTGCCAGGCAGATGGGCCCAGCACTGCCACAGGTCGCATGGCTCGTGCGTAGGTCAGCTGCGATGCACGTGGCTGATGGTTCTTACATTAGTGGGAAACCAGGTGATGATCTGGATTAAAAAAAAATATGGAAGTATAATGAAAGGGGTGCAGGGAAGAGTGCGGGAATGGAGAGGGTGTGTGCAGAACACACGGGCTCTATGGGGGTAAGTGGGTGCAGAGGGTGCTGCGCGCACTTCGTTATGGCCTTCCCCTTCTCCTACAGCTGCCAGCATGTGGAGCTCTCCGTCGGCCGTCCCCGCGGCCGTGATGCTGCTGGTGGCAACCACGCAGGCAGCAGCGAAGGTCACCCCGGCGCTGAGATTCACCAAGCCGAAGCCATCCCCACCGCCGGGCGCTGCCAACCCTTCCCTCGCCCCCATGCCGGGAGCCCCGGGCAGAGCCCAGCTGCCCTCCATGAGCCCCGCGGTGCGGGCGGCCACCACGCTCTTCCCCTTCGAGAACGACACCCTGGACACGGCCGACTTCTTCTTCAACTGCTGTGACTGCTGTCCCCCCACCGGCGGGCCCCGGGGGCCGCCGGGGGAGCCAGGGCCTCCAGGTGCAAACCACGATGGATCGGTTCGCTCACACCAGGCAGCTCAGCACGTTGCCAGATGTCTGCAGTGCCAAAATCTAATGGTTATAACGAGCAGTGCGCTAGTCTGCAAATGCTCGCTTTGCGAGCACTAATACTGGAGCTAGGAACTACTCAGCTGAGGAAGGCTGGCGAAAATTGTGGAATAATATTTTTTTAATACAGTGTACTCAAGCGATTTGCACTTCCCTTAGCTTCCACAGCGAATGGAAGTTATATTGGCTGTGGAAGGAGTTTGCACTCGTAGGGCTGATGGAGAAGCTCTCGAGTCAGATGGGTGGTGCTGGGACGGCTCCAGCTGCCTGAGCCTGCCCTCAGATGGGCACCGGGAGCCTCTTGCTCCCACATGGATGAAAAAGTAAACTAAAAGAAAGCTGGCTTGCTCGCCGTTCCTTGTGCAGGATGGAGCCACCTGCCAGGTTCCTCTTCTATATTTGCAGATTTAATTCTTTTTAAGGAGAGGGGCAATTACTAAGCTATGGGAGCTCCTTGGATGTGCTCAAATATTAAAGACAGATTACTTCTGATGTTTTATGAATGCCTGAGCCCCTGCAGCTTTGAGGCAGCTGAAAGCTGGTTTTAAAAAATCTTTAACTGTAGCCAAGAGCGAAAAGGAAAGCTGTACGATTTGGGGATTGCAGCAGCAAAAGGCGAAGGCTGGGGAGCTGTGTGCCAGATCAGGGCATCCTCAGCAACACCAGTGGGAGCCGTGCTGTGTTGTTGTCTCTCCTTTATGTCCCCCAAGGGCTTCGGCTGCAATGCACAGAGGGCAGGGTCAAGCCAAACCTGTCTGTCTCACGTTTGGTTTGCATCAGCCATATGACAGGAAATAAAATAGCCAGCTCTTACCAGGGTGATGGAAACAGGGTTGCCCTTGTTGCATCCCCTGATGGCATGTTGCTTAGCTGTTATCACACGTTTTCTCTGTAAAGTTAAACCTCTGAGTTACTAAGATAACTTTGTTGATGTGATTACATTACAGGTCCTAAGGGGGAGAAGGGAGATGCTGGTGTGCAAGGTCTGCCGGGAACCCCGGGACCTCAAGGTCCCAAAGGCTTTAAAGGAGAAAGAGGTAAAGTAGACGAACTGCTCCTTTGGAAAACAAATGCTGTTGTCCTCAGCAGATAACACAAAACTGTAGGAAAAAATATTTTTGCAAAGGAAGCAGAGTACGCTGATACGGATTGACACCTTGCGAGATTTAGCATGGCATGAACAGAGGGACAATAACTTGGGTGGTGGTGGCATATGTGCAGGTGGTACAGGAACGGCTGCTCATAAAGATCCCACTCAGAACTCCTCGTTTTTGAGGAGTTTTTCCCTTGTTTCGGGGCAGAAATCCGACATGAGTGTGAGATGGAGTTGTCTGCATGATGGTGCTTGGTGCTGGGAGATGCAGCTGGGGGTTGTGAGCTCTGTTCTTGAAAACAAACATTGCTCATCGTGCTGAGGGACGCGTGCAAGATGGTACCAGTCACTTTCTGTGTAATGATTTCTGCGCTGCAGACAGTGTCACAAATGACATATTAATGGTGCGATGTCCTAGGAGGCAAAGGGGAGCAAGGCGAGCGAGGAATAAGTGGAAACCCTGGTTATCCAGGCAAGCCTGGGCTGCAAGGTACGTAACATGGGCCAGGAAAGCCGTGAACAGTGCATCGGCCTGTCCCTTTGCTGCTGGTGATGGATACCCTATCCTACGGTAATGGTTGTAACCTTTTCTCTGCCCCTGCTCTGTCCTAGGTGAAGCTGGAGTGAAAGGCAATAAGGGCAGCTACGGCTTCCCCGGGCTGAAGGGACAAAAGGGCTCCAAGGGGGACACTTGTGAGAACGGCACCAAAGGAGACAAGGGGGACAGGGGGGACGCCGGGGACCCGGGGGTGGATGGAGAACAGGGTGACAAAGGGGAGAAGGGGGACACGGGGGACAAGGGGTATTGTGGGGAGCCGGGGGGGAGAGGCCAAAAGGGGGAAAGAGGGGAAGGAGGGACGAAGGGAGAAAAAGGCAGCAAAGGCGAGGTGGGGGCTGAGGGCATTCAGGGGACGGAGGGAAAGCAGGGAGAAAAGGGCGAGCAGGGAAATAAGGGTGACAAAGGGGACCTGGGACCCGCCGGCGTGACGGGACCCTCGGGGCCCAAGGGGGTGGCTGGCAGCAAGGGGGGCCGCGGGGCGCCGGGCAGGAAAGGCTCCCGCGGGGCGAAGGGGGCCCGAGGGGACACCGCGAAGCTCCTGCGATCGGCCTTCAGCGCCGGCTTGTCCAAACCCTTCCCTCCGCCCAACGTCCCCATCCGGTTTGACAAGATTTTGTACAACGACCAGGAAGATTACAACCCTTCCACCGGGAAATTCAACTGCAGCGTGCCCGGGGCGTACGTCTTCGCCTACCACCTGACGGTGAGGGGCCGCCCGGCCCGCGTCAGCCTGGTGGCCCGCAGCAGGAAGGTGGCCAAGGCCCGCGAGACGCTCTACGGGCAGGAGATCGACCAGGCCTCCTTCCTGACCGTCCTGAAGCTGAGCGCGGGCGACCAGGTGTGGCTGGAGGTTGCGCGGGACTGGAACGGGGTCTACGTCAGCGCCGAGGACGACAGCGTCTTCACGGGGTTCCTCCTGTACCCCGATGTTTTTGAGATCCTGCTGTAGGTTTAAAGGGTAGAGCTGTTGCTGAGGAGCATGCCTTCCCCTCCGCCCTCCGGAGGAGAAACAAGTATCGGCTTAGTGACTTGGCAGTGTATTGGTTTAGTTTCTAGGTTTTGTGATTTTTTTTACAAAATGTTTGCGAAAGAGTGATTAGTTTTAACTAGCAGCCCCAAGAAGCGGCACGCCCTTCATGCAGGTGCTGATAACTAAGAGAATCCACTGCCCAAAGGCCGTCAGGACCAGCATGGGGAGGGGGAACCCGAGGGGGTTTCACATCATGGGCTTCAGATTTATAGTCAGCATCATCAAATTACGTGATGAAGCTCCTTATCCAACTGAAATTTTTATCGAGCCAGCTCCGGCAATCCTTATGTGGTCAAAACTCCTCTGGACATCAGTACTGGTAACCATTGGAAAGTCACAGTTTTGACAAAGGTTGTAGTGTTTGATTCAGAGAGCTTAATCCAACACGAGCACGAGCAGTAGGTTTCTTCAAATCACGTGAAAAAATATAAAAGTATTTTATTGAATCAGTATTATGTAATACTTTAGACTGGTCTTTTTTTTTTTTTTCGTAAAAAAAAAATAAAGCTGACATCCCATGATTAGCATTCAGTAGCATAGGGATTTGCTCCTCTTCTCAGGCAGTCGCAAGCCTGGGACATTTTCCCAGTGATGCGATGAATGCTGGGTCTGACCCCAACAAGGACACAGAAAATTGGGCTACTATTCCCCTTTCTCCCACCTTCCTTGCTTAAATTGCCATCATGCTTGCCATGTGCTATTTGAATACCATCATAAATCGTGTCCCTCATTTCTTCTTTTTCCATGGCACCAAGGTCAAGTGTTCCTGAGACTTTTTATATATGCTGAGAAAATTAACACGGGAGAACCGCTGTTAAATTTTAAGATAAAAACAAAGCAATTTAAAAAGGTTGATCCTATCTGTTTGGTAAATGCAAAGGGTGCTTCAACTCATCAGCTTCTCAGCCCCACTTCAACATCAGCAATTCAAATATGAGATGATCCAGCTTTGTCAAAGAGTTGGTACTTAATTCGGTGCTTAATCTGAGTTAGCTCCTATGTGATTCAAATTCAGAGTACCAAGTATATAAAAGATGCAGATTTCAGTTTATGAACTCCCTGGCAGCTGTTGAATATTGAGGAAAAACAACAAGTTATAATAATAATTTCAGATTCCTGCTGTCACAACACCCTTAATTCTTTTGTTGTGCCTTCATGCTGCTTCTCCTACAGTCCCTGTAACAGATGGTGGTATACGGACATCTGACTAGCAATTTTCTCCTCTCCTGCTGAAGTTTCTTACACTTTCTATATAAATAACCTCTACAAATGCTCCTGAGAAAGCAATGCAAAAATGTGGGGTCTCACAAGAACCTGCTCAGATCTAATCCTCTCCATAAATTAATTGCTTGGCTGTCTGGGGAAAAGAAGAGCTGGCAGCACTACACAAGCTGGAAGGGCTCCTGCTTCCTTACAGACATCCCTGCGCAAAATATACCCAGCCAGATTAGGGGTCTCTGGGCTGCTAAAATCCTGTGGAGGTGCCCTGAGAGCAGGTTAACAGGAACAGCTGGAGACAATTCAGGCTACGCAAAGGTCCTCACAGACACTAAGGAAGGATATGGGTTGCTCACAGCACAACCCAAGTCATTTCTGAACCCCCATAATGGATATGGGAGAGCTGTAATGGCACTCTGAGCTGGCTTCTATGCTACATATATATTTTTGTCATTAACTTAATACCAGTGGAAGGTATTTCTGCTTGAAACCCTGACTGGGAAGGCAGAGAAGCATGCAGGACAAGTTACAGAAATATCACACAGCTCCTTCATATGTATAAGTGTCTTAGGGTCTATAGCTTTGCCAGTAGTACTTTGAATTTAAAGCGTGCTCACATCTATTCTGTGTTTATTTTGAAATAATTTCAGATTTAATTAAGACACATTAAACAAGTATCTTTTGAAGTTGGGCCTGTGTAAAGCACAGTGAACAGTGGTTTAGATAAATATAGATCTTTGTAGAGAGGGAGTTATCTTCATCAAATATTAAATAGAATTAACAGTAATGCCTGGAAAATATTGTTTCTCTACACTGTTATCCTTTCTACTTCAGTGTCTTGGCAAAACCACGCGTTGTTTGTTAGTCCTAGTACAGCTAATCAGATCAGTCCACAGCTGGGCTCATGAATTGCCCCAAATGAGTCAAAAATTTCAATGCAAACACATGCACATGCCTCCCCCTTTTACAGGCAGAGACTCCCGGGGCTGTCTTTTAAATGTCACGTGAAACCTTCTTGCTGAAAGGGCTTGGGGCTGTGGGATGGGCACGGAGCTGCCCGTGGGGCCAGATGCTGCAGCATCCTGACACCTCTGCCTGCTCAGGTCTCCTCCCTGAGCAGCTCTGGCTGCAAAACTTAACCCAAGCCTTTAATTCTCTCTCTCCCTATTTTTTTTTAACCACGTCGTTTGCAGTCTCCCTGCTGTGGGGTGCTCTGGTGAAGCGTTCTGCTCCGACAGCTCTTAACCGAAGCAAACTGTTCCGGGGGAAAGTTTTGGAGAATTAAAAATTCCCTCATTTTCATATGGTTTTCTTCATTTTTCATGCCATGTCAGAACAACAGCGAATGAATTGATTGAGGAGGCACTTTGTCTCATTGCATGCCGTTGCTACAAATGCCAAAATATTTGTTCCGTTTCGCTTGTGCTTCTACTTAGTATAGATTTATTTTGTAAAACTAAGTGTCTCCTGTCTGTGTTGCAATGAAGCAGTTTGACACTGGTATAAGAGAAAATAAATGCTCATTGTGCTAATCAAAGAGCAGCTGTTTTCAATAACTAAGAAAAATTATTCCAAACTGACAGAAGGACATAAAAAGCAGCTGCTTCTTTAATTAGGATCTTGAGGGCTAAATCTACAGGGGAATTTGGGTACCTTGATAGAAAAAATGTCCCTGAGCCCCACGTTAGAGAAGCAAGGCCTCCATATAAAGCCTGGGAAGAGCGAGGGATACCAGATGGAGGACGGGAGGTGCCCTGAACGGTCATGACTTGCTGCAAAATTCTTCTTAACCTCCAAAAGCAGCGTGTGCTGTTGGGAAGGAAAATCACTCCTGATACTTTGATGAAGCCCCTATCTGTTGCACCTTTGCTTTATGCCATCAATTTAATCCCCAGGCCCATGAATTGTCCGGCATGGTGTCAGGCCAGCGCTGAACTTGCCCTTGCCCGGTGCAGGTCGTGCCGCAATCAGCTGCACCCACAGTACAAAGCTGGGCCGATGCCCACCTCCCCACTGGATCTTTTCTTGCCTTTTCATCCCCATCTCTGAAGTTACACAGATGCCGTAACACTAACTCAATTTTTGTAATCGTGTTGGCAGGGCTGTGGGTTTTGCCCAGAGGAATGCCGGAGGCAGTGTCCTACAGGGAGTAGCTTGGCTCTCCTGGTGCCTCTTGCTCATGGTTTTTGGATTTCCAGGTGCCAGTGCTTGTGAGCAGCTGGGCTTGCTTTCAAGCCTCTTATTTTGCTCACCTGCTGAGCTGGGCTTGCCCCAGAATGAGGGCCACCTGCAGAGCCTTAGGGTTGCTGTGTTGGTTGAGAAAAGGGATAATGGGGGTGGGGTGGAGGGTTTTGCGTTGGTGTTTTTGGGTGGCAGAAGGCAGCCTTCCTTGGTTGGGTCTTTGCCCCCAAAAGATTGGTGTGCTGGATCCCCGGCAGCAGCTAGGTAAGTACAGTGCTTGCTCTAACTGGCTGGTTTGGGTAAAAATAGATGAGTTTTAGTGACTTCACGACAGGAATTCGTAATAGGTTTGAAAGCACAATATAATAATCCCACTTCAGGTATTTCAGTTGAAATATATCTCACCTTTTCTTTGGAGACATGTAACTTTGCTGGTATCTGCTTGGTTGTGGAAAGAATCCCTTTTGGAAGGAGAAAAAATGCCTTTCAATGTGAATTAAAATGGATTATAGTGTGATCACTGCCAGTTATCTAGCATGCTTGTAAAATGCTGGAGCTTCTTAATAGAGGATATCTATCAAGCTGCGTGTAGGCTGATATTGTTTTCTAGATATAGCCACCATTATTTATTCACAGTAAGAGCTCTATCACAGTTTTATGTTCCCTATCTGCAAAGCTGTACCTCTGAGACTAGAGTTTCAGAATTATTATGTGAAATTGTTTCAGAACGGCACGATGCAATGATTTAATTTCAGGACGGAATGTGTTTACTTGTGCGTGGTGTTACAGGGTCTGGTTTAACGTGAGCTATGGTCTTCCACAGAGGTGTCTGGACTTAGGTACATGTATTAAATGTTGCAAAGTCAATTTTGAGGGTAAACTTGAATTGTTATGTCTGTTTTAATGACTCTTTTGAATTGTTCTTCCGTAAGTCAATCCTTTTTGAGTGGAGGCTTTCTGTCTTAATAAAGAAGACTTCTGGGTAAAACTCTACTTGCTGTAACCAGACCTTTCATGCTTTATTTATTTATTGAGTTCATAAAATTTGGGGGTGAAACCTCAAACCTCTATCTTATCTTGAAACCTCAAAACCCTATCTTATTTCCATAAGATAAAGTTGAGGACGGACAGAAAGTGAACTGGTTTTATTCTGTCCGATTCTTCTCAGTTTAAGCTTTGTTTCACAGCCACTATTCCCTCAAACCCTCTGTTTGAGGCTCTTTGGACTTTGAATTGAATTAAAAAAAAAAAAAGTAATCCTAGAATTGAGGCCTTTGAAATGTCTTTATGAATCAAGTATCTTTTTTGAAATTAATGAACCAGCAACGATGAGCACTATCACTAGCCATGGTGCGTTGTGTTTAAGGGAGCATGCCTGACTGAACTGGGCTTTGTACACCTTTAGGTGGTGGTCATGTCCTAGCAAAGTAAAGTGGGAAAGTTTCTTAGGGGAAAGAAATCAAAGAGAGGGCTAGCAATAAGTAGGACTCTAGGTTCTGCTTGGTAAATGAAAATTCAGAGCTGAATCCCCGTATGAAATCCCAGCCGTGCCTCCAGGGGGATAGAGGCCAGGTGTGACTTGGTTGGGCTAATGTGCTTGGTGTTGTTAGAAATATTATACAGGAACAAAATTGGCTTGGGATTATTTACAGCAAAGAATGTGGTGTCGTTTGAAGAGTTTACAGAATAGGTTTTTGGGTAGCTATCATGTTTCTGCTTTTTTTTTTTATAGTAGGGACTACAAAACGTGTTTGCTCTTGGCTCCTAGCTGGTCCTTGGCTGCTTTCCATGTCCTCCCCAGCCTGAACTGCATATGTAACACTTATGTGCATCTAATTCAGTGTTACACTTTTAACCAAAATATTTCAGTAAACTGTTGTAATTCTATTTCTCTGCCTCTCCTGGTCTTGCTTTCCAGGTAGTTTTTTTTTTTTTTCTTCTGAGAAGGCTCTTACCCAAAAGTGTCACGTTATGGTAATGGATCACTTTCCAAAGAGATATTTTAGTGAAATATTTTACATGTCAATGCAATTTCAGAAGGAAAAAAAAATAATCTTGCTCTACGTAGTCTGGAACGGGGTTTTGGCCTGTTTCTTCACATGCTGTGTGTGTGAGAGCCACCCAGCAAGTCCTTAATTGCTTCTGCTAGGAGAAGCAACTTTTCCTTCCTCTCCACTAGTGATGCTGAAAAACCTGGGTTGACTTGGATGAAAATCAGAGTGTTTTTCCTAAAGATCAGTGCTCCTTACTCCAGATTGCAGCATAGCAGCCAGGCGCAGAAGGGGTAGGATGCAGCCTGAAAACTTATTTTCAGTTTCCCTTCCATGTTGCTGGTGGAGGCTGTGTGGAACAGATATGTTTAACTTTTTGGCAGCCCCTCTGAGATTCTGTCGTGCCAAGCCCTATATAAATGCGGAAGGCTCCCATTCCTGCTGCAAGCTTTCACTTTAGGTCTTTGATGGGAGACAGATCATCTGAAACAAGAACCTTTTGCAAAGGGGCTGGCGTACATGGACTGTCTTATCCCAGCTCTGCTTCTTGCAGGGAGCCAGGCAGACCTCTGGGAGAGGAGGTGACCAGAGACAGCTTTGTTTTTCTTTCTCTTATGCTGCTCTGGTAGGAAATCAATGCAAATGTCTCCTTTAGCAAGGACTTAATTGCTCCTCTCATAGGAGGAGCTATGAGGCAGTGGGGAAACTGCTGGTGTGTGCCTGGCAGAGGAAACATCCACCCTTGCTTTATTGCTAAACCTTCCCTATAGTTGCATCTTGCTTGCCTTTTATTCTTTCTATACCTTAAGCCTACTACTCCCAAGTGGAAAAAAAAAGTTATTGATAAGTCAAAGCTACTTCTGTAGAGTTTATTGCTGCCCAGAGAAGGAGCTGTGCTGAGTCACCAAGTGGAGAGAAAGGGCTGGAAAACTGGAGTTTGCTGTGAGGGCAAGGTCATAAAAACAAGCTTAGGGGCTGATTTTAGTTGGATTGTGATTCAAATGAGTGATACTCTACTTTATGGTGCCTGTGTAATGCTATTCTGACATTTCTAGTCAGCTACGTAAACTTTCATTGCCCCGTAACAGTTTATTAAGCTAGAGGGTCTTAGCAGGTATGTGGCCAGCTTAATGCAATTGTCTGCCATAATTATTCATTGGTTTGGTATTGAAAGGGTACCAGCCTAGTTAATAAAGATATCTGCCTATGATCCTCGTAGTCTTGGCGTTTGTTCCATTTTAAAGAGTCAATAAAATGTTAGAATAAAACAATCACTTTCACGAGCTAAATTGTTGTTTTTCCATTTTGATTCTTGCCCTTTTTCTGTTGGTATTCAGCTGCATAATACAGAGCAGTAAATTGGCTTTAGAGGTTTAAGATTGGGGTTACAGAGACTAACTTCATAAACACAAACTGTAAGGATTTACATTCAGAACAGCTGTGGCCCTAGAGAATGCCATTGCTGGAGGAAAAAACAGTTTGCAGCTCGTTCCAGAACATTTTTCTCTGTAGCAAGTGAAGAAACTCAATTGTGAGAGGTAAGGTTGAGAGCACACGAGATGTTCGTTTCTTCCCATTCACGACAGATCTTAAAATTTTGAGTATTTAAGTTTATGGTATCAAAACCCAATTAAAAAAATGTTGTTAAACCTGACAAATCCTCTTAGAGCTTTCGGTACCTCTGTGGCATGTGGATTGCAGCTCCTGATGGCACTCCTAAAATGTGCTTAGCAGGGATGGTTTGGGGGGCTTTGCTCTGGGATCGGTTATGGTGGTCGGTTGCAATAGCCCAGGTGTGTGTGATGGTTTTCTGTTTTCCTACCAAGTCCTCAAAAAATAATGAATTTGATCCGCTTCCCATGCAATGCGTTCGGTATTTAAGCATCCACATATTCTAGGGTGACTGCCTGCTTAAATAGGGCCAATTGAGAAATCTCCCATCCTGGTTACTGCCTTGCCCTACAGATCGGAGAGCCTGCACTTTCTGCTCCCATGGGGATGAAGGGGCAGGTGCCTGTGCAGTGCTGGGGGCTCTCGTGGGCAGGGTTTATACAGTCCTGACTTGGGTCAGGAAAACTCTGAAGTCCTTAAACTCGGACTGTTTTCCTAAACTTTCCATTTTCAGTGGGTAAACTAAAGAATATATTTCCTCTAGATCAAAGGAGAGGCCATTTACTCTTTTCTGTTCCTCTGCTGAGGGTGGAGGCATTAAGCAGGGGGGTTGAGGAGCTGGGCTCAGCTTCTTGTGTGAGCTCAGCAAGGATTTTATTCATCCCTAAAACGGAGCAATGTTTCCCTGCCTCAGAGGACAGCTGTGGCGTTATCTCTATAACCATCTGGGAGGCGTTGATGTTTTAGGGAAGAGGTTTGTGTATTTGTGCTGAGACGGACCTTGAGAATACGGGATGTTGAGCGATAACCAGCGAAGTGTTTTGATGTCTCCTCGGAGTGGAAACTGGGAAGGCCAAGGTGGGAAGGCAAACCTGGGCTTGTGCAGCTGTGGTAGCCTGAGACCAGGCAGCCTGTGGTTAGGGCTCCTCTCGTGGGTTCGTGCCAGGAGCTCTGGAAGGTTTCTGCAGGGCTGGGAGAGCTCTGGCAGAGCCCGTGTGCTCCACAGATGAGAGGACAAACCTCACCCTCCATCAGCTGGCTTGTCCCTTTTAATTTAAGCAGTTCTGCTCTCAGCTCTGTAGCTCGCTTTCCTGCCTGTTTTGTATGTATCAACGTCATCTGCCTTGCTCCTCTGCTGCAGGAGATGGATCGAGGGGCTCTGATGTATGTAATGAGAGCTGATGTCTCTTAAATTGCAGAGCTGCCCTGCTTTTGATAGCTGGTGAGCAGGAGGGCAGCGGGGGCTCCCTTGGGCCCTGCCCGTTTCCCCATTGTGACAAGAGGAGCAGAAACACCTGCCTGAGAGCCATGGCCAGAGCCAGATCAGAGGAAACAAATGCCACAGATGAGAACTTTTATGAACTCCTCTGTAGTTTGTAATGGGTACTTGGGAGGTCCTAATTACACAAGAAAGCTTGGTACAGATGCAGCATTTCCACCCTTCAAGTAAAGCTCTGCTGCTTTTATGGCTTCTGCAAGTGGCCAGGCTGAATGGCCTGGGAGCGTTAGGGCCTGACCATGACCACCACGGCCCATAGTCCAGCTGTCAGAGGACTTAGGGCCCTTCCAGCATGCCATTACCTGCTCTACACAGTAGATTAAACTGCCCCACAAATGCAGCTGCAGGTAGCTCTTTGTGGTGTGTTCCTCTGCTTGCCCACAGGAAGTGTAATTAACATGGCTGCAAATGAGCTCTTTCAGCAGTTTTCCCCACCGTCCCATAAAATGTGAAAAATATGGGTCAGTGCATTTATTAGGTAGACCCTCTGAATGTGCGCAGCTCTGTCGGCTCCTGGCACTTAGCAATAAGTCCTCTGCTCTCCCATTAAAATGCAAATTGGAGGAGAAAATGTCTTCAGGCTGGTGGGTTTCTAACTTCGCTCTTCTGGTGCTGCATGGGAAGCTAATGGGAGAATGTGATTTTTCACAATCCCCCTCATGCTGAAAGAATTGGCTGTTTGAGGCTGATATTTAATTAGTTCTGCTTCTACTGGATAATAAATGGGGAGAAGGGAGTTGATGCATGTGTTACTTAACTTCTGCCTGCGATGATGACTTGAGGGAAAGAGTGAGAAACTATTAACTCGCCAACAGCTTGGCCAGGGCTGACACAGATGTAAGTGGAGGTTTCCACCTCTGCAGTGTGCTAAATATAACTGAAAGGTGGACGGGTATGCCTCCGATCATAAGCAAGCGGCACCTTTAGACTGCTCTGCTCCTTTCATTCAGCTCTGTTTCTTAACTGATGTTGGCAGAAGGATGCCAACGAGTGCTGGGGCCTCTCACCACATGAAATAAGTGGTGCTTTGTAGGGTCCTGGTGATGAGCATTCAAATGCTTCAGCTCAAACTATTCACGTATTTATGAAGAACTAGATTTCAAGTTTAATTAACTAGAATGATGCATTTTCTTAGACCAAACAATGTCTGCTATCATGCTTGGACCGAAAATAGTTTTAGAGCGAGTATTTATAATGCTTTGACACTCTTGTTCTCTGATCGCTTCCTGTGCCACCCACTCAGCACAGCTCCGTGGCAGCAGGAGGGAACAAAATACTAGAGCAGGCAGGCTGAAAGGTTGGAATATTTCTGCCTGTGCTCAGGACAAAAGCTTGGGTTTCCTTGTCTGTTCCGCCTGCCTCTCCTACTCTGATTTCCAGTGTTCAAGCTCCTAAAGTCCTTAGGCAGCCAACTGTATGTGATTTAAGAGAAAATTGCAAGAATTCCTCTGAATAGAGGAAGGTTAGTTTTCTGGTCAAAATGGGCTGTATTTAAAAAAAAAATAGATGTATTCTTTCTGATCCATATTTTCTTTGAGACACTGAATGTTGATGACACTTACCAAAATGATAAATTGGTTTTAACAATCATCTCAACTTCCATCTGGAGGTACCCGAAGAGAAAAGCTTTCTCTATTCAAACTATGCCAATGTAGATTTTGGTTTGGGCCTTTCCTTGGCTTTGTTTCCCAGGTAAATCCTGCTTGCAGTTCTGATGCTATCGCTGCCTGGACGGGTGGGAAATAGCTGCCAGACTAATAAGTAGCTCAACCCTGTTAATTTACCAGGTAGATGGAAACAGAGCAGGGACTGGTGTAACTGTCTTTCACTGCCAAGTGTAATCCAGGTGTCTGACGGCCTCCTGGAAGGAATACTTAATGCTCCTGCAGCTCTTTCTTTTTCTTCCCCTTCTGTGAAGGGCAAATGCCAACAATATCTCAGTTCTTTATCTCAGTGTCCTCTGTCTGAACAAGACAGTAGCCTCTGACTTACTGGAATTTGCATCTGTGGATCTGGCAAACAGTTTCTGGACAGGTGCAAAGCAACGGGGTCCAGGAGGAGGACCTGCAGTGCATATGCTATTTCTAGACACCGTGCGTTACATGTAATCTGTAATGTGAACTGAAGGTAATGACACAGCCCTGACATGAGAGATGATGAAATCATCTAGACCATCCTCTGCCTTGGCCAGGTTGCTTGATCTGAAATGTTTCAGGGAGAAATGACTCCAGAAAAGCTATTAATCGTGTAAGGGATCGTGCTGTGTGACTTTAATGCCCTACTAATTTAAATATTAAACTCTGGGCATTAATGTATCCTGAATATCTCACCCCATCAAGCTGCTGATGCACAAGGCTAGGTAGCTTGCTTTCTGGGCATGAGGCCTGCCAGATGCTTTTTGGGCTTACCGTGGTGAGCGTACAGTGCGGGGAGGTTGGAGAGAGCCCTGGGAACATCCTGCACAGACCAGGGCAAGGGGCTGGGGGTGTGATGGCCTTGCTCCTCTTCTGCAGCATGAAAGGCCAGGAAACACAAACATAGGGACCTCTGTGCTACAACGACTAATGTTCAATGCTTAAGATCTCAATCTGTCTCCTTCATTTTGTTAAAAATGCAGCCATGCAGGAAATGAATGTTTACTAGTCACTTGTACATAACTGCTTTTTGTCTTTTTCTTCATACTCAGTTTATAGCTGTTTGTATTCTGCATGCCCATGCTCTTTATTTTTCTGTTTTTTCTTTTTTCCCTGTGTTCTCTTGCTATCCAGATTTTTCTTCTCCCCAGGGTATATCTATTTGTTTGGATGACTAACTTGCTTCTTCTCTACAGATCTGAATTTCTAAGTTGCTGATCCAAATCTCTCCAATGATAAGTCATTGTCCATCTGTTTGCTTCCTCCTGAGCTTGCAGTGAGCTGCAAAAAGGATCAATGTATATATAGTAAGCACGCAAGTTAGGCTAGACAGAATTAGTAACAAACAGTTTTGTGTTTTGTTCTTTCCATGTTCCTGTTGGTGTTTGATTTTTATTTTTTTTTCTCTATTGGTTTCTGTCTCTGTAACCTGGTCCCCTGGTTCTGTGCTTCTCCGTGGCAGTTAATGAGCGATGCTCGCTCCCCCGTGCATACAGCTCTGTCTGCTCAGGCTGCAGGGATGGTTAATGCCATTTCCCAGCTACTCACGAGGTTTTTCATTTTTGGAGTGCTGAAGGAGTGACTGACTGATCCCCTCCCTAATAAGGGGCTTTGTTTTCCATCCCTCAGACAAAGGAAGTCAAGACATGGTGAAATTAAAAAAACGTTTGTGAAGAGGGGTGTTTCCCATGTTCTAGTGATGGCTGGGCAATGCTGAAGGTGGTGTCTCGGAGGTGAGATTCATTTCTGGGAGCCGCTTTTTCTCCTATATCTGTGAAACAGGGCCAACAAGAGTTCCTGCCTTCAGGAGCCTGCTTGCGAAGGAGCTGAAGTGGTGTCTGGAAGGTGAGCAGTCTCCAGGAGGTCCTTGCTTCTCTGGCCTTTCCTGCCTGGCTGCTGTGACAGGGATTGTGACGCATGAGATTAAGGAAAATGCATTGAATGTGCTGTATTTTCTCAGATGTTTTGTAAAGCAGGGAGGACAAAAGAAAAGGAACAGTACATCTGGTAGACAACCCTGTTACCGTTAGGCAAATAGGGTAATCGTGCTCATCTTCAACGGAGAGCTGTGACCAGCGGAGTGCCCTGGGCTGGATACCAGCTCTTGAGGAGGCAGTCCCCTTTGCGGGGCTTATTTTCTCAGTATTTGTGCCTAGATGACCTTCTGAAGAAGGTTCTCCGATTTCCCACTGTGATCAAGACCCAGGTTCCATCCCTGGTTCTGGGCAACTTTGTCCCAAAGCTGCTGCTTAAGCCTGTACCTAACAAAGCCCTTCCTGGAGGTTGTATAGGAAATAAAACCAGCAGGACGGAGGGCAAGCCAGGAAGGCTGCCTGCAAAACAAGGTAGCTGATGTGTTCTTGTCTGCTGCGCGTTGGGTTTAAGCAGGAGATTACATCTGCAAATTGTTTGTTGGTTTGTTTTAGGAACCAGTTAATTTTTTAATTATCTGAACATGTGTTACCGACAGAAAAAGCATAATTTATTTCTGGATGATGGAATTTCTAGCTATAAGCAGCTATTCAAGTGATACATCCATGCATACTATCACCCTGAAGTACCAAGATTTAATAGTTGCGTTGCCGTTGTACACAGCCTCTTGTTTGTAGCATTTCATCCGACTGCATCCTTGCAGGTTCATGCCTTGTATTTCTTAAATAGTTAATTAAAATGTTAAAATCCATTTAAATAAGCGATGGATCATGGCCCTATTTGCATTTTGAACAGCTTTGTTTGGGCTGAGCTAGCTGTGCTGCTGTATTTCACCTGGCTATTGCCGAGGCTGCCAGGGAAGGGGAGGACAGCAGATGGCAATGTGGTGCCACAAAAGGACCAGCACACCGAGGAAATCCTCGTCTAGGTACTCAATGCCCTGAAAAATCGAGACAAAAGATGCCATGTAGGGCCTTCCTTCTTCATCTTGGGGCCGTGGAGAGGCAGCTGGGACTGTAGGGATGGAGGCCAGGTAGGCCTCTCTGCTCGCACCAGGCTGTGGTGAAGGTTGGCTTGAATTTATGCTCCAGAAACAGCACAAAAGGCAAAGCTTGGGTCCATGGGCAGCTCCCTGTGGAGGCTGAGTAAGTTTCGGGGCTGTTACACCCAGCTGAAGAAATGGGTGCTGAGGGCACACGAGTATGGTGGCCGTGCACTGGGGCCAGAAATGGCTCCTCCGAGCAATCCGCCTGGCCCAGGCATTAGCAGAAGTTATTGAAATAAGGATGGAAAACAATACCCGAATGGCAGTCTCGACCCATCTGGTGGCAGAGAGAGAGACTACAAGCAAAGCAATAAATGCTTTGTTTGTAATGCAGTTTGGTGATCTTTTTTTCCCTCCCGGAAAGATGCTCTATGAAATTATTGTGCTCCACATTTTTCAGGAAGAAACTTCAAACACTGTTTGAAGTTTGAAGCCACACCAGTAGCTGCTTCCCAAACCCCAGGGCTGGGCTTGAAGTCAGGCTTTTGTATTTTGGACAAAACGAATATTGATATGGGAACTGGGGGAGCAGGGAGGGACTGTGCTGGGGGGTGGAAAAGGGTCTGTAAGGAAGAGCTGAACCAGCCTGGTGAAATCCAAGAAGGAAAGAAAGTAGGATGTGGGCTCAAGTAACCTTTATCACTTTCAAATTGTGTATCCAAGTATGGGTTTTTCCTCTTGCTGGGCCAGAACTTGGTGGTACTAGTACCCTACGTGTTACCTTTGGGTCTGAATCCTCACCGTGTCCTGGGGGTGTGCGTATCCTGTGTGCCATGAGTGGGCCTGGGGCTTCCAGCAAAATACTTTCTGCTGAAAGCTGGGTCTGGGCTGCTAGTTCCTGTTGTTTGCTCAGCTTCGAGCAAGCATAAGTGATATTCCTGTCTAAAACACCTCTTATACTACAGACTTCTTTTCTCATTAGGCTGTAATGCGAGGATTTCTTAAACGCTGTCAGCAACACTCACACCAGTCTAAGCTATTTTAGAATAGCAATAATTATTTTTCACTAGAAATATCTCTTACAGTAATATTCTCTGAAATGTACTGGAGCAGATGGGAGTAAGAAGAGATGAACATCTTGTTTTTTATTCAGTATAGCTTAATGGAAGTAGCCTTTAAAGTCAAATGGCTTAAAACTGATTTTCACACAGTTTATATGTATGAAGGAACAACTTCTGTCTCGTCAGGACACCCAAATGACTAACACCAGCAAAATGTCTCATTGTGAGAGATTAAATAAATAGTATGGGCATAGAAGAGGAGACAAATGTTATTAACATCAGTGAGGAAATAAATTAAATCGTGGTGAATAGGCTGAAGCCAGATGTGAGGATCAGTTACAATGAACAAGGCGTTAAAGTACGCGTAGCATAATGCAGCTTGACCTTTACTGGGAGACCACCTCGACAAGGTAGCTGAGCTTTCTTCATCCCTGAGGTGGTTGTTTTACAGTATTTAATCACTGGCTTTCAAATGTCAAACAATTTTAGGGGGGAGAGGCAGTGCGTGCCACTCAAGTTCTTAAAAACAGAGACAAGACCATGAGTGGTAGCTCGGCTCTGTGCTTCTGAGCCAGACCTCTGTGCAGGTGAGAGGTGGACAGAGGGCCTGGCGTGTCCCCCTGCATCCTTTTATTGGATGCTCTGACAAGGGCGTGTTGCTGATTGCTGCTGGGGTGGGCACACAGCTTGTCTGGGGGCTGTTGAGTGTTTAAGGTTGGAAGATGCCCCTGGAGGTCTTCAGCCCTCCACCCAGCTGGGGCAGGGTTAGCTTCGAAGCCATGGCAGCTTCATCTGGCTCCTGTGGTAGCACCTGAAAGAAGCTAATTAAGATGATGGGGGGGGGCGGGGCAACTTTTTCTCCTTGCTTTCCTGTATGCAATTTGAGAGAAATCTAACTGTGATATGAGGAGGTATATCTTCATTGACTTTCATAGACAAATGCCTCTTTCAATTTAGGCTTTGACACTTGTTAAATATCCCAATGCAGCATCTTATCAACATTCTTGTTGTTTCCATAATATAACTAATAGCTGGCTGTTTGTACAGTATAACTACTCAATTCATACCTGCACTTCACATCACTGCGCTAGGTTTTGGGGATAATAAATCTATCAAACAGGTGCAGTAACTGCTTGCCTTTAAGCTTAATAAGATTTATTCATGTGGATTTACTCTGTGCAAGTAGTAGTCACAGGCTCTATTGGCTGTAGCTTTGCTCTGTTATTGTATAAAGATACCAAGGCACAACAAATACCACTTGAAAGCAGAGGGCTCCGGAATATCAGACTCTCATGAAGATAGAACAGTATTTGCCGTCTTTGGTGCATTGAATATTCAGTGCTGAATACAGCTCTGCTGTGAGGGTTACCCACTGGTGAATCCAGATGAGAGGAATTTGGGTGATGAAAATACTGAGGATAAAGAGATTGGAAGCGAAAATGCTTGATAGATTTGCAGTTCTGGTTTTATGAAGAATTTATTTAAAAGCACTCTTCCAGAAACTACAGTTTAGGAAGACTTTTTCATTGTGTAACTGGGGAAGTCTGCTGTGAATCTTGATAATACTAGGTGTACTGATCTTTGTGTGAGTGCACTGTTCTCCGCAGGTTGTATTTGTTCCACTTCTGATGCTGACATGGGAATTAAGGGTAACTGCTCCTAGGCAGGAGGACAAAGCTTTGTGGATGGGAGAGGAAAGGAGTGCCCTGTTCTGCTGTGTGCACCTCTGAGCAGGCACATCCCAGCCTGCGGTGCTGGTACGGGCACGTCCCAGCTTGTGGTACTGCTGCTGTGATCCAAGGTACCTGGCCAACAGCTTCCCAGGAAGTTTTACAGTCCTGTAGGGTGTGTGACCCTGGCACTAATGTGAAAACTGTAGCCTGTCTTTTTGCACTGGAGACAATATAAAGAAGAACATATATTTATTTGCATTCCCCCCCCGGTCTTCATGCTCTCTGCTAGAAGGCACTCTGCTCTCCATGCCATTAGCTTCTGCGTGTAGCTTTTGAACCCATCTCTTGCAGTCTGCATTGCCCACTCCTACATCTGGGAGAAAGGGCCGTGCTGAGCTCTTAATTCCAAGGCCTGGCCCTCTGGACTGGCTCCCATGCCATTTAAAAGCAGCAGAACTTTTCTGGATCCAGTTATGCAAGGGGTTGACTGCAGCCCAAATCCTGGCTCTTATTCCTGAATTAGGCTGTATAAAGAGAAATGGGGTTTCAACACTTGTAACATAAACAACAGTAATGAAATAGTACCCAGAGCTATTAAAGCAGTAATCACAGTTACAAACAGCCATGCCACGGTCTCTCTTGCTATTTCAAAGTAAAACCATCCATTTGTTATCCACTGTTGTTATCTGTGTTTAACTCCAATTGAGTGGAAATAATTGTTATTTCTAGTTGACTCAGTCACTTTAAGGAAAATAACCCAAAAAAAAAAAAAGCATCTAAATATATTCTTTCACAGGCTCATAAAACCTTCCTTAAAACTTTAAAATAAACACGTATGAGCTGCTTTTCCCTGTGGAGACTAAGTTCATCTGCAACACAATTAGAGTTACAGCATTTCCTGGCAGCCAAAAAGAGCAATCAAGAAGTAAAACTAGAAAGATCTAAGGCATAGAAAACATAATTTAAAACAAAAATAAAGCACTTGAGTTAAAAACAAACTTTACAATGAAAACAGTTTTTGGTAACAAACTGTCAGATCGGTCAAACAAGGTATCTAGTTACCATAGCCTTGTCTTTATTTTACTTTGAGCTGAAACTACAGGAATCTCAACAGTTTCGGCATCTGAAGCAAACCCATGGATAACAGAAAACTATCCAAATTCAGTGCGGAAAGCAGCACCTGGGTTTTTTTGGCTTTTGGGAGAGGTGTGCAGCCTGACACGGGGAATCCCCAGCCCGCGGTGCCTGTGCCAGCTGCTGACCTGCGGCGTTCCAGATGTGCGCTGCCCTGCGGACGGGCTCCCGGAGGCTTCATTTCACAGAGCTGAAATCAGAGGAGTTGCTTAATGCCACTAGCTTTGCTTTAATGGAGATGGAAAATATTTTCTACTGTCACTTATATTTCAGCATTTTGTTCATGCATGTTTTTAGCAATATTGTATGATATGGGCCTAGTTTTACTGGATAAAGTGACTTGGTTTTATAGAAAAGCTAAATCTGATATTTTTCTCAAGTTGATGTAAAAGATATAGGCGTTCCTACATCAGATGAATATACAGAATAACCTGCTAAATGAGCCCCATGCTGCTCTATTATAATCCCAATGTTGCATGAAGGGTATAGGACTTCATTTGGGCAAAACAAGAGGGTGCGAAGGCACCGTGCTAATAGTGGCGCTTGTGCACTGGAGGTAGAAGCTGTGGGAGAAGCTGGTCTAACAGAAAGCCAACAGGTGAGCTTCTGATGAGCAGCTGAAGGGCATGCAGATGGATCAGCAAATGCAGGGAGAACAATACAGCCATGTTGCCCCGTGTAGAACTGTCTTCTGAAACCAGCCATGTGTCCATCCAGCACTTTGCCCTTGGTGGCAGCCTGGTAGCACTTGCCAGCTCCTAACAGCCCCGGCGTTGCTCTCTGAGGGGTTACCATTCCACGATACGCTGAAAATCCCTGAACAGCTTCATCCTAATGAAAAAATCTTTCACAGTGGGCAGCTTGAAAGATGTGGAAGTTATTATCAGTCATTGAGGTATTACTGCGAAAGTTGCTTCTGAGTGCTGTGTCACTAAGTGATACTAATAAGTCAGCCCTGGTGAGAACACCAAAGTTTAGTGGGGCAGAAATTATGCTTTTGGTAAATGATGGGGTTTTCCTGTAATGCTTCAGGAGCACCTGGCAATCTCCAGCCCCTCCTCTGAGGAGGATGTGACTGGGATGGGCTGTGCCCTGGCTCGGTGCTCTTATCAGCCCAAATGTCTCTAAGGCGTCCTGGCTGCGCGTGGATTTATGGTGAATTGCTTTCCGTGAGATTTAAAGTGACTTCAAATCTGCCTAAGATTTAAAAGACTTAGAGCAGGGAAGCTTTGGGGATTTACAGTGTTTTCGAATTTGCAAATGCTAGAAATGCCATTATCTGAGCAAAGACTTTATTAATCAAAGTAAATAAAACCATTTTTCTTTCCAGCAGAAAGCTGTAGAGCAGCTTCCGAACTTCTGGGGAGCGTGTGGTAAAACATGCGATGAACAGAAATCTGTAATTCCATGCCCTGGATAACAAGGAGCTATTTAGAGCCAAATTGAGCCGTATCACTCAGGTGTAGCTGAAATCGTTCGCTGGATCCTCTCCATGTGCGTAGCCTGTTATGAGAGGCCTCTGAAGCCCGAGGGAGTCTTTACTATCAACAGGAATGAACTTTGGAGGCAGAAGGATAACATTTATCTCTGCGTGGCATACCTGCCCTTTGAGGAGGACTTCTCCAGAGGGCTTGGTGCCGGCTTGTTTTGTGAGGCCTTCCCAGTAAATCTCCCTCCCTGTGAGCAGCTCCAGGCTGTTGCTGTGCCACAGGACCCGGTGGGACCCTGAGCTGGCCCTGTAGGCTCTCTGTGGGATGATTGCCCCTGTGATGCTGGCTGCTGTTACTGGGTTGTGCAGGGGAAGAGCTGGTGACGTGCGATGCTGGATGGAGCGCCGAGCAGCATATGGCTGGTCCGCAGGGAGCCTCGCGAGTGATTTGCTGTGTGCGCTATGCAAAAATGTTTTGTTTCGACATGCTGGCTTCCTGGATGGGGCTGGTGGTGGGCTGCTAACTGCAATATATCAGTGAGCTCAGTAAAGTTGGTAATTCTGGTCTGTACCGAGCTCTGAGGACACTTTGATGTGTGTGGCTCTGTGCAGTGCCAACCCCTGTGCTGCAGCTCCACAGCCCTGTGTGTGCTGGTGGGTGCTTGGTGCTCCTGGTGCACGTGGCCAATGTGAACACAAGTGACCCCAGAAGAGTCAGAGAGATTAATGGGGCTAGCCAGGGTATGGGATCAAACCTTAAATAGCTTGTTGAGAAGTGCTTCTGGGCCTGGGCGGGCTCACTGCAACACAGGCATTGCGGCCTGCTTTGGGGTGGCGCAGAGAGGAGCAGGCTGACTCTGCTTCTGCTGACTTTTGCTAGGTTGTGTGTTATAATCCAGCAGCTCTTTTGAAACGTTGTCTGGCCCACTTCATGCTTTGAGCATTTACTGGAGTTTATGTATAAATTGTTTTCTTTTTCCACTGCTGACTCTCCCCATATATTCTACCTTTTATTTGTGCATTATCTTTGTCAAAGCATTTCTCGACTTGATACCTTCTGAGGTTTGTCTCCTATTACAGGGGCTTTTTATTGCTTTGCACTGGGAGCTCGCCGTGTGCTGGTTTTGCTGCTCTTGCTGATTATTTTGCTTCTTACCCCTGACAGCCCTTCAAGCTCCCCTGAATGGAGGTGTCTTCATGCCGTTTGCTTCCTCGCAAGCAGAGTCAGCTTTTTAATACCAGGGAAGTCTGAAGGGAGACAAAATGCAAAGGATGACATTTCTGAAGAAGAAAAGATTTGCATTTTGTCAGTTCTTCCATTCAGTGTAATGTCAGTGTTCAGATGCAGCAATGATTGATTCTCTCTGCCATTGAAGTCTTCCTTATGCTTCTGAGTAGGACCACCAGAAATCCAGCTAGAGCCATTTGCAAATATTTTTTTTCCTTATCCCTTTCAAAAAAGTGATTAAAAAGTAAAGTAGTTAAATAAAAGTAGTTAAATAACCCATTCTGCCAGCTCTCACAGTGTATCATGTTCCTGTGTCCCTTTGTACATCAGCCTTTACTGAGCTCTGTTAAATTGTACCGTGCTCTAATGGTGAGCTCTCCTTTTTCCTTCTGAGCCATGGACAGGATATTCTTGCAGCTTAACATGATTGAAGTGTGCTGTAGTCTCTATATCACTATTGCAAAGTACTTAAAAGTGACACTTAAATCTTGCATATCTTAAATTATCCTATATGTAAGGATAAACAAAGTCAGTTTAAATAAATTTCCCCAAATCATGTGATGCATGACAAAGCAGGCAAGAGCAGAAGGTCTGCTTTTAGCAGGTAATGTGCCAGCAACCAAATGGGAGTGGAGTAATGGCTCCCAAAGGGCTTTGCTCTTAGGCAACAGACTGATTGATCAGACCAGCTTTACAAGTCCAAGGTAAATTCAGTTGTTTGTAAACTTAAACTAAAACAGAATAGCAGAATATATTCTGTCTTTATGAAGTTAAGAGACCTCGAAGATCATCTAGTCCAGCCTTTAACCTAGGACTGCCAAGTCCATCATTAAATTATTGTCACTAAGAAAATAGTGTGTTGGATTTGTTGGTGAACTCCAGGCTGATCCATAGTGGAATTTTTACTGCTGAGATCATACAGATGTACTCAGTGTCAGCTCACCTGCTTTATCCTATAGCCTGTGTGCATCGGTATCTAAAATGACCCTTGAGGTGAATGTATAATGATTGTGAGGAAGTTATAACGGTGTCTCTTTCCAAATTGTCTGAGAACACAGTAAGACTTTTTGAGTTCACTTTTAAGGCGGTGTTAGCTTTTAATACATTCTGCAAATACTTTCTAGCCAGTGGATTTCTTATGGACAATTTGTTGCAAGTATTTGAAATCCATATAATGCCTTTTTCTTTAATCAATAGTATAGATTTATCCTTGGGCTCTGCCTGGGGCATGACCTAAAGCCAGCAGTAGCTGTTGCATTCTTCCAATGCCATTAATCACTAGAAAAACAGAGTATAGTAAAGGTCTGATTTTGATTTTACTCAATCCTGTTGGTTTGAACAGAGTTACAAAGACTTGAAGGATGTTGCATCATCTCCAGCAACTTTTAAAGAGAATGTTCCTCGCTTTGGACACATCATTTGTAGCTTATGAAAGGCAAACCGTAGGCTTTTATTACCTAATCAATGGTTCTAATCAAGTTTTATAGGAAGGGTGGATTTATTTTATGTTTTCATAAATTCTTCTCATTTTGTCTATCAATATTTACAAGATATTTGAAAAGTAGTTTGAAAAAGAAACCCAATTCTCTCTCATGTCTAGTTTGTCAACAGAAGTCTTAAATCTTTGTCCATGTTACATTAAAAGCAGAATCAAGGAAGTGTTTGATAACTGCCTATTAAATCTGCTCTCCTAAATCAAATCAAGACTAGAGATATCCCAGATGGAAACTCATCTCATTCTCATAAACACACTTCATGCACACAGGCACAAGGCATGGATACTAATGAATCACTGAAATAAAACTCTGGAAATCAGAAAACCCACGGTGCTAAGTCTGTTCCCTGTGCCCTTTTTAGCACGCTGCAGTTCTTGTCTGTACCTGTTCTGTCACCGAAACAAATAACACTAGGTATGAAACCTTTGAGCTGCAACTAGAAAGGATGCAAATTGGATTTTCAACCTCAGACTCCATCCTTAAACCCTTAAAACAAATGGGCATACTTTCCTTGTTGCTGAGTACTAATTGAATGAAAATGGAGTTATCTAGGGGATTCAGAAGCCCTTTGGTGACCCTGGGGAGCCAGAACACTAGTTTTACCTGTTCCTGTTCTGAGCAGGATACTATCTACTTCCTTTATTTTTATTGGAAAATGATTGCAAAACTGAAACAGAGGGTGCAATAGCGAATACCATGTCTGAAGTACAGTAGCTAGACTGCAGGGTGTTCGAAGTCTCTAGCAGTTCATTGGAAAACAAAATGGAGCTCCTGCTCAGGAAAACTTTGGGGTAGATCAGTGCTGTTTCCAGTGTTTCAGAGGTAGCACCAGGGACCAGCTTCCGTCCACGTTAAAGCTCATTGCTTGCTCTGTCCTTTGGAAGGTGCCAGGGAACAGGAGTTATTTCAGCAAGGGAGCCTAAACTGCTGATAATGAAGCTCTGATTTTGCATTAGCTGGTTTCCAAAATTGTTTCTCTGACCTCTCTAGCTTAGTTTCTAGAGATGTCTCCTTAGGCATCGCAGATACTTGGTTCCAAATTTCATAATATTGTACATATGCTGTATGGGTTTCTGTAAACACCTGTGGATAAGATTTCTGGCTTTAAGATGCTAGGAGAACATCTTGTTTTTTTGGGAAATAGCAGCTTTAATGAGGCTCTGCACAAAGGAGGAGTTACCTGCCCTAACAGAGCTGGGTTTGGAGCATGGGGGCATTTGGGGATTTTTTTTTTTTTTGGTGAGGCTTGAAAAAGTTGAGTTGAGCATGTAGAAGAAAGCTTATTAAACTTCTAATCTTACGAAATCTGAGCATCAGTGCTGCTTCTGAGGAAAGTAAATCTATTTAAAAAGAGTTGATAAAAATGACTCCAGTGGGATAGTTACGATTTAATCTGAGGCGTAACTGCTGTTTTCATCTGTTGCTCTTCTTGGTTTCTTACCAAATGTTGGGTTGGAGCTTGAAATGAGCAATTACATCCAGGCAGAGTTGGGGTAGGCAGACAGAGGATGTGAGAACTCAGGAATTAAGCTCCAAGTGACTCCCTTGCATGTGCAGAAAACTTAGTCTGCCACCCAGCAGCAAGTGCAGGGTAAACCACCACGGAAAGCTATCGCTCCTGTCCTCCAGGCTCAGTCTGAGCATGGGAATGGGGTGGTCAGACCCTGAAGGATGAGATGTACCTACCTGGGTGAAGTTTTGTTCCCCTTAAGGTGCCACTGTGGGTGCAGTGATGGAGGTGTGAGCCACCCCCGATGTGAGCTGGCACCACAAAAGCTGGGTGAGAGCCTGCACCTTGGAGGGCACCTGGGCTTTCCCAGCCCAGCGTGATGGGGCGGGAGCGCGTGTTTAGCCGAACAGGCAGGTATTGGCAGCTCTTGTCATTTGCAGAAAATAACTATTTTTTGTCTCCTGTCACTTGAAAATAAATACTGCTTACATTTTTTTGTGTTGAAAGTAGCTTTTCTCCCTCAATTATGGTGTTTGTGCTCTACTTTCTGATGCAGTAGTTACGCTATTTTTTCCAAAGAAAGATTTGGAGGTCGTGTTGGTACAAAACCTGGCCCTGAATCTCTGCTCGTTTGATGCTTTTTGTTTCATACAGGGGATGTTGTATTCATGGGGAAATGTTTCATGGGACTTCTTGCAGAAGGACAGCAAATGTCAGCCTTTGAATTGCCAGGTCACTGCCCACATATGAGCGGAGGTGTCCTGACCCCGAACTTTTTACAGCAGCAGAAATAATTTGTTTGCTTTCTGTAAAGGTTCGCTTCCCTTTTGTTTTGGTGGAGAATATCTGTTTATATGGACACGCATAATGTCGCCCAACTACCCAGACTGCTGATTTAGTTCAAGGACGGGATCAGGAGATGTTGCCAAGGGATTTGAGGTGCCCTTCTGTTGTGCAATATTGTGTCCTATTTCCACCGGAGCTTGATAGTTTGCAGACATCTTGTATTCAACAGTTACTGCGTGTTTTAATTCATGCTTAAGTTCTAATTTATTCATGGCCAAGATGACGTGGCTGGATTATTAAGCCTCCTAATGAGGATGTTTTCCAGTGGAGGCTTTATTTTTTGGCTGAGCAGGAGCTGCCGGTGGAAGCCGGGTGGTGACCTGGGAGGATGTGGCTGCTGGGAGCCTCACCTCTGGACGGGGCCAGGTCACCTTTCTTCACACCGCCTCCTGCTGAAGTCGCTGTCACTTCAGAAGAAACTGCCCTCATGGGTAAGAGGCAAAGTGTTGCATTTTCATTATATATAACGTCATGCAGACGTGGGGAGGTCTCAGCCGAGCCCCTGTACCTGGTCCATTACAGCTGGCAGGTCCTGCGGTGGGCTGCCTCCAGCAGCATCAGGATAGTGGCTTTTTTTTAAACCTTTCCGTGGCATAGACCATAGAAAACCCTTACCGGCTACCCCTCACTTTAAAAGTAAAAACAAGTCAATAGTAAAAGAGAACAACAGCAATTCTTGCAATTTGGTAAATCCAGGTAATCGCTCTGGCTGGGGAAGCTCTCTTCCCTCTACCGCCTGTTAGGGATTGCTGTTTTTGGGGTGGCTGTTGTTTATCAAACAAACAACTTCATTCTTTTTACCCCCCAAGGATTCACTCAAGTGCATTCCCGTAAGTGGGGAACAAAAAGCAGTCAAAAAGTGGAGGTCTTGAACCAAATAACGCTCCAAAGGAGCTGTGAAAGCAGCGGCACAATGCAGAATACAGCCTGTGCTTGCTTTCGTGCTGCCTTACACTCTCTGCTCACGGCTGCCAAGGACGGTACGTATGCTGCGCGTAAAGCAGGGCAGGGAAGATGCTCTTATCTTCTGACTAGTAATTAACCCTGAAGCTGAGCTCCTTCCTGAGTAGGAGGCTGGAAGAATAGTGTTGGAAGCAGGTACTTATCTGATTATTTCTCTTTGGTTCTTCTTGACACGCTGCATATTTATTTCCAGACTATTTCTGGCTGGCAGGAGTTACTGATATTAATGATGGGTGAGACTTTCAAAAGATCCTGAATTTTAAAGCAACTTTGAAGCCAGTTTCCTTTAAACTCCCTTGAAAACTTCAGCCAGTACAAATTTTTTTTAAACTTAAATAATTAAAATCTCGCATCTGTGTGATCTTGTAGTTATTACTCTTCATTCCTAACTTTTTTTTTGTGATCTAGACTAGTAAGTGCATTTCTGGGACAGAGGAGGGTATTCCTATACTGCTCTAAAAATTCTTAGGTAGGTCTGACAGCCGTACGTAATTAAACCAAGACCTTGGGAGGAGGCTTTAACTTGTATCATGGAGCTGGTGAGGACATTCAAAG
The DNA here is from genome assembly GCF_964211835.1 of Anser anser. Classification (NCBI taxonomy): domain Eukaryota; kingdom Metazoa; phylum Chordata; class Aves; order Anseriformes; family Anatidae; genus Anser; species Anser anser. The sequence continues at coordinate 26,450,156 of NC_139729.1, read as the reverse complement.
GACACTACATCTAAGGGGTGGAACGGGCTGTCTGAACCACCTCTTGCTCCGACTGACTCAAATCTTGTAGAGTATTTAAAATCCAGGGTGTGGTTTGGATTCTAGTTTTCCACAAACCTTCATTTCTGCTTTTTGCTATCATAAAAGGGTAAATCTCTTTCATTGAAATCTTAAAGAAAGCATTAATGGAGTGTTTTGGTGCTCTTTTGCCGTGACTGTACCTTCCCCTTGACATTTGATAGCAAAACGTCGTTGTTATCTCTTATTCAAAGATGAATTAATCTGAGCTTTGCTGTTTGCTCCTCCTTGGCTGCTTGTCTGATCAAGCTCTGGTGATGGGGAGCTGCTGATTTTTTCCTTTATGAACAAAAAATACTTCTCCTGAAATCCAAAAGATCCAGCTTGTTTCAAAGAATTGCTCTGCTACAATTAAGGAGGTGCTCAATGGCCATTTCATCCCTCAGCTAATTAGCAGGTTAGGGAACGGAGCTGCTTCTGTTGAACTCATCTACAACTTACCAGGGAATGACAATTACTGTATTTTGTGTCTGCTGGGGATGTGCTGATGGATGCAGAGCGTGGTGATGGACCAGATCCATGATCAAACTGCTGACCTCTGCCGGATCTCCTGTGCCGCTGGGGTTTGGGTTATGTATTGCAGACTTGCTTCTGCACCTGAGTGAATACAAATATCAGCAAGTTGGCTTTTGTTTGTTTTAGCTCTTCTGCTAGAGGCCTGATCCAAAGCTGTCAGCTTTTGGTTAGTAAGTTCATTTCTGTTCTGCTGAAGTCCCTCCTTGCCGGGTATCTAGTGGATCCGGCCTTGTGGATGCTGTGGTTTATGGCTGAAACGCCACAGGCATGGGGAACTCGGGGCCTGCTGGGTCCTTTGGACTGTTTGGGCTTTATCCAGGGACAGCACAGGGATTAGAGAATCCCCATTTGACTCGATCATCTCTGGCAGGTGGTCCCCAGCAAGCCTCATCTTTTGGTGTGTTCCTCAGTTTCCCTCCTGGTGTGGAGGCCGGGCTGGAGAAGCTGCTTTGCTGTGGCAGATCCCATCTCTTGCTCAAGCAAGGCACTGTCTTAAAGAAGACCTCAATTTCCCCCTCCTATTCTTTATCAGCTCTCTGTCTAAGAGCTGCTACTGGTCCCTTCATAAGTATGAGGTTAAAAAAAATATCTTTACATCAAAGAAGTCCTGCAGTCAGGACAGGCTCTGCTCATCCTCTGCCCCGGGGCAGGACGTGCTTGTGTGCCTGGGCTTCACGGTATATAAAGTTGTTCTGCAGCTGACATTAGAAGTCCCACGAAAATGGCACAGCACTTGGCAGCAATGCATATTCATCTTCTGTCTTGTTTTATAATGTGCGAAATGTTGTGGCTTAGGTGCCTGCCTCGGAGCAAGTATAATAACTGCGGTCCTTTCAAAGAAATAATTGGTATTTGCTTGGGGATGTCTGCGAGACTATTGTCTGTTGCTTTATTTATATGGGCTCAGATCCAATCGGCTCAGTCTGAAAAAGTGATGATGTTGTCCTTACAAAGTCAATATTTCAGAACAGTTTTAAGGGGGGGGGGGAGAGGGAAGAATTAGAGGATACCAATATCCAGAGTGATGGCTTTTTAATCCTTTATCTCTAATTTAGCTCAACTATTGAGAAATAATCTTGTTATCCATAGCTACCTGACTGGGTAGGATGACATTTCTTCATTGTTCGTGTCTCCAGCTCACCGCTCTCCTTGTCTGTAATAGCAACGTGTTCCTGGATACCTAATGGTAGCATGCATGCAAAGTGTCTGATATTTTCAGATACTCTTTAGCAGAAGCTATGAATTCACATGTAATGAAGCCCAAGCGTCTGGGAGAGTCACTTCAATTATGCTTCTGACAATTATAATATTTCTGAAAGTGTAGAGAGCTGTGAGAAATAATTGTGTTCCTTATTTATATGGCAACTTCTAATGGAATATGTATATATTTTTTCCCATAGCATGATTTAGTCTCATGAAACAGATTTTTTTCTTTTTCCTCTGGATTGTGGCTTCAGCTGCCGCTTTCTTCTGAGGTGAGAATTTGCTAATGAGAGATTTTTCTTCTGTAGGTCGGTTGCTTTTAGTGGCCATCTGAGTTCAGTGGCATGACTTTAATTTTAGCCGAATTTGCTAACGTTCCTTTCTGTGTGTGAGGCAGAAAGGCTTGTATGACAGATAATGGATTGTAAGCAAGAAAAATTGCTGAAATGTAAAATAAATGCTGCTTTAAAGACATGCCTTTATTAAGGGTTTGGGGTGCCTGGTGTGCCTGGCACCGTGGCAGTGTGTGGTGGACGGGTCATGCTGGAGCCCAGCCCTGGTCCCATTTGGTGTTTTCTACTCCCCAGCAGAGTGTATTCTCTAAACAAAAAAAAAAAAGCAAAGTGTGTTCTCTAAAACTTTTTTTGATGGACAGACAAGAATGAAAATGCATTCTGATCGGCAGAAAACTTTTCTGGCCTATTGAGAATATTTTTGCAGTTGCAGGAAGCACACGTTTTATTGAGGAAGAGCTGATATTTGGTGCTAGATTAGTCTATGGAAAACACTGTCGTGCTGTCTGACATTTAAACACAGTCATTTCAAAATCTTTACAGAGGAGAATATTGGATTTATCTTTTAATATTGGTACTGAAAATTTTAACGCTCTGTAGCAGAGACTTGTTCACTTTATTTTAGATATCAAAAAGCCTTCTTTAAATCTCAACAATTTCTCTGCGGATGTATCCTACTGGAGGAACTTGCCTGATGTGGAATAGTTGTAAACAAAAAGATGAAATTCTCTTGTGGACTGGTTTAATTAAAACCAGGACACCCGACTGTGATTCACCTTATATATGTTGCCAAGGTTATACCTGTGCAGGATCTCTACAAATGCAGTGCTTACCCTGCCCCATGCCTGCCGGTAGGGACCAGCAGTTCTGAGCCTTCTAAGCCAGAGTCAGGCTACGAGGAAACTTCTGTGGGAAGGACGAGGATGGTGCTGGAAACTTTTTTCCCAGTATTTAGGGAGAAATACACTTTTTTTTTCCCCTTTTGCTTCCTCTGAACTACTATGCTAATCCTCTGCTCTAACACAGAGCCAGGAAGAAAAATATCCTTGTGATCCTGTTGATTTTCTTTTTTCATGTAGGGTTGTTTTCATTAAATATATATCATATATTTAAACACATTCAATAGAGCTTAAAGGCATCAGAGATGTCAAACAGCATAGGGTGGACCTTGTCAAACTTGTGAACTCTTTGTAGGTATTGAGACAAGTTCACTGTTTGGCTAAAGCACATTCAGCTCTGCAGACTTTGGAAGTTTATACCAGTGGTGATTTGGCTTCTGGTGAGTTGAACATGATGCTTCTGCTTCAGATGTAAATTTGGACCTAGTCTAAGAACTGTAGAGGATGTGCATTTTGGGAGGATGCTCATTTAATTGAGTATATTAAATAGAGTATAACGTAATAACATAATAACATATTTTGGAGGATGATTTGTTTCAGGAGAGTAGAATATACTTTATGGCTGTTCAGGATGTTTGCAACAGAAGTCTTTAAGCAAAGACTAAGAGCTTTATAAATGAAACATTTTTCCTGATTTCAAGTTGTTAATCCTTGAATGGACTCTTGCTGATCTTGCAACAAGCCCTGGTGGCAGAGCTTGTGTTGGCTGGGAACCCTTGCAACAATCTGCATATGATTGAGTGCTTTTCTTATTTGGGGTTTGTGTGTAGAAATTTGGAATTGTTTTCCATTAGGGAATATGTAAGTCTTTATTTTGTCATCAAGCCTGAAGTGCTTTTGGATTCCAGAAATAGCACTGACAGTCCGAACTGCTGCCATCGGCGTGCTAATTGGTCCTGACTATGCAGAAATCAGTCACCTGCCTAAAGTAAGGGCAAGCAGAGGAATCCCATGAATGGTCGCAAAGTAACTGGGACGTCAATCAAAGGCTCAAAGATTCGGAGATTATTCTAAATTTACGCGGAGTTCAGATCCCACTGGGGACCTGTACCCTGCCTGGGAGGCTTGATTAGACTAGCTGCCTGCCAGCAGCATGAAGCAGGTGGGTGCCTTCCTGCTGGAAGTCAGTTAATGCACCTTTTGGTAGCTCCAAAAGCACGTGCACAAACTTCTAGGCATCTTCAGCGAAGCCTTTTCTTTTATTTCCTTAAGGAGAGTTTTAATAATGGGAATAACTACAGCAATGAGCGTTGTATTTGAGCGCTGTGAGCTAGTAACATCTGCCGGGCATGGGAATTCATCTGCGGTCTGAACCTGATGGGTGCCTGAGTAATTTTAACAGCACAACGTCTCAGATAAACATAACTTACGGTTTGGGAAACTTGGGGGATACGTTCTTAATGAATTGAGGTATAGAATGTATTAAATAATTTTACATGAAAGTTTATACTTCCCTGATATTTTTCTGAAATAATCAATAGCCTCTTTTCCTAACCAGTATATTTTTGTGAAGCAAAACAGCCCCATTCTTGCACAAAGTTACATGGGTGCTCTTACAGGAACTGCTGCAACTAAACCATAAGCCAAAGACAAATGCACTTCTCTGCAGCCAAGATCTTGCCTGGGGCTGAGCTCTCCTCACCTGCCCCAGCCCCAGGTTTTGCAGCTGCTCCTCGTGTCCCACTCCTGTCGCTTACCCCACTGGGACAAATGTTCTCCTCTTTGACATCTCTCACAAATCAGGGCTGATGCGAGTCCTTGTCCCTAGCTCGGGGACAGCTGAGGTGAGGGCGTGCTGTAATCTTATGTGGTGATGAGGCAGACTGAAGGAATTATTTTTCTTTGTAGAGAGGAAGGTAAAAAGTTTTCAGTGACTTCTAGTTAATTTAGCTCTTTGTACAGTATGTTTTCTTGTCTGAGCTTCTATCTAGCTGTGTGTGATGCTCTGCTGGCATATTTGTTCCACATACAAACTTGTTCCCCCCAAAAAAGAAGTGGAAACACAAGGGATTCTGTCCAGTTAAAATTTACATACACATAAATAAAATCTTAGTACTGTTTGGTGTCTGACAGTCTGGGGATAAGCCTTATATTTGCATTCAGGCATTTTGGAGGATTTCCGTGCTTCTCTGAAGCCAGCCCAGGATCTGCAGGAGCTCTCGGGGTCACTTAGCGATCTTCATCTTGTTCCTTGCTCGCGAGAGCAGATGGAGGCTGCCTTCGTGCTTGGGCTAAGTTCAAGCAACATCAGGAAATCAGTACAAAGGTAGATGAAGAGAAAAACACTGACATGTTCATTCCTGGTTTACAGAACTCTTCTATATCCCAGCGAGTGTTTTCCTTTGTGCTGTCTCTTGCCAGAAAGGCAGCCTTACCAGCTTTGTGTGGGATTTGGGTCGTCAGGCACAAAGGATTGAATCTTCTGTCCTTGAGTAGCTTTGTATGGACTTTGCAGATTTTTGGTTGGAGTTCTGAACAGGCTTTAATTTAGCCAAGCTGGCAGTTACATTTCATTTCTGAAAAATAAGAGGATCCTCTTAGAATGGCTTGTTACGTTCCTCTGCCAGAAACCTGTCCCTGAAGTTACTGTTTTCATAGTCCCACGGCTCTTGCTGCAATATTATTTTCCTGGCTTTTGATGATTAAAAGAGTAGTAGCTTCTTAGCTTTACATCATGCTGGACGCTTCAAAAGTGATTTGTATTAATGTGTGCCTAGGTGAATCTGTTTTCATGAAAACACTGGTGTTTTCATGGATGAATAGGACCTAATTCTGCTTGCAGGAAACATCACTATAAAGCAGGGCTGATGCGATTGCATTGAGAAGAAACAATTGTAAATAATGGGAAGAAAATGCTGCTCATGGGAATATTTCTTGTCCAGAAGGTCATACGCATTGCTATTGGCTTTTAACTTGACAAATATCTGTACTTGGAGTGACCACAGATGGTGTTGCATTTTTGTGATCTTTTTAAAGGCAGCGGCTGAATGCTCTGGGCTGAAGTTGGCCAAGTTTAGGGAAACTTAATTGCTGAGAACACCCTTCTTACAGAGTCTTCCTGTTGATAAGCTCTGCGTGGCACAACCATCCTCTCACTTTTTTTTCAAGCAGAGGAGTTTTTCTCCTGCTGTTCTGATGCTTTGCATTTCATCACATAGATGTTGAAATTTTCTGAGATGAAAAGGAGTTGCAAGAAGTTATTCTTGAGGCTTCCCTTCAACAATTTTCTCTGACAATTCTTCTTTAATGCTATATTATGCTTGCTTTATCCTTAGTTTTCCTAGGTCTCCTTCCTCTTTCTTTCTTCTTTCTGACACTATAGCATGTTTCTTTCAATGTTTTTTATAGATCAAAGCGCTCTCCTCTACCTTCCTGTCGCTGTCTTTAAAACAGGTATTTCAATTAACGTAGACTGCAGCTGGAAAGAAAAGATGATTCAAGACTGCTCTCGTACCATGGCAACTTCATCTGGACACCTCTGGGTACCTCGCTGAATTCCCTCTTGTTAATGTGCTGAAACTTTTTGTCACACTCAATTTTTATGGAAATCTTACGGGACGCTTCCAGACAGCAAGAGAAGAGCGAAGTGCCCCAAAGAAAGCAGAAGAAAGGGAAGAGTTTAGTGAGGTCTTGTGTTTTTTTTTTTCTTTTGGATGATGAAATGAATCTTTAATTGGCAGCGAGCTCTCTGGGACCACTGTTCTCCAGTCTCACGTGTCCCTTGGGATGCAGCCACCTCCGAAGGCATTGCTTGCATGTTTTTAGTTGTCTGTGCTGCTGGCAGCCAGCCTGCTGCGAACTCCCCCGGGGAAATCCTGGTGCACCCCTTGGCAGTGGGAGCAAAAAACTATTCTTACTTCAGAAGAAGCTGCTGAACTGAGTTCACTTTATTTCATCCAAACAGCTAAGTAAAGTTTTGTATGTTCTCTCTATTAATTGATGCATCTTATCAAGCAAATCCCTCGGAAGAGGATGGAGGTGAAATCTTTCACAGCTTTCTCCACGGTGGTGTGCTGCTCTTGGAAGTGGAGGCTGCTGAGACGTCAGAAGTTGAAAGGGAGATGGATGCAGATGGTCCTTCCTGTAGCATCAGAGGAATCAAAAAGAATTTATAAGGATGTTCATCCCTTTTAATAAGCTGCTGCTTCTGAGAAAGCATCAGTTCTCCGTGAAAGACTTCTTTGATATATAAGAAAAGACTCCATAACTCAACTATGTGGACGTGGATGTTTTTTTCCTTGACGTGCTCAGCCCCTCCAACTCATCTCCAGGCTCTCCTGTCCCTGTGTCCTGGCTGGGCAGAAGGCTGTGGGGCTGTACAGGCATATTTTGGGGGTCTGTGCCTAGCAATCACCCATCCCGGGCTGTGACCTGTGGTTGGGCCTGCTTCCCTTGGCATGTGCCATGTGTGTTTTCACTTCCCTTGTTGTAGGGCCTACCCCAGTCCTTTCCCCTGTCTGCAGTACAAAATTCAGGTAGGAGAAAAATACAATGGCCTGGAGCTTCCCGAGCCAGGTTTAGCTCCTGAGTTGCATTTTTGGCCACCAGTGCTTTGTTCTGAAGTATGAAGGTGTGGATGTAAATGTGTGTGCGCATCCAGTCCCTTATGAAGAATTTTAATTTCTTGCAAGAGTGGGTGCTTCAAGGTACTGAGCTGAGAAGGCAGGGGCTCTATTTATAGCTGGTGTTCGAGCCTTTGTGGGTTTTGTGAGTATGCGAGAGATGTACAGCTGTGCCACGCGGGCTCTGCTGAGCTGAAAACTCTTCACGGCAGTAAGAATAGGGGATGGCTTTGGTTATTTAACTGCTCAGTTGGAATAAAGCAGCTGACGTCTACTGAGGTGCTGCAGGCTCCGGTCTGCTCTGTGCACGTCTGTCCCTGCGAGGTGTCTCAGGTGAACCTACTGAGAGCAGCACTTCAAGAAACCTGAAGAGGAGAAACATCGAGGTGGACAGGTCTCCAACACCATCTGTGCTCACACCTCCCTCGTGCCACAGTCACGCAGAGGTGAGGTTGCACCCTGACAGGAGAGGAGCTGCATCTGCTCGGTTTTACAAGCCTTCGCCTAATCTGTTCTTGAATCCTGATTTTAAAAAAAATGTTACTCTTTTATTTTGGTAGATCTTGGTGTCAAAATTTCGCAGAACCATTATAAACTCGTGGGCAGTGTAAATGTGTATTGCAATTCCTTAAAATTGTTTTGCAGTTCGATTAGCTGCTACTTTGATCTGATGCGGTGTAAACAGGAGAGCGAGACAGTGCCTTTTCCCTCAAAGGCCCTGATAATGTTTAAGCTGATAAAGACACAATTTGTTTCTGCAGCTGCTTTTGGTTCAGTTTGTCATCAAATATATTTATTTGTTAGAAAGCTGCCAGCAGGATTATGTAGTCTTTTTTCCTTTTTTTTAAGCTTTCAAATTTCTCTTCGTTTCACAAATACTGCAGGAGCATCACACTTATGGTGTGTTAATCTTATGTTCAACGGAAATTGCGTTGGTTGTAAGTAATCATAAAACAACAGACTTGAGAAGCTAACATTTTCTGGCTTCAAAGGAATGAAAACTGGTGATAAGTGAGGTTGTAAAAAGTCAAATTAAATGTTAATTGATGCAAGGGCACAAAGCAGGGAGGTACTTAGTTCAGATGCAGGCACTATGTTTGTCTTGACAAATTGACCACTATGGTTTCATGGATGCTCTTGTTTCTATTTTCTTTGTCTTCATTTACATGAAGAATATGTTGTTGGGAAATACAATGTTGGTGGTTAGACTACAGCTAAGCCAGCTGCTTATTTAGACTGGTGCAGAACTGCAGGTATAAGTTGAATGTCACTGTACACACTTGAAGTGTTTTATTTTAGGAAAAGTGATCTAAGAGGAGAAAAATACTGACTAGTCTGATAATTTGCATAAGAAGAAAGGACTTGCGCATACTTGGGGAATTAAATTGAAAATCCTGTCTTAATCATATTACCTTTTTAAGTTATGTGAATTTGCATAAATCCAGATAAATACTAAAAATTGAATGAGTCTTTTTAGGATTGTCACAGAATCATAATAACTATTTTGTTATTACATGTCTAAAACAAAATTAAAGTTATCAAAATCAAATCAGATGTTAGGGACCATTCTTCTTTTCTTTTTTTCCCTTTCTCTCTCTCCTTAATAACCTGAGATGAATCAGACTGTTTAGAATTGCTTAATGCTTAAAATAGGTTGCAGAAGTAGGGCAGATACATGAGCATACATTTAGGATATTTGCATTGGCCTTCAAAGTAAGCTGATTTGGAGGGAAAAAAAAAGGGGGGGGACAAAAGTCATCTTTCTCCTGAAAATTAAATTCTTGTGAATTCTAAATCAATGTGTCTGTCTCTGAATGCTGTCTGCTCAGCTGGGGAAAGCTTTGCAGAAATAGCAAGGCTCCCACCCTGGTCTTCAGGTTTCTCCTAGCTCAAAGCTGAGTCCTGCCAAATCGGTCTAAATTTTGTGTTCTCAGAAAATAAATAAACAGCAGGCACTTTCTCACCCGCTCATCTGACTTGTGTTAGGAAACCTTTGGGACTACTTGGGTGAGCAGCATGAGTGGGGTTCTGCACTGAAGCTACTCATATAAAGCCTTCAAAAATTAATGCGTATGTGGAGTCTGAGAGCAGCTCCTTTATAGTGATAATTTTTGTGCAAGTAAAGCTGTACAGCAGAATAATAAGCACTTAAATAATGAAACAGCGAGGCAGTAAGTGATACCTCTGGGAGGTGGTAGTAATATTAGATCACGGATTCAGGTTTGCGTTGCCAGGACTCTGTAGGTGTGAGGGGAACAAGAAACCTCGCCCTGGTTTTGTACCTCTTCAGCAATGTCAAACCCCGCAGCCTCACTGTGTCTTCAAAGACTCCCACTGCCGCTATCTTGGGCGAGAGGAGCGTGTTGTGGCACAGCGGAGACAGGTGCAGATGCTCTCCAGAGGAGCCTCTTGCTGCTTGCTTAAGTTTATGAATATTTTTTCTTAAAGAATAAAACCAAAACAAAACACAACCGCCCCTCTGACACCTGCATGCTGTCACAGATGCAGGTATCTGCATCTTTCTGACCTTCTGGAGAACGCAGTCTTTTGGGAAACTGGACTCAAATCTCTGACCTTATCTCGTTGGTGCTTTGGTCGCATAGCACTAATCCTATGAGGAGGGAACAGGCTTGCGTCCATTGGACTTTGTGTATTGGTTGATGCCTGCTTTGCCATACAGTGAACTGAGTCCATGTCGACTCTGATTCAGAAGCCAAGCATTACATTTTCAGTATAAATGATGAGAGGATTACAGGAGAGCTTTGCAGATTGCCGCAAGCCAGTCACAAAGGAGCATCCTGTTCATTCAGCGCCACCTTAGCATCCGGGTGCTGATTGTAGGGATAAATGTGGAAACCACACAGATTTCCTTATGTGAATTTCACATATACCGTGCTCAAAGGGGGGGTGTAGGGGGGAGCTGAGTGATCAGCTCAAAATACTTTTCGTATTGAGTAGGCCAGGCCAAACGAAGCCCTGTTAGAAGTCAGGATGGTCCTGGTGAGCTGTTGGTGCTCAAAGCAGAGAGGGCCCAGCCAGCAGCATAGGTCCCTGATCCCTGTTTCACAGAGGCATCTAGCTGAATCTGGAAATGATAATCTTTTAATCTCGAATAATCTTTTGACTGCAGTCAGAAGGCAGTTCTTGGCTTGTGATGACCATCTTATATAAGCCTCCTTTCTAACTGTTTTTCTCAACTTTGGCCCAGGTTTCTGGTTGTGAACCCACTTAAATTGAAAGCACAGGGAATGTATATCCCCCCAGGGCATGCCCAAATCAGTCACTTCCTTCTAGTTTTCTTAATTCCGTGTTCCATTGTGGCAAAATGGAAAACATTTTGGCTTGGTGCTGCAGATCTCTGCTTTGCTTCCTGCCCAGCTGCTTTGCAGGGATCTCCTAAGCAGTGGCAGGCCTGGTGGTGGTCAGAGCAGGCATTCGTCCTTGAGAACTGGAACGGTTCTCTAAGTGTGGACTCCTTTTGTACTAAAAAATAAGCCCTGAGAGGGAAAAATCAATACTTCCTAGCAATACATCCCAGAGCATTTTGCAATATTAAACTTCTGGTATTTTACTTTTTTTAAAAAAAAAAAAGGTAGCTAGGTTTCAATATTTTCCTTGTTTTTTGTTCAAAGTGATTATCCTTGAAGGGTTAGGAGATACTCAGAGAATGCCAGAGCAAGTTAAACATCAGGCTGTTTGTGTGTACTGAGAATGACTCCTGAATTTTGCAATGTGCAATAACATTATGGAAAATCGTTCATGTTTTTACAGATACTTGGAGATAGCTGTTTGAATGTGTGGTTTCCAGTCCTTCTGAAAGGACTTTGCCTTTTCTACTGCTTTGCTGTCTGTCTTGCCTTGACTTTCAGTAGTGTTTACCTTTTTTGTGAGTGGTGGTCATCCCAAACTATGGTTTGTAAGCCCCTCCCAATGACTAATGTACAGCATCTCCACGTACCATGCTGCTTTCGGTGCATGTTAGCATTGCCTTGCTATTTGAGACAGTTTGAGCCAACTGGCTGATGGAAAATGTGTCAAGTTATGGCTGAGATGTGTATAATCAACTTTTAAACTTATGAAAAATTTCTCACGCTGGAAGTTCTGGCATGTGGAGTTAACACAGCTACATCTGCAGAAGCATGGATGGTACAGCTCTAATAACATCTCCTGTGAATACTGTCTATCAGTATATTTAAATGTATTTAATTATATTGGGAAAGAATTTGAAAAATACCAAAAGATTTTCCTGGTATGTATGTCTGTCTTTATGAATTAGCACTTCAGAAACTTTAAGAATATGTTGTACAGAGCTATTAAAGAGCACTTCCTTATTCAAAATCTCTTAGCTTTCTGGTAGGATTAAGTAGGCTTGAAACCAGCCAGACAGATGTCTAGAAGACCCATGGAAATAAATGTGAGAAACAGAACTATAACATATTCTGTGCTAGCAACAAAGGCTCCAAATAGATCGTACTCAAAGTATACAAGTGATCTTATTATCTCAACAACTATTTGCATAGTAACACTTAGACGGATTTAGATTAACTACATAATTAACTGATACAGAAATGCCACTGAATATGGAATAGCTGGGAACACATCTGCTTGTTTAAAAAGTATGTTTTAAGAAGATAAATTGTTGGGGGAACAAAATACATTAAAGTATTGGCAAGAAGCAAAAAAACCTGAAAGTTTTTCTTCCAAGGTCTTTGCTATCTGTGAGCTTTTTCTCCAAAACACCCAACTGTTTTTAAAAGCAGACCAATGCTACATTTTCTGCTTGCATGAATTTCCTTACATTTCGGTTACTGAAGATGACAGTTCTGGCAAGCCCTGCTTATTACACGCCTGGCCTTGTAGCCTGCTCCATGTACCTTGGGCTAATGCTGCTGGAGCTGGACCAATGTTCCAGGGCAGAGCAAGGAAATCTTCCCTCCTCTTCCACTGAGTGCTGCTAGGGTCCTTCACATCCAGGTTTTCCTGTGCTACTTTCTCTTGCAGACAAATTATTGAAGTGGAAAAAAAAAAAATTGCAGTTAACTTTTACTTAAACTTGGATGGTAATTATGTGCTCTATACCCAGCCAATTTTGTAGGGTCAGTTAATTTTCTTGTAAACAGCAGGGCTTTTTGTAGAATATAGTAACAGCTTCAAAAAGCTCTGAAACATTTTGTAAAAGATTTTGTGACTCTTTGATGTGAGTTAACAGCTCTTATATATCCTTCTCCTCTTTGACTTTGTCAGCGTGGGTAAATTCCCTCAAAATATTTCATTCTTTGTCTCCACGTTTTGACTTTTATGGGTTGTTTGTCTCTAGTTCACCTCCTCCATATGAGTTAATCACGCAAATCTTCATTTTGTATCCCATAAGGCTCTTCATTTCACACTTCCATGGAGCTGGTTAATATCCCTTAATATCCTATAGAGGTGTCTGTCTGGTGTGTGTGTGTATTGATCTCCTGACATGAGTTAATAATGTCTCTTAAGACCCAGGGTTTAAATATATTTAAAGTATGTTGGATATTTTTACTTTGTGTCAGTGCAAGTTGTATTTAAGATGTATTTTTAAATATGTGCTCACAAGGGACTAAAAAGTTGCATAATAATATTGCAAGCTTTTATGCAGAGACTTGATGATGTTGCTAAAGGTAAAGAAAAAAGTATTTGTTATAAAAATGTTTAATGCTGTGATGCAGCCACTTGATCCTAAACTGGCGGTCAAAGCTAACTTCTACCTAGTTATGACCAAAAACTCTTTATGCTATGCCAAAAGAAATAGTCTCACGTTACAGAACAGTTGTGTTGCTTTAAGGCACTCAGTAGAATTTACAGGGCATGTTATCATGCCATCATTTCAAGACCCAAGCTATAAAATCAGGAAGCAAGACAGTGGAGTTCGAAAAACTGGAACAACCTGGTAAACAAGGTAATTTGTACTTTTCCTCTGTAAGAATACGCATGAGTTTAGTCAGAGAAAACAGTTGAGTTGGACCCTACCTTTAACAAAGGGGGAACTTCCTTCTGCTTCCCCTTTTCTGCATGAAAACTTCTCACCTTTAGGGAAATGCTTTCCAATAGCTCATTCTACTAAGCTTGAAGTCATCAGCCATTTTGTATGCTTCTTCGGGCTATCAGAAAAACAATAGCTTTGGACCAGTGGATGCGCTTTTTGGGGGGAGAATATTTGGTTGGAGGCTGACTTTGGGTATGCTCAGTAGGCTAGTGACTGCCTTGGTTGCTTGACTACAAGAGCTGGGTGAAATGCTTGCTTTGAGTTTTCCTAGAACTCTAAAGAAATAACTGCAGAATCAAAGTCAATATTTACAAAGTATGAGTGGTGGCTGATGTACAGCAGCCTTATCTTTCTGAAATATGAAATAGCTAAATATGTGTACATGTATGCATTTATAAAATTACATTACATGGTCCTTATTTTTCTCCAATATTCTGTTTTTCTATTTTCCTTAAAATCAGCTTTTTGTTGTTGGATGTTTATCATGGGTGTGTACAACACTACATATCCCTTGCTGGGTTGAGTGTGACTCATGTGTAGACCTCCTCATTCTCCTTGCCTGTTTTCTTTTTCATCAAGATAAAAAGTGAAGAACTGTTCCATGTGGCATTTCCTTCCTTGAACGTGTTCCTGAAATCCTTGCCTTTATTTTTGTTTTAAACCCCAGGTGAGGGGAAATCCCATTTCTGTGAATTTCTGTGAGTTTCTCATGAACTATATACTCTACTGGGGAGGACCTTCATAAAGGGAGGGAAGGAGAAGGAATGATGAAGAGGTTTCCAGGAGTCCAAGCAGGACTGATATTAGAAATGGTACTTGTAGGCTGGATGCATTGATGTTTGTTGCTCCCATCTAGTGAGATTTACGTGACTGTTAACAGCATAAACAGCATATCAATGTTTCTATACCACAGAGAAAATAGGGACTTGTATTGTGCTGTGACCCAAGTCAAAAATCTCTAGAACTCATTCGGAAGGGATGGCTTTGATAGCACTTGATTTGTAAAGGTCCTTTTGAATTTCCTTGAGTATTGGACATGGCGAGAGGCATGCCATAATGCTGTAATTCAGTAGTATTTGTAGCACAGCGATTACTGGAGAGGTCTGGTATGAAATTTTAGTAGAACTCATAAGAGTTCAACAGAAATTGCTTGAGTTGACGTAATCTCTGCTTAACATTGCTTAATTTAAAAATTAGTATTTCCTAGTTTTTTTCCCTATTGAGGGGAGGAGAATGAAAACAATTCTCTCTGCAGCAACAAAAGATTACTTTTCTAATGCCATAAAAGTCTATTTTAACTTTTTTCCCAAAATGCAATTCTGTTTGTCTTGCTGTCATATTTGGGATAGTTTCTCAGTCTGTGTGCAGCAGATTGTGTGGATGAGCAAAGGAGAAGACAGTGAGTGAAAACAGTTTGCTCTATTGTAGTCAGCAGGGAAAGGCATGATATATAAAAAGATTTAAGGGATTTAACAATAGGTGCTCCAGCAGCTGAGCTAATATGGTAAATGAAAGCTGTGATAGTACTGAATGGTGTCCTTACCTGGATTATGGTTGAAGCTGCATTTGAAATGAAAAACCTGGCTTTTTAACATATGTATGGCATATGTGATTATTAGAAGGTTGTATTACACTTTTTGATTGCAGTAATAAAATCTTAAAAATAAAAAGATGCAAGTCAATGGGAAAAAACCACAGATACAGTCCTGACCTAATATCCAGCAAATACATAATTTTTTTTCGCAGCTCACCCCACTGTTTGTGCTCTTTTGTGATGGACAAAGTAATACTCTTGTGTGTGTATCTGTACACCCCATAGTTATCTGCAGCTGTGCCAGCTGTCAGGTTCCTTCCTGTTTGCAGAGGTCAATGATGGAAGAAAACGTCACTCTAAGCTGCCGGTTGTCTGAAATGACAGGAGTAGTTCTTGCAATATATAATATAGTTATTTATCTACGTAATATTTAAATGACTCTCTTGCTTTCATCCTTTCCTATGGGACACTATTACTTAATCTGTTAGTACCTGTGCTTATTCATTTTTCCCTAATGTGGAATTAAGCAAAGAAAAAATCCACACTTAAGTTTATCCTGGTTTTATAGCTATTTTCCTCTTCTGCTATGTGAGGCCAAGGGGTATTGTGTTGGCAGGCTGTTGCACAGTGTACATCTCTCTCAGGATGTGAAAGAGGAGGTGAATGGTGAGATGGTAAGACTCCTTTAACCTTATACCTATGTGGGCAAAAACATGACCAGAACATTTGAACTATTTTCAAAACTTTATATAAGAGGAGTTGAAATAACATAGAGCATTTATTGTGGATGCTATTGAATATGAGAAAGTCTAACATTTTTTTCAGTGTAAAATTGTAACATAAACACCAAGTGCCACAAAAATGAATCCATTTTCTTTATACTCTTGAGATTTCAATGTCGTGGTCTTTCTTGCATGTCACGCTTTGTTTTCAGCGGGTCTTTTCATTTTGAAAACTTCAGGTGATTTTGTGGGTACTGAAGGATTTTGTGCTGTAATTTTCTTAAGGACATTACCAATCATATCCCATGTCCTGACTAACATTTCATTCTCCTGTGAAAGTTAAAAAGGGCTTTTCTACAACAGAATCAGGACAATTACTTCAGCAAAATTACAGTACATTATCAGTGAAGTGTCAGAAGATGGCAGCCAATTTCTGCTGTTTGATCAGGATATTCAAGATCTTCCTCATTCAGTAAGAACAAAAACTCTCAGAAGAGGAAATGAGATGTAATGGTAATTTTCAGATTGCCTGTCAGCCCTAAACATATTTCTATCCATCAAGATGGTGACATAACGTTGACTTCTCTAGTATTTTATAGTTAATTTGCATAACTCATGGCACCAGTACTTCCTGAGATTTCAGAGCAATTTTTCCACGTACTGTAATTCATAAAAAAAAAAAGCCTTTCACATATTGTAAACAAAGGTTAAAGGAACTTTACTGTCACTGCATGACTTGCAGTCTCATTATCTGAGCATATTATGGTACTGCTGCACAATTCGTGTAGAACTTTCAATAAAAATGACTGCTATAAAATCAAAGCTCTCCTCAAATAAACCATACTGATATTATTTTATGCTGCTTATTTCTGTGATTAGGATAATAAATACTTGGCAATAGGTTTCCTACAGTTTTTGATGGATTGGTGTTAGATGCCTAGTTAAATGAATGCCTTTGGTCAGATAAAAGATACCGAATTTATCACCTCTTTGGATCAGCAAAGATGCATGTCCCTCTGGATGTCCAGGCTGCAAAAAGAAAATTCACCCCATAAGAAAAATGAAAATAACTCAGATTTTTCAAACCTTTGACCTTGGCTCATCTGGTGGCAATGGATAGAACTTGCAGGTTCAGTTAACAAGGACTTCCCAAAAGGATCTTGTAGAATGAAGACCAGTGGGGAGTGGGGGGGAGAAGTATTTACTTTTTTATTGCTAATTCTGATTCTGTCAGTACAACAACAAAGAGGGAAAAGTGTTTAAAGTGCTTTAATATTGGGTGTTGTTGGGGGAAAATGAATTAACACTTCTAAATGTTTTAAGGATTTGCCTAGGATGTAGCCTAAACCTGACAAAAGTGCAAGCACCAGTGTAGCTCTGCCAAGGTCTCCGATCTATGTGCTAGCAGCAGATGGTCAGCCTACAAGGAAAAGACTTAAGAAAAAAAGTAACAAAAATGAGCATGGATTTTTTTATAGAAACAGAGGAGGAGAATATGAAATATAAATGAAAAGGACAATGTTCTTGTCCTCAGTTGATACTGAAAGAGGGGTCACTATCTTGCTTCCCTGCTCCATTTTAGAGGGAAAGGGAAGGAGGAAGGTGGCATCCTCCCCAGAGGGATGCTAGAAGGGCAAGTAGCTCATCTGGGAATGATTTATGCCAATAGGACCGAGAGAAATCTGCTTTTGGGTGGTTTCTTTTTGTGTTACCTGAATGTCTAAGCGGGAACTGAAAATAAGAGCGTAATTTGACTGTACTTGTAGTCTGAGATAGACCGAGACAGCTGACCCCAGGGGGACAGTCAGGGGATAACTGTGAGGAAGTTACCTTACGTAGCAGTGTTGTCTTGCATTCATCCTTCTGTAACACAAATGCCGGAAAAGGTTCACCCCAGTTTTGTGAGATCTGAGAAACTTACCCCTTGCAGTCAGGTATGTGCAGCATCCCTGCTCAGGGTGTGTGCCTGTGTTGATCCTCCCCATAACTCATTTATTTGCTGCCTTGAGAAAAATGTGGTGACAGTCTCTGCTGCATTAAGGGATTTTAAATTGTACGTAATGCTCCAAAATAAATGAAGCAACAATTTGATCCAAATGATAATCCTGCTTTAGCTGAAGACATATGGCTATTTTGCCCATGTGTTTTAAGTCTTTATCCTTTACATATTCATAACGCATAATATAATCAATTATTATAATTCCATTGGACTCCAGTGGATTTATAAATCCATTTTTATAAATAGGTTTTTATAATTCTATGTGCATCTAGCTGTAAGTTGGAAGACAATAGACACTATTGGGAAAACCCATTCTTAAAATTTCCATCCCAACTCCCCAAACTTTGTTTGATTTACCATACTGCTTCTAGCACAGATGTTGTCTCAATGGCTTCCATAGGAACTGCAGAAGTTTTACTTAGACCGGCCTGGGTTGATTGAGGAACATCAGATTTCAGCATTGTGGGTGCGAAGATCAGTCAACACTTGGAAGGTGGTCAATCCTGTCAGGATCCAGTTAAACCTCTGCTTATCTCCCAGCTTAATGAACTTATAAGGCACATTTCATAAGAGGTGATCTTCATAATCTGCACCCCACCAAAGTGGAAGAGCGGAGCTGCTGCTTTGCTATGGCCAACAGGTGTGGTAGGGCATGTGGCTCAACTGAACCTTCTGTGTAAATGCTTCTGTTTTCTTCATTTTCTTCCATAAACGCTTCATATTAACCACTGTTTGCATGGTGACTCTTCAAAAACATCTGGTACTAAAAACTTAAACAGAGGAAAAACACCCACGAGTATGACCTGCAAAACTTTGCAGGTACAGATGCATTTGGTCACTGCGGATGGAACATTTTTGGGTGAGGACTTTTTCTTTTGTCTGTGCTTTCAGCGTCTCTGGAAACTTCATTCCTTATAAATAGTCTGAAATTTCTCCTGACTTTTTTTGGCAATATCTCTCCTAGACTATGAACATCAGACTGAAGGTGAACAGACTTCACCTGATAGTGTGGTCTACTGAAGCTATCAGATACAGAGCAGCAACATAGCCGCCTTTCTGAACCCTTTTTGGAAAGGGGTTTATTTTTAGTGTATTTATAGTGTCTCCTGAGGTGTTTTATGAACAGTCTAGAGTATAGAAAGAGACAGTTCTTGCCTGAAAAACTGATGATCTGGCAAGAGGTGAGCTCTCAGGTGGATGGTGTGGTCTGTGATACTGTACTACAGAAGGTGTAAGTTTATTTGGGAACCAGGTTGCCTGCCTGGGTGTACGACGTTAGTTGTGCTAGCTTCTGAGTGTATACAGATGATGTCGAGGTTAAAAGCAGGCAAGGCTGATGGCAGTAGGGAGGGACGGCTGTTATCAGGGAGGGGATGGGGGGACTAGATAGCAGAGCAGCCTACTCTAGACAAGTGTAAATGTCTATCAATGGAGAAATATTAGAGAAAGAGGAAAAATAAATTTTGAGATTAAGTCTGGGAGAGGTAATTCCAGTCCTTGGGTGGAAGACTGAAGTGTGCATTCAGGGTGAGTGTGGATGTGGACAGACTGCTCAGCACATTCAGAGGTGCAGGGGAGGAGTGAGAAAGGATGGCAGTCACAGAAAATTATATCTCCTGAAATAGCTTGCTTCCAAGAGTGTGTGTTCCTGGGACTACAGGGAAGGTATCATTTTTGATGAGTATTATGTCTATAATTAGGCTTCTAAGCTGCTGCAAAGGAGAGTATGATTTTTCAAAGGAATGTGTGCCAAATATATTGAATTAGTTAAAAACAAATGGGCTTTGTTTATGTTTTTGAGGCAATTTCCTAATTATGTTAAGTTCAAGTGCTCAGAGTGCCAGCAAGCAAAGAAAATAAACATGTAATTTAAGAAAAACCATTAGATACCTTTCCTTGAGTGGAAGGATTGATTGCATATCCCCAAATAGCAAGAATATTACAGCCAAAGGGTTCAAGTAGAGTTGTTACCTAAAGGCTGATTACAGAATAACAGGTATTTCATTTATTGCGTACAAAAATGCAGTTATTACATCCTGTCTGTAAACTTCAATTCACCTGTTTAAAAGAAAAGCTTTTCTTTTTATCCTTTTAAAGATGTAATGTATAATGTAATGTGAATGAAAACAGAATATGTACTTTTATACTCTTTTGTACAAATTTAGTTTTGTTCAGGGCTGAGGTTCCGTTCACACCGTTTAATTTTACACTATCAATGGCAATAGTTTCTACAGAAAAGAATATTCACCCTAGAAACAAAAAGCCCTTCAGATAAACTTTGCACATCTGTGTCTCCTATGGCACCTCTATTTCATTTCTTCCAATGTAAACAATTCTGTGTCTTGCGACTCATTGGGCTGCAGAGCGGGACACAATTGTAGGATCCCAGACAAGAGATCCCTTTGCATCTCCAGATCTACCTATCTTATCCCATGCAGATGCACATCTAAACTCTGCTAATGGTTTTCACACACTTCCCAGTATTTTCTGCTTTTCTCTTTTTAATTAGCCTCTCATCAATAGTTGTGTTTTCTAGACCAGTTATAATTTTCATTACATGTCCTATTTGCCTTGAATGTTGTCAACAGTGAAACTAGCTTTCACTTCATGCAAAGCAAATCCAAAATTACTAAAAAATCACAAAACAATGATTCCTATTTGATAATATGTACATTGTGTTAGTCTACTGTTATCTTTTTGAATTCTTTAAAAATAGGCAGTCCACAAACATTGAGATGTTATATTTCATGTTATATTCACTGTATGCCTTCATAAATTTTGAAGTTATATATTGAATATATTTTGGTGTTCTGATGAGAAATCTTAGAAGTCAAGAGGCTGTGAAGAAGGGAGCTTATTTTTTTCCTTAGTCCTCCATGCAGTTTTGAGCTTAGCTGCAATGATATTCATTTCCAAAAAGTAATGTACTGCCCTTAATTTCAATAACGAATGATCACATCTGCTCTTATGAGTCAAACAGGGTTATGGAGCAACATGGAACATCTTTTGGTGTTGATGGTTCAACTATATTAATGTTGATTCAGCCTGCCTGAGTTCACTAATTCCTCTTGCGTCTCGTTCAGTTTCTCCTTTGAGCTGAGGATGAGTACGGAATAGTCTTGAAACTCTCAATGACCAGAAGTCTTCAGTGGGACTGGAGTTTCTCTGAAAGCATGTCAAAGCAAGCAGCAGAGTCTGCAAATGTGGGTGCTGTGGGAGGAGGGTTCTGGGAAGTACCAAAGCTAGTTTCCTACCTGAAGTTCTTGCATGGCAATAGAGAGAAATGAAGAGGAAGAAAGAAGAAATAGCTCTCATCCATCATCAAGGGAGGAAAAATTTACCCTTCTCAGATGAACTGATGGTTTTTCCGCTCCATCATCCATCTTACAAGTAGTAGATTCCTGTTCTAGCAGTAAGCATGGCAAGATTGGTAGATGATTAGCAAAAGCTGTGACCCTGCAAGTTTCAGAAATTTGTTAAAGGTCAAGTGAGAAGAGGTTTGGATCTCTGGCAATGAAATACACTCTGCGAAGGGAACATTCAGTTTTTGCAAGCACCTCAGACAGCACTCTCTCTTTCTCTGTCTCTGCTCATTAATCTTGACCTAGCAGCATTTCTCCCATCATATATCTTTTCTCCTGTTAAGGATGAAGATTTTTTTTGTAATTATGAGGGCACAGTTACAGACAACAACATATGTGCATTGGACAGAAGTGTTATCTTAGTACTGAATATCTTCAGAGAAGCGGGGTAGAACCCATGAAGTGTATCTAAGAGGATTAGTAAATGAATTAGTAAATTTTAGGGGGGGGAAGGCATTTTGTTTTGGAAGCAAATTTTTTAAAGGGAAAAGCTGAAAATAATTTGGTGTGGAAAATGTGCAGTTTTGTTTTTTTTTTACAGAGAAGAATGAAGCTTTACTGCCTGTATGTTGGGTCCTAAGACCCCCTGAAGAGTAGCTCTATGTGTTGGCTAACAACTTTAAAACAGTCAGTACTGAACTTCAGTGTCTGGTTTTTGCTATACCTGCAATGGTCTCCTGAATTATTCTGATTAATTGCTGCTTTTTTTTTAATACTACCTTACTGATATATTCTTTAAAGACCAGTGGTCTTTGAATTCTTTCTTCCTATTAGATTCAATAACTCACTTTTATGGTTTCCACGGGAAGAGCTCATGTCCTGTTATTGCAAAAGGTGGATGTCTGAGGTAGTAAAGACTAGCTATTTGACAGCACTTTTCCTTCTTTTATAGGCGAACACCACAGAGGAATATTTATTTCCTAGAGGGGAAACAGTCTGAGCAGAAAACCCAGACTACTCTGACTATTCCTTCCTGGTAAGAGGTAAGATTTCTTAAGTGTAAAGGTAAATACTAACCCTAAGTCTCGCTCTCACCTCTCACTTTCTAATGTGGAGGTGCTCAAAATCTATTGGAGATCCCCACATAACTGGAGTTTTCCTTTAAGGAAAAACCTTTTCCTTTCCACTGATGCTTTTCCTTTGCATCAGTGCAAAGACCTTTTCCGTTATAGTAGGGAATTGCTCAGAATAATCTGTAGAGAAGAAAAAATTTTGCTGAAATAAGTTGGGATGTTGCTTATTTTCAGGGAATTAGTGTGAAATGAGGACTGTCTCTTAAATTTCTGCTGGATCATGTCTTCCTTCAATTTTGTTTAATAAAAATTAATATGGTATTTTAAATTTCACCTTGCTGTTGCATGTAAGCCACTGCTCTGCCAGCGAGTCAAATAAGGAAAAGTCTTAAAAGTAATTCACTTTCAGAAATATGCACTTGTTACTTTTTAGATATTGATATTTTCAACTCCCAGTTTCATGCTTATCTGAAGAAATGAAGAATATAATGATAAATTATATTAATTCAGATGGATCAGTTTATTTGGTCAAGCTAGGTAATTTTTAGCTGTCTCAGTTCTGAAGAATCATAATTAGTGATTGTGACATAGATTATGAATACTACTAGTGAACTGAGCTTTATTTCCTTGGACTGCTTTTGAGTGCCTAAAGAACACCATCCTAGGGTGGTGAGTTCAGCCCCATTAGGGTCCAGAGCTTGCTCTTGTTCCACCTGAATTCACTGAAACCTTTTCCTGTTCTTGAATTAGTCTATTAGATATCTATCTCATCCTTTGCTTGCTAGGAAACTCTCAGGGAAAGAGGGCAAGAAAGAGAGGGGCACTTTCTGTGTTGCACGGTGTACGTATTCGCTGTGTGAAGATGATCTTCCTTTGGTTTGAAAATTGGATGCCACCACAAAAGCTTTGCAGAAAAAAGGCTTAAATTAGTACCATATAATCCTCTATCTGCACCTAGGGATACTTAACTTAAGCATGTTGCAACATAAAACCAGTTTTTATTCATAAAGATTCAGTAATCTAAAAGTAAAATGCTTTTATTTACTGTCCACCGGGGGACCACCAGTGCAATATATTGCATTAATTTTACATGACAAATGAGTTTGAGGTGCATGTGCCATTTCTTTCCAACTATTTGTGTAAATAAGTAGCATTTTTAATGCTGGTATAAGATACATTGGGTAATCCATTGTTTTCTGTTAATTTGTCTCAAATTTTATGGGTATGAGATATAATTGAATTCATCTTTGTTAAAAGTTGACCTTTTGAATAAGTTCCCTGCTGAGTGTTTTAATTATTTGAGCAGGTATTCACAGCTTGAGACCCATGACAGATTGATTTGCTTTGAGTGTATCAAAGAGACTGGGTCACATTAATCCACGGTGTAACCTTGCTGAAATCAGTGCCATTTCTGAAAAAGGGACAATTTGAAAAATTCCTTATAGGAATGCCTATTTTGCCCAGGGGAGTCTTCTAAAAAGTGTCTCATGCTTATGATATTTTAATAGTGCAAACTTAGTGTTAAAAAAAAGTGTTAGCTATTTGAAGTTTTTTTTTTAATTACCATGTAAGGAGCGTGTTTCTTTATCAAAGAGCAGGGAGATGGTAGACCATCCTTGGTGCGAAGCCAGCTGGGAAATCTAGGTGTAGGTAGCCCCGCAGCCATTTTAGCCATCCAGATGTTGTAAAGAAGGATGCTGGGCTCAGCCTGCGGTCCTTGCACACACAAAAGGCATTAGGGCAGCTTTGGCTGCTGCCCTTTGCACCTTCTGATGGCACAGTGACTGTGACCGTTCCCACAAATCTGGGCAGCACGCTGTTCCTGCCCACATAAACAGGCAAACTTATTTTAGTCTCCAAAGACTAAATGATGGAGCAGGGTTTCCAGGAAGCCAATTAGTAGTTAAACAGGAGATAATTAGATTTAATAGAAAAGCTGTAAAGAGCCTAAGATATGAACCAAAGAGGTGAGAACAATAGGTTGTGTTGAAAGAGTAGTGGGCAAGGGGATAACTGTCAGTGGAGTTCCTTGAAAGGCTGGCTTAAGAGAAATATTATTTTTTGGCTGACTTTGGCACTAAAGTGAAAAATGTGCTAATGAAATTTTCTGATGACATAAAACCAGAAGACGCTGTCAATGCTGAGAAAAATTGGATTAATTAGGCAGAGCTGGATGGTGTTGAAGATGAGAATAATAGAATTATGATGAAATTGAGTAGTGCAAGTTCAGGGTTATGTCCCGAGGACTAACAACATGAATATCATTCAGCACCAGCAGGAAGAGAGAGACCTCTGGGGCATTTAGTCGATGCTTCTGACCTGTTCACACAATGCAGCGTGTTGTGAAAGGTGCTGTCGAGTCCTCAGCTGAAATCTGTCTGGGGCTGCGGCTACCTGTGCTCGGGGAAAGCAGAATTTGGGCCAGAGCAGATGCCCAGAAAGGCTGTTGGACTGACGGGGGGGGACAGAAGAGCCAGTCCCAGCGGAGGCTGAAGCAGCTCTGCTCATTTAGCTGAGCAAAATGAGGGGAAATGGTTGCTGTGCATGAATACATCTGGGTGTGAGGGAAAGGAGCGGGGTAAACTCCAGAGGATGTTTTTTGTCAGCAGGACAAGTGATTTAAAAACTGGTTTTGAATAAATTTAGGCTGAAAACTAATGGAAGGCTTCTGACTGCGGGAGGAGTGGGAGTGCTGTGTAAGAAACCTGTCTGGGTTTGTGATGGCAGTGCTGACGTGCAGTAAAGGTTTGGGGTGTCAGCAGGGAGAGGCCCAGGAGCCCTTCCAGCTCCCTGGTCTCACAGCACTTACAGCTCAGAGCTTCCTGCTACCCAGCAGTGCTTCATGTACCCCTCAGAGGTAATCTACAGGCCCGTCTAGACAATCATCGCAGCATTTCACTAGCTTGTGGGCATCCGTAGAGGTCTTAACACCAAAATATAGAGGGGGTATTGCTACATTTTTAAGCCTGTCATGTAGGCATTCAGATCCACGCCTCTTGCAGAGCCCAAGTGAGTTTGCTTGGAACAATCCCTGGAGGTCTGGATTTTGAAGGGGTGCTGCGTGCTTAGTTGACATCCGCAGTGCGGATACATTTTGCGTAACTTTTTTTCAGCAGATGATTTTTTGTAAGCTCTTTATACAAGAGGGCACACAAAGGGGAGTTGGAAGAGGTAAGGTTCATCTTGAGTGCAACGTCTATTTTAGTGAGGAATACTATTTATCTTGTGGTTATACCTCAAAAAAAGACGACAACTGGCAGATGGTTTTTCCAAAACATCATCAGGCTAGTCAGTCACGCTGCAGGATTATGACATATTACAAAGAAATAATAAACATTTTTTGGACGCATCTGGAGACAAGTGCTTCCCTCTACTCACTTGACAGTAAGATGCCCAGGTGTGTTAAGAACATGCAAAATAACCTGTATGCAATACATTTTTCAGATCCTGCTTTAAACTTGATACTTGTTTTTTAGAACGTGAGGTTTTTGAATGCCTTCTTCACTGAGGTATCCTTTCCAGAAGGCCAATGAGAAGTGCCTGTTACCTCTGAACCTGGCATCTGGTTACAGATATCCTTCTTCATTATTTCCCACACTTCAGAGCTGTTTATACAAATGCAGTCCCATGTGGGCTCCTGCAGGTGTGGAGCTGCAGGCTCAGAAAGGCGGTAAGCCCCCAGGTCTGTGCACCGGTGCTGCGCAGCACCCTTCAGCGGGCACTCTGCTCACTGACATCCAGCGTTGGTGCTGTTCGTTCTTTTTCTTACTGCTTTCCACGGCTGCCTCGGATCTTTGTACCTGGGACAAATGGGATATTTTTGAAACAATCAGAAATTCTTCATGTTTTGTCTCCTGCTTTCTGTGCCGCTTTGGAGATCGTGCTGCCACCAGGACCTTGAGAAGTTCACTTGGTATTCACCATTGTTTTATTCCCGTACGTCTTTGGTAGCTAAACACATCTCTTGTAAAACTTTGGGTACCAAGACATGATTCATTTGCATACAAAAATGATTTTTGACTGCTGTAGGGAGTACATATAAACCTCTTGTAACTTGGCAAATACAGATTTCATTGTTTGTCTCTCAGAAGCCATTTCCTGAGTATAACCTGGGAGTATTTGACTTTCCTGAATGCAACCAGATATAACCCTGATGAGCTAATGTAGTTTTAAAATTATTAGTTTGTTATTTGAGTGTAATTATATTCCAAGACCAAATCTTTTCTAGAATTAGTTTTGGTTCTGCTCCTACAAGTGGGTATTATTTGCTTTGTGTAATTGTAGATCTTCAGTTGCCTTGGCAACGTAACACAGTGTTAAATTTAGAAACTAATTTGTTTTCTGTCACTTTGCTCTTTCTTGTTAAGAAGACAAGCTGTTTGCTATTAAATAAAACTTGAAAAGGAGGAGAGAGAAAGTGTGCATAAAAATGTAACGTATAAAATATCATGTAGCATTCTCTCGTGGATGAAGGATAAAGCACTGGCGAGGCCAGGAGGGAAGCTCCTCTGTTCCCGAAGAGTTAAGTGGAAGCTGCTTTATGCTTCTGCGGGGGATTTGCATGGAAGCATCCCTGCCCTGCTGAGGCATTGGTACGTCCTTCAGAGTGCCTCCTGCCTACAGGCCATGTAACTGAAAACTTGTCTGTGTGCATACATACAGTTCTGTGCACACGCACATACACATGATAGACACATATGCAATGGGAGAGCTGCAAAGGGGTATGCAGGTGTTCCACATCTGTGTTTATAATCCTGGTTCTTGCACTGGCTTTGTTCTCTCCCACCACAGGGAAGGTCACTTGGCCTCTGTAACTTTTAGCTAAAATACTGACAGCGAGCAAGTTACTGAATTAAGCACAGACAAAGTCTAGTGAACTTTTGCCCCTAGGAAGGTCCCCCTCTGCCTTCTTTCTTACAACTGAGAGATTTTCTAGCCTCTTTGCCTGCCTGGCAGATGCTTGTCTAACCTCTTAAAAACTTATCCTGATGGAGGTCCCTAAATAACCTTTCACTGATTAGCGCTCTTCAGTAGTAGGAAAAAATCCTAGTATTCTAGTTAAATCTCTGCTTCTGTTTAAGCCTATTACTCTTGTACCGTTCCCAATAGGCATGAAGGAAAGCATCCTCTCTCCTCTTTTACATGTTTAAAGGCTGCTATTGGGTGTCTCCTGAGGGTGTGTGTGGTGTAGGAAACACCCAAATTGTCTGTATGTGAAAAGCAGAGGAAAAAATCACCTTGCTGTTAGCAAGACCACCAGCCGTGTGTGTTATTGCCATTGCCCCAAAACACCGCTAGCCCTCAGTTCAGCTAAGGCTGTGGGTGATATCCTCTAGAGTATTTAATATATAGTATGAGCGAGGCTGAATGGGATGAAGTCAGGCAGTCTGTGGGTGGTGGGATCACTTATTCATTTTGCTGACGGAAAAGTTCTGGAGTACCGAAAATCACAGGGGTACCCTAGACTGAAGGTGGATGATTTTGATGGTTCTTGGTCCAAAATGTCAGAAGACAATGGAGATAAGTGAAGCAGGTCCCTGAGTTTTTTTTTTCCCAAGTAGTGTGATTTAGGAAGCCATGATTTACCTCTACAGAACCTTACTTGCTACTGTTTTCCACTTAAAGCCAGCAAGTTCAGCCCTATTTCAGAAAGAACTTAAGTGTGTGCTTGACCTTGGAGGGATTCAGGTACTTTGTCAAGTCAGTACCTATATACGTGTGCCACTGCCTCAGCTTTGATTTGTTTAGATTAGTTGAAATGGTGGCAGGGCAACTATTTTGTTGGATTACTTTAGATTACTGGTTTAAAAGGAGAAGGGAGGAAAAAAATGAAGAAAGAAGCAAGCACTCAAAGATTTCTGGTCAGTGTTACTGTGCAACATCTAGTAGAGGCTGTTCCAAGTGTTTTATTCTGTATATTTTCTGGATGTTTCTGCATTACAGCACTACATCTTGTTAGTATATTTTATAAAATCTATCAAAACAGACACAATTGCAAAATTGTCTTTGGGATGGAACTGAGATATGTATCATGTCACAGCAAAAAGCTTAAACCAGTGCTCAGAACTTTCCAGTGATGTTAGCAGAGGATTCCTGAGGAAAACCCATGGCAGTAGTCATCTCTCCATCCATGATTAAGTCTGCACTTTCACAGCTTCCTTAAAAGTGCGTGAATCCTGTACACTAGAGATTTGTCAGTACATGGCCAAGTGGCTTTTGTCTAACTGGTTGCGTGCCATTTCTTAATCATGAAATCATCTACTCTACAAATATTTTCGTATGTTAAAAAAAAAAAAAATTAAGTGCACACTTTCATGACAATTTTATTTGGCTTTGCTTCCTAAAATAAAAAGCAGTAGTAATAACAATCATAAAAAAAAAATCCTGACATTATTACCAATAAGTGGGTCAGTCTACAAATGGATAATAAAGGAATGAAAAAAAGGTAGAATAAAAATTCCTGCTGGCAGAGATGGATTGCTGGGCTGAGAGTTGCTGATGATCAGCATTGCTGTGCAGCCACGTTTTTAATGGCTTTTTATTCAGCCACTTAAAATAGATCATTTGTGACAATTTAGGACACTACTGAACGTGCATTGTCACTCTGATGTGCCAATTATGTCAGAAATAAAATAATAATTTTCTAAAGTCCTTCTGGGATTGCTGTGTGGCAAAGCAAGCTCGTTTTTAAAGAATATGAGAGTTTCCTTTATCTTAACACTTCGTCCACTGTGAGTTTTGTTGGAGATTTAATTCTCAGACTATTTCTGTAGCTTTGGATTAACATGTGATGTTCCCTTGGAGACAAAGGTGGTATTTTATATTACATAATATGATGGGTTCAGTACTTTTTTTTAAACAATGTGTAAATCAGCCTGGTATCTTTACAGCAAAAGGGAGAATATAAAATATTGATGTTACTGCTGTAAAAGTAGGTCTTTCACATTATTTTTTTTAAAATAAGGAAGTAAAGTAGAAACTCAGGAATGTTTAAGTGAGTAGAAAAGTAGGCTGGCAAATCCATCCAAAAAGTTGCACTTTTGTGTTGTAGGAGATGGTTTTTATCCTGCTTACACTGGTGGCCTTAACTTGGGCTGGTGAAAGCTGAAAGTTGGTCATCAAAACTGTGCAGATTGGACCCACTGCTTTGGGTGGCGACTACCTGCATTTTGTCTCAAAAGCACCAAAGGAACCTGTGTACTTGACAAAAAGTAGGATGATGCGTGTAGCTTTTCTTCAATATGTAAAATTCTCCATAGTCCTGATCCTGGTGCCATCGAAGATGGTGGGGAGAAGTCCTAGTGCTTTCGGAGATCTCTGCTCCTACCACTTCTGAAGACGTACGCCTGGAGCACCGTCCAAAGGCTGACTGGGTGCAGGGTGGCCGTGCTGCGTGACCTCACCGGCACGCGCTGCAGATGGCACGTGGCGCTTGCTCTGGGGCCTGCTGGCCTCCAGGGGCTTTCTGGACATCACAGCAAGCCCCAGAGCTGCCTCTACTTCTTCAGATTATGCTAGTACCTCATTAAATAAGGTTCTATTTTACCTTGTAGGCTTATAACAGATTTTGCAACAGTGTCTTAAATTGTGACCATGTCCTACAGTGCTTGAGTACTGTTTGTGTTAGGGGTCTTACTTGAATTTTATGCGACCTTTAGATCTGTTAAGTATTGAAAATAATATACACCTTAAAAGGCATTCTTTTCTACCCAGTAAGTTTAGTTTGTGCATTTTTTTGTTTCTATTTTTAATAACTGCTGAACCGATAATGTAAGTACAGTTTCTGTTTTTGTACACTTGGCGATATACTCACGTAGATAAAAACCTAATTCTGTAGACCAATATGAATCAATTACCAGTGTGTCGAAAGTGTTGCTAAAGTGCAACCAGCATCTAGCTTCATGCATTTTATCAGGAGCATCAGAACAAGGATTGACAATGCAATGCCATATGCTGATGTTTATGATCTATAGTTCTAATCAATATGTTAAGCAATATCAAATTTTATCCTTCTGGCTTTTATTTTTATAGAAAGAAGTAATAATCTGTGTAGAGGAAATGAAGTTGAAAGCTGGCAGTTTGAAAATGTGATCTCAACTTGAACTAGTGCTGCCCTGTCCACAATGTCTCTTTCAGGAAATAAAAAATTGGATTTGAAGTAGACAGTGCTGCATGTTTCTGCAACAGCATGTGCAGGGTAGACACTGAATCTTCTAGATTTTTTTTGGCTATGTTCCATTTTAGTAAATGGACTGGTCTTTTACCACCTTTGGTTTAAGGGCTAATAGATAAAGTTATGGAGTCTCACCACAAAAAGAGTATGTCTTAGGTACTGCTTGTGCTTTTGGCTTGTACTTCTTGCTTTTGGCTTTGGAAATACCCTACCAAGTGTGTTTGTTTTTTTGTGAGTGACTTTACGGAGGATACATACCAGGCAAGTTCAACCTACTGGTGCCCGGTTTTCTCATCATCATAGGTTCTTTAGAATCAGCATAGCTACAGTCAACAGTCATATTCAGGAGTGTGGCAAGCTAAGAACTTGACTGGGCATCATAGCATGTAAAGTAAAGCATATAAAGTAGACTTAATTCATAAAAATACTCTAGATTTTTCGTCAATATTCTAGGAAGAATAAAGAGGAATACCCTCCAAAATAACTTCTATGCCCAGAACAGATTAGTTCGGTTTAAATAGTTTTAAACTGATTAAAAATTCTGTACTGCTGTAAAGCACGCTTATATAAATTTTGCGCTCAAATAATAATAAAAAAGACAAAAAATACATAAAAAATAAACTCTACACATAATCTTAAACAGGAAAGAGGTGGGTGTCAGTTTTGTAATCCCAGTGTCTGGCTTTGAAAGGCAAATCTGAAAAGCACGCAGCATGTCTGCTTGTATTTAGAATAGACTTGTTGAATTCTGTTCAGCCAAAGGAAAGTAAGCCAATTATAAGGAAGTCTTCTTTTATTTTTAGTTCAAGTAGAATAATAAGATGAATCAGCCAGTATGGCACTTAGGCTACTTCAAATACTGTCTTTCACCCAAGCAAATACTGCATAGCATTTATGATTAACTGACTGCTATTTCCTTTAACTGCAGCTGAAGTGTAATGAAGTTGATGGAGCTATGTTGATCTCAGTGCTTGAGGAGCTCTCCTCTCTGTAGGTTGAGAGCTGTACCCCAAATCCTTCTACAATGTGTGTATGGGGAAAAAAGTAAAACCATAACTTTTAGCTCTTTACTTTCACTTCTGTTGCTATTCCTGGATTAATCGATAACTGAAAAGTAAGAGGTACTGCAATAGAATTTTCTTGATTTCACTGTTTGAGTTTGCTATGACACAAATTTGATAGTATGCGTTATACAAGGGAGCAGTGCTACCAAAAAGCATGCAAAAGCTATACAAAGGAGACACGGTTACAGTCTAAATACAGCTTGTGTAAGCAGTTCCCCAGGTTGAAAGGTGGCATACTGATGCCTGCCTAAAACACTGAAGTGTCTGGGAACATTAATAATACATTTTAATCATAAATTTAATACATTTGCTTCATAAGGCCTTCCTTATGTTTCTTTAATATCTAATGGTGCCGTCAGTGTAGTTGTGGATGCTAAAAGGCTGCATCAACTGCACGGTGCTTCTGAGGAACTTCTTGTATCTGTCCAACTTATGAAACTGCAGACGGAAAAGATTCTCCCTTTTAATTTGTTCAATAAATATGCCAGTACTTCTCACTTGATGGTGTAGAAACAGGAATTCACGTTGAATAACAGATGTGTACCTATGTGATGGAACAGAAATGTGCATTTCCCGGTGTCTGACCTGCTGTGCATAGAGGCATTGGGACAACATCTACTTGCCACAGCCTGTTGCAGGTGGCGTATACCTTTTGGGTTAATCATTGGATATGCTGCCCCTCTGTAATTGTCAGCATTTTGTTATAAGAGCTTCAAGGACGTGGATGTTTTCTGGAAGGAACCGGCAAAAGATAGTGATAACTTTACTGCATACTGAGGTGAACTTGGATCCATCTTTGGAATGGGTTTGCAAGAAGTAATGAAATGGCAACAACTTGTGTCCCTTAGAGTGAACTAAAATTCAGTCAGTCTTTGCTAGATATTGGATGAAAACTTCTTTTAAAATTTTAGCCAAACCTACCTAATGTTTCTTTTAATTTGGACCCTTCAGATGATCCATTCTGTTGTGGAGGGATTCCGGAGGTGACAAGTCTGAAAAGAAAACATTGGAAGTACATTAAATATCATTTGCACAGCTAATTTATGTATATACTTCATAAAATGATAGGATTTCTACAGTGTTAGGCTTAAACTTTATGCCCACTCAGTTTTCTTATCAGCTGTATGCCAGCGGGCTATACACATAATTCTCTCTTTCACTGCTTACTGGACCCAAGCCTACTCAATTTAGTTTAGCTGGCAATGGCACTTCTCGCTTTCTTAAAACATAGGGCCTTCCAATTTCCAAGAATGTTTATAGTATCATAATAATTTGGAACAGGTGTTCGAACCTCTCTCCTCCACTGTGCAACAGAAGGTTTATATATTTTTCATTATATATGGAGACAACTCATAGCACTTAGGATGACCATCTGTCATTGAATTTCTTCTTTTTGACTACAAGCAAAATGGATTTTTTTTATTGCGGACACTGGTGCAGCTGATGGGACATCCCACTTCCCACATAGAGTTTTATGGTTAGTCATTTCCAGAGGATTAGCCTGCTTGATTACTTGACGTGACTTTCTTTCATATTTGGATAATTCCAGTGAAAATAAGGCTGTGTGCACTTCAGTTGAAACTTCTTGGTGCGTGATGTCCCTGTTTGAAACTGATGAACCTTCCTGTGATAAGGGATCACTTCTATGAGGAGTACCCCCAGAACTTCTGGTGCTACTGGATAGCCTCTTATTCCACTCTACATCTCACCTAGACGGGTCTCATTCACTTTTTTGTAGGGAATAATTTTTTTCTTTCACAAGTTGTTTTCATTGGTGCCCCAGAGGGCCCACCGAGCCCTCTTCTTTCTCCTTTCCTTCCCTTCCTTTTGTTCCCTGTTTTCCCCAAGCTCATCTCCTGTCCTGTTCAACCTGTGCCTGTTGGCGGCATCTCTTCTCCCATTTGGCTACTTCTTGTTCTGCCTAGCAGCTCTATAAGCCCTTTCATGACAGTTTTTTAGGGCTGAATCTGTGGTGTGTTTTCGTTTTTCCCCAGGTAGTGCTGAAGTGCATAGGCTACCCTGGGCGAGATTTCAGATCCCACGCAATTTAGCTGTGAAACTGCAGTGGTAGCAGTGCCTGCACGATGGGCTACCACAAAAAAGAATTTCTGGTGGAAAACACAAATAATGCTGCTGCGTTCTGGGCTACGGTTCAAGCTTTGTATGTACCAGTCTGTACTGTGGAACTGGATGTTTTCTTTTAATATTAATAAGATCACTAAGGTGAGCTGTGATGAGAGTAGT
Source organism: Anser anser (assembly GCF_964211835.1). NCBI lineage: Eukaryota > Metazoa > Chordata > Aves > Anseriformes > Anatidae > Anser > Anser anser. Next base: position 26,416,481 of record NC_139729.1, on the reverse strand, counting down.
TACCACAGTTCATTGTGAAATTATATCAAGTCTAGCAATAACTTTTTCATGATAAAGGCACCAATTGCATGGAAACAGTGACTTTAGGCAACTCTTTGTGGCATACCTAATCTCTCAACTGGGAAGGGAAAGCGAAGTGGAAGATGCACCCCTCAGAGGTCCATGACTACCAGTGTCTCCGGCGTGCCTGCTGGGAGCTTCCAGCCGTGCCTGAGAGCCTGGACCTCCCCTTAATGCCTCTTCAAAGTGCTGTGCCTTCAGCCTGGTGTGTCACTCAATGCCTGCTTTGACATCTTGCAAAGGGCTTTTATTAAATTTGCAGAAGGAAGGGATTAGTGAAGAGTTGTAGGGAGAGAAACCCAAACGGTCTGCTGTGTGGCTGGGGGGCTGCGGGGTAGGGTAGGGAGATTCAGGGAGACCTCGAACTCCGTGAGTCAGTAGACTGAAGAGCTCCTGTTAGGGGGCTAAAAATCCTGTTGGGCCTAGGAAGGATTTTGCAATGGTTTGCTCTTTCTTTGAACTCGCTTAATAATATAGTGTCATTAATGTGCTACTAAGCATGCTAACACAGCTGCAAGCTATTGTGTTTTATGGATATAGCAGATCTTGTATCCCTGCCCGAAGAAATCTTATGGGAAATTTTCCAAGAACTCATTAATAGCAGACACTAAATATACATTCCCACTACAAGAACAAGTACTCTCAGGTCTAGTAAATTGTTATGTCAATTAATTTTATACAAGAACACTCCCAGACACACAGGTGGGTGAGGGCTGTAGCTAGGTGAGAGCTTACTTTGTTCCATCCCATCCTAAATTATCAAAGCAAATCCCTGCTCAAAGCTGGAGAAATACACGGCTCCCGGATGAACGGCTCACACTGAATTAAAGTAAAAGCTTTCCCATAGTCACCCATTCAAGGGGACATTTGATCTGAGTACAAGGCCAGTCATTTCACTTCGCTGCTTTTTGCATCTTTGAGATAGTTAGGGCTCTTGCCCCAAAAATTCCACCATGAAGGCTCTTCTGCCCTTTCATAGTTTGTCCCCTTTTCATAGGGGATGATTTCTCCCCTTCCCTAGGAAAAAATAGTATTGAGAAAGGGTAGAGACGGTCATGTTTGGGATGTCTCCTAGCCTCTCCCTCCCAGCATGGTGCTTCAGCCAGAGCAAGGTGGCTGGCCACATCGACTTGTGTCTTTGCCATCCGTCTTTTTCTCAGGAACATAAGAGAGGACTCTTCAAACAGAATTTAAGAGGATGGTCTAGTCTTTGCATGGCCGGCGATTTTCAGAGCTTCCTACAGTTCAGCCCAAAATGGGGTTTGGAAACCATTGTATGCTGAAATGAATGGGAACTGGGCACCCAGAGCTTTTTGGCAGACTCGTGCACCTCAGCTGCATAAGAGAAGATAATTCAACTCAGCCAAGTCCTCGGTGTTATTGACAGTGGAAATAAGTCCTCAAGTTCTGTGCTGGCTACAAAGGGACTGGAATTTGGCTATGTATTCTCAGGCGCATCTAATTCTGATACTAAGGAACTAAAATTATTATTAGTACACATCTTGTATTACAATAACATGGGAAGCAACAACTTTTTTTACTAACTTGATTGATAGGTGAATAGAAAAATACTAAAACTTATGAAAGAATGAATAAAAGCAAATAACAGAACAGTCTCTAATAGCTTCTAAGGGAAGATCAGAATAAATAATTTAGGGTAGTTTTGCATAGATAATTTGATTAGTAGGTGAGAGCAGATTTCCCTAAATCTCAAGAATAGCAGTTAAAACAAAATGGTAATAGCTGAAGAGAGAGCAACAATTAGCCCAGTTCTACTAGTCCCTTTCAATTATAACTAACAGGAATGGCAAATCAGTTCAGCCCTTGGAGATCTGCCTCTGCCTCTATCTCCCTTGTAGGCTTCAATCTACATCTGAAAGTAACTATTACTGCATTTTTGTGAAGTCGATGGCTGCTATAACCATCAGCAGCTGCAGACAACCCAGGTAAACTCGCGCTCAGGCCTGTTTCTGTTTAAGAGCCGTAATCTGGATTGCAAAGTTTTTTATTGATATAATTTACAACTTTGAACAGAAGTAGCCATTTTTGTAGTAGATTATATTCTCATTCAGCCTTTGAAAAATAACTTATTCCGTATACATATTTAGTTTATATACATATAGACTTATAGGTTACACAGAGACACAGTCTACCTAGTGCTTAAATGTCTAAACAAATACAGGGAAAAAGACTGGAAAATCAATTTCTAAATTGAATACATTTCAGCCATGCGGGTGAATAAGTTGCAGGACTGTGCTCCCTAGGAAGCAGTTTTTCTTTCCTTGTATTTCCAGAGTAGCTGTTGATATAAAAATGCTTTGTCAAGCTGAGCTCTTGGCTGACAGTATGGCAGGTTACTTCTGGGGAAAAAAAATAAAATTGGTTATTAAATAAATTTGGAGTCACATCAGGAAAGATCTTTGTCATTTTTTTTCACGTGGCTTTATTGTAGTCTAATAAATTAATTTAGCAATTAATAGTTACCAAAAAATGTAAACTGTTTATTAGTTTAGAAATGCACACGGGCACCATATAGCTTTTGTTGCAATGACTCCTATAGGTGGTTATACAGTGATATACGTAGCTAGGAGAAATTCAGACTAAAATATTTTCTTGTGTATTCTTATATGTATTTGACTATTTTGATCCATTCTCTTGAAATGGAATATTTTTTTCCCTCTTTCAGGATATAGAACCTGCTTTGAGAACTAGGAGCTTGAATTTCTTTGCCGTAGTCAGCCCTTTCCTTCCTGTCTGATGATACTAATATTGCGTGCAAAGAAGCATATGTCATTAGACACTTATAGCAGTGTGAAGTAGAGCTACAGTTTCTACAAAACAAAACAAGTATGCCCTCATATCTGTGTACTCCTTGATGTGCTCAGAATTTGTATATTTTGCAATAAATGATAGTTATCATCAGTCTTCAGCTGAGAGCATCTTGCTAATTTTAAGCTCTAACTTGGGGGTTATTCAAAAAAATTATAGACTTTTCAAAAAAGAGGGATAATAGATTGAATTGAGTTCTAGCAGAGAGAGGCTCTAGTAAGAATTCATTTAACTCCACACAAATGTAGCTCTTTATTTCACCTCTTCCATCATGACTTCTGTTTTTGAAGCCTGTAATTGTTATGAATTAATGTTCCTGAGTGGATTTTGAGCTCCTTTCTTCAGATTTATTCAATATCTAGACAAATATAAATTACCGAATACATAGGAAATTACCTAACCGGTCTTCAGTAACCAAAGGGGCAGCTGAAGATAAATGATATTTATATTCAGAAATTTAAATAGAATGTTTTTTTCCCTGTTAACATTAGTGGAAACTGGATCAGATGGCAGAGCTTATGAATGCATGCCTACGTTCTTGCTTGTCTTAAGTACAAAGCTTTTGAGAAGAGGACTGTCTTGGTGGCACTGGCCGGGCAGCTGGTGCAATGTGTTCCTGCTCAGTGCTGGAAAGCAGCGAGGGCCGCGTGGAGAGCGAGCCTGCTGCCAGCAAGGAAAGAGTGAAGGGCTGCAGAGCAGTTAATGGAGGTAGGATATGAGGGTCATGGATCGTGGATCTAGCACTCCTGGATCTTTGCTATATGTTACTTTAAACAGGTTGGTCATCTCTGCATCGACCCCTTTACTCACAGGAGTGTTCCCGGCCCACCGTTGCCTTGTCCTTTCCCCCCATCCTAGTGCTGTGGCAACATCTTATTGTAAGAGCAGACGGAACATTTGCTTACACAAAGAGTTAATGGGAAACAGTAGCACAGCGAAAACCTCCCACTTAGGACAGAACCGTGATCATTAGAGAAGGTGGATGGAGGTCAGGATGCTCCCTCTGATGTAAATTCACAGGCAGCGTTTTGCTGCTGCAGATGTAGCAGGGCTCTGTAATATGCAGAGCTCCAGTGATTTGGAACCTCCCACTTTACCTAAGCCCTCATATCTTGTTTTCCTTAGCATTTTCTTAACCTTCAAAGAGGAATGGATTAACTTTTTAAGTAGGCATAGTGCTGGCAACTATGAGAACTTGCATTTACCACCCGGAAGAAACTTGTCAGTAGAATACGTTTAGGAGAGTGGAGGATGATTCCTTCCTTAATTATACATTAAAAAATGGTAAATTTATTCCTGCAGATTATTCAAAACAAATTATTCAGCCACCCTTAGGGGAGTACTGTGAAGTCTGCAAAATGGGTAATGCTTGGGCACTTTTGCTATGGATATCTACCACTGCTATAGGTGAGAGAGTTTGAACAGACAATTAGCCCAGGAGGTGGTTGCATGGAGGCAGAATTTGTGTGAGGAGCAAAGGGATCACACCAGCTCCTAATAATCACGCTTCTGTTAAGAGATATCTACTACAACTGCAGCAAGTTCCTTGCCCTTTTTTTCTTGCATAGATTAATACTACTTTTCTCTTGACTTTAGATGTGTGGTAATAAAAGCTCCCAAGCTGACAACATAAGCTGTGGGGAAGAAAAGACTGGAGAAAAAACACTTGCAGGGCAAAGCTTGCCATCTGAACTCTCGTTATATTATCCTGACCTAACAGTGAGCCACTGTTATCTGTTGAACATCTTGATGTACGTGCTGTGCTGACATCATCTCAGCCTTGAAAACGTGAGAACCAGGGATACAGGTGATGTAGTCCCCTCCAGGACAACCGTGTTATGACCAACGACCCAATTTGTATCATTAAATTCCTGAAATAAGTTACGGAATTATCAACCTAAGCGTTGCTGAGACAATGCAGACCAACCATTCTTGGCTTCTCGTCAACAGCCCCACAATCTAATGCTTTTTCTAGAGGAAAATATGTTGTGGCTAAATTCCACGGAAACAAAGTACTCTGGATCTGGATAGTGAGTGTGGGTTTTTGGACCTGTGGTGAAGAGAGGAGTGGACCTGGACCTGTGGTGTGGATGTGAGAGAGGAATTTGGCAGGGGAGTTGCAATTCTTGTCTGGTGGTGTGTCAGAGTGGTGTGAAGAGGTACCTCCTCTTTGCCCTACCTGTTTGCCTGTGAGTTTTCACGTGGGTTGAAAAATCTCTTCGTAATTTGCTGCTTGGTTAATCACTTTAGAAGATCTCAGTTGTGGGTCGTGTTTTCCATATAGTGCTGTCTGTCTGGATTCTCCTTTGTCCTTGGCTGGTAGTTCTCATCAGTAGACGCAGAGATTGCAGTCAAGCTGTGAGAGAAAAAACAGTTAAACTTTGTGCCAAATATGCATTTAGAAGACAAACTTTCCAGAACAATCAGAAAGGAAGAATCTGGTTCTTGATATTATTCCTTGTTGAGTCTTATGTAGCCAGGTTGAATCTAGGATGTGCCCCTTGGTGTAGATTGTTATACATCATGTCATGTTTCACAAAAATGCGTGGTGTTTGTAAAAGTAATGGAGAAGTTTTGCACCCGTAATGAAATACGTCTGCCATCTTTAATTAAGTCCAGTTCCTATGGGTAAAAGTATGTAAATCATTCTCCGATAATAAGTTTGCCATTTAGTTTTATTTGCAAAATGACACCACTGAGTAATTGCAGAACATTATTTACAAAATTAAACAAAAGCGCATGCAATTCAAAGAATTAATATATCCACAAACTCAAAAAACCCAAACAAATCAAAGGGAATTCATTTGTTTGACAGGCGCGCAAACTGAATAATAAAATGGAAAAAAACATGAGTTTGAAGCAATTTGGTTTGGAATAATTTGAGAAAGGAAGAGAGAGAAGGCGGGGGCAGGAAGAGGAGGGGAGAAAAACAGTTTTAAATGACAGTTTAATTTGGTATAATCTCTACTGGACAAATTGAATGAGATTACAGTTGTATGAGTGTTAGTGAAGCAAATGTGTAACAGTAAGAATTGGGGAAAAAAATCAGTTTGTTTGTGATGGTTCTATTTAATTAGTAGTAAAAACAAAGAATAACAACAACCATTAAAATATGCAGATTCTGGGGCTTTTGCTGATTTACCTGCTTTCATTCAGTCTGCTGACAGGACTCCAGTTTCCATTCTTGTTGTTGTAGCACTTGTGAACTGTGAAAATACAGGACTTCCCATGGATCTGATGGGGAAGAGAGTGCAGAATTTTCTCTTTGAAAGGTCTAGCTTCAAATTTGCTCTAGTGGAAGGTGTTTAGCAGGGTGTGGACGTAACAGCCTGATATTTTCTCATGCATCTATAAGCAAGGGTAACCAAATCAACCAAAGGCAGCCCACTGGGGAAGAGGGCAGATAGCCCTCAGGGAAAGCAAACTGAAGACTGATCTCTTCAAGACACAAATCCCATGGTGCCGGTACTTACTTGATTTAACGTATTGCCAGGTCTAAAGCCATCAGTATGGAAGTTCTGTGTAAAAGTGGCAAAAGGGTAGGAATATTTCTTTTAACTATTTTGGTATTAGTATCAAAGCCCCATAAGAAGGACTGAAAAACATGACAGTTCCTTTTTGGGAAAGCCTTGTATGTGTTACAGTCTGAGGCTAACAGTAATAACATTTTTCTCTTTTCTGATTTTAATAAATGCCTCAGGGCATTGCATTTGGTTAAATCAAGCAGCAGACAAAATGTAATGCGCTGGTAACCTCTAAAGTATGTGCAAAAAGTTTCTTCATAAAATATGTATGCAGAACACAGCGCTGTAATGATAATGATCCTCTCTAGGTTATTCTATGAAAGATTTAGTATTTTAGGGTCTGTAGTCTTTGATTTTGTTTGAAAGGGGTTCCAAGTATTTTACTTTTGTATTTGTTTATTTTTAATGAACTTTGCATTAGCATATGAAAGTCATATTAACATATACTATGCTGAGTACTCAATTTATGTTTGTTTCTACTCCTGGTGTGTGTTTGGATGGGAAAAGTTGTCGTATCGGCCTGTAGATGGCATTCTTGCTCAGCAATTTAAAGGTCGGTAGCGAATACAGAACTAGTCTCGCTTTTTGTGCTGATGTGGAAGATGTATTTTAATTTATGATGCTCCCTTCCCCCATGTATACGTTGCATATGCTGTGTATAATCCATTTGGAGCGGCTGGCATTTCTGCAGAGTATAAGAATGATAAAAAGTGCATTGAGCTTTCCTGATAACCATTTAAGTGATTTCTTCTATGGTCTGTGTTTGACACTGACATGATCTGTAGTTAAATGTGTTTTCCCCTGTTAAAGCTGGAGCCCTCATCTGGGTGTGTAGGCAGAGGTGTACGTGGGGGCTGTTCCAGTTCCCTCTTTGTGGAGAATGGGGTCTCTTCAGGCAGCAGAAGTGGTGATTTGTAGGCAGATATTGCTTTGTGCAAACAGCAGAGCGAGCTCTGGAAACAGGCAGTGGTAGGCTGGAGTTTGTGGGCAGCTACTGCTCTTTGCTTTTTGTCCTCTCTCTGTGAAGCATTATATTGCAAAAGAAGGAAATTGCACAGCACGGGTACTAAACAGCCTGCAGGTAGGGACAACCCTTTCTGAATTTGGGTGCAGGTTTTTGCTCTGGATCTGGGGATGCAGCCAGCAGGTGCACAGATACCACTGTGAAGGCCACTTACATTGTTCACCAAGTGCTAACTGTGGATGATGCGCTCAGGGTCTGTGGATAGGGAAAGAAGAAAGCAAACTGGAATGGGAAAATGGTTCCAAATACTTGAAGCTTCTTTCTGGCTCATCAGGAGTTGAAAAATCTTGAAGCCTGCCACAGTGCCGCAATGCAACAGATTCCAGGGGCCATCCCTGTTGTGTTTATTTTGCAGCAATGATGACATGCATCCAGCTTCCCTCCCTAAACTCTCAGATTAATTGATTCAGATCTATGGCTAAAATCACAGCCCCAGTGGTCCTTCAGTTGCTTTTCTGTATGGTAGGAACTAAGTATTTGTGTGTGTATTTTGAGTACTGGGTCCTGATTCCTTTGAATAGCCTGCCATCCGCATTGTTCCTGCTGCATCTCATCTACTGTCCCTGTGCTGCTGCTGCAGTTTATCTTCATTTTCCCCAAACTCAGCAAACTCTTCCTGTCACACCAATGCCTTTTCTGCTCCTAAGCTGGAAGCTCTCTCAGCTGTTTCACAGTCAGCAGAATATCTTTGGGGTAACTGTCTCTTCCAGGAGAGCTGAAGGCACAAGCAACCCATCTTCCTCTTGGGAACAGTTGAAGGTCTGCTGGAGCAGTGATCGATTTACTGCTGGAGGTGATGTGAGGTGGGTTTGCTGCTTGTGTCTTAGCCTCGTGTCTTCTTTGAGATTACCTTTGCAAGCAGTCGGAAAGCGTAATTGTCTTACAAGACAATCCCAGAAATCTGATTGTGTCAAACTGGGTGAGTAAACATCAAGCCCCTTGTGTGCAAATACTCCTCAGCCTTACCACAGCAGTAATTCTTAGTAAGGAAGAATAGATAAGAAATGTTCCTTCATTAACCGAAGTCATAGGCGGAGCGTGAAACATCATTACTGGATAGACGTAGGAGGATAATATTGGGTCAGAATGAGTTGCAGTTTTGGTAATTTTGTTGGTCATGATTGACTTTTTTCCTAGTATTTCCTTCATGGCTTCTCTTCAGGAGACTAATTTTAATTGTCAGATAAACTGAAAAGTAGTGGCCAGGTGATTATGCCAGCTCACTGTTGTCTCTGCAGAAATACAAAGGAAGAAAAACAATAAAGTAGAGGCAGTCTTACTGTATGTGCCAAATCTGTCATTAAGCTGTGTTAACAATGCATCCATCCACAAGGAGAAGAAATGCCGAGAGCTGGTAATATCACTTTGCAGAGTTCAACTTACATTGTATTGCTGGGTTCTTGATAATGTGGGATGTTTAAGATTCCAGGCTTACATCACTTCCCATTTGTTTAGAAAATCCAAAGGGTCATATTTGTCCTTGTTGCTGCCAGCCTCAACTCTGATGCAGTGCCCAGTGCGCTGGAGTCCAGTGTTAACACTTCTTGTGTCATACAAGTCTGCTTCAGGCAGAGTAAAAAAGGGGCCCACATATTTTATCCTGCAAAGCACGAAGCAGAAATTTCTCTCTTCTCATATTCTTGAACTTTTAACGTCTTTCAAAGAGGAAGTAGTGTTGTTTTGAATTAGTGTAACAGTGATGCCTGATGGCTCCAGCAGACATCACTCAAGGCACTTGGGCTAGGTAATATGTGAGAAACAGTAAGACTTTCTGCTCCAAGAGGTTGATAATGTAGATTATAATGTGATTATGCTATTTACAATCAGATTATTCCAGTGCCTTGGAGTTCAGGGAATGGACTTGATAACCTCTTGGCTTGGTTATGCTCAAGAGCAAGACAAAGTTGTTTTTTTTTTTCCTAAAGAGCTGGAAGTGTGGGTGTAATACAGGAGAAAAGTGATAGAGAAGCAGGAAGAAAGAGGATGAATCAGCTTAAGAGACAGTAGTCTCAATACATTAGTGGACCAACCACTGCCCTGTTTCTAAGGGTGAGAAGTAAGAGGAGAAATAGAGACGTGTCCTTGGAGTGCAGGGCGTGCTCGGATTCAGAAACCAGAACCCTATTCACAGCTCAATAACATACACAGACGAATGTAGGGGGTTCTGTGGGTTCATTTATGTTTTCATAAATGAACTAATGAACTCTAAGACTTCAGAGGCAGAGATAGAAAATGAAAGAAAGAAAAATAACTTTTCCCTGTTTTACCTAAAATAGACAAAGTTTTTCTTTCTAAATGAATATATTCAGTAACCAGCCCTGGAAGATAAAACTTTTTTTTTCCACATTTTGTTGACCTTTACTATTTTTTTATCACCTGGAATCTATTCTGGGAGTACCAGAGAAATGCAGAAAAGACCATAAGAAGGAATGTTTGAGTGGGGTATCAGGAAAGGAATGATTATGTAATGCGTTTTTATTTTTCATTTTAATCTTAGATCTGAATTTGCGTTACATTAAAGAAGGACTCTTGGCCTCTGTTGATAACTGTAATTGTGCTGGGACATTGCTGTCCTTCTCAAGGTTGCAGTCATGTGTTAACTGTATCTGTGTTTGAAGACAAAGGAAAGGAAAATTGACTAAAAGAAGGAAGTTTCGGCTTCTTTGCACTTGTTACCCACGTAGTCCTGTCACTGGTTTATCAGGAGCACGATATATTCCAAACACATGCTGGAATAAACAGCACACACGACTTTCCTCTGATGAATACTCAATACGGAGCTGTCAGCTGTCTGAGCCAGATGAGTTTACACAATTTTTTTTTTTAGCTATTCAAATGTGAAGACCGAGAGTCAGGGACATCATGTGGATTTGTGACATTTAGTGGCAGACAATGGACTCAAAAACCAAGGAATATGTTGCTTTCATTCATACAGTGTCTTCCGCAGTCCTTCTTTGTCTCTGACAGTTATAATATTCTGATGGTTAATAATCACTTAGATCATTTAGGGGCAAAAGCCACATTTAGTGTATATTGAATCTCATAAAAGGATTCCCGTTGACTTAGAGTGGCAGCGCAGAGACCTTAGTAACTACTGTTAGAATAATTCAATCAGAGTATTAATGCATTTGAGAATGACAGTGTAGTGGTTTTTTTTTTTTTCAAACAAGGTTGAGTAGAAACTCCTCATGCAGTAAGAGGAAAAGAGCTGATAGTCTCTGGGAAGTGTACGATATTTTTGAGATGTATCTTTCACCCTTTTATGTCATTCTTGCCCCTACCTGAGAGGTAATAAAATAATAAAGGGCTACTTGTTTTATGAATATCCTTACCAAAATTAAGAGTGTCATTACAGCTACAGTAACAAAGGCATAAAGCTGCTAAATATTCTATACAGTTATGGTTAAATTTCCATAAACTTTTTTAGAACCACAGATAGTAAATATTTGGGTGAATATTGTTGGCATGCCACAGAAAATAAATAAATCAGCATCTTGGGGGAAGACTGCTTTTCTAAATCTGAGTAAGAAAGTGCATATTTCAGCCAGCTGAGTATATCTGGTTTGAATCACGGGAAATGGGGTTTTAGTAATTACATGGTGCTTACCATAGGAATTGCTGTGCTTGCCGTTGGGGTCTCGTGGCAGAAGTCTACTTGAGCAGCCACAGCGGTGTCATGGGAAGCCAGGAGAACATCTTGCACCCAGCAGAGATGCCTGTCACAGGGAGCCTCTGCCCTGAAGAGTTCAGAGTTTTCTTTTTGAGGAGAAAAAGTCTGGGAACTTGCTGCTGATGTGGCTGAGTCATTTGGGGAGAAAGACAGCTTCTCAAGCAGCATGTTACAGACTGGTGGGACCTATGTATAGAAATGAGGGAGGCTACAGAACACTGCCGTAGGTATATATGATCAAGAAATCCAGTAGAAACATAACCTTATTTTGCGCTAAATCAATTATATTTTTGTGAAGTGATGTCTCTACGGACTTGGATTTTTGTACAGCTAAAGAGAATTTCTCTGGAGCCATTTCTGTATTTCAGAAAGGTGCGACCCACTGAAATCCTCTTCTGGTACTGCCAGCGTGGGGGTAGTGACTTGTGGGAGTACTCGCTAATCTGGCATTTGCACTGTAAACAGCATACATTTGTGCACATATGGAACAGCTTTCCTCATTACATTTGAGATATATTTCATTAAGCTCAGCTTATATAATTGCTCCGAGCTATATGGTAGCTTTATGATTGACGTTAAGGAATTTAAGACAATTTACTAATCTAGTGTGACATTTTAGATATTAGTGGAACATTTTAATGGAAGCTGGTGGTAAAAACTTGTGGTTTTATTAAGTGATGTTTAAATAAAACATTAACTAGAAAAAGTGTGTGAAACTTCTGGAAAAATACCTGCAAACTGCTGACCAGCCAACTCATTTCAGAGTACCTGCACCATAGCAAATTCTAGTCTTATGTCCTTGGCATGGAGGGAAAATGGTTTTGTGGTTTGATGGTTTTTCACCATCAAGAAAAAAAAGTTTGAATTTAAGATAGTTTGTGTACAAAGAATCATATTATCTTCATTGCACCTGAAAAGGGAAAGGGGAAACTTTGGTCAAAGTCTACAGCAATCATTTAGGATGATAAGTGTTTAAAAACATTGAAGAATGCTAGGCTCAGAAGAGCAGAGCTGGAAGCACCAAGGCCTTCATGATGCGTTTTCAGTCATTTCTTATTTTTGAAACTCTAGTGAGGTCGGCAGGAATTTCATCAAGCTCTTCAGCTGAGTATGACAGAGCTATCAGTCTACCTGTGCGACAAAGCAACCCATGACCTTTAAAGGGGTAATTTTGATTAATGGTCCTTTTGGGGGTGCCGTCCTCACCTGGCCACTTGGATAGCACTGGGAACAGACATCACTGGCACAGAGCACGTGTGCCTAGTAGTAAAGCAAAACCTGCAGAGCTTTGTCTTTCTCCCCAGATGACTAAGCCACGAGTCAATGATGAACAAGACCAGCGGATCATTATGTAAAGACTGCCCCCGTAATCTTGCCAAGGTCAGTGTCAGTTTGGCTTATTGGCTGTGTAAGTGCCGGTCATGCAAGTTAAAGATGCCTGAAGGCAGCCTTAACCCTGGAGCATGTTTCAGTGTAACTCAGGTGTCATATTCTTACTTCCTACAACAGAAGCTGATGGAGTGTAATACTGCCTGAAATACTTGCTATTACTAAGGGTTTAGGAAGTATTTCTACCTGTATGTAAGTCAGATTACGTTAACTAAGCCTGTGAAGATGCTTCCAAGGTTAAGCACTTCTTATTTTTATTTTTTTTGGCTAAAGATGTTGTTACAGAGAACAGAGGCACTTTATAGTACGGACTTCCCACTTCTGAAATGTTACGTGTGAGGATGTTGCAGAGAAGACCTTTATCCATGATAGTATAGTTATTCCAAATGGCATCAGTAATGTTATTCTAAAGGCGTGTTTCTGAGCTGACATGTTAATATTTAGTACCACTCTTAAAAACAGTTAAGCAAATGCATTTTTATAACATATAGAGCAAAAAACCCAAAACATAGAGCAAAAGCCAAAAAGGCCCCCTAAATGGGCAGCCCGTTTGAGAGCTGACTGTCTCTGTGGACACGGTGAAGGATTGCTGGATGCAGGATCTGCTGAGCAAGAAATTGACTGAATTTCTTTGTATTTTTCTGGAAAACATCCTGACATGTTTGAAATTTGTGGGCTTCATGCTGTGCAATTTGTCTCAGTAGAGACTGGCCTTTTTTCGCCTTTCGCTTTTATTTGGCAAATTTTGCTCGTACTTAGTGGCATTGGATACTACAGGATATCACTTTGTTGTATTTAATCCCACATCATTCCTGCACGGATATAAAGCCTGAGTTCTCTCTTCACAAAAGAGCAGGATTCATTTATAATTGCCTGATAGAGCTGGAAGAAAGAAATTTCCCTCTGCAGCCCATGCTGTACTGGTGTACCTGTGCTTGCTGTTGTTGGTGTCTGTTCTCTGTTGGTTCTCTCAGGCTTCACGTTCTCTTTCCGTAACACGTCACGCATCCTTGAGTCCAATTCTGCATGAAGAATTTCAATTGCTGGTGGTGCAGCACCTCTTATTTATGTCTCTGTACAGCCCCAAATGAATATATAGTGAGCTTAATGCTGCAGGTACATGGTCCTGCATGGTCCGTGGCCGGGAGTAGCTTCTTGCAACTCGAGGACATCTGAGCTCATGATAGTGAGTCAGGACGTAGAACAGTGCTAGAAGTAAGTAGCATTAAAGCCATTTTATTATGGGGTTCTCTGAGACATAGGGTGGCTAAACCTGCTGTGGCACAGCCTTCAATGGCAGCATCGAGGCAAAAGCTGGGCTTTATCTTGGCTCCCATCCTGTGGTCTAACCACTACGTGACACAAAAACGTACTCCGTCATTGAGGTAGTTCTGCTATTTTTTCCCAACAGAAAATTACATTTTTATAAATGGAGATAAATACAAATAAATTATGCATTAAAAAGACCGAAGTGTAAAACAAGCTGTGCAGATTTATCATTCTGGTGGTGTTATGTTCAACTTAGCTCAGTTTTTCTTATCTTTAATAGAGCAGCAATTTTATATTCTCTGATGAATTGTTTCAATGACTGTTGACTTTTGGCAATTATGAGGCCACAGCAAATAAAACAAACCAGTGTGCACAGGAGTATTTTAAATATAATATTCTCTTTCAGATGACATTTGATGTCTATGCATTGTCACAGTGTATAATGGCATCCTGTGACATATGTCAACCCTATGTGACAAGCAGCATGAGGAATAGATTTGAAATATAGAGGAAAAAAATGCAAGAATCAATGGCTTCTGCTGGCTGCAGTGAACTGTGCAGGCCTCCATGCTTGGCAATTTCATGTTTTATGTAAAAGAAGAAACTCTTCTGGAATGCATTAAGGAGTCTGTGCACAAAACCACTTAGAGTAAGTGAATCCAAGAAAATATGGTCAAGTAGAAAGGAGACCAGTGACCATACCTTGTATGTCTGCAGGTACTTTGAGTAGCAGCTCACAACGCTGTTGGCTGTTTGGCTCGCTAAGTTTTGAACCCAGTGATTTGGACGTGCATTTAGGGAAAGAAGCATAGTTTAATGGAGTTTTGTGGGTATTACACGATATTCTTTTTACAAGCTTTTAAAGACCGCAATATTCTCGCGTTAACTACAGGAAACATCATAGAAAAGGGATTTTTTTTATTGTTGTTACTTTGGACCTTAAGAAAATACAGTGAAACTTGCCTTTATTAGTTGGCTCTGTCTTGCAGCATAACTTATGTGATTATCTATTTCTCTGTTTTAATCCAAATACTTTTCTCTTATTTAAAGAAGCTGAACCATTTTGAACGTGAAAATAATGTGAACTAATCCTTCCTGGATGCAATGAGAGGACCTCTGTACAAAGTCAGAATGATTTAATTCCACTCATGCCATATTTTAATATCAAGAGTTTCTCCCTTTAATATCAAGAGTTTCTCTCAGAAATGGTTCTCAAAATCAGAATGTGTTTTCTTGGAGGAAGGAGAGAAGACGTAGCCCCCAGAAGAGCCCAGTACCCTGATGTTATAGTACTCAGGGTGTGGGAGACCCTTGCTTCAATTCCTGCTCTGATTCAAAAAGACCTCACTGTTCTATAGCGTTTGTCTTCCTGGTCAGGTGGATCTTCAGAGCTTGGTATTAGTTATTGACTTAATGAAGCAAGACAGATGTTTGTTTCCCATTGGAGATGGAGTGAACGTACTGTGAGTTTGCCAAGGTGGACACAAATTTAATGGATTTTGATCTGTAAGTGTGACCTTTTGATCGTAAGTGCGACCTGCAAGAAGGGTGAGGTGATGCTGCTGCTGCTTCTGTCCCACCACCCTCCCACACCTGCTGTCCATGCCAAGCTCATGCCCATCGACCCGCCGTCCCCCTGCATCGCGGCGGTGCCGGACCTTCCCCTTCCTGGCAGGCAGGGATGCTCAGACATCACCGCACCTATGGACGTCCCATAAACCCATGATGAAAGCCGCTCATGTGGCTCAGCCCTCCAACAGTGCTGTCACCACAATGTGATTTAAAATGTCTCCTATTCGTTTGGCCCCTGAGCAGGGTTGTAAATGATGGTACAATTATTCCAAATGCCATGAATCTGGGAGGATTTGAATCACTCCAGAGTGCAATTGTTTAAAAGCAGATCAGACGTGGCTGACCGCATTTCTTTACTTCCTAATTTTATGTACCATAAATTTAGCTCTTACGCAAGGCTGAGAGCCTGCAGTGACATTGAATGTGTAGCATAACACTGAGCAAGGATCCCTGATCCACTTTGTTAGTGTTGTGCTGAGCATTAAAGAAATGAAATTCGGAAGATGAAACACAAGTTATGGCCATCTCGACCCAGCTGCTTAAGCATACTTTTCTTCAAAGTGAACTGCACATCTTTAAAAAAAATAATATAAGGTGGTCTTGAGTGGAGGGTCACGCCAGCTGTATCAAATTAACCGTCTGTGCTGAATGCACAGTGCTCTGCAATAAACCATGTTGTCAACACCAGTGTTTTCCTACTGGTTTCCTTCTGGACAGCTGTAAGTGCTGCCAACTTCTTTTATTTTTATTTTTTGAGTTTTATTTTTTTGACAATGCTTGTCAAATATACTGGACTGGCAGCCTGGGAGGGTTTATATATCCACACACCTGCAGAGCAAGTATTGAGCAGATGAGAGCAGCGTGGAGTTCCTGTGCTGCTGACAACTTGTACCAGCAGCAGCACTCAACCCTGGTCCCTGTGCATCCTCCTCCTCCTCTGTGCAGTCCCCTGTCCCCTCCCGCCCCTCAGGTTTGTTTGCAAGTGGGGATGCGGATGACTGGATGGGTGCCCCCAGCTCACGCAAGCTTGCATAACATGCTGGCACATTGCAAGGAGCATTTTGGCTGTTTTACTTGAGATACATTCATATTCAGATAACTGTCCATTAACGTGTGTTTAATTTTAAAACCAGGGCATATGAAATATGAGTGCAAAGTTTATTTATTTATTTTTTAAGCATGAGCATTTTTGTGTGGAAAGTTTAGTCTTTTTTTTTTCCTCAGGAATTAGCCCTGCCTTGCAAGTAAATGAATCCCATGCTAGCTAGGAAAGAAAGGAAGAAGAAAGTCTCTCTTTGCTTGAAGGATTTTGCAATGAAAATAGACTCATTTTAGAAAAAGGGGAGAGGCTTATATTAGAGAGGCTTTTTGTTTTTCTACTAACATTTCATAACTTCCTAAAGAGTGAAGACATCAGCACCTTACCAGTAGCTAACTGATCTAGGTGAATACAAATTGAGCAGTTCAAAGATTTGTTTCAAAAACTGCCAGTGGCAGGAGGGGGTTGTTCTTTATTTTTATTTTTCTGGTAGATTCATATTTTATTTAGATTTTGCATTTTTTTCATTCTAAATGGAGTAATAAAACCTTAAATGTTTTCTTCTGCCTCCCAGTTTCTCTTGCACTGCGGTTCTGACTGATGTAGCCAAGACTAAGCTTCACCCTCTGAATAATGTATTAATTCCTCTGCAAGGAGTGGAAGTCTAGAGACTAATTTCTGTAAGTATTGTGCTTCTAGTTACCATCAACAGAAACGTTTCATTCCAGCTGAATATCAGAAGGCAGCCTCAGATGTCTGTGTGCGATACACCACGATTTACCCGGTGGAAGGGGTGCACCCGCCTAAAAGCAGACTGTCGCGGAGGTTGTCCTGACTGGAACAGATGGTTTCTGCCTGCTATTGCTCGGATATCTCACTGGTTCAGAGTCGTACGCCGCTCAGACTGGGAAAACACCACGAGCAACCAATAGTAGGGAAGCATTTTGTTGATAGCAGAATCTGTTTTTCACTCCTGACTCGCTTTAAATTCAGTGAAAATGTTACTTAAATGGAGCTAAATAGCACAGCTGAGGGGGAACAATTAAAAACAATATTTAAAAAGTTTTTACTTAAGCCTATTTGATGACTTTCTCCTGTTCTGATAGCTGAAGAGACCCAGCCTGCTCAGAATGACACATTGGACTTGCTTTGTGGACAGGTAACTCCAGGTCCCTGACGTTCTCAGGACGTGTGGTCAGCCCCTGGGAAGCCTCTTGCAGAGGAGCCCCAGGTTCCTGAGCCGGAATAAATTTTAGCAGGAGTCCGTATTAGAAAAACAGGGTTTCGGGCAAGAGTTAAATGCTTTGTCTCTTGGATCAAACATACTTTTGATAAATCCTCAAAAACTGAAAATGAGAGGCGCTGGGCAAATTAACAAATGACACTGCTGGCTATAGTTTTAGCAATGTCACTGTTTTGACAGATTCATTTTCTTTCACCCGCTATGATTGATAAGCGTATCTGTCTGGGATTAGAGAAAGTTGCTAGGAAGGGAGTGCTTGAAGGTCAAATTGCTCTAAGGAGACATTATATTTTCCTGCCAGTTTCTTTGGTAGGGTCAAGGCTTTTTTTCCTTCCTTCTATAAAATGTAGAAAGCAATTAAGTTTGATTCATGCCACAAGCTACTTCTTTTGGTTTTGGTTGCCTCTAACCATTCTAGCAGGAGAGAAAAACAAACCAACCCTGTCACTTGGTCTGTAATACTGAAAAAGAGCTTCCAACACAGCGGGTAACTCCTTACTGCTCCAGAAGAGATGTTTTGTGAGTCTTAACCTTTAAGTTACATTGAAAAACATATCAGTGCTGTGTAGTGCCATCCAGGTTAATGACCGCAAATTTCATCAGCGGGATGCACATGTGAGAAAGCTATTAAAATATTGCTTAAAGAGGACAAAGTACCTGTATGTCACCTGCATTTGGGTGTAGGGGGAAGCCATTCATTGTTTTGCTGACTGAACAAGACCCCAGGAAGATAGAGTTATCTATGCTGGTGGCTTGACCGCTACTTTGGTTTGCATGTGTGTGCGCAAAATAAAGGATTACAAGCAAAAGAGCAGGCCAAAACTCGTTAAGAGACAGCTATAATGCTGTTTCTTTTCTGTCTAATGTAGGAAATGCATTTCATGCAAAGGGCCAGCAGAAGGCTGTTCTTAGGCACTTTGATGTTTGGGGTAGATGATTAGAGCCAGTTGTCCTAGCTAGAGCTGGATGATGTGAAATGGTCCATGACCATCGCCTTGGAAGCCAAGAGGGATGATTGTGAAGAGGTAGCCAGTGATATTCTCATGGGAGATCAGTAAAAAGATCCAGATCTGTTGTTGGTGGTTTTGTTTGTTTCAGAAAGAAATGGGGATTTGTTCTCAGGAATCAGGAATGCCTGACTCAAGTTGGGGACCGCTGGGAACACCTAATGTTCAGGCTTCACATTCTTGGTTAATTGCTTTTTTTCTTTTGTTCATGGTTCCTGCTTTTACTTTTTACTTCTTTTTTTTTTTTACCTCCTCCCATTTATTATTGTTCCTTTTCCTCTCTTAAATAATAGTGCCCAATTCTTTCCATATAGTCCTTCCTTTTCCTTTCCCCTGCTCTTCCTACCTTACACTTGTTTCTGCCTAAAGCACCTGGGTAGCTTCAGCTGTTTATTTCTACAGCCTGATGGTTTGAGTGCTGTAACCACAAGTTTCTTCCCCTGTATTAACACTGCCAGCCTGAGCCCAGAGCAGATTTTGGGACAGTCAAGACCAGGAGCAGGCTGCTAACGGCTGGATTACTAAATGAGCTAGGATTACAAAGCTGCATTTGGTGGATGCAGTCATTGAAAAATGGCAAATAGCAAGAAAGCCTTCAATTAAGAAATGTTAAGCAGAATGACCCGTCAGCAGTGCAATCTTTGTATTAATGGGAAAGAGAAATTTTAAGTACCTGAGGCCACGCAA
The DNA here is from genome assembly GCF_964211835.1 of Anser anser. Lineage (NCBI taxonomy): Eukaryota > Metazoa > Chordata > Aves > Anseriformes > Anatidae > Anser > Anser anser. Next base: position 26,397,168 of record NC_139729.1, on the reverse strand, counting down.
AGATTGGGTATCAAGCCACCCTCAGTGTTCATGGTACTGTGCCTAATGGCATCTGAAAAACGTAGAACAAAGCATCATTTTATCAGTTTACTTTGAAGCTATTTTTTGAGTCCAATTCTGTTTGAAATGGGAACTTGCTAGCTGAGGTCATTAGTGCCCAAAAGATGTGGGCTGCTTGAAATGACTTTGAAGAGCTTGGTTCAGCCCAGTTCAGCTGCCAGCAGAGCGGAGACGTCAAAGACAACCTAAAATGATGCATCTGAGACTTTCCACCAAACTGCTAGGGACTGGGTCAAATTGGTGTTGATGGGAACCATTTTCCCTTCTCTAGTTAACTCCTGTTAATGCAGGGAGCGACTCAAGGACTCCTGAAGCAAGCTCCTCAGTGAGGTCCATGCAACTCTCTGAAATAGTTTAGTGCCTTAATATATACAGAAGCAGGAGATACGGGTTTGGCTCTTTTCCCTAATTAACCTACTTGAGGATCGGGCTATGCTGGAGGCATGAAGGACGGATGCTGGCATTACCTCCTGTAGGAGCACTTCTACTTTGTTTGAAAGAAGGAAATCTGTTCTGAGGCTGAAGTTTTGAGAATGACCTTGTTGGGTGGCTGTGGGAACATTTAGATCCCACTCTGTGAGTCACTGGTCTCTTATCTTAAAATGCTGTTTCCTTATTATTAAACAATGAAAACTTTGGGAGGCAGGGACAAAAAGCCTGTCTCAACCGGTAAGGTAATTCTCATTAAAGGAAGATTTGAGATTGATAGGACAACTTCAAAGAAAGGTTCAAAAGCATCCCTGTGACCTAAGCATGGGGTTCGGGGCAGAAATAAGACTCCTCACTCCTAGGCAGGGATGGGATCTGTGTGCAGGACTTTCCACTGATGCTTTTCACAGCTCCTTGCTCCATACGTTTGCTTTTCTGAGTACCAAAATTTGCTCATGACATTCATGGTCTACGATGAGTGTTGTGAAATCTGTTGGGGATGTGAGACCCATGTGTACTTTTATGGATCTACGCTCAAAATTAAGCCTTACTTTAAAAAAAGCATGATGTTCAGACCCCTTTTGCAAACCTGGACGTTATGAGTCACAACAGGAGATAGGGAGTGCTGGGCACTTCTGAAAAACATCCCTGAGTTTCTGACAAATTTTAATTAAGAGACATGAAAGACAAATTACAAACTCCTTGATGGTTGGTCTGGTGTAGATTTAAATACACTCATTATAGGAGCTCAGACACGTTTGTTTGAGTATTCTGTGCGCTTCTGCTCTTTGGGAGGTGCCTGGTCTTCTCTTTGGGGTTATGTGGGGACCGTAGTCTTCTCTTCACAGCAAGCTGTAAGCCTGTCTCCTGGAAATAGCACTTCTGGTCTAGGTGCCAGTGCCAAAAGGCCTTTTCCAATTATCCTGCCTTTCAATGTGGGAAGACGGAGGATGTGGTAAAAGCTTTTGTTTGCATGAATTGAGCGGTACGTGCAAACGCTTCTTTTGCCAGCAGTGAGAGCAAGAAGTCAATCTTAAAAAGTTTTCCTCTCTTTTTTTCCTTTCTTTCCTTCCTTCTTCAAAACAATGAAGATTCCGGAGGTGCAGCTCTGTAGTGGGAACGTGCTGCTGGAAGCTGTTTGCACGGCCCCACGCGATGCTGCAGCAAGCCATGCAGGACGCTTGCTTGATGTTAGCTTGGAGCTGCCCCGAGCTTCCAGTCGGCTGGTGGATCCCCGCTGGTCGCAGGCTGGTGCTTTTATAGCTCTGCGAGATACCACGGTGCGATTTGAAAGGGATGAAAGGTGTTAAGAGCACAATGGGATGCACACTCTGAAAAGCTGGATGGGAAAGCCGAGGCTTTGAAGTGCAAAGAGGGTGAAATCATCCCTGTGTAGGGAACTTGAGAGAGTCGTGTGTACCATGTAAATTCCTGTTATACCATCAAAGTAAGGCTTAAGTTGAGCTTAAGTGACTGAGTCTCATGCGAGTGTTCTGCCTGCGGGTAAACTTTTACCCTGGCTGCTTATTTTTGGAAAATAAGCTGTTTGGAGGAAACTAGAAAACACATTGCTAAGTCAGGCTATGAACAGGTGTCTGGTACCCAGCTGCCCAAATCGGGGCCCAAATCCATCCTTTAGCTCCTTGGCAGGGACGTTATCATCTTGGAGAGCGTGGAGACACTCTGCAGGCAGTTTTCTCTTCTGATGGACAAAGACCTGAGGAATTACTGGGAGGAGGAGAAAGGGGAGGGAGAGGACGAAGGACGGGGAGGCTGGGAGCAGGATCGAGAGCGGCGGCACCAGGCTCTGGCATGAACCACACTTGCGAGGGCACTGAGCAAACAGAGCAACCTGGGAGACTCAGGGGGTGATGAGGGTCATGCAGGGATGTGCAGCGATGTTCATTTCTCTGGATTTTAGTTTGTTGTGTGGGGAGGTCAGGGCTGCAGCAGGAAGGCGATATCCTGAGATTATCCTTGTCAAAGGGCAGTAACCCCTGTCTGTAGAAGAGGGGTGAAAAGCCCTGCACAAACCTCTAAAATTAAGGCAGGCACAAAGCTGCAACGAGGATGAGTTTTGGCCAGTATTTTTTCTAAAAATCAACAATTTTCTTATCTTCAGCATCCCAATAAATCCTTTGAAAGTGGGGTTTTCCCTCCCTTCTTTAGAACACTTTTAAAAAAATAATGCATATATTTACTTATTAGAAGGACCGAAAACCTTATTTTTTCCCCAGAACCAGCCCTCCCCGAGCAGAGCTGTGCACGGTGGCACCACGGGTAGCGTTCCTGGGGGCTGCTGCAATAAATCAGCGCCGCGGGCAGAGGCTGCAGCCCCCGTGCTGCAGTGCAAGGTGCCGGCGGCTGGTGTCATCCCCCTGCCGCTGCGCCTTCCTGCCTGAGCCTTTAAAGCACCGTTCTGTAATTTTTGTCTCGGAAGTAATGAAGCCTGACAGCGCTGGCTTGCGCATGATAACAATCCCACACTGGTATCTTTTGAATCCTTCCTTGCCAGATTCATAAAGGAAGAACGACTTTTCCAAAGCGACAGTAAACATGTTTCATTTTATAAGACATTGTGGTTAACAGCCTGAAACAACAAAGTGTTTGGTGTTTTTTTTTTTGAGCTATAACTAAACTAATTTGAGCTATATTAAAAAGTGCTGATCTGGAAGCTAAACCACTTTTTTTGTAACACAACAGGAAAACATATATGGCCTAACTCTCATAGTTTGCACTGGGAGGAGGAAAGGAGCGTTTGCAGTGTTTTGGGAGCAGCTGGATCCTGCACAGCATGGACCCTGGAGCCGCAGGGCTGTGCAGCGCTGCTGATAGCGTGGTTTTAGGCTTTTAACGTTGTGCTTCCTGGGAAGGAAACCCTTCAAAGATGCTGCGTGGAAGGAAAACCCTTCAAAGATGCTGCATGCAGTTAACAGCAACCTGTGAAGGATCAGGTGGTGGTGATTTTAGTGCCGTGGGCTTGGGGGATCGACTTGAAATGATAAAAAGTCGTTTGAGCTCTTGCTTACTGTCGGATAAGTACAGCTTAATTTGGCTGAAGTCAAGTGAGTTACTCTGGGGCTACCTTAATGTAAATGAGAGAATAATTTGTCCCCTTAGGACTCTTGTGTGTTGCTTTGCATTTGTTTCATTTGATGATATTTTGTACTCATGATTTGCAAGCGTAAACGGGAGGGCGCAGGGCAGGACGGCAGGGGGTCAGGGCCCCGCTTTGGGCTTATCTGGGCTGGAGAGTTTGGGTCCCTATTTGCATTTAAGCGAGTTGATTGCTCGTTAACCTGAGTTTGCTAATGTGTTTAAGTGCTTGTCTAGCTCATCTACAGGCACTTGTTCCAGGATGCGATGCCGAGCTGGACTGGGTTACGGAGAGGCTAAGCCAGCTGTTAGCTTGCAGCGGCAGTCCCTAATTTCTGCCCATGTGAACAAAGCTCTCCCAGTCATGGGGCTTCTCAACCGCTGCTGATTTTGAGCTGTGCAATACTTAAAGGTTTTTTTAGGAACTGAATTAAATAAAAACAAACGGTAACTCATCTAGAAACATATTAAAAGAAATCTAGCGATTTATTGAAAATATCATAATCGGACTGGGCTCGATTGCACCTCACAGGCACACAGCTGCTTTGGGGGCTTCCCAGCGATGTGGGGAAGCGTGGGTCCTATTGTGCTTCTTGAGTTATGGCTTTATGGAAAACATTGTGGATAAAAATCCAGGTGAGCTGGTGTGGGGACAAAGCAGGAGGACAGCACGGGACTGCAGCACCAGTCCGCAAGCACTCAGGTGCTCCGCCAGACCCTGCGAGGAGCCCTACTCTGGGGATGAGGTTTGAGCCCTTGCTCTGAGCAGGTCCCCTGGGGGGCTGGGGGGGGTGATGGGGTGACAGGCAAGTGCCTCTGCTCTGCCTTTCCTCCCTGCGGTGTCTTGGGGGCTGTGGGACGTAGCACTGGCGCTCCTGTGCGTGCAGTGAGTAATTACCCACCTCTCGGCCTCTCTTCGCACCGTGCACGCTTGCAGGGGCACTTAGTAGAGGAGCTCATTGCCGGCAGTAGCATCGCTGGGAAAGCCGTGAGCACAGCTATGCTGCCGCAGGGGTGCCCTTACCACGCAGGAATAGATTTTTAGGGCAGGCAAACACAGGAACCACAAAGGATGAGGCATGGGCAGAGCAGCCCCGTGGCCCCTGCAGCCAGCTCAGGCTTGCAGGGCTGGCAGCTCGCGCTGCGCCGTATGTACCACATCTGTCAGCGCTGCATCGGGAGCTCAACGCCCTTCGGTTCGCAGCGACGGCCTCTCTGTTGGCAGCTCGTGCTGCCAGAGCCTCTGCTCTGCAAACTGACAACGTGACAGGTAAAGTTTTCTGTCTGGTGCTTCTCGTGAATTCGTTTTAATTTGAAGGGCATGAGAAAGCAACAAAAGGTTAGAGGAGACAATGACATTTTTAAAACTGAAAATGTAATTGCGATTTGAGGCTTGTAAATATGCTCTCAACTATAAATAGGCCATTTCCATCACTTTTATAAGGCTCTTAATTCGTTTATCAGTGATTACAGTAAATGCAGCTCCACACCTTTCCGACACGCTCAGCGCGGTCTCCTTGAGGTGCAGTGTACAGGACTTGGCAGGAGCAACTCTTCGCAGATGGGACAGGGAGAAGGGAAAGCCCATTTTCAGCCACAGTTTATTTTCCTGCCCTACAATTTAGTAGCCACCAACAGCCTATTTAATATGCAAGGGTGTTTTTCATGTCCCCAGAAAAGATGCTCCCTCTGCGACTGCAGCATGCGTTTAGGTTTTTGTCTGTTGGCACAACAGCTGTAAAGGTTACGGGCACTCAAAGGATGCACTGAGGCCGTCAGAGAAGGGATGGGTACCAGGTAGAGCTGTTAATGCTGGTTATGGAAAAGTAACGTTGTGGGTGAGGAAAAGCAGAAGGTGGTTTTAAGAACATCCCGGGGAAGGTTTATGAGCTGAGAACATTGGGTTGGAGCCCAGACTGGGTGCTGCTTTCTCAGCCCCTTGGTCCTGGGGCCTGTTTTCTCAGGGCTTTGCCGTTTCTCTGGGGTTGAACATGCGACGGGGCCATGGCACCGTGCTGCACTGCTCGCCGAGACATTGCGCCTTGAGATGGCATGATGGTGTGATGACTGACAGGTCTTTGGTTGTGCTCCATGTCCTTAGGTTCTGCTGTGTTTGTGCTGCAGTGTCCTGCAGGACAAAGTTGCCTTGGGAAATATTAGCAAGGGCCGTGTGTATGTGTTTAGGATTTGGTTTGAATTTCTGCCTTTTTGTTGTTCAATCTCCATCTAATACCTTTAAGCACCTTTCCCTTTTAAAACCTGAACTCGTACTTGAAAAATTGCTATTAATTTTGCTTTTGAATTTTCCTTTTGTTTGTTTTAAAATCAAAAACAACGGGGAAAGTGACAAGCTAGGTGTGAAGTATTTGTGAAAATACAAAATGGCATGCTATAAAGAGTGTGGCAAAACAATACTTGATTAATAACAGTTATAACCATAAAACCATCAATTGGTTAAGTGTCTCTTAGTCTTATGATTAATAGTTTGCTCAAAATCTTAACGGAAGGACTGCAAAATTAATCTTAAAAATGTAATGCTATAGATGAGTTGCTGAAAAACTGTTGTTGAAATAGCTTTAAAATAGTTTATATGTTAAAAGCTACAGTAGATTGAAGGCTTTGGGTAGAAATACAAGTATATTCTGGCATTTAGGTATAGAGACACAGGACAACTTGTATCCCAAAGTGCAAGATGAGCGTTAGGCAATCTACAGTCAGAGAGAGCATGGAGACATTTTATGGCTCCTTCGCTGCAAGGTGCTAAAAATCCACCCGAAGACGCACCCGCCGCGTGGCTGGCATTTGCATGCAATTCCATATTCATGTGCTCTCTCTTCTTTTCCAAGTGCTGCGTTCAACCCCCATTAAAAGGGAGCTAGGTGAGTCTTAGCACATTTGATTCCTTCATGTGAGAATATTATCCGTGTCCCCAGCACTCCCACTCCATGTGCACCTGAAGCTCCCCCAGGAGAGACGGGCATTCACGGCATCAAGTGTTTCTAGCCCTGCCCATGCCACGGTGGCCATTTGGCCTGAAGCTTGAAATCATTTTGCTCTTAAAGCTTGGTTTTGGCTTTTTTTTTCCTTAAAGAATTTGAAGGGAACAGGACTTACAATTTTTGCTGGTTTTGATGATGATTACTTTGATTTTTTTAGCAAGATTTTTTACACTTGGTGGCTCCTGCTCATATGTAGGAGTACAATGCAGAGCCTAAGACCATAACAGCAAATGCTGTTCCAAAGTAGTTTAAAAATTCTCTTGGGAAAAATATCTCCCATCCCAGATGGCCCCTGTATTTATTGTCATTACAGCATCATTCCCTGCAGAAGGATGTGATTCCTCTTGAGAAATAAAACCCCAGAACCTGACACTGGGCAGATGCCTGCCATTCTGCAGCCAGTGTGGCTCTTGTACATTTGCACGGTGGAGCCTCTGGAGCTGTGGACAAGAGCTGGTCTCCTTGTCCTCAGACCTTCAGTGACAGCATGCAGCAGCATTTATGTGATTACGGGATTCAGAAACGTCTTAAGGCAGCTCATATCAGTTAAAGAGGAGAAGCCAAATCTCCGCATTCTCTTCATGTCAGAATCCACACATGAAAATAAAAATAATGATACACCGAGTTCCCTGAAGAAAAGCAATAATCCAGTATTTAAAATCTAATCTGCGCTTTAATTAGTGTTGTCTCTTGTAAGGCGAGGGAAAACAAACTGCGTGCAGCCTGACAAGGCACACGCCACCTCTGAGCCTGATGCAATTTGAACTGTCAAGTTATGAAGCACGGGAGAGAAAATTGGATGTAATGAAATGTAAGGAGATGGCACCGGCGACAGCAATGCTGCGATGCAGCTCTGCTTGCCACAGGAGGCCGTGCTGGAGAAGGCAGGATTTTTAAAAGTGCAGACCAAAGTGGTGCTGCCCATAGGACCCCCGCCACGTGTGTGTGCTCGTTCCTCCTGTGTGGAGGAAAGCACGGCTGTGGTTCTCCCTGAGGGCAGGATGCTGCCTTATTTATTTCTGCTGTTTCCCGTCTCTCTTCCATATGCAGCACAGGTGTGAGCTAAGTGGTAATTTTGACCATTGGAAGTTTTTTCAGAATAATTTTAAGTAAAATTTCCAAAATCATTTTATTTTATGGTTGTTATCTTTTTGTCATATGCTGCTGCTTTTAGCAGCTTGTTAATCCATTTCACTTCTCTAAGCTTTTCATTTATATGCTGTAATTCAGTTTAGCAATGTAATGTCTCTTATGATAATCCATTTAATAACCCTGCAAGGAACATCTCAAATGTTGGACGTTTGTTCCAGTGAACACAATGTATTAAGTCTTAATCTGAAGGTATTTTAGGTTATAAAGTGACACTAGAGAGTCCGGTAGTCTCACAACTGATATATTTGGCATAAAACTGCACCTCATTATTTTACTGAACCTCCTCAACATGAAAACAAAGAGCCCATGCACTTGCACTGTCACGTTTAGCTGATAAATGTCTCCTCCACCTAAATTTTGATATATTCTGTTTCTGGTCATGGAAGATGGTGATGGATGCACTTCTCTCCCCATGTGTGTCGGATTTTCTTGAGCGCTTCTGTTCCGGTTTCAGTGAGTAACGCTGGTGCCCTGATGTGCTGCTGGATGCAGACCTGGGGCCAGGTGTCCACAGAGCAGGTGAAGGGGGATGGCCCAGGGAGGATGGCAAATGCGTAGAGCTGCTGAAGAGTGGGAGATAAACTCACCTGAACAAAAGGATCATGTATGTACGGTTGTTTTTATAAAACCTTAACCTTAAAATATGCAAATTATACTATATTATTTGAAATCAATTGGTTGGTATACCCGTGCCTCGCATGGCATTTCAGCTTTTGCAGTCTGCTTGCTCTGCTGCCCGCACGATGGATTTCAAAACTTTAATGTGTTCCAGGGTGAGCTGGGCAAGGATACGTCTCAGCTTCTTACATGTTTATGGCAGTCAGCATTGGGCATTTTAGCTAATAATTCATCTAGGCTGTGGTGATATCCTAGCTCAGCCTGCGCCATGCTCAATGTCAGCATTAAGCAGTGTCCACTATAATCTTTTTTAATAGCTTGAACTACATCAATTTTTATTCCTGAACTGTTGATAAGCTCCCTTAACTCAATTCACGAGAGTTTATGAACACATCCTTCATCTCTTGACTTCACATTGAAGTGCCTTTTTTTTTTTGATGAAAGATATAATAGCAACTGAACATCAACAGAAGTAAGTATGCTGTAGCTGTACTCCATGCCTTAAAAGGATGGAGTACAGCTACATCTTAAAAGTTTCAGTGTATCCTATTCTGCTTAATCTTGTTGGATTTAGTGAGTGTTCTTTTTTTTTGCTTTGTAGTGGGTGTTTTGTATTTTGTCCATTAGCTAATTAATAGTTGAAGCAAGTTTTGTGGAATTAGATATTTCATAGTTGGATTTTAATTAAGCAGAACAGTAAAAGAAGCATTTTGTTGTGGAGACGTTTTGATGAACCATGTGTCCAGTAATTCCCTTAATGTAGGAGGATTCATTTCTTCAAGAGAATTTCTTTTGGGAAAGAAAACACAAACAAATAGCGTAAACATGCAGTCTGCAGAATACCGGCCAGACAGCATCCAGCCTGCTTTACATGCCTCCCAGTGCTAATTAGGAAACCAAATTTTTGTCTATATAAACATAATAATAGCTTTGTGTAAGCAGGTTCTCAATGTGTGAAATACCTTTCTAGCTGAAACAGCTGTTAATTTCTGGGTCTCTTTTTTTTTGGTGCTTTTTTCCTTAAAGAGAATTTGCAAAAATGAAGTTATAAACATATGGTCAAAGTTTTAAGTGCTTTTGAAGCACAATTTTATAGCTAATGCCTTCTTTCCGGTGAAGATGTAGGCTGTTATTCCAATGGATGCATCTCTAGGAAAGGTTACGGACTTGTGAGTGTGCTCATTAGCAGTGCACTTCTCCACATGCTCCAAAAGGATGGAGCTGTTCCCAAGGACGGGAGAAGCAACAGGAACTCAGGGGCTCTGTGCAAAGTGACAATGGAAGAAATGCCAATTTATCAACTTCCCTGGGGCCGAGGCAGTTTGATTTCCTGGGCAAGTGCCTGCACGTAAATCATGGCTGATATAGTGTGGCTGCATACGTAAAGGTAAAATTTACTCTCTTGTCAATAGACGTTGAACTTCTGAACCCTTATCCTGTGATTATGCACCAAAATATATAATATGAAAAAACTTCTGTTTGCATTAGAAAACAAGTTAGATTTTGTACACTTTGACAAAATATGACTTAAGACCAGTAGTTGATTTGACCCTTAAAAGGCTGAAGGTTTTAGTGTGTCGGGTGTGGATTGGGTTTGGAAATTTTTGATTTTTTCTTTTTGGAAAATGCTCACTTGTCAAAACAAACAAGCAAACAGTGATTTGATTAATCCTTCCATGGGAATTATATCTGAAATCTGCTCGCCTTCACCCTAGGCTCATAGTGTCACGTTTGTGGCCAAACAGAAACGTCTGGCTCTCCAGCTCCCTGCAGAGCTCCTGGTCAGCATGTGAAGGTTTCCAGGCAAATCACTGGGAAAAGCTGAAATCCGCAACTTGATGGCAGACGTGGCTCTCCATGAGGATGGAAACTCTAATCTCCACAGCAGATCACAGGGCAATATACCTCGGAGCCCAGGAGGTGGGTTGATGTTGTTTTGGCTGATTGGGTGTTTCTTTGTGGTGGTTTGCTGTTAAATCCTGTGTTTTCTAAACATGAAAAATAATGTTGCGTTGGCCTGGTGAGTCTCAGCTTCCTTACCCAAGGGATGCTATACGGAGGAAAGCCTCAGCATACCAGTAAGACAGCAAAAAGTAGTGTTTATACATTCAATGTGTCTCCCTTCCTCCAGATTTATCTGTACAGTTTTCCACCTTCTGCTTATGAAAGGCTTGGCAACATTAGCAGTTTGTTTTTGGAGGCAACATAATTGAAGGATAAACAGAAATATTATATTGAAGGTATGTGAGCAAACAGGATGTTTCAATAGAATTTTTGAAAGAGGCTTGACATTGAAAGCAACTGTTCTAAAATATATATATTTAATCTAAATATTTACAAGAAAATATCTAGTTGCTTTATTCTGAACAACCACTTATATTGAAAGGATTGCTGTTGTTTCTGAAGAACAGGAAAGTACAAAAACTGTGAGAGTGTTTCTGGTTTGCAGTCTCAGAAGAGCAAATGAAATTATCTTGAAATAACTCTTTACTAAAGTCAAAAATGGGCATTAAGTGCCATTTCTACCAGAAGCTGCAGCCGTCCCTGTTTGGCTTGTTGTTTGATTTGCTCTCAGTCTGATTAAACTTGAGTGTGACTGTGGTCTTACGTGAGTTAATATTGCTTAATATAAGAACTGAAATTTCAGGTCCCTTTTTAAAAGACTGAACTACGCTGCTGTGCAGGTCTCAGTCAGGTTTCTAAGATAATAAAAGAAGGGTTCAAATATTTTGCTGTTCAGTGTGAGTTGCATCCAGTGTCCTTCGGCAGTGCTTTATGCACGGGAGCTCTGCGCATGCTTTGGGTCTCTTGTCTTCAGTGATCTGTGCAAAATGCTTTGTGGGCCCGAGCTGTTAGCCATCTAAATTCTCTCTGCTGTCATATTTATCACTCCTTATTAATGTCCCTTAAGGAAAACCAGTGCAGATAGTGTTTTTTTAACTTGGAGCCTGCCCTTGTTTGGCTCTTATGAGAGTTTTTAGGTGGAGGAGGGTAAGGTTCTTGCTTGACAGAAGTCGACTTCAGAAGCGCTGCCGAAGGCTGCGTTATCAGCTCTAAGCGGTTTTCTAGATCTCTCTTACTGTCACTATTTACATTAAAACAATGAACCAGTTTTTCCCCAAGAAGTCTCATACGAGGTACGACCTTGCTTTCCAGCACGTATAAGTGTAGTTTGGCATCGCATTGAAGAACCCTTTCTTGAGGTATCCCAGGACAGTTCTGTGCTGTAGCTACTCATTTTAATTCAACTTTCACAGTGACCTTTTCCAAGACAAAAATAGCCCTTTATCATTCTTTCACCCCTTGATTCTCTGTTCCTCTGACCCATGTTTAATGCTCAGCTGCTTCCCTCTATCTACTAAATCTCAGAGGTATTCAGCTCTGTAGCACTGCCTACAGCAAAAATTGCTGGGGAAGGCTAGGACCAGTGTACAGTGGTTGTAAATTTTCCCTTGTGAGTATGAATATGTCCAGTCTCTGCAGCTACCAATTTGGCTTCGTCCATCCCCAGGGGAATGCCATGTAAGAAATACAAGAAAAGTTTGTTTGGAAGTTGCCTAGACTCTCCGTGTGGCTTACTCAGACTCATCCGACTGAATCGTGTTAGTAAAGCTCATTTAAAAAAAAATTCACTAAGAGCCCCCCAGGGCTTGATTCCGCTTCCACTAGCATTTTTGATTAACAGGAGTAATAACTCAGATTAAGTTGATGGAGTTACACTGGTCTAAATCAATACATGAATAAAATGACCCTTCTTTACTTTCCTTGAAATTAATGTAATGTTATGCCAGATTTTATTTGTTCTTTTTATGAACTGTGTTTAGCTTCAGTGGGAGAGAAGGGAGGGAATGCAGATTTGGAAGGACTGTTTAGTTATAATACTATGATTTTCCCAAGAGATGGCCATTCTGAAATGAGCAGTTGTTTATAGGCAGCTTTCTTTGCCAATTTTTGTGATTTAATTTTTAACTTGGAGCAGCTGTATTTTTCCCAGCTTCCTAAGCCTGCCTAAATTAGCTAAGAACTGGGGAGAATCCCTTAAGATTTTTTTTAAAGAACTCGATTTAAGCCTTGGAATTAGATCCCAATTTGACAAATGAGACCACTAGAAAAATGAAAATATCACAAGTCAGATGAAACATCCCTAACTTGAGACTATAAATCCACATGATTGCTACTTCTGTTTCAGGGCTGTGAACAGGGCAATGGACTTGGCTTATTGTTTAAGGCGGGATGTGGAGCTCCTGCAGTGCTTCATAGCTGAGACCTGCAGCCCGCTGGCACATAGCAGCAGCCTTTGGGGACACAGAGAAATTGGGAAGAGAGTAGTGAGAAAGACGCAGCTCTTGCATGAGCTAAGAGAGAAGGAGGTAGGTTTTTTGTCCTGGACTTTGTCTTCCAGTGTGTGCTTTCTGTGCGGGGCCCTTTAGAGCAAGGACGGGTACCTCTCCTCTACTGTCTCCAGTAGCATCACAGAGCATCCCATCTCCTGGGAATGCCATAAAAGAGTTGAGGGCTGGATACAGGCCTAAGATCTGTTTTGAAGTCAAAGTCTTTCTAGATGGTAACCCCAGATAACTTGTCTTCTCTTAGAGCAAAGGTGAGAGCTAATCCTTGATGTCAATCTCAAAAATTGCGTTGTCACAGAAGAGGTAACAGGCTGACTACCAGCAAGGATGTATTGACAGAAGTGTTGTAACATACTGCATGTTCCCACTGCCCTGCTGATTAATTCTTCAAGATACCAATGGAATAAAATATTATCTGCCACAGGATAAGGGATGAAGCAAAACCATCCCATTTATTTTCCAAGCTGTGAGCTGAATTTCTGTGGGAGAAAACCCCTAAGATAAATTTATTTCTATTATGGCAAAGGGCTGATACAGATGCATTCAGTGCTGTGGATGCAGGTGAGTAGGTGTTCTTCATTTGATACACTTACTGAGTTGTGACTCTTCAACTGTCTTAAGGGTGGGCTCTTTGCTCTGGCCAGAAAAGATGGTTTTGTTTGCAGAAAAACTTCCCAATTAAAGGCATGGGAATTCTACAAGTGTACTGGACCCAGATCTTGTTGCAGTTAATGGTAATGTTTCTAGTGGCTTCAAATGAGCTTGGATGCAGACTAGAGAAACTGTGTTGAGGATTACAGTCAGGTTATTTGAGCAGCATCAGTAGGTGTGGCAATATGCAACCTGATTACCTGGCAGCTTTTGATCTAGTTCACACATACTTGGACAAAATTTAGCTCAAAGAAATGAACAGATTTTCTTCGGCTTTTGAAGAAAGACCTTGCAAGCTTGCAAGGAGAATTAAGAGAAGATGAAAGAGGCACCATAATGGGTGTTGAGTTGGAGATGAACTGTGGGGCAGATTCTCCCTAATTAGTTTAAAGATTGTGTACTACTCCCTATTTATTAAGTTTCTGTGCAAAATCTATGTCAACATCTGAGGGTCTAGAAGACTTTTGGGATGCTTTGGCTCCACCTGACCCTTGCCCCCCACCTTTTTGTTGTTGTTGTTTTTGTAGGTCAAATGGGCATTTTGGTGTATTTGGGAGAACTGCTGAGTTTAAGAGTAAAAGGAAATATGCATGGAATTAAACACCATAACAACTTTCTCAAAAGAGATGCTTCCCAGCACTTCCTTAGGAACTTAATGTTTTGAGTTGCCAACTCTCTTCCGGAATTTTGTTCAATAGGCAAATCCCCCTGCAGACAGTGGATTTTTCAGACCTTTCTAAATGTTCTTCCTAGGCATGTTCTTCCAGACATGTCTGGTCACCAAAGCATGCGTTCTGTTGTATTGATTCATGTGTAGAAATGCATGGCTAGCTGTAGCTGGAATTTGCGTCACTAGAATGGTTATTTCCTCTGCTTCCTGGAAGCCAATAGAGACTCATTCTAAATGTTCTTTCAGCCAGTAGAAACTGTGATTATGCGTGCTTGTGATTGAAAAAGGTTATGGTAATATAATGGGTGTAAAGCAACTGGTTTTGTTTGAGGAACCTAAGAAAGATTATCAAAATAATTAGATATTTTGTATGAACTTTGTATGCAATAACCCTGTAAAGAGCCCATAAAGAGCTTATTACCCTCAATTTTTTTAAAAAACTTGTACGTTCTTGCATTGTACACCCCAGTCGCTTTGGTGTGTGTGTGCGCGCGCGCTCATCACATTCATTGAGGCAAATTGTTCATCTTGGTGTTTTTAAATTGATCATATGGTCGCTGTTAAGATAATGCCTGTAGAAAAGGACCTTGTCACAGGATAATGGTCCTGCTGCCAGATACATACTGAGGCAAAGCTGGGACATTTATCAGAAATACACATCAAGGTGAAGCAGACACATTTATTTCCAAAGTGGGAGGCTTTTATCCTGTCAAAACCTACCATACTTTTTTTTCTTTCACTTTCTTCCTTTTTTTTTTTTTTTCCCCCTTTACCTGCATCTAAGCCAAATGACTAATGGCTTGGTTCTGATGTTTTATTTGTCATGTTAGTGGAGTTGTTGCAGGTCTTTGGTATGTGTGTGCTAAGTTGTGCTCTGGTTGGATCAAGAGGACAATTATGTTATGGAAGTGGATGATGCAATGAGTTCATTCATGTTGCTTGGATCTTCAAGAGAGTAGTTGTTTGACTTGTCTCTGATGTCAAGACATAATTCTCATGAACTTGGCCAACTTAATAACGAAAATGAGGAGCTGTGATCCCACACATCCATGCCTACATTCAAGGAGGTTCAACATAGCGGCAGTAGGGTCACATACCGTATGCTTATATCCTCTCTAAATAGCTCAAAAGAGGTCATCAGGCCTTTGTTAACTCACACCATTTTTGTGTTAGTTACGTAGGCAGATGTCTCCTGTGAGAGATATGAGAAAAATCTGAGAATTATTGATCATTCTGAATGGAAAGTTCTTTGGTCTAAAAAATTGTCTCTCCAGTTAAATAAGTGTAACAGGATAAGCACTCCTTATGCTCTTATGCCTAGCTGCTAGGGGGAAATCCAGCCTCTGATACATTCCTGACTGGGCGTGCACAAAAGACAGAAATAAACAAAATAATCATCAGATGGCATAGAATGATGCAATTTTGAAATTTAATGCACCCATCCATTCAATAGGTCATGAATGTTGGTCACCCAAACTTCACCGGAATCTTGGCAGCTAAAAAATGTCTGCTTAGGAAACAAGGAGATCTGAAGATGTCTGCTAAATTTTTCACCTGTCAAGTCAGAAGTAAAAGCTTTTTATTCATGTACCTCATTGTTTGTGGATTTGGGTATTTAATCCCCTGGTCTAGGAGTCAGGATTTCCCAAAGCTAAGCACCAATGCATTATTCATTAGGCAATGTCAAATCCTTACAAACTTACTATTTATTCAAAGCATTTTCATCTTCCTTTTTAATATAAAGTGCAGTGAGAATGACTAATACTTCCCCTCATCTCCATGAGGCGATGGTATTCATTCATCTGCTTGGGGAAGTTTCAGCTTCCTTGAACTGTGTATGTATTGCACAGACTATGTAGACATTGTACGTAGGTCTGTCCTAAACTTTTCCTGAATTAGATTTTCTAATCTCATTGGTTCAGAGCTATGGACACTGCTACTTCAACCGAAACAGCTTTTTTCCCCCCCACTTCAGCAATAACAAGAGCTGGGCTTTCAAAATGAGGTGGGCAAATTGCCAGCTGCATTTGCAAATGTGTATGACCATGTCTGGCAGCAAATGATTCCTTTCAAGTGCTGGCATGCATTTTAGGTTCAATCTTCTGTTGGATATGTACCTACTCATCACTCAGTCCACTTCAGAAATAGGTTGGCAGATACTTTCTTTTCTATTAGGATTTCAGCTGTACTGCTGAATTCTAGCTGCTCTGCATTCAGAAAAATAGGGTAAGATTATCAATCCTGTCCAATGTGTTTTGGGCAAAGAGGGTGGGTAATCTCCTTGTGTGTGTGAATTTTCTGTTCATTTGTTCCTAGAATACTCTGCCAGCCTGTAAGTCAATCTGACCCAAAGGTGCCTCACACTGTCAGAAACAGCCGATAATTTTGTCAACACATAATAATATTTGAAATCTTTTATTTTTAGCAATAACAGTTAAAGCATGTTGCCTAGTACCCAACAGGTCTGAAAATAAATCTCCTTTAGGATTTACTCTATTCCCATTTATCTGTACATAATGAAACAATGAATTATGACTTTGATTTACAGATTGCCTAGTCTTACAAATCCTGCCAGGAAGATGAGCAATTCTAAATCTTTTCTGCACTGATGCTGCTTCAGCAGTATTCTTCCTTGTGTGCAAAGGTGTAGTCAGTCTTCTAAACTCTAGGTATGGTGGACCAAATTAGATGAAACTCATGCATGATTACAGTGTATTTTGTTTAATTTGCTTTTGTTTAATTTTGCTTTCAGAACCAAACATCTGATCTACTGCTCCACCTTAGGAAATGCTGTCTAATACCTGTCATACACTGCAGCCGGGGTCCCTGCCACAAAAACACATGCGCATCTATCCCCATGGAAAAAAAAAATGAATCTAAAGTTAGATCTGGAAGAGAGCCCTGGATAAGGGTGGTGGTCTCCCAGATGTACCTGAAGTATTCCTCCCCTTAACTGGGGGAGAAAACAATGCTTGGGTCCTGCAGAAACTGCTGCTGCTGTGCTTCTCCAGGTCTTCTCTGCCCCCACCAGAGGCTGACAGCTCTCCGGGGTCCCTCCACAGGGGGAGGCAGCCGGTGGTAGTGGCACAGAGCTCGGTGCTCTGCTGGGCTTAGCCACCCCAAGCCTGTCTCATGGCATCGCTGCGAAGCCTGGCACAGGTCCAGGGGTAGAACCGCCTTCAGGAGCTGACATCTGCAGCACAGGCACGAGCCCATCAATATTTTACATGGAGGTTGCTTGCAGTGGTGAAGTCACTGACCTGGATGACCTGGCACCTCCCCAGCTCCCTCCACGTCCCGACGATCCCTCTTTTCACCACGTGCTATGGCACACGCAGTGTCCTGAGGCTGCCTTTAGTCCCAGGCCCCTATAATCTGGTACTCTCCCTTTCCCACAAAAAGAAGCAGGTTGCAGCTCCTGTGGAAATGGCAAGGCTTCGCTTCTCTGGGCAGGTCTGGGAAGGAAAAAGATTTTTAATAACTGAATATTGATTGCTCCCCTCTCGGAGCTGTGCGCGCTGCAGCATTACAGCACATGACCCCTCCTTTGTCTTTTTCAAATGAAATAAGCCTGCACTGGCTAGAGAAATAGATCATACCTTCTCATTAATGAAATATTAATTGTATGTTATGTTTTGGTGTGGCCTAAAGTGAATATTAAAGTGCACATAAATAAAACATTGCCAACTTTAATATAAGATGGGGTTTTCTCACGCTTGTCGTAAATGAGCTCATTACACTGGAGAAGGTAATAAATATTTGATATCATAGCATGTTAATGAGGTGCTTGCTTGTGAATTCAAAGTGTTTAGCATAGTTTTCTCTCCCCTTCAAACATGTTATATAGTGCAAACATTTTGAATTATTTAATCAGGGGGATCTTTAAGCACTCTGGCGCTGTGTTTAAAAACCTAAAACCACAAAAGTAATTAATGGTTGCAGCTTCCAAAACGGGCTATAATTTCTTGAATAACGTTGTTTGTTTATAATTTGGAGTTACTGCGGAGGGCTTTCCTGCCGTAAGGGAGGAGCCGGCTCTCACTGCAGATAGCACGTTGTGCTAGCGGTGCTCACCTGGTGCGTGCAAGAGGCGTAAATTGCAAGGTGTGTGCAAACTTTGTCTCACTGGAATATTAGCCACTGGATTTGGCCATCAAGGTTGTTTTAACACACATACAGGCAGTATGCATGGATATGATGCTCCACAGCTGCAGCCCTAATTCCTTCTGGTCACCTCTACATCCT
Source organism: Anser anser (assembly GCF_964211835.1). NCBI lineage: Eukaryota > Metazoa > Chordata > Aves > Anseriformes > Anatidae > Anser > Anser anser. The sequence continues at coordinate 26,378,899 of NC_139729.1, read as the reverse complement.
CAAGGAAATGTTGCAGATGTTGGCCCTTTGGAGTAAAGGGGAGTGGAGTTTGTGAAGTCCGTCCTGGTGGATCTCTCTCACTGGAAGTTCTTCTCTCTGGTATGAGACACATGTCATTGCAAGCTGTGATGGACTGGGGAGGGGACGTGGCTGTGGCTGAGCCAGCAGCCAAACCCTTCTGCTCTTGGTCAGGTGTCCTGGTTGCTGCTTTGCTGAACCGTCCGTACAGCTGAGATAACATCCTTGTGGCCTCCTGTGCTTAAAAGGCAGCTTTCTGCTCATCTGTTCACCGGAACAAATTCCCCAAAAAGAGGCAGGCAGGTCCGATTGAAAAAATGGCATAAGACAGTTACAGATAACTAAGTGATAGAAGTGTGAGCAGAAATGTTTCTCTCATCTTCAAACCTTTCCAGAATATAATTTCATCTGTAATTTGTGTAGCTCCAGGCTTTCAGGAAGGTGAAAGCTCATGTGATTTTTAGAAACCTTCCTTTCTTTGACTTCTCTGCTTTTAAATTCCCTTTTATAACCCAACCATTAGCAGAGGTACATATTGTTTTTAAGGCAGCAAGTTCTACAGTTTTAGATGGAAAGAGACTTTTATGAAAAGTTAGCATGGGTGCTAATAGGGACACGTCTTTGAGAGCTTGATTCTGCAACATTTTGAAATATTTCTACCTTTTGCTGACATAAAGGGAATTTCCAGATCAGACCCAGTGTTGAGAAACTTCATTTCTTTAAAAATGTGCTCTGTGGTATAGCAACATGAAGGTTCAACTCCTTTCATAATGAAAGATATTTTCCTCAATTCCTGTTTCAAAACCTCTTAGAACATCTATTCTGAGTTCATTGTTTTTCTCCTACATATCTCTGTTTTGTTGATGAAGGAGGATGATCCATATTATTGTAGGTATATGTAGGCTGTTTTTCACAAAGTACCACAGTGCCCAAGTGGTTCAATAGCCACTGAGATTAACAGTTCTAAACATCAGTTTTCTGATTTGGAAAACTTAGCCACTTAAATTCAATGAAAGTTAAAATGCTAATTTTGCATTTAGCTAAGTGCTAAATTTAAATATTAAATTTAAAGCCATTGATATATATATATATATTAAAAAAAAAAGAACAAAACCACCTCAATTGCTAGTGAGGGCAATACACCTTTGGGAATTAAGATGCTGGCTCTGATTTGGGGCACTGCAATTTCTATACAGCACTGACCTGGAGTTGCTGAAAATCTGGCCATGAATCTGGCTGGGAAAAGAGCAGGGCAGCTGACGACAGAGCATGCATATGCACCTGACCTCCTCTTGCAATGTTTATGATCTCGGTAGGTAGGAATGACACAAAATCACTCATTAGATCCTCATTAGACAGTGCATAGGCAGTAGCGACAAAGAGCCAGAGACCAGAAGAGAAAGTTGGTGCAGGGAGGCTTTGCCCTGCACAGCCACCTCTCATTTGCCTTTTCTTTGAGCTTTGCTCTGCAAGGAGACCCAAGGAGCCTGGCGGTGTGGCTTCTGGAGTTGGGTGATCATTTAGCCAGTCTATTTTGATTTTAGGGAGATAGAGGCTATTTTTTGTCCTCCTGTCAACCTGGATAGTAAAAATAGCATGACCCCATGGTCACAAGTGTTGGGTAATTAAAGCACGTGTGCTTGATCTTTTGCTCTGGAGAGGTGCAGGGCTTTGCTGAGCATCAAGGTGAGTAGCTGAGTGCTACTGCTCCAGGAGTCATTCATGGTTCATCCCAGGAAAGCAAGGCATTTGCTTGTAAAAATTTAAGTGCGTTAGACTTTCGTCTGGAGTGTTTATCAGAACTAACAAACAAAAAAAACCCAAATGATATTCCAGTGATAGATGGTTTTAATTAGAAGTAGGTAGAAAACACTTTTTAAAAGATATAATTTCAAGCAGTTTCTATACTTTAGTGCTCCTGGAAGGCAAATAGTATTTATTCTTGAAACAAGAATTGGAGAACTAATTGGGCCTAGGTTTAATTTAGTGATGATACAATTTAGCTATAATTAAATTGGAGCAAAAAATTCTAGATAACAAAATTTAGTTAATTTAGGTACCAACTTTTTTTTGTTCCTCCATAATTAATTTGCTATTCAAATTGTTACTTCAAAATATCACCATCCCTAGGTAAACAAAATGCAGTCAACAGCCTGTAACTTCCAGAATGTTACTTAAATAGTTTGGGAGTGAGAACGTAGTAGAATAACCCTTAAAGTAAGGTCATTTGACATGAGTGCTACCTAATTGTCTTGATTTCTGGATCATTGACTTCACATTAGTTGAGCCTGCCTAATTGTGACAGAAATTGACCCATTACAATTTACGTGTTTTGGATGTACTCCTCAAAGGATTGAGAGAATCCCGGTTTTCTGTGTTGCTAGATTTTTGTAAATCTAATTTTCGGTTTCATAGTCCATGAAGATTGATAATGCATTTGGAAATACTAAAGTAAGTTTCAAAATAATTTGATAAATCATTCATCATATTTTTGAAAATAAAATTTTAAAGCTTACATAGAGTAGCAGCATTCATGTTTCTTTCTTTACTGAGGCTAGAAGGATGTACATCCATACCATATATCGTCATTCAGTAATGAGGAATTACGTTTATTAAGTTCTGAAATTTATTTTGAGGAGCAGCAAATGATTCTCTGCATGCATCTGGATAATTTGACTATATCAATATTGATCCATGCTTTGCAGTTGTTGTTAATCCCTCTGGGAAGTAGATTCTTTCAGTAATATTAGTTGAGCAGATGTTGGTTGTTGATTTTGCAGTTTTATTCTCGGTACTTTCATTTTTCTCAGAAGGAGGAGAAACTTCCTTAAGCCTATGCAGAGATAGAAATATAAATGACAGCTAAAAATACGCTGAATTTTCTGTCCTTCTGCAGCTCTCAGAATACACCCTGCGTTGAGGAGGGAGGATAAGCATGACTGCATGTATCTCTTTGAAGTACTTTATCAGCATTCTTAAAAAATATCAAAGAGGAGACTTACGCCATGTAAAAATAGTTATGATTACATCCTCTTTGGCTGGATCTGATACAGTTCTCAGGCAGTACATCTGTGAGATGACTACCTGAATATTCAGGGGAAAAAGACACGGCTTTCAGGGACAAGACTGCCTCTCGCATTTTGAGGCCATTTTTCATTTCCAACGCTGCTTTTTGTTTTTATCATTTTGTTTCAAGGGTCATGGATTTATCCTCAGCTTGTAGGCTGTATCACAAGTTTAAAATCTAGTTTTAAACATTGAATTTTTACAGATTTTCATTTAACAAAGCTTTTGTAATTCATTTTGCATTGGTTGTAAATGCCTGGCATTTCAGATTTTTGGAGCAATAAGGCACATAGCACTAGCTTTCTCTTTAATAAAATATTCAGTGCTGTCTTACCTCCTCTGGCTTATTCACTGTTACCTTTCTGGATGAATTTGCTGCTTCTGGATGGGGTTTGGATAGATATTCTCCCATCCTGTGACTGCTGAATTCAGGGGGAACTCGCCCTCTGCTATATGGGCATCAAGCAGCCCTGGGGCTGTCACTGTCACCTTGAAGAGGTTTTTAAGAGAATTGTGGTCTCCTAAAAGGAGACATTTTTATCACGATTCTGCACAATTTTTCAACAGCAATTTTTCATGAAAAAGTGGCTTTTCAGCTGGATCAGGTTGAAGAAGGAGGGGACCTCCTCCCACGATCCTAGGGAGGAGCTGCCACGAGTTCCTTGCTGTGGATCGTCCCTCTGGAGTACCACGTTGGTCCATAGAGGTCTTTGTGTTTTCATAGGAGCAACTTTTCATACAATCCAACAACTAGATGATATTTGTATAATTTTATGAAATTGCTATCAGAACTGCTATGTTTTTAAATCATTCCTTTGAAAGAAATCTGAAGCCACCTCAATATTTGTTGTTGTTTGGTTCTTTTGGATGCTAAGCAGTGATGCTATTGTGCAGATTTCAATCTTGTTTCCTCTGTTTCTCAATGTATATTTTAATATTTGTTTCCCCTTGGAACAAAGACAGTCACACAAATAAAAACAGTAAGGAGGAGCAGACTTATGAGGTATGAAAGGGAAAAGACCAACTGATCTCTATGTAGGTAGGAGGCATTTACATCGACTCTCCTGTCTCTCTGTTCTTCATCTAGCGTGACTGGAGTAAGTACTGCATCCTTTGTCATTATTCATGGTTTACATTGGTTTGAGAGTTAGGGAAGAATAGGGCCCTGTGCCATCTGAACTAGCTAATGGTTACTTAATTCTTGACAGAAAGTAATCCGTGCAATCATATTTTCAGATCCTTTCTGGCCATCTTTAAATGACTTAATATTTAGTGCAGAAATATGGTTTTAAGAATTTCTGTAAAGAAATCCTCTTCAGTGTCTGTTTTCATTGCTGGTTTATCTCATATTTTTTAATTTACTCTTTTCAATATTTCATTTCCAATTCTCCATCCTTCAAAAATCTTCATAAATTGCTACATAAGTGCATATTTACCTCCTGTTCAATGAAAAGTACCAATCAGGCTGTGATGACTGTGACATCTCTTACTAAGAGAGAACAAAGAAATCACTCAACTCTAAATAATCAAAGTCTGGCTTGTCAGAGTTGGGGTATGTGGTCTATTAAGCTTTATTGAGGGCATGTTGCGAAAGCAGTGGTGCTTAAATAAGTGTACAGGCCCTTATGTGATTAGTTATGCAAGTGGCACAGTGATCTTGTTGGAATCAAATTTTATTCAAAGAAAGCAGAACTATCTCCAATAAAAATGTAACATAGCATAAAGTCAAGCAGTGCTTCTTTGCAAGCAGAAAATGCCCTGTTCCTACTGTGTTTTGTTTCTGGGATGTTTAGCTGGGAGGGGTCTCGGGGGGATCTCACCCGTGTGTGTAAATGTTTGACGGGAGGGAGGACCGAGGATGGAGCCAGGCTCTTCTCGGTGGTGTCCAGTGAAGAGACAAAAGGCAATAAGTGCAAACTGTGCTGAGACTGTGCGCTAAAATGCTTCACTGAGACAGTCTCACCTTTCTTCAGCCAGGGTTCTTCAGCCAGCACGCGTGGAGATGGCTGGGAAGCAGCTATTTCTGAGACAGATACCAACTGGAGGGGTGGCCTTCAAACCGCGCTGGTGAATTCAGCCTTCTCTGCTTTCTGCAAAGTAAATCTCCTGGCTCTGCAGGCAGAGTTTGTCTCGGGGCTGGCTTTGCCTCCCAGCCTGCTGCTCTCATCAATTCTGCCACACTGGAGGGCAGAAGTGGCCAAAAAGAGAGGGAGCATCATTTTGGTGTACACCCTTCCTCGCTTTCTATTTTTGATCTAATATTTTCTAGAATGGGCTTCTGTTTAGCACTTCCTCTGTTACTCAGTTTTTCTCTGTTAAATGCAGTCAGGTTTCCTGTCAGAAATTCAAGATGACCATTTATCCAGAGCCAAATGTTTCCTTTGCTCTCTTTTGCTAAAGCTGGGGACTTTCCTGTTTGGTGCTAGCGGTGTGCTGGGAGGATTCCCTGGTCGTGTCAAAATCAGCTGGGCTTTTCAGTTACATAACTCAGACGAAATGGAAGACGTTTTTCTTTGATAGCAAAATAGCAAAGGATATTTTACCTGTGAGAAATTTGGGCCACACGCCCACGCTCCACGGGGGCTCCGTTTGTCCTTTTCATGGCTCCCAGCTCCCTGCCACCCCACCTTGAACGCTCGCTGGGGCTCCAGGCTTCGTGCATCAGGCCAAGTCAAAATGCAGCTTCAGAAGCTGCCGTGAAGCTGAGGAACAGTGCCTGAGCTGACCCGTGGTCACCAGGGACAGTCCTCGCCCCCGAGCAGGGACGCGGGTGTGTGGCACGTGTCCCTGCTCCCCTCGAGGTGCCTAGGGCACCCTGTGCAGGGGCAGCCCCCGGTGACTGTGTAGGCAGCTGCTGCCATTTTCTGGTGAATAAGCCGTAATTCTCAGGCACTTTCTCTCCTGTGAATAGTCATGTTATTTATCTCCATCTGCTGTGCTGGTTTCTGTCTTCTCATTTGGCATCTCGGTTTGATTCTTTATTTTACATCCTGGTTCCTGACATATCTTGTTTATCTGTCAGCCTAAATGGCAAATACCAGCCTCTGACTTACGACTCCTTCTGCTGATGCTCCCAGTCGATCTCAGGTCTCTTTTCCAATTTTCAAGGCTCTCCTGTGGTACTCCCAAGCAACCTGCACACTGTAAATTCTGCATTGTCATTTGCTACTCTGTCATCATTACCGAACCTTTATTCCACAGAATTTTAATGAGACATTTTGCATACGAACAGAGCTATGATGGTTGTTTTCCAAAGTGTGATGTGCACCCAAGCTTTTGTTATTGATAAAATATTGAGCTTTCCCTCTGGCCTCCTCCTGTATGGGGGTTCCAGTGCTGTGTGGGTAAGGCTTCATCCACTGGATTTCTGCCTGGTCAAAAACAAAGGACTTATCACCTTAAAAGTGAACAAATCCTTTTATCTGAAAAATTGTCATAAATTATTGCCAAATTTTCTTTGACTGATCACCGATAGCTGCTGAAGAATTATTCTGTGGTAGCTTAGAGGCTGAGCTCAAACATTTTGTATAGCGTGAAATCTGAAGACTTTGAATAGGTCATTTTTACAGTTGATTGTAGGACTTTTACTACTCCAGCTTTCATAGATGCATGTTTGAATGGCTTGATTTATGCAAAGAATTGATGCCGTGGTTCTGAAAAGACATTTGCAGAACTTGCACGCTACAGGCAGAGTGTTGAAGATCGAGGCTTGTGGCTTAGAGAATTATTAACTTGAAGAAAAGTAATTCAATAAAAATAAATCCAAGTATGTATTGAAATCCTCTGTTCCTGAAACTTGCTCAGATTCACCATTAACTCTGCTTGAGGTGCTGTTGACAATTGTTTTAATCTGAAAGATGAGGAATGTAGCCTCACACCCCACCTCGTCCTGCAGCATTCAGACAATCCCCCGACTGGAGTAAAGGCTGTAGTACCTCGAGGGAAACATGCTCTAAAGTAAGAACAGGGGAAGCCATGACTTCCTTGGGGCTGAGCAGTCCCCCTCCAGGGATGCTCATTATCTGTCTTCAGTCAAAATTGACTTGACCAAGGAAAATGTGGTCTCACAAACCTAGGGAAACTTCTTCCTGCTGCGAAGCTGCAGATCAGGAAAGCTCCCAGTGCTCTCTTTAGGTGATATTGTGTCTGTACCCAAAATCAGAAAGTCTACCATCAACTTAAAAGGGGAAAAGGGAAAATGCTTCCTTTAGGGAAGCCCAATTAGGCAGATAAATGACACAGATGACTTCACTAATTTATGTTCTCTGTGATTGTTGTGATGAAACACAACACACATGCTGTTCACTCTGTTCCTTAGAGCTTTGGGTAGTTTACTGTTTGTAGCTGTAAAAACACAATAGGGAATACCTTAACATATGCTGGAGCTAAACTGAATGAAAAATGGCAGCAGCTAATGTGTGAAACATAAAATGCATTTTCTTGAAGTGTTTGTATAGGAAAAAAAAGGCCATTTTGACTTCAAGCTTCTCAAAACCTGTTGGAATTCTCTTCGTCAGGGGTACTGCCTCTTAAATGCATAAATTTCCAGAGAAATATCTTCTGCTTCATTAAAATATCTTCCCACTTGATGCGTTCATCTGCTAGGGTAGGACTAGATAGCAGTGAGACTACTCCATTGACCACAGGGTTCCTCATTTATTTAACGTTTCTCTCAGTATTAAAGGACAAAAAAAAAAAAAAGAAACAATTCTGTAGCTCTTAAAGCTCTCCTCTAATAAAGTGTTGTTTTGCAAAATGTTTAAGTGTCCACTTACCTTCTGTTCCCACTCAGGAAATCCTCTGTCAGGATGCACTGGATGGGCTGAACACCTGAAGTGGGTTCCTGCTGAGAAAAGCAGAAAAACGGGCGGTGGTATGAGCCCAGATCCACGTGTATGTCCTGGGCAGGTGCTCCTCAGGAAGCGTTTGGCTGAATAACTCTGGTCAAAATGCTACTTAAAATGCAATCCCAACTTAGTGTCTGCATGTGTGCTAAACCTGAACTGTATTAACGCTCTGAAATATTTTGGTAGCAGTAAGCAGATTTTGAAAGCTATGATAAATATTTGATTAGTATGGGATTTCAATCAGGCAAGAGCTGGAAGGTAAACTGAAATGACTGAAATAGCCTTTCCTTCTGCCAGTAGGGACCTAATTATTAGAAATCTTAGAATGAGTCTTAATCACAGAGAATTTCCAGATTGAAGCATTGTTTTACTGTTTCAAGACATTGGGGTAAGTCTTAGATTCATTTTGAAATGGTTATCTGAATTAAGTTGTTAGAGGCTTACCCATTTTTATGGCTATGCTGTTTCATTTGCATTTAGGCACAGCGGATTTAATGATTAGAAATCTTTTAAAAAATGGTCCCAAGTGTGTTTTTCAAAGATTCATTACCTTAATTTCTTTTGCTCTTGAGATATGATAGCCTTATGTTTGTGCTTTACTTGCTGCTATGATACGCTAAGAAGGCTAGAGCTAAATTATATGTTGCTTTGCTTATTTGACATTGACTCAATTGCTTGCATCAGTCAGGAGATGACACTTGTAGGTCATTTTCCCTCATTGGGATTCTTAAGCTACTGAGTAATTTCTTGTTCTTTCAGAGGCTATTCATTTTAATGATTTTTTCCCATATATTACAACTCTCTGACTGTGGTTTTCAGTAAAGGTCTGTACAGGTATTAAAACCAATCTGTTTCTAGCATTTCAATATATATTATAATATTTTTGGGATCATCCGTTCCACTGAAGTTTATAATTTGATGTATACAAAGTTTCTTGCATCGATAGAATTCTTCAGGTTTCTAAACACAGATGAAATGTAGAAAGTATTATTAATGGATTTTGGCAGTAGCAGTACTCTACAACAGTAATCCTTTTGAACAAGCGTCCTCAAAATTTAGATGACGTTATTTCTGTAAAAACGCAGAAATGCATGGTAGGTGGTAAGGGACGATGGGGGTCAGTGCTTGGCCCAGGAGAGGGGAAGCTGTGAGCCCCTGCACCTCCAAGCTGCGCCCTGGGGGTCTGAGTTCCACGGCATGATTTGAGCTGGCGTGTACATGTTTCGGGAGCACTCCTCAGGAGGCTGGAGTGGCTGAAAACCAGACGGGGTCCGTGGCTGACGGGGAGTTGTCACACCTGTGTAGAAGCCGCCTTGCACAGCACCGCCCCTCCTTGGTCCCCAGCTTTGCAGCCCCCACCTGACAGCAGACGGGACGCCAAGTCCCTCTGACGCTGCAGGTTTCTTCAGACTTGAGAAACTTAATGCCAGCCGGGTACACCGTTAATGAGAGAAGCACATTTATCTGACAGCTGATGGTGCTGGGAGCGAGGAGGATTGTGTACGAGGCTGGTGCGAATCCCAGGACAGAAGCAAGGCTGATGGCAGACGGCATCAATAACAGACACATCGAGAGCAAACAGCTCCAGCAGGGAAGAGCAGCAAGAGCAAACCTCATCAGCAACAAACGGCTCTTGTACATTGCAAAACTGCGGTTGTAGCAAAGTTCTCTTCTGCTTCGAGGGCCGGGTGAGGACTCATTTTTATTTTTTTTCCAGATGTTTACTTCAGAAACCCTTTCTAGCCTGAAAACGAGAACAGCCTCGCTTATCAAACTGTTAGATGTGGGGCAGTCATTTAAATTTTACTAGAGGGACAAAGTGGATGAATTTTCACTTGGAAGCTATAGGGGGAAATGCAAAAGAATACTTGTCAGACACCTGTAGTTCAAAACTACTTACATGTTCTCCCTCTCTGCACTGTTGCTGCATAAGTCATCCTCATTTGCAATTCATCAGCCCCCCTCCACTCACGTATGAGCAGTTACCTTCCATTTAGACACCACAGGGGTGCTATCACCAAAAGGGTGAAGTCAGCAAAGAGAATCACTTGAGTTAATGCAGAAATGAGGACAACATATTAGTGTAGCAACAGGACATCTAGCTTTTTATATTTAGATCTGGGAGCCTAAAATTGTAGGTATAAAGGATGCTTATTGGGAACCAGTGCACCTTTGTTAAAGAATAAAAGGAATCTCAAAGGAGTGGGCTTGCATTTGAATAGGGTACAGCACCCAGGCTGCAGAGGGATGTTGCTTTTTCAATGAGCATTGAAGGCATGAAGGTTATAGAGGGCTGCATTTTCTGGATGTTAATGCAGGCTTAAAGTAGATTTTTTTTCTCTCCCTTTTGACAGTTGTTTTTGAAAGAAACGTCACAACAGTGCAACAAAAGCACCAGTGGCTACAGGGCGACGCAGGCAGGTGCTGCCCCCCTCCTCTGCCCTCCCCTCTGCTCTGCACCATGCAAATGGAGGTTTGCCATTGGAAACGTCCAGCTTTTCTCTGGGGAGGGGAATAAGTGAAACCAATTTAGCCCTTTTGGGCTAAATCACTGCATAATTTTTGCCCGTGGAATAGTTTGGGCCCTTTGTCTTTATGCTAGGGCTTGGTGTTTTGTTCTTACAGGAGTCTTTAGGCTACTAGGGCATTAAGAAACACTCGGGCTGAAACTTGTCAAGGGGAAATAATATCTGCAATTGCTCAGCTTCCTGATTAAAACCACAACAGTGTCTAAGAGCAATGTTTTCTCAAGCATGATTAGTAATACTTTAATTCAACACAGCAACAAAAAATGGATTTTATTGCTCTCTATTTTATGGATCATGAATTTAACTGAACTAAATAGTCAAAGGACAGGCAAATGATACTTTAGTGAGATGTTGTCCACATTTCCCTCTGCGTTTCACAAACATTTTTTGGGCTTGCTTACTCAGCTTTTCACAGAGCTAACTCCAAAGAGCTATGTATCAGTGAAGAACAGTAAAGCACTCAGCTGCTCTATTCACCTTACCGCAGTGACCAGCATGTCACTCACCTTCTCTGGAAGGATTTTCTCTTCTGAATGTATTTCAGCAAAACTGACTGCTGGGTAGCTGTGTTAAGCAGTGTTTTCTCTCAACTGAAAGCAATTGTTACTGGTATGTATTTTGAACCACATATCTGAAATATCCGTTGGGCTGTGTATTGGACAGATGATATTAGAGACTGTTCTGGTAGGGCAACTACAGCTCTGATACAAATGGGTACAAATGAATTATTCTTTATTTTCTACAATCTAAGATATTCTCTACTTTGATAGATTTTCGTCCAAATCACCACACTGCAGAAAAGAGGAAAACGTCTGTACTGAGCTGAGGCGTGCTCTGAGATGGGGCTGACGTAGATAGCATTGGGACTACAGGTAAGTGTCTCATTTCTAGAGGGGATCCCACTGTTGAAGTAAGAAAAAAAAAAGCCACTAGGTGCTACTGGCTGGTCACCTTCCTGCAGCCCTCCTCACAGAGAAATGGCTCTTTTGCACTTGGGGAACTACTTGTTCATATGTGAGGCCATTGCCAAATTGCCAGAATAGGACTAGAGTAAATAAGAGCTAGGTTTGGTGAACAGAGCAGCCTTGATTTACATGTAGAAAACAGATTTGGGGAGTCATTGAATTCATCCCATCGCACCGACACCGTTGCATCTAAGCCATTACCGACAGGCATTTGTGTAGCCCGTCGTTACAGGACTTTGTGCTGATGGAGAGCCCACAACCTCCATGGACACGTGTTCCTGGGTGTGACTGTCCTTACCTTGGAGAAGCTTTTCTTAGTATTTACCCTGATTCCTTCTGGCTGTTAATACTTGATTTTTGCTCATCACTTGTAGTCTTCTCGCTAGTGACCACTGAGAAGACTTTATTCCCGACCATTGCATTACCTTTAAAACACTGGCGGAGTGCTATCGTGACTCCCTGTAGGCACCTGCAAATCAGACAAACCCAGTTTTCCCAATCTTTCCTTTTGGGCAGTGTTTTCTAGGTTTATTTATTTTTTTCCCTCTTGTAGCTTCTCTTTGCTTGAGCCGCATCTTGGCCACTGACCCACGAGTCAGATTTTCAATCTAGACAAACAGTTAAGGCAAACCCACAGCATTTTGCTGATGGGAAAAATCTTCCTTAGAAATGATAAACCTGAGATTTTTACATAGCCTATTATCTGGTTAAGTTATCCTATGTTTTCTCTAGTAATTACCTTTCTCTAACTGTTACTTCAATAAAAGGCTCGTAGATCCCATATGGGATAGGAAGGCGCACAAATTACTCATGCTTTGAAAGGAAAGTATCTAATTCCAAAGCTAATGATACATGCTGAGTTTCTCCAATCCATATAGTTAATTTGAACATGAGTAAGAGATACTCTGCATGGATTTTTAAATGCCCCTGAGGTACCCACATGAAAATAGTTTTCGCTGAAAAGGTTGCTGCTGCCTGTCCCTCAGTAAAGATGGATTAATTTAACCCACAGTACCTGTTTTAGCAGTAGAGTTCAAAGGAGCTTAAAGATAATTATGTAATATAGAAAAAAAATGTTTTAATTTTCTTTATGCTCCAGGACAGTTTTGCTCCAAGTGTTCCTATGAAAATAGCTTTAACCCAGCAATAATATTGCTAGAACCAAAATTAATGCAGCAAAAAATTCCATAGATGTGTGAGAAGTGATACAGATTTATATCAGCCCATAGGGTCTCCGCTACCAATAAAATGAGTTACTCTTGCTTTTTCTAACATATATTGTAGTGTTTTGCATATGTTTCCATAAAAGATAAATTTGTTGATGCAAAAATTAGCCTACAGTGAAAAACCTATTTAAACAAAGAAAATTTAATTTTGCTACATTTATTGCCTGCCTCTGTTGTGTAAGGGAAAGGTGAGGTGTTAACACTGCTGTTGCAAATTAGTTCAGATTATCTGGACTTTTACAGGACCGCTTCTGTAGCAAATTAAAGAAAAGCAAATTTTATAGGAAAAACAACTCTTCTTGCCCTTTAAATGCTGAGCCTCCTGTACAGGACCACAGGCACAAAAGGCACATAACAAAGTCTTGTAGCCATGAAAACAACAGCACAAAAAGGAGCTTTCTCTCCCAGTTTAATTTTCCGTAGTTACAGAAATGAGGCTACCAGCTGCTTGAATTACAGCGTGCAGTGACACAATAATGAGAAAGTTAATCTCTTTAAGTAGCTATCACATTCTCCTTTTCCATTGGTAACTCCTGGCCTGGTTTTCCCATTTACCTGTAAATCTGCATCTCAATGCCAGCAGCAGTGTGCTCAGGACAGGTGGGGAAAAGCAGAACACCTGCAGGTAGCTGCAATGAAGATATCCATGCACAAAACGTGCTTGAGTGCACATATGTGTGCCTGTTTTATAAAACTTACAATAGGACCACCAAGTACAGGCTGAAGGGAATATGCTGGTTTTGTCGTGTCCTGGCTACTTCTCAGCGTGCATTGAAAAAATGATGTCATTAGGTTTGTAATCTGTAAGCATGGTTGATATGCTCTGAGCTGGGAGGTGCTCCTTGACCCGCTAACATGCAGCCCATCGCTGCTGCAAGCTGGTGAGGTTTTTGGAGCCCCGAGGGCACTTCAGGGACCTCGAGAGGTCACTGGTGTTCAGCCTTTCAGGTTTTCAGCTGGACTGTGGTTGGAAACTCCTTGAGTTGTCTATTTTATGAATAGTTTTTGGAAATGTGTTGGGTGTGCAATCCTCTGAAGGGCACCTCATGGTTCTGAAGCTTTCTGTTATGGAAATAGCTGAGATCCACTGGGGAAAGAATGACTTTTCCTGTAGTATTTAGACATGGAAAGGACCATGACTCCTCAGGAGAAGGAAAAAGCATTTCATGTTATCTATCCCTTAATGAGTTTAAAATGACCCTCCTTTGTCACCTGGGCCTGGATAATTGGGTATCACTTTAGCTGGGCCTTCTATAAACGAAGCAACATCCAAATAAGCAAAACTGTAGTTTCCCTCCTTGCTCTCTCCCTTCTCCCTCCCTCTTTCCCTGCTTTTCCAGCAGCTCTGGCACTCGTGTCTCCAGACGTCTCTTCTGGGCACACCGTGCAGTGAAACGTCCAACTGATGTAGTGAAGGGTCTTGAGGTGCTTTATCTGATGAAACGTTACCTTTGGTTCCCCAAACTAAGTTGAATAAATTTAAAGCTAGCACACGAATAGGATTTCACCATTTGAGTGTTTTTACATCCCCTCTGTACCTGTTCTGTAGCTGAGGTGTTTTAGCGGGCGACTCCCAGGCGGCGTTACTGCCTGTGCTCATTGCAGAGCATCTGCAGAGACAAGGTTCCAACGTTATGCTAAGAACTGAGGTTTTCTGCACGGTGCCAAACCTTATATTTAATTCCATTTTAATTTAAATGTTTCATGCTTATGTTATGCATTATTTTTCAGCTTAAAGGAGTTACTTTGTAAAAGTCAACTTTTGTTTTAATCCTTTAAAATTCAGCAAGGGAATCTGAAACTGGGTCAAACTGCAGCTTTAGTTTTTTTCCGTGGCAATGCTACTTTCTTGATATGAGATTACTTAGTTTATGAGTTGCTAGTGGCAAATTAGGCTTGGTGTTTCAGCCATAAAAGGTGGTACGTTGCCAGTGTTCAAAATGCCATCATCCTGCTCCTCCATTTCCCAAGCAGTTTGCCGGTGTTGTAAATGGCCCTTGGCTATGGTGGAAGCAATTGAGGAAAATATTGCAATGCACTCTGACTTTGGAATTTAAGATATCTGAGTCTGGGGACATCAGCTGGTCCTTTAAAAGGGTTTGAGACAATTGTCCCCGAAGCCTGGGCTTCCTTTCTTCTTTCTAGTCCTACAACAGGACTTTTTTATCCTGCATGGCTTCCCATAAAGGGAAATGTGATCATTACAGATGCTCGGATGAGGAGGACTGTTGTGTATGCAGGTCACTGCTCATTTAGACTACATTTTCTAAAACGTTGTTTCGGGACTATCTGACCTTTGGGTGAAAGACAATTGGATTAACTGCTTTCAGATGTATTATATGCCCAGCTCCACTAACACAAAAAACATTAACCCACCACCCCCCCCCAAACTTTGGAAAATTGATCAATTATTGCTAAAAGTTTTCAAAGGACATACAGTGCCATGTAAGGTCATTTACAATAAAAGCTCTTAAAAAAAAAAAAAAAAGAAAAAGGATTCTATAAATGTCAAAAACCAGACCAAATGTTGAGGCACAACTGAAAGGAGCAAAGTAAGGAATCTAAACTTCTCTTACAGCTAATGGGGGAGAGGTGGATGTACCCGGGAGGCAATTAGTAGCAATTCTGGGTGCTCAGTAGCTTAAATTAGATGGGCTGAATATTCTTCATATCCTCGTTCTCTGGAACTAAATTAAAGTTAAAGAAAACCAATATGCAGTGTGTTTTAGATAAAGATAGAGTACAGTGCAGGTGTCAGTCCATTGTTTATTTCCATCTTCAAAGCTACTTTTGGTTACCATACATCAGACCTGTGGGTGCTTTTCCTTGGACTTCAATTTCTAGGTTCTTCACATAGCATCTTGAAGGTAAGATGGCTGTGGTGTAGATCCCTGTATTTCTGGAATTTAAATCCAAGTTTTTGCCTATATTTAAAGTGTCATGGCATGGAAAAAACATGCAAAAT
Organism: Anser anser; assembly: GCF_964211835.1. NCBI lineage: Eukaryota > Metazoa > Chordata > Aves > Anseriformes > Anatidae > Anser > Anser anser. Next base: position 26,363,284 of record NC_139729.1, on the reverse strand, counting down.
ATTCAAAAAAAAAAAAAAACCCACGTTATTTCTCTACTAGCAAAGGCTTTGGGTCAGTACATTTATAGTCCTCTCTGCTATTCCTACATAGTAGGGATGTGTAGACCTGGCAGGAGTGGCATGTGCTGTGTGCTATGCCTGCAGCCTCAGTTACCGTGTGAACCAGGGTGCTCTGCCCAACGGTTTTGACCCTACCGTGCTTATGAACGCAGCCACAAACTGTTCCTTAAGTGCTCTCCATGGCTTACCAAATATCAGTTTAAATATCCATTCATAAAATCAGGCTATCTTCAACATTTCAACTTGCTTTAGTAAAACATTTTTGCAGCCCTTAACAGACAGCTTTAGACCATAAATGCCCAGAAGCAAGGATTATGAAAATACTACAATGGGAAGCCTGCAGCTGTATCCATCGTTTTGGACCATAGATGTCAAGTATAGAGGTGTTGGGTCTAGGAAGATAAAACTACTCCTTTGTTATTTCTCTATTAGCATTATAACACCCTTGAGAACTAAGAGCTTGGTGGATGCATTATGGATTTATGTAAATGACTTACCTCAAACTTGATCCTGTGCTCTGGAAGAGCTGGAAATGGTTTCTGAGCAGGAGTGTTGGTGCAATGTGCTGCCAAGGCAAAGGATGGGAAGCACAGCTACTTCTGCTGAATTAATGTGGAGTAGTCCTTGGCAAATTTTGAAAGTCTTATTTAAGAACTTGTTCTAAAGTGCTCTTTGAAATTCCAGGCAAGCAGTTTTAAAGATGGTTTCTGATGATTTTTTTAAAAAAAAAAAAAATGTGCTGCAGCCTCAGAACATTAAGCTGTGACTCAGTGCTGTGTTTTCCAGCGGCAGCGAGCGGCGTGAGCCTGCCCTCCTGCTGGCCTGGCCCTGCCCGGCTCAGCTGGGTCAACGCCATGCGGGCTGCGAGTCTGCTTTGTGATCCTTTAACTAGCTTAACTAGTAGTTTCTCTACTCAGTGGCTTTGTTTTTCAGCTGTGCTCAGAGTCCTTGCAGCATGCTCTAATCTGCAAAAGCCGAAGTTGCTGAACACTGCTGGCAGTGAGAACCCAGATGCAGCGCGCTGCCTTTCTGCAGGGAGCGTCTGCTGCGTTTCTGGGGGGAGATGTTGCCTGTTGGCTCCCTGCTGCATCTCCCAGTCCTGTCTATGAAGCTCCATGTCTGCTAAGAAGTAGCAAGGTCTTCCATTTCCATGTTTGTTTTTTTCTCTTTTCTTTAGCAGCAAAATATAAACCACAAATGCACGGTGGCGTCTGCTTGAGCTTTTAGCATAACACAACATAGTGAAGTGGGGGACTCCACCTGAGTTTATTTGGAGTAGACTTGTGGATGCTTCGCATAAAAATATTAGTATTTATGTATTTCCACAGTAGCTTTTGTTCAGGGAGGTGAGGGAGAAGGGAGAGGTGTTACACTGCAGGGGAGCATTGCTGATGCAGCACGGCATCTTCGTGGGAGGAAGTGCCCTGCGGTGGCACACCTTTGGGGAGCTCTGTAGAGCAAGCAAAAACCTGTGGGATGCTCGTCTGTGGGAGTAGTTAGCTGCTTTCCGTGGGATTGTCTTCTGTTCTGTGCATTACTTCTCGCTCTGTATCAGTAGCACCCAGGATCGCTTTGGGCCAGTGGATGAGACTTCAGCTGCAAAGTACACACGCGCGCACAGCGCGTGACAAATCACAATGACAGGGTTTTGTTCCTTGCTAGCTGGTGATAAAAAGGAACAGAAACACTGACCAGACAACCCCTCTGGACATTTTAGGGCCATCTTTCTACATGTCTTGAAATCTATTTGGTCTGTCATTATTTTATTTTTCACTATGGGCTAATAGTGGTTTTAAAATAATTTAAGAAATAATAAAAAAAAATCCTTGGTAGGAGAAACAAGAAAGAAGCAAAATGTATTGCTAAAACTAAAAAAAAAAATAAAAAAATAAAATGAGTATGTATGCTCTCATTGCTCCTCTTAGTATTTTCTCTATTATTAAATGAATACCTTGTAAGAGAAGTAAATCAGCATAAACCTATTCATACTAAAGAATGTTTTTAAATTGTTTTCATCTATTAAAAGGCAACTTTTTCAGGGTATTCACTGTCTGATTTCTTTGTTAATATTTGAATAAAATTTTCATTTAGCTTTAAGTACTTAGCCAACGGAAACTGCTATTTAATAAAAATATTTCTTTTACAAAAGGTAATCTAAAGAAGAATTTTTCAAAATTTTCAAAACTTCAAAAAGAAGTTTTTTAGAATCTGCATCTGAAGTACCTCCCTCCTCCTCCTGTTCAAAACTATTTATATTCTGGCTTCAAAATTGCATGTTGTGACTGCATGGTAATTTTCAGACACTTGCGCAGCAACAGGTTTCTAAACAAGTGAGCTAAAACAAAGTCCTGTGCAGTGGTGGGCCTCAGCATCAGCACGGATAATGCACTGGATGCACTTAATTCTGGTTTACACTACTCTGGAGCTCTTGAATTCAATCACCCTGTGAGAGCATTTCCATAGTTTTAAAATTCCCATCATGTTAATAATATTAGGGTTTTATTAACATATATAAAATGTATAGATGCACAGACGCACACTAAATGGTCGTGGTGGTTTCTAGTGTGATATATAGGTTGCCACTTGTGGTCCCTAGTTTGTTCGTTGCTGCCCACATCAACCCTTTGGCTCTGTCAGGTCTGAGGATGGATCCGGAGTGGTCAGGTTGGCTCTGAACTGAGCGCTCGTCTTATTTAAAGACAAATTCAGTCTCCACATACTCAGTCAGGAGCTCTAAGCGTGAACAAAACCCCACCGTGTGTTCCCCAGGAAGGAGCCAGCCCTGCAGACAGCCAGGCACACGATGGTCTCGTGGTTTTGTTTTGCTGGCCAGCTGCTGTTCCTGCAGCCTTAGTGCTTGCTCTCTACCCCATTTAATCACAGGCATGGGCTACCCATCACTGCAAATACCATGAAGGTGACTTCTTTCTCATTTTAGTGCTGCTGTGATCTCCACATATCCTTCATCCTGGAAGCCTGAAGAGCAGCCATCACTACAGGTCTTCAGCAAGTTGTCTCCTGGATCTTCCCACACAGGAGGGATGGAGTCACGCTGGGCCTGTGGCGTGAACTTTTCAAGACATGGAGAGCTTATACTTTGGTCTGCAGGTACCTGAAAGTAAGCGGAAATCCAGTACTGGTGCAACATGTTCATAGCAAACACTGCTAAACACGGGCCTCTGCCGCCAGCCCTGAAAGCATTTCAAAGACATGTTAGCATTTACTGTCTCTTTAGAGTACAGCAAGAAAGAGAAGACTTTATTGCTTCTTTCATGAAAATAAAAATTGTGGCTTTACACATACTTTGAAGTGATTTTACTGAAGTGCAGCCAACAATTGGAAAGACCAGAATTTTGTTCTCTGAGCAGACATGATTTCCCCAACCCTGTCTGCCAGTGTTTGCATAGCTTTCTGATGCTAAGCTGATAGGAAAGTCATCCTGCTCCTCGGTAGTTTAGGCTGCTTGTGCAGATCTGATAAATCCACTTAGGTAGGCAGCATTCCGTTAAAGCAGAAATCCATTTAAAGAACAAAATCAGCATACCTTTTGTTGCATTTCTCTGCTCACAGAGGAGGATTGCAGAGCATGCTTTCCTTCCTATGCTTGTTTTCCAGATCATTGGGGTGACTTTTTTTTTTTTGGTAAATGAAAGCCTTCTCTTTTGAGCCACTGGGTTTAAATGATTCTGACATCTGAAAGAGAAAATTTAGTTTTCAGGTTCCTGGAGCCACATTAGCCTGGTGAGCGGAGTTGTCATTAACCCCGCAGTCAGAACTCTACTGACTACGTGGCAACGTTCCCCAAACAAGGTTAGTGTATTCCCAGCAAATCCAGGGGAACTCGTACTTGCTAAGAACTCAGTCTGGGCACCTGTTGCTCAGATTTTTGTTATTTGCCTTCGTTACGTTCCCATTTACCCTTCTGGACATTCCCCAGCATGTACTGGAGGGCACCGTTCCCAACTGCTTTGGGAATTTCAGTGCCTGCTGCGAGGGCTGGTGGGTCTCACCCACCTGAGCTCGATGCATCCTCCCCTGTCCTTGTCTCCCTCGACAGCTGTTTCACGAATCCCCTGAAAGGAGCTGGGATTGTTCTTAAAGAGATTCATTTTTAATTTGCGGTGCTTGAAGCAGTACTTGCTCCACCAGGTAAAATAAACGGGATTTAACACAGAATTTGGTTACTTTACAGCAGCTGCAGTACAAAGTGAATTAATGTATTCTAGTATGTTCTTTCAGTCTTTTCCCAGCATAATTATTTTCTATGGGCACTCTCCTACAATATTTTTTGGAAGAGACTGATTTGAGAATAAATGTTAATAAATGTTTGTAGTAGGCATGATGATTATGAACTCTTCACTACTGGTTTCAGTCTGATTACTAGTGAGAAAAGATATTTTAAAGCAGACTCATTTCAATGTCTTTTTTCCCTTTGAATCGTGAATGTAGATGTTGACTACTGCAGTCTCAAAACAGAAGGCAAGGTTGTGCAGACTATTTCCTACAGTGCTTACAGTCCATGAAGGCTCATTTGTATACCAAAGTGGGGAAAAACCTCCTTCTGGTTGAGTTAATTGTTTTTGATGAAACTATTTATGGTTCACATAGGAGCTACACAAAATTTTAATTGTGATGTCTGCATGCAGCTCCAAGATACATGAAAAGCTTCGTTTTGTCAAGTTCAACTTCTTGTCATCTGTAGCCGGGCCACTTCATCCTGGGTCCTCCCAGTGCTTCTTCGGGACTGGCTCCTGCTGAAGGTCTTTTGCTGTCATTGTTATTCGGGGGGGATGCGAGAAGCGGCAGACAGTGGCTGGCATGCTGCTGTATTCTGCCTTTGTAAAGGACAATGTAGCGTTTGGACCGGCTCCATCTTATTTTCCTCTGGATAAGCTCTCACATTATACACAAACATAAAACTATGGTAGTGGATATTATACTGCAAAAGAAGAAATGCAATGCAGTAAGAGTTTTGTAGCAGCAGGTACTTTGGCTCCGAAAGGAATACCTAAATGGCTTGTAACATGAGGGGCCAGAGAGCCCATGCCTCTGTAAAATACATGCCATTGCTGAGTTTTTTTGCTTGGGAATGCTGTGGCTGCTTTCCTTGCTGTTATGATTTATGTAACTACTGTTCCATATTCTGTGAGCTAGTACCTCCCTGAAAGACGAAAGTCTGGATCTGCAGTGTTACAGCCTCCAGGAGCAAATTGCTCCTGCTGATAATCAGCTCCAAATCCATTTCTGATTGTCTTGTACACAAGCTCCTCTGCTGCTTTATGTTGCTCTGAGAGTTTTCCAGCTTTTGGACTGGAGTCAGTAGTGTGAGATAGAAGGGAAAAATGAAGCATCTCTGTTTGCCTGAGATGACTCAGACATTTCATTCAATCGATTTAAATACTAGTTTTTCATGTTTTCATTAGGGAACACACATCAGCAGCTAATTTTGGATGACCTCCTGGGAACCCGACTTTCAACTTCAGAATGAAACATCATCGCTCCTATCACAGGAAAAGTTCAAGCAAAGTTGCTGTCACCAGCACCGCAGTCGCTGTGGTTGAACGCATCCGTCAGCTCCTGCATGGGGAGAGATGAACCTGCCACGGGGCTCCCCCTATACCACGGGGTGTCTGAACTGTCCACCTGGCCCCAAAAGCTCTCCTTCGTCCTCCCTAGATCTTCCACTAGATTGCTACTGATTTATTTCGGTTCGAGTATGCTATGTGATTACGTGGGCTTTGGGTTTAAATAATTCTGACTGCTATTTTATGGGAAAGACTTTACACTAGCTCTTTCATAAAATATTAGCTTTAAAAGATTAAATTTGTTTAATACCTTGCATGTTAATTATGAAATGATGATGATTTTCAAAGCACAGCAGACAGTCATAAGCATAAATTTTCCAAGTGGTGCTGCAATACTACCCACAGATAATTAATCCCAGTCATATTAATAATAATTAACTGAAAGTGTTAGTAAAATTGATACTTTCAATCACTGGTGAAGAAATAAATTCTGTATTAGAGTTGAAATAATGTTTTGCTTTTCTTTCTAACTTTTCATAAGAGTTTAATGAAATATTTATTTAAAAACAGGTATTGAGATTTACCTGTGAGCTAGGAACTATAATCCCAGAGATGGCAGATGTGGATTATGAGAATCATACAGGCATCTAATCCCATACCTAGGGGATGTGGTTGCCTGAGGTATCCAGAAGTGTCTGTACTTCACTAAGATTAATGATAGGTGGGTACTTGCTACAATATTATTTGCATGAGAAAAGTACTTTTCAGAGTGTTTGTACAGCGTTGAGTATAATAGGATCATAATCTTCACTGATGTCTCTAGTCACAGAAGAAATAAATGGTAGTATTTGAACAAGAATGCTTACATGCTTGCAAGGCTCAAGTATTAACCAGATCTTAATGATTATATCATATTTTGGTTTAACAGTTGTTTAAAATAAATACAGCTTGGATGTAACTGAAGCTGGAAGTGCTGGAAGCTAAGTTAGGTATATTTCAATTTAGAAAACTTTCAAGAAGCTTTAATAGATTTCAGGGTGCACAAAATATTTCTTTGTTTCCAATCTTATATGAATAGCAACTGTCCTATTTGTAATTACAGTACTGAAGCTTTTTGAATCGCCCTTTTTTTGTCCTCTAACACTTGAATACAGCCTTCATCCCTTTTTGTTTTTGATGTTATAACATAAGAAAATTGTCTGAAAGATTGCTGTGTTTTAAGGCACTTTCTGAAGTGCTGCTAGTTTAAAAAAAAATCATTTTATAGAAATGACAGCTTGATGTTCTATGTATATCACTTCCATCACCACTATGTCAGCCTGAATCAGTTTATTTACCAACACAGCTACAAGGATTTTTTATTTTGTAGCCTGCAAGGTCAAGCATAGTAGTGAAAGAGAAGCTGTGGTGCAGCACCCTCCTTTTGCCTTTGAATTAATGAGAATAAACTTTTTTGCAATGTAGTTTTCTCTCTTTCTCCATGTTTTGTGGTAGGATGAAAAGGCAGCCTTCTCTCAGACTGAAGTTGTCAACATAGAGACAATTATCCCAGTGCTCCATGACTGCTGAGCTGGTGGCTCAACTCATTGCCTCTGAGCCATTTCTACAAATTCGGCGTGACACCAAAGAGAATGGTTTATGTTAGCTTTGATTAACCAGAAGCTTGAAAGTCTCTCTAAATACTAAATAGGGAAGCAGACTAAGAAGCAAAGAATTTGGCTGTGTCCATCGCTCGATGTGATGTGAATGCCCCTGTCTAATGTGACACCTATAAAATGAAGCTCTATCATTTGCTGTTTCTGAAAACAAAGCTGATTTGTAAAAGGTGTGATTAAATCTAGTAAAACTTTAGCCAAATATTCAGTGTAACAGACTGAAACAAATAACCTTCATTAGTTAATTGACTGTAAAGAAAATGACATTGATAAACAGCTAGCGGATGGAAAGTTTGACTTTGTCTCATCAATTGGTCAGACCTTTGCCTGATCATAGACGCTCAAAGTGCAATTTGCTAAACCCTTAAGAGTTCAAATGAGACTTGAATAATTTAGTGTTTTGCAAGATTAGTTATTTAGTGCTTAATATGTCTTGAAATTATATTGTTAGTCATTCAACAAGGAGTATAATTTTCATTCTTGTTCTATACTCTTCAAATTGTGAATTGTGATATAAACTCCGTTCATAGCTCAGTAGAACAGCTTTGAACTGCTGCATAGATTGTAATTGCAATCTGTGCTAAATGAATGCCCATTAGCAGCACTCTTAGACTGTTCTCATTTTTCTCCTTCATATTAATAAGAGGTTAAATTTACTGCAGTCTGCATATTGCATTTTACTATCCATGGATAGCATAGTTAAGAAAATTGTTTTGTTCTGTAAGTTTTTTCACATTTTTCCTTGTTATTTAGGCATTGTAAGAACTAGAATTGAACATAGCAGAAATGAAATTATGTACAAAGCAAGACTTTTTTCAGATAGGAGTCATATACTGTCGTACTAATTGCTCTTTTGTTAGAGCTTATGTTTCTAAAATATTGGAGGTTTGGAAGTATCTGTATTCATTCACTTAAAAGAACAAGGATTTTATGTGGATACTTGTTTTGCATCTAAACTTAATTGCTAGGAAAATGAAATAGCTGTTTTCCTCAAGATTTTTTCTCTGATGCAGCATCCAAAATAGACGCACGAGGATGCAACAAAGTTTAAATATTTATTCCTTTAGATCTTCTGTGCAGACCAAAGGACTGACTTAGGTAAGTTGAACACGAAGTCCAAAACTGTTTGCCAGCAGAAATTTGTTTGCTGGCAGCTAGTTTTCAGGATGTGCCTTCTGAGTACCCTGGAATTGCACGCTTTACCTTGACAGCTCCTGAGACATCTGAGAGGTAAAGGGGTTTCATTTCTCTCTCATTCGCACTGCTCCTCCAAGTCCTCCCACCCTTCTTAGGTCATGTTTTAGAGCTGTCTGGTCTCTCTTGTTGCTCCCTATGGTGTCTCTCCAGCTGATCCACAGCCACCCTGACCTGCAGCACCAGCTACTCTGGAAGAGGTCTCACCACCAGAGAAGCCGATGATTCTGCACCTCACGGCCTACAAGAATTAATTGTTTATGCTCTGGGAACTTGGAAAAATTCTGCTGCCATTCACGTATTTTTGTGTTAAAGAACTACATCTAAGACCAAACTAATTCTGTGAACCAACATCAGATCATTTAAGAACTAATGTTGTTTAGCAATCGAGGTATAGTATAACCGAAATATAACTATTAATGGTAAACAAGCAAGAGAAAAAAAGTGGATATATTCATGCAAAACATCTTTACTTTTTCTTTCCTGCATAATTTTCTACTTACGAAGCTAGCAGAAATGAAGGATAATTTGACTTATTAATATAATGAAGATCAATGCAATCTCTGAACACAAGGTTGAAAGAACAACATAATTATCCTTCATTTGTTGATGCAAGGAATAGACTGATTTCAATTAGCGTTTTAAATTGGGAAGGCGCTGAACAGAAGTCAGTAACTTTCCTTGTAGCTGAAATTCATTCAGTATGATTCTTTTTCTTGCTCATCACTTTAGACAACATCAGTTACTGTAATGGGTAACAATAGTGTGTCAATGATTAATGTGTTAAACACATTCAGTGTAATACAGAAAAATTGCACAACAGCAGATGGTAACATTTGGATCCCTCCAAAAGCATAAACATTAATTTCTTCCTGGAGCCCCCCATAAGAGGATTCAGGGCTTTGTGGGGGGAGGGGGGGGGGGGAAGCAGTGTCTTGGACTCAAGCGGAAGCTGCTAAAGAGCAGCGTATTGATAGCAGATGTCTTCTTAATTTCTTCTTTTGTCTTGCCAAAAAGTCCTATCTGCTGCTGACTATCCAGAAATGCAAAGTGAGTACTGCTGTGCCAAGCAGGTGGGCTCTGGGTCTGCCATTCCTCCAGCCACCCGCCAGCTTCTTCCTTGATATGGGCTGCACTGGTTGGCTCCTAAAGGAGAGAGCCTGCAGCAGAAAGCTGTAAAAGAAACTTTCATCCTTTACTCTTTACCTTTTATTTAACTTTCAATGTTTACATTTTTCTGTTGACAAAAATTAGATCGTGCACATCGTCTCCTGCAATACCTGGTACTGGAAGGGTTTCCCATTAGATTTGGCAGCCCTGTTGACTTGCCAGATTCCATGCTCACTTGCTCTTTTTGTTCTGATATGGTTTCATAATAAAAAAGTACTCTTGCACAAGATGGAAGATCCATACCTGGGCACTTCTAGTGTAAAGGACTAGTTCTCAGTTTTTCAGTTTCTGGGAGGCAGATGCCCTGTTTTGGGATCTCTGCTATAGCTACCAAGGGGATTGAATGAAGTTTGTTTGATTTTCCTTCCTCTTTTCCCTGCAGGAACCAGGAAACTCAAGGTGATAGAAGCCGAAAGGAAAGAGGAGCTCTGACTCATTCACTGAACTGATCAAGATACAGTTAGGAGACACTGTCTTCTTCCCAAGTATGATTATTTACTATCTCTTGTTACAAGCTTTTTAAGAAATATGAAGATTTAGCAAGGCTTTGGCCATGAAGAGGAGAATTAAACTCACGTAGACTTCTGTATTCCAATATTTACAGTGCTGTGAATACCATTTGTATGTCTGTAAATGTTTATCTCTTTGTTTCATTTTTCTCCTGAGGAAAAAATTGAGTGCTCCGGTGTTTTTCAGAACAATTCACTAATGTCTTTCCTGCTACTTATGTTTTATTTCTTTCTCATTGGTTTGACAAGTATAGAAATGTAGCACCGATTGCTGACCTTACCTCTACCCATCCATTTAAAATCTGTCCAAGGGTACATTAACTGAAAGTAACAAAATTAATGCTGTTAATTTTTATAATCTTAGCCTAGTCCAAATGTTGTTAATTACCCTTATTATTTTGTCTTTTTCTGCTTAATTGATTGTAACTGAAAGGCATGCTCTATCCTATCTGCAGTCTTTTCTAACTCATCGTCAGTGGTCAGAGAGAGATTAGTCATATTTCAGGTTGATTTGGGATATTCATTGGCAATCGTTTTGGTCGCAGTCTTCCATGATGAAATAGAATACCTTGCTACTCATATTGGATCTTGCCACTCCTACAAGGAACTTGTGTATTTATATTCTTAAATGCATTCATCATTTGTGCTTTAATGATTTCTTTGTTTTTTTTTTCCTACTAATTTTCATTAATGGTGTTCAAATCCAAGAATGAATCATGAGAAATTTTCTTCTGTTGGGCAGAGTACCTGTGCGCTATATATAGCAGTAGTGCTCCTTAATCCCACATTGAAAGTGCTACCTGCGTATGGGATTTCTTCTTCAGGACAACACTCTTCATCTTGCAAAACTGACAAGCTCATTTTGTTTAATTTTTCCATAGTCTGATCAAAGCAACTTTTTAATGTTTTCTTGGTACATTAGCACTATGAAATTGCTTCTAACAGTATCAGCCAATTAGCAACTCTTTAATCTGCTATATTGTTTGTCAAGGCGGTGTGACAGAATGACAGGCTACCATAGTAATTAGCTGGCTTCTGCATAAGTAGAAAATTGCTCTTGTTTGACAAATATTTTAAGTTAAAGTAGTGAGGACCTGAAAGTCTGGAAATAAACTTAGTCATGCAAGGATACATCAAAGAGAACTGCATGGCTCAGGTAATTTGTAATGGGAGGGAGAACCTTTCACCTTTTTGTAATAAATCAGAAAACTTATTGAGTGGAAGGGATGAAGTAACTTTTAAAAGCCTTAAATGAGCACAGGGTTCAAAGTATCGGTTCATGAACCTTATTTTTTACTAGAAGAAGTTGGGCTTACATAGGTTGCTGATGTTTATTTAGTTTGAAAAGCTGCTAACCTGCGTGTGTGCACCTGGCATCCCTTGCCACTCATTTAAGAAAGTACTGTTTTTCTCAAAACTCTGTGCCTCCATGTAGAATGCCGTGTCTGAAAAGAAGAAAGGTTCAGAAGCATCAAGAAGGGAGAGGTGAGCTACAGAATTTCCCTCTCAACATGTTCTTCAAAGCTTCAAATAAACCGAAGTCAGCTTCAGCCAACAATGGCCAGTGTTGCATGGAAAGACGGCTTTGCTCAGGCAGCGGATCTACTCCTAGCCTGAGGTCTGCAATGGTCCCATGGAAGATCCTTGCACCGTTCATTTCAGTGAATCACCGGGGGTCAGGCTCACCTTCTCAGACTCTACCTTGGCCTGTGCTCTGGATGCAGGTAAAAAAGGAATTTTTGCTGTTCTTTGGGAAGGATGCATTACCAAGGACTTTGCAAGCCGAGTACCAGGGAAATAAAATTTTAACTGTAAGACAGTTTGTGCTCTAAAACAATACTTCTTCCTGAGCTCAGGGAAATATCTGAACTTGTCTCCCACTGCTGACTTTGCAGCAGCTGATCATCCTGCTGTGCTGAGCAGACCTCCTACAATGTGAAGGGGTATCAGACAAAACTGTACCCATGGCTTTTTGTTGAAGCCACAGTAGGATTTTGCCTACCTTATGTTAGTAAGGTACTTCATATCCAAATCAGACCCATCAAGGGTTTAATAAAAGTTTTCCAAGGCAGTAGAAGAGGAAATTTTGCATTGTTTTACAGTAAACATCATACACAAATTATATATATATATAACATATATATATACACAAATTATATATACATACATGTATATATACATACACAAATTATATATATATAAAACTTTTAAAGCAGACTGTCAGCTTCCTGCATCACTGGGAGACAGTAACTCAGCCTGCAAGAAGGCAATGCCAAACGAGTTGAGTGACAAGAACTGGAAAGCAAAAGATGGTTTATGGTGTTTGATTAGAAATCAAATGACTTTTGTCATCATTTTGAGGCAAAATGCAGCAAACTCCAAGGTGTTGATCTCTGGTGTTTTCATCTATTTTCAAACCTCAGTTTGCCAGTAAAAATTTGGAACAAACTCAATCAAGATGGTAGAAAACAGTCATTAAAAATCTTGCAAAGTAAATTGAGTGACTTTCAAACTTTATGCACTGCCACTGCAGAGTTAATATTTGGAATAAAAACGGTGCTAACTGGCCTAATTATGATTAGAAATGCCTGGTGAAAAAGGAAGAGTTCATTTTTAACTTTGTACTCCTGTGAGAGTGAAGCTGAAATGCTGCATTCTCAGCTGAGCCCTTCCAGGGCTGGAAGGATTTGGGAAAGCCAGAAGGTATTCACAGAAGAGCAACAAAAATGATTTAGGGACTAGAGAGATTGATGACTTGATGTGTGAAGAAATATTAAGGGAGCTAAATATGTACTGCTTGCCCATCTAAATGATAGATACAAAAAATGCAAGGAACTTTCTTGAATTGATGATTGATTAGGTGAAATGAATGAAGTGGATGAAAAGAATGATTACCTGCTGGGTTGTAGGAACAGTGATTCTGGACTGCATCAGCAGTATGGGACCAGTATCTCATCTTGGCAGTGGGGGGTAGCTGATGCTCATGAAGAACAAAAAAAAAAAAAATGGGCAAAGAAATCTCAATTGGGTAATTATAGGTTCATCTGCTTAAGGAGAAAAGTTTATATGGTTGTCTTAACTACATGAAGAAAATGGATGAGAAGGTGAAAAATACTTAGGTCAAAAGTAATTTACTGAGGCCTTAAAGAGTCAATAAACAGAGGTGCTCTGACAGTACTACTCTTAAAACCTCTATTTTTTCTATTATACTGGCAAATGAAACTGTAAAAGACCTGATTGCTTGTATGACCACTAAATCCTTAGTTAAATCACCAGAATTGTGGCGCACGGATCTATCTAACAGGGATTTTTCAATTTTCTCCTTTATGATTCTGTGTGTACAGTTATAACATATTTGGGATAGCAGCTACTGAAAAATTGCTGTAAAATAGTTCAGTAGACACACAATAAGATTCCAAAGCAAACCATAACCTAAGCCCAGCATTGGTTGAGATTGCCTCTGAACAGATTTCAGATGCCAAACTTTCAGTTTCTTTGTGGGCTGTTGTTAAATTGTGACATTTGGGTCCTTTCACGTCAGTGTCAAAATTCCCAGTGACTTCAGTGAGGACTGCATTTCACATAAAATGAAAGAGAAGTTGCCCAAATGAAAAATAAAATAGAAATCCAAGAAGGAGCTCAAAGACTTTTTGCTCCCAGTGGTGAGCATTTTATTGAAGGTTTTGTGCACAAGTGTCCTTGAGCAGAAGAGCAGAGATAAGCCTCCGACATACGAATGCAGCCGTCAGGCTGTGCGGTGTGCTGACAACTCCTGTCCCATTTTAACTCATCAGTGTCGATGCGCGAGTAAAGCAAGGTCAACGCTGGTTTTATGAATGGCAATATACAACTGCTTGGGATCTCAAAATTTAATATTTTTTTTAAGCTGTAGAAACAAAGGCACTGGAGTCAAATTAAGTTTTGATTCAAGATTGCATCATTCTGTGACACTGCGTTTCAAAGTGTCAAGACCCCCTGGTGCTGCTGGAGAAGCATATAGAGATGTTGATGGCATCCACGTCATATAAACCTGAGTCCCATCCTTTATTGGCTTGAATACTGGAGAAATCCATAATTAACTCCAGTTCTTAGCTGGGGGGCACATTAAAATTTTGTTATTTTCTTTCCTTGCTTTCTTTCTCCTGTGGGTAATCTGAAAGTGCATAAATTAGAGGAATAATATGAAATATGACCAGTAAATGATCATTGGCTTATTCAGTATTCTTTTTCAGTTTCTGGTTTCTATTTTCTGTCAATCATATACCATAATAGGCTATTTGTCACCACAGCTATCTGTATACATAAAAGTAGGCACTGAATATATGCTTTTAACAATGTTCTAAGCGTTGCCAGTGATATATGATTTTCTTTTATCTCTTCTGTATGTCTCTGTATCAGGGGAGTGTCATTGGGTGTATCCCAGTGGAACAGAAGGATTTTAATCAACTGCTGAGAAAATGAGATATTACATTGGGACAAGAATAGCTGCTTGATAGAAACTCCTCTTTAAAAGTATAATTCTTCAGTGTTCGGTTTTTGTTGCCATTGTCAAGTACTGAATAAAAATGACATTAAAAAAATACCCAACTTTGGGTATTTTTCTCAGAACATAAAAGACAAGATTCATACCAGCAAACAAGAGGCTTCTTGATGCATTCCCTGAGCTGCAGATAGGAATGAGTACACTAAAAGCATTGTGAGTTATAACCATGTAAACTGAGTGCGAGCAAGACCTGCTGTACAGAAAAAAAAAAAAAGATGATTTATGTTGCTAGCATTTACATCATTAGGGTTTAGAAAGAAACTGGAATGAATTCAGGTATGTCCCAGTTTTCAAGCATCAGAGTTACTGTCAGCCATGCACCCAGCCATGTCTCTTGCATGGGGGACACAAAGCACCGTGTCTAGTCATATCCATAATGCTTGTACCTCAGTATATCGTTAAGGCAGAACTGTGCTCAGCATCCCTTGGGCCACCTTTCTAAACACGTTGAGGCTCTTTATGATGTAGGCATCAGAATTTTCCTATTTCCAGGCACTACGTCCCTTTGCTTTTAGTGGCAATTCACATGCAATATATTTTTGATCCGTAGATGTAAAAATCTTGTAAGATACCTACTGAAATGCTTGAATAACTTTAAAACCTGACTCTTAGTATGGACTGAATGAGTCACCCAAACCAACTCAGCTGATCCCGAGCTAGAAGAAATGAGTAATGTCTGGGCAGCCCTGGGGGCTGTGCTGAGCAGGACGGCAGCTCCGGGGGGTGGAGGGCCTCTGAGCTGATGTGAAGGGGATGTTCCCAGCACAGGGCTGGGGACTGGCATCCTCTCTGCCTCAGGGTGTATGGCTCCTCTTCACATATTTTTGGTGTTTGTTTTCCCCTATCGTCCTCCCTATATTTTTTTCTTAGTGCATTTTGAGTGCTTTTGCGTTTTAAAGCTCTTAATTCTCACCCAGCTGTTACCTCAGCCCTCTTCAGCATGTACCAGCAGGAAGAGTTCATGCTTTGTCTTTGCACATGCATAAGCTCTTGCACGGCTTTAAAGCTTACTCACAGCTAGCCCGCAGCTCCTTTTTACATCCCATGCTCTTTTCCTTTCATGGGTTGAAGGGTTGAGCTGTCCAGGAGATGTGAAGCAGATTTACCCTGGGATGGTGGCCAAGAGCTGTGGCAGATGGGCAAGAGGCAAGATCCCTCTGCTGCCCAGCCTTCTCCTATGGGTGCTGTCACCCTCTGGAGTCTCCCAGAGAAATGAAACTGGGGGGTGAGGGGGCTTAGGAGCTGTGAAACCTCATTCAGTTTTGGCCAGATCCTCGCCCATTGTGCAATGCTCACACTCGCTAACAAGCTTGCTCTCTGAGTTCCCACCAGCAGAAAATAATCTGTTTCAGGTATTTCCATGGAGACTGATCCTTGGGAGGTCCTGATTTGCAGTAGAAACACATTTTGGTGTACAGCCTATACAGTGTGACCAAGCCTAATTTGGCTTCTGAAAGTGAGTGTGGCATTGGTGCCTCGTAGCTGTACAAAATATGGGGCAAATAGCAGTAGTTGTGTTGGAGAGGAAAAAAACAGACTCCACCAAGGACTGGCATACCTCCAGTGCTTCTGGAGATTGTCCCATACTTTGTCCTGATTTTATGGCAGTTGTACACAGTTCCTCCAGTTCTCAGTCTCTGGCTCCCACAGCCTGTATTTGAGCTGCAGCATTTTGTGTGTATTTGTGCCACTGGACGGCTCCAAATGCTGAAAATAGCAGGAAGCGTTTTTCAAAATTAAGACCATTTATCATAAGGTTGACTACAGTGGCTCAGAGGAGACCAAAAGCCAGATATTGAAAGAAAGCATGAAAGCACACCTTTACCAAGTGAAAATGGGATGCAATGTACTAGTGGGATAGGCAGAAACAAAGCCAAAAGAGGTCTAGAAAAGGTTGCTAGGAAATAAAAACTGGAGCATTGGTAGATTTTCACTGCAAATTGGAAAGGAGAGTAATTATATACATCAAGGAGAGGCTGGTGACTTGGCTAATATATTTGCTGCCTTTAATAAGATTGATGAGTGAGGCTTGCAGGATGGTTGAGACTGAGATGGGTAGGGGAGAGGTGGAAGGCTGTAAGGGGTAGTGGTTCATAAATCAGCCAGCCTGGAAGTTATGACCCTTGGGTATGAAGGGAGCTGACTCAGGGTGCTGCAGAGCTGCTGACAATCATTTCTGATGGCTTCTGGTAATCAGATGAGATCCCTATGTCTTAAATCAGGCAAGAAACTGCAAAACTGATGATAACTTTAAAAAAGAAAAACAAAAACAAAAGAAAGCAACAACAAAAAACCACACACGCACCCTATGCAAACACAGTTTATATGTCAGCTTAGCCAGTTATCTAGAATGACAAAGAGTGACTTAATATCTCTGGCTAATTATATCAATGCATGGGTTAAGCAAAGACAATCTTCTCTCATTTAAGCCTTAGGAACCTGAAGAGACAAAGCACATAGCCTCTAGTCTTTGAAAAATAAGACACCTTTTCTTTTTTGGTTTTAAGGAAGCTGGGTAAGTAGCTGCTGCCCTTAGACTGTTATAACCCACCCGCATGCCTCTGATTCATAAGGGTTTTAGAGGTTAATTTAATCTGGCATTGAGGAAAAGGAAAAAGTGGTCTCGTAGTGAGAATGTGTGTCCAGTGGTCAGTCCTTCTCTTGAATACAAAATGTCTCAGCCTTTCAGACTGTTGGAAGTTAGCTTGGTGAAATCACTGCATTAGGCTGCTGGCATCATTTGTATATTAAAGGGTTAAAAGCAAGTTTTCTTCTATGCTGTCCAGCATTCAGAGAGTAATGAGTATACTCCAGTCATAATCAATGTTATGGGTTCAGGTGAACAAAGGAAACCGAAGTTATTGAGCTCCAGAGAAAACAGGGTGTTTGTTCCTTCAGCTTAACCAAAGCTGAAGTTATGTCCTCTATTTCTTCCTCTATCTGTATGAAGAGGAGAGGTCTCTGTGTGACAAACAAATGTATGAGTAGCTCAGAGAGGTATTTCAGTAGTTGATCTTGGCCCAGGACATCTCTTTTACTGTCACTGCAGCATTCTTCATGAGAGCTGTGAACTCAAAATTTTTTTTTCCCCTTGAATAGTAGGTAGGACAAAAGCAGAAGGTGAACTCTGGGATATAATAGTTGAATTTTGTTTACTTCCCTGCAAGAAGCAGACAAGCTTCAGGTGGTTCTGTTTGCTCCTGATAAGTGTGTGAAGTTTTTGACGCGTGAGCCCAAAAACCTGGGTTTGGATCCCAGAAGAACGGGCTCTCTTTCCCATGAATAATGCACCTTTTGTATATAAGGATGTTGACAATGCTGTTAGTAATTTGGAGTTGGTGCTTCCAGCTGAAGCTTGACCAGAGAGACAAAAAGATTCCCTGCAATACAGATTAAACTTAAGGCCAGTAACTTCTGGTTCGGATGCAGTTTAAATTTCATTATTTGGTCTGGTCTCCTTTTAGCACAATTCGTTAAATTATTTGCATTTTCTCTTACCCAGATGTTTTGAACAATATCCTTGAGCTGTTTTCCTCTTCTCGCTAACTGTCCAATATTTCTAGCTGCCTTCTGGCTGTGGAAGGAAACTTTTCCCTTTTAATTAAATCACTGAGATCCTAACTGAGGGCTATTCGCTCAGAAGGAATTTGTTTTCCGTGAGTCAAGATGGTGGCAAGTATGACAAAAGTTTAAGCAGGTTATTAGAGACCCAAATCCTAGATTATTTTTTTTTGCTTTCCAGAAAGCTGAGAGGAGTTACTCTTTGGGAAGCAAATGCCTGTGGTGCACCGTGGTGCAATGTAGAGCAGTTTCCAGCTTTGTTGGTGGCAACAGGACCAGACTTGGTCTTCTGCTGAGGCTTGTTGCTGTCCTGCCCCTGCTGCCTGGGAGTCAGTGCAGCCTGTGCTTAATAAAGGTAGTGCAACAAATCCAGAGGTTTTCAAGGATAATAAGAAAACAAAGATATTTCCAAGCATAACGACACCATGTCTTTCATTTCAATGTTTTTGGAGAACCATCTATCTCTTTTTTTCAAGTTAGTTTAATTTTATCTTCATTAATTGCCATGACGTCTATCTCAGTGAAAGGAATATAGGCAAAAAATTAAATTGAATTATCACTTAGATGGTAGATTGTCCTAGCAGTATCTCAGATAGGCTTGAAGCATTTCATAGCAGTGTGTCTCATTCAGTGATTCTGTTTTTTGTGAAGCAACACTTTTCATTTCCTAATGTGATGAATGGCATGAAATAGTGTAATGCAATCTGAACGTTTAATTCAAAACAGATTACTCTTCTATCTAATCAGCATCCAGGAGCACGTAAATCTGTGTGTACCTGATCAGAATTAATTTCATTTGAATGGAAATGTATGTGCCCTAGAGAAGCTCCTCTATTTGTCAGGGAAGCATGATAAGCAATAACAGAAAGACAAAGAAAAACAGGTTTCCAAGTAAGGTTTACCATTTTGTCTTAAGTTAATTTTATGATGCTAATTAATACGTATATAAAATTTATCATTCAGTAAGATTTATGGCAAACTGGTAATAGAAAAATCCAGGACAAAGAGCAAAAATTCCTGCAAACATTGTGGGATCATACCTCAGTTCTTGCTACTGCTAAAGCAGATAAAGGTATATCCTTTTGAGGATAACAGCGTGCCCATTGTGTAGGATAATGAAGGCAGTATCACGTATGGAATAAGGCACGGGTCAAGTGCTAAAGAGCTTGGCACAGTCAATCTCTTCTTGGAGAGACCTTGGCCATGATGAGGCCATACTGCCTGATTTGGGAAGCCTGATTTTGTTGCAGTGGAGGTGCTCGGAGCAGGGCTAGATGATCTCCAGAGGTCCCGTTCAGCTGAAATTATTGAGTGATTTGGGTCAAGATGCTTACACTGTGTAAGTGACCAGCCACGTGCAAATATTTTTGTATTAGTCAAATATGTTGAAGGAAACTCTTTTGATGAGACATATATGCTAAAAGAGAAGTCCTGAGGTTATCCATGCAAATTACCAAATAATGTGATCACCTCTTAGCTAAGAAGAAAACTGTTGGTGTCAATGATATTTATTTTACATTTTTTCAGAAGCTTCTTTAAAAGTATGAGGTAAATGCTATATGATACTATCTTTCTTTCCGTTCTTATTCTCGGTGAAAAAAAAATCTAGTCCAGTTTCATGAAAAACAGATAAAGAGGGATGAAGTACTATACAGAGCATTTTAATGGAATTCAATGTGCCTGTAAAAGAAAAGGACGTGAACAGCATCAATATACAAGGGTGTTGATTGCAGACCAAGAGAAAAGATGAGAACTGGTAGAGTGTCAGTGTTTGTACAGCTAAAGAAGAGATTTGCTCTAACTGTGCAAATAGAAATTGTGGGTTTTCGTGAGTCATTTGAGTATAAGTTTAAGGACTGGCTTGATGAAGATGAGCAAGTTATTGTGTATTGGTATAAATGAAGTTTGAAGAGGGCTTCAGGCCAGATGGCAGTTTTCTGGAAATTCTACAAAGTACATAGCTGAGATTTGCACTGTTTTCGAAACTCTGTACCTAATGACCACATAGAGCTAATGTTTGTGGTATGTGTGTTTCTAGCACTGTGCACTGTGATAAGTTGTTTGGAAAAATATTCAGCTTGGACACCCTCTCTTTGAGGAATATCATGGACAGAAAAAAAAAGCTAAAAACAAAAACCAAACAATCAAACAAAACCCCTACCATATATATGGGAAAAAGGGAAGTTACTCAGCCCCAAAGAAATGCTATATCCAAAAAAATCACAAAATGAAGAGTTAAAGTTTTGGGGAGAAGATTTATTTTTTGTCCGAAGTATATCCAGGGAGCCATTTTACAAGACCAGGTTACAGCTTTTGCTGTGAATCTCCAGGCACACCAAACAAATATTTATTAGGTAACATCAGGTACTGTCCCACTCGCGGCATGATATCAGTGGGACTGGATCAAACCACGCAGAGGACACTCTTGGGTTAAGATATTCCTTGCATATTGTGGACAGACATGAGACTGGTGTGTGTGTTAAGCTTGGAAACCATATGAGCAACGTCAGAGTGGTGTTAAACTGAGCTCATGAGGCCAGCTGAAGTAGAAGATGGACATAACTGAGCTCAGCGGTATGCTGGCCGTGTTCAGACAGCATTTTCTTTGTTTGTGTTGTCCTGTAAACAAGCGGAAAAAAACCCGAGATCTCAACGGCAGACTCAATTTCCTGTCTAACACAGGGTGGCCGAGGTGTTTGAAGTGTTCTTTGCTCTTCTCCAAACCCCGTAGACCTGTAAGCATCAGTAATGCTAACAGAGGCCAGAAAATAAATGGTTAGCGCGGCCTGTGGTGGTGTAAAGCAAGGTGTTGGGCGTGCCCTGCTGTGAAGGGTTTTGTTGCTGCACAGCTCCAGCCAGGAGCCAGCATAAAGCATCACTTTTAAGCAAACTCAAGTCAGTGTGAGATTGCAGCTAGCAAAGTCCTGCCGGGTCCATGGGAGCCAAAACTCTTCAGCGCTGAAGATACTGAAACTGCAGCAACATTCATTTCACCCTTCACAGAGTTCATCATTACTGTACATGTATTCCCTCAGCAGGAGACAATAGCAGCCAAAAGTAAAATAATTGTTTCTCCTTGTAGAGGAATGCTCCAAGAAAGGGCCCTAGGGACTATTCTAAGCAAGGCCAATTTTTTCAGCCATATCTAGAAAGAGTAGTACCATCTGCTTTTATCACATAATTTACACAACGCTTAACCAGAGACAGAGCATAAGAAAACCTGCTGCCCCCCTCCTGGGAAGCCGTGTCTCTTAACGAGGATTGGTGACCCCGCTAGTCCAATTTGGTTTGAAATTACTGCTCCAATACTGGAAATTCTCTGCACAAGGAAGCAATGTACAATGGCATAAGTAGCAGAAGTTACTCGTTTTTTTTCCCCACTTTTCTTTGAGTTCTTTTTTTTTCCCCTTATCTAAAAGTATTTTTTCATTTAAGAGAGGAAACATGATATGTGTGTAAGTAAAGAAAATGGATGCAAAGCCAGGTCATAGCGTTTTGTGACTTGGGACAGCAATACAATATCTTTTATTATTTGTTGCATACTAAAAGATACTTCTGAAATAATAGTTGACTTCAATGTGAAGTGTACAAATCATTGAACTGATAGCAAAATCCAGACTTCTGGGCAAGAGATAAAGTATCTCATTTAAATTGATTACACCTACCTACAGGACACAGAGATGGGAAGAGAAATGAGCAGAAAGGCGATGGAAGATAGCAGGAGACATCTGGACTACACACAGATTGATGGCAAAGGTTTTGTAAGAACACAAATGTAAAATGGACAAATACCATCCCAGCCTGTTATCTCACCTAAGGCACAGAAAGATTTGCCTGCAAATGTGCATCTGTAGCTAGTTATTTCAGTGACAAATACTTTGTATTAGAGCTAGCTCACAGAAACTGTGCCCTCATGTATTTCACGTGGCTTTTGTGGGTTATGATGAGGAAAGTGAGGCCATCAAAACTGACAGTCGAAAAGTCACTTAGGCTTCCAAAGCCATACAAAAACTGGTGCAAAATTGAAATCTGAAATGCTGGTGATGCACACAAAATCATAGTGGCTCAAAGGCATCGGAGAGGAGAGCTGAAATACCTGCGAGTCCTCTGTGGGCACTTGGTCTAAGAGTGAAAGAAATTAGGGATCTGTGCTGGTTTTCTAGGTAGCCTGCATGCACAGAAGACCTCGCCGTGCAGTGTTCCCTTTGTGCAATTGCTGGCTCTCATAAAACCAAGAAATCTCTGTGGGGCTTCTGTGTCACTTTAGGCATACGTTCGCTATTTTGGAGAGGTTATTGTATTGGTGAATGTAGTAATGTTTGGCCAATATTGTACAGAGTCAGTGGCCTTAACCAGTCACATATTTAGCTGGTCAGACTCTTTCCAGTGCATTTTTGTAAAATATCATCAGTCTCCAAGCAGTGGTGTGAGTGCAGTCTTGTGCACAAGGAACTGGGGAGGCTGGTGCTGTTATTGCTCCTTTTTTTGGGTGGAGGAATTGTTATGGGCCAGCTACCAGCTCAGCTATGCTCATTGCTTTCATACCTGTGTCACTGGGACTAAACATGTGCACACTGACTGAAATAATCTAGCTCAAAAACTTGATTTTCCTCAGGTTTTGGCTTCCTCACTCTTTCGAAGTGACGGCTGGAGCCCCAGGCTGGAAAAGCCAGCAGAGTGCTTTAGACAGACCTATTTACCAGGATGCTGAGGCATTGTGAGAAACTCTCCACCTGGACCTCAGTCAATACTGCTTGATCCTCGCTGGCATGTCCTAAGGTATTTCTTTGCGGAGCTCTATTCAAGGTGTCTATTTCCAGTCTCTTAACCTTTCACAGCACATACTTTTTTAATAACAAAGCTGGAAAGAAAGGGGATCTTTTTACTATAAAGGTCACAAATCAATGTTTTATTTTAACAGGTTTGTCATTCCTTTGTTGAGGTTTTATTTAGCAAAAGTCATTGCCAGCCCAGCAGCACATAAGAAGGAAAGAACCAAGGCAGTGAAATTACAGCACATATTGCCAAATGACTCTTTAATTAGGAAGTAAGTGTTTTTTCCGTTCCTGTAACCTCTGGCATTCAGGGCTGGTGAACAGCCAAGGGAAAGTGGCATATGGAGAAGAAGAATGTGGCATTCATGAAAGGCAAGATTAAGTGTCCAAGTCAAGGCAAGTCTCACGATAAGGTCTGCACGTGCCTGTCCTCGCCCTGCCATCGCCTCTCTCGTGTCCCTGCATGGGGCAGCAGCAGGATCCAGGGAGGAAGAGCCATAAGGTGTCCATAAACAACACGGGCCTGATTTCAGCATATTGAAAAGTGTTCAGTCAGATAATTACCCTTAATTATTAATTCTTTTTCACGATCAGCTTAGATGGCAATGGTGCAGAAAAAAGCAAATCGCTTGGTGTTTGCAATCTGCCACTCGCTCGCAGCCCATTCGGCACCTGGTGATTCAGCGCATCTGTGTCTACCAAGGGCTGATAGAGATGACTAAACAGCTGTTTTTGGAAAAATTGTTTACCTCCTTCTACCTTTTCTAGTCACTTTTCCTAATGTATAATCAGTCTTGATAAACAAAAGTCAGTTAAACACCCCCACAGTCCGATATGCTACCTGAATTTTACTGCAACTTTACCAACAAGTTGCAATCTGCTTTTTTATTTTTAAGATTTTTTTAAAAATTTTAAATATATTTTATTATTTTTTTTTAAGACACATCAGACCTATGACTTAGCAAATTTCTGCAACTAAGAAATAAATTGCAGATTAATTTTAACCAAATGCCTCTTCAGTGCCTGGCCTTGCAGACCTTCCTAAACGTAGGTGGCACTTGCTGTCTTCTGTTTGCCAAAGGTAATGACACCGTGCTTTTTCACCCTCTGGGGACTTTCACCCCTGCTTTATCTTCAGCGCTTCGGTTCTGCAGCTCCCAAATCACGGCTAGGCACTGCTATTTGCTTGGCTTCCTGCTGACACTGAAGCTGACTCCTTGTAAGCACGTGCATGTTTGCAGAGTTGAGGTGTTTGGGTGCTTTTTCTCACTAACAGTTTTCTTTTAAGCTAGAAATATTTTAAACCTGAATTAACACAGTCTTAAAATGATTGGCTCTCAAGTACAGTGTGCTAAGTTGACATTTTCAACAAATTTTCAACAAATTCTTGCTTTCTAGGTTTGTGGCTGCCACAAAGTAGGCCCGTGGGTGTACCAAGCCAGGCCTGGAAGGAAAACCATTTACCACAGCCAGTAAGTTGGGTGACTCTGCTCTGTAGACCGGGGGAATTAATCCTGTAATTGCCAGGATTAGTGAGGTAAGTTGATGATAACAGACCTGTTGAGAGGACAGTTTATATCAAGCTGGATAAATGACCTCTTGGTGGTAGGAAGCAGTCCTTGTTCTGTTTGAGGAGTGGAGACCACCCTCAGCTCCCCCCAGGTCTTCCTGTAGTTCTCAGTACGGTACAGAGATAGTTGTGTTAGAAATGATTCAGGAGTTACGGAGCTACACCTGCGTATTGCTCTATAATAACTATTACAGAAGAAGCAGAAAAAGAGCAAATCAGGTTTTTCAACCCTCTGCTGTTCTCGGTGTATATTATTTTAATTTTATTTATAAAGGAGCTTTGTGGAAAAAGCATTTTTATGCTGATGGCGATAGCTCTGCTATAATGGCAGTGTGACATAGTCCACACAGACTGCTGCTTAATTATTTTTCCTGGTGGCTCAAACTTTATTTTACATGCTTTGCATTTAATTTTTCTTCCATTTTTTCCTTTTCTTTTGATTTTTCCTCTTTTCTCAGAAAAAGCTTTTCCATTTTACAGCAGCAGCCATCTGACAAAACAAAGCTCATGGTGCATCAAAGATGTAGGTTGTCCCTTCAGTTTTAAAAATCAAGGGGAAAGCAGAGTTCTTTCATTTCTTCCTTCTCTTCCTTGTCTGCTTAGCTGAGATGAGATCAAACAATCCTGTTTTATGAGTGATAGAACAAGCTACATGCCTGTCTCGCAGCATCCCAGCTGTAGAGACTGAATCAACTGTTTTGGAGGCTATTTAATTATGTCAGCACTCAGCACATTCAAAAATGCTCCAGATGTGCTCTTGCAATGAGATTGCTTGCAGAATCAGCTTTAAATTATCGCTCTTTCTGGAAGGCAAGCGCTTCTAGCGGTATAACTCCCGTTAATGAAAATGAAAATTATTTTCATAAGCCAGGGATAAAATAGTGGATTTCAAATACTCGTTGAATGGCCTTATTTCTTTTTTAAATTTTTCATCCAATAGGATGTTCACACCTAGCACACATGTACATCTGCCATTACCATTAATATAATATCCAAAAAGTATGACAAATAAAGGACCTCACAATGTCCTGGAGTTTTTATGTGAAGCACATTTACTTAAGAACAGAATTACACTTGCCAAGGCTTGAGCATCTCATAAAAGTGAGGTATATACATTTTTTTTATTAATCTAAGCTATGATCTGAGTAGTAAATTGAGGAAAACAGGCTTTTTGGGGTAGGGTGAAATTTAGCCTTTGAATTATCTTGTTTTTTAGTGCCTTTCACCGAATTTGTATTTTGAACCAGGCCCTGTAGTGTTAGTTCTGTTGGTAGAAAATTGCTGCCTTGTGTCTTGGTGCAGCTGAGGATGTTTCCTGCTCTGACTTTTTGTGTCTGCTAATGGGGCATCTGATCTCTTCATTTGCTGCAGCAGCTTTCAAGCAAACTGACAAGCAAAGACTGTTTTGGGGCTAGAAATTAAAGGTCATCATGGTCATCTCTATCATCACCTTTCATAGCGAGTACTGAAAGCTGGATCTTGAACTTTAAGCACTGCCAGGGATCAGGCTGCCCATTTCTTGACATCTTGAGATGCATGATCCTTCCTTTATACAGGAGCTTAAAGCTTGGGGAATGTGGAGTATGTTGTTGCTAAATAAAATTGTTATTATTATTAAAGGCAAACAATAAAGGCAACAATACCTGTTTGGGGCACTGCAGAAACCGAAATTTTAATATTTAGGATCTTTCCTAGTCCCTGTGCTAGCGAAGGATCTCCAGAGTCCCTGTGAATGGCCACCCCACGCCTTTCCTAGTCTGACCAACTTCTTGTCCAAGAAGCAGGCTGTTGGATTTGTTGCAGAAACTGCTGGTGCCCGCCTCCTGGGAGCTGGGAAGGGACTGACTACCAGCTATCGTCCCTGGTGGCTGTATTGAGATGAATATGAGTGTTGTGACTATTGCAATTGCATGAAAGCTCTGCAGAAAAGTGCCTCTCCAATCCCCCGTGCAATCTACAATTGCTTCTGGTTTAGTCCCTCTAAGTGACCGAGCAGGCTAGAGCTGGCTCTGGGTGTCCACCACGGCTCATGCACCCCCAAAATGTCCCACAGCCATCAAGCAGGTCTTTGCTGTTGGAAGCAGAAAGCATGCTTGCTTCAGTGGTTCTTGGGAAGATGAGCTGCTGGGAAGTAATGCATGATGTCCTTTGGGAATGAAAAATTGAAGCATTTGGGGAACAAATGAAGATGAAATATTTCAGCGTCTTCCATTTCTTCAGTACAACACATCCCATTTCCAATTCTAGCCAAGTACTTCATGAGCTTCATTGACTCCCAAAGTGCATGTATTTTTCTGTGAAATGATATTTGAAGAATGCTTTAGCCCAGCTCTGTGATTCAGTGATGTTTTCTCTCCCTCCTGCCCGCCCTGTTCCCACCCCAAGCAAGGCAGAGCTGCTGGTGGAGGTGAGCAAGGCTGGAGCACAGCAGTGTCTGGGGGCTACCGAGCACAGAAACACCTTGGTGCTTTGTTCCCTTTCTGCGTCTCTCACTCCCTGCTGGATTGCCACCCTTCTGTCTTGAACCTTACTGAAAATTTATTCCCCTACAGAGAAGCTGAAATCGTCTAGATTTTCCATGAAAATGGGAAAAATTAGGGTTTATGAAAAAATATACGTCTCTACTTAGCTGCCCTAACATGGTTATTTCATTCTTCTACACTAATTAAACAAAATTCCCAACATGGCTGCTATTAGGGATGGAGGGCTGTAGGTGAAACATGTTTTGCTCTGCTTGTTCATTTTGCCCGTGTAGTTGCAGACAGGCATTGACCGAATACTCTCAGCCTCCTTTCCTCTTTCCCCTGTTCCTAAATTCTCCAGTCTCACAACAGAAATAATCTACAAAAGCTCCCCTGCAAAGGGTGCTAGTTATACTTCAGGCATGTTTTTCACTGTTGCTTTGTTTCCCTCCAATCTTTCATCAACTCTTACCCTGCTTTCCTGCAGCCTCCAGTGAGAACAAAATCCATGGGAGCATTGGCAGTGTGCTGCACCTGGGGGGCTTGTGGTAACGGATTGCAACTGCTGGCATAAATATATTACATTATTATTATTATTTTTGTCATTGTTTGGGGCTAGATAAAAAAAGAGGAAGGGCAGTTTCCTTTCTGAAGTTGGCTTGAATGCCAGTGGGGTTTGCAAAACCAATAAATACAATGTTTTTGTCAGCTGGTTTCCCAATGAGCCTGGCAAGCCCAGTGCTCCCCATGAGGCGGCAGCTTCCCCTGGAGCAAGAGTGGGTAGTGGGGCTCAGGTAAGGCTTAATATTCCTGTTTTCAACCAACGTAGTCCTAACTGCTCAAAAGTTCTGTGGCGGTGACACATGCAAGTGGTATCTTGTGAATGTCCTCCCCAAAAAAGAGGAAAACTGGGAGATTTCCAGAGACCTAAATGGGAGATGAACACCCTGTTGCTGTCACCTTTCAGTAGTAGATAGTCATTTGATTCCTGTTTTTTGTGTGTCAGTCTTCCCATAGAAAACCATTGGAAAATTGAGTTCCCACATATATATATATATATTTTAATATGTGCAAATAGTGAAATGCCTTATGCAGTAGCTTTGAGGTTATAAAAGTGCAGTAGCTAAACAGGGTGACCCAATCTGCATGTCACCATTTCTAGGAAGACATATAAGCTTGCCAAGCTATTGATGGGACAAAAAAAGTATGTTTATGATATGTTGCAATGCTGATAGCTGTATAGATTGAGTTTAATATGCCTGAATTTGAAGGTGGGACAGCGAATTCTTTGAGAAACCAAAAGGCTGACAGCTTTTCCCCACTTGCATAGTCATTGTCTATAGGATAAACTTGTCTCCAGGCTTCTCTCTTGTTCTGGCGGGTATATATGTAGTCCTGTGTTTTGAACGCAGTTGTTCATCTTCTGTGGAATATGAATTTAGGAAGAGATCTCCAAGTCCCCAGAGGCTCAGGTAGAAATTAGACCACATGAAATATAAACAGCTGAGAATTTACTCTCTGTGGCTGAAAATTCAAGCCTGTCATTTCTGTGAAGACTTCTAATTTTTGTGTGTGATTAAAGATGCTCAGCCAGCCCTTCTGAAGACGCTTAAACTAATAAACTCTGTTTCTTACTCAAAGCACAAAACTGACAACATCAATTTTGAAGAGCTGGGGAAGGAGTAAGTTTGAGTATTGCTAGGAAAATATTCTTCGGTGATGAAATCTTGTATGCCAAGTTCTAGCTTAAAGCAAATGCTAAGGACATAGATGACCCAGTGGAAAATGTTCCTTAAAATGCCAGTGTTGACAAACTGACTTTCAAAAGTACTTAGGAGATTGGCCCTGGGAGTTTAACCATTATCTTCAGTGGGAATAGATTCAGATCAGTGCAGAGAGCCTACGTGGAGCCCAATTGACTTCAGTGGTTACTGCACAGGAAGAATTGCAGTTTAGACAGATAATAAACTGGCTGCAATGGGAACTGTTACAGTAATGTGTTGCCTGTAGATGTTTCTCAGATCTTTTTGGCACAAAAGACAAGTATTTCACATGAGAGCATAAAATAAGCTCTAATTGAGAGTGCTTTCTAAAAATGTGATATGTATAATAAATGATTACTGAAAGAATAAAGATGTTTAAAATTATTCAAAGCAACTTTGCTTGAGAGAGATTTCTGTGTGAATTGATGTTATGAAATAAGGGATATAAAATCTGTTGCAGATAGATTGTAGTAAGTTATGGCATAACACTTTCTGATTCTTCAAGTGCTATAAAAGTGTCCTAAGTATAAATAGGCTTACAATTTCTGTGGATCATTCTTGACGTTTGAATAATCTGTTTTAGCAGGGCCTCTGCCAGGCACAAGCACACATAGAGCCCATGGATTTTCTTCTGCATCTAGCAGTGGCCATGCTTTTTTTGGATTGTTTTCCTTTCTGAAAAATTAAATTTAATTATGTAAATACAAGTTATACTTGTATATCATGGTAGCAGGAATCTTCACTTATTTCAGAAACTCTTCGTGTTTTAATTGTATAAAAAAAAAAGAAATATCCCTAAGGGGAACATGGCAAGGAAAGGAAAACTTTAGTTATCATGGTTTTCAAATACTCATCTGATGAAGGCAGCTAAGTCATATACCGAGGGGACCTCCACGTCTATGGCAAAATAAGGAAACTAAACTTAGTCTCCCACATTGAAGTCTTTTATAACATGGCCTTTACTTTTCCCCAAACAATGTTAAAAACAGAAAACGGTTAATGTAATGTTAGAGGCAGAAATGCCACATGCCATTTGGAATGCTAATTACTGCAAAAAGCATTCATATCCACATTTATCTATAGGACTCAGGAAAACTGACTGGCACCTCCCACGAATTGCTGCTCAAACACATTTGAGTCACTCAGTTAGCAAGTCAGCAGCTCTCCCATCAGCATGGCACATTTAATAAGTCGGGGTTTCCCCAGACAAAGCAACTTCTCATGGAAACTTTCTGGAATCAGACATCTTGCTTAAACACTCCTCCTTAAGTCTCTGTATCCTACCAGGAACTGAAGCGAAGTTAGCTTAACAAAAGATAAAGATAAAATAAGGTAAAGCACAACCAATTCTGATTATTATATCAGTTCAGCCCTACAGGCCAGGTTTTTCCAACCTTGCTTCCTGCACAGAGTTCATGGGGATGGGCACACGTCTGCCCCCAACACCCAGACCCAGTGGGATCTTGTATCATGGGATCATTGTGACAATAATGCTTCTTGCCAAGATTTCAGTAATATATAGAGATTGGTTTACATGTAGGTGTATATTTTTGTTAGTATTAATACTTTTTCCAACGGGGCTAACAGGTTTGGTGTGAACTGTTTCCAGAGCGTGGTCTCATGTCTCTAATGGGCACCAGATTATTTTCTTCACTGCCTATCAGTGCCCTCAAATCCAGGAGAGGCTGTATCTGCTTACCAACTATTATGCAGATCCTTGGGAAGCATGAATAAGGAATACCGTTGGTCACACTGGCCCGATAAACAGACAAAGCAAAGTATAACTCAGATGAGACCGCTGGTTAATATCTTTGTAGAGGACACAAAGGAAGGTTAGGTGTCAGGGAAGGTAGGGAAGTAAGTGCTAATCTTCAGCTTCAAAGACAGCATTAGGAATGTTGCAGGGACAGTAATTACATGGAAAAAAATTAAAAATCCCACTTGACAGAATACCTTTAAACTAATATAGTGTTAGAGTCCACTAATGGTTTCTGGCTCCAATAAGTTTCCATAATTTTCTCTTTATTTAAGTCTTAAACTCTCCAAATTAAATGCAATTGGAAAATCGGTTTTCTTGTTCTACTTTATGCTCTTGCTAAATCAGCATCATTATATGATCTTGTTTTCCAGTTTCAAAGTTTCCACTCTTTGTCATTGATGCAAAGTTTTGTTAAAACAGAACTGAAAAAAATCTTTATTAAAGTGATTTTTAATTTCAATTTTGTCCTTTTGATAGGTCCCATCTCCTTTGCCCTTCCAGTATTTTTATGGTCTGTGACCAAATTATGTCTGGGTGGATAGCCCTTGGCATCCTGGTTTGGGCCAGGATTACAAGGCCACTGGAAATCAGTGGAAAATGTTTTCCAGTGCTTCAGACACACATCTACAGAATAAAGCTGAAGTGGCAGAAGAAAGGCACCTATAATACATAATGGTCACTGCCTCAGGTTCTTAGCCCTTTGTAGTTACCTTGCTGGCCAGATCGAGCCTGTCTGCTGTCTCCAGGAAAATGTGGGGGAAAGCAATAGAAGAATTTTTGAATTCAGTGATTGTCTTCCACTTAGTTCCAGTTTTTTGGTGATGATGCATATCTTGGCTAGAGATATTTTGATTATCTTCATATTCCAATTGATTTTGTGTACTTCAAACAAAAGCCACAAAAGGAGGAAACCTGTGCATCAAGCCCCTTCCAGCTGTGTCCAAGGCACCAGGAAGGGGAAGTTGCATCTTTTTTTTTTTTTTTCCCTGGTGCTCACTGAATATTTTTAAAATTTATACAATTGCTTTTAGTGCTGAGACTTGAAGTCTTGGGGGTAGGTACCAGGGGGAAATCATGTTCTGCTGGAGCTCATCTCAAGCTGAGATTGTTCTGCATCTGGTATATCTGCACAGCCCTTTGTCTTGAATTGATGTTTGCTTTTGAGATATATATAAACCATACGTATGTAGACATAGCAGTTAATAAGTAAAGGAAAGCAGTATGTCAGTAGAGGATTGCTGTTCTGGCTCTCAGTTAATCCCTTGTCAGCTCAGAATAACAGCACTTTAACCTGCCGGAGCTGCTTTGTGTTTCATCCCGGGTCAGAATTTTTAATCCAGACCATGATATGAACGGAGAGTACTATTGATCCAAGGTAAGTGCTTGTGTATGTATGGATGGGAAAAATCTGTTTATTTGTTTACGCTACCAGCTGTAATCAAACGGTACAGGAAAAGCACAAGACCATTTGTCTGTCATGAAATGGTGTTCTGGATGCAAATACTAGTCTGAAACCTGCAAGGGTTTTTAGATCCTCACTTAGTGTTTGCTCAGCAAGTGTCAAAGTTTGCCACTGCAAAATTTTGCTCTTGTTTTGCAGTCTGAGAATAAACACTTTTGCTCAGCTCTGTTAGCAGCCCTTAGCCTCTAAAGGTTATGATCAAGCAGATCCACTAGAGAAAAGCCACATTTAATTGGGATTTTTATCTCCTGGGAATTCTCCCTCGGCTCTGGAGGGGAAATCTCTCTGCCTTTGCAGTGTAATGTTTTTGCTTCAGCACTAGGCAATGCATATTTCATTGAGCCATGGGGGGGCTCACCACTGACACTAAAGAGGGCAGCTGGAGCTGCACGAGGACTTCAGAGGGGCTTCCTGGGAAAGCCCTGGCTGCAGGACTCCTTCCAGAGCTGCTGAAAGAAGAGAAGATGTGCTCTGTATAAACTGAGGCAGTTTTCTCCCTCCAGCTGGTAGGATGAGACGTAATGTTCACACAGCTGATGCAGGGAGAAGCAGAGATGCCTCCGTGGCAATTTTCTTAGCTGACCTTTTGCTTTACCAGTGATTTTGCTGATTCTTTCCCCTTTATTTATTTATTTATTTTTCCCCAGAAAAAGCTGTGCAACTCACTGCAGCAGACAGAAAAATTTTGCATTTCCTCTTTTCTTCCGAGCCGGACTAAGAGCTCTGTGTGCCCCTCGTGAGGCATTTTGCTAATTGATACAGTTCCACATCACCTCGTCACACTCAGCAAACGTGAGAGGCTGTCCAAGAGCTGGGCCCCGGCCACGGGCAGCTGCCACCACTTCTCCCACATGCGGACATGCCACAGCAATGTGCATTAAAATGCTGTTGTGGTTGTGGGCAGTATTTTCTGGAAACTGAACCTCGCGAACGAGGGAGCAGTGGTAATGAAGTGATATACTGTTGGTCTTGGGGCTAGTGTAGTTAAGGAGAAGCTATAGCTCTTCCTAACAAGGGAAAAAGCAATTTCTTAGAGTTGAACTTTGCAATAATGAAATGTGAAACTCTGCGTACATATCACTGCTGTAGCTAAGGGCCATCGGCTGCTGATGGATCAAAATGTCCTCAGTCTCCAAAGAAATTCTCAGAGAGGCCAAGAACAGTTTTGTAGTCTTAGAGGCTGTGGAACATCTCTGAGCTGCTCATAACTAGTTGCAATACCTCAAGCAATAACCCCACTTGTTTTGTTTTGTTTTCAGAAAAAGAAGAAAGAATCTAACACAAAAAGTAGACTAGTAGAAAGAAAACAGTGTAGACTTGAATTAAATTCCATATTTTTGGGAACAACATCAGAAAATGTGTATAACTCAGTAAACAGCATGTATACAGCTAGCTTAAAAGAAGGATTTTGCAGAGCATTTTGTGCAAAACATATATTAAAGTATCACCATTTCTGAGTATTCTTTTTACATTAATGTTATAGGCTCAGTAGTACTTAAGTATGATTTTTTTTATATACTCTTTCTAATATGTCTGCTAAGAAGGATATAGAAGAATAATTAGAGATAAGCCACTTTTCAATTAACTGCTACCTGCTGCTACCCACTGGTGGACATAAATTGCTAGCAGATAATTTTATCCTTGTATTACTTAAGAACCTTTAGACATCATGTGCTTGACCTAAATTTTTAATGATATTATGAAGCCCTAGTTAAATATAAAAATAATGATTTTGGAGCACAGTTCTTTAATAAAGTTCCTTGGGCTGTATTTTTCTTGTATTCAGCTCAGCATGTGAATGTTTTTGTGTCCTTTTGCTTTAGCTACAGCAATGTGGTTTCTAAACCTTAACATGGACTGACTGACATAACCCATTAGAGGCTACATTGGAGAAAAGGCTGTTGAGATCTGTTCAAAGGAAATTCTGAGTTTTTGACAAAAAGTAACAGTGCTTAGTCATGAATCTATGACTGAACACAGCCCAAATTTTGGTTTGGATACATTATTTCTTGCGCCATAATGATCCTGAAATGTAGGCTGTGTAGTGCTACTGGAAAAAAAAAAAGTGGATAGATTTCAAATAATTGTGATTTTTTTTTAACTCAAATTTCAGCCTATTTCAAGTAATGCAAGTGAATATAGATAGAGGTTTCTACTCTTAAAGATTACACATTTTCAACTCTGTAAAGTGTCCTATCAAGAAATAGAATATAATTTTTAATAGTTAAAAACTAATTAGGAGGCTTGTGTACATAAAATGTAAAATTAGTTCTCTATACTTAGGAGTGAGGCTTCTACCTTATTACTCCTGCAAGAAGAAAATAAAAAAGCATCTTCTCATACATACCAAAAATCCATCAGAAATGAGAATGAGAATTTCTTCTATACAAAAGTTAACATATTGGGTCTTCCATCCACAGACTGACATTAGTAAATGAATATTTGCATAGCACCAACAGTGTCATGGTTAGACATATACATAGGATGTTGTCAGCACAAGTTTTACTTAATTTGTTTTCTACCAGCATTCCATTCTACACTTCCCTCACCAGGTTTTATGCTGAAATGGTGATTGAAATATCCACTAACTTCTTTATTTAATCCCATTTTCTTTTTTTGGGTGTTAAGCAGAATTCTCTTTGGTGTGAGATGTGCAGTGTTACAGTACTTTAAGGTGATATCATCATCACAGACTTAATCAAAAGTGCACCACTCCACTTTAGTAATCATTTTGTCTTCCCAATCTCAAATGTTCAAACACATGCAAGATGCCTCTTGTATCACCAGGCTTATTTAAAAATCAGGGAATATATATATATATATATATATTAATGTTAGACATTAAATTAGCCATGAGATTTTAGCCTTCAGGGTTTGGATTTTCAGACATTCCCCACACCCTGTGGGCTGGACATGCTGCCTTTGTTTAAGTATGAGCTAAGTCTCTTCCATGATGATGATACTTCTCCAGGGGATGTTTGAGCAAAACACCATATTGTGTGAGCGGCAATAATGCTGGCAATATAGCTAATGCTGGAAAAGCAAAGACGAGACAGTGCGTTATGGGTGTATCTGACCCATTGAGTCTAAAGGGGTGCAAATGAAGGCTGTTTGGAGATGGGATAAAAATTGCAGATGGCTGGCAGCATGTGGGATCAGCCTGTGAATGTCAGCTTTTGCAGGTTGCCCCCCAAAATACACTGTGAAAAACAAAAGGAAGTTTAATGAAAACAAAACCCATCCCTCCCCCCGTTTTCAGATGAAGAGAACTGAGTCCTGGAAGAGCAAAATATGTTTCTCTCTTTGCACTTGAAATAGCATATCACTGGGGAGAGCCTTGATGGAGGTGGCAGCGTCCAGGAGCAGGTGGGCTGGAGCTGGAGCACATCGGTGAATGTTTCCACAGGGTAACAGATCAGGATTTGTCCAACTGTGTCTAAATATCACGTCCTTCTGAGCCATATGGAAATGCTCAAGGGGAAGAATATTATCTGGTCTTTGTCATAAATGCTGTTAAGCCTTCTTCCCAACTGTTCCTTGATATTGATTATCTCTGTGCAAAGGAAATGTAGCAGGGAATTATGAAGTGCTGTCTGAAGAAAAGAAAATCTAGAACTAGGTTTCTAGGGGTTACCTTTGATCTGAAGTTTTAAACTTAAATTTTTTATTAAAAAAAAAAAAACTACGTTGATCTGCCCAATTTCATTTAAAAAACAGCAGCAATAATTTCTTTGAATTATGGAAGTAAAACAAACAAACACACTTCTGAAGCTAGTAAACTCCTTTAACTTAAAACATCCACAAATTTCTTTAATATTTCTTTACAACTGCTTTCAGACTGAGAATCTGTTATATGGCTCAGCTGCAGGAAAATTTTATGGCTGAGTTATAACCCCCTCTCCCTAAAAACAGGCAGCATATAAATGATGGGACTGCAATAGGCGAGGAAGGAAGTGATTACAGGACCCAGATAAAAGGAATTCATCAGAGCCAAGGTCAAGGGAAGGAAGAACTTTGGAAATGTGCTGAAAGTGAAGGTAAATCCACTCATGAAAGCGTCGTTATGCAATGGGCTGATATCAGATAGTGATATGAGTATCGGCCTGTATTTTCTTTTTCTCCGTGTATGGATTTCTGAAGTCCAGTTCCAATTAAGATACAAGTCCATGGAGTTTGATGGTAAGTGAAAAATAAAAATGCTGTTGACTGTTTTAATAATAAACACCAGATATGCCTTTGCAAATTTTTAATTCAGATCCACTTTAGGTAGTAGCTGGCACTCAAAAGCTTTCTTGCTCATGGTAATCTTACCCAAATCCCTAATAACTATGAATTAGGCTTTAACTTTATGACAGCCACCTCTCAGAAAAGAGTGACAACGCTTCTGTTTCAATCCACAGAAACATCCTGTCATGGTATTTCAGTTCATCCTCTTTTAATCACCACCGGCACCTGAAAGTGCAAAGGTGCATGAAAAATAAAAATAAGCACTTTACCAGACGTTTCTGAACTTTAAAAAACAGGGTTTGGTTTGGTTCAAGTCAGGCTTGACAGGTGAGGAGTAGTTTTTATAGGTTCTTAGTCTTCCACGCGGGTTGTCCCATCCAAATTTTATGATGGCAAAAGTTGTCCGATTAAATCGCCCATTTTTCCATTCGCGCTTTGATAAATCACTTTTATGCAGATAGTAAAAAACACAGAAAAGTTGGCAGATCCTGATCTGGCCTGTTAGCCATGCACTACCTCCCTGCAGGGTGCCGAAAACAGAATTACACGCCAGGACTGTCCCCTTTTTCCAGCGGGATGAGCGCAGGCCTGAAGCGCAGGCCGGTGACTGAGGACAGGGCTGGCTTGGAGCAGAGTCCCCAGCAGGATGTGTCCATGGGCAGCAAAGTTTTCATCTTGCACCTCTTCTTCTTTCTGAAGTTTTAAGGTTTCTGAAATGAATTTTTGCTGTGTGAGGTAAAAGAGGCCTCAGGCAACTTCATCTTGCACAACCAGCCTTTTCCGACCTTGGCAGAAACACAAAGGTCGCGTTTAACTTTTCACACAGGCGAACTATTGAACAATGGCTGCTATGTATTAGGAATAACAAGGATTTTCTTTAGCATTTCTTGTGCAGGTTTCTTCTTTTCATCCATTCTTCCCTTCAGAGAATACCCCACTTTCCCGTGAAATGCGTTCCCTTTGCAAGGCTGACTATAGCTGCTGATTCCTGTCCCCCATCCGTCTTAATGCTCCAGTGGAGAGAGCAGCTGGTAATTTGGAGTGAAAATGTGAATTTTGCTTAAAAATAGTATAAAAAAGACTCAACAATGGCTAACAGTAAAATGTATCACAGAACGATGCTTATTACATTGTTCCTGAGCTTCAGTAATGCGTTAGGATTTTCTCTCATTAGTGTGTTAAAGCACGTGAAAATCTAAACTCAGTGAACAGAAAGAACAAAAACAACATTGAAGTTGTCTCTTCAGGTAATGGAAATTCTGGTTTTCTTGTTTAATGTCTCTGCTACCTACAACCCTAACTGGGCCAGAAGGCAGGCCTGGTGAAAGGGGGATGGCAACTGGATTTGTCCCTGCCTGCCTGATCCACGCAGCTCCCCGCAGGCACGGTGCCACAGCCCTGGTTTCTGAGCCAGGTGGGATTCAGATGAGGCAGGAGCCCATCATGGGTCACAACTACCACAGCATAGCTGGCAGGCGTGGAAATATGCTGGGCTCCGGGGCCCAACAAAGTGAGTTTTCAAGGAGAAACCTTGTAGTCCTTCCCTGACTTGGGAGGTGATGTCCTGTGAACGAGGCCTGTAACAGAGCCATGGGGTATTGCAAATGAAAGAAATAGCTGTATGAAAAGGAACCAATATGCCATATAAATGAAAAAAAAAAATGAGGGAAAGACCATGAAATTCTTTTGGGAGAAGGTGAAAAAATTTTAATTTCCGGCAACAAGTTGCTGCCATTGTTATGTGCTGCCAAATATTCGTGCCATTATACCTTTAGCCTGCATCTGCACAGTGGATCTGTGGGTGTGGGAAACATAGCATGATGCTTTCCCTTTTGGGGTGTCTTGTGGGTTACATGAAATGGATGGAGACCCCCTAAAGAATATTATGCCTGTGCAGGAACACTTAATTTAATTTTCTTTTATTTTCAA
The DNA here is from genome assembly GCF_964211835.1 of Anser anser. NCBI lineage: Eukaryota > Metazoa > Chordata > Aves > Anseriformes > Anatidae > Anser > Anser anser. The sequence continues at coordinate 26,325,120 of NC_139729.1, read as the reverse complement.
CTAGACAGATAAAGTTTTCTGGTTATTTTCCCCTTTGTTTACAACAGAAACCATATGGTTACAAACCAGAGTTCATTACTGTCAAGAAGCTCGTGGAAGGCTAGAAGAAGGAGTTATTAACTTTTTAATCAGCATTTTTTTAATGCAAAATAAATGCCTAAATGGACCGGCAGCTAGGTGCTGAGACACAGCTCTGTGCAGCTCCTCCTGGCCCCACCAACCTGCCCAGTGCATGGGAATTAAGGAGGAAAACAGGTCCAAGGGCTCTGCACAAGAGGGGCAGGGGAACACGGGGTCCATGGGGCCGCCGATGAGCAACAAAGGGCAGCGCAGGCAGCAGGTGAGGAGTTGCCAGGGGGCCGTGCGAGGCCTCTGATGACGCTTGTCCTGTGCCCAGGCTTGGTTCTTCAGAGGCAACAACATCATCGGATGTGCAGATCCTTGCAGCGGGGTTCCCAAGCAGCAGGGGGAAATTAGAAACTCCAGACGCCCTTTTTAAGTCTTATTTTCTTACCTCGTTTTAACCTTCATGAGGCTTCATGCTCGAGGCCTCTGAGCACAAACTACAGCGAGTGCATTCGGGAGCGCCCGCATCCCAGCCCCTGATAAGTAACTGGGTATGTGCCAGCACATTACAAGGCAACTGTATAGACAATGCTTTTTATTGCCTAATCAAAATACTCGGGGCTTTTACATGTTGCAAGGCTGACTTGCCAAAGGCTTCCTTGAGCTGCACATGCTGCTGCTTTGTCTTGCTTTTATGCCTTATTGAATTCCTTTAAAAGGCAAACAAATCTCGCAGTCATTAGGCACCTCGCTGACAACACCTGTCAGTCCGTCACTCCGAGTCACAGGCAGCTGCCATGGAGCTTCATTTGGCAGAATTAGGGGAAAACAGAAAGAAACATATCTGGGGCACCTGTCCTCTGCGAAGGCGTGATAGGATTATTGGTACCAAAAAGGAACTCATTGTGCTACTCAAAGAAGGTGGATAACAAGTACCATTGCAAGCCAGTTGCACTAATCAACGTTGTTCATCATGTTCGTGGATTCTCAAACATTTTCCCAATTTTTAATGGGGAGGAGGCAACCACATTGTGAGTGCTCGGTTATGCACACCCTGGAAACGTGCACAAAGACAGATACACAGATGCACGTTCCTCAGCAATTAATTGCCATTGACCTAACTTGTGTTTGGGGCCTCGCAGTGTAACGAGTGCTACTTTAATCCGCAGAGATTCCATTTGCTTTAGAGGAACTATTAAAAGGATTAGGGAAATTTCCATTGTGAGACTTTTTACTCCAAGATGGAAGGTTTTACTATTGTAGCATGTATGTACACAGAGAGAAAATACCTCTTCTTCAGAGGTAAAAGATTAAAGGGGCTGAAAGCAAACACTACAGATACTTTTCCCTCAAAAATGCGCAAACAAAAGTCTGTTTTTTAACCAGTCTCTGGTTTTGTTTGATCTTTCAGCTGGCATTGTTCCAACAATTATTACTCAGTGACTTGCATGTTCAATGAAGCCTGTGCAAAAACAATTTGCACTTTTGTCTTCCACTTCTATTTAAATCTTTCTTTAGTTTCATTCTAATTTTTGGGGGGTTTATAGGGATACAAAATAGAAGAGAGCTCCAATAAGTCTGCAGTACCCTAGCTCCACTGAGAAGCTGTTGCCCAGTTCTGTAGCTCCTGGACACCACTGAGCAAGGGCATGCCCATGGGTGTTTTATGAAATTTGGAGCATTCCAGGTCATTCTGATCTCACTGGTAGGGAAACAGGGCAATATCCAATGCTTTGTGAAGTCTGTCAGTTATGAATATGTAAAATTAGGGAGAAACAGCAAAGAAATTGCATCTGAGTAGAGCACATGTTATTTGACGTACATTTTTGTACATGTGGATCTAAAATTCAAACTACTTCTTTTATTTCAACTAATTATGTGTTATAGATCTATTACAAGTAGTCCTGACATAATTTTTTAGGGCCATAGCATTCCTATTATCCTTTATGTTTTCAATTAGGAGTGAAGAAACTCAGCAAAGTGTAAAGTGTAAAGTGTAAAGCTGGAGAAAAAGAGTAAAAGTAAAACACTTGGTAAAGCATAGAGCTGTAGAAAAAAGAAACTCAGTAAAGTGTAAATGTCCTGCAGGCTGAAGTGCTGTTAGCATGACCCACGTTCATCGGAGCCAAAGGTGTGTTGGGAGATGATTTTCTTGAACGCAGCTGATGTTCCTGTGGCATGGTTTGTGTGCGCTTATCCTGCCATCCCATTCCAGCCTTATTTTGCAATTGGAAACTGCTTTGTGCTGGTATTAGAAGCATCACGCTCCTGCACCAGTTGAATGCCCAGGGACTGGTTTGCATCCCGACTCCTAAGTATTGCACGAGGACCAGGACTTGCTGGGTCTGGCTGAGCTGTTACATCACGAGTTAGCAAAGATAATAAAAACTATCCAGCCCAAGGATACATACAGTGGCTCTGGAACAGAAATAACAACCGTTTCTGTACTCAGTACAACTTCTGCAGCCAACACTGAAAACTTTATTATTCAATCTCATCCATTCCCATGTTGGTACACGAACCACTTGTACACCATTCCACTCATTGCATCCAGACAATGGTATCTGTTTTGCTTTTCCAGACAATTTCATATTATTGTTGTTTCTCTCCTATTCAGTCTGAATTTCCTTTATTTTTTCAATTTATTTTTAAGCTTCCCATTGAAAATTATATCTGTACCACTGCTGGGGCCAGTGCTATGGCGAATCCTTTCCTGTTGGGTGCTATCCACGGGGCTCTTGTGCTCCTTCTGTGCCCCATGCAAGCCCAGGGAGGGTAAGCACATCTGCACTTTAACAGCTGGCTGGTAAATATGAGCCAAGTTCCTGAGATATGGGAAAATAACAGTAAAAACTCTTCTCTTTTAATCAACAGCTCCCAGGCTAATTCCCATTGCCCATTTCTGAGCTCTGCCATCCTCACGACGCATTGCACTCTCTCCCAGGACAAGAAGCCAATTTTACAGGGGTTTTGTTGCTGACCTGGGGTGAAGGTTGCTGCAACTCTTAGTGCTGTTTCCCTGCAAGAAAGGTGCCTTTGTGTCTGAAAGAAAACATCAGCACTACATGGCTCTTTCAGTGGAGTTTCGCCTGTTGATCTTGTATTATCAGGAGCAGAATACCTGATCTGCGGAGGGAATAAAGGCTCGCTGCGGTCACAAAAGACAAGCTGTCTATGTGAGCTTGGGAAACCTATGGAGACGTGCGCCTGATGCAAAATCCACTCAAGTCAGAGGGAGACTTTCCATTTGTTACAGCGGGTTCTGGCCCAAACCCCTTGTGTTATGCTGAGACACACCCTGTGCTTGGTAAAAGCACCACGCTGCCCATAACTGCAGGCTGCTGGCTATGAAAAGGCAAAGCTGAACTAACAGAAACACAAGTGGCTGCACAAGGGACAGGACCACAGGTGACTCAGCCCAAAGGACAAACTTTGTATCTGAGAGGCGGTCCTACCCCAAAATATCTAACTGCCAGTGGTCTTCAGGAGGCTTTATGGATTTATAAGACTGTATACAATGACCCTTATTTATATATATATATATATATATTTATTACTGTTCCACCAATGTGAATCTTTAAAAAAAAAACTAATGGTTCTTAAAGTGAAAAGAAACCGTGAAGGTAATATTTTCTAACTGGTTATCATACATGACCTAGGCCTAAGAACATCAGGAGCTGGCCTCTGTCCTGACATTAGTCCCAATTCTCCTCCTGTCCTTCTGGAGAAGGATTTCATACAAAGCTGTATGTACTGGAAGAAGGAAAAGCTTGCCACTAGTTTGTCAGGTGAGCCATTGTAAATGAGCAAGAAGAGCTTGCCCTAGAAATGACAGCACAAACATACAAATTTTAACTCCCTTTGCTTTCCATTGATTCCCTTCTGCAAAATAAAAATTTCACAGAACCGTAACTCTTCCAGGATGCAGCCTGTTGTGCTGCAGGGGGAGGAAAGAGGGTGGCAAAGACCAGCACAACACCTGTGGCAGACTGGAGGGATCTGGATGCAAGTGGGGTTTACAGCGGCCGTGCGAGGTAAGCACAAAGGATTTATTGTGTAAGCAGTTCACGCATATAAAATCTGCAGCTGCCTTTATTATTAAATGACTTTGCTGGCGTTTCAATATGCAATTAATTCAGCATTAAAGGACCCAAAACACTCTACAGGCACTTCCATGGCATGCAGAAGCTGGTATTTTGCTGAAAATGGAAGGGGAAAATCAACCCTGAAATGCATCGTGTGAACACGAGGTGGCACTTGGATCTCATGGATGGAGCAGCAGCCAGCCTGGGCACGCTTCCTACACACCGGGAGCACTTTATTTATATATTTCTAGCGAAAAGCTGGAGAAACAATTTGAAGACAAGGGGCTGAAAGAAATGCCGTTGGTGTAATGTATGGGCTGTATTTGTTCTTTGATGCATGCTTTTTCTGCTTGGGATAGGAGTGCTGTTTGGCTGAAAGCGTGAATGTTAGTTAACGCTGTGCTTTTTCCCGTTGCAAAGGAGCACGTGGTGGCCACTGGGACCTTCGGATGTATCTGCTGCATTTGGTGTCACCTCTCTTGTAGCTGGGAAGATATTCTGGATGTAATTAACTCGGGTGCTCTCCTTTGGGCTTTCCCCTGCAGCCATCAGTCAGGCTGCTGTGTGTATCTTTGGTGTGTTTTTTCTTTTCTGGTTTGATCCTAAGGGAGTCATCTTTCTTCATTTATGTTCAGCACGATATTCTGGAGCAATGGAAGCCTTCGACAAACTTTTTGCCTGAGCTCCTGCTGGCGCTGGTGGGGTGGTGGATGTCTGGGGCTCAGTCCCTGAGCTGCCCCACCAGGATGTCTCTCTGGCAGATTTTTGGTGAAGTATTTTTGTTTTCACAGTTTGTGATCCTTTCCCACCACCTATTTATTTCACGTTTTGCTGCCAAGCGATCAAGCACTGTCCCTCACTTCGGTCCCTGCCCCCAGGGACATGGTTTCCCTCCAGGCTGCTGTTACCTCCTTGGACCCCTCAAACCAAGCTCTACATGGCAACACCATGGACCAGGCCACCCACTCCCCACCACCTCCCTTCTCTCCTGGAGGCTTCTCCAAAGGGGCTGAAGGCTCAAAGGGGCTTCCCAAGACACACACGCCCCCAGACAGCAGGCAGAGGCCTGTGGAGCTTGTTTTGGTCCATGGGTTGGTTTTCCTCTTAAAACCTGAAGACTCGGAGATATATTTTCTCTCCCATGAAGACCCCATTGTGGTGAGTAGGCCAACCTCTCCGTGGCAGCCAAAATGTATGCAGTGCATGCTCACTTTACACGGACAAGAAATGACCCTTCTCCGTGAAACCATCAACATTGTGGTAGAAATATCAAAGTGCTGCCATAATTCTAAATAACCATACATCTCTGCAAACTGGCGTGGTTGATTCTGTTTTGCCAGAAATATACATTTGTAATCCAACTTGCAATCTATTGGTTTGTCCAAATTAATAGTCAGTGAAATCAGCCCCTGGTTTTTTTCCCAGAGGTGCCGGTGGGAAGGAGCAGGTCTCCCATTTCCCTGCTGTTTGAGCTGAAGGACTTCATACAAAAGTACAGAATTTGTGTGAGCTGGCGACAAAACATGCTCAGAAGAGGAAATTCAGCTACGGAACATTTTTTAAAAGGCACATTAAAAATCTCTCTATTTCAGAAAAACATGGCAAAAGCTGTCTTGTGCTACGGGACGTTTAGTATGTTAACATGAAAAAGACCACAATAGCTTGCAAAATCTAGGACAGAAACCCAACACATTCACCTCCACCCACTTTAAATAAATCAGGCTTTGAATAACAAAATAATAAACTCAGTCTCAGAGATTTTACTCCAGAAAGGGAGAAGAAACGCTAACGATGTCATATTAGCACTGAGTTCTGATGGGACGTGCTCATCCATTACAGTACATAAAGCACATAAAGTTATGAGAAGTGTAAGCTTAAAAATGGAAATGCCAGCATCAAAAATTGCTGTGAAACTGCTGCTCCCTGAATGTGATCTGATTGTGCTGTAAACTTGATTGTGCTGTAACTTTCAAACAACTATGAAAACATTTATGTATTTTTATTAGCACTTGTAAATTATGCAGGGCTTTTTACTGTAGAGTCATAAGAAAGAGGAAAGCCTAAATGTACGGCAGAGATCTTCCAGGTTCCTAACATATGAAAAAGCCATGATGATCCTTCACTTAATTAATGTCATGTTTAATAGCACGTTATTTTCTGCAAAGATTTAGCTTGCTCTCATGGAAGGAGAAGGAAATTGCCGATGGCTGGGTAACCTTTTCTGGTCTCTCGGGAATAAACCCACAGCCCCAGATGTAACTATTACTAGTGCCAAGGTGTCTTCCCAGCACACTGCTGCCACATCCCACGGATGAGGGAAAAGTGAGGGGAAGCCCTCAGCTGCAGCAGAGTGGCTGCAGCTCTGTGTTGGTGGCACACTGAGCTTCTCTTCTCTTCTTCATCTTCTTCTTTCTCTTCTTTGGAGAATTTGTTGACATGGCTTTCATAAGGGCAGGATTTGATCTTAAGCCCTGAAGTGCCTTCATTTGTGAATGGTATTTTTTTATTCATTCAAATGACAGTTTTGCCTGTGTTTTGCCCTTAGACCCAAGCTTAGGGGTGTCATGAAAACTTCAAATGCCTTAAAACTGGTGGAAACAGGCCTGGTTACATCTGAAAATGCTTGGCTGGCTTCTGCAGGGAGAAGGGTCTCCTCCAAGTCAGCACACACAAACCTGCACCTGCAACTGCTGTAAAGGAGGAAATCCTCAGTGGAAGGATAAGCTAAATAATAACAAAATCCAAGTCCAAGCAAAGACTCAAAGGCAAGGTGAAGAAATTTTAATCACTGTCATAGATTTCTCCTTTTTCATGCAGAGCAGCAGCTGAAAACATTTAAAAAAAAATGATTCTTAGTAGTGAGTGGCTTCAGGCTTCTGCTGGGTAGTGCTGGTGGAAGGTGGGTGAGATGTGGGAAGCGAGGAGCTCAGGATGCCTGGCCAGGCGTTGGGGCTCCTGTTTGAAAGGTTGTGGTGGCTCTGAGCCCACGGAGTGCTGGTCTGGCTGTTGGTAGATGTCAGGCGCTCAGTCAAGCAGAATGAAGATTGTAAGCAAATAAAAAGAGAAAAAAGTCACTAAGTATTTATCATGCATAAAGCCACCTTCAACCTGTCAAGAGAAATAATTGCAAAATGATCCAGTAACACTCGACTTGCTGAGATCTCTGTCAGCTCTAACTGGGAAGTAAATAATACAGTGAGTTTAATGGTCTAAGTTACTTGAATTCAAACGTTAATTTAATGAAATAACTTAGCTGTCATAAATGCCAAAACATGCCATTATCGTACAATCATACCCGAGTAAGGGCTGAGCGTGCTTTACCCACATGACTAACCCGTTTCCCCATCCCCAGGCAGCTGGTGCTCTGAGGCTGCTGATTGTAGGGGTGTTGTAGGGACACCCGGCCCGGCACTGGGCTCTGTACAACAGCAGCTTGATTCCTCCCTCTGTCCGCAGAAGCTGATCCCAGAAAGCTGAGGTCTACACTTGGAAAATGCTGAGTGCTGGCTTTGATGCAGTGTCCTGTTTTCTCTTGCTTTTTTGTTAGAAATACTAAAATATCTGACCAAATTATAGCCTACGGGAAGCTGTAGCATTTAAAATGAGAGACTCCAAATTTCCTCCAAGGTATCCTTTGCAATAGTTTTAATTTTCATTAACATCACGTGCAGTTCTCTATCCAAAGGACCCCTCTTGGTAGACCTAGCAGGAGAAGGCAGGTCTGGGCTTCCTGATGGCAAAGCAGAATTATCCCTGAATGGCCTCAAAAAGGAAGGGAGAGAGTTTTCAGAAGTTCCCTTTTCTCACCCAAAATTTATGAACTACTTTTCAGTCTTACCTTTGTGCTGTTTTAGATAGCCAATCCTGAATATGAAAAAACTTAAAATTCACGATAGGTGAAAACGTTTGGAAACATTAATCAGATTACAGGTAAGCAAAGACAGAGGTTTATTATTTATTTATTTTTCTTTTCCAAGCAGAGATTAATAGACATTTGTAAAGTTATGTATAGTTATTAGGGTAAGATTTTACTGTCAGTAATGACAATATTCTTTTTCTCACAGTTTGAAAAAGAAGTGAAACCATTGCACTCCAGGAATGAAGTACTGAAAATGTTAGCAGCTTGGACTCTCAGCAGGTTAGCTTGTGCAGTTCCTTACGTGAATCTTTACGTGTTTAATTGTGCTCTCCCAGGACAGGGTCCTCAGACAACGCCAGCGAGCACAGCTCTGTGAGCGCTGGAGGGATAATGCAGTTTTTGCTCAGCGAACTTTTGGATAGAATCGCAGTTTTGGAGTTCCCAAATGCATCAGTAATGTGCTCCCCTGTAATGTCTGCAGAGGAAGCTGGGGCGAAACCAGTCCACGTCTGTGCTCCGGCACCAGAAGTTCACACCCTCTGCATCCAACCACAGCTAAAGCACAAACTTAGGGAACCCGGCTTTCTTCTCTCAAAGCAGAAATAACGGTGGGCAGGCAGGAGAAGGGGGAAAGGGCAGACAGTGAAAAAGCATCGGTAGTGTGGGCTGCTGAAAGGAGTTGCTGTTGAGCTGAGGCATTCCTGGTAGTGGGGCTGTCCCTTGGAGCTCGTGTAAACGCCTGCGGTCCGGATGCAGGTGTGGGCTGGCTCTGCGTGGGCAAGGGCACCTCCAGACGACGCTGCCCTGCTCTGAGAAGTGCCTGCAAGCCTGCATGTGCTGGGCTTGGCTGCCTTGGCAAGCCAGAACGTCGCACTCCAAACCCTGCCTTTAGTATCGTCCTTATTTTTGGCTTCCAACTCTTCGGGTCACTCTCTGTGAATTATTAAAATGTGTGCTAAATTGTGCAAAGCTCTAGCTAATTATGATGTACTGATTAATTTCAGTAGACAAGTGTGGCAGTTCTAATGAATATTAATATTTTTTAGGCTGGGAGCTGCTGGCAAGAGGAACAAGCTTTCCGCATGGGTAGCGAGCGTGGCAGAGCACTACGGGGTTGATCAGCATCTCCTCGACTTCGCCTGGTGACGCTTTCAAGTCTTGTTTGCAGCATCAACGTCGCCATTACAAAATGTAAACCGTGAGCAGCTACAAATGAGTTATGAACGTTATTAATCAGAATCGCCCCCAGATCACCACCACCTGAAGAAAGGAAGAATAATTCATTGCCGTATTTCTGTTTGACATCACCCACGGTAAAGTGTGAACAGTAACACGCTACTTATTGGAAACTAAGCAATGAGATTTTCAGCTAAATGACTTCTGGGGAGAACAACAGATTTGTATGGTAATACGGACCTTACTGCAGATGCAGCATCCTCACAAATTTGTGCACGTGGGCTGCCCTGCTTGCTAAAAGCTCGGTCTGCAGCCTCAGCAGAGGTAACCGGTGGCAGAAGAAGAAGAAAATACCATCCCCCTCCAGTCGAGTTCTGCTCCTCAGGCAGCCAGCGCTGTCAGAGCACATCCAAAGCTGTGAGCGGGCCCATGTCAGCGGGGCTGTCAGTCAGTCGCTGCCCCAGCCCTGGCCGAGTGCTGTGCAATATTGTGCCCTTACTGAAACGCAGCCATAGGAATACTGAAGGTTTTTTTTTTTGCAAGCAGACAACTTAATTATGAATGAAAAGGAACTCTTCTATTAAGCAAAATTGAGGGGGCTACGAGGCAGTTTTTTAACTTTTTAACCCTGGATTTGCTTTTTGCTCTTCTTTGGTGAAGTCTTCAGCTGGGCTTCAACCTGATCTCCCCGTGCCAGGGAAAGCCACAGCACCCACGTGGCTTTGAAAGCCTTTGGGAAAAGACAGGGAAAGCTTTAATAATATCCCAACACGTGCCAGCCCAAGCAGCCAGCTGCTGCTTTTTATTTTTGTAGCTCTCCAATTTGAATATGGAGGAGATGATTACCAGCAGTGCTCAACCTGCATTTTCTTGACAAACACCCCTCAAAAGAAGCCCAAAGTCCATTTGGAGTAACTTTTGTCTGGTGGTCACTGAAAAACCTATTGCAATTTTCTGAGGTCCTTTCGAAGCTCAAGGTGATGTTTAGGGTGATGGAGCTTGTGCCCCTGACTTCTCCTGTCTTCTGGAACTCCAGAGGATTTTATCTGTACCAGAATTATCCTGGACATTTTAGTACAATGATGTGCATGTCAGGTAAATGCTGTTGGCATGATTCTGAGGCATGCAGTCATGTTTAAGATGATATTTCTGTCATCAGCAGAAAGGTGCGCAATAGAAAAAGACAGAAATGGCCTTACCTGAACCTGCAGCTTCCTTCTCGAATAACCTTTAATTACATAAAGCCGCATGAGCGAGGCTTGCTCAGGTGGAATCACTGTTCTTTTCTCAAAATTTCGGTATAGATTGGTACAACCCTATGGAAGCCAGTAGAATCATGCAGAAGCAGCTGGCAGCCAGCCCAGCATCATGTTTGAAGCATCTGTTTTGATAGCAGACTGCCATGATCTAAAAAAAAATAAAATAAATTAAAAAAGAATACTATTGACTGCAAAAGCTCTTCTCTTCAGGAAAAGAACACGAGATTATATTAGAGGAAATTTAATTAAATCACCAGAAAACCTACAAAAGTTCTAATCCCCGATCTATCAGTTTGCTTCTAAAATTGTCCATAAATCTCCTTGGTAGTCAATTTTATAATTCCTAGAAGACAAAATAAAAAATGAATGAGAAATGAAATAGGCAAAGGATTGGGATATTTTTTCTTTAGGCGGAAAGCTGACCATGAATTTCATTAATCCTGCTTAATATCCTACCTTGGCAGTCATTGTAAGAACTCAACTACAGTGATAAAGTATACAGAACTAGGAAAAAAAAAAAAAGTTGCTAGACCTGCTTTTATAATGTATATGAAACATACTGTGACCCACATTAGCTTTAACAACAGTGAGAGAGATGGAATCAGGGGATGCAGCCTCGTGGATACAATTATGTGCATTTCTGGTGTGTGGGGAAAAACTGGTATTACTGTAATTACCACAACTAAAATTTAGAGTGTTCTGCTGTTTTTAAGCTGGGATGGACTCAGGGAATTGAAATAAATGATACAGCTTTGCAAATTTGTCAGAAAGTAGCATTTTCCATTAAAGAATACGCTCTATATAAGGATCCTTTACAGGCTTATAAACTACATCTTAAATCTACAAAATGTGCTGCTGTACATTATTGCAGCAGTACTTATCACGAAAGAACGTTTGGGATGGATTTCTTATGTCTCCTGGGCTTTCCCCTTTGATTTGCTGAGTCTTTTGGTCTGAGCAATGGCAAGTGAGAGGGGTTTTCGGTGCAACAAACTGAACTGTCCAGGTGAAAAAGTTAATGCCGTGTCTTAATGGCAAGAAATTCTTCACCATGAGGCCCTGGCACAGACTGCCCCAAAAAGCTGGGGCTGCCCCATCCCTGGCAGTGCCCAAGGACATGCTGGGTGGGATTTGAGGTCCCTTCTGACCTAAACCAGTCTCTGATTCTGTGACTCTAAGTTATTTACCACATTCTTTTTTTCTGAAAATCAGAGTATCATCTATGTATAACATCTGTTAATGTACATACAGATCAAGGAGACGGCTGTACATAGAGGCCAAGGAGATGAGACCAATGAGCAACACAGAGATAAAACAGGCCTGTTTTTACCAGCCTGGATTTATTAAATTCCTAACTGAAACACTGAAAATCAGCTTGGAAAAACACAGGCAGAGCTGTCCTAGCAATTCCTAAGAACCCATGCAAAAAAATCCAACTCCCAGTTGGTCGCGCAGGGACATGGGGGGCAAATTCCTGGGGTTTCTACCCAAGCATTGGGCAGTACCTACAAGGGTGATTGGGTACTCCCTGTTTTCCCATCAGGATGCGATCACCTATCGTGTAGGTTTCCCTGAAGGTAAAGAATCCTTACTGCTCTTGACATTTCGATTTTGGAAATACTTTGCTGGGTTAGAGACCAGCGAGGCCGATGGAAGCTCCAGCTGCCTCTCAGTACCCGTAACCGCACGGCGCAATTAAGCTTTTCTATGGAGCCAGATGGATGAAACAGCAGCGCCCATCCAAAAAAGCTGGCACATCCCGCCGCTTCAAGCAGTGCAGGAGAGGCACTGGTGGTGGGGAGGTTTTTGGGGAGAGCGCTCAGCTCCAGGATGGGGCTGGCTGCTGCTGGGGCATCTGCAGAGGCTGGCAGTGGGGAAGCATTGCCCTCCTGCAGCAGCTTTCTGAGGCTGAAACTAACCTAGAGCAACTTAAAAAAAAAAAAAAAAAAAAGAAAAATCCAGTCTGACTAAATCAGTGAGTTAGGTTTTTTATACTTTTTCTTGTTTCTGAACACGAGGCTGAGGAAGGTCGAGAGCGAGTACACTCTGGCAGGCCACCTCCATCACCTGCCTGCCACATACACACGCCGTGGATCAGGATGGGGAACCTGCCACGTTCATCCTGTTCACTGGACCTCCTGGTGAAATGGTGGCTCCCCAGTAACCAAAACGACATACTGAAAGTATGCTGGGAGCACTGGTTCTGCAAACTTGCTGGGAAGGCAACTGAATAATGCTCTGCTCTGCACCTCCAGAAGGAAATCCCGTCGCTATTTGGAAAGTGGGAGAGTAAATGATAAGCGTGCACCTTTATTTCTTGGACACCCAGATAAGGATGATAAATCACTACTTTGGTTTTGCTTAGGAGAATTGAAAGAGCAGAGACATTCCCCCTTTTGGAGATGATTACCATAAGGAGAGGGAACTCTGCTGCCTTGATTAAATGCAACATTGATATAGATTACTCCCAGCTATGAGAGGTTTTCAGATTATGATCTTCTTAGTGCTATAGATTTTTTTTTTCCTTGGGATTTTTTACACACTTCAGCAGCTAGCACAGGGCAAATCAAACCCAGGAGGCGCAGGAGGGCAGGGGCGATGCTGGTTGGGACAGCCCAGCACGGGCTGGGCCAGGGCACGGGGCAGCGCCTGCATGTCTCAGCCCCACGTAGGGCCAGGAGGGGCATGAAGGGAGGCTTCGGTGCTGAGTGGGGTTATTTCTGTCCCTATTCAGAACTTCTTTTGTTTTAGTCAGGCAAAGCTCCTGATGGAGACAATGGGACTCTATGGCAGCAAGGAATGCTAAATAGGGCCCTCGCTGAGTTAAACCGTAGCTAGCTTTGTATTCCAGTCCACAGCTGGATGCAACTGATATTATCAGAAGTATAAAAGAGTGTTCTTTCAATTACATGCTTGGTTAAAAAAAAAAAAAAAGAAGTCTAGTTTAAGTATTATCACTTATGTATACCCCTTGCTGTAGGTAGCTGTCCATATTGCGTGCAACGGGGGTGCCTGTGATCCCCATCACCTCTCCCTGGGTCTGCTGAAGTCAATGCCACACAGGCTCGCTGGAACAGCCTCGCAGATATTTGCTGACAAACCTTTTCAGTATAATCCTTTATTATCTAACCACAGTCAAGAGCCTACTTCACATGAAATATTTTCTGCTACAGATGGCAAAGCCTGAGACCGAGCCAACCCCAGTGCAAAAATACATTTATATCCATGCAGAAGCCCTCAGCGAGCCAGCTTTCTCCATTTGTCATGAGCAAGAGGTATCCCAGATAATGCTCCAAATTCATTAAAGGACCAAATGGACAAAACGGTTTTGTTTCTTATTAAACTGTCATAATCATACTGCACATAACAAACATGTTTGTGCACGTAGATCAAAGTGGGACGGGAACTGTAGGCTGAGATGGTCTGTTGTATTCCATCATCAGATGTCTTGTCCATTAATCTTTATGGGTTTGTTAGAGGTAAACTCTAAAGGCTTTCTTTCATCCCTCTGAACAAGTCTTGTGACTGCAGATTTCGAATTTGTCCCTCCATCCGAGTCCAAATAATTTAGGAAAGTAAAAAGGAATATCCTCTTCGCGGGAGAAAGAATGAGAGTGTGTGTGTGTGTGGTGTGGGGAACCTGGGAGTGCAGCTCCCTTCCACTGTCACCTTGTGTGCACCCAGCCAACAGTCCGGGATCTCCTCCGTGGGCTCTGGAGCTGCTGGGATCGGAGGTGTGAGCCACCAGCTTCTCGGCGCCCACCTCAGGGTAGCCCAAAGGGCCCATTACAGCTAGAAACCTGAGCTTAACAGAGGCAAACAGAGTGATGAGAAAGCAATTTTGCATAATTAGGAACATACCGGCAAACTTTTCTTACTGACATGACATTTTGTATTATTATAATTGTTTTGATGAAAAGGAGAAGGAGAGTGCTGTGAATGCAAAGCTGAAATATTGTCCCGGTCGTGGGGACAGGCAAGAAAGCACGGTGACTCCTGCACATAAAAACATTAGAAAACAAGTGCAAGCAATGTGACATTCAGGTAACAAGAGGGAACTACGTGACAGAGGGCCAAAACAGAGTTTTACACCATGACACTCTCGTTCCAGCTGGGGCATTTCTGCTGCTGTTGCTCAGGACGGAGGCAGCAGCCCCACACCCCTGGCACCAACACACCGCGCGCACCGACGGGGCTTTTACTCATGGCTTTGCTGGACAAAATCCAACAAGGCAGGAAAAAAACCAATGGCTTCATTTAACAGCTTCCAGAAAATCCCTGGTGTTAACTGAGAGCAAAGAAACCTTACCGGGATAACAGCCCAGCTCCCTGTGCTGATGCCGTGCTGGAGGAAGAGCAGCTCCCCAGGGCTCGTGTCCTGCTGCTGTACCCGAGGGTGGTGGAGCTTTGTGCAGGCTCTGGATAAATGTCAGGTACCTGGGCTAAGTTTATTCAGTGCTACCTTGCATTTAAAAATGCTCTGGGAGTTACTGAACGTTCCCAGCTTTTGGAAATTGTTGTTAGCATTGGAGCTGGTTGGCTGAGTCGTCAGTGGAAAATAAAGTTAGGGTGAAGTACACTTTTCTGAAGACTTTTTTCTGTGCTAAAAATGAGCGTGAGCTGCAGCACTTTATCAGCCCCTCTCTCTGGGCACCTGGCTGCACCTCCAGCCGGTCTGATTTCTCCTTCAAGGCTTTGGCTGCGGGACGGCTGTGGCGGAGACGTGACTGCAGCCCTGGGGGGGGCACGAGGCTGTGGCACACCACGAACTACGGTTAAGCAGCTACAGCTCAGCATTAAGCTGCCTGGCTATGGAAGATATCAGTGTTTTAATTCTTCATACTGGTTTGAATTTGAAACGTTCAGTATTAGGATGTGTTGCAGGGTGGAAACCTGAGGGATATTTCTACTTTATTTTATTCTGGAAGAATTTAAAAACATCATTTTAGGCACTCGAAGAGTTGGCTTGAATTCCCCTACTTGTGCCCTTAGCTCTCAGAGATTATAATTAAAATGAGTGGTCAAAATCTCTTAGTCCCTGAAAATAAGCTTCCAGGTGAAAATACCTCTGGACTCGGCAGTCGATATGTAGGCACTGGCTCATACTCTATTACAGGATATGATGGGCTTGTGGTTTTCCTATTGAAAGGCTGACAATTCTGCAATTATGTTTTCTTATCAGCCTGACCCTCTTGGGAAGCAATGACTGAAGTAAAACAAATTTCCTTTAGCCTTGCTTGTATTTTGATGAAGTCGGAACTGGGTTGTGCCCCTTATAACTGAATAATTTGTCCCCTTACAGTGGAATGAGAGATGTCTGGCCCAATATTCCACCACTAGATAGTTTTCTCTTTTTTATTTTTCAGTCCAAATTTCCCATTACCTTTCCTGCTGAAATCAGGCCTCTCTGCAAGCTGAGACAGCCCTTGCGTACTCCCAGGTGGGAAAAGAGGGTGCAGGCAGCTGAGCCGAGTCCGGCCAAATCAGAAGTGCTTCCAGCAGACCTGGAATTGGGCACTATTAAACTATTACTCTATACCTGTACAATAACAGATGGCAAAAATATAAAAATCCCATGCAGTTCCCTGGAGGAATTTTCCTTGTCTGTTTCTGTGACATTACAATCCCATACACCACTCACAGAAAGTCTGCGCAGAAGACCAATATTATTATCCATCTCCAAGCTTGCTTGCAAAACCAGTACCTTGTATCTCTAAAGATAAGATGCTGTAGTCTATTGTCTTGAGCTGACACACAACAATATTGTTGCATTTTTATGCACACAGCTTCATATACAGCAAATACGCTTCTTTGCTCAGAGATTAAAATATAGATACCACCCTTTGTCTAACTTTTTCACCAATTTCTTCATTGGACTGTTTCATTGGGATATTTTGTGTAAGGGACCAGCCATACTTCCAAATCCAATTCATTCCACAACCTCAGAAAAGATGTCTGCTTTTATTTTAACTTCAATATTTTACATACTTTAGTCTCCTGTCTTATAAAGTTAAGCCCGTTCATGCGGAGACCCTCAAACCAGACGAACACAAGCCCTGCAGTGTCTCTGCTACCAAATATGCTCCTGCTCCTGGGGTGCACCAAGAACCTCGTTTCTTGTAAATGCTCCTCAAATGATATTTGAGGAATTGGGGATTTCTAAAGAAGTTGAGGATGTTGGGGGTTTCAGTCTGTTCTCATTCTCCCACAGCCCAGTTTAGGGCCAAGATCTCCCATACAACCCAGGCAGGGCTGCAGATGTGCTCAGCCACTCAGAGGCCCAACGTACTCTGTTTATAAGATGAAAAAGTAAAGATAACTCCAGAGACTTTAAAGTCAAGAAGCAACAGCAATAAATAAAACCTGTTTTGACTATACAAGGGTGACACAGAGATACCCTCTAGATATAGCTGTGACACGTTTTTTATACTTCTCAGCTATCGCGTGCCTCTTTGAAGAGCCAGCCGCTGACAACAAGCTTCTGTATCTATGCACAGGAGTGATGAAACGGCGTGGCTCAGATCCTTCTGAGCAAGAATAAATAACATGTAATGTGCAAATGCCAAATCAGTTTGCAGCGCACATCTTCCCACAGAAAATCACCAGTGCTCCTCTTAAGCTAACTCAGCTTAAACTGTAGGTTTTAGGGACTGCACCGCTGGCTGTCAATTAAAAGTGAGACACGAGCTGATTAAGCTGTTTTTGCTGTGCGTGGTCTCTGGAAAGGAGCAGCTTCGCTGGGCCGTCCTGTTTCTTTGTGATTCCTTTCCAAGGAACACAAAACATGGTCTTCCCTTATTTTGACTCTTTAAAACTGGACTTTGTTTAGGTATAACGAAAGACAGTCAAAATAAAATGCTGAGCAAAGCAGTAAATGACTGCCACAGTGCAGGACGGCTACAGCAGTGACAGAGAATGAGGAAAAGGGAGGATTTCTGCATCTCAGATTCAGCAGGTGTAATCCATTGTCACAATGCATTCATTTTGAGAAACACGGTACCAGATAAGCATGTTATCAAAACATCCTGCAGGCTCTTTTTTTCCTTTTTTTTTTTTTTTTCCTAAAAGTGTTATTTGTACCGTCTGTCCCTTTTTAATGGAAAGAACCAAACAGCTGTTGTGATGGAATAACGTCCCAAACCACCGCTTTCATGCATCAGTGTGTACAAACATATGGATATGCTTAATTGAATAAAAAGTATTCTTATGAAATGTACTCTCAGACTCTGCTTGTGAGAAAGTGTAAAATTATGTCTGTATTTCAACAAGGAAAAATAAGTTTTCCTCTTATTTTCATAATGGCACCTCGGGAGGTGTTCCAGGCCTCCATCCCCCTTGGTGAGGACCTTGGGGCTGGTCAGCTGGTGCCACCTGAGACCACCAGGCACTTTCCACCAGGAGAATGGCATCTGTACATAGGGAAACGTGTAGGAAAATGGAAATGTTTATGAGTTGTAAATGGAGAAAGGGGCTGGTGAGAAGAGTGGGACTGCCGAGCGCCATGCGCAAAGCAGGGTCTCAACTTGTCCAAATACCCGAGCTGCTGTTTTTGGCAATCTCACAATGAAAAATTTACTCTTCCTTGAAGTAGTAATAAATTTTTTTTGGAAGCATAATTGCTGAAAAAAAAAAAAAGTAAACAAAACAGCAGAATTTTGAAGTCCCCAGAACAAATGCTCTGATTAACCTAATCGTGCTCTGTTTCCTGCATATTTAATTAATGATTTTCCTGAGATGTTGATTATTTTGTCCAAATTCATGATCAGAAACACGAACATTTTCCCAAAACAGAAAAACAAGTCGCACAGCTCTGAGAAATCCCCTAGGCAGGAGTGGGGAATGGAAATGCTGATAGATTTGTTTTCATTAGGTACCTGAATGCATTACAATAATTATGTCAGTTCTGAGCTTTTCCCATCTGCAGCCCAGCCCTACAGCAATTTGATTAGAAAATAAAAAACTTGAAGGGAACAGGCTGGAAATATGAAGACAAGGGACACTGAGCTTCACAAGAGCAAGGAAATGATGAAGCAGGTTCCTCATTATTCAGCAATGGGTTTAATTCAGAGCGCTTTCACAGGAACAAAAGCATGCACTTGACAATGATTTGTATGATTTCTGCACTACCATATTCTGGGCAGGAAACCAACTTCTGCTAAAAATGCTTCTTTAAGTGGTGCTGACTGGAAATGCTCACATAATGCAAACACTAACAGCTGCGGGACTTTTTTTTCCTCTTAAGGATATAGGTAGCTTTAAATTAAAATAAAAATATAATGTTTCAAGACTTATCCCCATTACGAATACAATTGTAATGAGTGAACTTGCAGCACAGCCCCGACTTTCAGCTCACAGCTGAAGAAGTCTGAGCCTTGGCTGCTTTTTACATGGAGAAATCCCATGGGCTGAGTCCCTGCTGTGACAGCAGTATTTGGGCCAGGGGCAAGAGGAACCCCCAACACAAAAGCAGCCCTTGCCAGGGGCAGGCTCAGGCAGCTCAGCAGCATAGAGCTGATTCTGGAGGAGGTTTTTTTTTATTGCTGAGCTGGGGTGACCATCAGCAAACTGCATCTGCTGCAGGATGCTGCTTTTGCAGAAGCCCCAGGTGATCATTTTCCTACAGAATCCTCTCCACGGAGATGTTTGAGCCCCCTCTTTTGCTCCATGTTTCCCAGCTGCTCAGCGAGTGCCCAGGGGTAGCACTTTTGCCCAGCACTCAGAGCGAGATCCTAATCTCCATTCTGCTGAGGCTCGTTTAGGGTAACTTCCACTGCTGTCAGCGGTGCTACTTCAGTTTGCCACGATGTAATTGAAAGCAGAATTTAATCCTGAATTAGCTCGAATTAATCTGCTACTAATGTTGCTGATTACAACTCGCTGTGATGATTTAGACAATAAAATGAAACAGACTGGTAATCATTTAGCATTAATGCAAGCAAAACTGCAAATTAACGGAGGAGAAGAAAGGACCTGCATTTTCAGTAGCTTTCAATTTTGGCCTAATTAAATTTCTTTAATGCAGTCAGAAATTAAAGGGAAGCCCAACAACTGGTCGTTCAGGTGAAAGGAAGGTTGATGTAGAAGCAGGAAGGGCTGGTGCTGAGCTCTGTGCTTCTAGCCCTAAGTTGGTATTTTACAGTTGAAAAATGGTAGTCATATGACAAGTGCAGGGTTCATTTCACTTTATGGCAATAACAACTTTTTGGCCTAGCGCAGAGAAGGTAAGTTATAGCAATTTTTTGGTATTTCTGAAATATGATATGATAAACTTGGTTAATGTACTTATTTTACAAGCCCCTTGCAAAGCAATGCTGTGTTGTATTGCCAAAACAGCTAGGAAGCCCTGATTTAAATAAAATGTGTATAGATCCAAATAGTTATTTTAAATGTACTATTTCTAAATGTTGTAATTCTTTTATAACATGGGTTTTCCAATGCTGTCTTTGTAACAAAGTGTGAAATGCAATGGTTTAAAACCTGTAGCTCAGTTCTGTTATATTGTTGATACAAGTGTTCTGCTCGGATGTATAATGGCCTTTGTAGGGCTGCTAGCAAAGGCGTCTTAAATTGGGTTGTTATGCTGGCTATCGCTCAAATAAATAACTGGAGCAGATCTTGACAAAAACGTGAATTTCACCCATTTTCATGAGCTTTGTTTGGAATCACAAAATGTGGCTGAGTATAGATGATCAGCTGGAACCTGCTGTCTTTAATAACAATACAATGGCAACCAAATCTTAAATGTTATCTTTCATTTTTGACTCCAATTACCGACCTTTGTGGACTAACCAATGAGGGAAACTCAGCAGCAAGTATCTTCCTGTTTTGCTTATTATCAATAATACTTTCTGTGTGATTATGGTAGAAAATATAGTGTTTCCTAATGGGCATTCATTACTTTTGTGATAAGAAAAAGCAAAAAATGCTGATAAGTTTCCCAAGGCTCACATGTCAGAAGCATGTCTTCAATAATTTCAGCAATTAGATTTGTATTTGGGATTAAATGCAGTAGCATCACTTGGGTTTTGCTGGCAGTGATGAAAATGAATCAAGGGTACTGGGATTCAGGAAACTTCCCATTTACTGATTTATGAGAGGTTTGGGTATGTAGTGGGGTGCTCCTGGGTTTGCATCCAGATGGAGCGTGAGTGTTGGCAAGGCTCCTCTGTGAGCAGGACTGTGCCTGGATCCCACCTCTTGGGGCTGGTTTTCCAGTTTTTGGTAGAAGAATCAGCCCAGGGTTTTGGCCTGGAGGCTGGCACATTGAGGAACCATCCCAAAGCAAGGTGTAGTGTTTCATTTCAAACATATCTGAGATTGCTAATAGGGCACAAAGTGTTTTTATGGTGGGTCAGAATGGAGCAAAGAAACATCCGAAACATCCTTTGGTCCCTGTGGGTATTGCCCGTCTAATATAATTTCAATGTGTTTAGGTGTCTTAGTGCTCTACTCACCTCTTACATTGGTTGTGTTGTGTTTTTTAAGTGAAATATTCCCTTCCGTATTTCTCTCCTTATGCATGTTACTTTGTACCCAGTACAGTGATATTACTGTTAATCACTATTATTTACAATTACTGACAATACTCCTGGGGGTTTCTGGTACAGCTGTGTACATTTTTGGTGTATATGCATGGGGAAAGTAGTTGGAATAAAGATAAAATTGGAGACATTTGTAGCAAAACTTTAAGTATGTGTCCCAAGTCAGTAAGATACTCTCCAGGTAATGCATAATGAGATATCTGAATCTTTTGAATTAATAAATGCTCTTGAAGCAGCCCTTATATAATGACAGAGATAGCTCTCAAGATATCAGGGAGGCAAGATTGATGGGCTATGCAGATGTTTATGCCATTAAAAAGACCTTCAGAAACAAACAAGTGGGATTGCTAAAAATGTTGTTTTAAATTAATGTCTGACTTTGAAAACAAATTGATGCCCCCCAAGATAATTGAAAAAGTTAGAAAACAATCAAGGAAGAACAAATTGAGGCTCCATGAGAGATAAAACCCCCAGATAAAGGAAGTCTTTAAATTCTGCTTCCAGAACAGAGACCTTTCTCCTATCTGAGGGATATTTTTTTGTCCTATTTTTTTTCTCCTGCAGACAAGGCAAGTCTTGCCTTGACATGGGTAGGACTCAGGTTGAGAATGAGCTCTGTTGGGAGGTGGGCTGTAAGACCCATCCTGCCTATGTAGGGTGTTGTCTACCTCTATATGGAGGCATCCCTCCCTCCATACCTGCCCTGTAGAGGTTACATCTTTCAGTAGAAGGGGCTTAGTGTCATGACAGGGATGGCAGTGGCTGTTGCTTGGGTTGTCCTTGAGGTGCCAGGGCTCGATCCTCCTGGACCAGCTGCCTTGATGCAGTGCCCACCATCTCTCACGGCTCCATCGCTCCTTTCTGGCTGTGGGAGCTGCTTTGTTTCAAAACAGATTGTCCATTTTAATTCAGATGGTTTTGTCTGAAAAGATGAAGCATTAGATCAGGCAACTTTTAAAATGATTAGTTGTGCTTGTTGCTTACACTGTGGTTTCATGATTCTTCTAACAATATAATATGTCAATATGATGATATTGATTCTTCAGTTAGCTTTGTAATTAATGATAAATTACTTGTACTCCACAGTTCATAAGCTGTTTTTTCCCTGGCGAATGTAGCTGCTAAAAACTGTAACTGAGGCAGATGGGTGTTGGTGCTGAGAACTGGAAGTGAGAAACTGCAGCAGGCAGTAATGCAAAATGGTGGCCTTCTGTGGTGGAGTGACTGCGGCAGTTGACAAGGAACGACTGACCGATGTCACCTACTTGGGCTTCTGCAGGGCCCTTGTCATGGTCCCACATGACATCCTGATCTCCAAATGGGGGAGAGATGGATTTGAAAGGTGGGCCGCTCGGTGGATCAGGAATTGGCCCGAAGGTCGCACCCAGAGAGTGGTCAATGGCTCCATGTCCAAGTGGAGGCCGGTGATGAGCGGTGTCTCTCAGGGGTCTGTCCTGGGACCTGTGCTGTTTAATATCTTTATCAATGACTCAGACCATGGGATCGAGTGCACCCTCAGCAAGTTTTCAGATGACACCAAGCTGAGTGGCGCAGTTGGTACAACAGAAGGAAGGGAAGACACCCAAAGGCATGTGGATAAACTAGAAAAGTAGGCCCATGTGAACCTAATGAGGTTCAGCAGGTCCAAGTCCAAGGTGATGCACCTGAGTCAGGGCAATCCTGGATGTACAGACTAGGCAGAGAATTCACTGAGAGCATCCCTGCAGAGATGGATGTGTGGGGTCTGGCGGATGGAAAGCTCGATGTGAGTCAGCAGTGCGTGCTTGCAGCCCAGAAGCCAAGCAAAAAGCTATGTGGTAAACAATTCTCTTATAAATGAGTTTCCATTGTGGTGCCCCCATTGGAAGATGGGGCCGGTTTCCAGCCTGCGTCCCAGTGCTTTCAGTTTATTCCAATTCTTTCTTTTTTTTTTTGTGAGAAGAAATAACTTTCTTGGCTCAGGTAGGCATTGAAGGACATCAACAAGTATCAATGTATTTCCTAAAAGTGTGTGAGGGTTATCTGAAGCAGGGCTCAATGGAAAGGGGATAGCCATTTTTAGCCTACAATTATAGCAGATTTAGTTTCTGCACTTTAAAATAAATAAATACTTTAAGCAAGCCCTCAGCAGCCATAAAGCCCTAGTGTGCTTTGTACAGATTTACGTCAGGAGAAACAATTTGCCGCACCAGGAATGCCTCTCTGAGGGGTAGCTGGGAGCGTGCTGGAGGCACTGCACTTGGGAGGCTTAAGGTAATATCTTGAGAAATGTGGTGAGGGACCCATAATGAGAGATGCTGAGTAATATGCACAATAATGGTATGAACTATTTGTGTACTTATTTTTAAATGCATTTCTAACATCAACCCCACCACCTTCAGGGAATAATTTCATTTCCTATTTAATTTCAGATGTTGCAAGTGCCTTAAGGTTGTTATAAATTATGTATAGAACTAAAAGTTACAGTTTCTATTCTTTGCTGGTTACAGATTTCATTTTAAATTAAACATGCTGTAGATCCACAGTTCAGCAGGACATTAGCTTGTTTCATTTTCACGATTCTTGTCTTGGTATCTGCAATCAGCAGCTCTGAAAGGTGTGAAATGTTTTATGTCTCAGTGCAGGGTAATCTACATGTTAAACAGCTCTTTGTGAAATTCTGTTCATTTGGGAGAAATTCGAAAAGCTTAAAGTATGGAGGCACAAAGCGATATAGCTAGGCTGTTACATATTATGTTTTCATGAGTCATTTGCTTCTTTTCTGTAGCTAGTAGTAATATTATTAATGCCTATAGTCTAATTAAAGCCCCAGATTCTGAACTTCCTGGAGTTTTATATACAATAATTCCACTGTCTTGATGAACTTGCAGGAATTGTAATTTGTACCAGTGCAGTAAGCTTGACTTACTGTCAAGGTATTTTAACTGCAAATATACTGTTTAGATACTGTCTTCAGGGACTTCTTGTACAAACTTTTTAAAAGTATGGCAAAAAAAAATTAAATCAGCATGAGTGTCTTGTGTGAATGAAAACGTGCCATTACTTGGATAAACAAAGGTGTTTTATTTTCTCCCCATTGCCTACAGCAGCAGCTTTCTGGACATTACGAAAGTGCATTCACATTGCTACAGCACCTAGCTCTGACTTGTATCACTGCTAAAGTAGCTGTCAAGATAAGCTGCTAACATCTGCAAATCAAAGTTTTAAAACTGGATGGTTCCATCTTCCTCATTTGTGAATATAAAGAGGCCCTTGCCACAGGAGTACATGGATCAGAGCAGATCCCCTTGAAAGGCTGGAGGCAGAAAATGCTTCCTGGTTCCCACTTAACTGATGTTATGTGCTCTTATTGAACCTTACTTATATTGTGGGGTAGCAGGAGCGTTTTACAAGAAAAGAAAAAAAAATATATATCCTTATTATATAAATCTTAAAGAATCAATAGATTTTTTTAATGAGAAGTGGTATCAAAGTCTGAAAAGTCACCTTATCTTAACAGCTGCAATAAGCAATCCTAATGATAAAGCAGTAAGTAAAAATTACGTGGAGTGAGGTCACAGTAACTTATTAAATCCTGCTTATTATTTTGATGAGACTAACTTATGCGAGTTGAGCTAGTGAAAAGTTTGTGCTAGTGAGCATTCATTAAAAATGATTGCAATGATAATACAAGTAATCATCATTAGCAATGACTGTGCTGTTATCTCATTAAAAATGTTTTGTTTTTAATGTGTCCTACTTCAGTCACGATTGTAGTAGGGATGGTTGATACCGTTTAATAATAAAAAATATGGTTGGCTTACATTGTAGGAACCGAAGCATTTAGCAGCTGCAGTGTATGGTCTGAATAGCCTTACTGTAGGTAGGCTTTGGTAGTTTGACTAATTAGAAACAGGTGGAGTATTTGAACATTGAGGGCAATAAGAAATATGCTGCTTCAGGATTTGACAGTTAATGATCATAAGAAGATCATTTGCAGCAGCTGGTAATTAAAGATGGGATCTCTATGAGCAGAAAATTATGTGTTTGGGGATGGAAAAGGGCTTTCATTTTTAACCAGTGTGAAGCATCTTGTCAATCAGAGATTTGCATTTTCACTTAAACAGAAAGGTTTGGAGGCAGAATTAGATCTATTATCTAGCAGCTCTGCCTGCTGGCTGACCTTATCTGCCCACTGCAAACGTATCTGTGACTGGGTGGCTCAGCAATGCCCTTGCATACCCAACCTTTCTGCTTAGGTTTCCAGCTCAGAGCTTGGCGCTAGATGGAAATTAATGTGATGTCTGATGGTATGCAGTGACCTGTGTGACAGCATCATATTTTGTCACTTTATCCAGCAATGCCCTGATAGAAGTCTTCAAAACAAGCAGTGCAGTGTTGTGAGAGACAGACTCCTGGGGTCTCCTGCTGCTTCCCAGGGTCTGTCCCTGGACCTTAACCCTTGTGCTCCATCACCCGTCCCCATCCCTCTGTGACCAGGCTGGGAGCAGTGCAGCCACAGGAAAGGTCCTGATATGGGGGACACATGGCCTCATTACTGCAGATGGCATTTCAGCTTGTGTTTACGAGATGTACTAACTCAAACACTGATAAGATTACACCTTTTCTTTTTTTTTCAATTAAACTCCAGGGTAATATGCTTCAGGAAAAAGCAAAAGCAGCAAAAGGATGTAATGGACAAAATCAACTGGTTTCTGGGTGGATCTTTTCCTTCAAGTGAGTAGACCAGGTGTAGTGGAAGAGCTTGGCATTTATAGTAGCAAATAGTAATTAGTACTGGTAACAACAGTGAACTTTTAGCTTGAGATCTTCAGATTTAGTTCATTGCTCCTGGATTTTATCCACATAACAAGCGCCTATCTGTATCCGTCCGTATGGCGATTACTGCATGGCTGCTGCTGGATCTATGACGATGGCTCCTGCCATCCTTCTAGAGCCCTATTAACTTTATTTACAGCAAGTATGTGTGGCTGGGGACATCTTAGTGCACGGCTGGTACCTAGAGGCATTTCTGCTGTGTGGCAAGAGGTCTCTTGGGTGTGCATGTCTTTCTTTTCTTTAACCCTCCCTAGTCAATTTAAAAATTCTCAGCTTGGTGGTGAATATAGCTTTTCTCCAATGTACTGACTTCAAATTTATGAAAAATCTAGGTTTTTAATGTGAGATGAGTCTATTCAGAGAAAACTAGGCATTCTGAGAGACTCTTGAGCTTTGATAAGACAGAGAAACTTCTCCAACTTAGGGCTGCAGTTGATTGAAATGTTACTAACATTGTGCTATGAGATATGAACACCAAAGTATATGCATCTGCTCTGTCCCATGCTCAGTAGCTATTTCGTGTGTTACATAATGATTTCATATTTTCTTGATACAGAGTTTCTGCTGCTTTGTGACTTCTTTCTAATTTCTTAGAGAAGTAATATTTTTATTTGGATATAGAGAGTTGTGATGAAAATAGTCATTTTGCAGTGGGTTAATATGGATGACCATGGATTTGTTCTAGCTGAAAATGCAAGAACAGTCTCATGTTTCAATTTCAAATAGCTAAGTTATAGCTTTATGGGAGGTTTGCATTGGAGATCCTATGCAAAGCACCAACAGACCACTAAGTACATTGGCACTCCCAAGAGCTTGTCTTGTAAATTAAAGAAGTCTTTATAGTTCTTGAAATTTGAGAAGGAAGTGTGTACTCCAGCAATGAAAGTGTTATATAGTTTGTATTTTGAGTTTACATTTAGATTTATGGAAGTCTAGACATGCATTTTTCCTGAAATAAAATTTTATAATATATATGATGTAGTTTTATTAGTTCTTGAGAAATGGAGTGGAATATTAAATTCTTCTTTCATTAGATTCTTTCATTATGAGATGTTAGGATGAGCTCAATTACAAAATGACAACTGTCCTTGCAAAAATCGGCTTGAAACATTTTCAGTGTTTTCATCAACGTAGGTAAACTGGCAGCCAAAATGAATTACAGCATCATATCTGATCCACTAAGGCAACATTTTGTTACTGCCAACAAAGGTTTGTGTGTAGAGGAAATAGGAAGCTGCCCTGAGGAAATGCTGAAGTACCAGTCCTCTGGTAAGAAGAGTGGCTGCTGGTACACCATTTTTGAAGCCGCGAGGCTGTCGCAAGTATTTTGGAAGTCTTAAAACTGCATGCCTAGAAACCAGTAAAAAGCTAGAGATCCAGCAGCTCTGGTTATCTATAAATACTTAACACGAGACAGGGTCTTCTTGGTTGGTCCCTGATAAGGCTGCAGCCAGCATCTCTTCTGACCCACGACATGCCACTTGCTGGTAATATTATTGTGCTGTGTATTCTAGATTAATGACTCCTCTTGCATCGTTTGAATAAACAGATCCTGGCTGCTAACATAGCTAAGAGCATTTGTTAGTTGTAAATGATTTAAGAGACATTCTTTATGGAATAGTTATTTTGAATGTGCTTGTGGGTTGGAAATATTCATGTCAATAAAGAGCAGCAAGGGGAGCAGCTCTAATGGAAGAAAAATAAAGGAAATATAATTAGCATTTAATGATTTATTAATGGTTCATAAATATATAAACAAGATCGTTATACTAATATTAACAGTTCTAGGCAGTTAAAGACAGAAAATTGCTGGCATCATGTATTTGGATTAATGATGAAAGCCCCAAACCCAGCTCCAAGCTGTTGGAGCAGCAGGGCTGGAAGTGAGGAGTAAAAGCTCCTGAGATTGTTTTTGTCCCTTTGGGTACAAATGGTGCCAATGGGGACAGCAGAGATGAGTTTTGGGTCGGCAGAGCTCTGTGCCTGTGGCCTTGCTCTGTTAAGCTGAAGAGATGAGGGATGAAGTAGATGTCCCCTTGCCCTCAGGGAAAGCAGCACAACCCCTTCTGCTTCACCAAACCCTGCCCTGGGAGTGTCACAGGAGGCTGAGGGCCCAAGGAGGTCAGAGCCTGTTGTAGAACGGGGAGTGTGGTCAATCCAGATAGCTTCCTTCGTGTCAAAGCTCTTTATTCCTGAATTACAAAGTGCAGGAAATGAGGCTGCCCACCAGAGCAAGCTAAGGTTTCATTTGAAATGTGGTATACTTTTCCCGTCTGGTCTGGCTCGAGGTTTTACAGTGCCATGAGGACAGCAAGCACTTGTGTAAGCTACTGCTGATGATCAGTGTGCCCTCATTATGCTCAGACAGAGGCAAGAACATGCAGGCAGCTGTCTGTCTGCCTGGGGATTTGATTCCAAAAGTAGAAACAACATTTTTTTATTGTTACTTTGGATAATCTCACAGCACTGGAAATTCCTCCAAGAGCAACTAAACAGTCTGAAAAGTAGCTTTGAGTTAATTAAGCGGCTAAAAGATACCCGTGGTCACATACAAATACACTGCTTTGGGCATTAGGAATGGCCCTGCAATATTTGTTTCAGGAGGATGCAATTACTCCTCTTACAGATGCTTTGTCCAGCACCAGGTGACCAAGAGGGCTCCAATGAATAAAATAAAAAGACCAATTATGTTGTGTAGGTTACTTAATGAAGCAAAATTTCCATCTTATATAAGGTGTTTCTTCCAGGCCACCAGCTGACAGTGTGGTGCAGCTCGTGATGACTCAGGGCATCTGAGTCACCACGTGGCATTTGACCCATCAAACAAGGCAGCGGACTCATCTGGTGTTAAATGCCCTAGCCGTGGCTTGTAAAGAGAAGTTTTGCAGCAGGGTAACTACACCAATAAACCAAGATGATGCTGTGTGTTTCTGGAGCACACCTGTGCTTGCCCAGTGGTGGCTAGCTGATGGCAGCCTGCAGGCCGGGCTGGGCTCCGTGCAAGGAGCTAGGCCTCAGCAGCGCTGTAAATGATGTGGCTGCTGCAAAAGCTCATAACTGGACGTAAAGGGGATGGGGAGAGGGGGGAGATGTGAGGAGCGAGCTGGTAAGCCACTCAGCAGTCACTGCGAGTGGATCCGGACATGGTTAGCTGAAGACACCCCAAAAAAAACTTGGATGTCACGACCATCTCCAAGGTCCGTGTGGAAAATAGTTTTCCTTAATTCGTTGGCTGCAGCAGAGAGAAGCCACATGGGAGCAGCTGGCCGTGGCTCTCCCATGTCAGCAGCCCTTTCTGAGCCCTTTGCACAGTTTATTTGATGTTGCCCTCAGCATGTAACAGATACAGATGAACCCAAACTGAAGGGGATTTTGCACAGTCTTGTCTGTCTGTGCTGCAACTATCTGCTACTTCATCTGTCCTGAGAAAAATAAATACAGACAGCAGGGACACAGTTGGAAGTTCATGATTAATAGGTAGAATCATTGCAAAATAACTATTAGTGTGTCACTACACTGAATTGAAGTTGTATACTATCCAACCTATGCCACAGCCTACAAGCGAGGCAGACTTGAACATTATTGTCATAAATGGGACATATGTCGGAAAAGTTAACAACATTGTTCTGTTTAATGGAAGTCCAGGTTGATACCAACAAGAAATCTTACAGTGATGCAAGCTTAACTGGTCAATGTTTGTGTCTTGGGGAGTCAAACTTGCCATAAGATCCTGCTGCAGAATTTAGGGAATAACGTGTTGTGTGCCAGGTGGTAGCAGGATGGATGCTCTTAGATACTGCTTGATAGTGCAGATGTTGCAGTGAGACAAATTTGTGCTATTTATCTTACGAAATAAGCGGCGATCTATCATGGTTCAAGCCTCATTGACAAAATTGCCAGCTGAGGTAAAATAATAGCGTTGACTACTGGGAATGAAGAAAAATGGATTTTTTTTAAATCTCATAAGTGATTTGCAGAGATTAAAGTTAGATAATTCATATTAAACATAAAAATTGAGAGAATAAATAAGAAACACACTTTTAGACCAATTAAACAGAATCCATTTGCAGCTTATAATAAACTTCAGACAGCTCCTTGGCCAAAATACAATTTTGAAATTATGATATATGAACAAGTGTATCGGCTGGGTAAAATCTTCTTGCAGCTAATGCTGGACTAGGAGGGTGAATAAAATGGATCAGCTCATTCTATGCATTTCCACTTAAATTCTCCTTAGGGTACCTATGTTTTTGGAGTTGATGTATTGCTGTGATTATCGTGGTGTCTGTCAGGAATAGTCCTGCATTTCTGCCTAATTACTGGGTCTAACTCTTGGTGGGTATCTGAATTTGAACCACCATGAATATATCTAGAAAACGCTTTCAGAGAGGTGGGAATATAAAAAAAAAAATGATTTCATTGATTTATTTTTCTGTGAAGGATTAACACTTCTCAAGGAAATGTCAGAACTCTTTTCACTTATCAACATTGTTACTTTGTACCAAGGTTATGAATATCTATAGATAAAAGCCATTTTTGTCCAGTTCTAATAATCATTAAGGCTATTAGTACAAGCTTGTATAACACAAGCAATATATTGTGCACTTCTGAAGCACTTTTCCATTTCTGTAAAGAGCAGGTTAGTTTTCAGTCTGGCAACAGCTTCCTCCTGTCATCAGAAAAATTGTTGTCAAAATATACAAGGCAGTCATGGCAGGTGTCTGGCCATGATCATCTCAAACCATTACTAAAAGGTCAAGGGCTAAGACTTCAGTTAAAAAAAGATAAATCTTTATGCATATCCCTTGCAGAAAGTTTGACACTAGTTCATGGCTGAAGAAAAGTGGATCTTTTCTAGTTGTGGTGTCATATCAGGTTTGCCTATCAAATTGTTATGTCATGTCACATAATCTGACATGACAGAGCTAGCTCAGCTTCACATGTCACAGCATGATGTCACTCTTGGAAGAGCTAAAAAACACTTATTTAGGCCAAGTCTGGAAAACGTGGCTTGAGAGAAAATGTGTGGGATGAAGGAGAAAGTGAATCAAGGGAATGTTTGTATTAACCTTTAATGTTGGAATGTAGACTTTTTAAACAAAAATGATAAAGTTTGCATTTTATTCGTGTGTATGTATGTTTAAATCGGGTTACGGTGGCCTAAGTCAGGCTTGGGGTCTATATGGGCAGAACTGCTGACCGCGTGGATGCTGAAGGCACCTAATGAGAAGAGCTGTAGGTATTAATGCCTGGCACCTGGTAGGAAGGTTTGGGAAGATGCTTTGTAAAACTAGAATAGTTTTGTGGTGGCAGTAAAGAAAGAATAGGAACTTCAGGAGCCTCAGCTTGAACTCTTTGGGGATTATATCCCTGTTCACACTGCTCTGAACATGTTCATTACTTTTCTACCAAACCCCAGAATTTTACTAAGCGTCACTTGAACGCTAATGTTGAGGAAAATTGCCTGAATGATAGTAATGATGTACAATTACAATAAATACATGGATGTAGCTGGGAGCTTGATTTTCTTTTTCTATTTCTTAGAGTTTTATTATTCATTAAACTTGCTGAGCCCAACTTCCTTCACTTACATCAGTTTCACTACAGTCTTTACTGATGTTACCTTTACTGATACCAGCGGAGTTCAACAGGCATAACAAAAGTAACTAAAAGGAGAATAAATTCCACATTAATTAGCCAGCATGCATGATTTTATGCTGCTTAATGACTCTTGTAATCATCTACAACTGTATAAAGTGAATGGCAATCATACCCAGGCAGAGCTATACAAGAACACATACCTCTCATAATGAATTCACCCATTTTATACTTTTTTAATAGAAAAGACTGCACTGTTCTCTAAAATCATATCTAGAGTATAAATGGTGACAGGGAAAGTAATGATTATAAACAGCCCTCTATGAGCTCAGACTGGTTTTTACCCAGTAGAAAGTGCTATGAGCCCCCAGCCTGTCCTCGTGCTTTAATGAGCCTTTCCAGGCTGGGAAGGATTGGCAGGGTAAAGCTCTTAGGACCTCATCTAAAGACCACTGAAGCAAGCAGAAAGATTATTTGTTTACAGCCCATTATAGTTCAGTTTTGTACGGCAATTCCCAGGCTTGCTGGTTTGTTTTATTTTTGTTAACAAGACAAGAAGGTTTTGCTTTGCAGGAAGAGCTTCAGGGTTCCTCACACTGAAGAAGGGTGCAAGCTGGTTATCGAAAGATCTTTGGACCAGGGTATACAAACAAGTCAGGATCTACTACATCAGGCAAAGGCTTATTCTGACATGCACAAGCTGTGAGTTTGGCTCAAGCCCAGCCAAACACAGCATTTTTGTAGGAAGGTGATTGTGTTCTCTGTTGCTGTCTCCCAGGTATTTATTCACGTGGGTAGGGAGGTTAATGTCTAATCATCCCCCTTAGGAAAGTCCATAAAGATATTTCACGTTAAGTACAAGCACACCATGTTACTTTCTATTCTGTCGTGTAGGTGTTTAATCCAACATGATTTTGTCTTTCTGGCTTTGGAAGCAACTGTCAAAGGCTCCAAGATAGACCTGGTGTCTCAATGAGTGGAGCACCCAGCACCAACAAGATATCAGTCATACCTAGTGTTTAGAGATGCTCAATTGCACATAAATGATCAATAGAGCCAAATCAGTGCTGAATTGCACCCAGATTAGACCTACTATGCAACACTACATTTCTGATTATTACTGCAACTCTGAGCCACAACTTCTCTTTTTACCTGCAATCAAGCATATCAGTGTTCTCTATTTTTGTTTTTGATATTGAAAAGAAAATTAAGGTTGTGCTAGGTTTCCAAATGTTATGGAAGTGATTCCCCAAATACCCCTGAATTTCAGGGATATCTAATGGACTGTGTGTGCATGAAGTTCCTGGCCCCATCTAGCTGTGCTGTCACTGAAAGGGTGAAAAGGAAAGTTCAGCTGCTGAGGATACAAATTAAAATGGTTTCCTCCATTTGAAAAGATGTGGAATTTTATACTAGATTGGATTTGACACCATACCACTAAAGTGAATATAATTCACTGTGATCTTCTTGCCATTTAGAACCAACGGCCCATTCATGTGTAAATGCACAGAGTTAAAGAAAAAAAGCATGACAAAGTAAAGATAGGCTATAATGTCATCTGTATCTAAGCAATCAGCTTCATTGTGTCCCTGTGACAAAAGGAAGAGTAAATATTAAACTTAAAAAGGACCACAGTTTTACAGTCATTCAGGAGTGTAGGTTTTATTACAAAATATATTCAGCAGCTGTATTTTTAAGTGTGTATATCAATCCATATTACAGAGACCGCGTGAACAGACTACAGAGGCTAATTCACTGCTTAATACTGACTCACACCTACTACAGAGACAGAAATTAAGCATCCATGTAAGGAATGTTTGTAGATGATTGTTCGCTCTCTTAAATAGAAATATTACCTATACCTGCCACTCTGTAAATAGCACAAGATACAAGAGTTAATTCTTTGAGCCCATGGAAGCTGTGACATCCCCATCCAGTGAAACCTGCCACAGAAACAAAATTCGGAGCGGTGCAGGAGGCTGGCCTGCAGGGGCCTGATCCGGAACCAGCCCAGCGGGGGCTGCCTGCAGCTGCTCGCCCTCCCCAGAGCAGGTTCTGTCCCTGCTTTTTGGTAGTCAAAAATGAGCATGTGTACCACTGGGCACGTAGTCAGGTCTTCTGTATTATTTTCCTTGGCATGCCAACTCCTCTGTTCTGCCAACGCTAAGCAAAGGAGTGCTTGCTGCCCCCGGTGCTTGCTGCATCCCTAGATCCCATTGATTTCAGGCACTGGCCAAAATGATTTGCAGCTCTTGCAGGCTTGCTAAATGCAGCTGCATTGTGAATTGTTTCATTTTCAGATCTGTTTTGTGAATTGATTCAGCACTTACGCTGTAATGCCAACACCTTTTTTATTTAGATTGCTAAGGTTTCTGACAGATGTGCTGTGGCTCTCCTTAAACAGCATCCTGAGACCCCCAAACCCAAATGTTTACAGATTTTGTGCCTGCATTCTAATGTCGTTTCAAGTAGTTACTAAATGTGTTTCCAGTAGTAATCTACAGCACACTAGATGAAGGTTAAAGGAGAAAATATACTGACTTTTACACTTTAATGGAATTATTTATCTTAATTGTTTAGATATATTCCCATTAATCTACTACAACAAAATATCCATGAAGACTTCTTAATTTTAAGCCTCTTTATTTTTTTTGGTCCTCATTTAAATCTCAGGACAAGGTGATTTATCTTGGATAAAAACCCCAACACATTAACAGTAAATTTACATGGTGACACCACCTCAGGAAGCAATACATCAAACACAAACAGCATGCAAATCTTTCTTGAGCCCGCAACTTCATTATCTGTGAAAATCCATAAAAAGTGTATTTTCTGTTTATAGCTAAGTAGTAGTCAGAAAGGGCTAAGAGACTTTATATTTTAACACACTTGAGAACGTCTATTCATCATCATCTCTGCAACATTC
Organism: Anser anser; assembly: GCF_964211835.1. NCBI lineage: Eukaryota > Metazoa > Chordata > Aves > Anseriformes > Anatidae > Anser > Anser anser. The sequence goes on along the minus strand of NC_139729.1, from coordinate 26,290,792 downwards.
TAGACAAGACATTTAATAATTCTCATAACATTTTTCTTGGCCTGTGGTTGAGAAACATTAATGACGATTCAGTTATAGTTAAAATATTAGTAATTAACTATGCTATTATAAGGCCATTACATTCTCTTCATAGCCGTAGCTATTTTTAAAAATGTGCATAAGGTACTTCTGTGTTCGAATCTTCAGTATAATGTGCATCAGGTGCACTAAATATGCAGTATGTTTGCATTGTCTGAGATGACTCCGAGTGGGGACTGATGTGGTGACCCTTCTGTTTTGGGTAACAGGAAAATAAAGATAGGAAACGTGGGCAAATAAGAACAAGGGTGTTTTTTTCTATTGGTTTGTGAACTTCCAATAGACTCGCTCTTCTTTACGCCATAATTACATTAATTTCTGTTGAAAACTTTGAACCTGCAGTCTGAAGGAATAATGAAGGAATACAGCCAGCACTTTCTCTGAGGCTTTGACGTCTCCTGACGTGCTCTGTTTCAGCCTTTCTCTGCTCTTTGTTTTGTACCTTCATTCATTTATGGTGGTATAATGACAGTGGTAGTGTCACTGCAATTTTAGGAGGAACTATTTCTGAACTTAAAAAGAATTTTTAGAATGCATATTGAGAACTAGGAAGACTAAGAAATGGGTAGGTAGCCATCAATTTAATGCTATGTTAGGTGCAATTGGTGCTGTTTAGCAACTTTAGAGGAATACAAATTTAGCATATTATGTATTTACCACATTTTAAGACTGCTGGAACTCTCAGCAGGGGCAACTTTTGGTTTCATTGAGTCTTCCACCAGAATCGGCCTCTGCATAATAGGAAAAGAGGCTAGGGACAGAGCTATGAGTTTAGGGTCGTTTCAGCTCCTAGGTCAGAGAGGGTCGAAGGTGAGTAGGAAGAATACAGAGAAATATCCAATTTTGGGATGAGAAACTGCCGGTGCTGAAGATACTATTTGACATTAATACAGGCAGCTTGTGTTTAAATGTGACGAGAAGGTTATAATTGAATATAAAATGTTAGAAATATATTAAATACCAAATTATATTGAGCACAGTAGTGCTCAAAAAAACTTTTTTCAGGTTTCAACTAATGAGCACTATGGAAAATAAGAGGAAATAAATTTAAAAGGAAAGCCCTAGGTGAAAATAGAAGATGCATTATATACAAATTACAAGCCATCTAATAATGCCAGCTTTTTAATTGCTTCAAAATGTGGATACATTTGCATTATTAGGCTGGAGCCATATGTTTCTTCATGGGACCTGACAGCCAATGGACTCATTTATGTGCCCTATTCCAGAGAATGAAGCAAACAGTGCTGCTTATCATTTATTCACGAGCTGATCAAATCTTTTGCAATAAACGCTTTTTTTTGTCCAGTGAATCTTGATTTAGACTTTTTTAAGGAATATTGCTTGTTATTTCCACTGAGCAGTCTGGGGCACAGTATGTGTCGTGCTATATGTTGTGGCTCCCTGAGTGGGTTGTCTTCAAATCTCAATGAGTTTTTCATTTGCCCGCAAGTTTCTTGAAACCTTGTGCGCAGGACAGAAGTTTGTCTACTTTCAGATAGCACAAGCAGAGAAGGAGATTGTTATGGAAAACTAAGGAGTTTAACAGTCATTTGATCAAGGACAAGGGAAATCGTCCTCAAGGAGAACATGTCGGTATTCTTGATTATTGATTGGTATTCTTGAAAGAAAGCAGAAAGAAAGATGTTTTATGGTTTTTTTATTCATTTTGAATATTGATCCATTTTCTGCATGTGACAGCTCACTCATCAGATTTGTTAAGAGCTAATATCATTCCATTCTTCTTGCAAGAGATCCACTGTAACAGAATACATTTTTCTGGGGAAGAAAAAGACTCTTCAGAAATATCTCGTGAAGAATGAGTGCTACGGAGTGCAGTGTATAGTATAAACTATACAATATCTGCCAGGTTTAGTTAATTTGTGACAGTATTCTGCATGTGGAAAATTGCTGTGGTGCAGGGAGTAATGCTTTTAGTGCTCAGAGGCACTGGCTGCAATTGTCGGTGATATTTGCGGTGTTTAAGAACATCATAAGGAAGAGGGTTTCAGATAGATCTTGAACTCCTGTGATCTTTGCCTGTTCAAATTAGGTTGTCAGTTAATAGGTTATTTTATTAATATGGCTGTTCAAATGTGTGTTTAATCAAAATATAGAAAGCCTAACCTATGAAGCTCAAATGAAGACGTTGTCCTGGTTTGGGCTCCATTGCAGGGTAATTTATTCCATAGTTCACATGATGATGTAGCTCTTCCATGGACTGACAGCTGTGGCCTTTTGCTCGTGTAAGGTGGGTCTGGAGTCTGAACCCTGAGACGAACCCTGAGATGACTTCTGCATGTCCTGACTTTTTATGCCTAAATTCTCTAACCATTCTGCATAGATGAACTAAACCCATTAAACTCCCGGAAAGGCAAAAAAAAAAAAAAGTAATTATGCAAGAAATGTGAATAAATTATGCATGAGAATAAATATATTAAATTAAAGCACTTCAGATCAGATGCAGGCCAACTCACAATGTTTGCTATATAGCAGTGAAGTTGTATGAACACAGAGATTGAGATCCACATCCATAACAAACAATGCAGTCTGTTACATTTTAAGTCGACGGATTTGCATTCATTTGTATATCATTTTCTGTTGAAGAGTCAATCATTTTCTGATGTTTGAGCAAGTTCATGGTACGATATGCAAACATTATAAAATTTAATCAGATGGCATTAGATTTGTTGAAGTAAACAAACCTCAGCGATAATGACAGGATGTTATGGATTTCTGATCACTTCTATCATTCAAATTTAGTTCAGTGTTGTAGAGTTCATTACTGAAAAGAAGATGGCGATGCATTCTCTGAGAGGTTATAGTAGCTTAGGACAAATCCCTGACTGTTGTATGCAGTATCTGGTGAGAAAATCAAAAACTGGACATATCACTGGTATGCATAATGCCATAGACTAAAGTACACCAGGAAGTTTTGCCGGCCCCCTGAGTACATTTTGTATTGATCTCAACTGACATGTACACATGTTGCGATGCTCGTTTTCAAAGACTCATAGGAAATAAGGCTGGAAGTGATCCTTAACAATAAGTGTTCAGTTACTGATTTCCTAAAACTTGCAGATAGGTCTGTAACTCCATCAAATAAAAGAATATTGTCAGTGTTATATAACATGATAATATTAAAGTACTTGACTTATTAGATTATATTATTTTTCTAATAAACTATAATTTAGGTTTATTAAGTTAAAAATTAGAAATGTATATGCCTATTTTTCTGCTCTGTGCTTATCATATAGCAACAAATGTCAGTATTTCTCCAGCTTGTACACCAAGCAGAGTTGGTGGTAAATATACACTTCCCACTAAAAACTAGATTCATCACTGATGCTTTATTCTTTCTTAGTATTTAGTTTCTGGGCTGGGGCACGGAAGTTACCCAGAAGTGCGGTGAGCACGCTGGGATGGCTGGGCTTGACTGCTCTTCTGCTGCAAGGCAAGGACTTTGTAGTGCATGGGGCAACATTACTCCTGCTGCTCCTGGTAAATCACAGCTACTGCCCACGTGAGGGGTCTTCATGGTGCCACACTGTGCTCCACTGCCCCTCGTGCAGATCTGTGTTTGCACCTGTGATAAATGTAGGTAGTCACCAAAGTCCAGGTGTTGTGTGGGAAGTGATGAGGATAACGTGTACAGGTAAAAAAAAAGGGCTTTTTTTTTGAGGGGGGTTGACAAAATTGAGTTGTTTGTAATTACATTGACATAATTTCTAAGTACCTGTAAGGGAATTTAAAGTTTATCCTAAGTGCAGTGGGGGAAAAAAACAAAACAGCAACGAAAAAAAAAACAGCCCTCAGTGGTCTATTACATATGCTGAAGTGCATGTGACATTCTACTCAAGAAAAGAGAGTGGCTTTAAAAAGAATATTCCATTTGACTCCATCTGCGATGAAGAATGGGGAATGAGAGTAAAATAAATAGGACTAAGACAGGAATGGGAAGATCTGATTTATATTGTGGAATAGAAAAACATAAATTCTTTCGAAGATACTGAAAAAGCTTTGCAGATCAAGACACTAAAAGGGGACCATTCTTCCTCCAGTTTGGCTGTTTTGTATGTTTTAGTCTGAAGTTGCCCGTGGTACATTCAAGAAAGGAGCAAGGCTAGCGTGCCTCTCTAATGCAAAATAGAAGTGGGCTGTTCATCATTATCCTCAGAAGAAGTATATTTTAATGGTAGGCTGATTTTTCTGCATATTATATAAAGCCCCATTTTTCAAGAATTAGAAATGTGCAAACGTTACATTAAATGAGACACTGAAATATTTAACCCATTTTCAGAGGAGAACAAACACTTAAAAAGGAAAAAAAAGTTAAAAAAAAAAAAAAAAATGAAGAGTATTCGCTAGCTATCATGCCTCAGATATCAAGTTATCACTTTTCCAATGGAGCCCGGTGGGCTGCTGGGGAGCTGAAGGAGCCGGGTTTCCAATGGGTGCATCCCGATGGACTGTCTTCATGGGGGCACGGGGCTGCCTCAAGTCCAGCAGCCGCCTCTCTTACCGTGTAATGGTTTTTCATCAGAAGATGGCAGCAAAATCTTACGAACCATAACACTTGCTATCCTGCCTTGCCGTCATTAGGGTGCCAGGGACAGTGTGAGGGATCTGCTGGAGCTAGCACTGACCTGTTGTCCTTCTTCAGCTACCCTGGACAAAGCTGTATTTTATCCTCACTCAATGTTTATCAAATGCGGTGGGCTGCATCCTCTCCTTCCCTTTGACCAGACAGCTATTATAAAAATGCTTCATCGGGGATCTCTTCATACCACCTGCAAAAGCAGACTCCGTGGGTGTCATTAAACCAGCTGGGAGCCTTTGGGAGCCTTCAGCAGCCCTGCTGCACTGCAGTGCTGGGGGGCTCAGCTCGCTCAACGGGGGGAAGCTGTGGCTGCCCACCTTGGCCAGGGCAGCTCCTGTCTCCTGGCGTTGTGAAGGTGATTTCTTTGGACAAGAGGACAAAGGCCTGATTCAGGCTTCTGTCCTTCAGCTGGACCAGCCATCCTTTGGGTGGTCTGTCTTGTGTGGGACCATCTGGGGCTGGCCACTTCTTGGCCGGTCCATGGAGCCCTCTTGGTGTGGGTTTGCAGACAGCCACTCTTGGGTGCCTGCCTCCTCATGCTCATAGCACAACAAGCCCAAGTGGCTGCTGGGCTCCCTGTTGAGGTGTCAGGAGCCAAAACACAGATTTCTATGTGCCACCGTGGCTCTGGTCTCTGCCCTCCAGCCATCAGGCTTTATTTTGTTCAAATACTTAGCGCTGTGGTTTCACATCCTTCTGTGTTTCCTCAATGCACAGTATCTGAATTCTGCAAGGACACTACTGCTGTGGTGAGGGTTCAGCTGGAGCAAGCACTAAGCGTTTGCTGGTTGCTTTAATCTCTTTAATCTATTTGTTGGCTCATAGTTGCTCTTTGGGAATGGAGTGCTTATGTTAGAGCTGAAGCTTTCCTGGAGGGGTTTGGCTGCATGCTGGTGTCCATCTTCTTATAGGAAAAAACTTAACCAGAGGTATCATTTGTTTCTCCTACTACAGGAAGCAACAACTACACAGACCTTACCTCTGCTGGTGCTCTACAGAAGCGATGTTGAATTTTTAAGTATGTAAACAGGGAATGATATTCGTGTACGCTAGTGCTTAACACCACCTTAAAAGTGATTACATGTTATTAATACAGAATTCATGATTTGGTCCCCCTGTTGTGTAATTTGTTCAATTCCTAATCCTTTTAGAATAACCTCAATAATAAACACTGCATTTCCATATAGCATTCTGGGCATCTTTCCTCTAAAGAAGTTTCTGTAATTTATGATCTGTAATTAGAATCCAATTTAATTATATGTCATGCGAAGAAATGCTTCTTGAGCAGGTCTTTGTTTTTATGCAGCTGCTGGAAACACAGATGAAGCTGTGGGGTATAAGAAACAGTTCAGAGGTGAGGGCAAAGTGTCTTCAGAACTGATCAGTTACTGACAGATGAATGTAATCTGCCATATGGGCTGTGTGGCATCATATACAGTGTCTAAAAGATATACATGTAAGCTCGCATAGCATAAGTCATTTGATGCAAAATATATAATGGCACATTTCTGTATGAAACTTAGCAAATCAAAGACGGTGTTTGTACAGTTTCTTTCCTTTAGGAAATGACAACAGAAAAACATTAAGTAAAAATTCTGAAATGTTTTTTTCCAGGGTTTTCTTCATACGCTCAGAAAGATACAGGAAAAACTTTATCAACTGTATTATTAACTTAAGGCTAATTCAGACTCATTTTTTGCCTCGAACATGAATAATTTGAGACTGACCTGATGATGGTTAAAATTCTTTCTTGTTTAGCTGAAGGAGCATGCACTCATTTCATTAACTTCTTGCAGGCAATATTGGAAATTACTTAATTTGACTTTGGAAATAACTTAATTTGTTGAGATTCATGGCAAAGGTTTTTGGAAAACTGCCTGCAGCAGGAGGTGCATGTAATAGATACATATTTCTAGCTTGCAGGCTATGGTGGTATATGAATTGATCATATAAAAAGGTCTGTATCTTGGGAAGGTCTTCAGAGAATGCAGTGAAGTTACAAACTCACAGAAATGGACAAAAAAGTGTGCTTCAGAGTAGATTCAGCGACTTCATACACACTTTTTTCCCCTACTGCTGATAAAAGTGTTGGAAAAAAGGATGGCATTGGGCCCAGGTGATTAATAAAGGGCAAATAGTTGACTTTAGAAAAATTTAGCTGTTCTAGTTATTTTTACTGAGCAGTAATTGATTTCCTCCATGAAAAATGTCTGAGCGCTGTTCATCATTTCAGCCGAGACACGTTAGCACAGCCAGGACCGTGTCGGTGCTCCCAGCTGCAGAAGGTGTGCTCAGCAGACGGACGGAGCGAGGGCAGGCAGGGATCCGCAGCAGCGCCTGTGCCGGGGTAAGAAAGCAGTCGTGTGGGGGCTCTCCAGGACTGCTGTGCGCAAAGGGAACTGAGCAGGAAAGTCACTCTAAGGACTAGTGCTTAAATGTGCACTGAAATATTAATGCAACCTCATTTTCAGATGGCAGGGCTCTCTTGAATGAAGCCATATGTTGTACTCGCGGGGGACGAGAGGCGGCTTGGTCTGGGCTTGGAGAAACATGGAAGTGTTGAGAAGATAGACCTGAGTCAAGTTCAGGGTTTCAGCAGTTTTCAGCTCTACTCTCCTTTCTCCTTCAGATTTTAGAAGACAAGACATGCTGCAAGAGCAAACAGGATTGTTTTTTTTTTTGCATCGTATCATTTACCAAGCAGTTAAACCCCCACAGATTTTTAGGCTGCTGCCGTACTTTTTTCCGCACTTCAAAGGATTAAAATTGAACACGTTCCAAGTGAAAAGTAACAGCCCAAATTGACAAATCAAACTAGATGTAACCCTTTGTTTCATTATTAAAGCTTGATGTGTTCAGGCTCAGTCTCCCTGGCACAGGGAGGATCATCCTGCCTCCTCTCGGATGTCTGTCCGTACCCGCAGCCGTGGGCTCATGGCAAGTCTCCTGCAACACCTACCAGCTCAAGCCTTGTTTGGGCCGTTCCTCGTCTCTTTCATGATGAGGCACTGGACAAGCAAGTGTTACATCCATCAGTGAGAGGGCATTACCTGTAGGAGAAAGCCGACATCTCTCCTGGTTTTAGAGGCATCTGTGGTGCCTCCTGCAGGGGCGGCCTCCAGGCTGGCTGTGGCATGGCGTTAGTGGTGACACAGCTGTAACCTCCGGCAGCTGCCAGCCCTTCTTGGCCAAATAAAGTGACTGTTTAAGCCTACCTCTGTCATTCCTCTGGTTTGCATGAGGCGCAGTGCTTTTGGGATTATTTCAGGGCTAGCTGCCTCACGGTTGTATTTCTAAGCGCGGTCAGTCATCTCCAGGCAGTGTTTTGAAGTGTGATTGGCTTAGTGGAGCCGCTTTGTGAAAACTGTAGGCTCTTATAGATCCCCAAATGGAGGTGCAGGCAAGTTGTGATGATAAGAGTCTTTGCAGCGCCAAGTATCTCTCCGCAAATTGTATGTCTGGCTTTTCCTGCAGCATCGCAGGGAAGTCCTGCGGGGCCCTGTGTTCAGGGGAGGTGTCTCCTCCTCCCTGCTGACAGCCAAATTGCACAGTGCCATGGATAATTTTATATTCAACGCTTCTCTAATGTTGCATTTCCATGTAAAAAATTGCTGTCTTTGCCCCTAGGAACATTATAAAGCAGCCTGAAACTATGTTCAATAGTCTTAGCATTATTTCATACCACTCACTGAACAAAGTGAATGATGAGTTGCTTGTCCCCAAATGGATGATGAATATGAAACACTACAACAGAGGTCCTGTGTGAGGATTGATGGATTTGGGCAATGCCTTTTTTATTATTTTCTCTGTAGCTAAGTTCTATTCAAAACCCTTCTATTCAGAAACTCACCTGCGAAAATTAATTGAACTGCTTTATGTGCATTGGACTAATTTCTATATTTTACACTACCCTTTCTAAAATGAGTTTAAAACCTAGTCACTTTAGAAATCACAACATGAGGAGGTTGGGAAACTACCATGCAAACATTAGTTATCATTTCTGTTGAAATATTTCATATTAACGTAATTGACCGAGAATTAGGTTAATTTTTAACAACATATGGCAATTATGACTGGAAATGTTTGAGATACTTCTGATTTGTTTGTATCATGGCTGTAAGTGTTAGGAGAAACAATGTGAAATTCCTCCTGAATCGAACTATGTGTTTATTTCCACTGGATAATTTCCTGCAGCCTAAGTGAACTATTAAATTAATCACACCATATTTAAAGGGTAGCATTTACATTGGTACGACCAATGAATCATAACCAACAATTTACTTTTTATAGCTGAGATTATAAGAGAACATACCGTATATTAGTAAATGATCCACAAACATCTCTCTTCTATGAATGACAGCCGTACATTCAAAATTTTAATCTAGGATAATGAAAAAAATCCCCTCTCCCTCAAGCCTCCTGGAAAAGCCGTGCCACTTGGTGCGCCCTGGTGAGGAACTGCAGCTTTTAGCTGGTGTGACGCCACTGTGGAGCCTCCCCAACCACACGCACTCCAGCTTGCTTGCTGGGTAGCCCTTTGGTTTGCTTTTAACTCGTTCAGCATAGGTGTCTACCAGGTTAATCTAAGGTTACTTTAGCATTAAAAAGAATATATTTCAGAAAAGTCTTTGTAGACCTTCTCTAAAGAAAAGCGGTTGCATGAGAATGGGTAGCTAACAATAACCATTTAAATTACAGCTCTGCAAGTCTTATCTAATATAGTGGGCTCAGACCATGAACTCCTTAAATTCTAATATAAATTCAGAGGCTCTCATTAATTATTCCTTTTATTTTTGGGAGCTGATGATGGCAGCAGCATGAGGGATGTACTGTGCATGGCTCTTCCAGTGATTCACTTCTGGCCTTAAGCAAAGCACTTAATGCGTCTGTGGCTTACCTGAAGAAGGGGACAGCACTGCTTTCCTCCATGATCGAGCTGGTGCCAGCTTTCCTGAATTAATGTCTGAAAGATGCTTTGAGTTCATAAAACAAAGGAAGCCTTGGATGACTTGGTATTTGCCAGAGAAAATCATAATCTGCTAGCAGTTACTGCAGAGGTGTTTGAGACATTGCAGTCACCTTCTGTCAAATGCAGGGAGGTCCTGAGTTTCTCAGAAAATTGGAGGGATAATTCGTTATATTCTGAGTTAATGTTAGCATCAGAGCAGGATGGCAGTCTGAGTTTCTTGTGTGAGAGGCCAGATTATCCACCTGAAATCAACTCTGGTGTTCTTTCTGGGAGGTTGTGATAAATGACAACTGCTTAGCAGCAAAACAAGGAATGTCAGCCGTTGCTGGTTGCAGGTGTGCTGCTTTGGCCCCGCATTTCCACTTGGTGTGCACAGCTGACCAGGCTGACTCTCTGAACACAGCTCGAGTCCACCCTGAAACTCGCACATGCCCCATGGAGGTGACAGCTACCCCAGCGGAGATCTGTGAGGGATTGAAGACGTGGGGAGAAAGGGAGCTCTGGGACGGAGGGAGTGATGGAGGGAGGCTGACGGGTGTGCCAGCGAGAGGCTTGGCCGTGCAGACATTCATTTTCCTGCTCCTGCTTGATTGCCCTTGGCAGAAAACAAGACTGTGGAGACTTCAAATAAATCCAGCAGTTGGCTGTCACCTGCCCGATGACTTGTGTAGGTACAAGGCACCTGTGAAGCTCTTGTTTCTGCTGTCTCCTAGGGTGTCCGAGCAGTGGCGTCCCAAACCAGCTGTATGTGGTTTGCACCTCTACCTAAGTACATCTGGTTTGCAGTGCTTGTCTTTCTTGGTTGTTGCTCCATACACCTTTTGGGGAAGGTGAAGAGTGCCTGCAGCACAGCGAGCTTTCCACGGGGATGGCAGCTGGGTGCAGCTTTGCCAGTTTTATTACCTGTACAGATACTGACGGCACCAAAACACCATCCCTCTCAACTTTCCTCCCTACAAAAAAACAGGACAACTGTTTCTGTGACCAACCTCCAGTAAGAGTTATGGAGCTGAATTTCCAGAAGGGGAAAGCAAGGAAAAAAACCAAAACCTTAGCTTTGGTAAGTGAGGGGAAATGTATGCAATACCTTGTATGATGGGTGTTTGAGGCACACTCTGTCCTACACTCAAAGATGCATCAGGTTTAGGCACAGCCCACAGACTAGCGTGCAGCCTTACTTTTCTTGCCTTAAAATGAGTGTAGACGTATGCTCACCTACCCATCTGCAAAAAGGCAACATTTCTACCAGTTCTGGAAATGGTCACTTAATTCAGTATTCTTATGGGATTTCTTTTTCAATAGCACATACCAGGTATTGTTAATTCAATATTCCTCCTGCAAGTTTTGTCATCCTAAGTAACCTCCACGTTTCTGGGACTGTAAATCCCTTTCTTACAACACACTGAAAGTGTGGAGTTTCATGAATACAGAATTACAAATCTGTAATTAAGCTCCTAACACCAAGTGCTTGGGAGATGATATTAAAAAAAAAGTACCTGATTTTCCAAAGAGGTGGGACAATAAAATTAAGTTAATATGGCATTCAGGTTTCTTTCAATAACCTTGTTCAAACTTGTAAGTGTGCTCAGAATGCAAACGTGTTGTTATGGGCCTGAAGGGGGGGGTGCAATACAGTTGTCCATTTTTTAATATCACGATTTGCATGGCCATAACATCCTTCATTAGCCTTCATTAGCAATGGGGCTGCTGTCCGGTAGTGCCATTGGAGAACAGGGGATGGTAGGAAAAGTGCATCGTCCCCAGCTGAACTTACTGAAAGCTGGGGGGAGGATTCTCCATCCTGTAGCTTGGAGCTGCATCAATAGCTGCTGTTGGGGAGCAATTGCTGAAGTGAGAATTGCCTTTTCCCTGTGGTTCCTGTCCCATCTGTAAATTGTGGAGTCAGCCTTCCCCAACGTGACTCCACGGGCTATTCCCCCTAAAGACACACCATTAAATTTGACTGTCAGATGTTCATCTCAATATTCCTGTTGATCCACGCTATTTTTTAGTGACCTTAAAAGGTGATCTACACACTTTTTAGAAGGTGACATTCTCACTAACAGAGCCCCATGGAGCTGGAGAGGAGGAATATCGCGCCTCTTTGCAGAAACCAAAAAGGCCAAGAGATGTGGCCTAAACAAGCGATGGGACTCTTCACAAGTGCTGGAGAGTCTGGCTCATTTGTAGTTTCTCAATTTGTCTTTTGTAGATTCAGGGCAAACCAGCTATGTTCTCACAGGCAGGAATTCAATGGCTTATAAAATTGTGGCTCCTCATTGGAAATTCTTGAGTTGTGTTAGCCGAGCGCACATACTCTCCTTGTCTGTTCCAATAAAATATAAAAATCAGACTAGATTAAATTCATGCTGTGGGACAACAGCAACCACCTCATTTCAGACAACCTATGTTTGGGGCCTTTCATGCTAAAGTAATGTAATATCTGAGGAGCAAAAGTGGGACTACTGGTAAAACTAGAATTTAAGTATATGTTTTGGATATAGAAGAAGGTTGCATATATATATATATATTTTTTTTACACAGACTATTTTATTTTTATATTGTTTGGCTAGCATTATTCCCACTCCAATGCTTGGGTGTGATCTGGTAGGGATCCTTTAAAGTTTCTGAACTCTTTTTGGCTACCTGGGCTCTGAATTATGCTCAAAACTCTTAAAGCTGTGTCAGCAAAACCACGCTTCAGCATCTACCTCTTTTGCAGACCTGGGGAAAAGCCAGATTCTGTCACTTCTATTCTGTAAGTAACATTTTTGGCAGAACTTAAGACTGAATAGTAAAATGTTGAATAATTGACGTTGCGAGGCACAAGCGGAGACTTTCCATGAGCACGAGGTGGCTGTTCCTTCAGGCATCCCTACAGTGTCTGAGCAGGGGGAAGGACGGGCTCTGCTGGAGAAACTGGTGCAGGTGAAGGGTGGGCAGACGTGGAGGGATGGACCCCTAGAGCTGTTATTTAACAGAGGGCAATAGGAACCACAAAATATGTCAAAGCTGATTGAAACTGAAAGTTATTGTATTGTTTATATAGCTGTATAATTTTGTTTATTGGACAGAAACATTATGGGACATAAAGAGCTAAAAGATGAGTATGAGAATGAGTAACTGTAGGAGGGATTGAAAGGAATAAAACAGAAATGGTGGAAGGTGAATATCTGAAGCTGAAATGGGACTGAATAGAAGGAAAGTCATGCAATATGCAGGTCAGGAGTAGTGTGGTGATGGAAGGTGTGGGGTTTGCTTCAACCTTGCAGCAGTTCCCCAGGACCTCGCAGCATGGCACCGCTGAGCTTAGGGTGAGGATGTTGAAGATGCCCTTAGTCTCTGGTCTTGGGTTATCTTATATCTCAGCCTGCAAGGCAAACATTTTTCATATAAAATTCTGAATGCAATGTGAGTGAAAATGCTCATGAATTTGTTTGGTCTGAGCCCCATTTCTTTTTTGAAGAACTGATTTGGATTCTGAATGCATAGCTCTACTGCTGCTCAGTTTGATATATGATGTAGGAAAAGCCATGCATCTTGCAAACAGTTGCATGGCATTTGGATTCCTTTATTTTAAAATGTATTTTAATATTTCAGGAGTTTAAGCATAACCTGCTCCTGAGCAGAATCTGAGTACTGATTTTCAAGTTATTTTTTCCAATTAGCAAACGTGTATAGCTATTTTAAGTAGAACTCACAACGATAAGGTAAATAATTAATAAAGTAAGTTTTTATAGCCATCTTTAATCATATCTTAAGAAATTGCCTGGAAGAGTTTGCCTTTGAGGGCTAACTTTGTCTTTCAAAGAGAACTTTATTATTGAGCCCTTTTCAAGTTTCCATCACTGCTTTTGACATAGACTAACAGGGTTGTATTGATTTCCCCTGGACTTGGTGCCCAGTGCTAATCTACATTCAGTTTAAAAAACACTACATTAACAGAATATTTACGTTCTGACACAAACTTCCCAGCTTAAATCTGGCAATGCCTCCAGCTCTCTTTGGCCTGATAAAAAGGCACCGCAGAGAGCAGAAAGTGGCCAGGTGTGAGTTGGAGGGGCTTGCTCACCACTGCTTTCTGAAACTGTGGTTACTGATTTTGTGCAATGTTTATTCCCTTCCCAAACACTTAAAAGTCTTAAGTTTTGCAGTATGTATATTATTTTTTTAATGGTTCTCCCTGCAGGTACATCGAAGGTCCAAAGTACTCGAGATCCAAAGCTATGACAAATTGTTCCCTCTTTTGCAGAGCAGATTCTGCTGGGGTTGATGTGATCAAGCAGGGGCTTGCTGTGACTGCAAAGAAAATATTGTCTTAAACAGCATCTTTGAGACATCGATACGCTTCCAAAGGAAAGAAGCAGCACATCTTGTATAATCTCATGCCCCTTGTCTCTGCTGCACAGTTTGGCATTTAAACACATTTTTCAACAACCAAAAATCAAGTTGAGGGGGGATTCACTGTCGCATGCGTGGGAGACACAGCTACACACAACGCAGCTGGCTTCAGCTAATAGCTGGGCTGCAGAGGAAATCCTTCACAAACCTTCACAATTGGTGCTTTAAAATTTATTTTTCTATCTGTAGTTCAAAACATTGGTTTTACATCCCAATAGTAACACAGGGCTACGTTGCTCAAATGAACTTTAAGCAGTGCTGAATTTCATCTGTTGTTATAAAGACAGTGAACTGCAGTTATTTTGGACAATTCTGTATGCCGACAGTCACTTCAGTAAATTATTCGAGAATTATATTTTTTTAAACAGAGGCAAGATGTGTCCCAAAGAGATTTCACTTGTCTAATTAAAATCCATTTAAAGATGTTATCCAAGTGGGCTTCACTGGAAAAGGAGAAGTTAATATTGTACTGCAGAGTACCATAGTTTTTTTCTAAAAGAGAAAGGAGTCCCATGCATTTTCAACCTCAAATCGTTAAATTTTTCTCTTACCAAAATTCAATAAACCAAATCCTCTGTAACTCAGAAAGCTGGGAAGACTGAATGCCCAGAGATGGACAAGGATTTATTGGATGGGTGGCGTTTCAGGCCCTCAGAGTGGCAGCTGTGAGGTCCAGATCCCAACCGTGTTCCTAGATACCTCCAGAAAACCATCTGACTCCTGCTCGTCGGAAAAGCATCCCACGTGTGAGAAGATTTTGTGTCGGGGCAAAGGAAATTGGTGGCCATGGCGTTGCTTACCGACTTCACTCCCGTGCACTTCAGCAGTTTTGCAGCTCGGAGCTACAAGAGCTACGCCAGCGAGGGATGAAGGCTGGGAGAGCTTGCTCTGCTGGGGAAGCACCCACATGAACCCAGCAAACACTGGGGGCTTTCGCCAGTCTGTCCGCCTCGGCCTGTTTCACTTGAACACAGTTGGAAGGTAAGAGCACATTTCAGAATGCCCGAATAATCCTAAAAGCTTCTTAAAATATCTTGCTGCAAAGTCCCCCAAGTCTTGATATAACAAAATTTATACTGGATGTCAAAACCCTGCAACTGATTTGTAGTCGCAGTAAATTCAGCGCGGTCTTGGAACAAAATCGAAGCAGCAGATACTCTCCCTGCTAGCAAGCAAATAAACTATAATTGCAAAGATTTTGTCCTCCTATTCCTTTGGATGTAAAAGGCGTTTTTGACATAAATTTCTGAATGTTTCAATTAATCTTTCTCTGGTGGAAGTTGATTAAAATCTTACCCTTGTTAATTAATAGATGTGTAAAGCACGTTCAGACGTTGTCGTTTAGCATTTTAGCACTTCCAGTGCTGACACAGAAGAGAAACAAGCATACCAATTAATAATTTACCTAATGTAGAATCAAATACTCAATTTCCAACAAAAGGCTACCTTGCATTTAAATTGCACAATCTGGAGTTACGCTGGCAGTTATATTTTTCTAACTTGTAAATAGGTGAAGGCTTAAAAAATTTGTGATGTGCTCACAGGGGGATGTTCATTTAATAATTGCAGAGGCACTCCTGTAGCAGAAATGCTCTGGCTGTTGTGGTGTTTCTGACATCCTTATGCATTTTACATTCATGTTTAATGTTGTAAACTCTGATCAGGACTTAAATTCTATGAGTGAGTGAACAAGAGGCCCAGGAAGATACCTGAGCCATACTGAAAATATGCCCATCCAGGCCATGGGTACAACCTTGGGTGTCATCAAAATTGTATTTCAGTTTAGTTTTTGATTTCAAAATTGTTTTTAAATTGTGAATTGGATAAAAGGATGCAGTTGCTTCCTCAGGGATAAAACGTCATGGCAATAGGCAATGTCTATGGTTTGAAATATTTAGCACTTCCTGGTGAATATTGGTAGTATAAAGCTCTGGTCTTAGCAAGTGGTATTAGCAGGGAAAGTTATTAAAAATTTGGTATTAGCAAGGAAAGTTATCAAAAATTCCCATAAAATCCACTGCATGGTGAAAAAGGTCGATAGGGGTTTGATGTAGGGAAGAGGCTGCCTGAGACAAGTCCAGCTGTCGAAGCTCACTGGACAAGGTAAGGGGCTGGCATGGTCCCAGGGGTACCGTGCAGCAGCAGCGACGCTGTCCTCTCCCTGGTGTGTCTCTTACCAGAGTCTGATTTCCAACATAACGAGGAGGAAACGGTTAGAGGAGGGTACTGAGTGAATCAGGATGAGATCCCTCACTGTCTGCCTGGGACTGGTGATGTCAGGAAAGATAGATGTGCTTTGCTTTCTGAATACATAATTCCTGTTGCTTTGTAGATTGTCTGGATTTTTCTCTCTAGTTGGGGCATGCTTTTCATTCCTACAAAGTTCTCACGACTCTCTCACTTCTCCTACTTACACAGTAGTGTGTTGTTATACTTGACCATCTCTTGCTGTAGATGAAGGAGGAAGGAGGTGTGTACCTCCTGTAGAAGGGGATGGATAACCCTACAGGATGCCCGCAGTTCTAGCGGCTGCATCCTTTGCAACCACATAAGATCCAGTTAATCTAAAGCCCTGGGTTGTAGCCATTCAGCTACAAACCAGTGCAGTAAAGTTGTTTGCAAAACCCAATCACTGGGTGACGGTTTTGCAAGATGTTGATGTTGCGTAGCCAAAGCAATAGTGAACCTGCTCTGTGCTTTGCAAGCCCGAATCTCCTAAAGTAGTTCCCAGCTGCCTGACCATAAGTGGTCCTTCTATAGTTAAATGGACGCAAGGATTACCCCCGTCTGCTCGCTGGCTTTCAAGATTATCTCTGAAATAACTAAGAAGCCAACAAAGCCAGCTTCTGTTGGGTGTTTGGCCTTGATGGACAAGGTGACAGAGACTGTATAAAATATGAGCTGATGTATAACATATTGATTTACCTGGAGTGGGGGCAAATTTCTAACCTCCCATAAGATAGTATGGACGCACTTACTTTTCTGTGATTCTCCTCCTATAAACGCATTTTAGTTCATTTTAAGCAGCCACCTCTGAACTGCCGTAACCCAGCACAAGCGTAGGCAGTCTGGTTGTGCCTGCAAACCATCAGTGGGGCATATTTCTGATGATTTAACTCTGATGGAAAATTCTGCTTTTGTCATGTGTAGATAGACCTTACAGAATTTAATTTATTGAATAACATTTACTATAGCTGTGTTGTTTCTACAGTGCTATTTTCATTAAAGGACAGAGATTAAAAGGTTGGATTTTATATTATTTAGATTTTATTGATTAGTGGTCCACACAGAAAAGGGAGGAATCAATGTATTTTTTTCAACATGAGTGAAGCCATAGAACAGAATACTATTTATGTGCGGAAAAGTGAGGCAGGAACGGTCTTTTGTAATAGAAATCAATTCAGAATAGTAACCCAGAAACAGTTTGAACAGAAAGAGAATTTTGTAGATGCCCATTTGCCGAAGTTGAGTGAGTTTGCAAAATAAAATTTATTTTATGCTACGGTGATGGGTGAAACTGCTTGTCGCCAGATCCAGTTAAATATCGTCCATGGAAGCCTCTCCTGAGAAGACAGATGAGCAAGTGAGCAGTGTCACCTCTGCAGCTGTGATCCTTGCCCAGGCTCGTACAAGGGATGGTAATTTTCAGATTGTGATTTTAGTGCACACTTACCTCAATTTTTCCTGTTTAAACTCTGCAGGATCCCATGGAAATATTAAAGAGGTGCATACTATGTTAGCTTTTCCTTGGAGAAGGGGAAAAATCAAGG
This sequence comes from Anser anser, assembly GCF_964211835.1. Classification (NCBI taxonomy): domain Eukaryota; kingdom Metazoa; phylum Chordata; class Aves; order Anseriformes; family Anatidae; genus Anser; species Anser anser. Next base: position 26,272,977 of record NC_139729.1, on the reverse strand, counting down.
GAACAATCAGGCCAGGAGAAGCATTATCTGTTGTTGGGGATGAGTGAATATCCAGGAAAACCAAAGACATGTCCAAATTAGCTAGACTGAAGTAGGCAGGCTAGGGTAAAATCATAACATAGAGAAGAGGGAAAAAAGCGGGGGGGGAGGACCAAAAAGCAACCTTACTTCGAAATTTTTACTTTTGTGGCAAAGATAACAAAAATGAAATAACTTCTGAAAATAGAAAAAGAACAAATAGAACCAAATCAACATAAATACATTTTTTTTGTTCTCAAATGTGCAACTTGTTTGAGATGGGTCAGAATCTGTTTTCTTGATGGAAAAGGACTTTATTTTGCTCATCAACTGGCAAACTTCCACAATAATAATTTGATTGAATTGAAATATTGTTTTGCAGAAAAAAATGGATATGAGGAAAAAAATCCACTACAGCATTATTGAGAAGGATGTCTGGATAGTTTTGTTCTGAAACAATTTTTTTCCTCTAAGCACATCACCACTTGAAATAAAAAATCATAATCTGACAGCAACATTTTGACTGATCTAAAAAAAAAAAATGAAATGAACTTTTCTAAACCTCTTGTCTGTTGTCACCTTGTTTTTAGTTTTTAGGAAATAGGTTCCAGCTACTTACTATGCCACTAGACTTGTATGTTTTTACAAACCAGTACATTCTCACACTATCAAAGTACATAGTGTTAAAAATACTATGCTCTCAGTCACTTTCTATTCCTCCCTTCTGGAAGAAAAAATATTTTCTACTAGGTATACAGGTTTTCCTCTCTGAGCAAAGGCTCTCTTTCTACTCTCCATTGCTAGACTGCTGCAGTGTTTTGCAGCATTATTAGCACTTTATCTTTCCTTCGATGAGATTATAGAACTTGCTTGTGCATCAGAAGGACTTTTAAGACAAACATTAAAAAAAAAGGCAAACAATAAAATAAATACCTTTTTGTGAATACAGATACCTGTTTAGCCACCAAGTCATTGCATTTGGGAAGAATTAAATTAGTTGCACTTGTATATTTTTAAATAGATTTAGCATTTAACACTGTATTTAACATAAAACTTTGGTTACTGAGCTCGCTAAGGAAGATGATTCAGTTATGGTCCAGAGCTACACAAACTGGTAGCACAAGTGAGCATTTTCGAAATTAATCTGCAGATACATCATACTGGAAAAGTAGGCTAAAAACCTAAGGCCACTTGTACATTAGGAAGTTCACTACCGAAATTGCTAGATCACTCCTAATTTATTTGACACTTAGGTTCAGCTTGGATATTGGAGCTGTCATCGTAAAATGCATCCATTTTTTCCTTTCATAGTGCTTTGAGATGGATCTTCTTTGAAGCTGCGTCAAAGTAGCTCTGAAGCAGGAGAAAGTTTAAAATTTTTAAGCTGAAAGTCTAAACAGCCTCAATATGTTGTATAAAATTGTTCTGAGGATCGAACCTCCTACTATGGCACCCTGGAGCATTCAGTCACTTTCAATAAATCTCTTCTAATAATTTCTCACTTGTCCTTATTATTACTAAGAGCCAGTGCATCTCAAGGCAATGTCAGAGTAAAGGCTTTGGCTGGATGCGGAAGGCAGGCTCATGTGAAAGTTAACATGAAGGAAATGTTATCCAAATGTGAATTTACTGGGGAAAGTGACTTTTCTGAAAGTGACTTTTTTTTCATGAATTTACAGGTGGCTGTTGTCAATCCTGTCACCTCTTTGATTTGAAGAAGTTAAGTTATAGGGTAAGTGTACTGAGAATGGAGTTTTGGCAGGCTGTTTTTCTCATCTTTAAAGCTTTGCTTTTATTAGTTTTCTTTCATTATCTCTGGAAAAGCTACACTCTGTCTGCTGGGAATATCTGCTGTTAAATCACTTCTGAGGGACACAGTTCTGGGCCACTTGACATTTTCCTGGTCCTTTAGCAAAAAAAGTACGCTAACCACAACTTTCCACTTGAAAATATCCTGTGAGTCTGGGGAAAGGCTTTTCGTGTACCTCAGTACTTTGTGTTAATTGCAAAACCCTTCACTGATCTCCACCTTGTGATGGAGAGCTCAGGCTGGTGAGTGCCCCCTTGTCTTCGGCTGGATGCTGGACTTGTCCTGTGCTAGTTTTACAATGCATTTATTAACATGCTGCTAGAAGGTTTCTTCATAATTCCTACAAAAATAATTATCTGAATAAACAAAGGTAATTCCCTATGTGAAGTGAACTGGATCAAACCAGCAGGTGCATTACCAAGTCTTTCAGCATCTTTTGTGGGACTAACTCTACCACCCAGCTCACAAAGCTATCCTCAGTTCTTTCCCCCAGCAAACTGATTCTTACAGGTTCTGTGATCCAAATGGCATTACGTGCCCTTAGCTTTATTTTCCCAGCTGTTTGTTTAAAAACAGGGTCTTAAGAAATCCTCGCAAAGTGCTGCCTGCCCCTTCAGCCAGACTGTAAGGACCCACTCTCACGACTGCACCGCTACTGACTGGGCACTACTAGGACTGCAAAACATTCCCAATCCCAGTCAGAAACATTTCAGTCTGCAGAACATGATACTCTCTGGAGCAGGGTGTTTGATAGAGAAGGACAAAATTGGGAAGAAATAATATTTTTTATTAGTGGCAGGACTGCCAGGAAGAGCTCTCAAACAAGGCTCTGGAAGGGTGAGGGAAGCTAATTCTCTCTTTATGATTGTTCTTTTCTCATAAAAAAACAACAACACAGAAACACTCGGTTTTGCTACCAGTCTATCATAGATGAGATTTAATCTATATAAAACTCTTGACAACTGCAGTGATAATTTCAGCCTGCCAGTTTATGAGATTATAAAAGGCAGTTTACCCTCGCCAGCCTGTAAAGGGCTGAGTTTGGGCACGATGCAGGCGCTGTTTCACACTACGCGTTTTGAAGGCTATGAAGGACGCTGAAGCCCTGTAGTGCCTTGTGACCAGGCTCTATGGAAGGCTGTACCCATGCCATGTCAGGGTGTGCAACAAAGCCCTCCTGTGGGGAAGCACCTCTGTGGCATTGCCGTCGATGCCGTACCGCCATCTAGAGCAGACACTGCTGGGAGCAAGCGAAATGCGGGAGCGATCAGGGAGTTAATGGAGCAGAACCTATATTTCACCCTTCCTGTCAGTGCTTCGGAGTACTGAGGGGAAAAGAGAGCTGTGAAATAGGAGGGCATGACTTCTGAACTAACGTTTTTGCTTTTCCCTCCTGCGGTTGAGGTGAGGCTGTTAGGGATCGTGAAGGTCTTGCGATTCGGAGGACTTCAGGCACCAGCTTCTAGGGGGCTTGGCTCAGCCTTGGCTCACCATCTCTCCTGGCCTGTGCAACCAGAAAACCATCTGTTTATGCAGTTACCGGAGGGACTGGAAATACTGACAGGAAATGCTGGTATTTGGCAAACTGAAAATGAAAACCTGTATCCCCAAGGTAGGGAGGTGAGAGCCTTCTGCACGTGATGGCTGTCACTGTGAGCTGTGCTCGGGGTGCACGCATGAACTCAGCCCTTGTAGGACAGCCCTCAGGGAGGAGGCCACCACTGTGTATCCCTGTCCTCTGCCTGGCCATGGAGCTTCGTGAAAGCAGGAGGAAAGCAACGATGTTGTCTTTTCTATCAAATCTGGTCAAACTCTCCAGGAGGAGACTGCTGAAGGGGCAGAGGGATGCCCAAGCGGCAGGCTGGATCTCCTTTCCCCAGGAACCGGGGTAAAAATACATCAGTTCTTCTGTCAGAGTATTGATCTCCTGAGGCGAGTTAAAGGCTAAGAGGAAGGTTTCTTCCTGATTGGTAAGACTAGCTGTAATGAGAATAGGTACAGGATCGTGTCAAGTCTTACAGAAGGTCCAAAGATAGCACTATAATCCCAGCACTGCTGTACTCAGCCATCCAAAAACATCACAATAGAAGCAGATAAATCTTTTAATTAAACATTTCAGGTATCGGTCACAATTATTTCTAATTAACATTAATGAATAAGGATGGTGCAAACAAGCAACATAACCTGGTGATAAGCGTTTATAATTAATACAAATGGCATGGACAGTGCTAATGGACTCATAGTTTGGTGATACATATTTATTTTAGATATATTAGCATCAAAAGTCTTACTTTCTTGAGCTTTTCTTTTCTTCCGATGGAAAATGTTGGACTAGATGTAAATAAAACATTTTGAGTACCCCAAGCTCAGTGTTATCCAAGAAAGAATATTGTCCCAGAATTTCAACACATGAGGTGCCACAAAAATTCTTGAAAATTCCTTTGCTTTTTTGAATTATTTCACAGCTTTTCTGAAGTAATTCAGTTGCCCATCATAGGTGAATAATAAAACAGATTTATGCCCACTCTTCTTGATACACAGTCTCAGGCAGAATTTCTGATAAAATTAAGTCCTTGCCTCATCTCCATTGCAGTAGTTTCCATTATAAATGGTATAATTGAAAATTTGATGGTTTTTTGGTGCAAAACAGTAAAACACAGTGCACTATACAATAAGGAAATGTCCAAATGACAAAAACATCAAAATAAAAATTGAAATACTCTACTATTCTCAGATATTGACATTCTTTATTAATACTTAGGATTCCTTCTAGGAAACTCAGGCACAGAACATTGTGTAACTTATTCTGAGAGGAATCCAATACGTTGTTTTCTATAAAGGGTGGCTTTGCCAACCTGAAGAAAGCCTTCAAAATAATAATAAACCACATGCAGAAGATTAATGTGGATGGCTTTTCTCTGTAGCCATTTCATGCAGTGCATGATGTAGCTATCACATTTTGATTCTGGGTTGGCCTGGGGTCTCTCTGATCCTATTCACCCTGTCCCCTCCTCCCATGGTATTATGGCTTTCTAAGTGTCTATCTTCTGTGTGCTCCAACTATTTTGTAAGGGTTTGTAGGGAAAAACCACCACCAACAACAAAAAACATGTTATTTTTATTTTTATTCCTGGAATTTGATGCAGGCAACTTATTCACCTTTTGGAGAGCCATGTGGTTGCTGGTAATTTTTAGGGAAAATAAAAGGTTTGGGGGTGGTAGAACAAACTGGAAATTAGTCTTGGAGATGGTGGTCCTCTCATTGCTTCCAGCAGCAGAACAAATTTGTTTTACAGTTTAAGCTGCAATCTTCTGCTTTGATTTAATTTAATCCACTGCAGCAGATATGAGACCCCAGTGACTCCCGGAGGTACAGTAAGTGCTGCTGCCGTGAAATAGTGTCTTCATTCTCCTCTGTACCAGCACAGAAGGGAAAGGGTGCACAACTGCACCAAAACTTGAGAAACGTTGATTAAAGAGATGGTGGGTTTTGATGCAGTCTCCTTTAGTTAATTTAAAAGCTATCAGAGAGGGTAATTCCATCAGATCCAGGCCCCAGATCTAGGACTGACAGATACCTGTAATCCCCCTTGGTTTCTGTGGAACTTTTGAGCATTAAGCACATTTCATTATCAGTCCTTGGATAGGAGATCATAAGTCTTTCCATTACTGAAATTACCTATTTTTAAAATTCATTAGGTGGTAGTTCTTAAAGGGAGGAAAAAAATATTCAAATCATAATTCTGAATAAGGAATATTTTCTCCGCAGGTTTTCGGTGAGCAGCACATAGGCATTGTCATCGTAAATCACAAAGTGCCCAGTTCTGTGTGACGAGGGGACCTTTGTGCAACTCACGGAGTTTTAGCGAGCAAAACGAACTACGGGAGAACAGTAGTTTTATTAAACTGCCCACATTTCTAAGACAGATTGTGCAGTTAACTGGCAAATCGGTGAGCCTACAAATGAAATATGTAACAAGCAGCAGAATACGAGCTCCTGGATTTACACCCAGACAGTTTGTCCCTACCAGTAAATATGTTTTAAAAGCTGCTAGGCAGTTTGATAAGAACTGTCTTTTCTAGTCATTCAGGCATCTGTTTGAAATTACACTTTGTCCTCACAGCACCAAATCTCATCGTGCCAGTGATATTAGTGGATGATATGTTTTAGTAAATGTATTTGCTGTTTGGTTTGTACCTCGAGGGCCCATTTGCCTCTTGGTGAAGGTAATTATACCTGAAATTCTCTCATACTAAGATTCTCCACAGCTCACAAAATTCTGAGCGTACTAATAGAAAAGTATGAATTTCACTTCGTTCATTGCTAAAAGTGCTTTACTTCACAGGAGGCTCCCAGATACCATTTGCCTAAATGAAACAGGACTACAACAGAGGTGGAAAATTACTTTGAATTAGATTTATTGATATATATTTTAAATACTTTAAGGCTTCCTCTTTTTTTAATGGGTTTTATTAAGATTTGCTGAGAAGCTATTACAGGTTAACCCTAGTTCTTGGTGAAGTCAGGATTTTGGGGTCTATTTTATATATTTGCTTCTTTTTAGAGAATCTAATGGTGTAATATCATCCTGGAATTATTGAATAAAGTTTTCTCTGAGCTCAGGATTACAGATTTTATCTTTAGATATGGGGCTGAAAGCCCACGTCATCCCCATTTTTTGGAGGCCAAGTCAAATCATTCTATTTGGTTTTCCTGGGGACATGGGAAGCAGAGAACTTCTGGTTATTATCAGTACTATTGGCTCTTTTCAAAGGAGGAAGAACTCAGATACATAAACATTTTGTGGATATTGGACCTTGCAGAAAGTTGAAAATTGTTGCATCCTGACATGTTTCAATACCTCATCACAGTTGACGATCTCTGGATCAGGCCTAGAAACTAGATAAGGAAGTAATGATAATAAACTGGGTGGTAAATACTGAATAAGTAATACATTATTGCAACAGAAATCAACCTGTTTGGAGGCTTTTAAATGAAATCTTAGTTTCTTATAAGCTGAAGGAAAAACACTGAATCAGATGTCTTCCTCTACCAAAAGTAATTTTTTAGGAATGCAACTCTATGGTGAAGGGAGGATTGCCCAAATATCTCTAGGTACAGAAAAAATCTAAAGAAATTTACTAGTCTGAAGTGAGGCTTAAACACCCTGGGCGGAGTAACTCAAAGCATAAGAAAAAGAGAAATCTATAGTACTTTGTTAATCAACTCCCTTGGACCTTATTTCTGAATTCTGTGCATCCACAATCCCCATTTGCCTGCATGCACAATAGATCCAGGATGCTCATAAAGCAGCATGACACAGGTGCAAGTCCTTTTGGTTCATGTTTTGTAAACTCGTGTTTCCAGGTTGCTCCCAGCTCCCTGACCGAGAGAAGTGGCAGAGCCTGTGCTCTGCAGATGGGTTACCCGCTATAGCTTTTAGCTGCATCTGGCACCCGCGGGTTGGATTTTCCTTTTATCAGCCAGCCAGGAGCAGCAGTTGCATTTCATGGACTGATCCAAACATCACGGTTGAACACACACGGGCAGAGCAAAAGTTTCACTGGCCCTGGTCCACTGCAGCGGGATCAGTGCTGGAGCCAGTGCATCTGTTACCCTCTCTGACTTTGAGGTGCTGTTGAATTTATTCTTCTCTTCACCAGTGTAGCTATTCCCTGAATCTCTGCAGTACTTGTTAACAGGCAGCTGTATGTCAGTGCTACAAACACTATATAGGAGCATTAAAACAGATTTAGAAATACAAACTCTGCTTTCAGTGCTAGCAAGGAAGATGTTTGCCAGGTGCAAACTCTCTCTGCTGCCCGTATGCCTTGAACTCTCATGAAATCAGTTATATAAGAAACAGATGAAGGCTTCAGGAAAGAATATATTTCAGTTTGATTACATTGCTCAAATACTAGCAAAATATTTATTTGCTAGTAAGGTCACCTACAACTCCAGAGTGGTTTTACCTTTTTGAAAATCTCCTGTTGATCCAAATGGGAATGAAAGCATAGACTGCTACAGTCATATATCAACATTATTTGAAAATTTCTGTAGAAGTCCTTCGTATAGAAGTTGAATGACAGACCTTCTACATGTTTTGTGAACCACTCTTTAGAATTCCAGAACCATATGTTATAATGTACACAAACATACCTACAGAAGACTTAACATCTCATAATGAATTTCTCATAGCTCTCCTCTGTGGGACCTCATTTGTAAACTTCAGAGACCTTCTCATAAATCTCTCAGACTTTTAGGAAGCAGAAGGATTTAGTGGGTGAATCTAAGATCTCTGATGTGTTAGTTCTGGCCTTTTCATCTAACAGGGAAACAGATTTGTCATGTTCTGGCCTAAGTGGAGTGGCTTCATTGAACCTTTCATGGTTAGGCATCACAGCTAATTTTTGAAGACCCAGAGAGGAAAATAGGCCTTTGTAGGGTCATATTGTGATGCTGTTGGTCATCTAGGAAATTAGATGGCTGAGTGATGTTACTTTCTGCCATTTTTAGAGCCTGGTTTTGTATATTTGCCAAGTATTTGAAATTGCTGACTTCTACTGGGGTGAAAAAGGGTAACTAGCCATGATGAATCAAGATGACAGAACTGCATTGGAAATTTCAAATTCCAAATGACTTTTAATTAATCTAATTAAAATTAATTGCTTCTGCTTCTTTGGAGAGTCTAGACCAGTAGTATTTTCATCCTCCAGATCTAGCCCTTCATCTCTCCTCATTTGCTTTGAAGTGCGTCTTTACAGCACTGACATTAGTTAAGAGAGCTATATTAAGAAAGCGGTGAAGCTCTGCTTGTCTATCACATACCAGGATGGTTAGATGATTTTTATAAACATAGTTTTGATAGAAAAATATTCATTAACGAGAGATGCAGTAAAAAAGGTGTACTTTGTGTGGAACCCCCAGAGCCTTTTTAGACCGTTCCCCTTTTTTCTTTAATGACTACATGCTAGTATAGATCATCTTTCTACCCATTCGCATCAATAGATTTTATTAATTTGGGGTCAAATACAGTGGAAAATCAATAAATTTTGTAAGGGTATGCAGAAGGAGAGTGTCTGCTCTTCTACAGGTACCTTGGCAAGGGCCTTTTCCACGGCAAAAAGGGACAAGGCAAAGGGAGGCAGTGCTGGGAACCAAGTCTGGTTGATCACACTAATTTATGAGCATGTAAGAATATAGGAATGGTTATGCCAACGTTATGTAATGGAGGGCTTCTGAGCTGGGAGACAATCGTAAGAAACAAACCTCCCAGTCACACTAATTTGTGGGCACCAAAGCTACCGGCACCGCTTCCAGGAAGAATGAAGCACACAGCTGGTAAGACTGTGAACCAAGTGGCTCCAGATTGTGAGGGTACAGAAACTGCCGAGCTCTGCAGACCCAGGGGGGTGTGCAGGGGACAGGGGGATCACAAGGAACAAAGAGGGGGGAAAGGTAAAAAAGGGCATAAAAGGGCTTGTTGCGTGTAAAACGGGGCCAATCAGTACACTTGTCTGGCCAAGCCCTGCAGCTGAACACCACGCTCTGTTCTATGTTCTTATATTTTCTCATTAAATCCTTTCTTAACTCTCTCTCTGTGTATTTACACTCTCTCTTGCATCTGTGTGTGCTGCAAGGATGATGTGCCAGCTACTGGTGAGACCTCTGTGTGAGGTCTCCAGCCTGCTGCTGGAGTCAGGGCAGTGAAGGGCACCCTGGCCTGCAGAGGAGAGACTGTGGGGGTCTCAGTGCTGGTCACTGGTGGGATCTGTGTGTGTGCGAGTGGAGCTGCTGCCTGCTCCTTGGGGCGGGCCGCAGCTATAGGCCTCCGGTGCCAGCTTCTGGAGGAGGCTGGGGGTGTAGGCCTGTGGTGCCTGTCTCTGGAGGCGGGCCAGGGGTGTAGGCCTGCGATGTCTGCTCCTGGAGGCAGGCTGGGGGTATAGGCCTGTGGTGCCTGCTCCTGAAGGGAGCCAGGTCTTCTACTCCCAAGGCATGGGGTGGGAGTGGTGTGTGCTCTCAGCCCAGCTGCCTGAGTGACTGAGGTGTAAAATGGCCCAGAATTTGCACAGGGGTGCTGGAAGCAGTCTGCAAGGCTGGTCGTGCCAGCGTCCTGTCTCTGTGTCTCTGGGGTACGTGCTTAGCTGTGCTACCAGTTCACCCTGCGAAGGGGAAAGCTGCAGCCATGTCCCTCAGCCTGGGCAGAGACCCCCCGGCCTCGGCCTGGGCCTAGGCCCCAGTGGCCAGGCAGGAGCGGTGCTGGGCTGGAGTGGCTACAGGAGGCAGCCATGTGCTTAACTCTTGACATCACTTAACAAAGTTCATTTTGCATATATAAATGTGTTTGAGTCTTAAGGAAAACTATGTCTTAATTTAAAAAATAGAACAGTTCAAAATGATTGACACTTGTTCCAATTCCCATTAAACGATTTGGAAAGGCTCAGTATTGGCTAAGGATGAGCCACCACTAGTTACAGAGAATATTATTGTCTGCACTGGTGTCCATCAAAAGTCAGTGTTTGCCAAGAACTGCCACATGTTTCTCTCTGAGTTACTGCAGTTTCATGAAATAGAAGATGATTCCTGTCATACCTATGCTATTTAAGACACAACATGTGATAATCGCCATTAAAGGTCAATATTATCTGCCTGGAAGTACCTATCACACGATAGAATTATATAAATCACAATATACCATCTACAGGCTGTAATTGTAATTGAAAAACATTTTTTACCTTTTTGATATTGGAAGACTTTAGAACTAGGTATTCTTTAGCATTTTCTAAGTTTGCGAACGAAATGTATTTTATGACATCTGTTGGCACAATACTGGAAAACCATACAGGAGACATAGTAATGTAAAATATATTTTCATTTGCCTTTCACTTGTTTTTTGTTGTTTTCTTTCTTTATTTGGATTACTTTTAGAAGGAAAAAAGTCTTTTTAAAGGCATTTTATTCTTTTCACAGCTAATGTTTCATACTCCCTGATCCTGTAGTGAATGAATTATTGTGGATTTATGAACAGATTAATCATCTCCATGGAAACAGTTTGCAATTTCACAGCACAAGAGTTTGACTTCCCTGCATGATAATGAAAAAGGACTAAGCTGAAAAAGTGAAGCTGAGAGGAGATGTAACACCCCTTCCAACTTGGGCACAGTCAAAGTTATGAACATCTACTGCGGACTCCTGGGTCTAGGAGAGAAATCAGTCCTTCCAGACTGTGGGTGACCAAGAGCTTTGCAGTTTGCAGGCAAGAGCTTAGGAGGACAACACACTCAATAAGCCCTCCATGAAAGATAATTTTTGTAAGGGGAAATTTGTATGTATATATGTCATATGTGTATATATGTATGTATATGTGTTATACCAATGGTATAGATGTGTGTGGCAATGATTTGAAACTGAGGACTTCAGTAAATGAGACGTGTTAACCACAGAGAAAAAAACAGTCTGGTGTGAGGCCGAACAGAAGCATTGATCGCCAAGACAAATGTCAGGTGTTCAGTATAAGGGAAGAAAAGTAAATAATGAAACTTAAAAAACAATCTTTAATAGTGCAAAACTCAAAGAGGGAGAAAAAATAGTAAAAACTCACATTTTTTAAAACCAAGCTCTCCTGGAACATTGTAGGACTCTGTATTTTCTCCTTGTCTGTGCGAATGAGAAAGCTTTAAGGCAGAAGCATAGGCTGCCAGATTTGGATAGCTAAATGCAGGACTTAATCTCAAGGAAGAGACATTGTTTCACAGAAGATGGCATTCCTCCACAGTATCTCGGACTCTAGACCTCATGGTGATTGCAGCCTCCTGCCCTTAATTGCTTGCCTTTAACTGGAGTTGTTTGACAACCTACGGGACTCCACAGATGCACAAGGTAACCCTAAAAAAAAAAAAAAAATCCGGTAAAATTAGGGGACTGAAAGGCTTTGGTGTCTCAAGTGGTATTTCATGGTCTGATCCTGAGGCTTCCAAATCCTGCATTAATTTCTGTCAGGAGGATATACAAATGTCTCTCTTTAGCTAAAAACAGGATTGTGTTTTTTTTAGGCTGCAGTTGCAGTAAATAGCTGTTACTAGCAGATCAAGAAGCTGCCAAATGAAGAGTCCATACTTTTCATTCATCCAAAACTGGAAAAAAAAAATAAATTCCTACTGTCTATGTCATGACGGGACACACAGAAAATCTATCTACATGCAAGTTGTTATTGATCTGTTTACAAAACCCATTGCATGATTTTATGTTATATAGTACTCTGGCAGGGAGTTCCTTAAAAGTAGTCCACATACTATTCATGTCTGCTAAGATTTCAGTCTTCAGTTTTATCTTTTTTTGTCCTTAGGCAGCACATGGTTGTTCTTTGCCATTCAACTTCAGGTCATATCAAGTTATTTTATTTCCTGTAGATGCTCCCTTCACTGTTATCCAGATTTTTTAGTGGTTATCCAGCACTTCTAAGATGGGAATTAGCTCTGAAGCATCAAGTTAAAACACAACTAACACTTCTTCCAGAATAGGTACTCTTAGAAATTAATTATGGTCATAAAGCTGCCAATTCTCTTTCTTTTCATAACATTCAGTCTTATTGCTGAGGCAGAACTGATCTCTACAGCTGAAGTTCTTCATCTTAGTAATAGTCCCTTAAGTCATTCTGTGGTGGTGGTCATATTCTTTATTGGCCTAAAAGTACAAACCCCACAGCCTATTAAAATGTGTCAAATATTTCAGTGAACGTCATTAGAAGGTTTCCACTAATCATAGCTGTGGTTGTGCTCTTAAAAACTATATGTGAATTGATTGAAGGATAGTGTTAGGATTGGTCAATTCAAGAAAGAACCGATTATACTTTGTCCCAATTGAGTCACTGACCCTACAGATGAGAGAAGTTTTAATTTCTTTTGAGAACGAATCTTTACTGGAATGTAGTTTTTAGTCATTAGACTTTGAATATTGCAGTGTTTGGTAATTCTCTGGGCTTTTTCAATATCATATTTATATTATATGAAGAAATAAATATATACTACATGTAACAGAAAAAAAAATACTAATGATCTTACCAAACTCCTCATGAAGCTGAAGTCAGCTAGAGGGAGATAGAGAGGTCATCTTACCTGCTCAACACCAGAAACGCATACAATTATTCTAGGTAAAGATACGGTATCTAAACGTAACCACATTATGTGCCTTGTAATTTGGGTAAACCACCTACCAATCAGAGATCTATGAGCAATGATGCACGGTGTAAGGGTTAAAGCCAAGGGCAGGGAACTAAGGCGATGTGCTCTCCGTCTCCTCATGAACTGTATGACCTTTGGCAAATCACATACAACTGCACTTTCAGAAATGGCCTCTAATTTTCTGTTCTACTTTCCAAGTATCCTTAATTCATTATGTCAATGACTTTAGGCAAGAGGATATAAATATTGGGCCAGCGTCTGACAAAGGGAAGCACAGAAAGATAGGGATAAAAAAATACTTTGCTATTTCTTTGCTGTCCAGTTTTATGATGAAGATGTAACAATAAATCTTTAGTAAGCTCAGCTGCATTTGTAGAAGCTCGCAATTCACTGTTTACTACTATTAATGAGAATATTTGAAACCATTTATTTTGAAAGATGCAGACTTTCAGGAGGAACATGATGTCTACCAGCTGGGACCATGATGCAGCCCAGAAACACCTGATGCTAGCAGAGAAGCTCAGGAAGGGAGGGTGCTTTGGGGAGGCCTATCAGAAGAGGAAGGAAGAGGGGAAGTAGTGAAAAAGAAAGCACAGGTTTGTCTTAGGTGTTGGTGTGGAGACTGGGGGCTGAAGGTTACAGAAAGTTTGGACGTTTCTTCTTGGCTGTTTCTGAAGATGGAGGCGGGGGCTGCTTTAAGGTAACGGGGCTGAGCTGTAATAAGCCTGTCACTAAATACGAGCTTGAGGAGGGGGTTGCATTGTGGGGTGTTTTTGTCTTTTGGCTGCTTGGAAGGGATGATCTGCCCAGGGCTGCTGAGCTCAACTTGGTTGTAGTGGCTGAGCACGTACTGAGGAGCTACATCTGTGATATGAGAGCCACGGCCTCCTGGGTCTGAGCATGATGGCAGTCTGTGCCTTGTCCCTGGGACACAGCTGGCTGTTTGCTTTCTCTTGTGCTCGGGGAAGCAATCCTGCAGGAAGGAAGCTTGCTTGTTGTGCCTTGAGCCTAGGGGTGGATTCCCATCCACCGCTGTGGAAGGAAGGGGACTTGAGAAGGAGGGCATGGCTGGCTGACATGGTGAGGAGCTGTTTTTTTTTTCTTTATTATTATTATTATTGTTATTATTTTTGAGCTCCAAATCTTGCTATTTTGAAGCCTCCTAAAGCTTGTTGCTTTGATGACTGACTCTGAACACCTGAAGGGGAGCAGTTCATTTGCTTGGCAGTGAAGCCTGTGAGTGCCTGGGGCAGAACAGCCTGGTGCACTGTCCTTATTTAGTGCTGTGACTGGGAGCTGAGGGGCAAGCAAAGCCACGAGCAGGATGTATGGCATAGAAGACAACCTGCGCAGGTACAGAAAGACTCCAAGCAGTCTCTCACTAGAAGCGTTCAAATAAGACAGCCTAAGACCCAGTGTAAATCCTGGTGGAGCAGTGTCATGGCTTTGTAGGCTTCAGAGCAGAAGTTCAGCTTGATCCATGCCTGCTGAACACAGAGGAGTCTTTCTGGTTCAACATCACAGTGCCAGACTACCCTCTTTAGTGAAATACTTGCTGGTAATGGCTGAAATTGCCATTGACTATCCTGTGGTACAGGGAATTTGTATATGTCCTAACAGCTTTCTAATAAATTGAGATTTTGGAGAGGGAGTAATTGGGCAGCATGCAGTATCACTGTTAGGTATTTCCAGTAGCGAACTGACTTCTCTTGATCTGTCAGCTGGTGTTTACAGCCTGGAGGATCAGGCCCTTATTCTGATGCATGAAAAATTTGGTAATTATAAACAATGGAGCAGCTGGGGGAAAAAAAAAACAACAGCAGTATGCCTCTCTGAGTCAGGTTTGCTTGATGAACCAGAAGCTCCTCCAGAATCAACCCTCTAGGACTGGGAGTTTCAAAAGTGCCTGTGGCCAACATTTTCTCCCCCGCTTTTCCCCCCATTCTTTGTTCTCAGTACTTGACAGTCTGGAGGCTGTGTTTGTAACAGCCCATTAGCTTTTTGGCTCTCAGCTGCTGAGATGAAGCTCACCAGAATGTAGAACAAAACCACAAAACCCAGAAGCGTGAGGAGGAAGAAGAAAAAGAAAACCTGGCATGACAGCGTTCCTGGATTAGTGTTTACCCCTGTTGAACTTGGAGTTAAATGGATGGGAAGGGAGGTCATCAGTGGCAGGCAGTCTCGTGTGCACAGGAGACTGAAAGATGGTCAAATGAAGATATCCGGCTTGCTTTTCTACTGCGTATTGGGTCTGTCTTGTCCTGTTGATCTGAATGAACTCACTTCTGTGGGGAAAACAGAAGGCAGCCGCGATACTTCAATAATAAGCTGCTGTTCCTCTGTGTGTTGATCAAGATAATGCAAAACCTGCCGCACTATTCGATAATACCTTGAGCTTTTTGGATGCCCAGTAATTTTGCTGAATCCTTACAGTAAAGTAAAACGTGGGATATAAAAGACACAGAATTTGTGTATTGTATATATAGCTTTTGCCTCGTACCTCCAGACTGATGATACACGTCGGTTCAGGCAACGGGTGTCCGCGTGGATGCAACAGCACACGCTGAACTTTAGTGACAGGGAAAATAATCGTAGCTCTCCTACTAGCTGCTGTAATTTAGCACTGCATAACAGCACTGCTCTACCCATCTGACCACGTATCTGGAGGAGAATGAGTGACACTACCATTGTTTGTGTTGTCGTGAAATTGTTCAGCTACCACGGTAGCTCAGCTGCATAATCAATCATTTCCAACAATTAAAACAATGCGCTTAGTTGGCAGCTGACAACCCGAAGTGCCAGCTGCCAATTTCTCTAGCTTGTGGATTTGTGGGTTTAAAAATTGCACGTGGATGGGAGTCACCCGACATTTCTTTCTTTGCATAATAACTTTTCTTGCTGCATCTCAGAAGTGCTCATCAGAGGGCACGACAGACCAGTCAGCACAATTGTTGATGCGAGATCGTGTTAACATGAAAGCCGTAACTTTTGTTAGTGGCACAATGGCACTGCTTTCTGCATTTCTAAACGAGATGGATAAAGAGGTTAAAGAACAGCTGTGATAACTATTTTTATGACTGGCTTCTCTTTCTAGTGAAAGAGGATTAGTTGTATGCATTTTCAGTTTCTAAGGAATATTAGAGTGTTTATTTATGGCTCTTGGTTTAATGTTTCAAAAATTGCTTATGATGAAGAGTTGACACATCTTGCTGGCATTCATCTTTGGGAATCTCTTTTCCTGGAGTAGAGTTGCTAAAATTTCCTGCCCTCTGAAATGGTTTCAGTAGAGCAGCTATTTCTACATCGTCTTTAATGTATTTCCCCAGGTAGTCCAGCACCTATCTGTATTATGATGCTTTTCTTCAGGAATGGCGATGAGCAAATATTTGGCTGGAAATCTTTCTGCTTTGTCCTCTTGCACTTACTGAAATCTTACCTACGTGCTACAAACGTGTCAGGCTGGGAGGTGTGCGTGGTGGGGAGGTGGAAATCTGTAACAGGATTCTGCAGTTTGACTTCCCAGCTTCGTGTAGTATCTTACAGATTTCCAAAGGCTACGTGTCAGGCTTGTCGCACTTCAGCAAGTGTAAAGTCAACAAGGAGCTCAAGGAGAACTTGGTATCCTATGCTAGACACAGCGGTGACTTAATGAAAGGCAGGCAGAAAGATGGGATTGAAAAACGTTGGGTGGGGGATGAGGAAATGGTTGATATGCCTCTGCAATAATAAAAGGTGTGTTTACACTAATGTTTTATAACACTGATGTCTGCTTTTTAGGGTAAAGAATGCTTAGTGTCTCACTGCTTACAGCACGTTGAGGAATGCTTTTAAGCACGGTGGGTTTCGCAGTGGTGGCAGCGGACAGCAGAGATTGCCCTGCAGCTGTTGAGCTCGGTGCTTGCTTTAGGACTGAGACACAGCCCTGCTTGCGTGTGAAGCTGTGGCTCTCCGGCACTGCTGGAATCTAAACCGGTTCCTTACAACCAATAACAGCACTTCTAATTATGCAAATAGTATAAGCAAATCTCACACTGTGGGTCATAAATTAATCACAGACTTGGGGAATACTTCTTTCCTTCCTGCTCGCTCATATGCGAGAGTGCACTGTGCTGAATGCTGTAAAAGGAGGAGTGGTCCTTGGTTAACAGGAGCTGAGCAGCTGCTGCTCCTCAACGAGCTGGTACTGGGTGGGAAGGGCTGGTAGCTGCAGGGCGCACGCTCACAGCCTGTGGTCCTACACCTGTGGGATCGTTAGACCCATATCTGTTTTGACTCTGCTGCACAAGTGCAGCTAGTGGAAGGCTTGTGGCTGTGCAGGTTTCCATCTAAGGTGGCTAGCTTTTTTTCTTTTACGTGCACATATTTGCTCTCTCGAGACTGCCTGCACCATTGTAACCCAGATCACTGGGTTCGTTCTGTAAGACTCATGGCATATGTATTCCTAAGGGCAAAATCCAAATGGAAAGCACCTTTTTTCTTTTCCACAACTTTTTTTGACATCTCTCTTTCACATTTTTTTCGATTTCTACAGTTGCAATATTCTTAAAACACTATTTCTCTTACTGTTTTTCTTTATGTTTTTTGTTGGTAGGGAGTTTTGAAGTGAAACCTAACTAGTTAGGTTTTTGATCATGTATCACCTGTAATTGTTCAGTTACTGCAGATGCTTACAGAATGAAATCAATGCTGCAGAAACACACGGTGATAGAAATCAATCTACTTATGTTGTTACCTGCCTGCGTTTCAAGGTTTACTTTTCTCTCTTTCCCTATTTTAATGGAATGGTTTGTAAATTGGTGTGTTGAACTACCTATATATTGATTTTTAGACTTACTGAATGTACCTCTTTCCAAGAGCTTACTTTTCCCTTGTCTTAACTGTGTTAAGCTTTGGGCACTTACTTTTAGTATATATTGAACCTCAGTGTCTACTTACTTTGCCAAATGGTCTTTATATTCAGTGGCATGTCTCAAATATTTGTCCTTTAAAAACTAGGTAGACTCTGTTTTAACTTGCCATTTAGTTTGTAATCCAATAGAGTATATTCTCCTCCAAAGAACAGTGTGTTGCAAAGAATAGTAAGGACTTTGTGTATTTAGTTCTACCTTCTTGCTACAGCTGTTAGGTGTGCATTGAGGCATGGATGAGATTTTTGCTCTAAGGAAGCGAGAAACAAAGCTTCTGTTCCTGTACCTACAGCCTTGTGGGCAGGCTCTTGAATCTTGGGAAGAACCTCATTGCCTTGGTACTTTAGCGTGCATTTCTTTCAGGTGTTGGGATTAAGTAAAAGCCATCACAAAAAAAAAAAAAAAAGAATCAGAGTAGGTTGCAAAGAGGATTGTTTCTTAGTTGTATTCCTTTCTTCTCTTCTGAGAGGTTTTGTTGGGATCTGGTAAAGAGCTGCTCATTGAGTGAGACATGATCGAAAAGCAAGAGGCACCTAGTACTTAAGAAACAAGAAGGGACTTTGAAATTAAAGAGAAACAAGATAAGGGAAAAAAAAAAAAAACAACAGGAAAAACAATATGGATGCTGCCTTTGCAGTAAATGAGTTGGCAGAAGCTCGAAGAAGAACAGGTGTGATAAGGACACTTTTTTCCGGAACACATCTCTACAGTGTCCTGTGAATCGGCGAGTTGTTTGAGATTTGTTTTGCTGATCTGGTAAAGAGGGGCCCAAATCATAGATGCTCAAGTTTATTATCAGCATTATAGAGGATCTTTGAGGTCCATTTTGTGGTGATTCTTTCCTTGCGATATAAACGCTATGTTGAAAGCCCTTTTTCACGAGTGAACTGTTCCTGAATGTCTGCTCAAGGCATGGGGGTTGAAGTATTTCTATATTTTTAGCTCTCTTCTATGCTTGTGGTTGTTATATGCTAATATGTTTGTTTCTTTCCAGCCTTTAGAATATTCATTTCACAAAGTCTAAAATTTGACACCTGCTGTAGCTTGTATTATCACTTTCACCCTTAGAAACCCAGAAATTATTAAGGTGGAGTAATTGCTATCCGATTATATAATAACTACTTTAATCCAGCAATCATAATATGATTTAAAATGAACCCTTTTGTGCAATTGATTTTGGAATAATTACTGTTATATTGTACTTCTGCAAGAGTTATTCTCAGTTAACCACTTGAAAATAATGTGCTCTACTTATTGGAAAAAAAAATCTGGTTATTCCCCAAAGCTCAATATTCTTCCCACATCTGTGCCTCAATTGTTGGATGGTGACCTGAGCCCTTCTGAAACAGGCTCCTTTCTGTATCCACTCTAGGAGATATCAATTGGCCTAATTCCTAAATGTAGCCTTTTTTATTATTTTTTTTTTCCTTCTGAAATGGGGATGGTGTGTGTTTGTCAGTTATGTTTAAGCATGAAAGAGGTAAAGACAAGAGGAAAATATTTTCTTTCTTCCCTCCTATCTGGACACTTTCATTTGTCTTCTGTATATGTATAAAGTTTCCTAGCAAGGCTGTCAGATCAGGATCTGTCCATCTCTTTGAAGTAAGACTGACTAGGAGGTTGTCCCCACGCTTTTCTTATTGCTGTATTACGTGGTTCTTCACAGGTCTGTGATCTGTTGACATTTTAGGTGCTGAGCACTTGCGTAAATCTCTACAAAAATGGAAGAAGAAACTTTTACCTTGTTTATCCATAGAGTTCTCGTAATCGGTGATGGAAGGAGATGGTGGCAAGTGAAAGATTTCCAAGTTAGCAAGGAAAATAGTCAAAATAGTAATGAAAAGGAAAGGTCCTTCAATTTTCTACCCTGCCCTGAGTGTCTTGAACTGGGCAGTTGCACAATATAGGCTGAATGAAGAACAGGGAAGGAAAAGACTCAGTGCTAGTGAGTTCAGTGGAAAAGTCAGCATCTTGTGCTTCTGAACTCTTACATTTATATCTTGGTGGAAAAGGAGATTTTCAATAGGGGAATTGCAGGCAATTTACATGTTCTCAGCTTTTTCTGAATCCACAGATGATCTTCTGTTGTGGCCCTTTTCCTCATGTGCCTCTTGACATGAACTACCAGCCAGTAAAATTTTTGCTTTTTAATATTTTTAAAAATATTTTTAATAGCTGAAAAGTAAAGCTGAAGATGATATTTCATACTAAACTGTGTGCCTTATCTTAAGCACGATATTATATCTCTGTAGTCAGAATCTGCCATGCACAATGCTGCTGCTTACGGTGATCTGCATGGATGTACCTACATGGAACTCAGTAACCGGTGTGACTGCAGAGAAACGGGACTTAAAATATTCTTCCTGGTTGTGTTGGTCTTGCAAGCTATTGGGAAATAATAAAACAAGCAAGCTAGAAAGTCACTTAGTTCTGAATAATGCCTGCTGGTTAAGAGGTTATAGCTCAATAACGTTCAACACAACTGCAATTTACAGTGGTGATTTTAACTGGCGAGAGTACAACTGCTCGGGATGGAAACGTGCCAGCCAGGGCAGCTGCTGCTGGTTGGCAGATCTTCGGCTGGCTCTGGTTGGGGAGCTGGGCTGCTTGCAGCCGCCTTCTCCCATGTTGCATGGCCAGGGAACCACATGCTGGTGTCTCATGCAGTTTAGGTGTGGTTCCTCTCCTTTTACCTAGTCTTGAGAATAAGACTTGTCTCAAAATGCTCGTTATACATCAGAGTAAGAAAGCAGAGTAAATCACAATAAAATGTCATGTAAAGATTTTTTTTTGCATATGTTTTAATTACTACATTCTCTGTCTGGAAATTGCACAGATGAAGAAGATTAAGTGGAAGACAGATGAAGGATATGTTGGAATGAGTGACAAGGCGTTATTCTTACTGAAACATCTATTCAGTGGCAGCATTTGTTTGTTGCTAATAACCATGATAAGCTAATGGCTCTTTGTGGAAGACCCCAAATTAAATCTCGGATGTTCTTTATGGATCACCTTTGGAGTGCTTACAGGAAAAGATAGTGCTTAAAATGAGATCCAAGTTCTTAACAGCTTTAGTTGTACATATATATAGACAAGATTGTTGTATCTCTTCAATGAGCTAAAACATTCAAAAATTTCAAAGCACACGAGCAGGCTGACAAAACAAAAGTGAAAGGCTGATAACCATGTCTTGTATTGATGTTGCTGCAAGCTTTCCCTTGTTCCCTGTAGTATGAGGACAGAGTAAATAATTTACAAGACTCACGTTAGTCCTCATGGATGATTCTTTCATGACTTGATAAGTTTCTTCTGGGAAGAGCTTTGAATGCTTTTGGAGCTGTGGTGTTGAGGTGTGTATTCCTTTGGTCTATCTACTTTTAAATGTGTTTTACCCTACCCTTTTAAGATGTGTAGTTACGCATTTCACTGTATCTTAAAGGTCATGCTGAAAATTCTAATTACTTGAGTAAAATATGATGTATTTTAAAGTACAGTTCAACTTGTTATTGAAATGTAAGGCAGGTCGTTACTGAGAGTGTAAAGCTAATGCTAGCTGAGTCGGAAGTTGCGTTGCTTGTACTTCTTTCTTCTGCCTGTGTGCAGCAGAAGAGTGATGCTAAGCTAAAGCACGTAATCCTCTTTGATAGACCTGCCTGTCTGCTCGACCCTTGTGAATTTAGTGTTGTGGCAAAGTTTCTGGAGCAGGCTCCCCCTCGTTTGTATCAGACTCATTCATTTGTGTGAGTGTTGGCGTTTCCACGGCCGGTGGGCTCAGATGGACCCAGTGGCAGGCCTGTAATGGTCACTGCATCTCCGTGTGCTGGTGACTGCTGTCTGGGACATGGTCAGTGTCTTGGGGGTCAGAAAGTCTTTAGGGACATGTTCTGCTTATCTTAACTGCTGTGCTGGTGTCACTGCCAGAGAAAGCATGTTTATAGCTTGAATATTTTATTTTACTGTTGCCCTCCTGAAGGCATCTCTAATTTCTTCAGGTTCATGGGCTCCACAAGACGACTCCTGATTCCTCTGCTTCAGGCAGAGTTCCCTGACTCAATGCCAATCTTCCCTGACAGTGTTTTTCTTCTACATTTGCATCGCCCTTTGGATTTTTATGTCTGATCAGCACCGTCTGGTTTTGGCACTTTCTTGACACCCTGAGGAAGTTTGAGGAATGGTGTGTTTTTGGACTATTTTCCACTGTTTCCTCCCTAAAATCCTTCTATTAAAATAAATAAGTTATTTATAGCAGAGCTCTTGAGCCAGGTCAGCCTCTAGTGCTTAGAAATGCAAAGCTGCTGTGAGTCTATATTGTCAGTGGTTCTCTTACATGAAGTGAGGAAGGTGAGCAGCAAAGAGCTGCTGCATCTGCGTGGACCACCACCATATAGTGCTCCCTTGGAGACAAGCCCTGGGACATTTATAACACCTCTTTTGGCCTCTCTTTGGCTGTGGATTTCCTGCTGGATTTTCTGCTTCTTGGGAGAGAAGAGCTGTAAGTTATCTCTGTGTGACTGTCTTGTCTTTCAGACTTTTTTCTTCAGGAAATCTATATGTGAAGTGAAAGTACATGTCTAGGCAAAAGCAGTGTATTGATGTTCCAGGTCACATTGCTGCAATTTTCAAATGAAGGGAATAAATCCAAGGCTTGAATGCATGCTCTAGGATCAAAGGTTTCCATCCTGTTTTCCTCTTTGCTATTTTTTTTTCCCAACCCATTTTCTAGAGCTATTTACTATTTCAGTCCTTCCCCTGCCTCCCCTAAGTTTTATTTCCATTTTTTCCCTTAAAATAAAAAAAAAAAAGAGCATGGGGGAAACTTGCTCCTACTGAGCCCAGGAGATGGCAGAACGCTGTAAATACGTCTTGATAACAGTAGTTCCTTCTTTTTCCATATAAAAAGAAATGGAGGAAGATGATGTGTGGGTCTCTTCTTTTTTAACTTGCATCTCTTTGCTCTTTCTAACCTTGGGCATCTTTCCATCACTTAAAGAACTTGAAACTATGTGCATTTAGTGCAAAAATCCTCAGGCTCAAACTTCTGGCAAACGCTTGCGGTTGACCTGGTGATGGAGAGAAAGTCTGCTGGGGGATACTGGTGGCAAGCAGGGGCACTCGGGGTCCTCGGAGCACCAGGGAGCAGCTCTCCAAGGGAGGTTCTCCTGGGCCGCCTCCAGCATAGCCTTGGCTTGAATTTAAAGTGGCTGCTTCGTTCAAAAACCCAGCGCTGTGTTGGCCAGCATCCCGTACTCGAACTGCCTGCAGAACAGTATTGTTCAGATGCTGTTCTCCAGCAGTGACCAGATGCACCTACTGAATAATCACATTTGGATTTTATTGCTTCATATTTTTAACTTAAGCCCTAAAACGCTGAGACAGCTAAATGTGTTCTGAGCCACTTCATGAATCCCAATCATTCAAACATATGACCTGCGTTCACTTGGTAAGGATATACTCTTCAATGTTTTTGCAAGAAAAAGATGATTTCAACAGTATTTTAGGCTAGGATTTACAAGATTTTTTCACTAAAATATGTGTTTTTATGCTGTTTCCACAACATGACTTTGATTTTATTGCTAAAGTGGTATAAATTTTGCTGTGAACACTCCCAGTCTGCTAGGAAATGCTTTTTTTGGAAGAAACAACTGTAGCTGCAGTCCTACACTGATGCTTTAGTGGCCCAAGATGAGCTGTGTTTAATACCTGACTATTACGAACAGAAAAGGGAGGAAGGAAATGTTGTTTTGAGTGATTGTGGGTTTCATGTGACGTCGTAGAAGATAATGTCAAATAGTGACTAATAAGACTACCACCTATCAGGATTATTTGAAATATCAAATCAGGGTGACAGTAACAAATCGTCCTTTTATGCTATCTCTGTAGTTAGATGAAGTGTTGCCAGTCACTACCACTGCAGTGGTATTTACAGAGGGCCGTGGAACTGCTGCCTTAGCTGAGGACTTCTCTTAGAGCTGCTCATCGAAGGACTTGGGAAAGGGGTGCTGAGCTCAGGTGTGAAGCGTGCAGAGGTGGGGTGTCTGTCTCTGGTGCTGCTGTAATGCCTGATAAGAGTCCTGTTTGTGCCTGGACTCATCAGTTCAAATGAGCTTGTCTTCTGAACAAACAGAAGCATTTTTCCTTGCTGCAGTGCTGGAGACCTTAAAGGGAAAGGTGTGGAGGAAAATGTTGGACGGTTCCCACACTAGGTACTGACTGCATGCCTAGTCTTGTGTTTTGAAGAGGGATGTAGATCCCTGTCTTTGGCTTGTCCCCACAACTATTCAGGTCTTCAACTTCTTGTAGTCCATGTTGGAAAAATAGCTGGTGACACGTCCAAGTGCACCAGTGGCTCTTGTTTTGTCTTCCCCTTCCCTAGCTCATCGGGCTGAGGATGGCAGTAAGAACTGGCAGCAACAAGCACCGCTTGCAGCACCTCAGGTTTCACAGATCTCAGTTGTGCTGAGGGTATCAATAATTGTTTGTGGTGGCCTTGGACTCTACAGTCAATTTGTTATTGATCTTCTAAACCAAATACCTGTCAAATATCCCCCAAAGCCTCTTGCTCATTCCACTCTTCCTCTTCAAAGTTGCATAATGGAAGGAGAAAACTGCTGGTATGAGTTCTCAGAAAACCTGGGGCCCTTGTAAGAACTGATGGATTTTTTTTTCTTGAGCTAATTTTAAAGTACTTTGTTCTGAAGGAATTAGTTTTGGCTGTAGTTTAATATTTTCTACAGACAAAAATGGAAAGTAGGGAACTGCCCAAAAGGTATTGTCCCTGGCTGCCCCACTGGTACCCGAAGAGTCACCCCACACAAGGGTGCTGCTCAAAGGAAATCCAACGTCAGCTAGATTCATCTTGGCTCTGGGCTGTGTGGGAGGCTCTGTGTCTCTGCATGAGATGTACGGACCAGGGAATAATGATATAACTCCTTCATGAATACTTCTATCAGACTTAAATATCTTTCTTCTTTCTACCTTGGGTCCATAATTTGCCATTTTTGCAGCTATCTTTATGGTTGTGGATACTAAAGAATTTGGTGCTCAATGACAAATATTTCTTTCTTTATTTCCAAGTGATTTCCTTAAAGGTGGATTTTTTTCCTATATATGTAATGTCTTAGAAGTGAAATCATACCAAATACAGAGCTTTGGATAGTGTTCTAATGTGAGTAGGTCTGAGGCTTATGTAGAAATCACTAAAGACTTGTAAGGTTTAACAGGGATCAGGCAAGAAAACTCTTACTGATTTATCACTTCAAAATATTCAGGAAATCAATCTAATCTGACTGTAAGTTCAGAAAAATTGCTTATTCATCTTTAATCATAAGATTCCTTATGATGAAATCAAAAAAATGCATTTTATACTTCTAAGGCCTTGTAAATTAGTTTCTCTGCAATTGCCCTATGAAGATGCAATGGATAGATGATAAACTCTGTGTTGTGATGCCACAGTAATTGCACAGTTCTGAAGTCTTGGTTGTGTGACTGCAAATAATATCTTTGCCTGTACTTTCTTGACTTACTGAGTTTGAAGAGCTCCTGTCTCCAAGCAGTCCATTGCCGTGCTGAGATCTGTTTTGTCAATGACTACGGGATGCTTCACTCTGTATGCATATCTGTTGGGAAAGTGCTAATTTTCCTGGCAAGTGAAGGGCTGAACATCTGCCAGTCTTCACTTCCCAGGCAGCAAACAATGCGAGGGAACCACTTTCCATGCTGTTGAGGTGTCGGTACTGTCACACTGCATATTAATACTGAACGGGAGACGTGTTCATGATGAAGCGCTGAATGGTCAGTTTGCTAAACTAGGTAGCCTGATTTTGTCAATCAATTAAACCTTAAATTAATAGTAGTTCAAACCAACCCCAAAGGAACAACTAAATTATAGATGTGCAAATGAATGAAATGCAGAACTTTCTGCCTCAATCAAAAACCAACAACCGCCAACCCAAAACTGTAAAACACCAACAACCAAACGCAAGGAACAAGACCCCAGCCGCCCACTTCCAGTATTTTCTTTAAAACTTCCTTTCCTACAGCTTTCGCTTGGTTAATACATATTCATAATGAGACTGTAGAACATCTGTTATATTTGGGAAATAAAGGAAGATGAGGTTGTTTAGGGAGAAGGACCGCAAGGGAAACCCTGTCCAGAGAATACCACCCAGCTGTGTAATCAGGTTTCATTATTGCGTGCATAATGTAGCAGTAGGTGTGGAGGAAGACTATAAAAGCAAATTAAATGGTAGCAGGTTCTTTTATAGCTTGGTTAATGTGACATGTAACCACTGTTACAAACCTCATTGAAAGAGAAGAATCCTTTAATATACAGACTTTGCCTTTTCTTTAGTCTTCAACCTACTGACACTTTCACAATGCCATGCTGTAAAGGAACTGGGCTCCCCTCCTTCTTGCATAGTGAAGGTGGGGTGTGAAAAAAACACCTGCATCTGGAGAGGATGGGTGAGTGGTTCCCACTGGTGGCACTGGATTTTTGGTCTTGGTTCATCTTTATTTTGTTCTTTCCTGCTAATTAATGATGAGCGTCAATGGAAGCAGGAGAGCTAGCGCAGTATTGAGTGCTTTGCAAATCCCCATCTTGGCCTGAGTGACTTAAGCATGCTATTAGATTTTTACATTTATAGAGAGAATTCTTTGCGTAGGTCCGTGAGAATACATGCTGCATGGCAGTGACTGCAGCTGGACTCAGGTTGTCCTTGGAGCACAAGTCACTTTTCTGGTGGCAATGTTGCATGTTGGCAATATGAAGGACATATGTTCTTGTTACAATTACTAATTGGTTGTAGCTACTACCTATTTGCCTGCCTCAAATTTTGTGATGAATTTTGCTGATGGGCTTGTAGGTGTAGAGTCTCTGAAAACTTAGAAATACTTTTTTTTTTCTGCGTTTCCTTGACCTGAGGAATGGAAGGAGTCAAAAGGGAATGGAAGGAGTCAATTTAACTTCACTCCTTTACCTCAATTGCTTTGCTTTAACTCAATTTACTTCATTAAGAGCCTAACAGTGGCATAGATGAGATACATGAAGCCTAACTAGTAACTAAACAAAGCTAACCAGCACAGCTCAAGTATTTTTTTTAATAATTTTAATAAGATAGGGAATACTAATCCTTGGATATAAAACAATTATTCTTTGTATTAAGATACTGCCCTCTATACGTAACAAAATGTTGCAGGAGTAGCTGATAGAACAGGGAAGGTTAGGCAAGCCATTTATACTGAATACTTAAATCTTATATGGCTCATCATTATCTCACAGTATCTGTGCATTAAGCAAATACATCTGACCTTGAGCTATGCCCTCTGGTTCAGGATGTTTCTGCTGAGGTGCATTAGGTATGCACGCTGCAAGTAAAGAGGCCTCAGGGACAGTCCAGCTTACTCTTACGGAGTTTCACTTCGTCGAGTAAATGGCATCGTCAACGCTGTTTTGGAAGGTATCTCAGGGTCTAAGCCATGATTTCTGCGCTACTGAAGCTGAAAAGGATGTTGATGTTAACAAGAACGAAACCCCGTGTTGTGTTGTCGCTGTGCAGGGCTGGTCAGAGCTGTGGGTGCCTCAACGTGTGGCAACACGACATCGTTTCCAGCAAGGAAACGCAACTTCTATTGATGATGTACTGAATCTGCAGTGCCAATACTTACTGGGAAGATAAAAGGGTTCCCTCCCCCTTCTGATTTTAACCAAATAAATAATTTTGATGGGAAAATAAGATACTGTAGAATTCTTTTTTTTATTGATTTCATTTCAGCTCATACGTGACCTGTATTTATGGAACCTGGGGAGGAATTCACATAGAGCAAGCTGTTCAATCTGTTTGCTTGATCAATTTTTCCTCATAAGATCTTAAGAAAATTGGTTTGCAAAATAAGGGAGGGAAATGAAGTTGTCAGGCAGAAAGGGGAACCCTTCCCACATCTAAATTGTTTTTTTTAAAGTTTTTAGAATTATTGCTATTATATTAAAAAATCACAGTGAAATATGAAGGAAATATATATTCTAGTGATTTCTCTCATACGGCGAAGCAGTTGCTTTGGATATTTATACAAGCTTTGGAGTTTGATCCTTAGTTTAGTATTAAAGAAATAAAATTGCTGAGTCCTGCCCCAGTGGATCATCTTGTTCTCAAATTATTAAGATTGACAGTGGTTCTGGTAACTCTGAAGCATAAAGCTTGGGCTGTGTGCCTTGGCATTTGGGTTTGTGCTCTGCAAAGTAGATATCTACCTGGGGATGCTCACAGGAAGATGGGAAACGTCCCTGGGCTGTTTTTCATGAAGGCATGTTGACTAATTTTGTTACCTTGAGGAAAATGTTTTGCATTAATTACCAAGTTTGTGCTTAGGCAGCTTATTTAGGAGTGTACTAATGAAATGAGCATGACTGCAAAAATCCAGAAGTGTAAGAACCTTGCTGAGCTTAATAGGTTGTGATTTAAAGACTTGTTTTGAAACTGTGAAGACTTACCATGTCCAAGAGTTTGTGTAAGATGCTAACAGCTACCTGACAGTCTCCAGGTGCTTCACAGGTGCTTTATTCTTGAGATATTGCATATTGAGCTCCTTTCTTGAAAAAGAAAGCCACAACTCTCAAATGAATGTTATGGTCTCAAGACAGGAAGAAAATCTGAATGTGTCCTGGCCCTCAAACTTGAGGTGTGTTGTTGCTGTAGCCTTGGCCAAGGTGTCTGCAGGACCTCCTTGCACTACAAATGACCACTCTGTGGTTCTGCTGTTGGAGCTGCGTTCCCTTACACACAAAGCCTTGGCGATGCCCACGTTCTAGACCAGGGGTTATAAAATCATTGCTTATCCACGAATAGTGACCTTCCTGAGAGTATTTAGTGCATCCTAAAGCTCCAAAGGAGCATCTTACGCAGTTGTTGTCCCTGATCCAGGCTGCACCACGCACCACTCTCTGCAGCCGTGCAAAACCCTTTCTGCAGCAACCCTGACGTGGCCGGAGCGCCCCGTCCTCGCCACTGTGGTATCTGAATCTTCATGAGATGCTTAGCGTGGGCATTGGTTAACGTGCTAAGGGATGATCCGAAGCCACAGACAATTCATTGCCTCTGAATCTTTTGCTTCAAAGACTGTAATTGCTGCTGCTCCGAAACGTCTCCTCGTGGCAGGCAGCCAGGAGCGATAACGCAGCACTGCACCTAGCGCGGTCCCGAATGTCAACACGGGGAAATGCCAACATTAAACATAAGTAGGCTCTAGCACCGAGCTAGGCTCGCATTTTAAATTCTGAAGCCTTTAAAAGGCCCAAGGTGGTACTTTTATGAAACTTGTTTAATGAATTTAAAATATTTATTAGAAAGGCCCACTGAGATGTTACAATTAAAAAGGAAAGTCTGATTTATATGGATGATCTTTTGATTAGACATATGCTGAACTCTCTGAAAATCGGCTGGTGAGCAGGGCATTGCTAACAAGCTTTTCATGTCAAAAGCTTTTGATCCATTAGAGTGTGAAGCTCAGAAAGCTGGGTATGTGAGACACGTGACTTGCAGTTGGTGTTTTCCTTGGGCTCATGCTGGGAGTGAGAGAAGGATGAGTTATAACAGGTGATGCTATCGCTTCAGTTGAACTTTAATTTGGATAGCAGTTGAGGTATTGGAAAAATCTGCTAAAATAATAGAAATACTACCCTTGGAAGTAAGGAGGAACAAGGAAAGGGGGCTGTTACTTTCATGGGTTTCTGAAGATTAATGCTGGGACGTAGGGAAGAGCTTTTTGTAGCATGGTCTGTAGATGTTATGTAATAATGTTGAAGTGAAATATAACAATCAGTGTGCATTATTGTTGGATATATGCTCTACCATTGCAGAGTAACTTACATTGCAAACCTGAATTCTGTGTCTGCATGGAGGCTCTTCATAAAGTTCAGGCCTCTTTGGATGTATGGCATCTCAGAGCCTGTTCAAACTTCTTTAATTCAGTAATAATTATTTCTGACTTCTCATGGTACTTAGATACTTCTTGTATTTGAGTGTCTGTTCCAAGCAGTATATATGGAATGTAAGAAATTAGAATTAAATAGGAAACTTTTGAAACTGAAGTAGACTTTAACATTTGATCTCCATTGTTCTTCTAAATTTCCACAACAAGCTATAGAAGCTCCAGGGGGGGAAAAACAAACAAACAAAAAAAAAACCTTAAAAAGTGAGTGAATCTCCTTTGGAAAAGTTACTCTTGAAGATTCTTT
Organism: Anser anser; assembly: GCF_964211835.1. Lineage (NCBI taxonomy): Eukaryota > Metazoa > Chordata > Aves > Anseriformes > Anatidae > Anser > Anser anser. The sequence goes on along the minus strand of NC_139729.1, from coordinate 26,242,829 downwards.
TCCAGAAGGTTTTCTGTGTGGAGGGTTATTCTGATAAGATTAATATCCTTGTGTTATGGTCTTGTGTAGCTTTTAAGTTGCTATTAATGCAATTAACTTTTGAAGTTGAAAAAGAAATACTTATTAAAATACATAGTTCTTCTACAGAGGAAGTTGTGTGTCTATATTCCTATGTTCATCCTCTGCATGTACATGGTGTTCATTTTTAGGATGTGATATAACTGAAATGCATTTCGCTAGGCCTTATTTTAGTTGCTTGATTTCCCTTCAAAGTCAAGTGACAGGCTGTGATGAAGTCTGAATTTAAAAAGACGAAAACAAAGAAAACAGCCTCTCTTTCCCTGGTTGCTCATTCTATCTCTGTGTCATTACAGATACTTTTAAAATCCTATTTCACCCCTGCTGAGTGGAGCAAATTTAAACAATCCCACTTTGTAGAGAGCCTGGAAAAAAAAAAAAGGCCAGTGTGTCTATAACAAATACTCCATTTATTAATATGTATGACAGCAACATAACACTATAACATGAGCAATATAAAAACAGCCATTCTTTCTCACTGTTCCCCATTCAATCTCTTCTGTTAGCCTGTGGCTTACTGTCAGCTCTTGTGGAGGGCAAAGGGTTTCTCCCTGGTGCTGTCGCTGATCTGGCTCTGCTGGTGCCTGGTTGTCCCTTCTCCCCTGCTCTGTGGGGTGCTGGGCTCCCAGGGTGATTCCCCAGCCCCTCTCTGGCACCCAGCTCTGTTAAACTTAGAAAAAAAATTTAAATTTTGATGGAAAAATGAAAGAAAACGTTGGGCAAATGCCCCAAATCCCCCACTGCTGAGCTGCGGCCTTGCATACATCCATCAGCCTCTGCCAACAGCTTTTAGCTGCCTGGTGGTAAATCAAATGAAACCTCTTTAACTCACTTTGACAGAAGAAAGTGCCCTGCTATAGAGGATAAATGGGAAATACGGTGTTTGCAAGGAGGGGGGTGACAGCTGAGGGACACCTGGCTTTTTGTGACCAGGGTGTGCTCATGCAGAGAGCGATGGGCGGTGCGGCCTAGGGGGGACCTGGGCCTTCCCATGCCATTTGCCAGGTTTCCAATTTAACCCATACAAAAACTGAACTCTGGGTTATAAGTGTGGGGTTTTCTGGGCTCAGCCACCATGTGGAAACCAGCAGTCATGAGGTGATGTTGGTGAGCAGAAGCAAACAGCGAAGGCCAACACGTTCACCAGGGGTTAAACTGGGTACGCTTCTGCAGCAGGGGAGTACCCATGGGTGAGGTGGGGGGGGGATTACAGATGTCCTTGGCCTCATCCGTATGAAGGAACTGAACTTCGGGACAAAAACCTCCTTCTGTTAGAGGCGGCAGAGAATCGATCAGGCCCACTAGGCCAGACGTGGGCCTTACACCAGGGCCTGCAGCTGTTCCTTTCTGCTGGAACAATAATGCCGCCCGTGTGGAAAATGAGCTCGGTGTCATCCCCTGATTTAGATATTGTTTGTTAAATCTTGTTTATTCACTTTCTAGTAGTCATTTTTGATAAGTTCTCCAGAACATGTCATTGGTTTTTCTGTTTAAAAAAAAAAAAAAAACAAACTATTTTTTTCCCCTTATAGAATATCCTGAGTTGGAAGGGAAACACAAGAATCATCAAGCCTAACTCCTAATTTTAACATGCTTTTCTCTGGCCTCCTGATTAAGCACCAAACTATCCTGCCCCCCAACCTGAGGCTATAATAGTGCAAATCTAGAGGCCGTGAGAAGGGAATAATGCCACTGTGACTGATGGGTGGAAGACATCCCTGGCTGTATGTTCAATATCTACTTTAGCTGTATAAATCTGGTTTTAGCATCTGAGAGAAGCCAGTCATTATTTATTGTTGGCCTGGATTTATGTGTGTTATTTTCATGTGAATCTGGCTTAAACATGTGCTATTTTTAAGAAGTCCCAAGAGTGTATGGGTTGTGGGAGAAAATGGGAAGGATGATCAAATTAAAACTGAAACTGTAAAATAAAGTGGATAAATGTTAGAATTAGGTGACGTGTAGGAAAAAATCCCTGTAATTCATCATGACACGATCCGTATGGATGCCTTACCCAGTACTCCTGAGAAGCAGTTAGAAACTCCCTGTAGTCTTGTTCACTTTGTTACACAGTTTTGTTTTTTCTTTTTAAATTTACTCACCTATATTTACTGAATTTCTGGGTTCTTTTCTTATACGTGGCAAAGGAGGTGCCCTTGGAGCGTACAGGAGAAGTTTGGTTAGAAGAGGCTGGTGAGAAGTACAGCGTAGCCTCAAAATGTGGCTGATGGGTGCCTCTTCCATCATAGACAAATGCACGTTAAAATATGTGCCTGGAAGCTGTTTGCGAGTTCTGCGGAGTGGAGATGCTCTGGTAACACAGTTGACCTAAAAGTGCTGGGATATCAAACTAAAGCTATTTAAATGAGTTTCTAACGGGTGTCTGGCTGAGTAGATGTTAACTCCATTTTGCTTTTGGGAAACCAGGGCATGGAGATGACAGAAGAGGAGTGAAAGCTAGTTTTCTGGAAAAGTTGGACCCTGAAACTTCACAGTGTCTGAGGAAAAACAGAACTTTAAGATTGTGTTTTGAAGTCTGTTTGTGCCTGCTTCACTTAAGTGATGACTAACTTCTGCTCTTTGGTTTCCTTCTGCCTTGGCCTTGGTCTCTGTTCCCAAGCCTTGCTGGCACCTCGTGTTGTGGCCGCCGGATCCTGTGGCACGCTGTGCTCTGCCTGACTTTCTCAGAGACAGCTGGCTGCTCTTCAGGGGGCCTTTCAAGATGAAACATGCTGGAAAAAATAAATAAGTATTATTGTTATTGTGCAGCTATTGTGGTTATGAATGTTTAATTTACAGACTACTGGCTGTGGCCAAGCTCCATGCAAGGAACAAGAAAAGAAAAGGAGTAATTACATGCTGAAATGCCTGAAAGCCTTCTCCAAAGCTTTCTGTCCTATACTTGTCAAAGCTGTGCTTTTCTTCTTAAGCTGTGTTTATCGTTAGTTTATCAAGCAATTGAGCAGGATGCTAACCGGATCAACCGCCATTAGGACCAGACAAATGTGGAACGTGTTTGCTTCAGGTTTTTCATCCTGTCCCCTGGTGTAGCTTACAGATCTCATTTGGGTTTCTCACCTGGCATGGAGTAGCTGGATCACTCCACAATGGGCCTCAGTGTGCCCCATAAATATTCCAACACATGCTTTTGTCGAATCAAGACATGCAATTGTCTCCGATATTTTAATCACATCTCTGGATGTGCCTGAAGTTTTGCCTTTCTTTTAGGCTTTTTTAACCTTCCTGAAATGAGGGAAGGTGGTTTGTGTATGTTGGATGTGGGGTTGTTCAGAAGGGCTGCAACTTAGGCACCGTGGAGCATTGCACAAAACTCAGTGTGATGGCACTGAGGGATCTGCGGATCCATGGAAGGGGATGTGAGCGTTGTCATGTGGGCAGGGAGAAAGGTGCTGCAGCATCTCTCCCTTGCGTGGTCTCCCTTGCCCACCTCCCCTCTCCCACCCCCATCCCTCCTTCAGATGCCTGCTTCCAGATGGAACAGCTTCACAGCACAGCAGCCTTCAGCTAGTCCTGCCCTCGTCTACTAATGCATATTTTAAAGATAACCCTGAAATACACCTAGTGAATGCAGCCGTGGATTTTTGTGGGCAATGTTGTATCTATTGTCTACCCTATGATTCATTCCCAGCATAAGATCTCATTAACTTCCAGCAGAACGACAGGCTGGATACTGTACTCCTACCTCTGAGATATTTTTTTTTTTTTGGTAGGTAATATCTCACTGTTTTCTGCCTGCTTAAGTAGGTAAGGTTTCAATATTGTTTAACGGAGGAAAAAAGTCTGTTGGATGCTTCAAAAATGTCTTCAGTTGCTTTCTGTGTTTACAAACTTCTTTTAGTCACAGTCCGCATCCTGCAGGGGTTTTCCTGAGAAACCTGGATTGGTGAGGGGCCTCTGAGAGCTCAACCAGAAATGCGTTTGGTCAAGTCTTTGGCCCCTAGCCTTCAGGGGATTTGACAGAGTGAGTTATGAGTAATTACTGGATGTTTTGAAAATGTCTGCATTTGCTATCCCAAGCATTGTTCTGCAATATCTTAAAAATCAGACTTCACAGTACGGACAACTAAGACTAAACGTGAGCTTTGGTTGTGTTTGTGCTGTCTCGCTCCATCCCCCAAATTGTGTGGTCAATGGCTCAATCTTGTATCAAAACAATTTAAGTAGAAAATGAAGACTGATATTCTCTCTGAACTTCTGGTGAGCCGCGGTGTGAGGCTGGCAGCAATCTATTTCTCAAACAGCGAAAATGTTGCAGAACAAAGCTTCATTTGATGCAAAATCCAGAAGGATAATATTGTGGATCATTTTAATAATTTTAATTTTGTAATGCTAATGAGGTTTCTATCTATTCCTTGGTTTTATTTGGTGGGAGAGTTGTAAATTAAGGAAGGCAGATATTAGAATTACAAGGGCAATCATGCTTCATAATCACCACCCAGCAGAGGCTTTTATTTCAGCAACGAGCAGGAAATATTCAGGACGGTGGCAGTAATTTTATTGCTTTAGTAGGCAGGTCCAAATTAACCAATTATAGGCCTACAACGAAGTGAAACTCACGGTGGGAGTGCATCAGCTGCGCAGCTTTTGCTGCACCCCAAACTGTGATTCCTAAAGCCTAAGGCAGGATTCCTGAAGGCACTTCTGTTCCTTACTTCCATCTGAAAGCACCTGGATTTGGGCACCTGTGATAGTCTTGTTTGTCCCATATTTGTCTTATAAGATTTTCTTTAATGCATTCGATTAGAAGAAAACTTTATGCAAGTCCACATGCTCCTAGTGCAACAAAGATTTCTAGGGGAAGAAATATGGCTCTTTAAATCAGAACTCACATCTGTTGATGTAGCTGCTTTGTCAGTGCTATGGGGTTTTGTTTTTTTCTTTCTGCTCAGCTTGGAGCAAGTGCAGATGGGGAGAAGTGTGGTTATTTCTGACAATGATTGTGTGAATGCTTCGCACATGACCTGACTGAATAGCGAGGGGAGGCTGAATGATGGAGACATAGAAGGATCGAAGGGCAGCCTTATGGCAGGTTCTGTTCTCCCTGACTTCAGGAGTCATTTGCAATATGTGATTATGTTTTATCTCACATCATTTTGAAAGCAGTCTGGGCTTTTTTTTCCCTCCTTCAGTTGTGTTCTTGGAGTGCTTGATACTTTTTTCTTCATTTATTTTTCTGGAAGTGGTTCAAAAGACATTTGGAGAAGTTAATGAGACAATTTGTAATTTTTTATTTTTTTAATTTTTTTTTCTTTTGGGGGTGATCCAAAGCCATTTGAAGGTAATAGAACAGTCTCATTGACTCTGAAGAGCTGTGGGTTAGGCCCTCGATGAGAATTGTTGTTAGTCTACTGACAATTAGGTGATATCTCCATATGTGAAATTACAAAATACAAGTACAAACATTATAGCTCAAAATGTTTTAGTATTGCTTTGCAGTTGTGTTTTCCGGCATGCTGCAGTTGTACCGCCTGGCTGGCCCTAGATGCAGTGGGGCAGAGTAGGAGGCTGGTACGGGAATGACATGGAAATTGTCAGAGATTTATGCTGAGAAGTACTGGTAGCAAAAAAATAAATAAATTTGGGTTGTGGAGAGAGAGGGGAGGAAGAAAAAATGCAGAATTCTTATTGTGATGTGGATTTTCAGCATTAGCAAGGACAAGACTGCTCTTCAGCCCTTATAGGCGATGTGGAAGCTGTGTCGGTGGGTGCAGGTGTCGTTGTGCCTGCCTTGAGACTGGAGGTAGGCTGGCTGACCTCTTACAGCCCCTTCCAGCAGAGCTTTATTTACTTGTTTGTTGGAGCAGTGATGCTCCTGAAAACTCTTCATAGCACATTGCAAGAATACACTAATGTGTAATTAAAGACCAAAAATATAAGGGGGGGAGAGGAGGTAAATATAAATGTGAGGGAAGAAGCTGAAATAGAGAATGGAGAGGAGAACTGAAATTGCTCTCACTGGCTTGTAACTGACAAGGCAGTTGGTGCATAGGGGTCCTATATGTATGCTTGGAATTCTTTCATGTTTCTGGCTTTTTATTTTGGGGTGAATCCATAGTAGCTTGGTTACAAGCGTTTGAATTTCTCAATGAGATTTCAATGTGAAGAGGAGGCAAATGTGGCTTGAGACACCCACTCTTGTATGCGTAACAGGTGACTTTTGTACAGCACAACAGAGCTCAGGAACACCTGTCATTAAAATGCACTTTTCCCAGGTTCTCAGTGTAAAAATTAATCTATTTTTCCCCACTGTTTTCTAGGACGCAAGCTGATTAGAGAGTTCAGCCCAGCAGGGTACCACGAGAGGCAGCACAGAGCGAAGAGGCTGCTGTGTGTGTGCAGGGAGTGCTGCCCCCAGCAGTTAGCCGCCCCCAGCCCAGGCAGTGTTGTCCCCTGCACCCCACGCCCTGTGGGGTGTTCAGCAACCATTTGGATGTGCAGCTTGTGCCGGCTGCCCTGGGAGATGGCCCGAGGCTCTCAGTTAGATCGGGAAGACATCCCGTATCCGCTGCAGCATCCCGTCCCTCCCTGCAGGACCGCAGTGCTCCGCAGCAGCCTCCTCTCTCAGCACCAATGTGTTGAGAACAAGGTTTCCTCCTCATTTGCTTGCTTTTCCCTATGAAATTCTGCTAGGATAGAGGTGCTGTGTGCTCGGAGTTTCTCAGCAGAGCTGCACACAGCGGCCTCAACCTCCTGTTGTAAACCTTCATTTTCTCAGAAGCACCGGGCAATGACTCTCCTGATATCGTTTTCTTTTTTTCCAAAAGTAACGTACAGCTGCTGACTAATACTTGGCCATGATTCAGCTTGCTTTGGTGGGAAGTATTAATGCTTTATAGTATCTCAAGGGTATGGTTAATAGCTTTATCAGATAATTACAGCGCTGGAAACAACATGTAATGCGTGTTCTGTCGTGGGGATTTGAGATGCACCCTATCCCACAGGACTCTTAGTATTTAATATCTCTTCTTCTCTCATCCCTTTCAAACAGCAAAGGATGAGCAGGAACAGATGGTTGTGTGTCGTCCTGGCTGCGCCAACCCAAAGCCCAAACGTGCTTGTTCTCCCCGGTACCCCCCAGGAAAGCTCTGTGCTAAAGCCTTCAGTAGCTGGCTCTTCTCCAGCTCATGTGCCTGGGAGAGGTCAAGCAGGCAACTTCTGAGGGCACGTCACAGAGGTGACTCCCCTCTGCTCCGAGATCCAGGGAGGAATGCACGAGTGCGGATGTCACCTTTGTACTCAGTCAAAGGTTTGGTGAATCCGGCATGCTTGGCGCTGGATTAGGGTGATGGGATAAAAGGGCAAGGTCCTGCTTGTCTGCGTGTCCCTACATCTACTGTGAGGACTGTGTAACTTGGGCTCAAATTGCGATGCTTGTGAGCTGCCCTGGGGACTGCGCTTCGTTGCTGCCTGGCGGAGGGAAGGCTGAGTCACAGTTTCTAAATATGATGGCAACGTATTAAGAACAAGTGGGGTAATAAGCACTAGGGAAGAAACAAAGCCTAAGGAAAGGATGTGGTCTCCTCTAGCCTTTTTAGGCTGCTACCATAACTCACTGTAAGGCTAACAAGTCTTTATTGGAGTGCTCTAATGAAATTCAGCCTTAAATGCTAAACTAAAGTGTAACCTGCTGCTTCAGAGGTCCTTGAGGGCTGGAGAATTTCCCTCACAGGAAGGATCAAGAACTGGACCAGAAACCCTTTGCCATCCTCTACAGCTATCACTTGCGCCATTTTACCCCTTGGTACAACTGAACCGCCGGGAGATTTTGTGCCCTAAAACCAAGCTTGTAAGGCAGGTGCTCGAATGCTGCACTTTGCCCTGTTCCTTGCTTTGAACGGATTAAATGCCTCGCAGAATAGAAAATGATACTAACAGTATATTTCTGGGCTTACAGATATAAACTAACAAGCTTGCAGAGCCAGAAGATTGATTAAAACTTGTAAGAGGTAGATATAAAATTCTCCTCCATCATCAAAAGAGATAACATCAAGCCACGACCTCCCTGTGTCCAGACTTGCTGCAAGCCAGAAGCAGAATTTAAATGTTTCCAAGGCCTGTTTCCTCCTACTCAGAAAGAGGTCTGAAGCATTAGCTACTACTTCTCAAAATCTCCCAGTTCTCCTATGCGCTCATCAGAAAAGAGGGATGGTGTGTGTCATCCTTTTGTGTGAGGAACGTGTAGGTGAGAGCTTTTCTTTCCCCAAGGAACACATCCATTTGGATGTGTGTCCTGCCACAAAAAGGGACTGAGTTTTAGGCTGCAGGTAGCTGGGTGTTTTTTGTTGTTGTTTCTTTGCTTGCTTTATATTAACCCGACTCTCTTTCCTTGTTGGTAAAGTTTGAAAACTCATTGATTTTCTTACTGAACTCGTTATAACATTTCTCTATTAAAAGCTACTTTTCCTTTCACTCTGAAGAACCCCGTACAGTACTTAGTAATAAGACATACGTATTAGAGGCTTGAATGTCACCCTGGCGTATCGTTGCTTTTCTTCTGCACCTGCCAGCTCCCTGGTTGATCACTGCAGTGGTCTAATGATGAACCCCAAACAAATGGGAAAGCATCCCCTGGCCCATGGGCTGCAGATACTCGTAGAGAATTGAGGTTTTCATTCCTGCTTTCCACTGGAGGACAACGTGCAGTTGGGTTTTGAGTGTTCAGGAGGGCTGGGTAGCCTCATCTGGGAGGACGTTTTGTGGAATTAAGTGTTTTATAAAATCAAGGAGATGAATCAAATTTAGAATGGCAGTTACTAGCGTGATCTTTCGCTTAAAGACTGCTGGAAAACTGAAGGGGGTAATGGTTGAGCTTTTAGTCTTTGCTTCTGAATGCCTTGAATTATTTTCCTTTGTGAAGGACAAATTTGAAGTTTGCACATCATCAAACATCGAATATATTTGCCGCTTATGTAAAAGAGTAACTTTATTCTGGTGAGATAGAGGAGATTAAAACAAGCAGGCTGCGTTCCTAAATTCAATTGTTTTCCTGGGAGATGCCATGCAGCTCGGCAATAGATTGACACTGTGTCAAATCCGTTTCTTTAAAATTACACTCAGACAAGTTGCCCTCTAAATGTGTCCCTGAAAACTGCGCGGGCTGACGTGGCGCCTAATGAAATTAGCGAATTAAGGTTCTGAGAAAGTATTATCCGAATGCAAGAAGCTCTTTCAGACTATCATTTGTTTGAACATTAAATTAAACAATCTACCTTCCAAAGAGCTCAGAAGAGCACTTGAAAGGACCAGCAGTATGTCTTCTGCTCCCTCTGGAGGAAAACACATTTACTTTGCCTGTTTGTTCCCCGCTCAATAATTGAACTCTTTGCAAACGGTGTATCAACAATAAATTGACAAATCGGGGAGGACACTGTTTACTAAAGTAAAATTAGACCTGTGTCATAGGTCTCGAAATACATTGCGGCACTCGATGAAAACGCGCTGGCTGATGCCTGGAGCCAGTGGCTGCGTGACAGTGCTAACTGCGCCCTGAGCGCTGGGCAGGAGGTGTGATGATGGCTCTGGGCAAATGCAGTCAAGAGCCAATATATCCTCCTGCAGCCAGGCACAGCCCTCGTTTTACTATCAGTCCTTATTGGTCTGGACACTGCAAAAACAGATGCTGCGTGTGTGGGTATCAGATAAGGATCAAAGGCCACAATTTAAATAAATAAATAAATCAAATCCAATGTTGGGCTGGCTGAACAGAGGACTGCTAAAAGCTGAATCTCCTGACCACCTGTCAGCACAAGCCCAGCATTACAATTTAATGTGTGAACTGTGATTAGAAAACATAATAATATGTTAGTACTCCTTACAAATTCTCTTTCTTTCTGCCCTGTCTCCTGGCATGAAAGGGATCATATGAAAACTTTTGGTTTAAAGAGGCTTGGCATGGCAAAGCCTGGGAACGGGGCTGTTTAAAGCTGAAGCTATGGAAAGAGGCTCTCTTCTCTTCTTTGTGATTAAAACATGAGCATTGCTGGTTGCTTGATTAAACTTTCCAAATCAGAGTGGGTATAAAGCAGCACTCCTTTAAGGATGTGCCACTGGGCACGTTGAAAAATCAAAGCTATAGATGAGGAATTGTTGGTGTGGAATAGGTAAGTCAACTGCTCTATGGCTGAGGGGTCATAATTTTGGGCATAGGTGTTTGTGTGCAAAGGATTTCTAAAAATAATAATAAGGAAGTCAAAGTATCTCAGAACAACCGCACTTTGACACACTTCTACAGCTTGGGGAGTCTTTATTTAGTTAAAAACCCAACCCCCCCCCCTCCCTTCCTTTTTATCTTTGAAAAGCTTGACAAGATTCAGTGTTTTCAAGGCTGGAAAACGTGGAAAGAACATAATACAACTTCACTTTTTCACATGAGGTCTGTCCTGTCTGAGCAGCTTGTTAGGGACGCAATTTATATTATTTGTACCAAAACATATGGTGGTTGGCTAGTACAGAAATAGTTGCGTGCTCTTAAGAACGTATATTTAAAAGGCTTTTGTAATGAGCATTTTTTGGAAGTGCTGTCAATTAGCTTTAATGTCAGCAAGTGAATGACAACCTGGAGAATACTGTGTCTGAAGCAGATGCGGCAGTGCTTTAAAGAAATGCAAAAAGGCAATTATCAAAATTAGCAGCAAAAAATAAAACTCACTTGACATGGTGCTGTCAATGAAATCAAAACCTTATGAGTTAATAATGGCTTTAGGTAATATTTTCCTCAACTAAAATTTGTGGAGAACAGACTTGTTTTTCCATGAATGACTATGGCCATCATCAGCTCATGAAAATGATATAATCAGTCTACAATGTGTGGATTAACTACCAGTGTTTTTATTGATTTTTTTTTATATTATTTTTTTTTCCATATTTTCACTTTTAAACAGAGGGGTTGCACTTTCAGCCAGTGTAAATTACTGAGGTCAACAACAGTATGCTGGGGAGATGTATTTCCCTTCCGTTAGGGGAGAGAGTATGGGCAGCTGGAGGTATTGACCAAAATTCCCAATAAATAAGTAAGTAAATGTCAAGTTTTCAGTCATTGGGGTGTTCCAAGGATACATTGTCACTGGAGGCAGGATGCCAGACTTACTGCCAAGGTCACCCACAAATGGCTGGATGCCCTCACCAGTAACACCCCCCTCCCCCCCCCCCCCAAAGCAGTCCCTTTCCTCCAGTCTTCGCAAGATGCACTGAAAACTGTTGAACATGGAGGTCCTACGAACTGACATGGATGAGTAGTAGATCAGCAGAAGATGAGTTTCCGTGAAGTTATTTTTGCTCTTGCTAGCTCTGACAGCTGGAATGGTTAATGACCAACGGGGCACGATGCATTAGGTCCTGAACACACTACTGAGCATAATGAAAAGCTTATCTGTACTTAACTGAAGCCCTCGTTGAGCTAGAGCCAGACACGAACCAAGTGCGAATGAGTGCTCACGTTTGACTCTTTCAATCCAAGAAGTGGATTTCAGACAGCAGCTGCCAGTGCCGCCCGCCTGAAGCTCAGAAATCCTTCCCAGAAGAGCCACCGCCAAGTGCCGAGCAGGTATGGTGCTCCTCCAGTGCCCCCAGACAGCAGTGAGAGCTGTCAAGAAGGCTGCTACTCTTAATTGCTTTAGAAAGCATTTTTTCATCCATTAAAATGAAAAATCTCACTTAGCAGCAGCGTATACAAATACGGTTTTATGGTTCTGTTTTTAGCTTTCCTCTCAACGAACACTAGCAAAAGCCACACCTCGTGGTAGGAAATGCTTGTCACAGCAGAATAAGAACTGAAAAATCCACATAGCTTAAAATAGATTATGATTTTAATGAAAATGATTCAGACTTGACAAGTAACATTAAAACAGAGGGAGTCCACTGGTGGGTTTGTGTATTTTAGCTATATGAATCATTTGGAAAACTGTGCTTCAAGCGGCTAACAAAAAATGTACCCTAAAGACAAAGTGGTATTTTATTCCACATGGGTTCGTGTTTCTTATCATTAAAAGTTAGTTCTCTTAGCAAAATGCCTTTTCTCTTCCGCTAAGCAATTTCAAATTAAAGGTTGACAGGTCATGCTAATGAAATAAAGCAATAAGCATTTTCTGACAGGTGCAAAATACAGTACTGGTTCAATAAGATTATATTTTTGGAAAATTTTGCTTTGTAAATCTAATTTGTGTCAGTTCAATATTGGCTTGAACATCTAGTTCTAATTTATTGAAAGCACCAGAAAGACTATGACCATTTGTTTAGCACAAAGTGTGCAATCTATGAGAACAAACTTGATGAAATTTATTCTTCTGAGCAAAAAAGACGATCAAAGCAGCAAAAACCCATGTTGGTTCTCCCTCTGAACAAAGGAAGAAGCAAAGTGCGTTTGAAAGCACGGGGCCAACGTTGGCGGCGACCTTGCCAATATCATTCATGTGAAGAGGACTGTGCAGGAGCTCAGGAGAGGTTGTCAGATGTGCTATTGATTTCTTACGCAGAATATCGAAGATTGTTTCACACTGAGAAAAACTTGGATCAGCTGTACTGGCATTGCTGCTTTTTTCCCCCCTCGATATGGGAAGATTTAGAGATTAGGCATGCTCTAAGAGCTCTACAGGTGGTTGAAACAACATCCTTTTAGGATGAACGTTTTATTTGCCATGAGGTAAACGGAAAAATCTCCATGAAATAAAACCCATCAAAGTTTGTTTGTTTGTGTTGTTACTATGAGTGTAACGCACACCAGACCTTTTGGGGCTCTGCAATGTGACAAGAGGGGCCTCAGCACCCTTCGGGCCAGGTTTAACTCTCAAACAGCTTCACAAGTGCTGCTATTATCTGGTTATCGGAGCTGTTGGAGATGGGGATTACATCAGGAGAGAACTTCTTCACTATTCATTTAACGTTTTATTTATTTAAACTTGTGTTTGGTTTTGTGGGAGGCTGTAAAGGTCAATAAATGAGTACATCAGTACTATAAATGCGTATTTTTCCCCACATGCTTGTTTAGGGCTCTCCTTTCTTCTGAGAGTGAATGGGACAGAGTTAACCCTGTTGCTCCATGGGTGTGCTTGCATGGCTTTGGAGCACAGAGCCTCTGGGGCTGGGGACGTACGTTGACTAGGAGAATGATTGTACAGGCACGTGTTTCAGCTGCCTCTGGAACAGGCTGGAGTTAATCTCCGCTGCCAGGGCCTTCTGAGGCACTCGTGGAACCTTGGCTGATTGATTATAAAGCTCTTGAAGAGCCTTGTCCTGATAACAAGATACCAGGTGTGACTTGGAGCACGCCCATGGTAGGTAACACTCGGTGCCCGTTGACCTAGAGTCCTGTCTTCTGCTGTACAGGAGTAGTACGTCTCTTCAGAGAACTTCCCGTTCTTTACTCAGTTTGGCCTAAAATCATGAAAAATGAAAATTCTTGCGGCCTTCTGCATGGTTGGCACATTTCAGGGAGCCTCTGGTTATTTGGTTCTTGTGACCTCAGGTGAGGCCTCAGCAGGAGAAGAAACCAATGGTTCTGTTTCAGCAGTTTCTGTGAAGTTGTGTTTTTGTGCTGTTTTTGTAGTGCCAGGCTCGATGTAGCTAACGGATCACTTGTGTTTCTATTGATTGCCACTTCAAACAAAGCGGCGATAATTGAAGTTAGTGGAGGCCATCTGAGATTTCTAGCTTTCGAGACAGAAAGAAGCTGGCTGTATTGAACACTTTATGTTGCTTTGTGGCATCGTTTGGCACATGCTGACTTTCGATGATAGCCTCAGACTATTAAACGCAGTCCACGTCCATGCTGCAGTCTGTAGGAAAGACTGAAACTTCTAGTCTGGCTTTAATCCGGGTTAATTAGTTCCAGGAAACAAAAACAGTGAAGATCCAGCGGCCAGACCATAATAATTCATAACAGTTGCATCTTGCAAAGAGCTTGTAGAGTTCCATGATCCCAAGGCCAGAAAACTTTTTTTTCTGGCTGCCACGTCTTGACTTTTTTTTAAATTTCTGCTTAAATTAGCTTTATTTTTCCTGTAACATTTCCTGGCTATATCATAACCACAGTTTATAGATTTTTCAGCATTATAAATGATGCCTTAGAGAGCTCAGTCATGAAATTTAGTTGAGAAGCAGATAAAATTTGAATTAATTCCTTATATGATAACAAGAAATTGGTTCAGTAATGATGCGGAAAACAGAATTACTATTTTCCATCTAATAACACTTAAAGAACTTAGACTGCTTATACTATCAGTATGAAAAATATAGATATGCCGACCTCCTGAACTTCAGAAGCCTGGAACTTTGCAGTATCCTTGTACCAAAATACACAGAAGGGGTCATCCCTTCTGCTTGTTTGCTTCTCTAAATCATCAAGCAAAGATCGAATCTAATAATTACCCTGAGTGAGCATCTGAAACCTGGTCTGCTTTGCTGTTGGTGTCGGCTACAGCCTCTGCCTGTGCTTGGCACCACAATGCGAGTGTTTCTGGATGCTTGATTCTCCTTTCTTTAATGAGTTTTGTGGAGTCGCTGTTTGTAGGGCTGCTAATCTTTATATGTAAAATGATACAATTGAGATGATAGCACGGAGATGATGATAACGTCAGACCCCTGGTTTCTGCTAGCTCTGTCATTTGTATTTATTATGCTGCACGCTGACCTGCTGAAGTTGTAACAGCTACATTAAAATGATTGAATTCCAAATATCACAGCTTTATTATGTTTCCCATTGTGGTTTATTTTTGAGAGGAATATGTAATGAACTGTAGTGAAAACCAGAGGCAATCATCTCTCCTGAGCCCTTGGCTCTTGTACAGGGTTTCAGAAAAGTGCTAATTGGAGGTCAGAGATCATTAACATCTTTTTGGGGGAGGGGGAAGCCTGCAAACAATCTTCCTTTGCCCTCTGACTTGCCAGAATTTCCTTTTTTTTTTTTTTCCTTTATGCAAACACTCAGCTAATGACCGAATCACAGCAAATAAATGTAGACCAACCTGACTGCTAATTAAGCATGGTTAACGAGACACTGTTTCTATTATATGCTGTCCTTTGTGTTTTCTACTGCTCTCTTATTGAATGCTGCACAGAGCTGCTGTTCCTTCAGCTTTACGAGATTTTCCAGAGTTGCTTACGGTGGCACTCTCCAAACTGCTCAGCACCGGACCTTGGCTGCCAGCTCCTTGGGTCTGGGGCAGAGCCTCTGGCTTTGCAGGAGGACAATTCATGGCCGTGAGGTCAGGGGATCTGCTAGGCTTAAAAAGCATCGCTAGAATCACGGGGATTGTATCTAATGAAAAATAAGAGCTGCTTAGGATTATGATTTTCAGAACTGGGGATAGCAAAGCGTGTTTAATTTGAGCCACCCAACTTTGTGCTGCGGCGGTGCTGGATCGCGAATAAGCATGAAGGATCCGTGATTTCTTAAGCTGTGGCTGTCTCACCTGCACAGGGAAACTGTACATCAAAATCGCTCTGGCTCCAGCTGCCCCCGCTTTTGGATATGAATTGCCATCTCGGCTGAAGAGGTGCAGCCTGAAATAGCAGCAGCGCTGCAAGGCCCGGCATCGTGCTGTCTGGCAAAGTTATGTGGAAAGATCGAAAATGCATGTATGATATTAAGTAATACTTCTGGTGTTATGGCTTTTAGATATTGGTTCTATTTACTTCCTGAACAATTTTGGTTTTATATTTCTGTTAAAGAAAGTGTAAGGGGGATATTTCTCACTTTTATATGGTTAAAGCTCAACAAAACCCATAAAAATTCTCAGGGAAAAAAAAAAAAGAAAAGAAAAATCCATATGGGATATTTATAGTCAATTATTCTTCTGATTCTTCCTTTCTTCAACTCACTTGCAAGTTTTATGTGAGCTCCAGCGTTATCCATTTTACACCCCAGCAGGCTTTGCAAATGGATACTGATGGTTAGGGAGAATTACCGATCTATTCTTAAGCCCAGCTTGATAGGAGCTGTAATATTTGGGCTGTCTGTATCGCATCGATCTGTGTTAGAGTAGAAGCTTGTTCCTCGTTGGCTGCTCATTTATACACCTTTTGAACATATAGTTATGAAGCAGCCTAAACTTCAGCGTGTATATAAAAAAAAAAAATACAAATTGACTGTATTTATCAAACTTACATTTTTTTTAAAAACTGAGCCTATGCTCAATTGAACAACTTAGTGCTGCAGCTGTGGAGTCATAAAATGAAGAGCAGGAAACTCACAAGAGCCTAATGTGGGTAGGTTTTGCTTATTAAACTTCTGTGCAGTGGGGAGAGAATCTTCTCATCCTCTGTCAAAAAGTTCCAGCTGTAATGAAGTTTGGATTTGCAGCAGCATCAATACTGAGTTCATATACACATGTGCTCTATCTGTATTGTCAAGTAAAAACTACCACCTCTTGCTTTTCAGAAATCACATGTCCAATTGTATCATTGTGATTCTTGGATTAATTAGCGTGTAGTCTTTGGCCTTAGGGTTTGGGTCCAAAACGGAGTAGCTGTATATATCATACATCAATATTTCTGTCATTTCTCTAACCTTAGCAGAATCACACGAATATCTGCATGAAAACATGTTATGTTATTTTTAAGGGGATTAAGGGAGACAGTTTTGGATAAGTGTGGTACAGTAAGGATGAATCAGTTTGAAACTGTAATTCATTATATCACTCCCACTACTTAAAACAGCTTTTTTTTTTTGCACAGCTTCTCCAATTTTTTTTTTCTTTCTCAGGACGTGTCTTTCTTATGATAAGGCAATATATAAAACACCTATCAAAATGCAGTTCCACCACAGTTCTGGATCCTTGAACAAGTGTCCTTGTAATTATATATTTTTTAACTTATATTGTGGATTTTTTTTTTTTGTATTCTAAAAGTAGCTTGAATCATTGGCATCTTGTACGACAAGGTACTGCCAAAAGAGCCCAAACAGAGGGCCTAGCTGTAGTTAATTCTGGAGCTCAGACCACATCCCTTTGTCTGTACGGGCTGGTGTGGTAACCTTAGATATCCTTCTACCCTGGTACTTGCCCAGGAGCCGTGGGAGGTGTGAGCTGAACACATCATCCCTCTGCACCTCCTGTAGGCTTCTGTGGTGTTTTTGTCTGCTATAGGAGGATTCCTGTGGCAGGGATGGCAAAATGAATTTTAACCACTTCTGTGTCTTTTTTGGCCACTTCTGAATGAAAATTAATAGGTTCTTGTACGTGGCTGTACTCTGAGTGTGCAGTAGCGTTTGCAGTGGTCTGAAACACCCAGCGCTTGAAGTAAAGCCAATCTTACTCCTGGCTGTCAGGCATTATGAAACGGAAAATGATGAACTTCCAGATCAACACAGACATGCCGAGATAAGAGCCCAGATTCCTGGAAATGACACAGCTATCAGCACTTGTTGACAGAATTGAAGGAGGGAACTTGTAACCCACAATAATAGACTTGGCTTTCAACTCCAGCTCTACAGGAGAGAACTAAGAACGTGTTGTCAGTCGCTCAACCCCTTTTTATGCAGTTTGTGAAGACGTAGAAAGAACATATCTGCTCTTTGGTTGATGTAGTGTTTTAGTTGCTAATTGCCTTGTACATGGGTGCAACTTAATCAACGTGAACCGCACAGTTCAGCTGAAACTACTGCCTGGTATTTCTGAAAAGCTCACTTCAGTACTGCCCTGCACAGTTCTGCCTAAAGGTAGTTTTGCTAGCTGATGCTCTCCAGCCAAAAAAAATGACGCCTTTAGTTGTTGGGTGTCACCTAATCCTCAGGTTAAGAAGCAGATAGAGAACTGTGTTTGGTGCTTGGGGATTATTTTATATAACGAGTCCCTGCTTTATTTCCATTGTGTGGGATTTACCCTATTGCAAATGAAGCACAATTTCCAACACCTGCAGTACCCTACCCCTGACATGTCTGGGGAAGTAGGGTCTGCCTGACCATGCAGTCCTGATACAAGTCAAAATGTTTTTCAGCCCTGTTTCCCCCATCATCTTTGTTTTTCCTCATCAGTCTTTTGCATTTATTTTTTTTTTTTTTGTGTGTGTGAGAGAAGACAGCATTGGGCTAACCCATTCTGTAGTGGGATGCAGGACCTGACATTCTTGGCATGTGCAGCTCTGTTTACTTTGCAACACTGTCAAATGTCTTAGAATACTCCTAACTTATTGGGTTGTATTTTGAGTTGCATGTGGCTCTGCTAAAATGTAATCTCTTAAGCAAAAAGTGTCTGTGGTTGGTATCACTGCAACCTCTCGGGAAAATTTCAGCCCTTTCTGAGGGTGTCAATTGCTTTGTCCATTAAAGAAAATTTCTGTAGATATCAAACAAAACAAACCCTCTCTCATGCTTTTGAGAAAAGGAGTTTTGTTTTCTTTTACAAACAAGAGGTTTTTGTTTTGTTCTGCCCTTGTTTGAAAATCCCTGCTGTTTTGCCAAGCGTGGATTGGTAAAGCAAAATTCCTATTCTGCTAAGGAAGCATTTCAGAGTACGCACCTTTGAAAATCTGTAGTTTGAATTTGGAAAGAAAAGACCAAAACTAAAGGCAAGTTTGAAACCCTCTATAGGAGGGGCTAAGAGGAAGAGTAGGACCCATTCTGGCAGCTTCGCTGAAGAGCCTTGAAGTGAGCGCTGAAATGGGGAGATCAAAAATCTGGAGGAGCCTGATCCTGCCTGGCCAATGTGGTGGGCAAGGAGTCAAATAGGTCAGCTGGCACAGCAAACATAAATGGGGAAAATGAGCGGAAAACCATCCTGCCCCAGCAGATCTCAAAAGCTGTGACTGGAAACTAGAGATTTGTGTCTTCTTGTTTGCTTCCTTCCGGCAACATAACTGCCAATGAAAGGTATCGTTGGTATCATTATTTAATGCTCAGACCTCGGTATCATGGATCCAGGCTTCCAGCCCCATTAATGGCCCTTCACTGAATTCCTGTCTTTTGGTTTCTTGGCATTTGTTTTTGGTTTGCTTGCTTGTTTTGCTCAAGAACTTATTGGCAACTAATATGGAGAATGCTAGGGTTCGTAGTAGTCACCAAACTTCAAAGTAAAAAATACGGAACTACCACTGTTGGACTCTTTCTGTCTGTGCAGCGATATTATCTCTTCTTTGATGGGATCTTTCTGTTGCCCATGCAAAGGGAAGATTTGCTCACTGAACAGCCCTTCCAGAGATCCAAGCAGCGCCTAGGATTACGTGAAGTACCAAATATCCCAATAGGTTTGTGTTCCCTGGCTCCACCTGGCACCCAGAATTCAGAGGTACTTGTGACCTTAATGACTCTGTGCTTTGGCTCTTTCTCTAGAAAATATCTGCTCATCTCACAGCTGTGTTGTAAAACAAATGTGTGTTTACAAAGCACTCGGATGCTGTTGTGATGAACTCCCAGGAGTAAAATAAATACTTATTTCGTTAGGGTAATAATGTTAATGGGCAATAAATTGCACCTTGGCCAAAGATTTGGGTATAAAAAAAGAAGCAAAAAGAAGAAGGTAATGTAAGAATGTGAGATCTGGAGGGTGTTTTCCTTCAGTGGGCATTGCTGCTTCCCTCCCCGAAGTGGAAGGAGCCTTTGTGTGGTGTTCGCTCATGCAGTTAATGCTTCCTCATAATGTATAAATGTCTTTAAAAGTAATTATGTATATATTTTTTTAGCTCGTAGTTTAGGATAGCTATTTAAAAGGTAATGTGTCAATGAGACATACGCAACCACACTTGAAATCAGACTTTCAAATATTTCTGTGCAGAATTTTTCCTGAGAGGGGGAAAAAAGGGCACGTGGGTATGTATGTGGGTATACACGTGTATGTATGACAAGCTTAAAACTTATATATAGACAAAGAGTGGAAGTTGCATTTTGATGCACGAACTACCTGAACGTGTCTATTTTAATATGTGAAAGATACATTTAAATGCTGTGGTAATAGCATGCCTTTATATAAAGTCTAAAATGATAATTGCATTACTTTGAGTTTTCATGGGCTTGTACAGGCATTTAATTTGGATTTAACAAAGCTGATGTATCAAATTAGCAATCACTTATTTGATAGAGATAACTTTAAATATCCTACTATTTAAAGTCTGACAGTCAGGAAGCATCCATCAAATGCACCACTAACGTCGCACCCAACGCGTGGCCTACTCAAGTCGTCATGCTCCATGTTCCTAGGTTACTCGTTTGCTTATGCAAGCTGGCTTCTGAAACTTCTCCTGAGCCTGATTCAGTTCCCAGAGTGGGAGCGCTCCCAGTGACTGCAGCAGGGTCTGGACGTGCCTTGGCTCCCCAGTGCTTTGTGGCAGGGAGACTGGGGGTGTTCCTGCATGAGCACGGCACCTGCTTGGCTCCCACCTAGCAAAGAGCCAAGGAGAGACTGGGGTGAGCCACTTGTGCCCCGTGGCATTAGCCATCCTGGCCGCCATGGGAATGATGTCAAGAGTGCCCACTCTATCCCTCCTGTTTCCTGGGAATAAAAGATGCAAAACCAAACAGTGATGAAAATAAGGCAGCAGGTGCAGGGAAAGTAATGGAAATGACTGTGTTCCTCTAGCAACATTGAGTGCTGCCCTGCAGAATCCAAAGGAGTCACGTTGCCGTTGTGGTCTTCTGTGATTTTTTGGAGGGCATATTTTTTGTCTTTCAACATCTTATTAGCCTTTATTAGACATTTTGCAATACTGCTCATCTTGCATGCAGAATTCACCTTCAGCCTTTTGAAAGGCTTTGAAAATGCCTGGTCTTTGCCTTGAGCTACCTTGGCAAATCATTGGTGTCCCACTTTGCTCTCCACCCTACTTCGTTGGTGAGACAGCCCTCCACGCTCCCCCCTGCCTTCTGCTGAGTGCCCAAATGAAGGGGCTTGAATGCATCTTGAATTCTATATATAACCACGTCAGCATCCTCTTAGTGCTCTTTTTTTAATGTAGGACTATTCCTTCCTGCATGTACCCATGTAACATTCATGGGTGATGTGAAAAGCAGTATTCTGAAAGTATCTTTTTTTTTTTTAATTTTAATGTAGTAATGGTGATTGCTATTTGCTGAATAACAGAATAGTGAAGTAGAAAATGTAGTCCTAATTCAGAAGCTGTTTAAACATAAGATCCTTAAGGACAAAAATATTTATGGTTTTCTTGGTGTGGTTTGGGTCCTTGTGCCAGTCATTTGGGAAGGTCCGTGGAAAAGAATCACTGATTTGCCTTCAAACCTATTCTCCAAAGGTTGAAGATGCTTTTGAAGGGGGGAGACAACTATAACCCAAGTGTTTTGTACCCCCAAATGCTACCTGAATTGCAATGTTTAATCACAAGGTGGCAGTTCTGCTTCACAGATAGGGTTTTGTGTAGTTTTCTTCATTTTTATTTATTTATTTATTTTGTTTAATCTGTCATTCTTTCAGTCCAGCTATGAAAATGCTAGTGTCTCTCTCCTGGCTAAATTCCTTTTTTCCTATATATAAATATTCTTTAGATTTGTGAAAGAGGACTTCTTACTGCATCTGTAGGTTACAGCTCTGTTTCAGTCCTATAATGAATTAGCACAGTATAACTATTAATAAAGTGAGGTTGCAAAGCTTCTTTATTTTTGTTTTCACATAGCTGTAGTCCACATCATGAATTTTCATTAAAATGACTTATGTTGAAGTTACTAAAATTGCTCCTATGGGTGTTTTTTAAATTTTGGTCATAGGTGAATTATCTGTTTTTTCTTATCTGAATTTGCTGATATATTCAGGCAAAGGTATCATTTTACCTGCAGTAAACTTTTAATAGGATCTGAGTACAGGTATAAAATAACTTCCTGAATGTTATTTCACACTTGCACTGATTTATCTGCAAGAATCATGGGCACGTGAAATGTACAACTATTACACGAGCTGTTCTAGGGTCTGGTTTTTTTTTTTTTCCTCCTCTTTTCTGAATCTTTCTCAATCCTTCAGAAGTTGAAAACCTTCTGACGGTTCTGTGGAGCCTTTGGCTTTTCCTTGTTTTAGGTTAATTCACTTCATTCCTCACACAAAAATCAGTTTGTTATGGCTTTTTGGAACAGAACCCATTCATTTTGTAGTCATCTTCTGTAATTGAATTTTGAGCACAAGAGCCAAAATGAACACGTTTCTCGAAGGCACCATAGGAAATGGCATGTGGCTGGGTCCTGCACACCTTGCTCAGAGGCAGAGCTAGCTGTGATAATATGTTGTTGTTGCTCTTATTTATTAGTTTCTTCCTCCAAATGTTGGCTTTTGACTGGGGAAAAAAAATATCAAGAAAAAGTCACTGTGGGAAAGCCTGCAGCAGCTTTTAACTCTGCTCCTCCGGCACATCCCCGTGGCGAGAGCTCTGTTTTCCTCCTTCCAGGGAATTCAGTGTAGTCACAACCATTTACTTGCTACTTAACAATTGTTTAAAAGAAAACCAAAGGTGACCTTTTCCACGCAGCAGAGCTGCCTAAAAGCAATGCTTAGCATGATGCCCGAGACAGCATCTGCATCCAGCAGGCCTGCACTTAGCCAAAGCCCTCCAACAGGAGACGGCAGGGGGACGTTCAGCCCTCGAGTGCCCCGTTTGTCCTTGTTTGCAGTTCTTCCTCTCTGAATGTGTACATAGAGGAAAGGCTTTCACTTATCATTACCAAACTGCATCAACTTATTACTTGATTTTTTTTTATTTTTTTTTATGAATGGCCAAACCATCCCTTTTGGCCTTTTGTAACCACCATCACGAAGTTCTGCGGTGTCATTTTGGCAGCTTCTACTCGCGAGCAGCTTCATTTTTTCTGATGTAGGATTCTCATTAACAAATAAATAAATAAATCCTTTTCACTGGAACCTCTGCATTTCTCATGCAGCGCAAAAAGAGGTGGTTGGTATTAGGAAGCACGCGCACTTTGTTAGTTTCAAACTGTACACGCTTTCTGCTGTAGCAGCACGGAGAACGAGGAGGCTCTGGTTGTGTTCGCATACTTCTGCGTGGTTGAGGCTGGGCCAAAAGTTTTTTGCAGTGCTTTTTCTGATGCTGATTCTTACCACTGTTAGTTGGGGGGCTTGATGATGAAGACTGAGCTTGGGTTTCTGGAAAAAAAAAAAAAGAATAAATTCTTACACTGGTTAAAGCGTCACCAGTGGTTTTTGTTTCCTTTTGCAAGGGATAAGGGTGACAGAGCTGGAAGGTGAGCTGTGTTTTCTGCAGCCGAAATGTGTGCCCACTTTGTTGAAGTCCTGTGTTCAATTCCTCCCTTTACCTGGCCATATTTCACAACTTGCAGAAGGTCTGTCCCAGCAAACACCTAATGGAGAATGGAAACTCTTGCTTTCTCCTCCTGATGGATGTTGTATGGAAACGCCTGATGTTCTAAGCCCTTTTGAACATTTGTGTGTGCAGTTCTTGATCAGGTGTTTGCCTGTGCTCATGCTGAGCTCAGAGTGGCTGGGACAGGTCCTTGTGCAGGTGGAAGCTGAGCTCCTGGTGGTGGGAGAGCTACGGGACTGTGGCCAGGCTGTGTGTAGGTTGCTGTGCTTAAAATCCTACTGTAGGTCCTCAAAATCTCTTCTTGGAAGTGACCCAAAAAGATGATAATTTGGTCATTAGACCCTTCTGTTCACATTCCTTCTGAAGAGAGTGTGAATAAGCATGCTAATTAGCTTTTATTACGACAGTAATAAATTAAATTGATGTCTTGTTTCTCTTGCTTGATATTCACACCGTACCTTTCCCTCATGTCCCTACCCTGGCTGCTATTAGCCTGCAACATCAAACTTCCGTCCCCATTGATGGAAGCTGTGGACATGATCTAATCTTGTTCGTAGGGAGTAGATACAGGCCCCGGATAATTCATACCAAAACCAATTAACTCTGCCTAACTGCAGCATATGTGTTTCTGAGAGGGAGCCAACTCATTTTGAGAGAGGCTTAGCTCACGGACGGTTTGGTGGGATAACAGACAACCGACAGACAAGAGTCAACATCAGAAGTCAGCATTGTAGGTGGCTTGTAGCTCAAAAGCTGTCTGACTGTTTTTCTAGGCTTTCCAGACTCTTCCTTTTTCTTCAGAATAAATCCAACAATTTTCAAAGCATCATTCATCTAAACAAAGCCCATGGTATATATTTCAACCACACTGCACTGCTATACAAAAACTACTATCTTTTTTCCCCTAATAATTTCCTAAAACAACTTGTGTTCTCTTGTGTGTGAACTTATTTATTTATCTATTTATTCTTTGAATGCCAGCCAGAATCAGTGTTTCCACCTTATGGAGCTATGGAAACCAGAAATTCCCCATTATGGAGCTGATAGCAGGAGAGGATGCTGCACAGAGGTCAGTGAATAACCTGAGCGGTGCTGAGATGCCATTCCCAGCAAGCACTGGACCTCCTTCACATGGCATAAAAGCACAAATACTAGATGGTATTTGTGGTATTTATGTGGTTTTACATCTGGCTGTAGACTGTATGTGGTATTTCTACTTAGACATGCAGCTGGTGTTTTTGCTAAATTGAAGGAACTGACATTTGAAATGTTTCGTGTCTTTGTTAAGTTCAACTTGGCCAGCTGATGTCAAGACAAACATCTGATTAGATCACAAAGAATGGAAAAACTCAAACAGAAAAGTGAGGAGCCACAAAGTGGTTTTCATTTATCTATGTATTTCTTTCTTTTCCTGGAGAGTTTGTTCCTAATTTCCTCTTCTGCCTAAAATTTTTGTAAGGATCTTGGCATCCATTTCTCATGGCCTTGCAGTACGGATAAAACGTCAATGCCAATAGATTAAAAAAAAATAAAAAATATTTTAAAAAAAACACACCTCTGTGTTAGCTTTATGCTAAAGCATCCTATTGGTGTATTTACGCTCATCAGAAGGCAGATGGATTGGAGGCTGGGAGCAATGGGCATGCCTGACCCTGCTCCATGCCGGGGGCTGGAGAAAGCCCTGCTGGCCAGTACCTGCTTTTATAAAACAGCTGATGAACGAGACTCAGTGGCCTAATCTATACACTGGTATCTCTAAACATTGTTTCATGGTAGAAGTAAATCTATTTTAATGATCTCTTGTGGGTTTTATTGTCAAAGCATTTATTTACTCACGCATAAATTAGCCAGAGGTGTGACTTGCTGCTGGCCTTACAGAGACCAGAGTGGCTGCAGTAAAAAATGAGACGTTTTCTGGGTGTCCCTGAAAATATCAACAAACCTGAGAACTAATTTCACCTTTTCTCTGTTTTCTGGCCACCACATATGTGTGAAACTACTGAGAAATATTAATTACACTTGTTTACATACAAATAAAACGGATTTTTCAGTCATGCTGCCAGCACCAACTTTCCATTGATGTATATGATATTTTTTTTTCTGTTTGTTCCTAACAGAATTGGGTGAAGGTGTATTTATTATTTATTTCCTCAAAAACTTATTGCTGTTATGGAAAGTTTTCATCTAAATATCTTTCCACATGTACTATTAGGTCCCTCTTAAAGCCATCAATCTCCACCAATGAGGCCAAGTTGCTAAGCAGGTATCTCTGATGCCTACTTATGTTATCAAGGGAACTCTTATTTTCCTGAACTGTGTGTAGTCTAAAATACTACTTAGTCTGTATGCCTTTTTCACTTTTTCTTTGAAACGTGTGTAGTAATTGCACTATATAATGGCAATCTTCTGTTGTACCTCTTCACGAAGAAGATGTCATGCATTGTCCAGCTCCTCTGTGCTACAACATATGCTTTGCTCTGTGTTTCCAAGGCTGGTTGTCAGTGTAGGCACACACCAAGTAAATAGCCGGTAAGAAAATAATTGTGCCATATGGTTTCAATATTGTTGCAAAACTTGTAATTTTTAAATCCTTCATAATTTTTTTATTTTACTTAAAGCATATGGTGGTAGTGAGCGTGCTAGATAACTTCTGCCATAAAGTGAATGCAGGTTAATGCCAAATATATCTACCATATGTATATTCATGGTATCATCACACAAGTATTAGACCGATAATACACATTTACAGAAATAGCTCCAGCTATATTTTCCCCCACGAAAGAAGCACTCATTAAAACATTGAGGAGTAATGACTGCTTGCGACTCTCTCCTCTCCAAGTTCCGCATAATGGAGTACTACACATTTTCAATATAAGAATAATGTCTCCCCATCTACATTTATTGCAGAAATGACAAATCGTGTTTTCCAGTTTTGTCTAAGTGAAAGCTGCATATATTGCCTTGGTAAATTAGTATTTGAAAACCTGGTGTGAGGTAGATACTATCATTGTACATTAATAATGGACTATACTGGTTGATGGAGTGATCTTGTTTTGTAATGTTCTTAGCTCATAAAAATAATCTTAGTACCGATAATATTTATATTAGCACTAAGCATCCTGACAGAAGGATGTAACTAAATTGATTTTATTAATAATACAATAAATCATTGATGACAATTGTGCTTGAAAGGAACATAGAAACACTGTAAATGAGCTTTCCTTCCATCTTGCTTACCATAGTGTCATTTTTAAAATTACTTATTTTATTAAGGGGAATAGCAAGTAAATATGTAATGAGAATGCACACAGGCACCTTATGAGAAGTACTGCAGAGTAATAGTGTGCTTAAACTGAGTTATGTGTGGCAGTTCCCTGCCTTTTGTCCTCCAGCAATAGCTTGGCTGCTCTTAGTGCTACGGAGAAGGCAGCTTTTTCAGCTGGCACAATTAGCCAGCTTAGCCTTGATAATCTGTTTATTCAAACTAATGAAATAATCTAATGTATTCTCAGTAATAACCCACGGTGCCAGCGATATGGTGTGGTGCTTTAGGAGGTGACTGGGAAAGAAATCCGCTCTGCAGCCTCCTGTGCTCTTCCCCCTCCTGTGCCTGCAGTGTCTGGTGGGGTACCTGATGTTTGAAAACAAAATATGTAAGCTTGTGAGAAAAAGGCAGCGTTAAGTATTAACACTCTTTCTGCTTTGTCAGGTCAGACTTAAAGCCAGGAAAAGTATTTTGAATGTAATGCTATAAATTGGGGTAAACCAGGACAAACAGACTGATGACCATGTATACGAGGCTTTGAGTTCATGGGACTTGCCTTTAAAAGTCATTACCCCTTTTCATAGAAAAAATTATCCCATTTAAAAAGAAATGAAAGATTTCTGGTGCAGTTAGGATTTTTCCCTGTGAACATTTTCCTAGTAATCTAGACCTAGAACTGAACAAAAATGATGTAGGAGCATAAAAATAGGCAAAACAGTTAATTCTGAAACCTGAGCTTCAATGGAGACCATCTGCAGACAAGTTTTGACTCAGACCTGCTGAAGGCCAGGGAACTTCTCCCATGGCTACTGAGATGCAGAAAACAAAACCAATGCAAACAGAAAAAGAATAAAAGGAGGGGAAAAAAAAAAAAAAAGAGGCTAGGCAGGCGGGTGGTGGTAGGGAGACAGCAGGAAGTGGAGGGCTTCAGGAGATGTAAGGATGATAGATGCTGCGAGTGTAGCGGTAAAGGGATATATTAAGCAAATGAGAACTAATACAGCCTTTAGTGCTTTGCTTCCTAGGCAGAAACCACCTAGGCTGGGGAGGGATGCGCAGTGCCTGCGGCTCTGAAAGTCTGCTGCAATAAATCTCCCGTCTGCTTCTTGGAAGAAAAGAGGAGTAAAGTGTGTGGGCTGGGGGAGACTAGATGTGATCCTCTGCCCTGAGCATCAAGACTGGCCGGCTGTGTTCCTCCAGCTCCCATCTCCATCCTTCTCCTCCGGGGCTGGCACTTGCAAATTAAATGATTTGGGTCTATTATTATAGAAGCTGTAAAACCTTAATGTATGGACAGGATTCAGCTGTTGAGCACGAGCAAGGGCAGTAAGTTTTATGTATAGGTAAAAGATCATTTAAACCTTTAAACTGCCCTGTGTGTTCCAAAAAAGGGCTGCAGAAGTGTAGAAACTGAGTAGCTAAAATGCTTGTTGGGAAGGGATTGCATGCACAGAAAGTGCAGAGGTAATTAAAACCAGCGTGACGCTATTGACTATTTTGGGTTAGAGAGGTTCTTGGTTTATAGCCCAAGTGCAGGGGAAACTGAAGAGAGGAAAGGATGTGCTGGTTGACCTGATTTTCTTAGAGCTCTAAAACAGGGAGAGCTTATGAACAGGAAACAGAGAAGTCTTCAGACTTCCTGAAAATGAAGAGATGTCTTTGTTCATAAGATATGTAATGTGTTCATACGTATATTATCTGTTTCTCTTTATATAAACACACTCAGGCACGTGTTGCTCGTTTGGGGTTCAACCCCTCAAACTTAAGTGTCACCTCCAGCTGGCTGAATTTTCACAAGGAAACTGAGGATCTCTTGACCTTCAGGAAAAACCTTCCTGATAAACACTGAATTCCCCAAGCAGCAATGTCATGGGAGTGGGATGTGTCCAACATCCCCCCCCCCCAGTTACTCTGCAATTCTTTGTGCCTAGCTTGTTCTCATGCGATTATTTTTCCATTCCAGAACTTTGCCATAAACTAAATGTTAGAAAAAGAGAAGGAAAAAGGCCTTCAGGAGGTATATCTTTATTATCCTTGAGAAGATAACATTTCAAAAGCAAGGCGAAACAGGGAGACAGGTAAATAAGATTAGTGAAAGACACAGTATTATGGACCTGCACAGTGACAGAGACCGATTATAGTTTAAAAGATTCTGTCCTTAAAAAAGGGGAAAAAAAAACCTCTAGCCTTTCAATCAGAACATTTCAAAAATATTACACAACAATTTACACACTATCTGAAGCTCTTGTACTCCACATGCTGTCTCTAATCTGCAGTAAATTTTGGTTTTGATTAAAAGCCTTACTAACATAAAAATCTTTTTTATTGGTTTAAAATAAAAACCTCTCAACTGATTTTTTTCCCCAGTTCTGACTACGCAGAAAAATAAATATATTGAGTAAAGCACAACTTTTTGTTTCAGTCAAACTGAGATTTGTTTTTTCCTTATAACAATGTGTTGTTTTTTTTCTCCCACAATATCCATTGTGTCCAAATGAAGTGTTTCCATTTTAAGCATATGAAAAGTGGATGGGAATTAACATTGACCCTTTTATATCGATAATAAATGTTTGTGTGTATACAGGTACACATACATGCATGCACATGTGTATATACAAACAAAACATACTTCTGGAAGACATACTATATAACAAAGGGAAATGAGTGAGAAGCCTGCACCAGAAGTAAATTACAGCCATGAAAGTAAAACAAAACACAAACAAACAAACAAAACAAACAAACCACCACCAACAAAAAATACCCAACCTAATGCAAATTACTCTTAGGACGTGCGATGTGTGAGTATTACGCATACCATCAAGTTTATCTGTAATGTTAGTAAGACCTATGCGCATTTTTGACTACCTGCCGTAGTAGCTCAGCTGGCATTGATCACTATTGCTCATATTTCCTATGGCTTCTGCACTGTGGTTTAGTTTAAAATGGTTTTTGGCAGCTCACGGGGATGACCTGGCCCACTGGAGAGGAGCTGGGGTTTATTGGGTGTGGCGCATGAGTGGATGCCCCTTTTTGCAGCATGCTTTGCAGAGCACTCATCCCGATGGCACTTGTCTGTTTACGAGATGAGAAAAACGCAGGTTTGGGGTAATTTTGTGATTTCCACTTGTTTACCTTCAGAAAGCCTTGGCTGGGCTTTAGGTTTTTGTTCTGCTGTGCTTTGCTTAGCAAAATAGGATGCTGCAGATACAACTTGTTTCTTTTTTCTGGTTTCTTTGAACAACTGATTTTATAGCTGCTTGAACGTGAGTTTTGGTGGAGAAGAGGGTTGCTTGCCAACTAACCCACGGCATTTGTGCCAGGGCCTGCTGTGTGGCCTCCCCATCTCCTGGGAAGTGTGCAGCGCCTGGGGCTGTGGTGGTTCACACTCTCTGGAGTTCTGGACCCCTCCGCAGAGGTTTAACAAACAAAAATGCCAGCCAGGCATCTTTGGGTGTTGTGAGCATGACCAGGTGCAGGCAGGGGACTGAGGAACTCACACCTCTGGTTGATTCACTGCTGGGTTCACACAGAGACCGCATTTGAGCAGCACAACCATGAGCCGAGGGCAGCTTGGTGCAGGCAGGTTTGGGAGATGTGAGGTGTGAGAGCTGTGTTGGCTCCTTCGTCTCCTCCTGGCAAGCATCTGGGGCTGCAGACGGCAGGAGGCAGCCGGGCAGGTCTTGTCCCTCTCATCGCCTGTACATCTGGCTGTAGCTGCAGGCTGTGAATTAAAAGAAGCCGTTTGAATGAAATTCCCAGACATCATGAGTGCTTTGATCCTTCACCTCAAACTCTCTCAGCTCTGAGAGGGAGAAAAATGCAGGGAGAATGCTTTTCCTTCTGAAGAAACCACTGAGAAGACCTATAATGCTGGATTCGTCCACAAAGCACTGCTGCAGATGCATTGCCACGCGTGGCCCATAGGTGCATCAATCTATCCTTCAGGAAAAGGCAATCGCATAAAGGCAAAAAGCCTGGTTTTATGGTATGAGAGCCGCGCGCTCAAATCGTACTGTACACAGTGCCAAGGGAAGTTCTCATCGCATGCTTTGTGCAATTCCTTTAGCTTTGCCCTTCAGCCTATTTAAAGAAAAGGAAAAAAAAAAAGTACAAGTGTTATTTTATTTTTCAACACAAGCATTTCTGTATGGAAGGGTTCAGTAATTAGCTAGGGTTGGTTTCAGGAGGTGAACCGATTGCTACCTCCTACTTCATCCTCCTGAGGGAAATTTTGATCATAAAATTCAAAGGCTGACCTTGGTTCGAATTTTATAAGGAATATTGCATTCAGCCTGACCTTCACAATCTAGATTGAAAAAGATGAAAGGATTAGCTGGAATTGCACACTATGCCTAGCGTCCGAGGAGGGGAAAAAATAGCTTAAACCCTGATACCTATAAATTATACATGAGAGGCCTTGTATGCTAATGTTGTAATCTTATGTCACCAGGCTTCTTGCATTAGCTGGATGTGTAGGTGTCTTATTAGGTGAATAGTAGCAGTTGCTTTAAAAATAACACTTGCAATGAATAGTCCTGGCGGGAGGAGATGCACTTTTCTTGTGAAGTGAAAACCTAAACTGCATAAGATAGTTGCAGAAGCCTCTCGTTTTACGTAAGTACAAGATGTGTCGGTAAGCGATAGTACTTTCCCGCCTGATTTTTTTTAATAAATGGAGCAAACTTTTTATAATTCCAGATTTAATGGGGGGAACGCACCCCTCTGGTTAGCACCATCGTTACCACGATGCCTTTTCCCCATTTCTGCCGGGGTGCACCTCGCTACGCGCATGGCGATGCCGTCGTGCAGGGATGCAGGGCTCTGTGCCTGTTGCATTTCAGAATTGGTTCTCACAGTTTGGATTTTTTTTCTTTTAAATGATTTTTTTCTTTTAATGTGATGATACTGATATAAATACGATATTTATTGAGTGGAGAGAAATATCAGTGTTGAAAGTTGGCAGGTGAAGAATAGCAATTCCTAGAGACTTTCTGTTGATATGATTTATGGTTTGAAAAACCAGTTTCTGTAGAACTTACTGTTCCTCGTTACAGGGGAAAAAAAGCATGTCAAAACTATTTTGGTGTTGAGCTTTTTCTTCTGTTTCTCTCAGGGTCCACATAGTTGCATGTGGTGATAACAACAAGTAGGGTTATTGCTTTCTTTAAATACTCATCCAGCGATAACAAACCATCATGCCAGTGTAAAAAGTTACCTTTCTGTTGATCTGAAGATCCTGTTTTACAACTCACCTGTTAATTTGAAAAATCAGAGCTGAAATTACTGGAATGACTCTTCTGTAACCAAGGAACTACTATTATTGTAATACGCCTGATATTTCTTGAAACCTTTTGCTTTGATTATTGGCGTTGATGCTCTGCTCTCCAAAGTGTAGTTTCCTGTCCTGAACCCTTCTGCTTTTATACTGGGTAACAACGTTTTCAGGGCAGTTGACATACCTGTAAGTTAGCAGACTTTTTTTTTTTTTAAATGTACTTTTTCCTCCTTCCTATCCTCATGTATTTCAATGTTTTATAAAGACCGGCTAATTCCATTCTCCAGGACTCGCACTGCTGATGCGGTGCCTCTGGCAAACTGCGGTGCCTTAGCTGTCACTGCTGGGACTGTTATCTTGGCAGCAAAAACTGGGCAGGCCTGGATCATCTTCAGCATATTTGAGCTGCTGATCTGATTTATTGTTGCTTGTGACACAGAGGTGCTGACTCCCAGCATATAATATGTCTATTGATTAAATCAGCGAGAGACGGCTCCGATGATAATGCGCAAATCAACGTGCCCCCAGGATGGGCCAGAGCTGGATGCTCACCTTACTCCACAGAAACTCTCAAAATATTGAGATACGCATTTCGGGGTTTTGCGTATGCTTTCTCTTCCCTTTTTTCCATTATTCATTAGAATGTCAGTAATTTTAAGGGCATTTCAATGTATTTTCCAGTTTTAGCTATTTGTCCTACAGCTGTAATAAGGCACTGAGAGCAACTTCTATTTCTGGGTGCAGGAATTCAGTAACATTTTAAAGCAGCATAAAAAGTGGGTTGGTCTACTCTGCTGTGACCACAGCGCTGGCATCACAAACTCGAATAATCGTATTTGTTAGGAAGCCCAAGAGCTGGGGGGCCTCTTCAATACTTGGGCAGGTTAAACTTTTAGAAATATACTGAAATGTGCCTTTTAATTGCCAGTGCATTTTTTTCCGTGGTGTAACC
This sequence comes from Anser anser, assembly GCF_964211835.1. NCBI lineage: Eukaryota > Metazoa > Chordata > Aves > Anseriformes > Anatidae > Anser > Anser anser. The sequence goes on along the minus strand of NC_139729.1, from coordinate 26,210,039 downwards.
TGGTGCAAAGTTGCTCTCAGCTTCCTACCTGGTTAAATATATCCAGACTTACTGAAGCAGACCCAAACCAAGCCAGGGAAAGCACTTGAGGTCCAAATTCCCTATCATTTGGCTCTCCTGGGTTACAGCTGCTGAGTGGCTGAAATCTTGTTCCTCTGACTGAATCCCCAGTTGCTTCAATGCCTAATAAATAGCTTGTGTTCTCTTATGCTCACTCTAAATGATGCTCAGGATATTCTGAGTGATTAATGCTTTTTTTTAAATAAAGTTAAACTTAACACTAAAATAGTTAACACTAAAATTCCCGATGGCCAAGAGGGATTTACTGCTCCCTGCTCTAGGGGCTCCTTGGGATGGAGCTATTTTTTTTTGCAGCAGAGCACAGGCAGATCTGCTTATCCTGCTTTTGCTTCCAGTATCTCTGAAGGGGGAGAGCTGTTTCAGGCAGGAACTGAGACCCCACAGGAAGCAATGTCCATTGCTAAGACATTACCCATGTTGTCAGCCACATGCCCAGGCCATTAAAGCTCTGGCTGGATAGTTCGCAGAAGTCTAATAATTAATTTGGGTGCAGTGATGCCCACTGATCAAATTAACTTAAAGAGATCTTCTAGACTATGCATCCCACTAAAGTTCTTACATACGCACAAATCCTTGGGGCTTTACATCGTTCATTAAGCCTGTATGGCCCATGGGCCATGCAAGGCTCAGCCCCAACCTTTCTGTATGTCTGCCTTCCTCCAGAAACACCCCGGGGTTTTCTCACACCTGGGAAGCAAAGTGGTGAGTTAAACTAGCAAGGCAGATTTATTGTGATAAAAGGGTTTTTTTTTAGGAGAAGCAGTCTGTAAATGGAGTGAGAAGCTGCCATTTATTTTGGCAGCTCTTCCTCTTGTGTAAACCTCTTCACTCTCTATATATGAATATACAGATAGTATCTTTTCTTGCTCTGTGAGGCCATTCATCCTAATTTATTTCTGAAAACAAAACGTGGCACTTCCATGCCATTTTTCTTTTTTCAAAATATGGGATCTGAAGGATTTGAAGCTGTGCTAGGAGCCTGGCGAAAGGGGCTCTGCCAGGCTGGGAGCAGGGGCTGCACCCCCCCCTTTTTTTTTTTTTTTTTGACTTTTAGCAAAATGTAAGGGAATTTCAGTAAGTATTTCTTTCAGGTATTTCAAATGGATGAATTATTGCTCCATACTCATTTAAAAACATGACTTTTTTTTTTTGAATGCTTTTTTTTTTATGGCATTTTTCTTTGGAACTCCATGAAAGGCACACTCAAATCCCACTTGCAGATTGCACGATAGTGAAATTGTTAACGTAGAAGTCAGAGATGAATGACCTTCAAAGCAATGTCTATTATACCTGAGAAGAACATTAGAAAACTAAGAGAATGTATGCATTTTCTGAGACAAAGATTGAAAACCGTTCCTGATATTTGCCTTTACCCATTTGGACTCATTTCTGGTCTGAAATTTCTTGAGTTCAGAAGCTAATCACAAAGCATCACAAGTCGTCTTTCCTTTAATGCAAGCAGGTGAAAGCTGCCTTTTATTATTGGTAGGAATATTAATCAAAATAAATCTAAATAAGAATATTATTATTATTTCTAGTAACATTAAATGTGTGATTTGAATTTCAGGTTTCCGTAATTTGAAATTAATGTTTGTTTGTTTTATTCCAGATCTCCCTATGTAGTTACACTTGTTCTATTTAATGTACGTGGTTTCAGGTATCCTGGTACTGAGCCTTTGTACACACCTTTGTAAAGTCATATCACTTTTGATTTGTGGGTAAGAACATTTGATGGTAAAGTAATAATTTGCAGTTTTTAATCTTGTCTTTGTACAAGTCTGACGCTGTTTAAAGTAGGAGGAAAGTAAGAAATAGTAACAGAATTGTTTAAAGAATTCAAGTTAATGTTTCTTAAAATTAAAAAAGAAAGGAAGTAAGAGAAAGTCACAGAATGCACTAAACTGGACTGAAACTTCATGTGGGCAGAACAGTGCCACCCACTCTGCTGCAGTACTTTGCACCTGCAGCTGAAGTCATGTCCAGCGTGAACCTGCAAGTGGAAATGGCTCAGTGTCCACAGAATCTGTGATGGGAAAAACTTTCTTCAAGGTTTCAAGACCGGATTGGTTCAAAAATTGCTTGTTATACATCTTCCCTCTTTCCATATGAAGGTAATAAGAGCGTGGGACTGGTACGTTCCCTTTGCCACGATTCCCAAATTCTCCACATAAATGTATGTCAAAAAAATATGGATAATATATATATATTTAATATGGAGAGCTAGAGAGAATAGTAATATGAGTTGTCCTTCAAAATTAAAGTGCTTGTAGTAGTAGTTAATTCACTAATCAAAGAGGTTGTTGATTGGCAGTATTAATATTGTCTGAGATATTTTTGTGGAGAATCCAAAGAAACTTGCACTGCTAGTTCGTATCATAGCCACAGCGAGTTGTTCATATCAGAGCAATAGATTCATTTTGGAGGAGATAAAGTCAATGCACAGAGATAAAACTGATTAAGGTTAAAGTATCCAGTCAGTCCAGCTGCCTAAATTCCTGGTTTGTTCCCTTAAAAACTGGTCCAGACCCTTTAATTCTAGTCTGTGTTACTAGAAAAATCTATGGTAATTCATATTAAATTTAACTGCAGTGTTTCCATAGAGATGATGTTTAGCATAAAAATAGCTGAAACATTTTGACATTGATTCTGAGACTACAGTTCATAACATCTTATTTTACTACTATTACTCACCCTCGGCAATACCAAAGTATAGAAATAAATCCTTCATTTCAATAGGACAACTTGTGTAATGAAATATGTAAAGGTAACAAAAATTAGCTCTAATTTAAAATAATAAGACTTGTCTACAAATTGTAATATGTAACTTAGCTTGTTACAACAAAGGTGGGTTAAAATGAATATTTTAATGCAAATTTCCTCAAATGGGTTAGATGTTTATAGATCTGAAGGATAGGGCAAGGGGAGAGAAAATGCTAGTTAATATAGATGTTTGAATTTTGTAGAAGAAGTCAGAAGCATTGATTTTGGTCAGTTTGTATTATTGGCTCTGACTGCAGGAATATTTTCAGAGTAGCTTAAGGTGTTTCTAGAGGTGAAACAAGATTATCTCCCTGAACAGTCTACTGAGCAGCCGATGAGAACAGAGAGATTTTTTGGGCTTCATCCTAAAAGAGGAGCCAAATCTGATGAACGCTGGTGAAACTGAAGATTCAGTGATTATAATGTCATTACACAGGAAATTTAGTTTGGGTTATTTGCATTTCATGGTAGATTTTAGCAAGGTAGAACTGGAATTGCAAGCTGAAGGAAATCCACAAGTTAAATTAAAGGATAAGGAACTTCTCTAACTTGGTAGGGGATGAAATGACCCCTGCAGCATGGTGATGCCATCAGAAGGCGATAACAGGGATGCAGTAATACACGTCATCCCATGCACAGGGTTTGAGCAGTGCTAGGGGGAGGAAAGTCTCCCCTGCTGAGGGTCAGAGGGCTGCAGTGCTGCCCGACAGGGCTGTCCGGGTACCCTGGTGCACAGCGTGGTGCTGAGCAGCCTTGGTGCTGGTGGTGTGATACAAGAGGCCATGCTCAGGAGGCTCTTCCAGACTTCAGTATTTGGCAGCATGCAGTTTGGGGTACTTCTGATCTGTAGATAGTTGCTGGTGCATTTGAATGAGAGAATTTAAACTGATTCAATTGAGATTGAATAAAGAATGGAAAAATTTACCGATGATGCAAGAGGAGACAGTTTTTCACGTGTGGATGGCTAGTCTGAGATTGCACATCAGCTGCTTGAGTACAAGAACAGGGATGGAGAAACAGTGAATTACTGATAGAAGTACTTTACCGTAAATTTTACGTATAACCCATCATTTGCATGCATCTGGAGAGCCTCGATGAAATTTAACAATGCATACTTTGTTGAACCATGCATATGTTCAACCAATTTCATACAGGTGCAAATCTGGAGGGAGATAGTTTATACTGGATTTGGGGCTGCTATACGCTGCAGCTCCAGTTGACTGTAGCATGGAACTGTTTAATTTGCTTGCATTAAATACCATATGTTCTCTCTTTGTGCCAAACACTATACCAAACATTTGCATGCTGTTGTCAGTGATATTTCCTTTAGGAGTAATGCCATGTCGTTTAAATACCCACTCTCTAAAGCTCCTCTCTCTTTCTGAAAAATGTGTTGCTCAGAGACAGTTTTAGCCCAGTAGCAAATTGACTTTTCTTCCTTTTGGGTGCCAAAGCACCTCCATAATTCAGTTTGACAAAAAATGTATGTGGGTATGTCAGTAATGTACCACTGCTACTTAGCTATGTTTTTTTATGTACTCCTGATACAGAATGGCACTGTGTTCAACCTGAATCTCTTTCCTAAGGAAATGAACGCACTTCCTTTTTAACTACATATTCTGATTCAAGCTAATATCCTGCTGTGCGCAGTCCCCCAAAACTTAAAATTAACTGTTTTGGCTTCAGGAAAGGAAGATAATCAGGTGATTAGTGGACTATGCAACTAATTAGGACAGTTGACTTTCATTCCCAGCGAACGCCCATGACCCTGCATCTGCGAAATGAATGCAGCCATATCCAAGGAACTCACAAAGGGGGTGCAAAAAATGCTTCGGGATCCGTAGTTAAAAGCACTTTAAACCCCATTTGTCCCAGCTGCATTTCAGTAAAGAAGGCAGTAATGGTAAACCTGCTCGAGAGCTGGGTGTTCAGGGACCCACAGGGGAAATGCAAAGTTAAAAGAGCAGGTGTTGAATTGGCACCTCCTCTAAATGACTCCCAGGAACTGAAATCAAACCCCTAGGTGTGTGTTGACAACAAGAGGTGAAATACTTGTTGTACTGTATATTGTTATCCTTAAACCATCGTTATTTCTTACTAAAAATAATAAAGTTAAGATAGATATTTTAGACAACTGTGTATTCTAGTTTACTTGTGTTTACTTTATGTTCTCTGCAACGACTTTGCTTAGTTTTCTGTGTCTGACATATACGTACTGCTCATAGCCTGTTAGATATCTCTCTTGAAAGGACTCAACAAAGCTATCTCATTATTTTTCCTTTTGAGTCTCCAGATTCTCATGGGGAACTTATTTCATATAATGTGGAAGTTGTTAAGTGGCTGTGCACAACTTCCACTGAAAATCAGCGCTAATTAAATTGTAATTATTTTAAATTGTCATGATGCTTCAGAAACAGTATTAGAAACACGGAAGGGGAAGCCGAAGGAATTGATTTCAGACTTGATCTCATGTCTTCCAGACAATTAGGATGATTTCAAATTTAATTCTCCCGAGACTGCAGTAGATAGGCAGGGGTCAGGTGGTGCCCGCAGTAATTTAGTAGCCTGATCCTGTTGCACTGCAAAGCATTGCTGGGCTCCAGACTAACTAATTGCCATGATTTGTCACTGTTGTAGCAGAGACATTGGTCTGGCAGGCAGTGGTGCACAGGTCGCTTTTCACCAAACCCTGCAGTTGAGAACCAGGGAGCAATAAATGCACTGGGTTTGTTATAGGTGTGTGCAGTGACCATCAGAGCTTGCTGCTGCGGGAGGTGATGGAGGAGCATTGCCCTGGCCATTCCAAAAGGGACTGCACAAAGCCATGGCCAGCAGCTTTGACCCCCTGGTGTCGCCAAAACACCAGGGTGTTAACGGGCTGTCCTCTTTCACTGACTGTATTCCCTGAAAAAGGGGGAGAAGTTGCCCCTTGTAGAGTTGCCTCTACACTAAGATCACAGAAGTAGTTTCAGAAACCATATTAAGGAATTTAATGTTTGCTTCCCTGTTATTTCTTCCATTTCTATTTAGTTTTTTTTTTTTAGCTGCTTATGCTCTTCTAGTATATTTACACTATATTGCATTAATTAAAAAAAAAAAAGGTAGAAAATAAGTTATAAAAACTGTACTCATGCTCCATGGTAACTGGAAGAAAGATGGTGCAAAAAAAGAGTATTCTCACCTATGTCTATAAGGGCCTGTCCTCTGCTTTGTACCGTGAACATTGATTTACAAGCATCCATTGCTGTACTACTTCTCTCTTAAAAGCAATGTAAAAACAACAATAAAAAACTAAAACAGTTGGGAAGTGAATTTTAAGGCTGTAGTTGTGTTACTGGAAAAAGCAAGATAAATCTTGGAGGGGAGAGAGCATGCACATGGGGGGGGGTCTGATAAAAACAACAACAAAAAAAAAACAAAAAAAAAACCAAAAACCTCTTTTAATCCCAGGTTAACATCTCAGGTAAAGTAAGATTAAATATCGTCCTATTCATGGGAAGGCTGGGTGAAGAAACAAAGACATCTTCTCAGTGTTGCTGCTAAATGATTCGTAAGAGTCTTGGGGCAAGTTTTGCACAAGATCTAGGACTAGGTGGAAACTGATCCGGGAAGCTTTGTGATTTATTTGTAGTGAAAACGTGTTAACTGCTGTACTAATTGCTGGGGTTGTTGCTCGTGATTTACTCATCCTATTATCGGTGTACAGATTTCCATGTTAAACAAATAAGACCTGATACTAATTCTTGTGCTAGGATTTCAAATGCATTTGTTTCTATGTTGTCTTGGTAATATTATTATAGTGTTTTTTCTTTCTTCTTTTTTTCTTTTTCTTTCTGAAATCTTAAAATGTTATTCTACACTGTTTCTTCTTGATTTTATTATGAAAAAGTGATGATAATTTCAAATTTACTGTTAAGTTTTAGGTTGAAGCAAAAAGTTACGGTATAAACTGTAGATACCTTAGAGTAAGGAATTTTTAGGAAAAAATATGAAAAGTGTCAGAGCTGCAAGGGTCTGAGGTGCTGGGGCTGCAGCTTTCCCTTCCAGCTGAAGCTTTCTCTTCCAGAGAAAACAAGAGATCTAACCAGAAAAGTTAGGGAAACTTATTCTTGAGGTTTTTCTTTTAATATTGAAGATTGCGATGTGAACTTGAACTATTTTCAACTGAGCAATAAGAAACAATCTCTGTGCCTGGAGATGCAGACTTTTTGTTTCTTTTTTTTTTTTTCCTTTTTTCTTTATTCTTTTTGGTATCTGTTGTTTACGGCACTACAGTTGCAGACATCCAGAGCTCTTTTGAGATAATGGAGAGGAAACCCTGCAGATACAGTGACAGAAATGGCAATTACTATAACACCAGGGCTTAGATGTCTACATCAATCACATCATGCTCAGGCATCGAGAACCACGGACTTTGAAAAGCTGCCCCAGAGGAGGGAGCCTCTGAGTGAAAAGGTCACCTGCAGCACCCCGGATGGGATGGCAACCTTCAGACTTCGTCCCAAGGTGACAGATTCTGTGCTAGCAGAACGGGGGGGAAACAGCCCGGCCAGTGGAATATAGAGCAAATTGCGTGCGACGCGATGTGAGAGGGGCACGAGCTTTCACTGGAAGGAATAAATGAAAATTCAGAGAGCATTTCTCAGGCTGGAACAGAAAATTGTTTCTCATGAGACTTCAAAGGTGTTTCTGAGAAGTTCGGCTGGTTGAAATAGCTCTTCAAAACTTGGGGGGTTCGTTAATGTAGGAAATACCCATAAATTCTCAGCTTGGCCCAAGTGATATACACAGGACAAACAAAGAAATTTCTACTGTAATGAATATAGCTGAATTAATTCCAAGAACATTTTGTCTGTAAACAGGTTTTTGTAGTGACTAGAGAAGTTCTGGAAGCAGGCAGCTCCTGCTGTTAATCCAAGCAGCTTTGAGGAACTGTGCATTCCAGAATAATAGCAAAACACATTGTCTTTAATCTTCTGTTTTGAAGGGCCATGCTGGAAATTAATTTCCACGTGGGGCTTGGGAAGCTTCTGTGTTTGTGGTGAACTCAGCTTGGACTCCTGTTTTCTCTGTGAGCACTGCTAAAGTTAGAGCTGGAGATAGGTAAGCATCAGTCTTCAAGAACTGCAGTTTGGTTGAAAAAAAGTGCTGGCTTTGCACTTGATGGGAGAGGCAGGAGCCGTACCTGAGCTCAGCCTGGCAGGATACCCAAAGCCAGCCTGTGCTGGTCCTTCTGCATAATAGTGCTTGATAATTGTAGTCCTGAAGTATGTTTTCCTCTTTCAGCTGTGTCTTTTAACTCTCACTGCTCGCAAAGCTGCATGAGAGCGCGTGCTGGCATTTCTGAAGCTTTTTCCTAGCTTTTTTTTTTTTTTGTCTTGGAAGCTTTGAGGAAAAAAAAAAGTATAAAGTTTACTTCTGATAACTGTGTGTAATTTGTGTTAATTTGCAGGCACTGCCTCGGTAATTCATTTGACAAGCTCAGCCTTTGCTGCGGCACAGGCTTCATCTCAGACCTGAGCGTGTCCATATGCTTACACGCAAGTCTGACACACTGCAATGTTCCTGCAATTAACTTCGCTGTTAGATAAGGCAAGTTGGTACCCTTTAATTTGGTGCAGCTGACGTTGACTACTATCAAAAATTTAAGGTGGTAGTAAATAATGAAGTAGCTTTGTTTTCTCTCCAGCTCCAAAGAACAAACAAGGCGGGGAGGGGGGCAAGAGGAAACGGCAGCATTAATTTTTAAGCTTTCTTTTCTTGTTCAGCCTGATTGGGAACAGAAAGGGAGAAATGCAAGGAACTAAACCAAGAACTGATGCTTGTCCTGCATACTTCTTCATACTCCTCCTGAGCTGGGGCATGAGGAGCGTGCCCAGTGCTGTGGCTGAGCTCAGGGCACTGTGCATGCCCAGCCAGGCAGCAGAGCTTCCACAAGGACCTGCTCATGGCTCTTTTGGGGAGAAATTCCCTGTTTTCAGGACTTGTGTCATGCTCTCTTTCAGAGCCAAGATCCAATCTAATTTGATGTGGCACAGCAAAAGGAGACCGGGAGGTAGACCTTGACCCAGGGAGGTGGGTTGCAGATGCTTGTGTCCAGAGCCCGAGAGCAGGGGCAACCAGGTGGGAGAGGGAATGCAGATCCTTCTGTTAATGCGTGCTGTGCTTGGAGCATGAAGCCTCCAGAGGCTGGCTTTGAGCCTGTGGGGTGCTTGTCTGTTGCTGTATGCCTTTAAGACCAGAGCCGGCTGTGCTCAGCTCTCCTGCCCTGCTCCGCTCGGTGCTTTGGTGTTTGAGATCGGCATGAGCAAAGGCTGCCATGTGGGTATGTCCTGCACCTGTTTCTGCAAGAAGTGTGGTTAAAAGAGCCAGCGAATAAATATATGTAAATACAAAAATATTAAAAAATGGATCAAGTCCCTGTGAATGCCATGGAGAAACACCAAGGCAATTTTTTACTTTTATTCCCCAGTGCAAGAGCTCCTTGCCATCCCACTGGCCAAGTGTTTCTGTTCGGTGGGGCAGTGGGCAGGTGGCTCGGTGCCCTCGGGACCGTGGGGATACTGCTGCAGCAGCCTGCCCGGCTGCAGGGGGCCAGCACCACGGCAGCACAGCGTCCCGCTTTGTGGGGGTACCACAGCCTGCAGAACTGGGCTTTTATCCTCTCTTAAAAGTTATTTCGGCTCTGCTAGAAAACAGCTCTTTTAGAGAAGAAACGAATAGAGTGAAGGAGCAACTGTGGAATGATAATGAGTTGTTTCATAGTCTACAAAGATCAAAGTCTGAGAGACACTTTAAAAAAAAAAAACAAAAAACATCAGGTACCTGAACGTTTCAGGTATTTAAAGATGATGCAGCTGGAGGTCTATTTGAAGACAGTCTCATTTCTTCATAACCAGAGCAGCAGCTCCTGTTTGAAGCATGTTGCCTGGGCTATAAACACGTTTCCAGCTCAGGAATTTTTACATGAGCTGCAGTTGCTGTTGCTCAGTTGCAATACACTGCACACCGCTGCTCGGAGGTTGCAGGTTCACTTTTCAGTGTGTACAGGCGGCTGTCTGCGTTTCCTTCTGCCCAGTGCCTCTACAAATTGCTTTCACTGGAAATCAAAGTGAAATCTGAGCAATGATTTTTCTATTTACAGCCTTAAGGTTTGTGGCTCTCTCTGGGTGTCACACTTGCAATGTCTTTCCTGTGAAGAATGCAAAAGCGCTTGTCTGTAGCCACAGGGAGCTGCCAACAATATGTATGTGCATACAGATACATGCATATGTATATATACATATATAATCCCTCTCCCATCACTAAGAATAAAGATGAAGTGTATTGCTATAGCCATAAACTCTAAAAGTAGCTTAATCTGTAATTTCCATAGTTACTTAGTCCTTATCGCTATTTTTGCACGCGCTGATCCGAGGTTGGTAAGAAATTAGTTAAGTCTTTAGATTATTTCTGCAAGGTTTGAACACTTCCTCTTCAAAAGGAGTGAGCAGGGGTTTTCCTGAGGGGTTGAAAGAGAAACACTGAATGCACAGACACGGGCACAGTCAAGCTGAGGAGCTGTGGTGACAAGAGCGCGGGGCTTGATGCAGGGGGTTGCACCGCTCATTGTGATGGGGACGAGGGGAGACCCATGGTCATACACTGAAATAGAAATGTAGGGTTTGGTGCCCAGCTGAGCTTTCACCTATAAGCACGATCCAATCTGCCAGAGCTCCAGTACCTCAATTAGGCAATGTTTAATTGGCAGTTGGAAGTGCATGAAGGAGAGAGGCTCTGGGAAAAGCCTCATAGGAGGAAAGTCATTCCTTGTTTTTTTCAATGGAGCGCCTTATTTATTTATGAGAGATGAACCCATTCCTTTAGTTTCATCACTGGCAGCGCTTTCTGAGCACTGCTTTGTGATGTTACAAAATAGAGGCAGTTTTATTGATTAAAATGAGTCGATAAAAAAAATTATACTCGGTTAGTGGATGGACCAGAGCTTTTCACTTCATTTTTACAGATAGCTTATCAAGGGAAAACACAGAGTGGGCACCATGCTCTTGAGCTTCAGGGAGAGGAAAAAAAATACAGCATACTCAACAGTTCAACAGGTATCCTGATTTTGTTTGGAGAAAAGTTTCTGGTTCAACAGGTAATTTTTCTTCAAATGTAAAAATACCTTTTTAATTGCGACCAATCTAGCATGATTGCTTTTATTTTAGAGCATCATGATGATGAATCTTGCTGAGATAATTGGCTTGAATAAACTGTCCCTACCTGTGTAAATAAAAGATGGAAAAATTGGATCTATTCTGAACATGTGTTGTTCAGGCAGGAGGGAAAACTTCAAGAGATCCTGAGGCTGAAGGCTAAGATTAGTGCTCATCATCTGCACTTATTAATGCTCCTTTTATTTTACTTCATATGCAAAACGTGCTAGAGAACTTCAGCTTTTAAAATTAAGAGAGCTGTAAATATACTCTTCATCCCTGTTGAGCGCTGAGTAAAGTCTAGCATAACTTCTGAATATTGTGCAATTGTCTTGGTCTGTTATCACTTAGCACACTGTTGGTAATGTGTGTGGGAGACTTACTGAAGACAAACACCACTTAGAGTTTTAGTCTATGGTGATTTCTTCAAGGTTTTAATTTTATGGGGGTGTATATATAAGATTTAAGACCATTTCTTGAAATTTAATCAGAGTATGGTAGAACAGTTTTATTTATTTTTAAGTAGAATGATTTGTCAAGGATTTTGTGGACTTTCCTGTTTTGCACAGAATGTAGTGCAGCTGTTTCTGATGGAGCTAAAGATGACCATTTCCAGGGACTCCTCTTTGTGTCCCAAACCCCATCTCAAGCTGAGCAAACAGCTTCAGACCATGCAATAAGTAATAATTAGTAATAGGGGAACAGTTGCAGGTATTCCTGATAAGTTATTAGTGAGGGCAAAGAGCACTGTCCTGGCTACAGCTGTGTTTGAATTGGATAATGAGAAAATTCTGTAATAAAACATTTTTCTTGATAATGTATAGGATTTTTTTATCAGTATGTCATTATGAAGTGAGTATCTTTAAAACCTGCAATGTGCTACATCACACCTGAAAAAGGAAGGTGTGTTGCTGCCATGGGTTTGCCCACAACTCCGTAACTCTGCAGCCTGACAGAGCTGATGCCTGTGCCTGGTGCTTTCCCAGGTTGGCTCTGAGGAGCTGACAGGCAAAGAGCTCGAGCGCTGCCAGTTTGTGCAATTAGGAGGATGGGAGGCCTCTATCCTTGCCCAGCAAAGGAAGGCTTTGAGGTGAGAAGATAGCCTTGCTAGCCCCCATCGTGTCGCCTAGAAGGCGAGATGTGCAGGGTAGGGTGTGGCAGAGAGCACTGCCTTGCCTGGGAGTGGATGTGCAACCTCCCCAGGCCCCTTGCAATCGGCCAGGAGCCACTTTCCCTGTGCTTGTGTGCAGCTGCATACTTTTTTTTTTCTTTTCTTTTCTTTTTTTTTTTTCCCTCAAAGAATCTGAAGTACTGCTGTTGTGCATACAGCACACACAGAAGTTTTTCCTGGCACCCCCTGCAATCGCAGCAAGGCTCTTACCCTGTTTCCACGTTGCAACTTGCTGCTTCCATCTGCAGAGGTGAGTGTGTTCCCAGGCATATTTCTCCTGTTTGCTTTCCAGTCAGGAGTGGTTTAAAGTCCAGCTACATCGTGAAATTTACAAAGCAAGACTGTTACAGAATGATCATTAGAAGTATTAAAGCAATAATGAAAGATTGGAGTTAAAAATTTAAGATATCCATTTGTGTTATGCAATCATAATAAATTATATGTACACCTTTTAAATCATTATATCTAAATTGTATTTCATTTTAGAAATATTTGGCAAGGAGACAGCAAAGTCTCTGTTATTTAGCATAAAGCTAATGAGTTAGACTACCATTATACCTAGAAAAGAATTCTCTGTAGATGACAAATTATTGGTATTAAAAAGAGCGGGTCCTTTTTATAATTATTTTTCTTCACACCGTACAGGAGAGTCTAGAGGTTCATAACAGATTTTTATAATAATAAAGGGAAAATTTGAATCCTTACCAATAACCAAGTAGTATTGCCATATGGTAACATGATAAATGGGGTCTGAAAGGAGAGCTATCATTCTGAGCCAGCAGGCCCATGAAAGGTTATATTCAAACAGCTTAGATAGAAAACACCAGAAAGTCGTGACTGTGGGTGGATGAAAAAGGATGAATACAAGTTACCTGGTAAATGAAAGGGGAGAAATAGGGAACAGGATGAATGGCAAAGAACAAAAAGTAAACTGCAGAGAGCTGCCTGGACTCAGAATAAATGCGAGAATTTGAGTAGCAAGGCATGCTGTGTAGCTGTGCTCTCTTTCCCAGAGAATATGGCCATTGTTTAGGATTTTGGAGCTGTTATACTGGAGTCACACCATGATGAAAATGTAAATAGAAGATCGCACAGTACTTGAACTTTCCACAGCAATGGACAGCCCAATGCTTGAGACCGTTTCTGCTTTCTATCAAAAAATGTGTTTTGATCGGTTTCCCAGAGTGACGCATTGCAAGGAATAATTGCTGTAATTTAATGAGAACAAAACTGAAGTCAATGTATGTATTTCAACAGGGTTGAACACCTCAAGTTTTTCCAGCAGATTTTATGTCAGAAGGTCTGTGTGGTCACACAGGTCAAGCCTAGAGGACACTGATGTAAAAGCAATGACTTGTGAAACAGCCTCCCTTGTTCAGCTGTATAATTTGATTTTTAGAGTTTGCAAATGTTGGCTGTAATGTATCAAATGCAGAGCTCATACTTAGAGGGTATATACTGTTTTCACTTAATATTCGTTCCCACCCCTTCCTTTTCCCTGCTTTTCTGTTTCAATGACTCTGCCCTTAGGGAAAGGAGCGCTAGCGTGGCATGAAGCACCAAGAGCCTCCGTCCGCCTGGGTTTGCTGGCATTGCTGTGAGGCTGCAGGAGCATCCCTGGGCCACTCAAAAAACACACACATGCTGCAGGATTACCTAGCCCAGGGCAGGGATTGCTGCAGAGCTGGGTTAGCCCAGGGTTACGCCTCTCGTGCTATCAGGGCCAGTGCGGTTGAAGAGTTGTCTTGGCAGGGTGGCACGTCTCGGGGCATGGGGCTGTGCTCCTTGAGGTTTTGCCCAAAGACGAGTGTCAGTGCAATTGGGTGGCCAGGATTTATCATTGAAATATCTGGGCTGATGGATGCTGTGCTTGAGAGGGGGTTGGATATGAGTTGCCCTTGCTCTTTTGCTTTTTTAACCCAAATGGGTGAAGATTTTGGTGCCTCTAAGAGGACGGAGGTGGCTGGTATCCATGCGCTGAAAGCAAACTGCGTATATTTGAGTAGGGGAGTGAAGAAAAATGTGAAGTTTGCTGTTTTAATCCCACTTCAGAGTCTGTGCGTTCCTCTCAGCTCCGTGTCAGTTGCTCACTTTCAATTTGTGCCACAAAGACAGAGCGGCTGCGTGCAGGCTGGGGAGCCTGGCTAGACAATTGTACGCGTTTGTGACTCAGCCGCATGAGAAGCACTGAAATAAATGATTTTTTAATTTGATGTGCTTATTCTTTGGAATCTGAGAATCATTTTCTTCTTTATTCACTGGTGAGCTTTTTTCTTTCATTTCAGAGACCAAATGAATAAAGAGCTATAGCAAATATTGAAGGTTTAGAATTCAGAAGATAGTTCATAAAAGTATCTCTCCGAGTTTATAAATCATATTGTCCATGTGAAAGATTTTGTTCTAATGACTTGAAATAAATTGAAGTCTGAGGTGTTTTTCAAGGAGCATTTCTCTGTGAGCAGCAAAATAGGGGTATGAAATACTGCTGCCTTCTGCGGCAGTTAAATGTACCGCGAGGAGAACAATTGATCGCGAACCCCACACGTAGCGCACCCTCCTTCAGATCAATGAAGGGATTGCTGAAGATGTCATTATTAACTACAAGTGGGTATATTGCCGCCCCAGAAAAGGTGGTTTATGCAGATTGAATCATTTCACTGATGCTCTTTTCTTCCAATTGACTTAGCCAGCTCTTGTGTATGTTATCGTCGTTCGTCAGACTTGATGGCAGCACCCAGTGGCTCCAGCTGGAGAGCAGGCATCATCGAGGCAGCGTCAGCACGTGTGGTCACTGCCCATCAAAACCCCAAATAATGTCATAGCGTGACAGACGACTGCAAGCATGTGAGGTTTGGTTAACACAGGATCTGTCTTGGTGATAATTTTCCTGTCTGTGAAACTTGCACGCTGTTGGGGATAAAAACTTAAGTGCAGTAGCTGTAGGGTTGTGCTGCTGGGGATAAGGCTGCTGGCAGCTGCATGGTGTCAGGATTCCTGATCGCAGGTCTTGTTTCAGAGAATGAAGTGTAAATAAAATCAGCAGTCCTGATTTTTGCAGTGACCTATGCGTTACGAGTTGAGACTTGTTGCAACTATGGCATGTTAGCATTCCCTGATCCATACTGACCTGTGTCAATAGGTAGTTTATCAATGCCACTTCCTGGTCAGGCTGCATGTGGTGTGCAGGTGGGTGTCTGTGCATGCGCATCTCCTTCTGTCATCATCTTTAAGGCAATTGCATAGGAATAGCATTTCAGATACATTTGTCATCTGGGATTAAAGTCTGCGCTATCAGATGAAACTGTATGCATAGTGATCAACTGCGTTTGCTCCTGTTGTATAAAGTTCTTGAGTTAAATGATATGGTAAAAAAAAAAAAAAGAGCAAATTGTTTTTGAAATGTGCACTGACAGCAGACAGAAAATACATGATCGTGAATAGTCTGAAGCTGCACAAGAAGAGAACAAAAGGATTGTTAATATCCACTGTTAATATTTTCAGGGTTTTAATATTCAGGTTAATATCCACTGTTAATATATTTTTTTTGTCTGCCTTTGTCTAGTCTAATTTCATGATGAGTCAGTGATTTGGGACACTAGGATGAAAGTAACAAATGTGTTGATGAACCAGTTCTGCACGCGCAATTCTCCCAAGTTTTTTTGCAAGCTGTTCAGAAGATGTGTTCCTCAATGTGTTGAGGAACAGATCTCCACAAACTATAGGAGGCCGTAAAGTGAGCTAAGTTGAGGATCATTGTGTGGCCAAGAGCCTGTGTTTGGGCTGTCGTGTTTTGCTTGGTTGTAATGAGGAGGAAGGAAGCCCAGATAAAAATACTGTAACTGAGCCCGTTAAATAAGAGGAAATGATGCCCTGTAGCTTCATGGCTAGTGGGAGGTGAAGCTGAGTAACAACCTCGCAGTAGCCAATTAGGTCAACCAGCAGGCTTTCTATTTACTCCTTTTAGGCAACCTTTAAAAGAGGTTGAGAACAAAGATGCTTATGGGGATTGCTGTAGGTAGAAGCTGTAACTAGGTGCAATGCAAGGACATAGCATAACCAAATGCTGTTGATAAAATTATCATTAATGAAGAGGGATTTCACACTTAATTGAAACAGGGTGCTGCACAAGTAATACAAAAATGGAGAAAAAAAATCATAGAGCATGGAATAGGAAGATTTTCCTGTAAAAATTGGAAAAATAGATAAGCCTAGAGGGAAGGGGAAGACTGAGGAAGGGAGGAGGAATAGAAAAGTAGGCAAGGAGAGAATTGAGGTTATCGAAGTGATAACTGTTAAAACATGACTACTTGTCAAGACCTCCCACTGTGAAGTGGCAGAGAAAGTTTTCTGGACCAGGAAATGTTCTTACATTCTTCTGTGTGACATTACTGCTATTGAGCAGTAGGATTACAGAAGGCCATCAGGGATCTAAAAGTAGCCAACATGAAAACATCGTGGTATTCAACCCTTGTTGTTATCACCATCACTAAGAAAGATCCCAAAAGACTAAAGGGAAAAAAAAAAAAAGAAAAAAAAGAAAAAGAAAGAAATAGTGGCTAAATTTAGCTCTCACACTGAGATCAATGTGGGACAGAATAAACCCAGAATAAACCAGCCTCAGGAGACCCTGAGGCTTTTCCAGTGCGTGAAGGATGCCTGATGCGCATTCTGAAATTCAGCAGATAATGTTTTCCCTTTGCTGTTATCACTCTAAAGATAACTCAGCTCTTCCCTATCTTTTTCTTGATGTCAGCTCCGATAAGTATACATTTCTTTTTAGAACCTAAAGCAACTTTCAGAAGCATTGGTCTTATATATAATTTTTCAGCCACATACTTCTAAACAGTCACGGTCCCAAAAGACTGCACACATTCATGGACTAGTGCAGCTACTACATCCAGGAAGGGATGGTGAGTTTTCTGTACGTGTTTTGTACACTAGTCTTTAAGAACTTTTAACATGTAATTTATCAAATGTGGTAGTGGGTTTACCATCCCTCTTTCCTAACCTGTGTCCTTCTTCCTCTGTCACATACGAGACAAAATTGCAAGGCAGACCACGGTGGTCATTAAAGCTTAGAAATGAGACCAGAAATGTGCCAGCAGCAGCTTCTGGGGTCATATATCCCTTTGCAGTAATTTGAAGCAATGCTGTGCTTTTGTTTGCACTGATGCTTATAAGAACAGCAGATTTGGTTGCAGAAGAAGGCAAAACTGGACAGGTGGGGATGCTCACCAAAAATGCCTGCTAAAATTTGCATCAAGCAGTGAACCAAAACAATAAATTATTCACATAGTTCTAGTTCCAGGGCTTTGTCTTCAAATCTGAGAACAACTTGATTTCACTTGCCTGCTCTGCAGAAGAATATTTTTGGTATATTTATCTTACACAGGACAGAAGGTGCTTAAATATAGGATTTATGTGAGACTCCTTGTTATATTTTTGTAAACGTAAAATACTTCCGCTATTGTTCAATGCCTAAATAGGCAGCTGAACAAAATTAAAGAGCACCATTTCTCGCTTGCATCTGTTCGGGAGGAGGTGGTTCACTGGCCATCTGGAAAGCCATGAGAGAGGACCTGAAGAGCCTCGAGCCGTGGAACAGATGTCAGAGCCTCGGAGCCTCAAAGAGAGGCTGGGAGACCTCTGTCCTCCTGCTCCTGAGGAGGCTGTGAGCTGAAATGAAAGCCTTTAAACCTCTCTGGGACTGCCCAGCTATTTGGAATAGGCGTCTTCAAAGAAATCAAAATTCTTGGCTTATAAAAGGGATTTGGCACCAAAAATATATCTAAGGAAAGTTTGCTTCCGTACTGCCCTGGAAAGGAACAGTTTGTCTACAGACAGCAGTTGAGGTTGGCCTCAGCAGCTCAGAGCATTCCTACCAGCTACGGCACAGGCACATCCTCTCCTGATGCGTACAGAGCGTGGAGTCTCTATTTTATTACAACATGCGTTGCCTTCAGCAATCAAAAACATTTTGTGGCCTAATAGAAATCCATAGAAAATAAATACCAGAAAGTTGTCTTTAAGATACTTAGGGAAAATCGTTATGAAGATGTGCTTCATGTTGTTGTTCTGGAAGGATAAACAGCTGCCTTTTTTTTTTTTTCCCCTCTCCCTTTTTCTTTTTGACAAAGCATTGAATAAAATATATGCCTACTGTGGAGATCTATAGAGAGGGTCAGGAAAGGTTATTATCTACTATTATAATTCTACCACTTTTGTTCTTTTGTAACTTCAGGTAAGTGCTTGAAATTTTTGGATACTTCAATATCTTGTCTTTCTAGACAGCATTCAGAAAATACATTTACATTCCAAATATCTGCACACAGAGGGGGTGCAGGAAGCACAGCTAGCCTGACCGTCTCCAGAGAGGTGCAAAGGGATGATCCTCTACCAGTCTTGGCAGTGCCTGCTTCCCACCACGGCTCCGGCCAAGCGAGGGTGTCCAGCAGCCACCCAACAAAGGAAGTTCAATCATTTCTGCTAAAGAGTGAACTTCCTTTTTTCTGTCTTGTTCCAACTGAACCATCAGAACAAATGCACTTTGCTGAACTGCTAACTGAGGTTGTTTTCTTTAAAACTAGATATGTGGATACAATATTCTTCCAGATAGATATACATTATTCAGATATATCTTCCAGATATATTCTGATATAGCACTGAATAAAACCAAATTTTGCTCAAGCAATGAGGATTGGCTCAAAGTATAATTTTCTGGTCAGCTTTAATACTTTATGAGCCATCTTTTTGCATGTATCTGGTTAGGACAAAGGAGAAAGGTATTTTTCTGGAAGATTAACTTTATGTAGCTGCTAAGCCTGTTGTTTGGCTTTTGTACAACTACTCATAAAAAAACAATTGTAATACAAAAAAGCAGTCTCATTTCTATTTGTGCTTTGTGATTAATGTGTTGGAAACTGATTCACATCTCTCTGAAATCAACACAAAAATACCGCTTTATTTTTTTACCCATTCATTTCAACAGATGTTAGATTTAGGTTTTTAAACTTTCACATTGGGAAACCAACTTTCTTAAATCTTTCAGACAAAAAGAAGTGACCTGTTCTTAAATATTAAGTAGATTTGCTTCTAATATTGTTAGGAAGGGTAGAACATAATGACCGCTTGCCCGCACACTCATCTCTTTAGTCTGCTTTACTATTTCTGAGTGACGCCTGTCAATTATCTCTGGGCTGCTGCGTTGGCTGACTCACAAATTGCCGTTGCAGGGGAAAATACAAAAGCATTGTGGATAATGATATTGATGGGAACCATGAGCAAATAATAGTGTCTGAAAAATAAAGCTGTACATTCAAATCCCCTTAGAAAAGTTTGGTAAAGGACACTGGAACTGGCTGACTACTTTTTTAAGAGAGGGACATTTTGTTCTTGTACGTATCCTTGCACAATAATGTTTTCATTTTAAGTGCCTCTTAGAATTACTATGACTGGGTAGCTATTTGCAACTAGCTAATATTTCCACGTTTGGAGTCATTTTATTTCTTATTTACTTATTTATTTATATATTCCCATCTATTCATCTTTTGTTTGTGTTTGGTAAGGCACTTCCTTTTGTTTCAACTTCATACTCTTTTCCCCAGGAGAGTTGTTATATATGGTTCGATTTTCTTGTCTGTTGTTTTCCTAAGCTAATGTCCTTGTTTTCTTTCTCTTTTGTTATTGTCTTTTCTATTTAGGCTTGCTGTTATATGTATCTTCACTTACAAGCTTGCCTTTATCTTGTTTTGCTTGAGAAGAATTGCTCATTTTGGGTACAATTTTGATGCTGTGTCTATTCTTGCTTATATTTTTTATTACTATGACAAATCTTTTTATTTAATAGCATCTTGTTAACAGGAAGAGCGTCTTGTTATCTTCGTTACTGCATGTCCTGAGTGGGCTTAAGATTCCTCTGCTGAGTTTGCTCATGCATATTGTATCGTCTGCTGCAAGCAGTAACTTGTGAAGGATGCGCAGTCTGACTTGTGGTCACGAGCCATGAGGTTTCTCTCTAATTTTTCATCTGAATAATGTGTCTTTGAATTATCTGCCACAGTAACTGTGGTCATACAGAGACTGCAGATGTGTTCATTCAGCAAGTAAGGGAGCGTGATGCTGTCCCTTGGCCAAGACACTGAGTCAGCCCTCAGTAGGCATTCATGCCATGACGTATGCCAATGACTGTTATCTTCTCAAATTTTAAGCATAAATCTACCTTAAATTTTTCCTGAAATTTCATTCAAAAAGTTTTCCTTTTAAAGCTGAAAACTTTCCTGGTTCATTTTTTTTTCTCAATAAGTCAATTATTAACAATTTTTTTTTTTTAATTTTGTATTCTGTGTCCATTCTCAGTATTTTTTTATTTTTTTTTTTTGTTCTTTCCAATTCTCAGCTGTAGCTCCTTACAGAAGGCAATCTAAGCCAGTATTGAACAGGGCAAGACCTTAGGCCCCGCTCCTTTGCTCTGCTGGAAGTGGTGAGGAGGCAGTGTTGAGGAGGGGTTAAACCATGCATTTGACATTGCGAAACTCAGAATTTAGAACCTGTGAAATATCCAGAGAAATACATCTGGAGAAACTTTGACAAGGCAAAACATAAATTTTGAACTCTGAACTGCCATTAGATAGCATTACTGACGTTGTTACAAATTTTTGAGTCAGTTATCAGTTTTTATTGTAGTACGGGCTGCAAGCGTATTGTCTGGACAAAATCTGCTCTTAATTAGCATTGCCAGAAAAGCTACAGAAGGTGATGTGGTAGCTCTGGTGGCTGGAGGAATCTTTTCATCCAGATTGAAAACCCCAATAAATGTGCTCTGAGATACCAAGCTCCTCCACATACACCTTTCAAACAATGCACACCTTTATTTTCTGCGTGTTTATGTATTGACCTTTAGGTTTCTAGCACTGTTTGCAGTGATACTATTTGCCTGTGTGTGTCCTAGCTGCTGCTGGCCCTGGAAGTCCTTCATTCTTTGGTCAAATGTAGAAAGAGGTTAGAAATGACAGCCTTCAGTGCATAGACATTTTTTTGTGCTGTTATTCACTTCTCTGATTTAATCGTGTGTTTAATAGATAAAACGCTTAGTTGGTGTGAAGCACAGCTCCCAGATTCAGTCATGCTATGTTGCTTCAGATTTGTTAAGGATCTGTCCCAACACATTTTCCTATACCTTGTATTTATCCCCATTTTTGTAACTCACTATCAAATATTCACTTGAAGAATAATGGTTATTATTTTTTTTTAATCTGAATGCAACTATATAGTTGTTGAGAAACTTTTGTGACTCAGCTACCATGAAAATCCATTTATATATGGTATTTTTATAGATAAATATGATATGCAAATAAATGCGCTCCTATTTTAATTATTGGCTACTTAAAAAGCTCTTACTTTAAAACAGCTACATCTAATACTACATTAATTGAATCTCTCTCTTTAATTATTTTTGTCTTTTCCCACAAATATAAATCTAAGCACATATAGATTTTGATAAATCAGGTACTGCAAATAAAATTACAGGGAATAATCATGCAAAGAAAGCTTTGATAAACAGTGCTTTTAAAGGAATTTTTTTTGGGAAAAATGTTATTGAGTTACACAGTGAACTACACTTGAACTTAACTTTATTGGAAGTTCATTTGAACATGCCCAGGTATCTTATACCTCTGGCAGTGGAAATGAGTCTGTGCATCTTGATCTCTGGTTGTAAAGGAAAAAAGGTTTTGAGCTGACTCTAACAGTGCTGGATATAGTTCACAATCATTTATTTTAGCCAACAGATGCATGGCATAAATATCTATTGGACCAGTGAGTACTGAGCTCACATGAAGCCGTGTCAGAAGCTTGAGACTTTTATTACTACAGAAGCTGAACCTCACATCTGAAAGATGCCAAAACTCTTCTGGAAACCTCACAACTAATCTCACACCTCAGTAGCTTTGAAAATAAAGCCCTTAGTCACACAAGCACTTTTAAGGCTTTATTAAAGATAGGTGAAAATTTAGCATTTATGAAACTCCTAGGAATATTGTAGCTGATTTTGTGACCAAAGCTTTCCCTTTTACATTTAGTACCATTGATTACAGCAGCTCTTTGCTCTCTGTCCATTCTGCAGCTCCTCGTTTTTCCAAGAGGATCCCACAGCAGCTGTACAGACTCTGCTCCTCCAGGCTCCAATTCAGGTCAGTTGGGCCCTGCCCAGGAGTTAGGCCTGTTCCCTGAGTGACAGCCTGGGATATTTTAGGACCGATATACAACGCGCGAGGGAACACACCCAGCTGCGCACTCCTAATGTGGAAATGGCTCACAAGTCCTTCCCAAAATGAGAGGCACGTCTGTCAGAGAAGCGTTGCGTGTAAGAGTGATGGCTTTGTACCACAGGGCTGCACAACCCACGCAGGGCTGTGTCCTCAACGGGACGTGTCGGCACAGCTGAGGTGTCATTGAGAAGCTGGAGCGGGCGATGTGCTGCCAAACCTGAGGGATGCTAACACTTCTGACAAGATTAACAACTTGGGGAAATTGGACTCCCTGCATTGATCAGCAGGCTGATGGGAAAGCTGCCATGGAAACGTGAGGAATACGTTGTTTTCATCTATCAGTCATCTCCCTGGGCTTGACTGGGAGACTCTGGGGCTGCAAAGGCGTTTTGTCTGCTTTAATGTGGGATGTTCAGCAAATGCTTTAAAATGTAATTGCATTGTGCTTTGTCCTTTGAACTCTTGCACATCCCATTGTATGTCTCATTTCAATTCTGTTTTGCTGCCAGTGTGATTTATAAAGGTGCACTGAATTGCTTTGTTGCTTTTTAATTTCTCTCTGAAGCCGTAGACATTTGGGCTGGAAGTGTAGGACTCCTACAGACCAAAGAGAAGCTGAAGACTGGAAGCAACCTGTCAGGAGTGAAAAGGGTTTTCTTGTAAAGCCGACAGGTAGAGGGGTCCCATCAGCCTGATTGCACCTTCAGAAAAAAACATTAATTAGCGCCTGTCATCTGTGACAATCACAGGTAATTCCCACACTGACAGATCTTTGCATGTGACAAATGGATTCCCGTTATTCCTTTGACAACTGGACCATGAAATCTAATTTTACCAGGACAGTAAATGGTATCGCTGTTTATGCCAGCTTTTGAAATTCATCAAAATGAGCAGAATGTTCCCACAGATGGAGGAGGAAGAAGCTGCAATGCATGAGGAGCACAGGAGTCCTCCTCTCAAGACAAGGGGCATCACTCTGACAAGTAGCAACTAGTAATTACAAACAGCAAGTTGGTCTCATTAGATGAGGCTTGAGGTTGCAATAATAAAAAAATAAAATAAAAAACAAATCAAATAAAAAAAAACCTCACAATTTTACTGACTCTTGTTTACCTGCAATGACTTAATAAGTAAGTGAATGCCTGAAAAACAAAGGAAAATACAATATCTGACTTTCATTCCCACTAAATTTAACATTGGTGCAGCCTAACCTTGAATATTGTACGCAGTTATGGCTTTACCAACATAAAAAGGCTGTTAAGATGCTTGAAAGCCTCCAGAGGAAGGCAAGAAAGCTGTTAAAAGGGCTGGAAGGCAAATCCTGTGAGGAGGGGCTAGGGACACTTGGGTTGTCCAGTCTGGAGAAAAGGAGGCTGAGGGGCAGCCTCATTCTTCTCTGCAGCTTCCTGAGGAGGGGAAATGGGCAGGGAGGTGCCGGTCTCTGCTCCCTGGGAACCAAGGACAGGACACATGGGAACAGCACAAAGCTGTGCCAGGGGAAGTTGTACATGTGTGCTAGGCATGGATGTGCTTCAGGACATTCAGAGATTACTCTAGTACATGAGGTCTTTACAAGACTTAATTATCTTTGTTGCTTCATCAGCACTGACTTTTTCCCTGGGATAGCTTGGTCAGGCATGTATTTTGGAATGCCTCCAATTATCATTTCAATTTTTAACGTGCAACTGAGCATATGCTTTTGAATCTCAAAGAACAAGCATAGCATGAAGGCCGAAATGATGTGCATACACACGTATTAACTACCCTGATAGAAATGGCATAGAAACAAACTCATATGCACCGATGACATAGCTTACCAGCATGATTTTGTATTTCAGGATTTGTGACGTAAGCAATTGACATTAATGACTTTGGGATATTACATGATCTTTCTGTAGACAGATAATATTGACTCTACAGGGTGGGATCTAATTTGTAGCAGAGCTCTCCTGAGGATTTTTCTGAAGGAAGAGTTTAGGGGCTCAGCCTAGCTACTCAGAAGGGAATGAAAATGGTGCAGTAGGATGAGAAAAAATTCTTCAAATATAATTGTAAAGTGTCTTTCTGCTGCATGACTTCACTGTAACCATGATTTCCTCCCTATTCTCCTTCCTCATCTATTTCTCAGTGTGTATATCTATATTGCTGCCTTGCGGACTGGTGCTCTGATTCCACACGATGCCTGTGACAAAACTAATGATACAACGGTGTGTTACTCCTACAAGACAGCTGATGCTGGATTTGATATATTTTTTCTACTTTATCAGCAAATACCAATCCCATCTCCTCTTGCACCTGCCATCTTAGATACCAGCGTTTCCTGTAATATGTGGTTTCACTATTCCTTTCCTAGTTGATAATTTCTACAGCTTTCAAGTTTTGCTGGTGTTAAATTTGTCATATTTCATAAGATAGAAACTTTCCACTTTATATTTTAGAGTTTTCTGGTGCTGAGATTGTAGTAGAATACATACCTTGTATTTGTCAGTCATCAGCGTATTGCTGCCTGCCTTGATTGATGTACTTTATCTCTTGTAATTTGTTGTATCTTGCTTGCCTTCTCTCCCCTCCTTTTTCATGAGCAGGAAAGACTGGCTACTGCTCTTCCATAAAAATACTTTATATATCAATCAATGTTATATGTGAATTTGGTCTTAACATCAGTGAAAAGTGCAATATGTTATGATGTTCAGAGAACATATAAAACTGTATAAAAGTTTGTTCCTACCTACAGCCCTGAAATATCCATTATATGTATGTATATATATATTTAAAGATTTACAGTGCTGTATCTGTGGAACATAAGTGCTCAAGTTACTCCATAATATTCTTGGAAGGATTTTCCTTCATCTAGCTTTGATTTGTGTGTGTATGTGTATATGTTCAACTTATTTTTGCAGCTACTATTACTTTTTTTTTGTGTGTGTTGCAAACTTCTTTCTCTCTTTTGCTAGAAGGCTGGATAATTTCACTTATGTCTATGAGATACGTGTGGTTAAAACAAACAAACAAACCCAAAGTATGGTGTTTCACTTGCCCCCTACCTGCTTTTCATTTTGCCTTATGCAAGTCTTTTAAAATATCAGTAATGTGGGAAGAAGGTGTTATTTTGCAAAAGGTACTTTTCAATTCTTTTCAATTAAGCTTCTTTTCTTGATCAAACTTAGCTCTCCAGGACTTTGTCTCTTCTGTCTCAGAGAAGAAAGAGACTATCCTGAAAATCGTACTCTTCTGAAATTGCAGAAATACCTACTAACCATAGCATGCGAAGTTTTAAAAAAATATTTCTGAAATTCACCCTAAACACTGACATATGTTTCAAGGCTTTTTGGAGTCAGAGAGTGTTATGGTTGATCTTAGAGTTAAAGCAACCAGGTAAGAAGTGTGAAACAGAAGGGACTTCTCCAAGCTTCTGGCTACTGAGAAATAGTAAAATGGCTCATTTAAACTACTGAAAGTTGAAGATACCCAAAGAACCCACAACGAAAGGGCAGGAAAACTGTCTTAGCAGTGATACTGTTTGCTTAGTCTTATGTTCGACTATATTGTGTAAACCAGAAGATCTGAATCTTTATTTGAAAGCAGATTCCAAGAGCATTTAAATCAAATTAAAACAATATGTTTATATGCTAGCTTATGGCTGTACAATGGGTTATTTAAAGTCACTTACTATTTTTATCCTCAAAAAACTTTATTTGGGTTACATCCCAAAAGGGTAAAGCATCTCATATGTTTCATAGGAATACTAAAAGCAATTGTTTTTTGGTATGGTTTTGACATGGAAACATCTTGGCTTCAAATTATTCATAGAAAATATTCATACATGGTTCAACTCTCATTAAAGATCTGTTTTAGTGAGTACAACTATTTTAAAAAGTTTTGAGTAGATGATATGTAACAGAATTGCATGCTTTGAACGCTTAATGGTCTGCTTTTTTCCTTTCTGCATTTGTTTGTGATATTCATCCAAGAGTCCAGGTGTTCACTGCAACACGTCAAAGATGGCTAAAAAATATCAAGATGACGCTAAAAAACAGAAGAGGTTAGGAATGAGGTTAACATTTTTCTGCATGGTGAAGGTCTCTCAGAGAGAAAGCTTCTGGTTTTGTTCTAAGGCAGTTTTAATGAGCTAAGAGAGAGTGCTGAACTCTAGGAGTAAAAATAGACAGGTTTTATACAATTAATCAGATTTATCTGACTGAATGGGAAAAGATGAGATATAGAAGAGCTTGATGAAATGGTACAACTGCTGGTAGTAACAAGTTCTTGCATGCTGATAGGAATGGTTTGAAGCATGCAGTCGTCTTATTAAGGCTATCAAATGGTTAATGTATTTGGAAAGGGAAAATGATCTGCTAGCATTGGATGCACAACTAAATAAGGATTTTTGGTTATTTTAGTGCAGCTCAGAAAGAATAAGAAAGGCTTATGCACTTTAAATTATTATACCTCGATTATTATAACACAAGTTGTGAACCAATGGATGGGCATTTTCAAATCAGAAACAACTAAGAAAGATGAGCTGCATATATTTTGGTGGTATCTGTGGTAAAAAAAAAAAAAAAAAAGGAAAGTTTTTATATTCGCTATGTTTCATAATTCAGGAGTCAGGGGAGACCCAATATAAACGGCAGCAAAGTAAAATTGATTAAAGGATATATTTGTGCTACAGCAGCGGGAAATGTAACAGATTTAGGTCAGAAACAAACTCATAATCCTAGTGTCTAAAAGCTACCCTCAAATCTAGGACAATCATTCTCAGGAGCACGTGTAACATCAGAGATGGTCAGTAAAATATTCTGTTTTTTTTTCACTTTTCCAGCCTCTGCCATCTCTTCCAGGTGTTGTCATGACCTCCTTCCCTGAGCAAGTTACTCCCACCTGCACATCAGCTTGTTTTGGTATCCAGTCAGAGAAGATACTAGTTGGCTTGAGCTTCGCTATGAAGACATAAGACTGTCTGCTATTGTGAGTGTGACTATTTCTTACAAAACTTGACTTAATATTTTCCCCAAAAAGATCTTTGTTTTGATGACAATGCAAAGATACCCTGTTTCTTGAGCTGCTACAGGTATTCCTATTCTTTAGCCCAGTGATGGCAATTGATCTCAAGGTACGACTCCTCCTCCAGTGAGCTGGTGAAAACGGATAAAGCGATGCTGAGATTTCTGAACACTTACTAACAGCTATTGGGTCAAGTTTTCCTTATGATCTAGCTTACTGGATCGCTAGACTTAACAATCAGTAAGAGTCATGACTCATGTCTTGGTATTTTCCTGATTACGTCCTATTATTTCAGAACTATAATTTCTCATACTGTGCTTAAAGATTGGCTTTTTAAAAGCCATTTCTTGAAATGGTTGGGATGAACGTGGCTATTTGAGATCAGCCCTTTAAAGAAAACATGTTTAAAATACATGTAAAAAAAAAAAAATTATGGATATACTGCAACTTGAGGTCTTCCAATATATTCAGCTGCTGTTTTGAGACTCTTCCCAAGGTCTTAAAGATTCATCCTGGAACACCCATAGAGATTCATTGAAGCAAATACAGAAAATCCTAGTTTGTACTTTATAAATGTAGTGTAGAAGAATTCTTTAACCAAACAGTTAATCTGTCAATATCAGAATTAACCACATTTAATACATTTTGTATAACCTTTTTCAGCCAGAGGTCTTGATCATGTCACTTATTAATTTTGACTGGGTTGAGTGGATATTCCTTAGTTTTGGAGAAAACCGTCTGGTTTCACACATTTCCTGGCACTGTTCCTAAGGGGGCATTTATTATAAACACCTGAATGCTACTTGGACAGCTAGTATTAGTTACTTTTTATTGTTGTTGCAGAATCAACTGGTTTTAGAACAATGGGAAGGGAACAGCAACACACCAAAACTTCTACCACTGGTTATATTTACCTTTGCCTCATGTTGACCCATCTCTTAACAAAGAAATTAAATAACTTTGTCAGTGTTTTAATATACATCAAAATATTCACAGTATTGTTCTGTATTCTGACAGATCCCTTTAGAATATGAATTAATGTATAGAGCTATGAATACAGATACTCAATTAATGAGTTCATACTGAATTGTTTTAGTAAATGTAGATCTTCATTAGATCTTATCACATTTGAGGCTTTCAAAGTGAAAATTTAGTACAAACAATGAAACAATTAATGATAATAAAAGGCCCCTTGACCATCCTAACATTCAGATTTACATGAATGCAATGTCATAAAGAACTGATACTCTTTCCCCGTGAGATATATTTCAAAAGGCATTCATCTGATTTATTTAATTGAATCACTTTGTGCTCCATTCAAAGGCATCCTATGTTTCAGGAGGAATGTAAAACTGTAGAATAAATTTTATTCTAGTATCTCCTCCCCATTTTTTTTGTAGATAAATCAACTCACAAAGTTATATTTAGCAGAATGCCACGCTTCTGAACTGGTAAAACAAATTTGTTTGGGCTTTCAACAGCACTCAGTAATGATGAAAACTGATGCCTTGAATGCAATTTTTTTTTTCTTTTGTACAGTGCACTCTGGCTTTATAAACTCTTGAAAATTGCTATAAATAGATTTGCATACAACACAGTATAACCAGAGGAAAGCATAAAGCCATTATATGTATTTTTATGTTATATACCCTTTGTTTAAAATGGTTATTTAAAAATGTGGATTACCCATTGTATTTCTGTAATTTTCGAAACATGTAAGACAGAAAAGAAGAGACTATAAGGGGTTGTCATTTCGATCTGGAATGTCACCAGTCTGAGACAGAAAAACCTAAAGGGTGAAGACAAATATGCAGTAAGTGTTTTGACCCCTTCATGTGTCAGTCATTCATGCTGTCTATAGTAAAGTAACACACCTGACAAAATACTGAGTTTTATTGTTCCATGAGGTTACTTTCAGATGCTCCTAAATAACCCTCGTTGTTACAGCTGCCAAGACTCACCTGATGAAACATGTTTTGATTCAGTTAATCATCCCTTTCACAGGGGTCATAAAAGGAAGGCAGCAGTTCATCTTTTTTGAAAGGTAGAAAATAGAACATAAAGCCTCTGAGTCTGTTGTGTTAGTTATTGGGAAACTGCCATGCCTCATTTGTATAAAATCTGGAAACAGAGAGGAAGGGACGGGTATTCTGAAATATTTGCTAACCTGTGCAGTCTTACATATCCTCTGGAAGTAAAGGAGGCATTCAGTCTAGGAAGTAAGGGAAATAGTCCCCCTGGATGTGTAGCCCTATATCTTGCCTTTCTCAAAGGTAAGGGTTAAGGTATGTTTTTTTGCCTTCTGTGGGCAGAGCTGTCCTGAAGCCCTGATAGAAAAACAGTACCTTGAATATAGTTAAGTTTGGAGGCACAAATTAGAAACATATGGAAAAGATGGGCAATATTATTAGTGATTTATTATTAATAATAATTAATATTATTAATTTATTAATTATATTATTAATTTATTTCTCTGTCTCCAGCAAGGCACCCCTTTGATAGCTGTCCCTCTGATTATTTTCTAAAATTGTTAAAGGAGTTTGCATCCTTGTTTGTGTAACCCTGTTTGCCCTTTGAGGCCATTCCTCCTTGGTGGTTTTGATGTTTCAGGCAGGAATTGGACCTTTCTGAGTATAAGAACACATCATTTGAATTAGATAAGGGTTTTTTTAATCTTCTTAGGCAGGTTGCAGAAGCCCCTTCAATTGGCAGAAGAGATCAGGATAGACAAATGTTACCCGGGGGTACCGGTACAATTTCTGTAATGGGGATGAAGGGGGAACTAAACGATGTCCTTGATTGTCCCCTGGCAATATCAACAAAAAATGTTTGCATTTCCTCTATTACAGAAGACTCAGAAGAAGAATTTTAATTAAGTAAGAGCTGCTTATCACATGAGACTTTTTCTTGTTCTTGAGAAACATCTTTAATCTTAGTTTCTTTAGTAATTGGTTTACATCTACTGCTAGGGGTAGAGTGTTTTTTCCTAGACAGTAAAAATGATATTTATTATTGGTTTTAAATCGCATGCGTTATTATTGCTACATATTTCTTTCATGATCATCTTGACTTTTTGCTTACACATTTTTTGTGCCGTTTTCACTGAAAAGGTTTCCAAAACAGTCATTTTCAAGGTAAATGATGACAGTCAGAAAAAGCTCCTGCTTCAAGGCCAACAGCTGCTTTAGTTCCTGCAATTTTCCTGAACATATTGGATGGCTGCCACCAGCAATAATGTCACTGTTTAGGTGTATGTGTCTGCCACATTTTCTCAAAACTTGTAACCTACAAACTCATTTCTTGTCTGATGACTTCAAGGGATTTAAAATACAAGTGTGTAATTTATTTATGTGCATTTACCATCACACAATTAAGTCCTGAGATTATAAACTCTTCAGAACAGCAATTTCATTTTCTATTATTACTGAAAAATATTTCCCATTCTTTAAAATGTCCAAAAGAATGTAATCAAATCCTACAAGTGGCCTTTCAAGAGACAGCACCGTGCTGAAAAGTAGTGAGGAGAAAATCATTGGCCAACCACAAAGCAGTACCTCGAGGGCCTGTGCTGGGTTCTCTGTCATTTGTGATGATGTTTCCATACTTTTTTCAGTGTGAAAGGGAGCACTGAGAGTATTTTAATCCTTTCTTTTTTGATCCATGGACACAGAGAAAGAGATTAATATAGTCCTTTAAAAGGCAATGTTTTTCCTTGCACTTATACGTGTTCTCTATATACTCCAATGTAAAAGGCTATTATATTTTGCCATGGATAAGACCAGTGCAGAAATAGTACATTTAATTTGTTTCATTGAGCTAAGTAAGCTGTTTTAAAAACTGATGCAGATCTGACCTGCAGATGAGATAGAGTTAAATGAGCATTTCCTAGCATTCTTACTTGGAAGAGTAAGGCATTGTCTGTAAACAGTGTGTCTATTGGTTAGAGTAATATATTTGCATAAATAACACATGAAAAATGGCTGTTTATCTGTTTTCCTCCCACCTACTTGAATCACAAAACCTGATTGAAATTCATGCCTGAATTAAAAAAATAAAATTGTGGAGCAGTTAAAGTAATTAGAGGTATTGTTTTGAGTAGATGGAGAAACAGTTATGAGCATTGCATAGGTATTTGTAAATAACAACATTAAATTAATGATAGCATATTTTTATATAATGTTTTGTTTGTTGCTCTGTATCTGATATTATAAATCACACAGGGTCTTCCTCCAGCTAAGCTAAGATACACTGAAGTAGCTTTTGCTAGGTCACGAGTTTAGGAATTTGTTTTCGCCAAAAACACCTGGTTTACATGCTCACCTTCACCCCATGTGAGAAATGGCAAGAGGAAAACATCATTATCATTGGAGTTGTGTTTAGTTATTTGTACAGAGACCATACCCTTATTGAAAAACATGAATATTGCCAACTGCAGAAATAGCACAGTGAATTGGAAGCGATGGACTGACATGCTCAGCAAAAAAAGGAGTTTGTGGAAATAAAAATTTAAAGATTGAATTCCAAGTACTTTCTCCTGTGCAGCAGTCGGAAGGAAGACAAGGGATTAAGTGTGAAGTGTAAGGCTATTGCAATGGAATCATCCGAGAGCTTTATTTAAACGTAAGGACGTAAAAGGAAAAAAAATGAACACGCTCACAGGAATAAGGATTTCTATTACAGAAACTTTCAGAAAATGTGGTATTGCAGTATGGGTGCTTCTAGCAATGAAGCAGTGTAATAACCCATTCCCAGGGGGAGGGGGCTGTTGTACTTCTGGCTGACTAGGAAGCAATGGCAGAATACTGCCAACGTTCTACTGGCAGAATAAACAAAGGTGCTACACCCATGGTATGTGCCCATGGTGTTCATGTTCCCATGGCAAACCAGTGGAAGTTGTATTGTAGGTAAGTGATTCCTTACCCTAAAGGGTTTCATTTCTAGTCATTGAAGTAATTGTTTTTGCCTTTTACAATCAGATCTTCACATTTCATTTTGGATCAAGCAAAGTAATGTAGACTATTGGAAAGTTTTATTTTTTATGTTATTTTTCCTTATATCCTTGTATTTATTTATGTACTTCATATGACTTTCAAGAAGAAACAGTTGTGAAAAAAGTGCTCATCACAGCAGCTTTCATTGACATTAATGTCTTTGTACTAAATTCAATTTTGGATTTACTACATTTCCAGCACTCTGTAAATAGAATCTCCCATTGTAGAAAATTTGTACTTTTGATAGGACAGGTAATTTCCTTGTTAGCTCTAGCTTATGTGTTTTTTGTTTTTTGTTTTTTTTTTATGTATTAGTCTAAAGACCAAATGTGCTACTTTCAGTTTCCCCTTCAGCTTCTGCCTAAGAAATAAGTTTATTGTTACACAAAATATGAAGAAAGATGTAATAGGAAAAAGTTTTTAGTCTCAGGAGCTTGAAGAAATGTGGCATTGTAGCTCTTTACCTGATTTTCTCATATCTCAAATGAAAAGCCTGGACTGATTTGTAGAAAACGAAGCAGGGATAATTCAAGAAATGAGCATTTAGATCCTCTCCATTCCAAAATAT
This sequence comes from Anser anser, assembly GCF_964211835.1. Lineage (NCBI taxonomy): Eukaryota > Metazoa > Chordata > Aves > Anseriformes > Anatidae > Anser > Anser anser. The sequence goes on along the minus strand of NC_139729.1, from coordinate 26,177,004 downwards.
ACACAAACTATAATATGATGTTAGCTATGCCAGTGTTTGACTAGGTGCAGACAAGGAATGGGAGGAAAGGTTTCAGTCTTCTTCTGACGCAATGGCTCACTATAATCACAAACCCCATTTGCCTAAATAAGAAAACACTCCAAAGCTGCAAAAGCACCCAGGTTTGGACATTTCACAGTGACTGGGGAAGAGCAGTGGGTGCTACACCCTCCCTTGTCATGCCACATCCCCCCACCAGGAGGTTGGTGATCGTCCTGGATGGTTCAAATGGAAAGCTATACTGGGGTTCCCAAATGCTAAATGAACATGAGCATGTATGAAGTCCTACGGACTTATTCTTGTAAACATTTTCTTACAATTTCAGCCTTGACCTCACTAGGATCATTTTTAGACTTTACCTCTACTCTTTAGCAATCAGTTAGGTTGAAACAAGTCAATGTGTTCACGAGTAGTAAGGGGAGGGGGGCAGGAAGACCTGCAGGCAATGCAGCATGGTATAGACCATATAGATATGAAAAGGTTCACATTGAGAAACAGGGCTGGAAAATGACTGAAAAGCTTAACAGGTGCTCCTTGTAGACCAATATACAGATTTTACCCCAAATTTCACAAAGATTACCACATACAGCAGGTACATAGTCAGCTGCAGAAAAACTCTATGTGATACATAAAGTGATTTCCCAATTAAAAAGATAAAAGGCCGAAATAACAGCACTGAGCAGATGTTAGTCATTGCTAAAATCTCTGTTTGGCTGTTGGGTGTTCTGGTGATGAGGATAAACTGGAATTTTAGCACTTTAATAAAATGATTTCTAAAAAAAAACTTTTGCAAATTTCATCCTAAATCTGGATACCGGGAGGGTTTCAGAGGGAGCAGAAGCAGGCTGAAAGCAGCCAGGGAGCTGTTTTGAATAGTTGGTTCCCATGTGGGTGGTGAACAGTATTGGAAATAACTTTCTCTAAAACAAAGCAGTGCTGTATATGAATTCAGAATAAAGCATTTTTATTTTTTTTTCCAGAATTTTCTACTCATACAAAATACTGAGGACAAAAATATACCACTGAGGACTTCAGGTACAATGCACAATAACAATTAACTTTCTTTGTGGGAAATAATATGAGTAATGCATCATTGCTGACTACCACAGCCAAAGTTTATAGTGGTTTCATTTTCAGCCATTAATAAACAGGCTAATCATTAACATTCATTACTGAGAAATGTATTGGATATTACATTATTGAGTTATTATTGCATTATATTATTGAGTTGTTACTCTGAATACACTGCATGCTAAATGTGGTATTTAATTCTAAATTACTGCTTCGTTGCTCCATATTCTAAAGATGCAGTGCAATATCTCATAGCTTTAGTGTTTTATATCTTCAGTTTTCCACAACATATTTCTGAAAAACTCTTTTTTCCGTAGTGCATGTATAACTCATTCACTCCAAATCACTATTTTGAAGACACCTGTAACTAAAAATGGGAGGGTGATAGAGAAATGTTTCTCAAAATGATGTGCAGTGCTTAGAAGAATCACAGGATCTGTATTTAGGAACATTCATGCATGTTTCCAGAATAGTTTTTTGCATAGAAAAACTGAAGAATTTAATAGCTGTTTCTCTTCAGGGACATGAGCAATATTAGTGCACATTGGCTTTTTGTGGAGTGACAAACTGATTACTTATTCACTTACAACAGCATGATTTTAAATTACTATAAAAATGTAATGCACTGTTAATATTTTACTATTTTTATAAATATATGTCAACTGATAATTATGGTATTTCCATTCGTAGTGATAAGACAAGGAGTAATGGCTTTGAGCTAAAAGAGGGCAAGTTTAGATTGGGTATAAGGATTACATTTTTCACTGTAAAGGTGGTGAGGCACTGGAACATGTGGCCCAGAGAAGCTGTGGATGCCCCATCCCTGGAGGTGTTCAAGAACAGGTAGGACAAGGCCCTGGGCAAGCTGATCTGGCGGGTGGCATCTCCGCCCATGGCAGGGGGGTTGGAACTAGGTGATCTTTAAGGTCCTTTCCAATCAAAGCCATTCCATGATTTAAGATTAGGCTAAGGAAAAATTCCGCCTCACAGTCAGCAGGATACTAAAAGTCATTAGGTTTTAGCCTTTGGTTCAATCTGGGTATAAGTAAAACTCAATAAAGTGGGCCACAGAATGGCAGCTGAGTGTCTGCAATATGGGCTGCAAATTTCATCCTTGCAGTCTTTGCAACACAGGAAATTTACTCCAGTGTGGGGAGATATTAAATTTCTGAGCTTAAAAATTGATTACATATCTGCATAAGGGAATATTAAATTCAATATACCATCTGAAGGCCAAGGCTCTTAGCAGCTGTGTAAATCATTATAATATGACTGCTGTTCAGTTGCTTATGTTAAATGCGTTTATGGTCGTGGTCCAGTTCTTAGCTCTTGACAGGAGCCGGGGTCACAAAACCACGTGTCATCTCTATGCCTTTTATCTTGTCTTTCATTTCAGCAGGGAGGAATGCATATGGAAAGTGAATTAAGGTACTTATACAGGAAGCTGGCATGGCTAGTGACGAATCTAATACACATCTGTTGTGATGTGAGGTTTAAATTGCCTTCCCTGGGGAGTCAAGCGAGAGAGATTAATCTCAACCCAATACATACAGCATTTTCAAGGTCTAGGAAGTTGACACAGTTGACACTTAGATTTCATCCAAAAATACTCTCAGACTGGAGATCCAAGAAGCAAGAAAGAATACTGGAGGCAGCAGCAGGACGGAGAAGGAGTTGGTGGAGCTCAGACCTGTACAGTCATGCCTTTGCTTCCATCTTAAGTGAGTACAGAGCTGAGGTCACTGGAGGAGCAGAAAGGAGCAAAAAGGAGGTGAAAAGGAGATGGTTCTAGTCATAAACGTGGCAGGAGAGAGACTGCAGTTTTACTGCTGTAAAAATCGCTGGGAGCCTGAGTGACTTCGCTTCTTAGCCAGAGAAATCTTAGAGATATTTCTGAAAGGGGTGTTCTTCTAAATGAAAGCACCAAACTGTGAAATGCTAAATATACATTTCCTTTTCAGTACCTTATTTAACTTCAAGTTTTCTGTCTTTGGCTTAGGTAAATTAGCTATGTTTGAAGCGTTTGCTGCTTTCTTGTCTTCTGCACCACCTCCATGGGAGGTCTGTTCCTTAAAAACATGAGAGGTTATGAGAACAAGAAAGATTTTTTTGTTTGTTTGTTTTTCCTTTTTACATGGAGTGCATTCCTGCTGTCCTGCAGCTTTTCAGGGTCTGCTCCCCTTGCACAATAGGGATGTGGATATGGAAAAATATGCTGACAGTAATGTCACTGCTGTAGCTTTGCAAGGGGACCAGACTGTCATTGTAAAGGCTCCAGTGTTGTCAGCCAGTTTATTGTATGGTCACACAGTGGAAATCTGGGACAATTTGTATCATGCCCTATAAAGGCTTGGCCCCGGGTGGCACAATCTAGCCCTAAGGTAGGAAAAACTGTAGAATACCCAAAGGATGTTCAGGAGCATCTTCTCAGTGATTTTCTGCCTTTCTCCAAACTCCCTTATGTTTTAGTATGCACTTTAACACAGAAGCTAACACTCCTTTTCCCCTCCAGACAAACTGAGCTCCTTTTTTCCAAGGTAAGCTCTTTCTAAGAGCTTTGTCGCCTTGTTTTGATATTCTGTGTATAATAAATATCCCTATATGCTAATGGCATGATACTTCAACGGAAATGAACTACTGATGCATGAAAGGCTGTTACTGGCAGTGCAGTGCCACTTGCAGAAGCTCCTTTTCTTTCAAGAAGGCTCAATTACCTTTCTGAAACAGCTGGGACATCACAAGGATAATACTCCCTTTCAGGAGTCTCTCTTTTCAAGCTTCCTACTGATGGAAGCCCTGCATTGCTGAAAGGTGGCAATTAATCCTTAAACAAAGATATATGGCTTGTTATAGGTTCCTGCTGGTCCCCAGTTGTACAAGAGCCATTTCTATCTACTCAAATCTGGCTTTCTTTCGTTATTGTCTACTCCCGTTGTATAAACATCTGACATACATTTTCTTCCAAATAAGTATTTCTTTTTCATTTTATCATTATGGCAGCTGTAGGAGGTGTTTTTCATTTCATAACAACATCCTTGGGGATGAAGAACTAATAGTGAGAATAAATTCCCCAAAGCAATTTTCTTTGATATCCACACCCTCTCCTTGTTCTATTGGTATGATCAGAAGTTAGACATGGATGAAAGCTATTCAGTTTCAAGTTCATCTCCTGTCAGTGCAAAAGTTGTTCTCTATAGCTTATTTCCAGTGTTTTGACCAATCTGTTATTTCAAATTTTATTATAGCCGTCTGTTAAGAGAGAGAAGTTTCTGCTGGTTTTCAGCCTAAATTTTCTTTGTCCTTATTTCATCACTTTATTTATTTTTTTTCCCATTTGCACTTGCAACTTAAAAGTACAGAATCAAACACCATTAATACAGGAAAGTTGTTTTTCCAGAAAGAAGATAACTAGTAGTGGAAGTCTCGCATAGTTTGTTAAGTATTAAATTTGTAAAGGTTTATTTCTGAAGTATAAAGTTTGTAAAAGTTTATTTCTAAATCTTAAAACACAACAAATGTCTTTCTAGGAATGAAACAAAGACTGCTGAAACAAAATACAGACTTATGATCCTGCTGGCCCTTGAATGGCTCCAAGCCATTTTGTCTGGCTGAGCAACGTGAGACAAATCAATCTCACAACTGTTGGCTTCTTGATGGGTTTTGTAGGGTTCACCTTCTGTTTGTGTGAGCTTACTATTTGTTGTCCTCTTCTGATTGTAGCAAAACTAGTAATACTGTATGAAAACAAGAAGAGGAGAAGGAATCTAGACAACTCTGCTTGCTTCTTTCACTGGCATTTTTGGGAAAAACACCTCTCCACCCCACATGTAAGACAGGACAGGTCCTTTTTATGTTGAAAGCTTGTGGAAGCTTTTGGAAAACAAGGTTGTGGGATATACCCTCAGCCATGTGCCTTCCAGCTGAGTCACCTTCGGAAGGAGCAGGGCTGCCTTCCAAGAAGAAGGCCCTCCAGTGCAAGAGGGAAGAGCAGGTGATAGACCCAGTCACAGGCTGAAAAGCCAAGCCTTGTGCACGGACAGCCGCATAGCGCAAACACGGGTCAAGCAGGAGATGAAGAGGTTAATAAGGAGTAAGGAATGAAAGATAAGAAATCGAAGTACAAGAAAAATGTCTATCCTTTTTGCTCCTTTGGTTAAGATTTGCTAGCTCTGGTTGGTCTACCACTTTTTTTTTTTTTCAAATCTATTTGTAGTGATTTACTTCTGTTTGCTTTAAAAAAATGAAAGTACATCAAGGCTAAATATAAGCATATTTCTAGGTCTTTTGTTCTCTCTTATAAAGGCTGTAGCTAATATTCTTCGCTACCTTGCACCTTGAGATACTAATTACACATGTCAAATGAGGTGTGGACTGCTACCACCAACATCAGAGGAGAATTTTGTTTGAAGTCTTACACCTTCCCTGCACAGACTGAAATACCGCCAGAGGTGCAAGACCTGCCTATCCACCCGCGTATTTATCTTGATTGAGAGCTTTCTGATTAAAACATGAGAGCAAAACAATGCACTTGGGATACACTCCTTGCTTTTGACATGCTGTTGTCATAAAGTTAGGCAAGTTAGTTAACTCCTCCTGTTCCAATCCACCTCTGTGGAGAGAGGTCAGATGCGCACACAGCATTTACCTAAAGGCAGTGTGAGAGTTCAGCTGAGTAACAGCTGGGATATTCCTTTGTTCCTTAGCACACGATGTGGTAGAAAGAGAAAACCTGTAAGGCAAGCTTAATAATTTTTTTCACTGATTTCAGTGTAGACTGCCTTTCCACGCCGTTTGTGGTGTTGGAGGTAAGCACAGCCAGGAGTCTTGGGACTCAGGCTCGTACATTCCTCTGCGAGGGACCTTTTATTTAAACACTCTTTATGCCTGTCTGCACTTCTGCATAAATAATAAATAATAACAAAGGTGATCCAGTATAAGACGTTTCCCCTTGGAACATAACATCCTGCGGCACAACAGAGGCAGGGAATAGCAAAATATACCGTTGTACTTAGAGAAAAGGAACAAAACTGTGTCTTGATAAAACATCAGGGCCATCTGCGTGTGATACGTTTACCAGGGATTGGGTATAAGCCTCCAGGAAATGTGTGTATAGTTCAAAAAACAGGTTCAAAAGATAGAGTAGTTACAGACCTGCAACAATTTCATCTTTGCGCAATGGATACTGTAAAAATAAGCTGCCATTACAAAATGCAGTAATTGTGATTTCCAGGAGTTATACTTTCTTGTTTTATCCCGTTTTTTATTATTTTACTATTATTTTATTATTTTTTATACCCAAGCAAGAACTGCAGCAATGTAAAACTACATAGATTTTTTTTCCAACGCTCACTAATACACTGTAATTCAAATTGTTTTAAAATAGCTTCCTAAATTCTGTTTCATTTTGTTATTTTTGGATTTATTACTGCTTTAGTTCATAAAACTGCTGGATTCCAAAATCTGAATTGCAGTCCCTCTATTTTTCTTTACTACAATAAGTTGTACACAAGTATTCTTGATTACTTTCTTTTAGTTTCTCGTGAAATAATAAAGTAACAGCTTTTTATGCTCTATTTAAATTTTGAGTGCCAGCCAAGATCCTTCTCTCCCTGTTTTAGCATCCATTTAAAGTGAGTTTTCTAATCAGCTATGCCCTCCACACCATAAAGCCTCTCCTCACTATCTTTGCTGATAACTCCAGAGATTTTCAGGCTGGGAAATTATTGGTCATGCTTCCCTAGTTATGCTTCCCCCAAGAATCTAGCCCCTAGGAAATTCATGCTCTGAACTCCCATTCCCTCATCTCGAGAAATATATAGATTTCAGGAGCAGATGGTTACATGTAATTTCGAAGGTCAGCATTCAAGGAGGTTAGAAAACTTCATCTGAATGCTTACATGTTGGACAACTTTGTTCACCTTTGTTTTCAGTAAATTTATTTAATTGTTCTGAAGCTCTTTTTTTTTTTTTTCCTTCTATGAATGGTGTCTCTTAATTTTCAGTAAAAGCTCTGAAAGGACAACATTCAATTTTAAATGCAAATATTCTCCTGTTGATTTAAAAGGGTTTTGGGTGACTAGCCAACCTATGTGTTCAATAAATAACAAGAAAGATTTGCATGCTTAAGACAAGATGGCAGAAAACAGACAGATATACGCTTGCATGTGTGTGCACATATCTGTACACATGCATGTAGCCCATGAGCTATTCCAGATGAATTTCCACCCTTAACCAAGGGTGCTTCTGCACACAGCTCTGCTGTGCTGAGGGAGACAAAGTCCTTTTCACCCTTCTTGGGGCTCCTCATGATCCCAGTGTTGGCTCCTCTGGCAGCATTCAGCAGAGACTGTGCTATGCAGCATCTCCAATTCAAGTCATACGAGGTAAAAATAAGCCAGAGTGACTCTGGAAACCACAATATGAGCGTGATGGCTCAAACGATGGGGGGAAAAACGCAGAACTCAGAGTAACTCCACTCAAAACTGCTATGTCTGGAAAACTAGATTCACCTTCAAAAGTCTTCTCTCAATGTGAATTTCAGAGAAAAACTAATAATAATAAAAATAAAACATATAAATAAATCGAAAGCTAAAATTCACCTCCGTGTATCCTCTTTTTATTATATTCCCTAATGGGGATATAATCAGCTATGGGCTGATATTAAAAATGACAAATGCGAAAAATAACTGTGAAAATAAACTTTGCAGAGAATCAAACTGCATTCAGATCCAAAAAATGGTACTTAACTCTGGTGGTAAAAGGAAAAGACAGTCAATACTACAGAGAGCTCATCATTATGAACTCGATTATTATGATCATATTTGAACATTATCAAGTGTTCAGATTTAGATGCAATTTCTAAACATGTCCATAAGCCTGTGCTCTTAGAGATGGATTTACTTTTAGAAGATACTAAGACAGGTATATGCCCATAACAATTCACAGAGACTTTTACTCATATATTTTATTTATTTATTTATTTATTTATTTATTATATCTTCTGATATATTGCAGAAATGTGTCTATGTTAAATATGCTCTCAGAAAGTTGTCATCTGGAATCAGTGTGGTTCATACTATAAGGCTGAGTAGGTATAAAAAAAATTACCTTTTTTTTTTTTGTGGCAATACTTTAAGCAATTTTCCTTGATTCTACTACTTTCGAGGTCAGTATGCTCCATATTTAGAGAACCAAACTTTCTAAAGGCTCTCTTAACAGACTATCGATTTGGGAGTTTGTTTTTCTCTTAATGGAAATAACATCTTTATTCTAGCCCAGTTTTGCCGTCACTTCATAATAATTAGAGTATAATATAATACATTTATAATTCACTGGAGTATAAAAATCTATCCTAAGTTATCACAAGGAGAAAAGCTCTCCTTGCTTGTGCTGCAGAGATAGGGTTAAAATGCTCTTTGTGCAGTGTGTTTTGCTGTAACTTGCAGTTTTCACCGATACTTGGTCGCTGCGGTCTTTCACTCTCTCCTCTGCTGTCTTGTACAACTCTTTCTCTTGCTTCAGCTAGTTTCATCCCTTCTCTTTTGTCTTTTGTGTTTGAAGGCAAGGTCAGCAAGACGCCCGTCTGCAAGGGCTCCCAGCAGAGCAGGAGATGGCTGACGTGAAAGCCACCGCTCCGAGCTGCACGGGGGTACAGAGGACACCTGAAAGCGTTCTAACAGGAAAAAAGAAAGCTGGAAGGACCCAGAGGTTTAAGGTATAACCCTCTGGAAACAAGAGGTCAGATAAAGGTTTGAAATTGTATATAGTTTTCTTCTGGCTTTGATGGAAAGTTCCTTTAGAGCCTGGCTGGAAGAAAGGGCTCAAAGTGATGGGAGGGTCACAAGAGCTCTGATTTTTCTGCCTTATCATCAGTATTGCACACTTTGCAATAGGCGAAGTCTTTTCCTTCGCTGTTCAAAAATCTGTGGAGAGAAGAGTAAATTATGCCCTTCAATGACAAATTGACTGCATGAGTAAAGTGCACACACAGAAAATTAATGATAGCAACATTAACTCTGCAGTGACTTTAACTTCTTCCTTCCCTCCCCCAAAGAAAGTCAGAGGTAGCGTTGCCCATAACACCTCGCAGTGTATTAGTTCTCGCTTCTTGGAGCTACAGGTTGCGCTTTGAGCATAGGTCAGCTACCATGGAGAGGTGACTGTTGGAGCTGGGTACCTGAGGTGGCTCCATAACTTTGTTGAGTCTTACAGGTATAACCCTGTAGTCAGGTGAAACACATTGAATAGTCACTCCTCTTCATTTAAAAAATAAAATAAAATTAAATTAAAAAATAGTAAGAACAGAACTACAGCCTCTTTTCACAAAAGACTCTACTTTGGCAACCTTTTTAGTTTTTCTTTTAGTTTTTCTTTTTTTTTATTCTTTTTTTTTTGGCAGCACAGTAGCAAAAAAGCAATACTCTGACATTTTACAAAGCAAAGTAATCTGCTTTTCTGGTTCAAAATTAATTTTGGTTTCAAATATGACCCAACAGAGATACAAATCTTACTTAAACTTGTCAAATCCCGGATAAAATCTTTCATTTGATGCAGACTGACATTTTAAACAACATGTTTGATTTGTAGAAATGTTCTCAGTTTCAAATTTTTCATATGAACTGCAAACAAAATAGTTTTCGACGTGTTGCTGCCTGAGTGAACAGTGATTCACTTCATCGCTTCACATGTGCAATATATGACTTAACTAGATAAAGTGGTTTTAATTGTTCATTTTTTTTTTAAATGCAAGGACAATATTTTATTTACTGAAAATATTAAAGTGGTGCAAACCATCTGCATTACAATATTCAGAAGTTTGACAGTTTCCTGGAATCAGCTGAACAGGAAGCTGCTGTTTGTTTTGCATTGCCTTTGTGAGAATTGCCAATTAATAATTTATGTATAAGTTTTTTGGTTTCTCTACTGAAGTGTAACTATTAAAAAAAAAGTTGAGAATTATACATTTTTATTTTTGGCTGCTCTACAAAAATGTCTTATAGGATTTAAATCAATCGCAAGGAGGAAAAATTTAACGCGTCCGAGCAGACAGCTTGATATGCTCTACAACAAATTATTCCAACCCACTGCAAATGTTTATAATGAAAATGATAACTGAACCTTAGCTACACTGGAGCAATACTGGATATGGTGGTGCAAGTACACTCTGATAGATTGTATCTTAAGTCAAGAAAACAACATGCATACTGAACATAGTTTTAAGGGGTATGGAAAATGTGCCATTTCACTTCCACTAGCAGTAATGTGATTGTTCCTGGACAATTTTTGGGTGGAAATTTGAGGCTGGGAGCCCTTTGTTTTCTGTGGCTGCAGGAGGTGAGTGCAAGGCTCAGCAGCAGTGTTGGGGTAGGGCTGTGTGTTCATGCCTGTGTTTTGCATATGCTTATGCACAAAATCAGAAAGTTCAACTGGCTATTAATGGAGAACTAAACTGATGCTTTTAGATAGTACTGCTCAAATTGTTCTTGATAAATAAGTTATTAGATGAACTGAGCCCTAAATTTACATATCATGTCTAATCCTAGCTTATGCATTCATTATTCACAAGTGTTTGATGAACAGTTTATGAAAAAATCCTAAACATTAACTATGTATTTTGTGGTATGATTGACTCACCACCAGTGAAAAATTGTTGTTTTTCCCTGACTGAACAGCTAACCTAAAAAAAAAAAGACAGCTTAGTCACAGAAGTGCTGAACCCTGTTATGCCTAAGTGCCTTTGTTCAGACAACTAAAAATATTTATCTTATGAAAAAACAATTATCAAACACTAATGAAATAAAGAGCCATCGTAATCACAGCTATGGAGTTCATGACCTATGTGAACATGCTCACACTGTACAGCAGCTTGGAAGTGAAATACAAGGCTGGTGTCCATCAGACTGTGTAACTGAAAAGAGAAATTGCAAACAATCACAGCAAACTGGCTATAAACAACATGGAGACCAAAAAGTGTGTGCTTTTGAAACTGCTCCGGGCAAACTGGACTGTCCTAAAACTTATCCACTACTAATCCTGAATTCAGTTCAGGTCTGCTGACTTGTCTTCCATTGAATTCCAAGTCCAAAGAGTCCAAGGTCTGAGACTATGTAGGAGCCATTGATGCAATTTTTTATGATTATGTCATCTGCATTAAATTTGGGAATTTTAATTAAGTTTTAATTGAAGTTTTATATATATATATATATTATAGTAGGACAGATTTATAATACTGCTAAGACTGACCAATGTCACAGTGTCTCAAAAGCTGCATGTTCAGTCCTCCATCAGCTCAGGGAAAAGATGATGCAAATCTGTAAGACAGTACCAGAAATCCTTAGGAAAACTCTGTTACTAATGACTAAAATACCTCTAACCATGTGAGGAAGTAGCAGTAAACTGGCTGTATTGAAAAACCTACAGATAATATCCTTAAACAATTTTAATTGATTGTTCAGTCACCTGCAAATGATGCCCCTGGCTATGAGACGCAAATTTGCCTCAGAATAGTATATCATAGGATGAGAAAAAATGCCTGCTGTACTTTGAATCTCAATAAGCCTGGCTTGAGAACTGTCTCCTCTGCACACTTCAAATTATGTATATGAATATATAAATAGTATACTTATACAAATCATGTATTTTAAATGTAGACATAATATCTATTTACAAGTCACCATTTTAAATATATATAAATAGACAATTCTAAAAGATAAAAAAGATACATCACATGAAATTTTGAAATTAGGTGAAAACCTGGACATTAGCCCAGGACACGTACTAGTTCTCACTTTATTTATGCATCTGCACTTGGTAAACATAGGCTACCCCCTTATGGAGATGAAAAATGATGTGAGCGTATGATGATGAATCATGTATTCTATAGAAAGACCAGTGAAGTACCTAGAGAATATTTGCTGTTCATTGCTGCGTAATGGGTATGTATAAACCCTTCCTTGAGTTCAGTAGACATTGTCTGGTTAAAGATATTTATTCATGAACTGGAACCATTATTGTTTACAGCTGGAGGGGGAAAAAAGATACCAAAGGAGAAGCAGCAAACAGACAAGCTTTACGATTTGTTTACGCAGATCGTCCTTTATCACTTATCACCAATGTGGAAAGAGAGCTGTAGGGCACGCACTCTAAATGTTGATTCCTCTAGCTGACTTGCAGAGCCGTACAAATGGGGTTGGAGGGGACCTTTGGAGAGCTGTGGTCCAGTCTCAAAGAGTGACCTCACTGGTGGTTCCTAGGTGTTCTGCTTGGTGTGTCTTCATGCCCTTACATTGTGCAGTGCCTGTGCACCTCAAGCAGTGCTTGGAGTCCCACTGGCTACAGGTGGCAGGGTCCTCTGCTCCACCTGGGTGTCCCCTTTGGTCTCCTTCATGGACACAAACGCTCTGTCTTGTGCTCATTTGGCAAGGGCTAAAAAACCTGCAGGTTAAAAGCAGAGATATGACTTTTGCCAGTGTTTATCTTCTGGATAATCCTCTAATCCCAGAATTTGGTACACGTTGTAATTTTTTTTTTTTTTTCCTAATCATAGATTAAGTTATCTAAATTTTAGGGTTGACACTTCTTCCCTTGAGAGACTATTCCACAATCTAATATGTCTCACTGTCAGGGAGATTTCTCACATTGCTTTAAGCTATACACCCTTAGGTTACCCTACATAATTTTTCTCTACTTCAGCTCATTCATCAAATATTTGTATGCATGTAGTGTATCTTTTTACTCATTACTTAGCCAAATTATACATACTTAGCCCATTTTCCAGTCTTTGAGTATTTTTCCTAAAGGTTTATTTTAGCTCAAAATATGATTTGATTGCTTTTGCAAGAAAGAAATATATATATAAAATATTTTTTTCACATTTATATTACCCTAAACATATTAGGGCAATATCTGCACTTATTTGTTTATACCTCATGCAGTGTCAGTGAATTTGGAAGTATTAAATGAGTACAAAAATTGGTCTGTAGGACTTGTATCGCAATTTGGACAGCACTTGGTAATCTGAAGTGACACCCAGCTGAAAAATAGCAAAAAGCAGTGAGGCAGAATACTGTGGCTTTGCACAGACATATTTCCTTCTTTGTTTTCTGGTTACTGAAGTGGCAGAGAAGTATGGCTGGTCTGTGGTCATCCTGATTTTGGCTGAGGTAGAATTAATTTCCTCTAATGTGGGGGGTGAGCGAGCGGCTGTGTGGTGCTAGCTGCTTGCCAGGTTAACCCCACAGTGGTGGTGACAGAAAGACGTGCACACAGGTTTGTACATAAGTATCTTTGTTCACGTACATGTATGGACATAAGGATAGTAGAGAGCAGTGGAACTACTTGCTGGGAGAGTGGGTCAAGCATAAAGGAGTAACTGGTAATAACTGGTATATTGCACAATTTTGCATTAACATTTTTGTGTTCTTTTTTGCTGCAGTTAGAAAGAGAAATGCATACATTTTATATTTTATACATTATAAAATCGTTCTCTTGATGCCAATTACAATTGTCCTTTCTGTATTTTGAGCATGGCATCCTTGTGCTGTGCTCCAGCTTATTCAAAACCTATTAGAGGAAATCTTTCTTATTGACTTCATTGGCACATAAGCTGCACACAGCACTCTGCTGAGCAGTCCAACTTCTCGAAGTTATTCATGTCCTTGAACTGGTGGGGCCCTGGTGTAGCTCTTTGGTGAAGGGGGCATGCACAGTTCTCAGGTCTAGAGGTCTTGTGTTTCATCAGGAAAATCAAGATGATATTTCTTTGGAATTTCTGCAAATCTTAGTTCTTAGCCGTGAAAAACTGTCTGGGGGAAATGGCATGTAGACCATCTGCCAGTGTTGCCTGGAGTTGGATCTGCTGCTGAAGCCCAACCTGAGTCTCTCGGGATGAAGGGAACAAACTTCTGTCAGTTACTTCTGATTTTAAATCCACTACTTTTTCAGGCATACAGCAGTTTTAATATTTCTCCAACAATATCTTGTAGGAAGAGCTGGAAAGCAAGCCATTGGGCATAGAACATCTTAATTTACCAGGCAGTGGGAGTTACCGCAAATACTGCTTCATTGTCATGTCTCTGCGACACTGTGTTTTCCTTCCCGTGTTTGACGTCTCACGTTTGGTAGCTCTGTTGTTTTTTTGTTGGTGGTAGTGGTTTTATTTTTACCCTATAAGAGCAGCTATACCGCCAAGCTCACGGCTAAGTCTGTAACTAATATCTTCTCTTGACAGAAACGGTAAATAAAAATGAGAAAATGTTGGCAGTGTTGTCAATCCTGATCCATGTAAATTTTCTCTATATGTCTAAAGAAAAAAAAAAAAAAACCTAACAAAAGAGATTAAAAAACAAACAAAAACAAACAGAAAAAAAAGAAGACCTTTAAGCTCATGTCCAGACCTCATGATAGGGGGGCCAATGCTTCTGGAAGAATTCGCTCCCCTGCACTTACCTGGGGGTTACAGCCTGCGTATGGGTGGCCACCGCAGGATGGATGGAGTGTGGCAGCTCCCCTCGGGCTTACCCTGCCTCCATGCCTTGTAGAGTGGCACGTGTTGTACTCTGTGCTCAGTGGGGGGGTCCTTTGATAGCTCAGTGAAAAACATGTATAAGCTGCAACGCATGATAGTGTTTTATTTTCACAAATGGTTACACGTTTTTGTAGCCAAGGTAAGTATTAGGATATGATAAAAAAAAGTGTTAAAATTAATCTAGATATAAGAACTGATGAGAATGTAATTTCATGTGTTTGATTCCCCCAAAGGAAAGAATGATCGGGAAAAAGGGTAAAAGGGTGGAGCTGAAGAGGAGCACATGCTGCAGGGGGCAGGAAGGGAATAGGCTTCAGAGTAAATTATTTCCTCCATTTACCTGGAAAAGGACAAACGAAACCTGCCATAGGATACTGGCAACAAACTGTTTTCTTGGACCTTTTAAACAAAGAAAAATTCTACAGACTTTCAAAAGATAAGTGAGAACAAGCAATAACTTTTTTTTTTTTAAAAAAAAAAAAAAAAACTACTTTTCTCCCTTCTTTTAGGGAAGACCACACAAGAAATAAATATAAATAAGTATGTTAGATTCTAAGGTTGTCATGGCAAATGTTCAAAGATTCAGAGATGGCTGAGCTACTTTTATATACATGTACTTTTAATTTTGCTTTTTCTTACATCTGAGTTAAAATAGTCTTGAAGTAGTTGCTATAGTACAAAGACTTTTATTCATCTTTAGATCAGTTCTCCACCTTTTGAGGTTTTGATCGCCTGTAAAACATCAGATATAAATGAAAAAATATAGCCCTTTCAATTTTGAACTGGGTAGGCAACATTTAAAATGCTACATAAAGCTTTTGAGCATGATATTTCTAAAAAGAAAGATAAATAAGAGAGTTTGGAAGAGTGCAAATAAAAGAGTGAAGGGTTTATAATGTCAGACTGTGGGAAAGCTGAACATATTCAATTTAGGGAAGAGGAATGACAAGAAATCAACAGGCTGCACACCCATAAAGTGATTTCACGGGGAGGAGAGGGACTAATTGTTCTCATCAGTCTTCAAGGTTAAACAAAGGCATTATGGGGCTAAAAGAGAGAACATAAAACCTAATTCTGGTGTGGGACTTTTCCCTGCTGCTCCTCCATATCCAAGAGGTTAGCTCTGGGCAAACCAGGTGGAGAAATAGGGGGTTTTATGGGAAATATCTGCCGAAAATACACGATGAGGTTCTTCTAAATAGGGAGCATAAGAGCCACCGGGAAGACCTTGGCAACCTTGCAATGCCAAACAAGAAGCATTGATGCTTCCTGCTACAGTAGTGAGTTTTCAGTTATTAAGAGCTTTGCTGAATAGTTACACTGTGCATTAGATTATTTTCTGATGTACCTGTACTGTATGGTTTAGGACATTTAAACAATAAGTTTTAGATGAAGTAGCCCATTTTCAGTAATGATTAGGTAAGAAGTTAAAGGAAGTAGAAGCTATTTTTTAGAAGCAGTGGCTGCACATATTAAAATGTTTTGGATGTGTGCCTTAAAATTATTTTTAATATTCTTTCCATTTAATTAAGAAAGGCAAAAAAAATAACAGTTCTTCAGGGGAAATCAAGAAGATATCTTTCCATATTTTGAAAGTGCTCAGAAAGTTAGAATGCAGTAATAAAGCAGAAAAAAATGTATTCCCTCTTTCCCTCTTTTTCTTCTTTATCTTTCTCAATTTTTGGATCCTTCAAAGCTTCCAGGGAAGCGTATTGACAGTAAACATGCTTTTCTTAGTTACCTCCAGAGCCTCGGCGGTAATCCGTGGCCCCCTGGGGATCTGCAAATCGTGGATTGAAAACAGCTATCTAGCTAATAAAAGCTGCAGGATAACTCATTTAAAAGTTACTTTGCAGAAATTATGATTACTGAGTCTTGCAGCAATATACATATGAATTGTCTCTTGACTTCGATGGAGTCAATTAAAGCCACTTAATTAGTGCAGTTAGTAATCATCTTCTAAAATTACAGACTTTTGTTTCTGTTATGATTAGTCTATTTTAATACATTTTTAAAAATGACGTTGTGTAGGCAAATTTAATTAAGCATTTTCTTTAGTTTGCAACTTGTTTTTGCAACAAATGACTACTTTTAAACAGTTGGCAGGCCTCAATATTTAGAACTTTTAGGGCAACATAATCTCTTGTGCGAGTCTCTGGTTTTCTACCTGTTTATGGTTCCTGCTTTTATTCCTTGTTATCACTCACACTTAAACCTTCCTCTGGACGTGCATCCATTTTCCTCAGCTTTTACTTTTTTTTTCTGATAAATTTATTAATCATGAAAGGCCAGAAGCCTTCCCTTATGGGAGACCGTTGTCTGATGTACTAGACTAGACTCTTAGATTGAACTTTGATTGTGTAATAAATCTGTTCTCTCTTTCAAACAGGTCTGGTACAGGGAAACCTGATAATCCTGCGTGTAACATATACACTGGGGAAGAAGCAGACCCTGTAAACCCCTCCTGCCAGCTCTGCACTGAAGAGGCAACGGGCTCATTTCTGCTGCGGAGGCTAGCCTCTGCAACGTGAGGTAGGAGGGTACTCAAATCCCGCCAGGAAAGGGAATCATAGTAACGACACTTATTGATATTGATTCCTCTTAACTTTTACAAGCAGAAAAAATGTTTTCACACTTAGCAGGGATGCTGTTATTATACCCGATCTGAATGCTTATGTCTAATGTGTCACCTGTAGCATCCCCAAATGGGCAATTATTCCCTGAGTAGGAAATGGTTCTCCAGAACACAAAGCACTCCTGTCAGATGTGGCTCACGTTTAGTTTCTGGAGTTGATTTTGTGATGACAAATCCCTTTAATTTTGACTTGTTCATATTCATCAAACAAATGGGAATCCAAAATACTGTAAGAATTATTTTCAAGCAAAGCATTTGTTTTGACAGTATTGAGAAAAAAAAAAAAAAGAGAAACAACAAAACACAGAAAAAGGGAGAGATATTATCCTGTGACAATATATCCTTTTTATGCCTGAGAGGCATTGATTTACAGCAGAGGCATTTACAACTCTTCACATGCAGTACGCTCTTCAAAAATTGTTTATGAGAACAAGAAACATTTGCTGAGCTGACCTGTGAAATTCTGAGCTTTTTCTCCTGTAACAATTATTCCATATTCATGCATCCAAGAAAGGATGAGGTGGGTGGAAGAATGCTTTGAACCACCTCTGCTCTCCTACTCTTTAGGTCCCTCTTGGTATCAGACCAGTTTTATGTACTGCACAACCCAGGAAATTACCGTAGCAGATCACAAGGGGATAAGATCACAATAAATGATGCAGCCCACAAGTTTGAGGTGCTCATGGGAGAGGAAGCAGAAGGCCTCTGAAAATGCCTGCACAACCAAAGAAAATACTTGTCTCCTTTTGCCTTGGGGTGCACCAAAGCACCTCCTGAGTGAGCTTTGCACAGTTTGTGAAATACAAGATGAATGAGGGTTAAAACAAGTCCAACAGGCATGGTGTTAAGAAGATGCAGCAGTAATTTTATGGTGCAATTCCACCTTGGCCAACTAAACCAAGCAGGCAAGTTTTACTCCTCCTTGGGAGGCTGGGGACACATTCTGGCTACATGACATATTTTACTGCTTTGATGATATTTCAGAAACTCCTTTCTTGGTGAGAAGCCTAGAAGAATGTCTTACCTTTCTGAATGGAAGAGCATCTGCTACATTTGGTTTTTGTTTTCTAGCCTTGTCTGCTTCTCCCCCTCAATCCCCCCCCAAATAATAAAAGTGTCTGTCCTTCACAGAAGAGCAAGAGATCTCATCATATTTAGTCTCAAATTGTTCAAAGAAGAGACCCTTCAATCTTTCAAATACAAGCTGTGCAGAGTGTTGTCTTGAGTTGGGCATATTCTCTTCTCAGCTTGCATGGGTATATTGAGAGGAGTCAGACTGAAGTCAGTAAGATATTTCAGATTTACATTGGCCTTAAAAATCTAAATGCATCTCATAAACCTAACCCAAACAAAATATGGTTAAATAAGTGAATTTGTTCAGTAAATACATTTTTTTTAATTTCTTTAAATATTTCTCAGGTTCAAATAATATAACAGCACACAGAACATTCCCCTTGCGTTTCATTTGCTTTATCTATGTGAGTGCATGGCCTTGACTTTGTGGGAAATGTGTCCAGATTTGGGCTTCATAAGCCATCACAGCAAAGTTGGGTAACATATTTTATGGGCTAAAATGTAAGAATTGTTACAATATCAATAATATGTTGAAATGCTATTATTCACTATAGCACTGCCTCAATAAATGAAAACCAACATCAACTTTCTGTGAACCATCTTTTTTTTTAGAAGACAGTAAGCTACAGATCAAGCTTTGAGAAATTCTTCTGTAGCTGAATAGATGATTTCTTTTTTTTTGCTAGTAGCCTGCATCCCACCTATCAGAGAGAAAAGAAAATAATTTGTGCTACAGATACAAAGTGATTTTAAATGAAGCAGAGAATACAGCTCCAAACAGCAAAGTCTTGATTCAGAAGCAACTCTATTTGAATATAGGTGCATCATTAATTTTAAAACGTGTTCATTTCCTCTTAGGGATAATTCCTGTTTTAGAGAATGGGAAAAAAAAAAAAGATTCTTTAAGTCTACTTCTCTTTTTGCATACAAAAATTTTACAGAACTCTGATTCAATTGATTTTTTTCTTAAAAAATTACAGTGCGAAATTAAAAAAAAATCCAAATGTTTAAAATACAGCATAATTTTCACCTTATTTATAATTGGTTTCACAACTGAAAGTTAGTAGAGGTTTCATTTCTCAGGAATTTTTACTTTTTAAGTGTTAACAACAAATTATTATAATATATTAACATATAATAATAACAAACCCTGAGCCTGATTCCACCTTCCAAGCCCTTTATTTCCACTAAATTCATGTATGAATGCAATCCTTGCTCCTTTGAAAGCAATTGCCTTTCTGGATGTGCTTTTTGGATGAGTTCGACAGCAAAGACAATCATGCAGTGACTGCTGTCAACTGGATTTTAATAATTAAATTGGTGCATTTGCAACTTGGTGCATTATATTTAGGAACCAGAAAAAGTCACTTTTGGCTTTATTTATGACTGATTTTATCCTAAAGATATGTTTATGCACTAGCAGTCTTTACCAAAGATGTTTTGAAGCTACATGTCTTACTGATCTAATAAGAAGTCCACAATAATAAGGAAGCCAATACATTTCTGGGTAAAATAATCAGTTAAATAGTCAGTATTTGTGTTAAATACTGTTTGGAGGCAAAATAATGATAGTTTTCAAGAGTAGAAAGTGTAGTTAAAGCCAGAAAAAGAATTAGACCAGTCATTTTCAACCAGGGACCTGTTATTCCTTGGAAATTTGCAGGCTACTTGAAAACCTATTGACAATACATTTGTATGCCAATAGCCAATGTTGAAAATCATTAAAGCTGAGTGCTTTTGTATATATATGTATATATATATTTTTACTAAAGATAATGTAACTAAAATTGAGAAAAACGTTAAGAAATGACGCTACTGTTTGTTTGAATTTATGCAGCCTCTTTTTACTGTGCTCCGAAGTTTTTTATCCAAAACAGGATACCTTGCTAATAACTCTTCTTGTCTGTAGACTGCCAAAGAGGTCAGATTTTCCTATTAACACATATTATAAATTTTGTCATTAAAAATTGGCATCTTCTCACTTATGTGGGATGAGATGCAAACTTTTTTTTTTCTTTCCCCGAAAAGGTTTGGAATATAACATCCAGGTAAAAAGAAAATGGTGTAATGATAGGAGAAGGACATGTAGCTTTTTAGGCCAACACATTGGACTAATAAACAACTTAAAAGAAGAACAACCAGATGAGAGGGGATGTTCAGAAAGATAAACAGAATACTTAGGGGGATGCTACTAAATAATATTTAGTGATACCATTAAAATATGTAAAAATCTTTTCTGAAATATTGGTATATGCATATACAATACTTCATTCCCCGTGTATATATTCACTGCATCACCCTGTAAATCCCTGTTACCTCCACTAGTGCTCCCTTTCTTTTTTTTCTTTTCTTTTCTTTTTTTTTTTTCCCTACCCATACTTGTGACTGACAAGCAGAAGTAATATAATCTTGGAAGCTATAAAACATTACTTGATGGTTCAAGAAGTTGCTCCCAATATATCCCATAGAAGACAGCATAGCTATGTTGCCAGCCTTTTAGTCACTTATCTTCCTTGCCTCTAAATTATGTGAAATCATTTTAATAAAACCCATTGTGAAATAGATTGGCTTTCAGCAAATGTACATCGCAGCCTAAGATATCAGTGGAGAAAGTTTTTTGATGCAAAGATCAAAAGATATTCATTCTTCGATTAGTTTGATATTGAAATGAAAACTTATGCTTTGTTTTTATAAATAAGATGAAGACATTTAGTCACTTCCCTCATTTAGGTCTTTATAGATACAGGATGTTAATTTGGTGGTAGTTAATGATGTAACTATAACTGACCTTATCTGCTTTCCCCAGTAAATTGAATATAACCGTATAATGGTCGTGTCATTTACGCAAAAGACCGAGGAGCACCAGCTGGAACGGAGGGAATGAGAGTGCTGCCAACCTCCTTCAGGATGAACGCTCCTCAGAGTCCTTGGTGAGTGAGAATTTCTCAGGTCATTTAATGCAGCTCCAACCCATGGCACTTACCTCCACACCTTCCCTTGCTTTTGCAGATTTGGTCCTGGAATGCAATGCAGACCGAGGGCCTGCTCTCCGACGAGCGTGCTGCACTCCCTGCCCGTCTGCAGGGCCCATTAGTGGTAATGAGGTGGCTGTCTGCAGCCTCTCCCCGTGCCCGCAAAAGGAAAATCAAACCCTTTCCTCTGTATGGTCCCCACAGGCAAGAGCTGTAATTCTCTCTCTGAATAAATTCCTGGCTCTGACCCTGTACCATGGGGACAGATCACAGTTTAATGCCAGTCATTTACAAGCTGAACACCAGGGACACCGATGAGCACGTACCATTGCAGATAACCGAATGAGCTCCAAAACTGTCTGAGCCTTCTCCTCCCTCTCGTCTCGCATATTAAACCCAAACTACCAAAGCCTGGGGTTGCGGTCTAGTGTCAGTGCAGATGCTCATCTTCAGCAAGTGGAGGAGCCCTGAAGGTGTAGATAGGAAGCCATCACCAAGGTCTCTTGCTCAGCTGTGGCCCTTTATAGCAGTAGAGAGAAAGGAAGAATTTTATAATTAAATATGTTGCCAAACTGTTGTTCAGGCTGCATTTCAAGTTTGTAGGGCTCATGTAAACCACTGCAATTTGTTGCTGTGACCACTCTGCCAGTGGTAGTGGTAGTGCCAAACTGATGCTTCTTCCCCCAGGTTGTTCTGCGTGGTACCTTCCCACTTACTCATCAGAAGAAAAGGAAAGGAAGTTATTTTTTAAGGTGTAAACCTATTAAATCCAGCAGCTGCATAGTTCCATAGCTGCTGAAAATGATCTCACAGGAGAATAGACCCCAAGTGATACCTAGTTGTCAATTACTCATCCATGCCTGTGCAATTTAATGGCTGTATCCAGAGAGATCCCACTGTAAGTGACATAAGAGTGGCTTTGGGTGGACTGCTTACTCCTGATGCTTCTCTGCTGTGTTGCTGTGACACTTTCCAAGCATCTCTAGGATTCTGGACAGCACCAAGTATTCTTTCTATCTCAGAAATTAAAATAATAAGCCTGTCTCGTAGCGTTGCCATCTTTGTATACCAAGGTGCCTGCATCTTCTCAAGTATCAGTGAGTTTGGTAAAAGGTTCTTGTATCCCAGTGTCCACCAGCAAAGGAAAATGTAATTATTTTTGTATATCTCTTGTTTTAAAGGTTGGTCATCAGTCATAGCTGTTTACATGTCATATACAACATCTGAAGTCCCCAAAGTGCACCAAATAACCACATGTAGTCAAAATATCTTTGAAAATGTGAAATATGCTACTAAGATACCTCTAGATTATGTCAACAGATATAGTACAGAGAATAACTCTTCCTATACAGTAAATGTATTATATAAGCAACCATGAAAAACTTTGAAACACAAGGTATTTGAAATCTCATTTGTGATGCTTCTTGCTAAAGCAATTTCTCTCATAGAAATGTGGATCTAATTTGCCAACTGTGATTTCAAAATAGAAATATATATATGGGCCTTGTATTTTTTTTTTTCCCCTCATACAAGGTGGATTTTACTCCAAATGGGGGGACAGAAGTATTCAGTTCTTCTCCTGTATTAATACTTCATCAAAAGCTCCCTATAATCAGATGCAGAGTTACATCCTCTGCAGATGCAACAACTCCATGCATCACCAAATGGTTTATCTTAAATTCCATTAATATTCTATGTTGTGAACTATCTCCTGATAAAATAGGGCTGTAGCCAAAGGCTTCTATAATATCCAGTCATTTAGCTTCATTACAGATTCACTTTAGATATTATTTTTAAAGGTACAGTTTTTAAAATAAGCTAGTAAGAAGAGCATCTTGCCAAATGTTACATCATTTTTCTCCATATGGCAAATATGATGTGGATTGCAGCAGCCATATTATTAAAATTATTATTTCCATTGTGCATTTATATAAAGCGCAGTGGAAATATTTAAAATTATGTTTCTTAATAATTTGTTTCTGTATTTGTTTCTGTATTTTCCAGTGGATTCAGTAACTGTAGACAGGCACACTTTCAGAGTGGAGATTCCCAGATTTTACTGCGTGAAGCCACTAAAATAAAAACTGCAAGCGTTTGTCTCAAGTCAAAAGAAGTGGCATAACTAAAAGAAAGATTTCTCTCTCATATTTCGGAGTACAGTTCTCAAGCCTGAATTTTTAAGAAGCTCTTCTGATCAGATATCATTCAGGGTAAGGTGATGCTGAACTAATTCCTTGTAATCTGTTAATTTTAACGATGGTGCTTTGGAGCCTTGCAAGCTTTCCATTGTCACAAAGTCTAAGATATGAAAGAGCTGGATAGGAATGACAGGGATATTAATGGACCCAGAAACCCATGGGAAATCTCTGGCTCTTACTTGAAGGGTTTAACACTCGTTTTGTACCTGGCCTCATGGAAGGAGCTGATGTCCACCTCAGAAGGCAATGTTTTGCTTGTAATATACTAATGGGAAGGAAAAAATCTACAAGTGGTTAACCTTAATAACTCGTGTATAAAACAAAACACTATTATTTCTCTTGACTGAAAGTTTTATTTACAATACTGTTGCTTCTTCCCTTGCAAAGTCTATCATTCTCCATGTGATTCAGTACTAAAAATAGAAACAAAATCTTCAGCTCTTCCTAGGAAATTCTCTTTCAGGTTTAAGCTCAGTATTCTCAGACTATGCCTATTACTCAAGCAATGTAAATACTTTACATTGCTGTTGTTCACCTCTGATATTTAAGTCTCAGCTAGCTTTCATACATAGGAAATAGCGGCTTTGTTTGAAAGCAACAGGATGGGAGTGCAACACTTGCATTTTTGAATCAAAGTCAAACTGAATTTTATTTATTTATTTTTTAATTCAAACTCCATGTTGTATTCTGTAGCTTAAGGAAGAGCTTCTTCATGTTGTTAGGGTTTTGCAGAGGCCACTGGAGCCAGAATTGCTCACTAACTTTGTAGTAGCAACCTCTGTACATCCTCCTCTCCTCTACAAACCAGATAAGTGCATGATGGTGGTATGATGATAGTCATGTTTGTTTTTTTTTTTTTTCCCTATATTCCAATGCCATAATATTATATATGAAGAAAAATCAATAATTCTTGCTTTTAACTTTAAGAGAAAAGCTGAATAAATAATTCATAAGTCATTTGATCAATGTGACTTCAGAGAATATCCACAAGCAGAGAACAATTTTCTCAGATATACCCATTATTTTAAATTATATGACTATTGTCTTGGGTAAATATTTAAGTCCCTATATTGACCAGAACACATTTTAAATAACCATTTGCTGTATGTGCTCTGCTCCTTATTTATTTATATCAAAACATCCAAAACAGGCACTAGGCCCTAGCACAGGCTGGTTCAGCTCATGGATTTGTTTCTGTCACTTTGCAATGCTTGTTAATGGAAATGTAGCCAAGCTCTGGTTTGAACTCTGAGGGTAAACGTGTGTTTAATTCAGTGCTAATCCAGGTCAAAAAGTTCAAGATCTCACAAAGTCATATTCACTGGCCTTAAGAAGCATCTGTAGTAAGATAGATGCTATTGTGGCCCAAACTGTGCTCCATTATACCTTCCTGTGTCACTCAGCCTTATAGTACTCAAAAAGACAGGTTAAGTATGGAACAGGGCAACTTCTGAGCTCGTTTTAAGTTATTTTTCTTTAATTGCTACCTATGCATTCAAAGCACTTCAGTGGGAGGCCTGGCTGGCTGGAGGTGATCTTCCTGCTTAAAGGTAGAATTGTACCTAGAAAGACAGAGATTATTTTTTATTTTTTATTTTTTATTTTTATTTTTTTATCTGTGTAACATTTGCATTTCCAAATTTCAAAGCTTTCTGAGCATGCTGTGGGCAGATTTATGGCACATGCTTTACCTGGACAGATGAACAAAAAATGTGGGGGTTGCTGTCCTGTTAAAAGCCACGCCGTGATGGAAGGGTGGCATAACTTATAAACAGCATGTATAGTTGTATCCTTGTATTAATGTTACTCCTGAAGTACTGCTACCGCAAACAAGTTTCCTAAGATGGTAATGATTTCTGTGCAAAACAAAAATATGGATTCCTTTTGAACAGGAATTGACAGAAACAGCATGGCAAGAGCATGTGAGCTTTCAGACCAAGCTCAAAGGCGGATTCAAGAAACTCCAACACGAATTCTTTCTTTCCTTCTCTCTTTCTAATTCCTAGCTCTGGTTTTCCCTGTAACAGTATCACCCTGGGCTCAGTCCTGCCACAGCTGCAGGCAGACTGACCGAGAAGTCCTGCCTGGAAGACATGAGGGCTTCTCACACCTCCAGGTAAGGCGATTAGCTGATGTGGAGACCTGGTGTTTGACTGAGATGGGGTGCTCAACAGCATGCAGAACTAATACTGCAGCGTTATTCTTAAGAGGATTCAAGGCAAGCACTAGGGATTATTTTTGCATTTTAGACAGATTGTCAGCTAAAGTTTTATTACATGTGTGTGTCTAGTCTGAACATGAATCCAAGAAATTCAAGGATTTTTTTTCTTAATCTGTAACCTGGTGCAAATGCTGTGTATCAGAATCACAAAACAATGTTTCTCAGAAAACTGAAGTAAAACGAAGAGCAGAAGATGCTCACGGAAGAGTACAAAATACAATGTCTTTTGTGTCATGATATGGTCTGCTTGCTCTGCCACCATCAGGCAGACAGTGGATGTGTGAAGGGGTAGAGAAATGTTCCGTTTGTCTACCAAATGCAAATGCATAATAGTAGAGGAGGATGAAGGCCTGTAATCAAAGTGCTAATAACAGTGAGGCCTCTTTTAGAAAAAAACAGTGAAAAAAACATGAAAAGACACAAAGTTGTTGTCACGCATCAGAAATAGTAATTGAATTTTTATCACTTCTGACCCCCTGTAACCAGAATAAATATAGTAGAGTTGCATAAGTGCAATTAAGATTGTACTTGGGGCTAAAAAATAGTATCAGCAGCATAAAACTAATGCTTAAAGTTGGTTGACTGAGATGGGATATTTCAGTATGTACACTGGAACATGAATATTTATTGAAGGCATGCTTTGAATAAAACATCTGAGTGATGAGCACACGAAGCTTTAAGCTTCCACATTTTAAAATCCGTGTTGAACACAAACAGTTAAATGCCTGATTTCAACTTAAGGTTGTAATGAACAGCAGACGGATCATGCCTTCACCTTGGGAAGCAACACTTTGACTGCTGATCAGGCTTTTGGGTGCCTGCGAGCAGTAGCTGAGGGTATGTGAAGGCAGTATTTAAATAATGCAGAAAAGACCTGTTTCTTTAGCTGCCTCCCTCATTGACATCGGCTAGGAAGTGAGAGGTGCCACGGGAAATGCAGAAGAAAGCAGCGATGTTCTGATGTGCATGTGGTTGCCTGGGGCCTGTTTTGCAGAGGTGGGTGCCACCGCTGCCACCTCGTTAACTTGCTGTCCTTCTGCCACTCTTTTCTCCAAGGAAAAATAAATAATGAAATACACGGCTCACGTTTTTGGATAGTGAGAGAGGGCGAGAGAGAAGTCCCCCAAGACCCATAAGCTTGTCACTGTTCTAAAGCGGTGCCATTGTAATTGGCTCAGTTACAGCTCCTCGCTGGATCCCTAATGAACCTGCTGCAACTAAGGCGAAAAATAGGCTGTTGCTGTCTGAGGGGAATAAGCCACTGAAACTCCTTGAATATTGAGTAGAAGTGAACTCAGGGGGCTGCATCACTGCAAAGCTTTAATTACATATGAACACTTTGAATCAACAGGATTGCATGCATGTACGGTAAACGGGGACGGGGTTCTTTATTTTAAAAGTCTTGGCCAAACAATGAAAATGAAAGAGTTAGTGATCCAGCCATTTTCTCATTGATGGGTTTCACATGATAAATATGCAGACAATAAAAAGTGTGTGTGTGGGGAGAAAGATGTTAATAAATCAGATTAAAGAAAACGGAAACTAACTTTGACGTAGATGATGGTCAATATGGGAACTAAGCGCTAGAAATAAGGTAACAATACATAAGAGAAGTTCCTCCACTAAGATCTCTGACCACGTTGTTTCATTATTGCAACTCCAATTTGTGAAAACATTTATACAATAGTTTTGTTGTATTTTAAATGTCCTTGCCACTTAATGAGACTGGTGCTTATCAGCTCCCATGTGTGAACCAAATACGTGTACCTTAGAAAACTTTCGTCCAGCTCAAAATGTCAATATATGTTCACTTTCTTGAGAAGTGTCATATGAATGGAAAAAATATCCATGTAATTAAGAGCAATGCAGCCACTTTCAAATGATATATTTTCAGGATATATTATCTTGACTCGTAATCTGTTATCCTACTTATACTTTATTGCCACTGTGGAAACAATAGTTACAAATGCATTAATCTTACTGCACTCTCTTTTTAACCGTTCATTCTAGAGTATGTAATACATTTATCTTTCAGTCCCATGGGTCTGATCTGAAGACTATTGAAATCAATGGAACAATTCACAGTGCTTTCAGGGAATACTGGAAATGCATTAAAAGCATGTTGGGGCACATTCAAGTTGAAGATATTTCCTGCAAGGTAAAGTTCAGCAAAATATCTGTGAATGACAGAAGCCACTGTCAAAAATTTTTACATCAGAAATTAAATGTAAAGATTAAAGTAGAGTAAAACAATAAAAAAATTAAAAAATAAAAAGCTATCTAATATTCATGATTCACTTGCAGAGTTTCCAAATTAGGTATCTAAACGTCTCCACATGTAAGTCTTTTCCACATCACATCTTCTGTCCCAATCACATACTTTAACCTGCTGACAATAACTTTCCTTGTCCATTTCTTGGAGTATGTAATTTATTTCTATGATTTTTTTTTTTAATTTTTATTTTTAGGTTTTCCATTTGCAGCTGTTTCAGGAATAGTTTTCCTCCTTTCTAGTGCTATTAGCAGCATATACGCCACTGCGTTTATTATTTCTCCTTCAATTTCCCAAGTCTCATTCATGCTGCAGTCACACCCGGACAACATTTCCAACATACAGCAAGTAGGTATTCAGCCATGAAATCGGCTGTGCCATTGTGTGCTCATGTTCAAAGCTACTTCATTATCTTCTTTCATACCTCTGAAACCCCTTTTTTTTTTATTACAATACTTATATATAAAAGAGGAGCTAGGCTGCCAATGCACTCCGACCACTTGCTAATCCTTCTGACCTGTGTTCTCTTGTTTCGTGTACTCTTGTCATCTGTTGCCTTCTACTTAGGTAGCAAATTTCTGGGCTGGGGAACTTTGTTTGTAGGACACCTAATTCTTCATGTCCCTAGTCCATGAGCAGAGCTCCTGGCACTGTATTTATACAGATTATAGACAATCTGTCATGTGACCTTATATAATGCATTCTAATATACTTAAACTGGGGGAGCATTCTGTAAGTTATATGTAGGAGCCTCATCATCAAATCCTATTTGTTTTTTGGATTTCTGTTCTAATTCCAATGAATCCCTTTGTAAATGTCCTTTTCTTCACAGACTAATATCAAACAAATTTTCTGATTGCTGGGTATTGTTTCTCCTGGAACATGTTGGATTCCTCTGAGGTAGGATTTGTCAACGTCTTTACATCTCCATCTCTTATCATGACTGACAGTATGAGAAATATCTGGGTTTTTGCATACTTTCTTTCTCCTTAGTTTCCTAAAATCTTTCATCATGTTGAACTCTTGGGGTTTTGTTAGCGGATGTAAGATATCTGATTCTGAATGCTGATCTGGAGTTTACTGTGATCTTGAATGTCTCAGATTTGTTCTAACTTCACGTTTTGCCAAGCTTCTCAAGAGGTAACATGATTTTTAGGGTGTAGCCATGGTAGTCAATTATGAAGACATCCTGGTATACCTGCAAAAATTTATTTTACCAGAATAGTTCACTTCCCTGCTCAAAATAAAATAAAAAATTAGTAGGATAAGTATTGGTACAACTAGTCTGCAGCAACACTAGGAATAACTACACGGAGATCTGCACTGTGAATAAGACTTTAACTGTATCTGTATCTCCATTTCCAGTCTATAAAATGGAGACTGCCTGTGGAGGAAGAGCATAGTTATCAACAGATTCATTTTTATATCATTGGCTAGTCTGGTGATACAGTAAAAAACAACCACATAAAATACCAACCACAGAGTTGATACTGAAGAATGGAAGTAAATTCTGCATCATTTGCTTTCAGAAAAGCACCCCTGTTGACCTGGTCAGCACTAAGACAGTATGAAATGCTACTATGCAAAGATAATCCAGATGTCCTATGATAGAAAATGTTCCCACTGCATTGCTGTATAGGCCAGATTGTTCTCTTGCATGGTTGCAGAGCCACTAAAACTGGTGAAGTTCCACATTGCTGATCTGTGGAATGTGGGATTTAGACCCCTTGGAGAGCAGTATCGATAACTTGTTAGTTAACCCAACTTGTTGGATAGCCAAGATTGTTTTGAATTCAAACAAAGATATACTCTTTTTACCTATAGTTTATTACTAGTTCAGGGCTATGTACCTAAAGCAATATAATCCAAATAGCATGTGCTATAATTTTCTTTTTATATCATCTGGGTTTGCTGACTCAGGTCTCTGCCAGTATAGACATCTCCATTGCCCTGTGTGGACATGCCCTGTGACAGTGGGACTCATCCAGATGGTTATATCGTACTTTATTCTCTGGAGTATGCTGTACCATAAGCCTTCAATTTATCTACTACTTCAGGTATTTTTAATGTTTTCTTTAACTGCTCCAGTATTTGGCAGACCTCTACATCATCTTACTGTGCAATGGTGATGACAATTCAGAGAACAGAAGTCACAACCTACATTTTATAGTTTATGCTGTTTCTCTCAGAAAAACATGATTAAAACTCTGTTCTCACTGTTCTGAAGACTTGATTTATTTGTCTTTCACAGACAGATTATTTAAAGTCCCTAATATTCAAATGTAAATATTCAAATATAAGTCCTATTTGCTGTAGATCTTAAAAAGAAATCTTTGTTTCTTAAGTCTTTGCTTACAATAGTGGAAAGAATTTTATATATATATAAAAAAAAAAAAGCATTTGCAGTTCATCATTGGGATAAGACTATTACAAAGCTATTTGAGGCAAAAATCCAACATACAAAAATGCATATTTCATTGCCTCAGGTATATAAAGAATGAATTACAGGATTTGAGACTTACTTATTTTCCATAACAGCTTAAGAATATTAAAGAACAAGTTAAAAAGTAGTCACTTCTTTCTTTGTTTATGGTTTTGTTGTTGAAGGGTTCGGGGCTTTTGTCTTTTTTTTTCTTTTTCTTTTTCTTTTTAATCTTTATCAAACCAGAATATGCAAGTAGGTCACCGCAGCACAGGAAGGGCCTTGTACAGCAGAAAACAACCACAGGGCCACCAGGGATGGAGCTACACAAGGAATGCAGTGGCACGCACTGGTTTCAAGGCTGGCTCTGCATGAGCAGCACAGCTCAACAGACACATGTCTGGAGCATGAAGTGTTACCCACACCGCAGTGAATGGCTGGCCAACTGTGCGATGCTGCTCAGCCGTTTTGGCACCCAGAGGCCAAGTCAGCCTCATGCAGGGCCTGGGGGCAGACACAGCACCCCAGTCTGCTCTGTTGAGCCAGGGAACCCAGAGAGAATAAGCTGGTCTTGTGCAGAAGCTGGTCGCTGGTGTTTGTAGACTGTCAAAACCTGGCCCTACTAACATGCAAAATGCTCTCCTCCATCTTAGTTTTGACCTGAGATTTCGGGAGCTGAGTTTGTGAACTGCCTCGTAGGTCTAGAAAAGGCAAGCCTGCGTATTGGCAAAACCACCACAATGTCTCGGAGCAGGCAGTCAGGGGTGAGTTGTTTGTTGTTTTATTATTTCTTCTTTTTTCAATGCCTGATATTTATAAGGTGGGTGAAAGCTCTTGGAGAAGACTAGCATACAGGAGAGCTAGTCAGCACCATTTAACCTTGGGATACCACCTCACCTCTGCACAAAGCTGCCTTGCCTTTGATGTCTGCAGGAGTCTGGATTTGGAAAAGAGAGTAGAGCTTCTTCTGTTGGAAGTCTGCATCCACCAGACAAAACCTTAGGACATTGTTTTAAATGCTGAGAGTAAAGAGAAATGCTGACATTACAGAATGCTTTGTAGACTTAAATTGTGGAGTTTACGGATCCCTAGAGGGTGAGTGACCTGGGGTACAGAATGCTCCCTTAAAATCTTGCTGTGGAGCCAGGTTCTTCACTTCACATACCCTCCACAGCGATGTGTTCTTTTCACAAAATTTCATATTCAGGATCTCTGATAAAAGCTGTGTTGTCAGTTGTGAGTGCCTACAGAAGACAGATTCAAGTACTTAGTAAGACAGCTTCAAAACAATTTTTTTTTTCTGTATATAAACATGGAGTCCCTAGTTGCAAGAAGAGGTAAGAAAACGAAGATTGAGTTTTTTTCAAACACAACTGCCTCAAATCACAGTGATTGGATTATAGCCTGTTCATAGGCTGAACAACAATATGTTGGTAAAATAAAAGTAAAAGCAAGTAACTCTTCAGACCTGCGCCATGTGTTTCTGCACAGAGTCTGTGCCCTTCTTGCTGGACTAGGACACTCATCCAGATGCCTCACATAGTTATGGGTGGGCTATATGTGGAATTTCATTTGAAATCTTAATTTAACCTAGAATTTTTAACAGTAATGTTAATGGTAACTATAAAATCAAATGGATTTCACCAAGGGCAAGAAGCATGGCATCTGTATTAATTTTCTTTTCATCTAATGCAAAGACTTTTTGGAAATATTCCTGGAAACTCCCTGTCTTGAAGTAGTTCCTGGTAAAGATAAATTAAAGGTCCGGTTCTGTTACATTTAACAAGCAGAGAAATGTTTTATGAGCATGAATAAATGATCAGTGAATTTCCTATGTTTTATTTTAAACATGTCTACGAGTTAGGAGAAATGAAAGAGCAGAGTGACAACTTTATTTATATTAAGTTTTAAAAATTCATTTTCATATGGAATCAGTTTACATATTATGTTTTCTGTTCCCAGAGTATGATTGTCACTTCATGAACATTTAAATTTAATCACATTGAATGAATTACTGGCAAATTATACCTAAAAATTTAAATCCTTTTCCATGGATGAACCATGCTCTGACTCACTTTAGATGCCACACACAGGAGCCATCCTGTATCAGATATTTTTTTTCTTTGTTTTGTTTTAGTGTGGAAGAGTGGACATTTCACTTAACCTGCTTTTTAGTTTAGGTTTAATTTTAGTTTTAATTTTAGTTTGGTTACTTAGTTTAATTTAAAAGCATACCATTTTTTTTTCTACTTGCCGATAGAAAGAAGGCAAATCATCAAAGAAAACCCCAGCATTATTGTTTCGATTGTCTCAAAGTTGCCTTTTAATATTTGATTTCATATTTTCAAAGCAAGGATATATTTCAGTCCATCTGCCTTCTTGTCTTCCTTGCTGAGATTGTTGATTATTTTATGGACGCTTGTCCACCAGCTGCTGGACCGACACCACCAATTAATCTAATTAATCCAATTTGTGGCCGTTACTAGCAGACACAGCAGACCCACATGGAGAAGAGGCAGCAATCTCGCTGTGAAGGGCTGCTGGTCCCCTTTGCCTCTCTCCTGGAAACATCAAGGTCCAGGACCTCAGTGAGATAGCAGAGGGGACCCTGAAAGAGGAAAAACAGCACAGAAGCTTTAAGTTTGCATGATAAAAGCCCTTGTGTTGTTGTGAACTTGTTTCAAATTTAATTTCACAAGTTCAGATGCATTTTCAAGCAATTATCATCAGTATCTTGCTGTTGCATTCAAATTTGTCAGTACAGCTGACTCTATCCAGTTTCTACAGAAGCAGATCATCTCTGTTTAGTCTTCACAAAATGATATAAAAAGGGAATGTCTGAAGTGATGCAATTAGTGGTGTTTAAAACTACTTGTGGAAACACACATGCCTGGTATTCCATTAATGAGATCGTTAAAAATATTCAAAAATTTTGTTTCATCTGAAAGTAGGAATATTATTGTAAACTGCTCAAAAATACATTAAAAACCTTTGAATATAGTAATATACTTTTAGTATAGTATAGTAAGTACTTTTAGTTTGGTATAGTAATATACTTTTGTAATATACTTTGAAAATACAGTGAATTATACTCCCTAACATGAGCTACAGAACGATGCCTATGTGAAATAAAAATACTAATACTTTAATCAAATTGAATGGCAGGCTCTAACTTCTCTCATCCATGAAATAGTTCATGTATAAGCTGTGCAAGTGTTTGCTATGGGAGTGTACAAAAATCCTCTTAGGGATATTGTGATGCGGAGACTGCAGGTACAAAGGTACAGCAATTCCTCCTTGTAAAAACACGGTCTTGCTGTTTCTATTGCTCAATTTTGCCATAGAATTTTACTCTCAGAAATTCATAGAAGTCACCGGACCGATCCCTGCCTGAGTACGTGAGCCTCGCCTGGGCACCACAGCCGCTGCTCAGCGCTGTGGCCATGCCGGATGCAGCTCCGTGTGCTGGAGCGAGCCGGCGATCGATGGCTGCTCCTCACCGTGGCGCTCCAGCGGAGCAAAGGGCGAGGAATCGGCTCGAACACACCTGGTCCCCGGACCAAAGGGCAGCACCCCGTCTCTGAACACGTTGGCTATCCATTTGACAAAGCCTTGCCCGTAATCTCTCGGCAGACTCTTGCAGCTAATCTCTCTATTGATTTTTGCTTAGAAACACCTACAGCTATTCAATCACTAATAAAATCTGAAGAGTTCAGTTTTTAAGACGTTTAGCTCCTTTGGAGGTAAGGCTTATGTATTGTCTGATGGGCAATCGAAAGCCTCTGCTCGTTTCCAAGTAAGGGGATCATACAGACAACTGACAACTGAGACAAAATCCACCCTACTGCACCAGCCCAGCAACTCTACTCAGTTTGGGCCTTTAGTCTTCACGCACCCTCCTTTTCCTCTTGTACTTTTCCATTTCTTGTGGTTCGTTTTCCCAGTTTGACTGGGAGAAATTCTCCAGATACCTTTCTGAACCTCTTTCCCTAGCAGTAGACACTGCATCAATACTGCATCAACAGTACTGCGTGGAGAAGATGGTGTGGAGGCAAACTTTCTGGTTGCCTTTTGATTTGCTTTCCTTGGCTTCCCTTCTGTTACTTCTGCCCTAGGCCAGGCCGGCATGTCCCCCTCTGCCTGACTGCGGATCCAGGAGGTGTTTTGCCCGTGGCTCCTTGCAGAACTGTCAAGAAGCACCCAAGGTGAGATGAAGCTATAGGTGCAAGGGCTGGGGTGAGCGGCACAAGGGGGCTTCCCTCCCTGCGTCTCCCATCATCTGCCCTGGGGAAATCGCCAGACAGCAAAGGCAGAGTCAGCAGGGAAACAACCCCACGGCACATCTGTCTGGGGTAGAAATCATTGCTGGCAGAGTCCGCAGGCTTAGATGTGTAAACGGAAAGAATACGGGGAGACTTACTGCCTTCAGATATTTTTTCACCTTTAATTAAGGCCACCTTTTTTTAGTAAAAAAAAATGTTTTATTTAATTGTTAAGTCCTCTGGGCCCCTGGTGGAAAAGCTGTAATATTTCATTGCATAAATCATATACCCAAATCTATATCAGATAATGCCTCCTCTTTCTATTTATTCAAATGATGAAAGATGGTTTATTATGCCTAAGATAATTTTCTAACTTTTTTCTTTTAAGTTTTCTTAATGGGGTTGACATTTTAGACTAGGGAAGAAAAAGGAAAAAAAAAGACCAACCACCCATAAATGGTTTTATTGGTTAAATCTCAATGTTATTTTTAAGCAAATAATGAATTACCTTGACTAATAACTGTAGAGCCAGACATGATTCATTCTCATAATTAGGTTGACAGTCACCATCAATCCTGTCATTTCAGTTCACGTGGTTATAAAATTTTGTCTCCTTTTCCGATATGAGATCTCACCAAACTGCACCCCACAAAATAAGCTGGGGCTTTGCCTTTCAATTCTGCTCTGCTCGTGGAGTCCTCAGAATAACTCCTGCAGTTACGGAGCTGTGGCCGTGTGGGGTCAGCACCCAGACTCGAGGTTCGGACCAGAGCCAAAGCACGGGGCGTATTGACAAGCTGGAATAGCTTTCAGCCTTTGCAGATCGTGGTTATTTTTGAAGAAGAGCTAAGCCTAGGAAGTTTTGGATGCAAATCAATCATTCTCGGAGGAGCTGAGCGCAGCCAAAGCACTTGCACTTGTTGAGTATGTGCCAGCAGCCCTCTGGGGGCCGAGGCAACATTATGCGCCATTTAATAACGGCACATACGGTTGAAGAAAAGAAGTTACCTGGTACGTGGCGAGAAGCTTTCCTGTGTTCTCGGTAAGACAGATGGGTGATTTCTCAAATGCTGGCCTTTATGACACTGAATCGAAAATAAAAAAAAAAGTAAAGAAATTTTCTTATTTCTTCTTTTTAAGAAAACTGTATACCCAGCAATGATATTGAATATTTGAAGTAGATGCAAGTATTTGATTATAAAGAAATTGATTACAACCATTTTATTTCAGTAATTTCCCTTATTAAATATTTATTTTTAAGAAAAATATATCCATGTACATCAAGACGTTGTTAATTCTGTAGCTAAAAATCTTATAGCTGCCTTTGATCATGCTCCCAGCAGTAAGAAGTCATTTGAACCTTCATGGGTGTTCCCATGGTAGCTTGCAAACTATTTGTCATATTGATGTGTAGGAATAAGCATTCATTTACCACCAAACTGTATGCCTTTTTTTTTTTTTTTTTAAGATTAAGAGAATGTTGGTGAGTACTAACAGTATGTAAGCGTGTCACTTGATCACACGCTGGTGCTGGGAGCTGGCTGGCTGCGAGGCAGCCAACTTTCATTGCTCCCACTGCAAGAAGAAGCACTCCTCTTGCAACAACTGGGTCACCTTCTCAACTCTGTTATTATTCTGTAGTTCACACTTTTGCTTGTTGACAGATTTAGAGCACTTTGTGAAAGCAATAATTGGCCTGGGAATGTAGCTGGCATGGTTCCCCAGAAAAGAGCTTGAATTAGATTGCCTTAGGTCTTTCATTAACTGCTAAAACTAACACAACGGGCTGCCACCGAAAGCACGCCGAAATCCTGCTGCAGGAACCGGGAGAGCAGCGTGCGCTGCTCCCCTCCCTGCCTGCGCTGGAGCTTTTTGGCAGCTATCGCAAGCATTAATATCTTTAAGCATCTACACGACGCTTTCCCTCCTGGCAGTTCCTGAGCATCCTGGGCTGCTGCAGGGGCTCTGTAACTCCTGCTTTGCTCGGGGGGTGAGGCTGGCCCATCAAGGTGGCTCATTGCCCATCCAAGCATGCCAGCGAGAGCACAGAGACCTGCTGCCCATCGGGGGGACAGCCCACCACGGCCTCTTATGAGGGATATGAGACCTGTGCAGGGGGTTTCCTTCTCTGCAGCACTCCCCTGGCTTCGTCGGAAAAGACGACAGAGATTTGGCCAGTGGTAAAGACCCTGAGATAGGTTTTGCTCTTTTTTTTTTTTTTTTTAATATTGGCTTTTTTATCTCCAAAAGAGTAAAATCGCCTTTCATGAATCTGTAGAAAGATGCTTCAGGAATTTAATGCAATAGGGTCATATTCTGGCTATTAATATTAATGCTTTAATCCTGGATTTGGAAGTGCCTTCTAGAATGAAACTAGAAAATTCTGCACTTTTTGAGGAGTTATTAATAATACAGGAGGAGCAAAATGTATCCCATTTGAGTTATATATGTGGAATGCTCCTATCTGAAGAAGCGTGTCTGAGATGATTCAAAAATCCTGAAAGAAATCCTATATGGGTAATCTTTAGATTTATTGTTAATTATTATCAAATAGGTACCTAAGGAGCTAAAGATCTTTATCTGTGCAATTGCTGTACCTTTTCAAAATGAAGACAGATTGGATAGAAGGCAATGGAAGGGTAAAAATAGAATTATTATGTAAAATTGTTTCGGAAAGAAAATAAAGTGTTTTTCCATCTCAGACATCCCAGTTTGTTCCGTTTGCTGTGATTATCTTTCCTCTGGAATAAAAAAAATCAACTGATTATACACCTTATGCCTGGTTTCATTCACGGAAAGTAATTTTAGGAAATTAATTTCCCTCATTAGGTTGTATAACTCAATATTAATTTACTGAAATGATCTAGGGAAGGCAAGGTAGAATCATCATCAGATATTAATGTATGTCAGTAAGAAAGCCTGGAAGTTTATTGTTTCTGTCAGTTGGGAGAATTTTGTTAAGGTGTCTGATTTGAAGGATGGTCTATAAAGTCCCTAATAAATATCCTTACACTGGAACACTTAAACATTTTAAGACTGCTTCAGTATTACCCTCACAGATATGCTGATATGGGTGAATTAAAACTAATCAAAAGCCCTTAGGTTAGGCCATGTCTCTAACTCAGAAAAAAAAATAATAAATCCTTGATTCGGAAAAATAATCCTGAATATCTTTCTGGTATTTTTCAGAAGGAAAAACAAAATAAAAAACAAACAAACAAACAAAAACACAGAAATACTACTCTTGATCTTCACATTTGGGAGTGAAACTGTATTGATATCAGTATGCTTTGTAAAGTTGTATATATTAGATTGTAATGTAACCCTGTTAACCATTGTTCCTGGGGAAGAACAGACGTTTACATAGGTTGTTCAACAAGTAAAACTAAAGTAGTAAATTAAAGCAAAAGTAGTAATTTATATTCTATTAAAGAAAATAAGACCCCAGATTTGCCGTCAGCCCTCTCTGACATATAATGTAAATATCTGCTGCGTGTTAAGTACTTCAACCCATCAAAACAAAAACAGACTGTATGAATTAAAAACAAACTATTCAAAATCTTATCTGAGATAAAAGTTGAGATTGCCTCTATGATTAGGTCCCCAGAAATTTTAAACTCATGTTTTTAAATATCTTTCATAAATAAATCAATAAATAAATACCAGCATAAAATAAATAGTGCTGGCTTAGGAGATATCATGTAATGTATTTACATGATCCCAATGTATTTACTGATGTGGAATTTGATCCTGAAAGTTATCTAGTCATGTAATGACTTTGATTTTAATAAGAGATTTGCACATGGAAATACATTATTAAAATCTTCAAGTCCTTCCTAAATATTCTCCTGGTAAGGGTTTTCTACTCCAACAGTCCTTGTCGGGCTTTTCAACAAAGAGAAAGAGATTGATAGTTATTTTTTGGGCTTTGGAGAAAGCCTTTGTTAGAAGTCTTTCAGAAGACAATATTATGGAAGCTACTGAGTTGTAAGGTAGTTTTATTGCAGATGAAGAGGCGTCGTGAAAAATGAGGAAAAAATGATCCTCACAGCAAGACACAATGAAGAGGTTCCATTATTAATAGTGAGATCACAGCATTTGTAACATACAAATATCCTAATATTTGACAAAGGTAGACAATGTTAGAGGAACTTAAAAATACAAGGTAAAAAGTCAGTGCAGAGGCTGATACACTCACTCATTGCTGACACCCACACATGTGTTTGGACATCAGTACAGGATCCTTATTCAACGTGCACCAGTTTTCAAACCAGTCATCAAAGTTTTGTGTGCACAAGCATAAACACTGCAGTACAGACCAGGAAATAGATGCTATTCTGCTGATGAAAGCTAGGTGCTCATCCAGAATATTACATTAATTGCTATTCAGTCTGTCAGAAAGAAAAAAAAAATAGAAAAAATAATATTGAGGCATTTAAGGAATATTGAGGCAAGCAATGTGAAACACTGGATTTCTCGGAAGACTGCTTCAAGAGCTGAGTGAAAAGATTGAGGTAAGCTGTTCAAGACAGGATATAAATCAAAGAGGATATGCTTAATTTATATTTTCCAGTAATAAATGAGCTACTGAGAGTAAACTATCTGCTGATATTTGCTCTTTTAATAATACAACGAGAGCAATACGTTGTCAAGCACACAATTTAATGTAGGAGAAATACCAACGCATTCCAAAAAAAAACCCCACCAATATTGAAACCCTTTGCTGTAAGTCTATGTACATCAAGACCCAAAGTTGAACTGGGATGGAAAGCAATACCTGACTGCCTGGATGCCTGGATCTGTCCTCGGTTCTTTTGAAGAAATATGCATCGGTGATCTTCCAGGCACATCACACCCTCCAGAACTGGGTTGATGGCTAATTTCCTCTGAGGAAAAAATAAAAATAAAAATTTGACTGCACTTGCCTGTGACAGGGGAACTTCTAATTTTCTCTAATGGATTTGTCATTGCCCACCAGCAGGGATAGAGTGAGGTGGCCATGACTGTGCTGTAACAAGGAAATTCTTTTATCCTGTGATATATTTCTTGAATAGGAATAGTAGGTTTGGTTTATATGTAGACTGACACACCATATTCATTTAACTGGTAGCTAATACAGACTGTAACAGAAACGCTGATATTGTGAGTAAAGATTTGCACAAATTCAAATATCTCTTATTTCTTCCTTTCATTCACATTTAGATGAAACTGTAAAAAGTAAGCTAGCCAAATATAAATTGCAAATCTACAAAATTTGAGTTTGGTGTTTCAAACTTGGGTTACAGGCAACCCTTGACTGTAAGGAACTGCTTGCCATTAACATGTTACCAGAACAGTGCTGTTAAAACCTTGCCACTAACTTAGAGAGAAAATGGAAGCGATTTCCATGTTCCTGAGTATGAATAAATCTCCCTACTAACTCCTTTCTGCTCAAGTGACTTCTCACTGGGACTCATAAACATACTTCATGAGATCAAGGCTGTGTTTTCTTTGAAGAGAACAGGCTGCTCACTACAGGATGTTCACCCTTAATCCCAGCCCCAGGTCACACTAGGACCACAGTGAGTCACACAGGCCAAAATTTTCATCGCTGGATGCTGAAGGGTAGCTACTGAGATCCAAAGGATCCAAAAAAAAAAAAACCAAACTGTTTTAGCATAAAATCCCATCAGTAAAATTCAGGACCTTGATGCACATGGCGCTGGAGTGCCACAGATTTCCAAGGATGAAACAGATTTTGCAGTGGGTTTGCAGACACTCATCTTTGAGAGAAAAAGCCATTCCCTTGTTAAACTGCTGCCTAAAATCTTAGTAAAGAACCAGTTTTTCCATGACAGGAACACAAGAAAAAGAAAAAAAAAAAAGTAAAAATAGATACTTTTGACAGTAAAAGGTAGGGGAATGACAAAATTGAACTTGAGGTCTAAAAGTCCTTGCAGGAGGGGAGAAGCTTATTAGTGATCTTAAATTACAGTAAATAATGACAGAGCTTCAAGAAAAACAGATTTTGCTGAATATGCTTTTCAGTGTAAGCCACTGAGTAAGCCACAAGTCGCGAGTACAACATTAAATATACATAAATGGTGAGAGCTGGGAATAAAAAAAAATGAAAGACAAGTTAGTGTGTTACATAAAACATGAACAAA
The DNA here is from genome assembly GCF_964211835.1 of Anser anser. NCBI lineage: Eukaryota > Metazoa > Chordata > Aves > Anseriformes > Anatidae > Anser > Anser anser. The sequence continues at coordinate 26,136,167 of NC_139729.1, read as the reverse complement.
TGGTTAGCAGTGTTTTAAAGTTAAAAGGAGAAATTTTGCTTAGCCTGTGTGGGACAGGTATGTCTGTCCTTCTTCATTTTTGAAATGTATGGCATGGATAGTTATCACATTCATAAGTCTGTTAAACACACACACACACTCAGTACTGCTGAGTGTCATAAAAAGAACTTCTCAGGCTGGGACAAGACATAAACCATGACATTTTCACTCTCAAAATCCTGGGGTTTTACTGGACAATGCCTTTAAACCAAAGGTTTTATTAGTGCTAACTTGGAGGATTCTGCATATCTTAAAGTATTCACATAATATACATACATCTGAATTTGAAGCTAAGAGCACTTTATGCTCACATTTGAATGGGAACATCTCATAACTAAAAACAACTTTATGAACTTTATGTTCTGTATCATTGTGAAGTGAGTTTGACCACAGGCAATGACAAGCCCTTACGAATATGAATAAATGTGTGGTGTTTACTACAGTTGTAATACTCATATGAAATAATGATAACGTTTTTCCTGTTTAATTTTAAACTATTATATATATATATTTTAATTACGGATTTTTAATATTGCTGCCTTGCTCTTAGTAAGGTAGACATTTAGACTCTTGCTTGGGCTCCTAGTCTTCAATCTGGGCTGAAAAACTCTCAGGTAAAAATATTGACTTGTATATTTGCTACCATAGGTAAAGTATACAGGTGTTTTCTAATCTAATGCCTTGATTTTGACAGCTTCATAAATAAATAAAAGATGTTTTTTGCTGCTTCAACAATGGTTAAAAGAGCAAAAGAGATAGAAAGTTAAAGGATGTACAAAGATTGAATTAAAGTATTTCCCAGTATTTTGATGACATTTGACCTTTACAAAGAATAACTCAATTTGCAGCCATTGTGGACAAATAGATTCAACTGAAGCTGAAACTGTTCCACTGGGAAATGTGCTAAAAGAAAGGAGGAGCCAGAGTTCTTTATTTGTGCAAATAAGGGAGGTGAGGACCTTACATTCCTTAGAACCACCCCCTAGGACTTGTTCCTTCAGGATATTCACAGAGCCCATATAGGCTTACTAAGGTGCCTAGACAATTTTAAAACAACCAGTTTTTAAAGCTAACTGCTGTGGAAACACCTGCTTGTTATCAGCATTTTCTCTTGGGCCAATATAAGCATCCTGGTACTAAGAACCTCCTTTGAAGGGTCAGACCTAGGCTGCAGAAAGCTGCTCTGTGTTTCACCTTTGCTGCTGCTTCACAAGCGTGGTGGGGCAGTTTTCCCTTCCAAACCTGTCTGTCTTATATCATGTTCCTAGGGTTATAGCGTATTCCCAGGGTGCCACTTGATGTGCGTCAAGGAAAAGGTTTGTAAATATTTTGAATGGTTTATAACTCGGTTGGAAGTTTTACCTTCTTTTCTTTCATGTCATTTCATTTCGATTTTATTCACCAAGAATCCTTAAACAAATGCAGATATTCTGTATTGTTCTCAGAGTCATTTACTGCCCTTATTAAAATTTTGTCACATGAATGAAGAGTTTAATTCATCGCTAATCATATATCAAATGGCAAGCTATTCTATCTCTGCAACCTTTAGAGTGCTCTGTAATTGGATTAACTGGCAATTGTTGTTCCCTCCTTGTGCAGCCTCAGCAACCTGCGAGGAAGGGGAATGGCTGGTCAATGGAAACACAGCATTTGGAAAGGTTAGTGTGGTTAGTCAGACCTGGGTTTTGTTCTGCCTGCTTGCTAAATCAAGCATGGAGAGTTTTATTTTTTTTTTTTCCTGTTTTGTCCTCATGAATCAAACTTGAAAAAGACCAAACCCAGGACCAGCACAAATCAATTGGTGTGGTCATGGCTGTAACAAGAAGGAGAAATAGTGATGGATTTTTTTTTTTCTGCTTTGTATTTCAGGTGTGTGTTTGCTGCTAATCAAAACTCATTTCCTGGGCTCCAGCTGGTGGCATCACAAATGGGAGGAGGGCTCCTGCAGCATGGTAGCTAAGGTAATGTCTGTTTCAATTTGGAAATGTTTAACCTACCTCAGATACCAGATGAAGTAATTTATAGCATATGATCCATGGGAATGCTTGAAAGTGACCTTCCGCATGCCGGAACACTCTTTTAGTGCATTGAAAGAGGCTTAGGCAGTGATTAAAGTGAACGGGAAAGCCCTGGGCACCCCTGCTGACCTGCCTCGGAGCCACGCAGAGGCTGGCTGCTGAAGCAAGCAGGTACCAGAGTCCTGGCTTTTGTCAAAGGAGAAGGCATGCCACCTATCATCGGATGCTGTTAGTGGACGTTGATGATTGAAGCTTTGCTTGTCTCTCTGTCGCTATCAGCTGGAGGAAGGCAAGGTGGCTGCTTCTCAAGTGGGCAGGGATTGGGAGATCCCTTCTTAGTCCCCGGCGCGTGGGGGGACGGGTGGGTGAGGTGTGGGACTGCTCTCCTCCCACCTGACTCTGCAACCTGGCTTTGTGCTGCTCTGGGCATGTCCCAGTGCTCTTTGGCAACTGTGTTTGGTGTTTCCTACGTGTTTGCAAGTATATTTGTCTGCTTACAAGGTAGCGACTAAAGGCTCCTTTAAATAACAGTGCATGGAAACAATGGGCATCATACACATTCATATTTTACAGCTACGATACATAGGCTGACTGTGTCTCTCATACATATAGCATACGAACTATTTCAGTCCTGATGCAGAAGGACTTCTCATATTAAATTGTGGTACTCTGCTAGGGATGTACGTGTACCACTAAGCGTCCTTGGGATCTCTCTGCTGTTACCCTTCAGACATCAAAGTTACACCCCAAACAAGGCTGCTGTTTCTAAGAACACACTGAAACATTCTGACCTCAGTTCTACAAGTATTTCCCTCCTGATCTGTACACGGAGTGTATTAGTGACTGACTGAGGGTAAAGCTCTGAATACTTCAGTGCAGCCTCAAGACCAGTAGTCACATTCGGTGAAATCATTTGCTTAACTGCGTGCTGGTTGTGTTTGACTACATAATCAGGAGAGATGGTGAAATACTTAAGTGCTTCTGGTCATCTTTTTCTCCAGGTTGTTCTGTACTAAATTTATCTTCAGTGTTGTGCTCTAGGCTGCTACAGGCTAGGGTCCCTTTTCAGAGCACAGCCCTGATTTCACCACAGATAAGCCTCCATGTTGGAGGTTTTTTCTAGGCTAATTGGACAAACAATGACACTTTGAAAAATTAGAGGTTTTGAAAGTTCTAAAATTAGTCCTAGAATATTTTTGCTTCCTCCTCATTCAACAGTAGGTTGACCTCAAAAGCTCTTCCCTTGCTGTGCTGTGATGGCATTTCCCTGGGCACGGTTAGTGCAGGGGAAGTGCTCTGGAAGCCCAACTCCAGCATGCTCTGCCTTTTCTCAAGGGAAGAGTATTTTCTCTACCTACACCCATTTCAGTTAATAAATAAATAAAACCCTACATTTCCAAAATGAAAGTCATCAATACTTCAAAATAGGTGAAGCCTCTTCCTCTATTCGTGTCCCATGTGAACCCTATTGAGGGCTGCAGTGGTGCAAAAGTATGATGATCCCATTTATCTGGGAGTAATTTAAGAAATAATCCAGTCAGCATATTTTTCCAAACATAGCTTTTGCTTTTCATTTAAAAGTATGTCATTTCATAAACTCAACTCTCAGTGGAATATTGTGCAGTGAAAAATGATTCCACTTACGTGGAGTTTTGTGGTCCCCTTTTAAATGTTTCCATTCAAGGAGGAGATATTTACATTTTATTTTTTTTTAATCAGATGGGTTTAATGTGTGACAGAGGTCTGCGATTCTTATTCTCAGGTTCTGTCCTTTTCTTCCTTTTGCTTTAGTTTGCCCAATATTGGTGTTTTCTTAGAACCCCTGGCTGTCAGATGCCATCGTAGAAATGACATTGAGCTGTCATTTGGGGGAGGTAATTGTTATGGAAGCAGAGTTTTCTGCATGGGGTTTAGTTCTCTTCCTGAAAGCCGTAACTTCCTCCAAAATGTAGGAGAGGGAGGAACACATCTCTGCTTCCCTTTGCATACCTTGCTGAGGAAGACCATTGCTCCGAGGATCAGATCAATGTTATGGGGAGTTACAACTTTATAAGGTGCTGGGCTGTGCTCCTGATGCCGGACAGATTTAGGAGACTGCTTTTGTGAGAACAGAGTTGCATAACTCTTGTGAGTTCATGTACGAGCTCTGCCAGAGGTGATGTTTTATCAAACCTAATGATAAAAACTCTCTGCAAGCTATCAAACTCTTACTGAATGATTAAAAATAGATATCGTGCTTGGCCAGGGATAAGCTGGGGCTGTCTCTTGTATTCACATATGTAAGCTACAGTACTTGGAAACTTCCAGAAGATTTTTGAGTCCTTGGTTTCCTGAGCTGTGATCACCTATAGGTCCTGCACTTGCATGAGTCGGGAGCATGCTAGAAATGTCTGAGTATCCCTGCCGAGCCTTTCTCTTTACAGGAGGACATATGGTACCTGGGGGTCTCACACTGGTTTGCTATAGGCTTCACATAGTCAGCCTAGATTTGCATAACTGGGAACGTTTACTCTGTTTTGGTAAAGGTCTTTCCTATTCTTTTCCTATCAATATGTGAATTTCACTTAGAATTTTAAATATATTTATATTTATTGGAAATTTCACTCCTTTTTTGTTTTTCTTCTGCTGTTGCTAATTGATTTTTTTTATAAGTTCAAATCTGTAACCATCAGGTACTTTGTCTTCCTCTAGAAATGGTTGCCATTGACCATGTATACATTTTATTCATTTGCATTTTATAACAGCCCATAAAGGGTTGGAATAATAGGATATTAGTCAGATTCCAACTCTAAATGAGCCCTCCATGACTTCAACGTGATACTTGAGATATCCTTGAAAGAGCAAAATCTCACTGGAAATCATAGTATGGAATAAACCTGGAAATTCACTGTACAGGCAGGAGAAGTTGCTGGAGAAAAGCACTTCATCAGAGCCCATAGCAGCTGCAAACATGAAATATGTAAATATGTTTAAAGGTAGACTGCGTGCAGGGGATGAAATAAATGTCTGAAACATCCTTCTACTCTATTGCTTGAGGAAGGAGCAGGGTAATAGGTGGTCCGAGGGGGTTTTTTTATACTTGTAAATGCGAGCCAGTGCTACCAGCAGAAGTGTGGTGGTGTGATGGTGCTGCTGTGGCTGGAGCCAGGTTTTCTTACCTTACCTATTCCAAATAATGAATTTTTCACAGCTTCTAAAGAAATTCTTATGGAATAAGATGCCACAAGTGACTTAGTGTTTAACTACATACCTTTATGTAACATGAGGATGCAGCCCAATATCTAAGAATTTAAAAATAAATTCAATAGCAGTATTTCTCATTTAATACCTCCATATATACATAAATCCTAGAAAAAAATCATATATTTAAATCTGTATAACAATTTCACAACAGCTGAAAAAAAAACAACACCCTGCCATCTACCCAGGAATTGCCATGCTGAGCCAGGCTGGAAGCACCCTTATTTTAACCTCTGTTTCTGGTGGTGGCTCCATAGGAGGGTGTGAGAAACCCATCACAGGCAACTAGGGAATGATTTGCTCACAGGGAAATGTTTTTTTCCTTACCCGGTCAGTTAGCAGCTGACCTCTGGCCTGAAGCACAAGGCTTTCTATCTTTGATACAATTATTTTTATCCTAGGTAATGCAAAATCTCAGACCTTTCTAAAAGCCTAAGAAAACAGATACACCTTGCAATGTGTCTACAGTACAAAAAGGAGAGTAAAGCATATTTCTTTCTTTCAGCTCTTCCTTTGCAGAAAATTCCGATCAGAAAGAATCCGAGAAAAATACTTGAGGAAAGGTCACTCTACCAAACTTCTTTGAAACTCGGATAAAAGAATAATGATAATTCCATTGTAGAGCAGTGACAGATGCTTTAATTCAATCCCATAAAACAGAGCCTCTCCACAGGACTTCTCAACCACAGACCACACAGAGGCTGGCCCACCCACGCCAAACGTGGGAAGTTTCTGTACTGGGAGAGGTGATGATGGTGGCACCTTGAGCTGCCTGTGCTGCACAGCCAATGCCAACCTGTCAGCGTGGTGAAAAAGGACGTGATTTTTTTAGGGTGATGGTAGGTGAAAACTGCATGGACAGGGGGATGCTGAGGAAAAATGATTCTATTCCAGAAGTGTGACAGAAAGCTTTAAATAAAGTAAGTAAATAGCAGCTGCTTTAGACCTACCTACCTACAACAACAACAAAAAAAACACAACAGGGCACAAATAATTTAAACACTTGTTTAAACTCCAGACGGGATAATGAAAGGGCTTTTAGACCCTCGGCTGTCCTGCCCATCCTGTTGGGATGGCAAGTTGGGCAGTGATGCAGTGCCAGCCCTGCTGTGGGTAGGAAGGGGCACTCAGTGCCTTCTCCTGCTGGTTGGATGTGGTAAGGCAGAGTGACTGATTTGTACTTCCAATTTGGATAGTTAAACTCTGTACTTTCCTGCGTTATAAATCTCAATTATTTTAAACATTAAAGCTTCAGTTCCCGTGGCACAAAATCTATGCCAGTGTTACTCGGTCAAATCCAATGTCCTCTATTTGTGTTTATTTTTTAACTGAGCAATAAGGGTCAATTCTGTTCCATGACAAAGTTCATTTTTCTGTGAGTAGACATTGATGGAATAAGATACAAAGGGCTTCAACCTTATCGCTTTGAAAAGGTCTCTCTTATTATAGTGCAAATATTATGAATTCTTTCATTTTTTTCCTTCTCCTTGAATTAGAAAACACCAAGTGCAGCTATCTTTGGCTCTCTTGTCTGACATGGCTTTGCAAGTCTGTAAATTTTCTTTCAAATTAGTAGACCGAGTTTTCTTATCAACCCTTAGCCAGTTGCAATTACTGTCACTCTTTTCAGCTGAGTTAATAGGTTTGTGTCAACTAAACAGAACTTTTTGTCATAAATTGGGATTTTACTGAGTGCCCTGAACTCACTGATACTGTTTTAAACATAAGAACTGTTTTAGAAGTAGAGGTGGCAGGTGTAGCTAAACTTTGATATTTGACTTCACAAATTGCACTGGACAATTCAACAAAAGCTGAGTGTATAACGGATTATACTTCCCTCACTTTTCTGAGGGATAACGTTTTTGCAGAGTAACGGTTTAAAGTAGAATGAACACAAGAAAATGGCACAAGATAGGGCTATGAAAGGTGTGTAGCCCAAATTTGTAGCCTATTGAGAATTAATGTGATGCTATCTGAAATGGCACTGAGAGTGTTATTAGTTAAATACTTCTGTGATGTACTGATATATGCATGTACAGCACCAAAAAAAAAATTTTTGCTAATGGAAAAATATATAGAACTAAGAAAAGAAATGCATACAGTCTCCAGGACAACTGGTTCTCCCTTGCCATGTTTTTGGGCTAATATTTGTGGGAAAAGGTCATACACGGCAAAGAACGTTATACAGGTATGTTCATCTGGAAAGATGGTTTAAAATGTGATCACAGTACCTGGTCCCACTAAGGATACGTCTCTTTCTAGTGCTTCCTGCTGATAAATAGCTTGGCTTTTCACTGTCTTGGGGTCTTGCAGATCATAGGAATGCATAACCTGTGCGGCGTGTGGGATGCTCAGCAGTAACAGATTACAATTCTGAATGATGACTCCTGTCAAAAAGGCTGGGATAGCTCTGGGCCAGAGCATTTGCTGTAGGAAATAAGGGTATTCAGAAAGGTTTAAGAACACATTCATTTTGAGGCAGTGGGATAAAAGAAAAGTGGTGGCTCCTCTTTTACCTTGATCGTCTTCTGCACTCAGATGGAGGACCTGGCAGGGGGAATTGAGAAGATGTTTTCAGCTAAAAAGATATTACGTGTGTGTGTGTACAACATAGTGTATGCATTTTTAGGTTGTTTCCACGTCAGTTTTGTGGACTGTTAAGTAACTGAAAGAAAGGGTGCTGTGTGTGGGGCTGTGCATGCTCACCTGCCCTGGCAGTTTTCCACAGGGCAATCCAAGCTCCTCGTTCAACACGAGCCAGAGCAGCAGTGAGACCTCCTACCCCCGGGGGTGGCGGTCTGTGACGGGGGGATGCAGACTGCGGGAACAACACTAAGACCAATGACCCATCGTGTCCTGCCACTGGTAGTGGCTGGGAGCAGATGCCCAGGGCTGTATTATAAGTGGGAAAACACAGAGACATAATTCCTCTGGATATGCTCTCCTGGCTTCCAGTGATCTGCTCTTTAAGGGCTTACTGACCTGGAAGCGGTAGCTACCTCGCTGTGTCTAATAGCCCTCAGTGGGCCTTCCTGCTGCAGATCTTACTACAGCATGCCCTTGCACAAAGGAATACAACGAGCTGAACGAGCAGTCCTAAATCAGAAATGTCTTCACTTCTAGTGCTGGGTTATGCCACCTCAAAAGCATTCCTTTAGTATGATTTGATGTGTTTTACATTATACGTGCTCATGCGAGTAGTCATGCATGAAAACCCAGCCTCACTGCCTCTCTGAAGTTAATGTCACTCTAGTGTTATTGTTGTAGATCAATAATCAAAATACTCAGCAAAATGCCTTTGTTCCTGGAGCCTGTATCTGAAAGGCATTCATAACCACAACGCAAACTGCTGGAGGGGCTCTCTGCAAGTGTTGCTGGTGTGTGGCAGTATTGGCTATTGCAGCAAAGCGAGGAAATAGTTAATATTTTAAAGGGCAGTGGAGGATTATCTTTTACAATAAATTCATATTCTTTTTCTCTCTTACCACTTGTGAATCATATGTAGATACAAAACATCTGTTTCTTTTGAAAAGAAAAAGAATATTTAGAGTGAAGGAGAAGCATAAAAATGTGAAGGGACTCCCTCGGCAGGAGTAAGGTACAGCAGATTATATTTTGACATTGCTGTGTTCTCCACAGATGTTTTTAGGCATAGGTGCATATAGAATCTCATAGGTTTTGTTGCCATAGTCACAGATATAAAAGAAAATACTGCTTTTCTCCCACACAAAGCTCTGGCTCTGTTTTTGTGCTGGAGAGTGGTGGGGAGATCCCGGCTGTGCTGGACTTTGAGGCAAAGTGCATTTGAACCTGAACCCAGAACTGACTCCTTACCTGTATATATGTACATATCTTGCTTAAATCTTACAGCAAGGCTTCATTATCTGTTAGAACACTAATCAATATGCTGATTCAACAGAAAAGAGACACAGTTGATAGGATTGCTGTCAACCCTACTAACTGTTGCCACTGTCCTCCCAAACAGGAGTTGTGCTACCAGGGCTCTTTGCTTTCAGAGTATTAAGGGCAAAAGTTACCAGAAAGAAAGATGGTCCAAACTGCTAAAAATGCACTGTTCTGGGGTTTAAAGTCACATCTATGCTTCCAACAGAGAAATTAATTTGGTTGTCACTGACAGAGACTTTGCTTCCCTGTGGATGTATCTACAGAACTGTTTCTTCAGGGGACAATTAAAACGTACAGTGCTGAGAATAAGGGAGAAGTGTATGGACATAGTATAATAATAACAAATAACAGATTGTGCCTAAAATGTTCCTTTCATTACTTCTCTTCAGATCTCCTTCCTGGCTTGTCTTTTTATTTGTGTTTGTTTTGCATCAGCAGGATGCAGTCTCTTCATGAATACATTTCCCCAAGTAACCTCACCAGAAATAATCCACATTTGATCATGCAGAACATGTGTTCATGGAACCAAAATCCAACTGAGTGAAGAACCTTAGATCCACAATATAAGAGAAAATAATAATAAAATCCAACCATAAAAAACAACCTCCCCTACCCCAAGCCCAATACTCAAAAATAAAAGTTCCTGCTGATATTCTACTGCTACCCCTTCTCTTTTCCTTCATTACTGGTGGCCTCTAAATGCAAAATAAATGACAATACTGTTTCAATCAATTTTGGATCAGGCTCCTCCTGTTCCTGTGCAATGCTCAAGGCTGTCTGTTTTGAAAATTTTACGGGGTTGTTCTAGCTTTCTGGCAAGGAAATCTCATTAAGACTTTGCAAGTGAGTAGTAAGGACATTCTGCAGAGAGGGGTTCAGATTTGTCCTTGCCATGGCTGCATAGCTGGAGAGAAGCCACTGCCTCTTGGAGCTTTGGTATAGGCTGGAGCCCATTGCTTGAAGAAGGATTTCCATCTTCCTTTCTGCTGCAGAAACGCTTCAAAATCTCCACGCTCTTCTCCTTTAAATTCTCTTTTTATGCCAGTTACTGTAGTGAGGATTTCAGTGAAATGTTGTTGGGAAGGAAAAGTTTAATTAACTTGAAGATTGGTGGGCAATATTTGCACTCTTGTATGTTCCTCTATGCTCATCTCACTTGAAACCTGCATGATTGAGCTTTCTGTCACCCCACAGATTGCTCCCTATGTAAGTCCTCATCGTCCAGCTTGGCCGAGTGAATACACAGGGTTTGTCACACCCAAAAATCATTAACCGCTTGGTCGTGCAGGTTGCTCTTCAGCTTGATGCCAGTGGCTGTTCTGCCCTGGGTGGTCGTCCCTAACGTGGTGTGGTGGCTGTAGCGATTGTTCATTTATTATTTTTATGTTCTTTGAATTTATAGGTACAAATGCTTGGCTTTGGCAATAGAAAAAAGGCAGAAAAAAATACAAAATGGAATGTCAGTGGCTACGTAAAATAAAGCTGATTGAGGCTAGTAACATATACTTGGCTTGCTTGCAACTGCCTTCTAAAGGGAATATTCAACATGCAGATGGGCTGAGAGAGAGGTTACCTAAGTTCAAGTGAGAATTTAAATGTAGATTCATAGATTTTAAGGCCAGATGGCAGCACTATGATCATCTTGTCTGATCTCCTGCATAACACAGGCCATAGAATTGCACCCATTAATTCCCACGTCAAGCACAGTGTAACAGAAATGTGTTTCCTGCAGATGTTTTACTCCTCCTCTGTCAGGCCAAACTTTGAACTGACCTTACATCAGCCTCGTAATTAGTACCATTAATAACACAGCTCACCATAACATTAAAGAGAAACATTTTCACTGGAAACTTATTGGTTGCAATTATTATTTTTTATTTTTATATATATATATAGGTAAGATAGATGGAGCTGTACAGATGTTTTTTGTGGTATTTAGTGTGGGGAAAAAAAAAAAAACAGCTCTAGAGGGAGGATCTGACAACCTTGCTCCATGATATATTGGCATGTCAGAACAGCATATGGTGAAAGGAGAAAGAAGACGAGAGAAGCCCAAACTAGAGTTTTTAGAAATATACTGAAAATTGGGTCAAGTTTGGTCTCAAAATGATTTCCCCTTCTTGCAGAAAATCATCAGCTTTTGCTTGCCCGCTTTAGAAGCTTTTTAATGGAAATTGTCAATTTTTCCGCCAGGGTTTCTCACTTATCAGGGGAAACAGTGAATCTGTGCAGCTTTTCCATGCAATAAAAGCAAACCCACTTTTTGATGAGCCCTAGCCAAACCCGAATGTTGCTGTGTCAGTCATCCAGTACAAATGTTTGATGAAGTACCGTGAGCCCAGTTCCTTGGTTTTTGCCCACACAAAACAGCATTTGTTCTTTTGAATAGTCTTATTTGGTCTGACAGAAGCTAGGCATGTGAATAAAACATTATGCAACATGAATAATGATTGCAGAATTAGATGTTAGGCATGTAGCTGTTTATAAGTAGGAATAAAAAAAAGTGCAAGTATTGTTAATGATAATTTTTCAGTATTAGCTGAAGTGAGCTATAGCGGATCTGTCTCAGACCTGGGAACTGCAACCTTCAAAGCACTCCTGCTAGATATTGGGGTGCTTCAGCACCATGCCAGTGTGGGGCAGTGCTGGCTGCTGGCCCTACAGCATGGCAGAATGGACAACACAGACCTTTTAAATGCCTTTTGGAGCCTCAGCCCTCAGGGCCTTTACTTGTTTCTCATCTCTGTAGTGAGCGTTTATGATTAGGGTAAAAGGCCAGGTGGAAGGTGGAGGGAAAAAACAGCCTGGCATGCTGCAGCCTCTCATGGCTTCAGCTGAGATCTAAATTCTAATCAGGCACCCTGAGTGTCCTTCGCATATGGGCAGTAGCTAATTGTGGACTGCCTCTGGTTTTGTATGGCTTTCAGAGAAGAATTGCTAAACATGAACATAAAAAAATGTAATAAAAATAAATAAATAAAACCCACGGAACAAAATCGATCCCCAAACATGTAAAATATTAAAGATATTCTAGGACAGCCTGGGAAGGGGGATGGTTTGTTGGTGAAGATCTTCAGAGACAAACAACTGAGGTCAAAAATGCCTCAGTATTCTTCACTTGTTTCCAGGTCAAAATAAAAAAAAATTAATTCACAATGCATTGAATAATCTGTACATCCTATAATCTGTCTGTGAGCAAAAAGTACAAGCCAACTGATGTAGGAAAACAATTCTTTAGTGTTGGTCTGCAGTATTTACAACTCCTGACAGGATGCCTTTTAGAAATGAGGGTTTCAACGTGGCTTAGCACAAGCACTCTGTAATTTGTCTGTCATTTCTCTGAAAGTTCATTGACATTGTCAAGTCCTGTTTAACTCAGTAGGGAAATATGGATTTCATCCTTGGTGATTTCATGAAGCATTTTGGTAGCCTTAAGGTCTCCTGCTAAAACTGCAACATTCAATCTCCTCCTCAGCTCCTCGTGAATTACTGTTCTTTTATGACTTTATTATGCAAATGATCCAAAATGAATCATGAATGATTCTTTCAAGAAGTGATTGTTGTTTAAAGGATTAAATGCCTGGTCGTGCCTGAATACCTGCCTGCCAGGCACCTCTCTGGCCACGTGTGTGAGGAGGTGTCCCTGATGCTACAGCCACATCACGGGCGCTGACAGCAATCAGCTGCTGCGTTGCACGGTGAAAGACGGCACAAGCCCAACGTGACAGAGAATGTTACCTGCAGTACTGGGACTTGTCAAGAGAAATGCAAGAGCAGGATTTGGGCTCTCATCTTTAGGAAAGGCTCTTTGCAACGCCGTGGCTTTTGGACTTGGTCCAAAACCCATAGACAGAAAATCTCAAACTCCAGTCAATGAGACAAGGCTGGTGGCCAGATCTGCCTTAATGCAGATGTTGCTACAGGCCTCAGATCAAGTCCAATAATCTCTGTATGTCTGGAGAACGTTTAGTTTCCCACTCAACTGTCTAGCTAAACATGTTTGCAGACTTCAGTAATGAAAATAAAAGCACGACAGAATAAGAGGAAATTCATTACCTTATGAGGCGTGCACCAAACTGAACAAATTCTTGGTGCTGGTTCCCCAAAGTTCAAATCTGAGATGGGCAAAGAACTACCTGTGGTCTTGGATAAGTAAATATTCCATTGCTGTGTCAAAATAAGAATGCTTGTTTCAAAGCCTTCTTTATTTTTCACTCTTCTACTATTTTTTATTCTTTTAAAATCTAATTTTACTTGTACACACACAAAAACACACACCTTTTTATGAAGTCCAGAATATATCATTTTACCTAATAAAATCCAAAGGCGATTTGTACAAACAAAACATAATGCCATTAAGAAAATCTGCATTTCTTCACTGTAAGAGTGAGTGTAAATCGTTGCTTTTAAGAAGCCTGTCTTGCTGCTGCAGTCAGCGTGATGCATGACCCAGGAGCACCGCAGGCTAAGGTTCCAAATCCTGTTCTTGCAAAAAGAGAGAAGCATTGTGTTCTGTTACAACATGTGGACAACTTTTAATCATCTGAGACCAACAGGGTACCATGCTGACATCATCTTTCAAACTGAAATGTTATCAAGTTGGCAGAGGGGTGAAAGGATGGAGATTTTTTTTTTTCTTCTGCTGATTGTGCAAAATTCACTGTTTGCTAAACTCCATGAGTAGATTATCATTGCGTGGTTTTGTCTAACTACTTAGACTAGACAGAGCTGGCTGTGGGATATGGGATATGACAGAGCATATTACTGTTAGCTTTCAATCTCGAATGCTGGTTTCATCTGGAACACGGAGCGCTCTTTAATAATGGTGCCTCATACTTTGACATGTGCCTGCTCCTGCTTTGATGCAGATTTGAGAGGATCTCCCACTGACATACTGCCAAAGCATCGTTAAAGTGGAAGAAAGGTATGTGGTAATGTGACAGATCTGAGGAGAAGCAGGACTCCGCGTAAAACAGTTGTAGGACAGCACCAGGTGCCACAGGTAGAACACTGTAATTTGATGTTTCCTCGTGTATTTATCTAGTGTTTCAGTAAAACATGCAAATCTTACTTTTTCTATTTATTTATTTAATTATTCATTTGGATAGAAGATTTCTTTGTAGAAATTTGGTAATACAGATAAAACCTGTATTATATATTGATAACAATTTATTAATCTGGATGTAAAACCATAAAAAGAGCAATGGGACAAAAAGTCCTAGTTAAGGTGATGTGTTTCAGGGTACTGCAGTTCAGTCTGCTGATCCGTTGTAAATCATTGTGCAGGACTTGCAGACAGAGCCTTCACATCTCTACTTTGCCTTTCTACGTTTACTAACAGCCCCTTCCAGAATTGAAGAATGGAAAAGAAGTATCCACCCAACCAACTCGGAATAATCCCATAGCTGTCTTGCTAATACTCCACATAATTAGTGTTTATTCTTACCCTAGCAGATGAAATAACTCCCAGTAATCCTTAGGTAAGTATCTAATTTTAGATAGGCACCTGGATTCCAGTGATGTGTGCTGTAAACTTTAATCACATTTCAGAAGTGTATTTCACTCTTAATCTATTTTTTTTTGTTAGTCACAAAATAGCATTTCTGCTCATTTTGGATATATTTTTTCCTTTGTTTTTGTTTAAGTAAAAAATGTGCAAGTAAAGCAAAGCCTGCTCACTGAGACAAAGCAAATATGTACTGGCTATTTCATATACAAGATCAAATTTTTTCTCTCCTTCTCTATAAAGATACAATAATTTTATAAATCAAAATCTTAAGTTTCATGTTACTATAATCTATTCTTAAAAAACACATACTAGCCTTATTTCTAAGCTGCTGTTTAAGATATTACAGTACTCCAAAGCCTTATTTTGCTGTTGTTATTCCAAGATCACTTTCTTGAGCTTCAAATATCCAAAGAAATACACATATATTTTAATTTAATGTAGGTTTCTACCAATGCATTAAATAGACGTGGCTTTCCAATCAGAATTAACATATGGATTTCATTATTCCTCATGTGAAACTTAAACATACAGGTTAATATAGGCAGAATTTGAACCTTATAATCTTATTCTGAAGGTCCCTCACTGTGACTAGTAACACTTCGATAAACTCACGGAGAGGCTCCATCAAAAAATTTAGCCATTCAGGTTGGGTGCTTTAGTTTAAAAGGACAACTCAAGAGTTCAAATTTAAAGCAAGGACAGCATGTTGTTTCTGAAAATATACTCAGTAGTTTTAATAAGTTGCGTTTGTTGGTGTTTCCAATGTATAAATCTTCTTTTCCCCTTATTATTGAGTATTACCTTTCTACTCTGGTAGTTGCAAGAATACCTGAAGTTTTGTGATACACAGGCTTTGTCAGAATTATTGACTTAAGAAGTTCCTCTCTCCTTTACGTTACATCGTATTCAACTCCCAAGGTAAGTTGATGGATATACTGTATATAGATCTGATCCAATTTATTTCAAGAATGGATATCGGTTGGAAGAAAGGATAGATATTCTCTCTCTCTTTTTAGAAATTATCCAATGTGATCAAACTCTATGCCTATGTTAAGACTTATGCTGATGGATACCTCTTAGAAGGAATTATATCAGAATTCTGCACCCAATATAAAGTGACTGGATTTAATAAGCTGGGAGGTTCTATGTTCCTTATATGTATTTTTTTAATTATGTTTTCTAGGGCTTTTTACTCTGGGCTACTTGATTATATTGATAGTAAGAATAATCCCCCTGTCATTGCTTTGATATACCCAACAGCCAAGTAAGTCTCTTCCATCTATTTCTACTCATCGCCAAGGACCCTGTAGTCAAGCTGACTGCCAAGGTATAATTAATTTATACTTTATACCCTAAGGAGAAGCAGCTGAATGTTCATCAGCTTGTACATTCTAACACTTCAATGCCTTACTAGCAGGGATCTTATCAGTGTTTATTTGAATACCCATAATAAACAAACTTGTATCCTTTGCCCTTCATTTCCTTCTAGAATGTAATAAATCAAATTCAGGCACTAATCATATTACATCCACTTATTATTATGGTAATTCTTACTAATAAAGGACCTGACCTTGCTGCTCCCACTGCTGTTAGTTGGGAGGGGAGATGGTCACCAACTGAGATTGTAGAATCAAATACCAAACATAATGCCTGAGTAGAAAGAATTGGCTGTGATTTCAAAAGAAAATCTCAAGCTGGCTTGTCAACTACTATATATTTTAAAGTATTTCGTGACGCAGAATTTCTGCATGGGACAACAGAAGCTGTACAATTCTTAGTCCAGCTCATAAAAACACTTAGATGTTGTCTTGGCAGCCTGAACTTTAGCTCCTCATCTGAGAGCTTCAATCTTCACTGTCAGAGAATGCTCAAAGCCATGAGCTCCTATTCTAATTAACAAGAATGTTTGTCCATTATTTGTTTAGCAGTTTAATGAAAACATTTTTTAAGTAAGTTTTTAAGTTTTTAAGTAGTTTTAATTTTGATTGAACAGATTTTTCTCCCCCAAACCAGTGAATATTGGTACAATTTTCATCTTGAGACTTTTATTCATTTTATTCCCTTCTAATCCGGCATTTCAGTTTCTCTTCCAGTTCTAAACTGAGCTGTCATAAAGGTAGCCTGTAGTATCTAGGAAGAGCAGAGGAAGAAAGAAAGAAGAAAAAAAAAATCAGATTTCTATATTCTTTTATCTCCTTAACTTACAAGGAAAGCTCAGTCTGCTCCAGAACTTCAACAGGGAGAAAATATGACTATAAAACAGCACACAAAAAGAAAGAAAATAGTAAATAGCTGTTAAATGCATTATTTTGTTGGATTAACATATGCATAAAGTAGTAACGATTCTTGAATTACATATATAATCCTTTATATTCCACCAGAAATGTTCAGTAGCTGAGTGCCACTAAACAGCAGCAAGGTCGTGAAGGAGCTACAGAAATCCCTAGTCCAAAGTCTGGGTGCAACAAGTGTCAGCTCTGAATGTCTTGAAAATGTATATCCATAATGTGAGATAGGCAATTATCCTCTTTGAGGCCAAAGTCACATGGACCCCATCAAAATAAGTGATTCAGTGGCTTGGCATGTATGCAAAATACTGTCAGCTTGTTTGTGAGAATATTCTATATAGTTTATTCGCAACACCATTACAAACTAAATGGAATTAGTAAACGAACAGCAGATTATAGAATTCCACTTTATCCATGAATGAGAGAATTAGCAGCGACTCAAAGTGGAAGGGTAGATGCATGGATTGTAGCACAGCCCCTGCAATATGGGATGTTCCGCAAGCCATTGCTGTCAGGATATAGCAACTTGGCAGACACCCTATGGATGGAATTGAGGACTTCAGCAATGTCCAGCTCCTTCTGTGTCTTCCTCTCTCTCTTGCTTTAGTTTCATCCTCTGAAAATCTGTACATCTTGTAAAAACGGGTATGGTGATGTACCCTGCAGCCCAATGCACACAGGCAAGTGCACGGGCAAGTTGTTCTGATCCAGAGAGAACATTGCAGCTGTGCTGAGGCAGCATGATCAACACAGCAAGGTAAAGGAAGCCCCATGCTCCTCCTGAAGGACTGCCTGGGAGTGCTGTTTGCCTTGAACATCTGACTGACTTGTCCCTTCCTAGTCACGCTTGCAAATGACAGTGCCTAAGAGCCCTAATTCCCCTTTCAAGAGGACATCAGCTGAAGTCAATAGCAGAAACTTGGTATTTATTTGTCACAATGGAATATGTTATTTACTTACTTTCTCTTGTGATTATCAGAGAAACTTTTTTTTTTTTAATAATTAGTAATGCTTGGCATGTTTTGCTGAACATTTTATTGCATATATTTTTAGAACTTAATTTAATTCAATATCACATTAGGAATACAGATATATATTAAATCCCCAAGTCATGTTTCTTTTTTTTTTTTCCTCTTCACATGCATTTAGTAAAAGAAACATTTCCAAAATTCCCATCTGTTCTGCATGTAAATTCAGCTAATTATACACTGATTGACAAGGCTATAAAAGGACATTTTTGTGAGATGATAGGTTTAGCGGCCTGCTGCACTAAAAATTAACATGCGTAGGCATTCTGCAATTTTCCCATGGAAACTATATGTAGGAGTCAAGGAGATACAAATACATACAACAACATGTGCTCTGCCTATCACCCAGGTAGCATGCTAAAGGGTTTGAGATTGTTTGCAAGTATTCACCCATACTAGCGCAAATGCGCACCTTGGGAGGGATCGGTAATCCAGTATTAGTATTTCAGAGTTTCAACAGAAACAGAAATCAGCCTTGCCACCCCTTACCTGCATCATCAGGTTATAATTCTTCAGAATTCTGTTGTTGGCTTGAGTGAAAGCTGGAGACAGCCCAGAGTGCTGTGGATGGGTGCACAGGCATGTACGAGATGGTCAGAGCAGATGAGCTGAATTCTGTGAAATCTGGAAGCCCAGCTGAGAATGTTAAAACAGCAGGAAGATCTCTGTCTTTTGAGACAACATGGAAAAGCTAGAGTTTCCAACCCCCCCCCCCCCCCAAAAAAAAAAAATAAACAAACAAAAAAAAAAACCTAAAACGTGCCTGGTGCTTTGTTCTCTTAAAAATACATATACAGTGGTAGTGATAGTAAGATAAAGTACAAAGCTGGAAAATACCGTAGTACCTAGAGAAATATTGTCCTTTATTCCAACATATAATTCCATTGATAGTGATCATATCTTATCCAATAGGACTACAGATTTAGCAATCAAGCACCTTGCATGTACTGAAGCAGAGTACTTTTGGCTGAAATAATAAATTTTGGGTATGAGCAAATGTCCTGGAATTGAACTTTTAATACTTGACTTCCATCTGAATATAGCTTCAGTGCTGGCTTAGCCACTTACTCAGTTACTTGATAATAAACCACTTACCTTTTAAAATAATGCCTTTATTATATTTCTTTGTCCTTTCAGTCTGTCCCTTGTCTCTCTTTTTGGATTTGGTGTCCACGTAGACCACTTTCACTCTAGGCAAGGACAAGAGAGCCTGAATTAGAATAGAACTGTCTGGGGTATTAAACCTGAAACAGCCTGTTCTAGAACAGCAGGGGTGTTGACGAGAGAATCTGGGAGACACATTACCCGAAATTTTTGAGAGAAATGGAAGGAAACTGAATGCAAGAAAGGTCAAACAGGAATCAGACAATCTCTTGCCTGTATTCTTAACAAGGGTAATTAAGCATTGGAACAGATTACTAATGGATGTGGTTCATGCAACATCAATGAGACTCCTTAAGATTGAATCTCTTTCTAAAATGTATGATCTAATTTCAGCATGAGTTATTGGGATAGATGAAGGAATTGGAAATAAAATCCCACTCTGTGGCACGTAGGAAATGGTTGCAGTGCTTCTGATGGACCTAAAATTTCTGTTTCTGGAAAAATCCATTAGAAAGAAGTATAAATGTGAAAGGATAATAAAATAATGTTAGAAAATGAACACATTGCTTATGAAAGCTTTAATTATACCCACGATAAAAGAATGCCATAAAATGTTCACTTTTGTCTGCTCCTTTTGAGTTGTTGGGACAGAAGGAAGGGTTAATCCTTAGAGGCAGCACATTTAGGAGCAGCAAGGGCGTTAGCAAGTTAGCATCTTGCAGAAAGTGCCCCGATCTCACTGGGAAGAGGACGCAGGTAAGATATTTCGCGTACACAACATGATTCAGTACTCACAGAGCTACATTCACGAGCTGCTGCCCTCATTAAAATTTGAAAGTACGCATGATTTACACATCTTGCAATGCCTGTAGTCCCATAAATCTTTTTTTGATAACGTTTTAGCCTAGCCCACAGATTAATACTAGTTTAGGGGAGGCTTATTTTTTGAAGATTATACAAAAAGAGATTCTGATATATTTTGATATTTTCTGCTTTGGACACAGTGCGAAAATAATGCTCATCAATCATATCAACAAGGTGTCCCAAAGTTTGCACTGATGCAGCATTATTCTGTGGCTAAGCATCTGAGCAGCAAATCGCATCTTTTGTTTTATTCTTCCTTCCTTTCCCCACCCTGTTAAAAATAATAATAATCATTATTTTTTTAATAGCCCCTTTTCCTTCAATGTAATTCAGGAGCATAATTTCGTCCTTACAGTAGCAGCCCTAATGGGAAAATCTGAAGATTGAGATGGTATGTTTTAGCAAATGAAGTACCTTTTTATGAATCAAATGGTTCATCCCTCAGCAGGCGACAACTGAAAACTCTGCTCCAGATGGAGAATGTCAAGCTCCTCATTTTGTAATTAATCTAAAACAAACTTCTAGCTAATTTAATGAGTCATAGTTCAGAGAACAATGTCAATAAGACCAAAACATTGGCTAGGATCTGTGGGGAACCTTAAATCAGAGAAAACTAATACTATTAGCACCTCGATAGCACTTCTACAGAGAAGATCAACAGTAACAACTGCTGGAAGTCAATTCAAAGCTCCTATTAGCTTCTCTGATCTCATGATTAACGTGACAGTACATTTTGCTTTCTGCCTACAAATGTGGGTAACATTGTGTTTGCAATTCTACATGAAAACACTTCTCAGAGACCACATGCGGTGACATAAAGAAGACTCCAAAGGACTGCGATGCACTGAGAAGGGGGAAAAATTATGAAATATTTGCAAATATTGAAACCAATAGGAAAGGTATAATTCATTTTCAAAAGAGGTAATCTAAAGACTGATGTTGAGTGCTGAAAGGAGCAACGCAAACATTTGCATAAACAACTGCTGCCCTATTGAACTATTGTCCATGTTCTGTATATAGACTTACTTCTATCAGCTTGTACATTCTAGCTGCCGTATTCCATGTAGCACATAAAATAGACTTTAACCAAGAAGGAGACTCCAAGCACCTCTCCACAGTGGAAACAACTACTGTTTCAGTGCTGTTATGGCTGCAGCAGACAAAACCTGTGCATGAAGAAATGATTGGCACAAACAATAGCTGTCTCTTTAGCAACTGTCACTTCAATTTGTTAGTAGCAATTCACGCCGGTTTGGTGATAGTGATTTACAGTAACTTCCCCCTTCACAACTGAATACATCTGTAAAACGATTCCATGACAAATAAAGCGTAATGGTTATTTTTTATAGGAAGCTTGTTAGAATGTTGAACCATCCTACCATCAAAGAAGCATACAAAGTATAGGGCACAGTCAAACCGCACATTAGAGGGAAAGTACAAAATATGTAACAAAACTGTCAAAGAGAATGCTAGACACTGGGGACTGAGAAAGGAGAGACAGAGATGGATTCTTTTCCCAATGTCTTTTCTCCCTAATATTTTATTTTATTTTACCCACTTAAAGAATTAAGGGAGGTTCAGTCCTCCTTTGCTGGGTAAGTTTTCCTTCTGGAAGGACAGAATCCTTCCTGAGAAAGCTTGGGTGGGAAGGGGCTGAGGGAGCCATGAGTCCCACACCCCACACAACATAGGACTGACACCAACATCAGGCCAAGTTGCTCATCACCTTATTGAAGGAGGGGATGGAGATCATGAAGACAGGCTCTTGTGTCCATCACCTCTTGTCCTTTCAGGTCCTAGAAGTGGACGCAATAGTCCAGATGGGGTCTCATGACTCTACATAGAGGGGAATATTTTCATCCCTTGACCTACTGCCCGTGCGCTTGCACTAGGTGTGAACGGATGCTCAGGAACCCAGTAATGGCTGTGTGCAGAGACACGTAGGAGAAGAGGACCTTTCTGCCAGTGCATGTTTCTGCTTTCCAGCAAACAGAAATGTAGGAGCTTTCTGTTCCTTTCCAGGAAATTGCACTTCCTAGTTCCAAGGCATTGTTCCAGTGCTCTTTATGTTTGTTTAGAAGATTTCAGGGAACTAGATTTTTTTTTAAGTCTCATGGTGTTTACGCTATGAAAACATGTAATATGTATGAAAGCAATAAATGGAGGGTATTTCAAAATAATAAAACTTCTGTGCAAACTTTGTTTTAGTTTGGCTTCCTTATAACAAGGGGTACAAAATTGTTGTTTTTTTTTTCTTTTAATTTCGATCAGAACCATTAGTAAACACTGTTTAGTCACCAGGAGGCTAAATTAATTTAAATCAATATCTAATTAGGTTCCCTAATGTATTACCTTTCACTTCGGAAATTTAAGAAATCTAAGCAATTAAGTTTGTGCACTGATACCCTACTGTTTTCTTTTTGTTTCTGCTTGACTAAATTTTGCATGTAATTGATCATTTCTAGACCCCAGTATCATATTGATTTCTCTAGCCACTTGCTCTACATGTGTACTTTTAAGGAATGAAATAATTATGTTTTAGAGTAGAGAAATCTTTCATGTTAACTTTCATTTTTCCAGAAAGTGAAACATAATATTAAAGGGTATGAAGCATGAAATTATTAAATGACAAGGCAATGCAAAGGCGTGTTTTCCTCTTACTTGTACCTTGAAGTTAATTTGATTACAAGCAGAAATTGCTTCCATGAAAAAGAGTATTTTTAATGCATAGAAATCCCTATTCATAGGCAAAACAGAATATTTTAGGAATTTCTTACTGTGGTGGGGTCACTGTATGTCACTTTATGTAGTACTCCATTTGATACAAAATACTTAATGCAAGCTCTCTTTTTAAAAGAGAAAATAAAAATAATTTAAATGAATTTAAAAATAATTTAAAAGTTTACATAATTTTTCTTACAAGAAGGATTGAAGTAGTATATATGAGCAAAATTAATTCCCCCCTCTAGTATCTGATAAATTAATTTATTAGTGTACAGCACCAAAATCCACCTCTCCACCTCACTGTGATTACAATTCAGGGAAATTTTAAATATTAAACATATATATATATAAAAAAAAGAACTAGAACATTATAGTCTTATTTCTGTGTGTGTGTCTATTCCTTTGTACTTGGCTCACAATCTGAGCAATATCCTTATTTACCATAAAGAAAAAAAAGATTCTCAGCATGGTACTGTTTATGAATTATAACTGTTCCATGAAAAATGAAAGCGTTATTTTTTTTTGAAGTGTATGAAAAAATGAGCAACCATTTTGGGAAGAACAAAAAATGTTGATATGTGTTTGCTGGTCTGGTTTCTTTATATAAATGATTTATTTATATATGTGTGTATGTATGCAAATCCTTGACATTTAAATGCCCCGTAAGCAATATAATTTAGAGTAAGTAATAGAAGCCCTATAGCTACCAAAGAAACTTACTCTGTTGAAACTGATATTTTCATTGCAGAAGGCTCGAGGTTTAGGGATTCTTTTAAATGTTTTAATCTTTTTATATTAAAAATTGAATAAAATGCGCACTAATTTAAATAGATTTGCCAAACAAAATGGTTTACCAAAACATTGCAAACATTTTGCCACAAAACTCACCATCCTTGCAGAAAACAAGCTTCACTTTGGTATAATGGCAACAGCAAACTGTCTGTAATTAGTGAATATATATATATATGTATATATATATTTATAATGGCTATCAACTATTTATATCTTACTAAGACAGCCTGAAGAATAAAATAAAATAAAATAAAATAAAATAAAATAAAATAAAATAAAATAAAATAAAATAAAATAAAATAAAATAAAATAGCAGAAATATCTTCAAAATCATCCAGTGAGTAAAATGAACCCTTGAGTAGAGCTGCCATCAGTCTAATGCTATCTCAGGCCTAATTTACAGACTTAAGTGCCTTAAGCTGTGTATAGATCTTGTGCTGGCTCCTTTCACTGGCCTGAATCTCTGCTAATGAGAAGTACAAGGTGTTTAGGCACAAGCTCAAGAAAATACTCAGGCATGCACATAAGTCCTGGAAATGTCCACATTGAAATTTATATGGGCTAAAATATATCTTCTTGAAACAGGATTTTTTTCCTGCATTTTTAAAAGTATTATTATTATTATTATTCATTTTATTTACTTATTTATTTATTATTTGCTCATATCCCAAGCACTGTTAAAACCAGAGGTGAAAATCTGTTCTGAGGGAATTCAAACCTTCATGACTTTCACCCGAGATAAACTAGTGATGAACTCATTAATTTAGTCCCCAAATTCTGAAAATTAAGTGATCGTATATAACTAATAATTATCTTACGGCAAGCAATAACATAAAATGGTCATGTTCTTCTGCACTTTAAATGTATTTTTGTATTGGACATAATATTCAGTGTTTATGTTGGACAGATTTATCTTCTGTTAGTCATCAGATACTTTTTCTAAATGATGCTGATATGGAGATTGTATATTATGAAGAATTAGTATTATTTGATTTTATTTTCATCCTTGACAGGAAAAGTGGTTTGCTATATAACAGGACAGTTCCTGGTTTAGAGTAAACAGCTCAGAAGGCATTTGTAGTTATTCCAGTGCTAGTAACCTGAAACCGTCTAGAACCTGGAAATCCTACTCGCACAGAGACATGAAAACTTTAACAAATAGTCTGCCTTTTTTTTTTTTTTGTACTCATTTATTATAATAATATTAGTAATAGAAAAAAAAAGTACTTGCTGAATGTTTCTGGATAGATATTTGTCATTGATGTCAGTATAAAAAATGGTAGATTCTTTTTTTTCCCCCTAAGACTTGTGAACAGCTTTCTGAGCTGTCTAAAATAAAGTTCCATCAGAGATGACATTTTAAAGATACTACCCAATAAGTAAGATTATTGTGCCTGTTTTCAAAGCAGACTAAGCTTATTCTTAGAAACAACAGGCCAATAATTGTGGCTGCTCTTGACATTAATTAAGCAATGCTATATGAAGCTTTGATTTTTGTAATCTTTTATGCATATGAATAGTCCGAAGTTCAATGCAGTCTAATGATTAGGACCCACTTGAAGCGTTTGATTTTGCAAGATGCTGTTTTGCGCTACAGCTTTCAGTTCCCTTTGACTCACAAGTGGCT
This sequence comes from Anser anser, assembly GCF_964211835.1. Classification (NCBI taxonomy): domain Eukaryota; kingdom Metazoa; phylum Chordata; class Aves; order Anseriformes; family Anatidae; genus Anser; species Anser anser. The sequence continues at coordinate 26,111,028 of NC_139729.1, read as the reverse complement.
GGAACGTTACAAATTGCAAGTACGAGTACAGCTAAAAATGGATAGAGAAGTAAATAGATAAAAACACACAGGAGTATTTGGACACTCATTCCTGCTATCACAACTCTGTGCACACAATAGCAACACTTCACTTTAAGCACTGGAGGGAAAACCATAGGGGTTTCCAAGGAACTAGTGCTTTTTTAAAATTTGCGGAGTTGTAGGATACAAGTGCAGACCTTCTGACATGGTTTTCCCATGCTCAGTGCCCAGCTCTTGTGGGTATTTGGCCCCAGCACCTGCTTCCACAGACGTCCCCAGTTCTGTACTTTGTTCCAGTATGGTGTGGCTCAGCCACACAGGGCAAGGGGCTGTGAAACACCCCTGGAAGAGCATTGAGGCACACACAGGTACTCACTGAGTGCTGGTAAGAAAAAAAAAAAAAAGAAAAAAAAAAAGAAAAAAAAAAGAAGGGAAAGTATGCTATTTATCAATTCTATATATCACTGTTTCATTTTTTTTTTGGCTTGGTCTAGACAAGGAAGTTTGGAAGTATGTTTTAATGGAAATCTGCAGCACAAGCTTATCCTACGAACATATTTTTAATAAGGGCATGCTACAGTAAGCTGAATCAAATGAAAGCAACATTTTTTTTTGGGTCTCATACACTTCAAGAGAAAAGGCAGATTTCTCCTCAACACTAATGAATGAATCTTTTCCAGCCTCTTTGTATTTTCAAACGGCCTACTGTAAGACAAATAAAAAAGCACTGCCACTAGATATGTCTTCTAAGAAATACTGCAAGAATTTTCTGGTCTGTACGAATTTGGAAGAGCAAGACAGAGACAAAGCTCCTGTCGGGGCTGTGGGGACACCAAGTTAGGAGTTGTAGATCATCTGAATGGTCTCAATTCTCAGTTAGGTTTGTTTATTAGTTTTTTAAGTTTAACGAAAAAAATGTTTAGACATCCCATTATGATTGGAATAAATCCATCATTTCCAAATTGATCTCCTTCCCAAATATGTTTTCCCAAAAATAATACTGAAGTGTCATCTTGATTTTGAGACGAAAATAAATAGTAAAGTTCTGGAATTGTCCCACAGGATGGAAAATCTGTTTTTGAACCAGCTTTGTACACAACATCTGCAAAATAAGAGAGAGCACTGTTGAGATTTCCTTCACTACCTGAAGGATAAAGCCCAGCTGCTATTCCACGGTTCAGAGCCATGAAGAATATCAAAATTAAAAGACACTGACAGGGGCATCTCAGGTGGCACAATAAACTCATTGTAAGTTACCTCTATATTTAACAAATAGACTGATATTATAAGAATGGTGAGATTTTATGATAATACAGGCAGATCAAACTCTAGAAGGAATTATGTCCTATTTGCTGCACAAATTCTCCCCTTTTGGCTTTATTATCATTTGTAGATGTGCAAATCAAGTATAAAATGCAGCTATTTCATCTCTGTAGCGTTTTATGTCTAGTTTGAACAGTTGTAAAAGACTGACACAACACAGCCAAGAACTGGACCTTTTCCGTCTTTTTCTATCTGTTCCACGATGCTTGTTTTTATGTGGTATTTTTTACATGGAAACAAAGTCAAGAGTAGGCTAAAAAGTAAAAGAAAAACCTGACATGATCTACTAAATCTTATTCCCCAAATCAGAAAAATTTTCATATCTTAAAAAGTTTATCCATTGGATCCCTGTAGGAGGAAAAGGTTGGATTTGTAGAGATTTATTTTCACTAAATTTCTGAATTTCAATCAAATTTGATCTAATAACTGTCGTCTGACCTGATTAAAGCGTACCTCAATTCTAGTTGGTTTAAATCAACTTGGCTGCTACACAGGAGGCTGAAATATGTACTATTTTAGACAGCCATCTGGTACCCTAAATTCACTTATTGCAGAGAACTTTGCTTTAATTCACTTACTAGGACCGTATAAAGAACAGTTGGGGAGGGGGCTGTGTTTTACAAACATGCTTTGTAAGAACTGAAATAAATAACTGCCTTTATTGTGGTTTGGGGGCTGGGAGTTTGGTTTTTCAAGTTCTTTTTTTGAGCGAGAGAGAGATGTTTGGAGTGGAATAGATGCTGAACAATCGTTTTAGACTTAAAGGAACACGTTCATGTATGAATTATTTAAAATGAGAAAATAAAGCCTCTGGCATGGTACTGACTTAGCAAATTGTCCCATTGTCTTCATCTTAATGAGCAATTGGTTTTAACTGTCCTTATCTCAGCCCCTGAGTTCTTGCACTTTTACCCCTATTCTCTCCACCTGGGGAGAGTGAGTGAGTGGCTGGGTGGTGCTGAGCTGCCTGCTTGAACTCAGCCACCACAGGAATGCCAGCAGTAGGCACTGCTCTGCCTCCTCCTTCCAATAAGCGTTATGGATACAGAAAGTGACAAAGCCCAAAACGGAGAGAAGAGAAAGAGGATGGATACCCCATGGGATAATTCAACCTTTAATCCTGGACACAAAATTAAAAGGCATGAGATTAAGCCTTAGCAGTACATTCTTCCGGAAATGGACATTTTCAGAAACCAGAAATTGTGAAGCCACTTCACAACCTTCAAAATGCTATGTTAACAAATCAATTTTGAATAGAAATTAAAAAGAAAGGATGATTTTCCTTTCCCCAACCCCACCCTAGTTCTATGGGAGATAGAACTTCATAAAAATGAAGCAAAGTAAAAATGAAGAATACTAATTAACAGATTTATATTAGAGACTTTTTTTATTTTTATTTTTTAAATTCAACTCCTATTGCAAATACAGGAGTCTCTTTCTACAGAAGCTGCACTGGATCACATAGCAACAGCTCCTGTTGCTCATTGTTCCCATCTCATCGCTCTCCATCAGGCCTGGTCTCAGGTAGCCCGTTCTCTACCATCACCTCTTCTTTGCACCGCCATGCCTCTGTCACACAAATGAGCTCTCAAACTGGCATTCGTAGACCACCCGTTTGATCAAATAAGTGAACAAGTGTGAGAAACTTGTTATTCTATATGGGCGTGCTACAAATAGAGAATACTTGTCACATGCTCGATGTAGGAACCAGTGTAAATTGCATTGTCTTCCAGATTTGTGTTGCTGTAACTCTTGAAACAGCTGTTGGACTATTATAGAAAACACAAGACAGAGCAGAACACAGCTTATTTTACAGTTTGAAAAATTTATTTTCACTAGTGATACTAATACGACACAATCTTTCCAGTTCATTAAATGCATTAACCAACATCTTCCAGAGCCAGTAAGCAATGCCATCCTGTGTGGGCTGGTGACCTGTTGCTTGCAAATTAGAAATGACAATGGGTTCTGCACCATGCCTCCAAAGTCTAATTTTACTTCCCAGTTAAGCCTTCAGAAGAAGCAGGAGATGAATTTGTGCCACACAGGACATAATTAGTAATTCATACTGACACCTGAGTCGCCAGATTGGGCCTCTGTAGCATCCCGTACCCATACTGAGAGGTGAAGATGTGGCAGAGCCCATATTGCCACAGTTCCAGCACAGAGCACTTGCCCGTCCCGCAGGTGTAGGAGACAAGTCTGTATTTCAGGTTCTTATGTGGGAGGTTGTGTAGGCAACTGAGCAATAATTTGAATAATATAAAGAGAGTAAGAAAGGCTTCCCCTGAAATCTTTAATTGCAGTTTTAGAGAAGCAAACTTAAACAGGCTTTAGAATAAGAAACATTTTAAAGAAATGTATTGTGACCTTTCAAATTACTGCATTCTGCACAATGCAAAGTCACGATAGAAATGATATAAATACTGTAACTCGCTTAACATTTCAAGTATCTGACTCAAAAATTATCATGAGAATGGTGCATATTTTAGGATCCAATGAGGTCTTTACCCATTGCTTGGCTTAAGTTCATAGATCAGACAGAGAGAGCATCAAAGACTGCTCAGGTCTGGCTTTTGTGTGGTGCTGGGAGACCTCACGCCACATGTCAGCTGCTGGGCAGGACTATGCTCAAAAGATGTGCTGCCATGGGGCTTTGGCCAATGTTCAGGTTATGAAAAGGAAGTAGTACTAAAAAAAGATTCAATTATTTTTTTTAATGTGTTAAATGAAACTTTAGCTTTCTTAGTTTGAAGCAAGTTTTTTGTAGTGTAATTTAATTATTGTGTACTAATTTAGATGAAAAACATAAAGGTCAACATTGAATCAGAGTATCTGGAAGACACTGGAAGAAAATATTTTAGCAGGCTCGGTACAAAACTGTTTATTCATTATCATTTATCAAGAAATTGCTCAATTTTTATTTTTAATACTAATTTGGGACAAAAACATTTAGGACAACAGATATCAGCAGGAGAAATCTATTTCTTGCCCAGCTTTACTGAAACTGCAGATTCATTTCTCTATAAGTAGGTTACCTTCTACTGAAAGGTCAAAACAGAAATGGTCTTTTATTACTAGATTGATATTCCTTTTAAAATTCTGGTAGTTTTATTGTGTATAGGTAGAGGAGAGTACAGACAAGGGGACAGGGCATCTCCACCAGCTTCGCCACCTCTGAAGCACGTCCCATCTCTGTGCTCACGTCCATCCATTATGTTGCAATTCCACAGTGACCACCTTGCTCACCTGAGTTTTTGCCAATAAACTGCACATGCTTCTTACTTGCCTTTCCTTTGTAAAGTGATTGTTGTATTTTTTACAGTCCACTGGTTATTCTGGACTTTCAGATTTAACCTCCGCTGGTGTATCACAGCACCGTACCACAATGCCAGGTCAGCATCCTTGCCACCAACGTGACCCAGGGCGTCACCGTGGGGTACCCAGCTCCAAAAAGCAGCAGAAATGGGTAATTACTGCCACCACAGTGAGCACTGGCAGCCATGTGACAGCATGTACTGTCCCACTGGATAAAACTGTGGTTTTAAAAACCTTTGTTTTGTTAAGGTGATGCAATCAGGATTAAAGTAAGAGTTAGTGAGACTTATTTAAGACTTTATAATCAGAATTAATGGTTTTCATCTCTTAAAACCATTAGATAGGTAATCAGAACATATGTAGTTAAATAAATGTGGTTGAAAAAGATCAACAGTGTTACGAAAATAGAAAAGAGGAAGAAGAGAAAAAAGGAATGGATATTTGTGTGGTTTTCCATTTTTTGTTACCATGTAAGGATAAATAAATTAACAAAAATCTATCACTTCCATACAGGCAGAGTAGGATTCATTCCAACTGGTCTAATATATCTGATCAACTACTTCATATTTGGATAAACAGAGGTTGCCAAATGCACTCATTTTTTCTTCCTTTATTTAGATTTACTCAAGTTTTAAGTAGATTTGTATTGGCTGAACTTTCCCCCTTGTTTTGTGCTTTTTTCCTTCCTACATTTGTGTGTTCAGGTGAAGTTGATGGGACTGTTGGGAGGAGGAAAATGTAGAAACTGTAGAAGTATGAAAAAGTATTAATTTTATGTTTTACCATACTAAATAAATAAAACCAACCCGGAACCCTTAAAGCATTCAGACAACCTCATACTCCATAAATACCTTCAATCCATTTAATTCAAAAGTATCTTTTATCTCTTATTAACCTATGTGTGCTAAAAAAGGTTTTTAAAAAAAATTAGGAGGTGGTAAATAGTATCTTCATTTTAAACCAGACTAGATGGCTTGGGTCTGTTTGAGGATAACTGCAGGTGTCAGTAGCTGGCTATGCATAGACCGGAATGGATAAAATTTTCATTCCTCCAATTAGCTATCAATCTACAGTGTCTTTAAACATGACTTTGGCCAGTCCATCACTATTCTGTAGATTAACAGAGTTCACCTTACATCTGGGACAAAGACTGTTCAATGGTCATTTAAGCAAATTATATTGAAAGGGAAATTTTCTAACAGCTAAAAGCAATTTTGCCAATGCAAAATATTCACAAGCTTTCATTAAATATTTTCTCTTTTTAATTGCAAATGTTGATTTGGAATGGCTGTGTTTTTAGTGCAGTTAGTAGCATATTAGTTTTTTCCCTTCAGGGAAAGAAATGAATTCTTCCCCTCCAATCAAATGCAATATAGACCATTAAAATAATTTCTTTAGCAAACATTTTCTTCTGTCCTGACTATGAATGAAAAAATAGATTTATTCTTTCTGCGTGATTTGTACTTTTTTTCCCCCTCCCACAACTGTGAGCTTATATTTTTAAAATATAAATGAAATGAACTGGTTTCTCAAAGCAATTTTTAAATTCCAGTTTTCAGAACAGCTTTCTTACTAATCTGCACATTTTTCTGGAAGGAGGGGAATATAGAACTGATGGAGGACATCAGCAGTGATATATATTCAACTTCTTTCTGACTGATATAATTGTTGCTCTCCAAGTCCTATTATGATTGCAGGATTAGATATATACTTTTATTTCAGTTTAGTATTTTGGAGCAATGCCTTCTGACAAAGAAAGAAACTAATAATTTCTTGTCACCAGCAAGCTGTAATTATATGTATTTATATTTAATCTTTCCAGCTACTGTTCATTAACATTTACTTGGCACAGGCACAGTTTACATTTTGATATACTGCTTTTGTGTAAAGGTTGTAATGACTATGGTAATCTTTGACTTGCCACTGTTCCCTCTCCTGAAAGTGCTGGGGCTATGTCAAAACATAAACTTGGGATAACAAGGATTGGAATACAGATTTCACTTTCTTCTGCTAAACAATCCGATCCAGTCCTAGTAATAAAGTAAATAAATAAATAAAAACAACACACAATAGAAACAATAAAATCAATAAAAATTCAACACACTAGTCTTAATAACATGGCACTGTGAACTATTCATAGTGTCATAGAATAACTTCAGCTGGAAGGAACCTCTGGAGCACATCTAGCCAAACCTTATGCTAAAGCCAGGGCTGGCTTAAAAATTGGACCAGGTTGCTCAGGGCTTTGGTCAATTAAATTTTGAGTATCTTCCAAGTAAATCCCAACAATGCCCATCAAGAGGCATGAGAAGATATCACTGAACAATTTTTGGTTTTGATCATGTACTCTGAAGGGACACTGCTTTTCTTCTTTTCTCTTCCCAAGCAATTTATGGGAAGGCATAACCAGGAACTCTGCCACCCATTTCCTACACTGAATTCTCTAGTTTTCAGGTCTTTCCCAGAGGCATTCACAGAAAATAAAAATGCCATGCATAATTTTAGGTAGCAATAAAAATAAATCTATTGTCATGACAATGACTATTCTAATTATGGTCTAATTAGAATGAAAGCATAGGGGATATCTTGAAAGACTCAGTTTCTTAGAAGTGAGAAATTATACTTTCCTGCTTTTTTTTCTTCTTCCCCAACCCCTCTGTTGTTTGAAGAAAAGAAAAAACAGCTTAGGAAATGAGAAAGAAAAGTGACTTAAGTACATATTGGTGTTTATTCCTGCCTTCTGTAAGGCTATTTTAATCTTATCAAGGTGGAATTTTTCAATGAGATTAGTTAGTGGAACAGTGTATAATTAATGGTTCGCCACATGTCATACATTTGGAACATTAAGTGTAAATTAACAATATGCTCTTTCCCAAGGCATTCTTGTACAGGTTTCTTTCTTTCTTTCTTTCCTTTTTTTTTTTTTTCCATTTTTTTTGAGAAGTAAGGAAGCTACTGACTTTAAAAACACTTGATACATTTTCCCTTTATAGATTTCAACTTTGCAGACTGAGCTTTTCTTCTACCAAAGAGGAGATTTTTTTTATTTTTTTTTTCCCTCTATTAGTGCTCCTGGTAGATTCACACAAAGACAAAGTGCTTTTGGGACCACCTGGTATATTGGTAGCTACCACAGTATCTTGAATTTGACTTTCTCCTTTGCAGCGCACAAAATATTCACGGGATATGTTTCACTAGGTTGTCAAATAAAGACCTTCATTATAGAACTAAATAAGTTCAAATGTTGTTCAAAATAATGTCAAAATCCCCTTGGGAGATACTCTTCAAAAATGACTTTAATTCTGTCCAGAGAACAGCTACATGATTGTATGTTTATGTTTCACAATTTGCTTAAAAGCTTATAAACTTGGAGAAAACTAAGTAAAACTTTTGACGTGAAAAAGCTAAAAAATATTACAGTAAAAAAATCTCTTAGTGTAAATTATTGAAAGCACATAGAAATTATGGAACAATACAGCCTTTTGTTAACTGCTTTGTGTACTGTTATGCATTGAGGCTTAGCCCTTCTAAGAACCAGGACGGCTCACATGAGCAGTGGTGCCCGCAACACCCTGTGCTGTGCCGTGAGCCTTCTCCTCCGCATACCTTTCTTAACTCAGCCTCTGCGCACACCAGGCAGCCCTGAGTGATGCCAAGAGTCCCCAGATACTTAGCCTGGAAATGAAACACTACAGAATATACATACCTAGTCATTCTTTTGAGAGTTATTGAAATATCTACAATAAAATCTAATATTACATTTATATTAAAAATGACAGATACTCATGATCCTACCTGATCGTGCCATGGGGAAACCTAACCTTTTATGTTTTAAATAATTGTGACTAAAGAAAAATGGAGCCTAAAGAAAACTGGAGACAAGCCTCAAAGCATTAATCCATCTGTCAATACCCCCATATCTGCTACCTTCCAACTCTGACGGGAGTTTGGGTTGGACACTGGATTGAAAAGTTTTTTTTTTGAGCAAAAGTATCAAGTAATAGAAACCAGGATAGCTCCAGCCAAGTCTTATAAATTCTGGAGGGTTCATGTTTAAAGAAATCCTTTGCAGTTAGCAAACAAATACCAAAATAATTGTTCTCTGGGGGCTGAAAACCACCAGTTAAGATGCAGACACACTTACGATTCCTCATCTTTTAGAACATACTAACAGTTTGGTACACTGGGGAATAGCAAAATTGATCTGTAGGTAGTACAACAAATGTTTGCCCATTTCTGTGCCTATACCATTTGAAACAAAGTTTTTAGGTGATTTCATTCAATGTTTGAAAGCATTACGACAATGGAGAAATACTACAAGCCTTTGCGAGATTTCCAAATTCATCTGAGTGCAGGTAATCCCACAAGGGCCTGTGATGTCCATAACTGGGGACATGCTGAAGGTTTCATTTTGGAAGCTTCTCATAGACCCTACTGGGTAGTGCTGTGCAGAGCTTCCACTCTTGGCCAGTTCATGGAGGACACCTGACAAAATATCTTTGAGTTGCCATGAACCCTACAAAAATGTATATATGAGGTATCATCATAATTGTTTGATTCTGAAATTTACAGAGCATTATCCTGGAGAAATGATAAAGAATATTTTACTAAATTAATTTCTACTGGAATTTTCTTTATCTAGTCTCCTAATCAGAACAGCTAAACCAATGCTACCTGGAAACCATAAATGACTTTTTATCATTCCTAGGAATAAATTCAGTGTTAACACAGATATTATCACACAGCATCATCTGGCACAGGCAAATGTGTTCTACTTAAAACCCCAAGGAAAATTAGTTTGGGCTTCATGTAATATTAGGAGTTACCATCTTGAAATCATGTTTATCTTGAGGACTACAAGACTTCAACAAGTTCATCATCAGGAGGATGTTTTGTGCAAACCAGCTTGTACAGAAAAATTATATGCTATTTTATGTAAGACTAAACCTATAGCATGAGTTGAGCTTATGAGTTGGCTTGGTCAACACATGGCTTTGGAAGTTCTGTCAAGAGCTGCTTGATGCAAGATTTGGCAGAAAAAATGTGGGAGGAGGTATCCTTCATTTCAGCTAACCCATAATTTTAGAAATCTAATGGATCTACCTGAGAAATGCTGAAAGAGCAACATTTAAGGGGCTGTGGTCTTTTCTTTTGCTGAGGCATTATTGGTCAAGGCTTTATCCAGAGCAAACAATCAGGAGTTTCTGCCCCTGAGGCCTGGAAACCTGAGTCACTGAACTTGTTCTGTTTGGCTTTGAAATTGCTTTGCAAAGAGATGTTTTAGTGGTTATTGTAATGCTGATATTTGCGCAGTGATCTCCCTTCAGCTGTTCTCCACTGAAAAGCTGAGAGATTATTTTGGTGAAGTCCCCATGGGAGTGACAAACCCGTTTATCTTCTGAAATGCTGTCTATCAACACCATGGCTTCAGTCCCATACCTGCCTTTCCTCCACTGCCACTTTTCAACTCTGGCCTTAAGCTGCTTATGTCTTAGATGTAGCATGGAAGTAGCTCTGCCCACCACTGCGTCACCCTATGTGCCTTCCAAAGGCAGTCTGTATGTCAGAGTGGGAGAAATCAGGGGTCCTAGTAAGGGAGAATCATCACATGAAGAGTTATGCAAAAACAAGTTGCACCAACCCTGCAGCCACACAGCAAGGTGCTGTCACCATCTTTTGCTTCTGCAGCCTGTCTGTGCTGTGGTCCTGCCATAGGCTGCTCCAGAGGGCTTTGGTGCATAATAACTTGATGCTGGCGAGTTTTCCAAAAATACAGGAAGGAATTACAGCAGTGGGCAAAAAAAAGAGATGAAATACATCTGGGAAGTGATGGGCTACACCAGTCTCGGTATGGGGTCAGATGGGCTTCGTCAGTCATTGGGATCAGCTGTGGGGATGAGTTTAAATTTAGGTTTAGGGAGAGGCTTGAGTTTTGCTTTGGCTTTTGCAGAAGGCAGTAGAGGAGCTGTGCTTGGCTAGAGCATTCATGCTGATTAAGGTAACACCTTTTATAGTATTTTTTTTTTTTAATCTCATTTGTATTATTAAGTGTTTGTCATATCTCTTGATACTGAGACCCTGGGAAGAAAGCTTCAGCTTTGCCAATGTATTAGGTGTTCTTTAAGGTGTTAAAAATAAGCAGATTTCATATGTTCAAAATCATTTTGGCACAAGTGTCTTCAGATAATGAAGAGCTGTGTGCTCGGTACTCTGGTTAATGAAGTGTCCTTTAACAATTAATTTGTCAGATTCAATGTATTTTTTCATACTAAAAAGAAAAAATAATAATGTTGAAAGCCTGGCTTAAATGCTGATCTGGGAGGAGGATTCCAACAAAGCTATTAAGATAGCAAAAATTAGTTCCTGTGCCGTGGCATTAGGGGTTCAGGCTGAACCTCCTGGGGTCAAAGAGTGGTTAGCTGCTGCATTCAGTAGGGTGAGAGGAGACGTGTGCTGTGTTGTAACCATTTGTGTAATGAGTCTGAGTCCCACCTCTCTTCTTGCAAGCTTCCTTTGGGGGTAATTCTACTCCAGGTTTTGGCTTCCTTGCCTACATGGCCTTCCTAATCGGCTGGCTTTTCCTCTGTAGAGGAGGAAAAAGTGTTTTCATTCCTTAGTCTCAAGTATCTTAGAAAACCGGATGCTTTGCGGGGTAAAAGGCAGAGACCAGATGAGTTGCAGTCGCGTTACGTAGAGGTGGCCCAGGTTCAGAGAAGAGCAATTTTCTGGAAGAAAAGAAAAGGAAATGCTGCCTATTATACACAGCTTGAAGGAATTGTCAACCATATGAAAACACCCGTGTATATATTTCTGCATAATTTTCGTGTCCTCTAGGAGTCTTGTTTTCCTGCTTTGCCTTCCAATGCTGTTCAGGAGTGCCATCACCACCAATGTTGTGCTGACTGTGTCATGCTGTGTGCCACCCTGAGGGTGACCTCCAGTGCCTTGTTATATTTTATCATTAGCATTCATCAGGCTGATATGCAGAAAAATAATTGTCATGAGTTTCTTTTTTTCTCACTTGTTTTTAAATGTTTGACACCCATTTTTAATAAGCTAAGGACTTTGATGCCTGGAAGAGATGCTGCGCGTCTTTTATTTATGTTGTCAATATCCGAGAAAGCAACTAAATATTTTCTTGGATCCCTGAGTGTTTCCTTTGGAATATTTGTGAAAGGAAAGCTAACATAGATCTGGAAACACTTCGGACGTGAGGCTGTGCTCTCGCATATCCCATCGCTAGATGGCAGGCGGTGTGTACGAATGCGCTCCTGCCTTGGCTGGGGCTCAGAGCATCCGCCCGGAGACACCGAGCAGTGCCAAGCAGTGAGTTAATTTGTGGAGACGAAGTAACTGAGCAATGACAGGCAGTTCACTTCGGGAAAGCCTGGGTGAAAGGGACAAAAGCTGAGCAGACAATTAACTCCGAGGAAATGTCTGTGGCACATGCTGAATGGGCAGGCAGCAGGGAACGGGTGCGGATGACAGGTGTCAGGCGGACAGCTTTCCTTTGGGTATGTGACAGAGGCTCTGGGGGATGTTTGCTCTTAAAAGATGGGAGTGCTGTGTTTTTATTTTTATCTTTTTCAATGTAGATAGTAAAGGTACATAATAGCTATCAAGCAACAGCAAAATTCAGTTTTGGCTCAATATCCCATATGGTTGTTAGCAAATTCAATCCCCCTAACCGTAGCAAAGGGGCACTGGTGGCGGTTTATGTACCTATTTAGAGTTAAAACTTAAAAGCAAAACCAGTGCTTGGAGAGTTTCCACTAACAGAAGCTAGGCTTCCTTTCCCTGTCCTCAATGAAAAATGCAGACCTGCTCTGTCTTGTTGCAAAGGGGAGTTGCTGCTTGTTTGACGTTATTTGGAGGGGAAAAAATAAACACCACTCATCTGGGCCTTTAAAATCAAGCAGATGCTCTTGCTGTCTCTTTTGGGAGTGCTGTGAACTGATCCCTGTTCCCTTGCATACCTGGGCTTTGCTGCTGTGCGTGGGAGTGGCGCTGGCAATGTCTCCCATGGGGGGGGTCCAGCAGCCACTGCCTCTGCTGAAAACAGTATTAACTTGTCCTTAATGATTTGCATCAAGTAGTGTTTTCTTTTCTTTCTTCCTAATGTCAGAAGAAGGGGGAAAAACAACAACAACAAAACAAACACAACCACAAAATTGGTTGAGTCACCATCCCTGGAGGTCTTTAAAAGATGTTTAGATGTAGAGCTTACTGATATGGCTTAGTGGAGGGCTTGTTAGTGTTAGGTCAGAGGTTGGACTGGGTGATCTTGGAGGTCTCTTCCAACCTAGATGATTCCGTGATTCTGTGATAATCACAGGAAGTGCAATAAATACCTTGTTTAATCTTCTTACTACTAAATGTGTGTTAAGGTAACTACCATTAGGTGTTCTGCTGGAACCCACTGATGCAATGAGAGAAATGGGAACTTCAGTGAGCTAGGACCTTGTTCTTTAAGTCTGGTAAATAAAAGCTATCAAAGAATAATCTCTAGCTGCTTTAGTGTTATTCATAATAATCTTCCATTTGTATTTGGTTAAATATTACACTCTCACTGATACTGCTCCTTTGCTTTTGGATTCAAACCCCTCTAAAAGCAAGGACTGAGAAACTTTTGAGACAATGGCACTTGGCATGCTCTAATTGGGTTGCTGTGGTAGGGCAGGTGTGGAATTCTTGGCTAATAGCATTCAAGGCAAGTGAGTAGGTTAATGAAAGGAGTATTGATCTGTATACTAGTTAACATTGCTCCTTCGAGCTGAGGAGATTGATGATATTTGAGGCTCTTCAGTTTAAAGACGATAAAGGAGTTGGTGTGTTATTCCAAGGAACATGACAAATCCTGGTTTCATCAAATGTCTGCCACTTCTCTAATGTGATTCAAAGGCAAAGATAAATCTTTGATTCAGGCCTTACTTCATGGATATTTTATTATCTTCACTCTAGTGGATACATTTTTGGCAACTTAAAGACAATCCTAAGCTTAAATATTATGGGAATAGGAACTGACTACAGAAGACTTCTGGATTTTGACTGTTACTGTGCATACTCTCTATGCAAACAGCATGATATACTCAGTTTCAGATGCAATTAAGAGCTCTGAAAAGGCATTGCATATTGTCTCCACTGTAGGCAGCTGTATCAACAAAATCTTTGAAAACTATCGCTGCAGTATCAGTGGGACTTCTAACAGGCTTCGATAGTTTTATCTCCCTTTGAAGAAAACCCTAGCTCTATTTAATAAAGAAACAAACAAAGCCTCAGATTAACCAAAATGCAACAAAATCTGGCTTCCTATTTAAAGAACTAAAATCAAACCTATTTGTATAAATCTGATGCTTCTCTGAAGCATGACTTCTTTTAAAATAGCTAGTTAATCAAAATTCCCTAGAAAATAGGGAAATGCATCTTTCATAGAAGTGTAAAGTGACAAAAAAAGAAGAAAAAACACACAAAATGAAAAACAAGCAAACCCTTGAGTGCTGAATAAATAGTTTCAAATTGTAATGCACTTGAAGAAGAACAAACAACTCCTGCAGGAAGAATCTGAGACCTAACTCTTCCTTCTACTCCAGCAGTCGGGATTCTATTAATGTTATAGGTTTTAACTGGGGGAGTTTTAAAATAAAAAACCATGTATGTGAACTGTGGTCTCACACGTGTTCAAACATGTTAACTGAGTTTGACTGAGTTTTTTTAATAGCATAACATCATACAAGATAGCAAACTTTTCCATTTTATGTACATGAACTGTCCAGCTGAGGTCTATTTATCCTAAAAAAAATTGGAAACTTCCTTAGACCACTAAGAAAATATTACATTTTAAATACTTACAGCTCCTTGTCCCTTTTGTTGCTACTCCTGTACCATGGCTGCTGACCTGCTGCACCCAATAGAATATTCCCTAAATGAAAGGAGAGACTTTGTATTCCTGGCAACGCGAAATGCCTGCTGAACTGGGTGTACTGGAAATTTTCAGCTGCAATCAGTCACTTTTTTACTTTAATCTCATGCAGTTAATTTTTAAATGTTAACATCTAATAAGGTTATCAAGCTATTTCTCTGTATGGTTATGAAACCTCTTGAGTGCGGTCAGGCCCATTTGTTTAATCGTGGGTTTTATAACTGGCCATTGATGTGGCAGCGTTGAGTCCGGCTGCTGTGCTAACCAGTTACTTATGTTTGGCCTTCAGCTTGTAGCACACCATAAAGTCAGTACCTCACTGTTTTGCTTTCAGACCTATAATCCTGGGCAGGGGGGAAGAGAGGAAGGAAATAATGAAAGAATATTAATTAAAAATTTAATTTGTTCAGCAGAGCTTTGGGGAAATGCAAACTTTCACTCCCAATACATTCAGCAGAAGCAGTGCATGTCTCTATCAATATGGCTGCAGCAGCGCATGCTGTTATTAGGCAGTCATTGCACATAAGAACTAGGATAAAGACAGTTTAATTAAATGACTTTCCCATTCCATGCCTTTCTCCATAAGATGCTTATTCCAACAGGAAAGGAAGCCTTGTGTACATCCATCACCACACACAGTATATACCTTAGCTTTCTAAGTGCAAGGTTTCTGAAAAATAAGATTTTTTTAATACATCTTTCATGCTTCAGTGAAATGTGAGAAAAATCCTGGACGTTGCTTTCAGCAAGGACTCAGATACTTTATTCTGACCATAAGAGTATAACTTATTTAATGTGTATCGCCATACATATCTGCATAACTGTACAACAATCATGCAGCTTTAGTGGTAGTAGATCTTGCACAGAGCATAAGTGGCAGTAATATTCCAGGAGATGTTCATTTTCAGGTACTAAACTTGCAAAAGGATGCACATTACGAGGTCAGGAGACTCATCCCTTAAACAGTTGTCATAGCTCATTCTTAAAGCCTGAGCAGTCATCTCCATAAAGTAGGATCGTTGCAACTGTGAAATATTTCAGTAGACCATATTTTAGTACAAATAAATAAGTCTAAATGGGATGCAAGGTGGTAGATATGGCAGGGTGGGTTTTTAGGTTTGTAATACAGGCAGGAATATTTTTCATGGATATGGGACATTTTTTTTTAAAAGGAAGAATAAAAGGAGAAAAAAAAATGGTTATTTTAGCTTAGACTAATGTGGTGGGGGAAAATCCAGTACAAAAATCTGATCTGTTTAAAACACGGAAATTAACAGTGCAATTATACTGTCCAGGATATTTGAAACATGAAGCTAAGCTGGATAGATGGTGATGGCACTGATATTTACAGTCCTTCTGTCTCTACAAGAAATGAGTGTTAAAACCGTGCACCGCTTCTGAATTTACAGCCTAAGAACAGATGTTCATACAACAGTTGTTGAAGTAAACAGCATGGGGTGGGAGGTGGGTAGGGAAAGATGTGAGGTATGTTTTGCTTGAACGACCAGTCAGTCAGGTCTAGAGCTGGAAAAAGAGGTGAGAACTTGCTCAAATGCATCTTACCTGCTTTGAATCTCCGTCTGCTTTGAGTCAAGTCACGTGAAAGATGCACGGTGATAGAATGAGGCTAAAAAAGCCCTGCTGAAAGAGAAATTCCCTGTAATGTTACCAAAACCAGCTGGTATGTATATCATGCAAAATTTAATTCTAGTATCTGCTGCTTCACAGCCTTTCTAATAGGTGAAGTAAGTTTTTCCGGTAACCTTATACTGGGTGTGTGTGAGATGTAGTGTGGTATATTTATACTAAGGTAGTTTACAGTGAAGTTCATTTATTTGAGTGAATATGCTGTAGATTGCAATTAATGACATGTCTCAATAGCAAAAACCTATACTGCTGTTTTACTCTAAAGTTAAATGTTCCCAAAAGAATCAAATGAAGTAATGAAACATAATTTATGCCCTTGTTTGAAGCCCTATCATCTAGTATATAATTCCTATCAGAAGCTCTTTTATTGAGAAGTATTGCTGCTATCAATGCCGTTTTTATATTAGAATTTTTTTTTAATACAAGCATACATTTTTCTTTCCAGCTTTGTATTTTATTATTTCTTTCAGTCACTCATCCCTGCAAACCCCAAGACAAACAGCTGAGATTGCTGGGGGTGAGGCAGAAGCATTTATCACTCCAAATTCTGGTGCATAAAACCCAGGAGATCAGAGTGATTTCTGAATGCTGAACGACACCTGACACACTTTAGGAAAAAGGAGGGGGTGGGAGGGATTTACTTGTAAGCTTTCACAGTGGAAACACAGGATGAAAAACATCGTGTTACAGAAATAGAAAAGAGGAGATTTATCTGGAATTACTACTTTTAAATTCCTAGGTGAACTGAAATCTTCCTTAAGAAATGGGTTAGGCCTAGTTACATTTTATTTAATAACTCTCACTGTAATACCTAGCTCTGATACAGCAGTTCGTATATGGGGTCCTCAAGGCACTGCTGCTTTAACCCATGCTTTATAGATAAGAGAACTAAGATACAGAAAGGTGAAGGAAGGTGACAGCAAGTGTCAGATGCCTGAGCCCTGTGGGTTTTTGGCTGTAGGTTTGAATTTCAGTTCCCTGATCATATGTCATTAGAAGAGGCTACTGCATCTTGTAACTACTAATTTAGTTCGTTCTACTTGGAAAACAGTCATTCTAGAAATGCAGTGTGATAGAGGCTGTTCATTTGCCCAGGTGCCTTCCCCTTCCTCTGCGCATGCTGGCTGGCAGTGTGACGAGCTGGGTGGCACTGGGACAGGTGGGCACTCAGCATCTCCAGCTGATGCCTAGGGGCATCCCGTGGGTCTGTGACCCTTCTCACATTGAGCAGAGCTGCTGAAACAAATGCTGATGGGAGCTGTGCAGAGCATGCTCACAGGATGCTCAAGACAGTTTCAGTAGACTCGTGCCCCCGGTCTACCCAAATTTTTACATTTTTAACTGTAAGGACTTGCAGCTTGATGGGGATGCCAATGCTTATTGTCCTTACGATTCCCATTCAGTCTAGATGCATCTTAAACTCTATCTTGGGGCATAGTACGCTCCATTTCTGGCTTTAACTGGAGAAGGACAAAGGGAGCCACACAATGTGCATTTGTCTGCTAAAACTGCAACATAATTCGTTCATGTCTAACATCTTAAAAGCTTTTTCAGTTTTCAATGGCATTTTGAGTATTATACCTTGTCAGTCTATTTTCTTTTTGAAAGATTTTATATGTGGGCTCTGGATACTGAGGCAAGACAGTGCATTCCCCAAAGCAGATGCTACACTGATCAGCATCATGTCTGTACCTGGCAATTCCTTAATCCAATGCCAATATTGATTAAAGCAAAGTATGCTGGTTTCATGGTCCATTAGGGGGTCTATGCTAAACTTTGTTAGCAGTGACCTGAAATGCATGTGCTGCTTACAGACAGCAATGAGGCATTTGTCTCTCTAGCACTGTCTACTGTTGGGGTGGGTTTCTTTATAACCATTTCAGATGTGTTCTCTCATGCACTTATTTCACCTGGGTGTCTAAATCCTCTGAGACTTTAAATGAATTGTTGCATATGTTTTTCCAGAGCTAACAAAATGCCAAAAGCCTCCGGTGCTGCATGGCATTTAAGCCACCCCAGCCTGTGATAATCTGCAGCAGGAACACTTGAGATTCTAGATTTCTTCAATAAAATACTGCCCTGTGCATGCCTCAGAGTAACACTAAACAAGCACACATCCAGCAGACAGGTAGGGTACCATGTTTGTGTTGGGCAGGAGCTAAAGCTTGCTACTGCCATGCTGGAGAGACAAATGTCCTGCTTACGAGATGATTCATGGCTGGAAGATGAGGTATTATCATTGTGGTCAAGCATAGTCACTTGGTTTGAAGATATATGGGATATTTATACAATGGGGGACAATATATGCTTTAACTGCGAAACAATCAGAAAATGTCTGTTTTAGCACAAACAATTTTAATTTTTTAACAACCGCAAAAATGAGAATTCACGTGTCCTCATTGAAAGGAGTGGCAAACCGTGAAGTGATGTTTCATAGAGTAACTCAAGTATTCCCGCTTATCATGATTCAAGTGAGACTACAGATAGCATTTTATTACAAGATAACGTGACTAGTCACGTTTCTTGGCATACTTGATCACCCTAGGGAATTTAAATATTTAACTCCAATTAATCTTTGAAAGATGCACATAATTCTCCAGGAAAGCGAAAGCAAATAGATTCTTGTTAGATGGGTTTGGATCAGATTTTTATTACAGTTTCCATTCCTATGCTGACATTCTCCTTACTGCTTTTGAACTCCCCGTCAACCTGAGTCTTCCCACAGTGCATTTGACCAGCTGTGGAGCCACCAGATTTTCAGAACTAAATTACAGCATTGAGATCTTCTCATGTTGTTCACCTCTTTGGGTTACTCCCATGATCTCAGACCTGATCCTTTATTTTTACAGCTGTTCTTTACGTTTCTCTGAGATGCGGTGTTTTACTTGGGGAGCATTTTTAGATACTGCTTTTGTTTCATAATGCAAGTTGTGAATTATTAAGTCCTTTGGCTGTCATGTGCCAGTGGACCTTTCTTTGATATGGTTAAACACCTGAGAGGTGAGCCTCGGGGCTTTCCTCACTGTGGGGTATAAAATATGGATTATTTCTTACCGTAAAAAAAAAAATCCCCACCTTTGAAATGTGTTCAGTGAGAGAAGTGTGCAAGGTTACTGCAGCCTTAGGGCGACAGTAATGTATGCTCCACAAGCTACACAAATTTGACGTTGTTTTTCTTTTTAAATAAAAAGCTGCCACAAAACAGAGTACCGTACAGTACTTATCAATGGGTGACTCCTACCGAGATCTGAAATGCCATGAACTTCATGATTTAATGCATCAAAACTAATACATCTGAGGAGTTTGGAGTGTTGTAGTCATTAAATAGAGAAGAGCTTTGCTTTTTATCAGAAAAGGGGTTGGGAGAACCCTTCTAGGTGATGGGGATTGTCCCTGCTGCTCACATTCGATGCAGGGACTCTGAAGGTTGTGTTAGCATTCAGTGGGGTCCAGCAGAGCTACCCTGTTCAGCTCTCTGATCTCGTTTCCTTTTCTGCACTGGTCCAATGTAATGTCAAACAATTACAAAGCAATGCTGCATTTTTCATAATTTATGTGCTATTGATAAAAAGGCAAGATCTGTTTTACTAATGCCAGTCAATTGAGTACGAAATCCTCAACTTGCTCTACTGAAAAATACTAAACATTCTAAAAAATGAATCATATTTGTTGCCATGCTGACTATCATAGGAGATTGGGTATTTATCCAGGACAAGGTATATCTACGTAATGCAACCTGCAGGCAAATAAAACTGTTCAACTCTGCTTTATTAACAATTTTAGACAAATCCACTGGCAAGGGAGGCTGTTGGGGTTTCTTGTTCTCCTCCCTTTCCCTTTGGTGTGCAGCACAGAAAGGCTGTCCCATGGAGTAGGGGGTGTTTGTTACTGTACTTCTAAAAGGCAAATAAAAACAATTTTCTTGCAATCCTCTGATTTTAAAATCTCCGCAGCAATTTAAGTCTATCCTGTTGCTGGATGAGCCCCTGCTCCTGTGAGGAACATCGGTTATGTGGGGTGGGGAACTGCTCCTCTTTGGGAGGTTGTCTGTAAGTTATGTGGTAGGTACCTTGTCAGGAGGAAGTGATCCAAGTACATGTAGTTCTTTATCCTGAAAGCGCCTTCTGGTCTCAAATTAGTGGAAACAATAAAAGAGTGTCTGAAAATCTATGTCCCTTTATGGGAACCACAGATTTTGTCTAATGTGGTTCATCTGCCTACTTGGATGTGCTGAACAGATCTCTAGGGGAATGGTTCAATACTTCTTTCTATTATTGTTATTTTAAAGCAAAGAATAAGGTTAAAGTGCTTCTTCTCTTTTGCTTCCCTTATTCTCTTTAATCTTCTGGCTTTTCTGTCTTGCCATATTCCTCCAGCTCAGTGCAGGTAGGTACAAGGCAGTGTGAGAAGAACATGTCACTGTGATCATCAATACAGAGTCATTTTCAGTGTCACTTTCTGCCATAGTCAATACAATTGTACAGTCCTTGAAAGAATGACCTCTTATATCTTTGGAGATATCTGGATTTCATGAGCTGAAAATGGCTTTTTTTTTGGGGGGGGGACATGGGACTCTAGACTAGTCACAAAGCAACCTCCTCTGAACTCTTTAGTTTCCATTGACTCTGTTAATTTTCTGACTTTCACTGCATATGTGATAAAAACTGAAATATTAATGTATGGGGAAACTTTGCATTACCAATTTTTTGTTTTATTCTTAAACTTTCAAATTCACTGTAGCCTGTGCATGTCCCAGAGCAGTAAGATATATGTGACTCTCTCAAGAGTGACTCTTAGGCAGGTAGCTAATGAGCTTTATTGACTAGGAAAAAGATGTTATTGGCCTGAGTTTAAGTGATGCCTGTGGCCTCTACATATCCCAGGCCAATACCCGAAGTACAATATAAGATGCCTTTCCCTCCTGCTTTCCTTCCCTTGCTTCCCAATATGTTTAGTGTGTTGAGCCTATAGCAGATGTGGTCTTGACCCCAAATCCATTCCCTGAGCTATCTGGACAATTGGTACCTTGCAAAGAAAGACTGTTTCTATAAGTTACATAATAGTATGTATGTCCCCCAGACTGGTCAGGATCACAAGAAAGCCTTTGGAGAACAAGACTGTCTGTGCAGGCGGTTATGGAGTTGGTCATTGTTGATAAATTAAGTGCCAGACTTTTAAATGTAATTTTTAATCACATGTCTGACTTAGGTTTAATTATCTGTAAATGCTGGAAGCAGACTTGAAATGATATATGCTTTCAGGAAGACACTTCAATGTGGCTCAGGAATACTCAAATATTCTGTATACCTGGGGTTATCTGCCTAATTGAATGGAGAGGCTCTTAGGAGAACTAGAAATATTAGAAAGAAATTCTTTTCCTAGTCCATTCATAGCTGGACTGAATAGAAGTTGCAAAAGTTTCCCTGTTCCCTGGGAACTGAGGACAGGACATGCGAGGACAGGACAAAGCTGTGCCAGGGGATGTTCAGACTGGACATTAAGAAAAAAATCTTTACTGTGAGAGTGGTCAAACACTGCAACAGGTTTCCTAGAGAGGGGGGTTGATGCCGCAGACCTGTCAGTGTTCAGGAGGCATTTGGACATTGCCCTCAATAACATGCTTTAACTTCAGTTTAGCCCTGAAGTCATCAGCAGTTGGACTTGGTCTTTGTAGGTCCCTTTCAACTGAAAATTTGAACTGAAGAGAGTTCAACTGAGCTATTCTATGATTTTTGTGTGGTAGTGTTTTTTTTGTGTGTGTGAATAAATGGTGTTTTTTTTGGAACAAATATTTTAAGTCATTTTAACAAGTCTACTGTCAATCCCTGGAGCACTTACCTAACAGCCAATCTTAAATGGAAACTGCAGCCTGGATGTGTGACTTAAAACCTCTGATGCTGAGTGATTCCCACCAGGGTCACCTGAAAAACAAACATGTAAAACCCCACCCTAGATGGATGGAGGAAAGGCTGAAGTACACATCCCCTAACTGTAAAAAAAACAAAAACTACAAATCTCTACTCTGTATTGTGTTGAAAAATTAAGTGTATTTAGGTCTGTTTTAAATGGTGTATCTTATAGTTGGAAAAACAAGTGCATTTAGTTCTGATTTCTTAAATTGTGCATCCTAGAAGTATGAAATATTGTGGTTGTTGCATATAGTTCTAGACGTGTTTGTTCCCAGAGCAGTGTACACAGTGTCAACATTCCAACCCAAGAGGTCTTTCATACAATTAGTAGCATATTTTAACAAAGAAGAAATGTGAGGATTTAGGTCTGTTCATAGCTCTGCTAGAGACAGTTGATGTTTGGATTTCGTAACTTTTCTATATATTTCCACATTTTATTTTCCTGATACCTTTAATAAATTCCTTCAGGATTTTTCCACAAACTGAGTGAGGAGAAGAATGTCATTTCTTGCAGAATGTGTTTTGCCATATTGTCAGAAAACAGGGTTATTCTGACAGTGGAAAAATGGAGATAGCTATGATTTAAAGAATGGAAAGAATTCATGACAGGAGTGGAGATCTGTCCTTGCTGGGAGCCTGCATGATGTACTTGATCATGGGTATTGATTCAGCCTATCAAAACGTATTGTAGTAAATGTAATTTATGCTTTGACCTTCAGCCAGCTCTCAGCTGAAATGGAAAAACACGGTACAGATACTTACCGATGGGTCTACTTATCACTTTTTCTAAGGAAATACAGGATGGATGTATGAATTCAAGCAACTGTGCAATGGGGAGAGTGAGGTAGAGGCAGGAAGGATTTTCCAGTGGAAAAAACAGATGGAAATCTCTTCTACAGACATTTCTGTGGATAACATTCAGCTATACTACTTCAGATAAAAGAAAATTATAAGCCCCAGAGAACAAATGTGCCCCTTCCTCTTAAATTCCATTGTTTTTTCATTATTAGGTACTAATTTTTTAGGACAACTCACTGGAACTTGGGTAGCCACTTTCAAGTGTTCAAGCTGCACAGAAACACTGAATCAGAGTGGTAGTTTCTATCGGCAGCAAAGATTAAGGGTGCACCTAAATGACAAGAGCAATGAATTTATGATGAAGAGGGGGATAAGCATCACTGTAAAGGCAAAGAAAGTACCAGTTTGGGATAAGGGACTCTTAGTTACAGAAAAGCAACCTGTTACCTAACCTTTAGCAGGATGATCTAAAGGATAAAAATATTTTTTAAAAGTTTGCAAGGAATCTTCACCTTTAATGCAGTTATAGTTTTAATACAAAAATGTTATAAGCAGGTTAACTAAAAGTTAACATGCATAAGGGCAAACATAGCTTGTGTGAACGCTGACAAGATTGAGAGTACATAACTTTATATAACAGCATTTTATACAGGTATCTGTAAATCCATGTGAAGTGTTAATTTACCAGTTGACTGTGATCCCCTGGTATATTTTAGCTGGCGTGAACTTGGGATGGCTCTTTGTTTGAGGATTGTGAGACTGGAAATGACTTACTGTATAAAAACCCTCTTATTCTCTGCTGGCATGCTGAATATGAACAGTTACAGTTCATTCATATTCATATCATATGAACTATTTCAAAGGAGGTTGTAGAATCCTGTTTTTATCAGAACTGTTTTTCTACCTTTAAGCCAGGCTCTCCATATCATTAAATCAGCTGCAGACTGATGGCACTGTCTTGTTAGTATGGCATGAAAACAATGCAGTGTTAAGAAATGCCTGCATGTCCCTGTAGCAGTACACTGTGTGGTATAAGATGCTTGTCTTTCATGTCATGATGCAAGAAGCTGGTGTATGAAACCTTGTGTTTAGAGGGGTGAAAGACAGACATTTATCAGAATGAGTTCTTGACTGAAATAGCTGGGAGGTTCTTATGCGTTAAACATGCAGTGCCCTTGGGACATGAATCTATATACACATGGATCTTTAAGTGGTATAAGGGGCACACAAAGTGCTGATCAGTGGATTGCCTCTGCATAAATGTGAGCATTTCTGAGGGAGTGGTTTGAGAAGTATGTGTGGAGAAAGAGTTGCAAATCTTGAAGCACGTCATAGTAATCCTACTTGTTCTTTGGTAGGAAAGAGCATGAAATACTGTAAAAATGGGGAGGGTGTGAATATGGAGAGAATGATACTGTGCTATAGTCTGCAAATCCTGTGTGTATTTGTGGCAGAATTATTTAAGGACACAAAAACAAACAAAAAAAACCACCTTCAGAGGTAAAAATGCCAAAATGCTAATCCATTCTCATGGCAAGAACAGAAAATAGCATACCAATTATTTGTCCTGACAAACTAACAAGAATAGGGAAAGGTACAATCTCATTACCAACTTAATCTTCTGGCACTTTTTGGATGCAGTACAAGTGATTCTATCAATCTAGAAACAAAAGGATTATTTTTGGGCCAATTATTCAAGCTCAAATACTCTCAATATATGAAGTAGGTTGATCTAAAAACCCACAGCACCGAAGACTTCTAAGATGGATGGTATTCTGCTGGCAATGCATAATTTGTTTCCTTAATGAGATTATTTGTCATGCAAGTATGCATAGCTTTCTCCCAGATGTGTGTGCCTTTGCTGTTACTGTACAGTGTTTTTGTCTCTGTCGACTTGTCTGGTGTAGCAACCAGCTGAACTTCAGATGACATTCCCGTAAATCTACTTTCATAATCAGGCTCACGTTTCTTGGTTTTATCCGGTTCCCTCCCATTTGTTTTTTTGTTCCTTGATTTTTGTCTTAATAGTCAGAATGGATGCAGTGTAATTTGGGAAGGTGGCTGTTTCACAGAAATATTCATTTAAGTCAGCGTAGCCGGTGTTGGGCTTTATCCTCCACTTTCACCCTGGAGTTCAGTGTGATGCTGTAGAGGTGAGGGTGCAGTGGATGCCTGTGTGCCCCAGCTGCTGCACAGATGTAATTCCCTGCCTGTCTTGATAAATGCTGCCTGGAGCTAATTCCCTGCATTTCCCTTGCTTGGGCTGAAAGTCCTGATGCGAAGTAATTACCATTGATTAGCAGAGGCAGCAGGCACTTAAAGAAGTGATGTTGCTTCTTTGTGCAGAAACCCTAAGTGGTTTCTGTTTGTGGTGTGCTGCTTTTTTTTTTAAAGGAAGGTTGTAAATAAATATAGTCTCACTTCACCTGGTGATGGTGTGATGTAAACGGTGGTGAACATGTGAGCAAATCTGTGGTACTGTCTTTTTTCTTTTCCTTTTTTTTTTCCAGCTAACCAGAGCTCTGTGTTCTTGAGCTCATCTGTCTCTTCTGAGCAGTATGGTCTGAGAGCAGCTCAAAAAGCAATTTTGGTTTAGGCTTCCTTTGTACTGGGGAAGGAGAGGAGAGTGAGCAAGGCTTTGCAGCTAGCTTGACTGCTGTGGATCCAGGCAGACACAGCAATGGGCAGCTTAGGTGATAGGGCTTCTCCAGTCCCCATCCCCTGCACCTTATGTCACCTCCCTGGTGGGACAGGGCCTTCTGGTTTGTCCAAATACTGTTGAAAACATTATAAAAGTGTGCTGGGAATATATAATCTCAACAATCCAAGCAGGTTCAGGTGACAGTACAGTCTCATTAGCATAAAACTTGTTTGGGGCTAATTAGCTCTAGTAAGAAATAGGATTTGTTGTTTGCTGTTGGGGTTACACCTGTTGGCTTTGGAACCCAAATTAGCTCGTGAGATGGCGGCTTCCTCATGTGAGATGGTGGCTTCCTCATGTTCCCATGATCAATCTATAAAGGCTGTGCCTTCTTGGTCTTGCATTTCTGTTTTGTTGTAATTACTGTATGTAATCATGCCAACATAATTTAGCTAAATTCCACTTTATTAAAACAACAACAAAAAAACCACATTTGTTCAAGGATACACTGCTAGGATGGATCACTAACTTGAAAGCTGACCATTTCTGTTTTGGTCAGTGGGTTTTGGATGGCTACAAGAATGGAAATGGAAAGGTGGTGCTGTTGACCACTGCTTGGGTGAGGGTGGCTGTTGGAGCGCACCTAATCAGGGGGAAGTGACTTCCAGATGGAGCAGGAGAATTGTACAAGATCACACAATTAAAAAGAAATGATGAGGTCAGTTTGACTCTGTTTTCCATCTCATATTTTGAGCTGCTTTGTAATACATTCTGATCTGTGCTTCACCCTGCCCCAGCAATTTTGGGTTTGTAAGGGAAGAAGTTTCACAGCTTACTTTCCTGATTTGGAACATCTTTGTACCCAATAGTCCTTTTTCCCTTGTACGTTGTTAAAGTAGAGTTCTTGATGTGTGGTTTATTTTTTTAATGGATAAGCTTTTTGGGGTGGGATGGCAGTGAGCTGGAAGGACAGCTGGAGTGAGCATGCCACCTCAGTGGCAGTAATGAATAAGGCCACCCACCTGCTGGGTGACCCATGTCTGCAGATCACGCTTGCACTTACACCTTTGTGCTGCTCTGCGTGGTTCTAGCTGCTGTTAGCTTTTCCATGGAATGTGGCAAAACTTCAGCTTTGCCTGATGGTCAAGGCAGAGTGGAGCAGTGAGGAGACACTGAGTTACGTTGTGCAGATTGCAGTAGGCCACCTGCCTGGGTTGTCTTTGTGCGTGGGAGTCAGCGTATTCCACCACAAAGAAATTATTTCCCCCTTTTTCTCAACCCAATATCAAGAATATAGCTGTGCTTAATATTTGAAATTTTCCCTGGATTGTTTAAACTGCTTTAAAACTAATTGGGTTGGGTGCAAATTAACATCTGGCTAAGATGCCTGCCTGAGGCTGACCAATTTTTTAATTATTTTTTTTACTGGCAAAGCAAATTTTACTGAAAAACATTAATTTTCTATTTGAAAAGTTTTGTCCTGCAGGATTAGTGGGTTTAAGTCCTCAGACAGTCACTTCAGTGGTATCAGCATATTAATCACAGCACATGCGGACTGTTAAATATCACTGAAGATGAAATCCAATACAACTGCAGAAATCTGATCAATTTGCAGCACAGATAGTACTGAGATCCTGTCCTCACTGCTGAACCAAACATGGATATGTCCCTGTCAGAAGGGAGCTGGGCTCAACAGCACAGGAATTCAAGCAAATGGCAGAAATCAAATTACTGGGATTGTTTGTTGAGATATGAGCAGAACCCCTTGTCCATAGTGAAGCACCAAACTGTGCTATTATGGATGCAGGAGTGTTTGCTTGAATACTATCACCAGACAAATACTATTTGATGTCATTGCAGTAGCATAAGCTGCTACTCAAGTTTTTGCTGATCCGGTCTTAGCATTGCTGTCTGTAATGCTTTTGCTTTTTCACCCTCAACATCACAACTGAGGCACATTTGCACAGCTACTGTGAGCAGGGAGAGAGCTAACATTTACTGAGGGTGTTTGCTCTATGACTGTTTATAGTATCTGCTCTTAAAATCCTGAGCCAAGTTAAGATCCTTGAATAGCTTGTTAAAACTTCAGTTCTCAGGCTTTATATGCAGTTGAGAATAACAGTCCCTTTGCTCGAATAGTCAATAACAAGCATGGCTCAGATTCACCTAGCAAGAGATGTGTAACAGCCTAAAATATTTTGCTACTGTGGTAGCATAACCCTATCCTACTGACTCTCCATGACTCTGGAAGCAGCCAAATGTGAGATGTGATCATTTTGCTTTACCTGGCATGTGTTGTGGTGCACCAGGAAAGCTGTCCAGTTTTAGGCCCCTTCCATTGAAGACAGTGGAAAAACTAGAGAAGGGCCAGTGGAGAGCCACCAAGATGATTTGAGAGGTTGGGAACTTGGCCAAGTTTAAAGAATTGGGATTTGTTTTTTTGGTCTAGAGAAGTGAAGGCTTGGGTGAGCTAGTCTTCCTAAAATGTAATTGTAGGGAGATGGAGCATATCTCTTTGTAAGGATGTGCAATTGGCAGGACCAGAGTCAACAGGTACAAGTTATTTCAGAGAAAAGTAAGGCAGTGCTTCTAGCAGCAGGCTGGACAAGGTGATCTCCAGAGTTCTTCAGTTTAGCCTTTTCTGCATTCCTGCAGTTCTTTACTCTCTGGGGTCACCCTGAGGGATGTTGTACAGCACAGGAGATTTCTCTCTCCTTTTACTCCTCTTCGCAGGGAAAAGGTTCTTATAAGCCTCAGGTTAAAGGCAGTACGGTGTGGTAGCCTGTTGGTTGGGAGGTGGCTTTCTGTGCATTACAATATTTTTAAAATACAGTGCACAGTTTTCCAAACAC
Organism: Anser anser; assembly: GCF_964211835.1. NCBI lineage: Eukaryota > Metazoa > Chordata > Aves > Anseriformes > Anatidae > Anser > Anser anser. The sequence continues at coordinate 26,082,600 of NC_139729.1, read as the reverse complement.
AGATCCCTTTAGGCTTCTGCTTGAGGAGTTTGATACAAGAATCTTATTTCAAAGTGGCTTCAGCTACATTATGGATGTTTCATCAGAAAATGATTCTGCCAACATATCGCTGGTTGCCTGCGGTGAATGACAGCCACATGGGCCTGAACAGTTGTGAGCCTCTAGCCTTTGTCTGTTATTTGGAACAGGCGCATTTAAAATCAAGCAAAGTAATTTTTTTATGTATGAGAGTGCAATGTCTGGAAACCCAAGAGTCTTTATTAATTGAGATATATTTCTTCCTCTGCTTTCGGTAGGAATATAGATGTTGTTTTCAGTTGTGCTGGTTTTGAAATCTCCTAATTTTTTCATAAATGGCATGGGTAATCAGTTGTGTGCATTTGAATTACACTGGAATTAAGTTTCAAGTGGAACAGCATGGTAGCTATTTCATTATCTCTGAATTTATTCCAGAATTATGAAAAAACATTTTCAAATTTCATTTTCTTATGTAGCGTCTTGAGATAGCACTTGTATGTGACAGGCAGGGTTGCAATATGAACTATTTTAATATATTAATTTGAGGAAGCTGTCACTGAAAGGTTTTGAGCTTGGTCATGAATACATATATATTTGCATACCTTAACTAAAACGAAAGGATGTCTGTGCTTAGGCTTGGATTTTCAAAGGAGTTCAGGAAGTTACATTTCTTTTTGAGCATCTTAAACTTCAGATGAAATACCAATTTTTTTGCCATGACTTTGCAGTTTCATAACCCTAAGAAATATTGATTATGTAGTAACTGTACTTCGGTGAATAAATGTCCTTTTAAGCTCATCTCCTTGTAGTTATCTTGAAGACTTTGTTCTCCACTATTGTGTCCTTAGCTTGTCAATTCTTATGTAATATTTCTGAAATTCTCTCTAAACAAATGGTCAAAATCTTATCGCTATCTTTAATGTTGTGACTTCATCCAGTTTCTCATCCTTTATCTCCCTGACTTCCTTCTAGTCCTCTTTGAAGCCGCTAAGGTCGTTGCCATTGTCTCTGGCACTGACAACCTCATCAATTTTCTATCCTTTCACTGGTCCACTTTCTTCCTACTGCATCAAGATAAAGCTTTATTTATTCTTTTCTGAGGACTTTGTCTTTGTTTTCTGTCTGGTGTCAGCTCTTACTGCATTGTCCTCTGTGTCAGCTCCAAGTGCTTTAGCACTTTGTTACCTGGAGGGTTACAGGTCTCCAGTGCTGGCTCCCATGCCCATTGTGCCCTCATTGGTAGTCCCTTATTTTTTGCACTGCAGAGGAGGCCAATATATTCAGTAAGTCTTTATTACATAAGGTTGATCTTCCTACAACTGACTTTTTTCACTGTTTTTCTTGAGGTACTGGTGTGCAGCAGCCTGGTTCCTTTATTCCTGATGAATTTGTTGTGACTGCATGCCTATTAAGGGTTTTTTCAGCTTCTCATCTCACTTATTCCAATAAAGTCATTAGTTTCATTTCTGCTGCTTGAGAATGATTCTGGCTCTTGTGAGCGATGCCGAGCCTGAAGACTTAAGCTCTACAAAATGTTGAACTTCAGAGGTGAATGCTGCAGCCTTTGTGACTCACTCCCTCTAGGCACAACATAAAGCCTCTCCATGTGAAAGAATCCACCTCTGTTATTTTTACTGCTAACACCAAAGGCACCTATTGCTCTCTCCAGCACAACATACAGTCTTCCCAACAGCCTGAGGGACATGTTTAGTCAACATGCACTTGCTTTGAACAAAAAGTCCCAATTTCTTTAAATGTTTTCAAAGAAAAACAGCTGCTTTCAATATCTGAATAATGCCTCAAGAACTGAGTAAACTGGGTTGTCCAAATAACCATGGTATATAAAGAACTTTTTTGTTAAAGCTGCATGGCATAAAATAAAATATAGTCATTGGAAGATAATAAACATCACTTGAATACTGTGATGTGCAGAGGTGCATTTGATGCCATTCCTATAAGGACCAGATTATATTATGGTAATCAGTCTTTTGAGATGCATTGTTATGAAAAAACCTTTTGAATTCAGCATGAGTAATTCAATTCCTTTGATCAGAAGTGTCAATTGCATCTCATAGTTGAGCTCTGAGATTGCATAAACAAGTCTAATTACTTTTGCATTAACCATTCAGTATTGAAAGGACTAAAGTACTTCAACAGTACTTCTAAAGCATATGTAGAGAATGCTAACAAAGTACCATATGGTACCCAGCTTCTGATTATTCTATAGGTTAATAAGATTTTATATCAGCTCAGTAGTAGTATACACACTTGGAAGACTTTCCTCCCTAGTAACGTCAGATAACCCTCCTTTTCCACCTTGTCTCTGCATTTTGAGAAAGGACAAAGGTATCTCTGGAATTCAAGTACTAGGAAACCTACTGAACCAGATGGCCAGGAAGCTTAGGACAGCTCCATGTGAAGATATCTCCTGTGATCTGTCTTTCTACTGAAAAAGGAGACCAGGGGAAAAAAGTTTCACTGGACTCTTTAAACTTGTATGCAAAATAGCAAACACTTGTTAGCTGTTATATCACAGCTTTCTAAAACAAGAGTCTAGCAGGAGGATGTAGTGATGCTCTCAGCCTGTGTGTAGAATATCGGATGCTTAATAGTGTTATTTTGGGGAAACTGAGGTGCACTTGTTTTTATTTTTTTATCGGCTACTAATAAATAGACTAACTTTGAGCTGGTGTACTAACGTAGGGTAAAAGGACTGTACTCATCCAGACTGTTATGAAATGGGCTATCAATTCTTTTGATCTAATGAAAGGATGGAAAGCTTTTACAGCATCTCATCTGGCCTATGGTGATGTTCAAGTGTAGCGTAAGAACTAATGGTACTGTATGTGAAGAAGAACAGCTTAATTAGGAAAGACAGGACCTGCTTCCTGATCTATTCCTCAGTCCTACCACAGGAGACTGCGTGCAGGAAAAGAGGTGCTTAGATTTTTCTTGGTTGTGATCTTGGTGAGGAAAGCTCCCCAGCTCCATTCACTAAATGTTGATGTTGAAGCAGTGAAAGTTGCTAAAATGGGCACCTCATCTGAAGAAACTAATGCAGAAACAAGAGGGCAGGAAATTACACTGCAATTGATAAGTAGCAAACATGCTTGAGTTGGTCTGTAATGTAGTAACTTCACTGTGATAATTACTAAGGAAAGTACTTCCTAAAAAGAAGTAATTTAACTGTTAGCAGTTAACTGCATTTAGGACAGGTCTGTAGTTCAGAAGATGTGCATAGACCAGCTAAAGCTGTCCCTGATGAAAGCTAAGAAACAAGAAAAGGAAAATATTCTTCTCTCCAAACCTCTAGATGTGTGGGTTCACTGCCAGTGGTGCCCTTCACTAAACATTTTTTCATTTAAGAAATGAAGGGAATGTTTTTAGGGAATTAGGAAATGTTTTTAATGATTAATATGCAAATATGTGCCCGGAATGGCTATCTGGGCTCCTGGTGGTACCAATCCTGTTGGTGCCATGCAGGAGAAAGGAAGACTCAATTCTTCTTTGTCTGTATTTCTTCCTATTTTCAGAGATATGAATCGTAGAATCATTTAGATTGGAAAAGACCTCTAAGATCATCTGATCCAGCCTTTTACCCAGCATTGCCAAGTCCGTCATTAAACCATGTCACCAAGCTCTACATCTACGTATTTTCTGAAGACCTCCAGGGATGGTGACTCAACTGCTTCCCTGGGCAGCCTGTTCCAGTACTTCACGACCCTTTCAGTGAATAATTTTTTCCTAATATCCAACCTAAACCTCTCCTGGCACAACTTAAGGCCATTTCCTCACCTTACCACTTGGTGCTTGGGAGGAGAGACTGATCCCCACCTTGCTATAGCCCCTTGGAAGTAATTGTAGAGCACAATAAGGTCTCTCAACCTTATGTGAAACACAATATGAAAATCTGCCTTGACCTACTCCTTTTTGAGACCAGCCTGTGGGGCTGTAGCCATGTCCTTGTAACCCCCGGTGCTGTGTAACACAGGGTTGCACACAGTGCATCTATCTCAGCGAGCGCACACAACTATGTGTCACTGGCCAAAATTGTCATGGTTTGCTTCAACAGCTATACTTACAGAATAATAAACAAGTCTTTTGTATGTGTGGCTGCAGCAAATACTTGCTGAAGGTAACTGCCGCATTTCTTTCAGAAGTCCTGCCAACTTTAATTAACTACAGTTTATTCTGAAATGCAGCAAGATTAGAAACTTGTTTGCAATCTGTTTGAATTGTAATATAGAAAAGAGAACGTAGTCCTCCTTGTGTCTTTCGGACAGCAAAACCTGTCATCTGGCTTTCCACAAGTGAATTTGAACTCTGGCCATATTCTCTGCTCCATTTAGCTTCTGCTTTTTTATCGTAGGTTTGGGGACACTCGCAATTTTTGAACAGTTGGGGGACAATGATTGCTTGACAGGCTGCATGCAATCGTCAGAGCTGAAAGCCATTTTTCTTGATATTTCTGTTCAGATATGCTTGTATCATTTTAGTTTTTCCCTGTTAGCTTCTCTTTGTGTCTTCCGCTTGTGAACACTTGGTATCTCTGATTCAGGAGTAAGGCTTCAATCTCTTTGTGGCAGAAGTTGCCTCTTACTGTCACTGTGCAGTGCTTAGAAGAAAGGGGAATTGCTCCTGGGGTGCGTGTGTGCACATTGGGTGTGTGGGCACTAGGGAAAGTACCCAAGAGCTGTACAAACACACACCTGTCCCTGGCAGACCTTCTATGAAGCTCAAGTTCTTACAGTTTTTCACTATTAATCATTTTATTTGCAGACCTGACCTGTGCCAGGACATAAGCAAGGTGTAGGGAAAGTCTACTGCACGTATCCCATTTCAAACCCTACACTTAAAGTTTAAGCAGAGTGCTGAGAGCAAAGGTTTGGGTTAACAAAACAGAGCAAAGCATGCGGACACCAGCAATGTAACTGGCCAAAATAACAGTTCCCCTTCTGGTTGTGATGGAGATTGATGTTTTTGTGCTATAGTGGAAAAAAGCTATTGCAGTTCTAGGGAAAGAAGGGAAAACACAGTGATAATGGAAATAAAGGATAAACAAGTACTGTTATTGAGCTCATTAGATGTTTTTGTAGAATTGTTTTGGATTTGGACATGGTTTGTTTGTTTTTCAGGGGAAGGTAGAAGCAAAGTTCTTTATGTAACTGCCGTAAAATGCCTTGTTTAAATTTTTGTTGTAATATTTTGGTTTAATTTTGATATTGTAACTCATCACTTCATGGCTATGCATATTCAAGTAAAAACACTAATTATCTCTCTGAAAATGTTTTCATAACAGGTCAGTCTCAAAAACTAGAAAAAAAAAATCATGTGCTGTAACAACCCCTCATTGAATGCTGCTCTTATTTGCTCTGAGCTCACATCATGGGGGAAAAAAGGAATTTTACCTTGTGCCACTTTGATAAAGTCTTCATCCTCTGCTGACCCCTCTGTGCAGCACTGCCCTCCTCCCATCCCTGGGAGGAGCAGGGCCACCCCGTGCAACCTGCGGTGTGCCGTGAGGAGGCGAGTTGTCACCGAAGGAGTGCTCGTGAGGCGGCCTTCGGCCTTGGGTTTACAGCAGAGCTCGTTCATATCCTCCTCTGCTGCAAGTGGCCCAGGGTCAAGTGAAGCACTTAACCAGCAGAGAGGCTCCCTGGCTGCGAGCATGCACGTAGCTGGAGAACTTGGTCCTGCTACAGCGATAAAATCTCCTAGAGAGCACGGCGAGGGCTCGTGGCTCTGTGGAGGTGGGAACGGGGATGTTGATTTAAAACAATCATTTCTCGCCCAGGATGGCAAGAGATAGCAGATCAGCAAAGTGGCTGCCTGCTCTTGTGCTTCTTTGAAACAATGTAGGTGAGTTACTGCCAGGTATCAAATGCTAATATTATTTCAGTTAATGGGGCCCTTTATGCTTCTCTGAAGGGCCAGCAGAGCTATAATCATTGCCTGAAGGGTTTTAAAATTTCAAGTATTTTTGCTTGATCGTTCTGTGAGGTTTTTCTTTGAAAGAAGTCCTGCCACAGGGGAGTCTGCTCTCCTCTCGATAAACGAGCGTACAGTAACTCCTTCTGACACTAATGGGAGCTGTGCCTGTGTGAGGACCCAGTAATAGATTCCCTATAAGAAAGCTCAGCCTCAAGAATATGAAATGTAATGGGGAAAAGATAAAATTGTAAAAAGTCTGGTTCTGCTCTTACCCAACATCAATTGTAAAGTGATGGGAAGTCATAGTTTCCCATATGCATACCTGTGAGGGAGCCTTGCATTAAAAGCTGATTTTCTTGGATTTCTTTCTTTCCTGCAGTCAGTCTTCCTCTCTCAGCGCTTGAAGGCTGTACAAGTCCTTCTGGGGTTCATTAACCAAACATGAGTTGAGGGCAGACTGCCATCACCTCTGCAGCTTCTCTGTCCACTTCTGCTGGGGCACCATCCATCAAGCGAGCAGGTTGGAGAAAAGCAGGGTAGCTGTCTGAGCTGCCAACCTGAAATAAATCATACTGCCGAATGAGACTGTCTTCTCACTCCCATTTCTTTCTGCCTCATTACTAGGTCAAAGCCTGCAGTCTATTTGCATGGCACTGGAAGAGGTGGGCTTTAGTGCCGCAGCTTTCCATGCTGAAAAAGCTGGAAGTAGGGAGATCTGGGCCTGTTCGGGCCTTGGCAGAAAATATCTTGTGCAGATCATTTTTTCCTGTGCTAGCTGGTCTAGGGGGGAATCAGAAATTCAGTGCCGTTATCCACAGACATCTGGAAAAAACAGGCAGTTTTGACTAACTACTGGGATGGCCTCTGCATCACTGTGTGCGATCCCCATCCTGAGAAATATGTGAATGCTGTCATTTCTTTTCCTGAATAAGGGCTACTAATACTGCTGTGCTGCAGTTGTTGTCACTCAGGAGGGTTTGATCTTGGATAAAATTTAGAGATCCTACTCTGTACTTTGTCTATGACTGGGACGTGTACTCAAGGGAAAGTTGAGTGATGAATTGGAAAGCTGAAAGGCAGAAACATGAAAGAGGAGCCAATTTTATTGCTAGCTCTGTTGCAACTGTTAGATGCCAGAAAGTCAGTGCTACAAGAGCTTCCGAAACTAAGGATGTAAAGGGAATCCTTTCCTTGCCACCCACCATAAAGGAAAAGGAAAGTAACAGTAAGGAGTCTGCTACTCCTTGAGTTTTGAAAATATGCTGTATGTGATGAAGCATGACAGATCTATCTTGAATGATGTTAAGTAAAGGTGCTAGTGCATTCAGAGTTTAATTTATCTAGCTTGAAAAGTGTGTGGACCTTTCTCAAAACTGTTCTGCTTCAAGAAACTGATTCTGGGCAAGATGGAAAGAGATGATGAATAGTTCTGTAAGCGTCCCTGACCACACTGCACAAACAAGCAAACACTCGTTGGTTGCCTTGATGGGAGTTAAGCACAAATTCAGAACTGTGGTTTAAGAAACAGTGTAGATTACATGCCATGGGGAGCAAGACTCCTGTCTAAAAAAAAAATATAAAGTTATTTACTAGTATGTTTTAAAAAAAAAAAAATGAAAGCAACACTTGCAACCTCGATTTCTAGATACCTGACTTCAAAAAGGCCAAAGCAGGTTTTGTCATCTTTTTATTTGCTTTACTGAGATTCATGTAGCTCATGCATTTTACACTATTTAAATGAACTCATTAGTATAGCTACCTTTAATTTTCTTCTTTCGTCTTATTTTGCCTTCTGATAGCACACCTTGGGACACTTCTTTGCTAAAAACCTTTATTTTAGACATGTTTTGAGAGCGGCCTTTATTTCATTCAAGCATTTGTGGCCAAATAAAGAAAAATGGAAATTGAGATTTGTCCTTAATGGGTCTATTTCCTGTGGAGGTTGTTGGAGGTAAAGATGTTAGACTTCCCTTCCCAGTTTCTAAAGCCTGACTTCCAGTTGTGTCACGATTACACATGATATATTAGAGGATTTAATGCATTTCTGCTCTTAAGATATGAAGTCACGGGAACGTAGGTATTTGGTGTAATAAGCCATGCTCTGTGTGCTCTAATAGAGGTTGTTATAATGCATGTTTTGGAAGTAGTGTTATTGATGAGCAGCTGCTCTGCAGAACCCAGATTGCCTTTCCAGTGTGCTTCCTGCTCATAAGTTGTTTTCTCTGTGGGAAATAAATTGTTTTCACTGTGGGAAATGTTAGTTGTTTACTAATAAGTTGTTTTCTCTGTGGGAATAGATTCTGAATGCTAAGATAGAGGATGGTACTTTTCTTTGTGGTGTTGAGGGAAATACAATACGCCTTAAGTTCTGGAGCTATTGGGACTTTTTAAATGGAAGATTTATATTGGCTTGTGTCAATCTTGCACTGAGTGTGCTTCTTAGAAGATGTGTGGAATTGGATCTTGAAGCTGTTCAGAACTGGGGGCTTGTGCTGGGCAGGCATTGCTCTCCAGCCCAAGCAGTGCAGGCTGCCTGAAGGAGTCTGCTACTGATGGTGAGGGTGACTTTTACTGGAATTTGTACTTGTGTACATCTTTTTGAGGATAAATAGCCTATGTTTGCATTTATAGTGGATATATAGTCCTGACACAACCCAGCACTGCAGCTTAATACTGTGTGTTTACTTCCTTCAGTACAAGCCCATCTGCATTCATTAAAAAAATAAATTAAATACCCTTTGTGCAGTGGTGTGAGCACTGGATAGCCACTTCTGGTGGCGTTTGGCACTGATCTTTAGAACAAACACTGGTTGAAATACTTTCACTGGAACTTATTTGCTATTTAGAGAAAGATTATTGAAAGGAAAATATTCATGAGTTTCCAACATTTTACTTCAAACTTTATTTTAAAAAGGCCAAAGTAACTTTTTGATGATTCTTTATGGAAGACAACACAAAATCATGCCGAGTTCCTCAGCCTTTAAAGAAAACATTTCAGAGAAGTTGTACAGAATATGTTATGGAAGGAGGTGCCAGGGCTTGTTTCTCCCCTGCTACTGCTGGAAAGCGTGCATCTCACTTCAGAAAGTCAGAAAAACTCAGTGGTAATGGACCTGGGGCAGGCCTACCTGCTCAAGACAAGATGTGCACTCTCATGGGGATATGAAGTAAGAAGTCAACTCTTCTTTGAAGACCACCTAAGCATGCTAACTGGATGTGCGTGTAGTTTGCAGCAGTATAGCTGGGCTAAGAGGAGCTTTGTTCCAGTTCTGTCCAGCTTGCTATGGTAAATACAGATTGAAAGGAGAGCTGCTGGCCTCAGCGAAGCCAAGCCTACAAACTGCACATACTGGTGGAAGAGGAGTGGAGAGAATGAGAGACTTCACTCACGAAGATTAGCCCAGGCTGATGTACATGGTGAGTGAGTTGAATAAAACTGATCTCATTGAGACAAAATAAAAATGTTCCTCTTCAATGTATGTAAGGAACAGATGGCATAAGAATGATGAGGTAGATTAAAAAAAAAAAAGAAAGCAGGGGAGATGAAATTATATGAATGACCTCACTAAGGTTCATATAAAGGAGATACGAGGTAGTAAATTAGTGGAGAGTTGGCAAGACAGAGTCCACAAATAGAAAAGGTTAGGTCATCAACAACTTAATTAGCACAAAACAGGTGTTGTGTTGAAAAAAAGTAACAGGAGTATTATAGTAGTGAAGTCAAAAAGACACAAACCCAAACTGTAGTAGTAGCAGTTCTAAAGCTTTCCTTTCTTCCTTCATGGAGTAAGACAGACGTGAAGGAATAAATACACAGACCAAACAGCATAGAAAATAACTCACTGCTCTACGGGGTGTCATTGAAAGCACTGGTGTTAATAGCCACAGGTTCAGTGAACGTTGCATACATCAAAACCTCAGACAATATCTGCAGTCACAAGAGCATGGGACCTAATAGCAGAAATGCCATGCAGGTCAGGCCGGTGCTCCCTGGTTTGGCAGGGGCTATAAATCATGGCTTCAGTAGAAAGGTGACAAGCAATGAATGAGATTTTGCTGTAGCAGCTGTAGAAGTGAAAGGTTTTAACTGAAATAAAGGAATCATCTCTTATAAAAACATAGAATACTGTAGTTGTGGTGTAAAACCATATTTTGAACAGTTTCTGAATCATTATATTGGTCTCTTAAGGGAAATCATGAAATAATCAGTGCTGTGGAGTGGCTGCAAAGGAACAGTAAAGAGGAATTGCTGTGGTTGGGGGCAGTCTGGCTGTTTGGTTCTGTGAAGCTGTAGCTATCAGAAGGATCATGTTTCAGTTTTGATTATATTTGGGGAGACATCTCTTTTATGAAGACTGTTACGCTAACTTAATTTTCATAGCTGAGCATCCGTGACTGAACACCTCTATGGATGGAGGTTTTGCCTAATAGCATTTATATCAAAACCTCTTAAAATCATTCCCTTTAACACAGAAGTAATGGTAGTTACAGAAGAAATAAGAATCTAGTTATAAAAAGTAAGTCATATCAATGTTTCACATGGAAACTCCAGACACAACTCTGCCTTGCAGTTTTATGCAGAGCAAACCAGGTTCATGATAAACATCTCGATTCCTTGTCCTCCACAGGGACAGCCCCTACTCCACACCTTTGACCAAGGGAAGTGGTCTTCCTCTAACCTTTTGGGTGGGGGTCTGAGGGAAGAGTAAACATCTTGGTGTCTTAAACTGCTATTCCAGTGAGCAGAACAAATGCAATGTGTGAATACGCTACGTATTTAGAGATGCATGGCACAAAGATATTGCCCTTATGGACAGGGAGAGGATGCCAGGTGATTTGGAGTAAGGGGAACTGTGTGACTGAACAGAGTGCACATCCTAAACAACAAACCAGGTATGTGGTCCCCCTCCCAGTTTGTATGCTGGAGCACTCCCAAGAAGTCCCAAACTCTCAAGTTCTCTAGAGAAATTGCATATAACTTTGCAATTTTAACTTTGTTTTCCAAACAGGCTATAGCCTTCTCTCAACAGCAACATACAAAGGATACATTTTAGGTAATCTGTGATCTCTTCCTTCTGTTTTTGCAAGAAATAAGAAAATTTTGAAATAATATAGAAAATGGTCGTCAGTGTTGTAGGCTGGCCATGTGCAATATAAATGTCTATATAGAGAATACATTTCTATAATATAAATATGATTTACTGCTAGTCAGTAACTCAGTTAAAAGGAAACTTCATTTTCTTTTCCTTTTAAAAATGCAGCCAACGGGAAAACTTACTGGGACCTGGAACGAGCTTCTGAGCTTCATATGTAATGTCCCAGTTCCTCTGGATGTTGCTGTCTTTAACAGAAACATTAGAAAAATCTCAGTTACCTTGAGATAAATTGGTTGCAGCATATATTGAAGTAAAAAGGATGTAAAAAGCATAAAATGATGTCTAAGAACAGGTAGAAACTGTTTGCTGACTTTCCAGATTACTTTCTGGGGCTTGGTGTGTTTCTCCTAAGGTTCTGTGAAATGTATTTCCTTTTTTAGGTCATTTTTTTCTGTAGTATAGTTCAAAAAAATCTTGATCCAATTTCCAGGTTAGCTGGAAATACATTATGTATGAAAAAGACAAACCAGCAAGGGGTGCTTCAGAAGTAGCACAGCTGCTCTTTTGTAGGAGGGAGCTGAGACCACAGGTGCCTTGCAGGGGTGCATGTTAGCATGTCCACCTCAGCAGGCTGAGCAAGGGTGCTCAGCAAGTAGCCAGGGACCGTAATTCAGGTGCAAGCACTCAGGAATGCTGTATTTCTGCCCTTATTTAAAAAAAAAAAAAGTTTAAGTATGTCAGCTTGATTTTGTATGTAGCTTTGTTCTGGTTTCCAGCTTTTCTGAGCTGGTCTTGCAGGCTCAGCTGGTTGTTCTCAGTTCTGTGCTCATTTTGGTCTGCGAGTTTTCTGAAAGGGTGGCCAGCAGTTGCTCTCCCATAGCTAAGGAATAAAATACGACAGGCTGCAGTGCGGCTAGCATGAGCGGGGCTGGAATAGGATGGTGGGGGGGAGCGGGGAGCTCTGGACTGCTTCCTCCAGAAAAACACCAGAGTTCACAGAAACCTGTGCACTAATGTAGTTTATATAAAGCTGTTTCAGTATAAAACACAAGCATCTAACAGGAGAGAAAAGTTGGGAACATCTTACAGGGTTACAGGAGCAGGAAAGTATGAAGCTGCTTTCCAAGGGCTGCCTCCAACCCCTGGCTTTCACCTGGAGTGGGTGTTTGCCTAAGTACAACTGTGGCTTTCAAAGCACGGGGTGCCCCGAACAAGGTGGAATATTCTGCCAGAATGTGTGTATTCTCTATAGATGAATGGTGTGTGTCCCTTATATATAAAGTGGGGCTTAATACAGGAAATGTTCTTATCAGATCCCGAAGTCTGGCAGCAGCTCCAGGTCCCTGTGTTGCACAGATCAGAGCTCTGAATGGAGCCAGACAGAGTTCTGGTCCCTGCTGAAACCTTCCAACCCGAAACAGGAATTCAAACTTGACAATAATTTTTACTATATCAGTAACTGGGAATTGTATAGTTAAAGTTATATGACTAAGTCTTAACTTTGTTTAAAATACTGACTGCCATAATGACTCGAAGAGTTACAGGCTTATATACCATGTAAGTACTTATATGGTACTTGCTTAAAAGAAGCTTTATGCCATTTTCACAATTTGTGACTTTCTCTAAAGCTTGGGACCTAATTCTGCTTAAAACTTTTTTTTCCCCTAAGTATGGGCATTGTTCCTTATTATGACTTTTTATGACTTTCTTCCGAAAGTCATACAGAGAATGGTGGGAAATGGGGTTTGGGAGTGAGGGACAGAAGTGCCTGAACAGGGAGGAGGGAGTTACGGGTGCTTTGATATCTGTTACATGTTCAGAAAGGAAGGAAATCTTGTAGGGTCAATGTAGAATTCAGCAAGAGAAAAATGGGTGGGCATATACCTTATTCCTTAGCTCATACAGGGACTGGTATGAGGACTGCTGTGTACTGATTTGAGGGAGATGGTGCAACCCTCAGATGGGGTAGGGAAAATGCTGCTGTCAGCATGTCTTTCAGGGTGGTACAGCCTCACCCAGCCTGGTGTGCATCAGGGAGCTACAAGGTCATCGCAGACAGTCCAAAATACTCATATTAAAAAAAACCTTTTCTTAAAGCAGTAATTATTTTGATTTAACAAAGTGCATAAATCAAATGCTGCAACGTGAAGTCATTTGGGACCGGGCAAAAGAAGCAGGTAAATTGTATGCAAGAAGCCTCAGATAGAAACTGCATTTGGATTTCTCTGCTTCAGCCTGCCTCAGCAATAACAAATAGAAACCATAAAATTATGCAGTTTTGACTCTAAATTCAATAAAATACTTTACAGGCAGGATATCTGCAGCTTCCTAATTGCTTCAGTTAAGCATTGAGATCGCTGCTGCTGACAAAGGAAGGGAGAAGGATCAGCTCCAAATATTTCCAACCCTCAGAATACTTTGAAATGGCAGAGGGAAATAAGTAGAGTTTCTAGTTGCATTTTATTTTAATAAGGCCTGGAAAAAAAAGTAAATCAAATATATTTCCCAATTCTTTTTCAACAGTGAGTTGGTAATAGCTTTTTGAAATTGTTGCATTTGATTGCTTCCAATAAGCCAGTGGTAAGTCAGGAAGCAAATTACTTGTGTACACCCAACATGACAGTGAGACTTCTCTCGCAATAAATTTTCCACAGGTAACTTTTGTACTTCAATTAAATTAAGGAACAACCTTCAATTATCTATCTAGAATCAGACTGCAAAGTTGATGTTGTTTGCTGTCCAGGTAAAGTGAATTTTGGTTTCTGAGACTGCTAATCAGGTTTCCAAACCAATAGTGAAGTTCAAGGCCTGTGTACAGGAAAAAAAAGCTTCTCTTAAAAACAAAAAGCAATCAAAACCCACAAGAAGCAGTTACAAAACTTACAACAATCAAAATGACTTGCTAAGACTAAAAATGTCTGTTGGTGTGTTCCAGCAGGAGTGCTAACAAACCCATTAATTAACCCTGCAAGTTTTCCTGGAAACCCATTTTCAGCAGCTTACATGTTTCCAAAACATTCACCTCTTGGCCTGAGATTTTCACTGCTTGATCTGTAATCCAAAGTAAAGGTATTTGGAGAAAAGAGAAAACAGTTCCTTATCAGCAGCTGAGGAACAAATAGAAATAACTTTTCACAAAAAAAAAAAATCTCTTGGATATTTAATGTCTGTCTGTCCCTGGCTACTCTAATTGGGAAAGGCAAAAAGGTAGTGAATTTACACACATACTCTTTTGGTGATGAACTGCACTATTTTTTATTTAAAAAAAAAGCATGGGTGGACTTGGGGGAAAAGAGAAACCTATTTCAGCCTGTTGTGCTGCAGTAAATATTACAGATGACTTCCACAAGGAAAACAGTCTTTTTTCCCAAGCCTTGAAGTTTCCTATGACTGGATAGGATCTTACCAGCCCACACAGCTTTTTTGAAATCCTTTTACTTTGTAGCCATTGGATAGTTTGTTCATGCAGGGGAAAAAAAAAATAATGTGGGACTTGCAAAATGAATTGCTGTGCTAGGGTCTTGTACTCATGCATGTTAATATAGTTTCACGTGCAGAAGTGGTCTCAGGTAGGCACTGGGTGCTCTGGCAATGTGTTTGTTGGTGGAAAGTCCCCTGGGATCCTCCAGGGATGTGGCTGAGAGACACAGGAGAGGAGCATGAACTGCCTGCACTCCAACTGAATAATTCAAACGCCTGCTCTGCCGGGGGTGTCAGTATTGCAACACGGTTCTCTTAGGGAATATTCCTTGGACACTGAGTACGAGTTTACCTGTGGTGACAAAGGCAGGGATCAACAAGGATAGTTTATAGAAAAATTGTGTTGGAAATCAAGTTTTTGGAGAGCTCACAAGTTACGCTGTTAACACTTGTGTCACTGTTTTTTCCTCCAGGTGTCAAAAAAAAAAGTGACAAAACTTTTGCTTAGTAGACCCTATGAATGATAGCTGGCTCTGTCATTGTGCTGACCTGTACAATATCTGTAATTTGATTAGGTGTCATTCCACATATGAAAGATTAAAACCAAACAAAAAACACCTCAGTAACCCAATATTTTACCAATTCAAATGACTTTCACATTTTCCCTATGCTGAAGCACTTTTATACTTGGCGTAAATGTTTGTTTTCCCCAAAAATGTATTTGGCTGAATTTTCTTGGATCGAAAGTGTATTCAAGAAGCCCGTGGCAATAAAAGTCACTGTTTAAGCAATGATCATCTTCCTGACAGGAAGGTGCTCCTAGCCCTGCTGTGAAGCAGGTACCAGCTGGCTGCCATCAGCAGATGTGAGTGAGCTGTAGGAGAGCACAGATGCACTGGTCCAGCAAGTCCAACCAACATCCAGGTTGTGAGAAACCCGTGGCTTTTCCATGGTGTAATTTGGACAGTTATGGCCAAGCTTGAGTGAACAGAGTTCAGTCATCTGCAAAGGGGCTTGGAAGGAGCGAGGAGACAGATCTTGCTTATGTGACTGCAGACCAGTCCAGCAGAAGAACGATAGCAGTTGCCCATCTGCCTCAAAAATGTCACATTACTTCTCAACCTCTGAAAAGATTGTTTTTGCTTAGACAAATTAATTTCAATTGGGTTTCAGTTTTATTTATTACATGATAGTTTTACATCCTCTACATCAGACAACATTTTTGGTCAGATGTGTTAAGAGCTGAGGACTGAAGCATGAAGTTGACTTGTCTCAAAGTTCTGGTTCCTTTAACCCAAGTATCTCCTCCCTAGGAGACCAGTGCCTGGCATCTCCTGCAGGCATGAAGGGGAGGATGTCCACGTATAAATGTCCAATGCTCTGGCAGAGGCACAGAAGGTGATACTTTCTAGGGCTTGTCTGCTACAAACTTCCTGCTGATAATGCTGTTCGTGGCTTGGGAGCATGAGTGTTTTATGTCCTGGATGGAAAATTGGGACCTGAAGGGACTTTGAGATTAGGTAACCCCTTCTTCTTCCCAAGGCATCAATCCTGAAAAGTCTCTCTCTTGCCTATGGAAATTGTTTTTAGTGGTGATTCTGGTATCCTTCTTTAAGAAAATCTATTCCAATGTTAATATCTTTACTTTTTTTTCCCCTCTTTAAATGTCCCCTGGTGAATTGGGGAAAAATATGTTCTTCTGCATGGGGAGCAGCTTATTCTTTCCATTGTGACACTTTTTTCATATTTTTGGAAATAGTTGTCTCTATTCATTCTCTCTTCTCAGGATTCGAGCTACTGTTTGTTCCATCTACCTGTACAGGCTGTGTTTCCCAGCCCCCTCTGTAGTCTCTCTCATGGCTTTCTCCATCTGCTCCATATCTTCAACAAATTGCAGTGCCCAAAATTAAGCATGGTGCTCCAGACGTAACCTTCTCGATAACCCGAGAGGAAAAAACTTTGTCACTTGTTCCAGAGTTCTCCTTTGTTTTGCCTTCAGTTCACATTTTTGTAATGGAAACCTATAACAATTTAAAATTACTGAACGGGGGCTGAGGGGAGGAGTTCATGTTTTCGTTTGGCTGCTGGTAAATAATTAGAAAGGCAAAAGGCTAAAAATGGGAGTTTTGCGGTGTCTGTGTATGACAGTCTGAGTGGAGGAGCAGATGGATGGCTGCTCTGGTTTCAATTAGGTCGAGTTCAAGGGAAACCTAATTAACAGGCAATTACAGCAGTTGAGACTAGTAGTAATGTTGTTCTAACAAAAATGAATTAAAAAAAAGTGATTATCTGTTACTATCCTCCAGCAGAGGAGACGCAGGAATTGGTGGAGGACATTTGATATATTTTGCCATGAAATTCATATTGTTAAATATAATTATAATACATGCATGTTATCGGTAATGTTGAAACTGAGGGATCTGAAGGAGATTGATACACTGCTCTGGATTTCATGAGCACTTTTGCTATTGTGGACATGAACATTGCAGAAGCAATGTGCTAATTCCCATTTAGCGGTCTTCCAAAGAATTTGTCAGGTTTTCTTAACTTGGTAGTTTATTTTGTGAACACAACTGGGAAAAATAATCCAAGTTAGTATTTAAACTGGATTATTTTAAATGCATTTTAAATTGTAGACAACCAGATGTTAGAACTCAAGTGGCCTTAAATTGGCGTTAGGAATTAAGCTGAAGTGAGAAACTTCGTTAATTCTGTCTGAGAAACCTTATAGATATGAATGCAGTTTTAACTAATTCCCTCTAACTTCGTACTTTTAGTTTGGATTGTGTTTCAGTTTCCCTGTGTTTCCTGAGATCAAAACACATTAAAACTATCTTCTCAGTAGAGATATTGTGCATTCCAATAGAATGATACCACTTTATCACTGAGGGTTTTGCCGTGCTAAAATCTGGCTTCTTCCCTCTTGCTAGGATTATGACAAGGCAAATATTTGTTCTTTGGAACTATTCCTGTAATTGTTTACAAAGTATTTCTAATGAATGAATTTTGGGGTAGGGGAGGCTGCTGGTCTATTCCACAGAAGCTTTATTTTTTCTGGAATAAGCCTTACTACTTGCAATCTAGGTTCAAAACAACTATACCTTTTTTACTGGGGCATCGATCATTGATTCATTTGCAAATATCTTATCTATGTTCAGTGATGGCATTGTGAACTGATTTAAAATGGGGTAAATTGGTAACTAAAACAGTAGAAAGGGGGAGATGGTAATTGTTTATCTCAATTTATGTGCTCAAAGTTGAGGTTCCTTGTGTGGATGAAAAAGCAAAGCATAAATCAGAAATGCTTTGGAACAAATAATAATGTAACTGAATTTTGAACTGGTGTCTGTCAGCCTTTAGAGAACTATGGACTCTGTTCCAGTAAAACAGCACTGTTGCTGTTGCCCATGATGACTGTATGAGACACAAGCAAGTAAATATTTGGGTAGTGATGACTACCTGGAGCCACTTATAAGCCTGATCATGATCTCTGAACCACTGTGACTGAAATGCATTGCTACACAATTCCATTTTATACAAATTAATAGATAGCTAAATTTTCCTTTATTTTTTCAGAAATAGATTTACAAATTCTGCTGCTAGGGTTGTGACTTTGTCATGTTCCAGCTTGGAGCAACTCTTTGCAGCTTAGTTACTATATAAATCACTAAAAGTAGGAACTTAATTGAGATGCAGATACTCTTAATTGAAGGAGCACTTATATGTAATATTTTATCTCTTTTGAGCTTTTTCATTTTAACAGAACTCAACTAATTGCCATTTATGCTCTCCTTGTATGGCAACAATTTGCAAGTGGCTTTCTTAAAGCTTACATGTCAAGTCTGTATACAATTACTGTCATTTTAAGGACATAAATGGGGCTGCAGTTGTTCAGACAGCAGTTAAATAGCTATTTAGGTTTTTTGAAATACACTTTTTTTGCATAATTTCACTTAGCAATACATAAAATTATAACCATACGACTTGCTTCCATTATTTTGTATAAAAATGCACTAATGTAGCCCTGGTGCAATGGACTGATTTACCCCCTCCTGCCATCCCCCACTCTGTGCATCTCTCTTCCCATTTAAGCATCTACAGACAATGCTCTCTCAGGCACTTTCTGGTGCCTGATGGGAAGCCACAACTCCAGCACTTGTTCCCACAAAGCCTAGAGATCTCACCGGTATGTTTTTTCCCCCCCCTGCCAAAACTCGTATTTGCACTGATTATGTTGAAAGAAGTCTTCCATGGTGAGCATGCCAAAGGAAAGAAAGTACTTCTGCATGCAACTCAATTGCTGCCAAAACAAGGAAGTATCTATTTGTAGGGTAACCTGGTGTGTCTAATGGGGTTTTCTTTGCTAGACAAACAAAATGGGTAAAGCTAAAGGAATAGAAAACACCTGTTTTATTCTGTGTAGACAAATACTTAACTTTTATAATAGATTGCAAACAATATTTAAGGGTGTTCCTTGTTTAGATATTAATGAAGTTATGTGCAGTTCATGGTGTCTGACTAGAGATGATCTTTATAGTTGTCCATACAAATGGGCTATTAAATGACCACCCTGGAAATGCCTTCATTTTATGCAACTGTAAACAAATATTTAAATGTATATACAGCATTTGGATAAAAGAAGCGTCATCTTAGTTACACTGTTATACTCCACTTCTTTCCTTATCATTCCATTCAGTGTATTGCATTGTATTCCGTGTTTATTTGTATTTCTTAATCCCATTCTCTCTAGTAAGAGCAGTTCATGTATTATACAAAGCTTCATAAATAACATACCTTAAGAAACAGTCACTATGCAAACACTTTATTCAAGTGTAATCAGCTTATATACGGCAATTTGGAATTAGTGTGAAAAATAGACATTTCAGAATACTGATATAAAAATAGAGGGGCAGGCTGGATTTGTGCCAAACCACTACTTTTCTCTGAATACACTGGTGGCTTCAAGGGCCCCATCACCACCAGGAAGAGCAGAAGTGGCTGGAATCCACCCTAGTTTACTTATATGAAAAATGAACAGTTTATCATCTTCCAACAGAGCTCAAAAATTCAGAATATACTACAGAGATATATCCCTGTCTAGTCAAACTACTAATTAGGACAAACCCCAAAGTAAGGAAGTGGCCCCCCAAAGCAAAGGGAGACCAGCTACCTTACAGGCCCAAGAGAAATGGGAGATGATCGAGAGAATGTAATTTGGCATAGGTTCACATGGCAAAGACTTTCTGGAGGTCAAATAATTTGCCCAACACAAAATTCTTTGGGGAGGGGGGGAAGACTGAGAACAAAATAAACATGCATTTCTGTTACGAGGCAAGATACTAAATCTGTGCGGTTGTTCTGCGGGTTACTGGGGTCAAGCATGCATCAGGTGGAGTGGTGTGGCAGTAAGTCATAAAGCTGGAGAAAAGGTGTGTTTGTTGTGTTGATGTGCAAGGTTTGGGATGCTCATGCTGGTTCTGTGCTTGTTTAGAAACATGGCGATAGCATCCCAAATGTCATTTAATAGGTTTTGTCATTGTTTTGACATTGCTGTCAAAATTGTTTATTTATCAAATATGCCTAAGGCAGAGGAGCTCTTTGGGAGCTAGGAAATCTTGATGTGCGAAGGTCTCCCAGGAACAAATTTCGAGCGAGGTAGGTATCTTGCACTTGCTGGGCTCTGTGACAAAGTGTGATCTATAGGTATTATCTTACCCATTCATATTTCAGTAGCTATGGTCAAGGTGATGGAATTAGCTCAGAAATATCTGTAACAGCTCATCGGGGATCTAAGGACCTTTGAGTTTAAACATTTTTTCAGTTCATTAAGAAATCTAAGTAAAAGGTAACTACTAAATAATCACTGAATTCTGAACACAATTTGCTGTCATTAAGCCTACTATTCAGAAGGAAGGACACTTAAATCTGAACTCATATAAGATCATATTTGAGACTTCTTTCCATCCCACAGCAAACAGCATATGTTCTGTTTTATGTGTGATGTTCCCTTCCCATGGTATCAGCCCGATGGCCAAGATAATCCTGTAATGTACACAAAATTGGATAGTGCTGTATGTATTCAGATAACTATTTTATTTTGCAGATGTGAAGCCACTTTTTCCCCCAGTACGTGGCATCAGGCATACTGAATTTGAGTGAAAATTGTGTCCGTCCGTCGTACCCCCCCACACACACTTTTTTTGGCTATTTTCCTAAATTTCTTAGAGGCTAACAGGGATGACTTAAGGTAAATTCCACTTCCTAGATATTTACAGTTGCAAGTATTTGAGTTACTGAGCTGCTACTGCCTGAACAAAATTAAATGCCAGATAAAACAAGTGCCAGGGTTTAATGGCATGAAATAAACTTAACTATGGCTCAAGAGTTTGTTATTAATATTCTGGTTATAAGAGATTGAATTTAAATTCCCTTCCAAGTCTGATTCCTGCAATTACTTTAATTTTCCAAGATGTTTATTGGTTAGCAGCGAGGCATATTGAGTTGAAATAAATCAAGAAAAAAATATATATTTATTGGATTTTAATGGTTTTTGTGCTCCTCAATTTGTCTGTTTCTCGAAGTTATTAAAACAGTCAAATTATTCTACAATATGCACTATTGTTGTGATAAGATTTGCAATGATCATTTTGAAATTGCTCATATATGTTCATTTCTTAATGTGCCTATTGCCAATTTCATAAAGCATTTGTATGTACATTTTTACAGTATTAGTCTTCATACCTGATGGTGCACATCAGCTCAGATGGACTATTAATATTGATTGTTAATAATGTTAACACTAAGCTCCCAGGAAAGTAACTCCCTGCTTCCTCGTGTTTTTTATCACATACTTGAAGTGCTAATTCTTCCAAGGGATTGCGATGTTTTGTTTATATATCAGACGTGTACCAAAATATTTTAAACAAGAGATAATTATAAAACAAGAAATCGTGCTGTTTGCAGAATGATGGTGGCTTTAAAGAAAGCTTTCTGCTAGCATGGTTGACCAAAGATCACAAAGAGTTATCTGTGGGCTCAATCAGTTGGTGAATCTATCTAAAACCAAACTTCAAATCCTCAAATCTGTGAGTTTGTGTAGACAAGGATAAGACGTGGGTAGGCTCTGCGTGACTTCATAGCCCAGATTCTGGAGATGAGCTTGTGGTCAAGGTGTGGTCAAGGGGCTGGCTGCACTCCTGTTAACTGCACTCATGCTGGGCATTGGCAACTCATGTTCTCTCTCTTCACCCACCACACTGCTAGGTGAAATGCTTCTGCTTAAACCTGAGAAAATGCTTGTGTCACGTCTTTGCTTGGGCAAGAGTCCCACCGATGTCCGTGATACACGGCCTTGGTGCGGTCGCTCACGTGTTTGCAGAGGCCGGAGCCCCAATGCGAGTCTGTCTGCAGTGCTTCCTGCTGAAGGTGTAAAGGCATCATGTTTCAGAAATACAGCTATTTTAAATGAAAATATGTTGAAGTGTCTCTTATTCAGAATCCTGAGGGGAAAGGAGAAGAATATCAGGCTCTTTTTCAGAGCATTTCTGTTGGCATATGTACTCTGAATCAGAAAACTGATCTCTTAAATAATTGAGATATTGAGACAATGTCAATGTTTTTCCAACCTATAGAAATACAAATATCTTTTTCTTTCTCAGACTTTATTTCTGACAAATCATACTTCCTGCAGTTACTGCTGAACCCCATAGGACCATGCTGTCTCTGTCACTTGTTTTTTGCTCAGAGAGCACTTTCTGGATGGGACCATGGCTGGTGGCCTTCAAGGAAGAGTTACCACTTTTTTTCTCTCTGGAGCATATCTGGGACAAGACAAACTTTGAGGAATACTTTTGTATTGATACCTACATCACCTCTCAGTCTCCCCAAGATGATAAATAACTTATGCCTCTTTCCATGTTGAATTTAAACCAAGAAACAGCAGTGTGGGAATGGCTGCATTGGTCCGTGCGCCCGCTGCTGTGTCTCTGGAGGCTGCTCTCTGCCAGAAGCACTTACTCCCCGGGATGAACTCCCAGGTATGGCAGGGTTATGTTCTTCATGCTGTTACCTAAGCTCAAAGTCTTGCACTTCGTATGGATATAGAGTGCACAGCTGTCATCTGGGCATGATTTGTGAAGATTCAGTGCATTAGGAAGATGATGGCGATATGTCTTGCAAGCTTCCTCATTTGACAGAATTTAAAGCTTAGAAAATAGTCCTTTCCTCTTATCTGGAGACCTGGTCCACACGTGTAATGGATGAGTCTCCCCTAGCAGCCACACCAGTCCTTCCCCATGGCCATGGACTGTCTGTGTATGCCTCTTCGCAGAGCAGTGTGGCTCCCTGCAGGTATTTTTACTGGCAAACCTATCGTTTGCTGTATGTTTGAAACGCACTGTGGATGTGCTGCAGCTGAACAGGAGTCCCTGCTGTGCTGTGTGATGTAGGGTTGAGCCCATGTTATGCTTGCTTTGAGCAGCGCTGCTCCCATCTGCCCAGGAGTGTGTATTCCAGATAGCCTCTGTTTCATCTCCCTTATCTGTCTGTCACCACGGAAAGGTATATACTTATTTGGGGATAATCCCTGTTTGCTTAAGAAAAATGCCTCACGGTGTATCAGAGCATTTCAAGAGCAGCTTGACAACGTGTCTCCATTTAACCCTGGGACCCAACTCTTTTTAGCTGTGGATATTCCTGTGGTTGCCTCTGTTCCATGTCATGTTTCTTTGAAACTACAAAATCCTGTACAGGCACCTTAGATTGAAATTCTCCAATTTTTAAAGCATCCCTATATATACACAGTGAGGCCAGCAAATACTCCTGTCGTCAGGTTTTTATCTCTGGATTATTCCACATGGATGCCCTCTGCTTTCCATGCATGCTGGAACTCAGCAGCTTTGATATTGAAAACCAGTGCTGTCTAATGTCAGCAACTGTTTGAGGAGCTGGATACTTGTTACTGGTATGCCTTGAAGTTACTGCTGGATTAGCTTTAATGTTGAAGGTTTTTTCCTCATCAGCACATGCCTTTTTTTTCATGCCTTAAACCAAATCCATGAATTAATAGTTATTTTGAACCTGGGACTTTAGCTATAAATAAAACTAAAGGTAAGATGTTTTACGGTAAATCAGTATTTCATAGATTTACCCAGATTATTTTACTTAATTTATTGGATGAAATCAGTGATTCTGGGTTTTCTTGGCACCAGTTTCTGTGCCTGCAGCTCCTTGTAGCTACAGAGCAGATTCATCTTACCTGGACTTGGTCCTTGCCTTCTAAACCTTTACTAAGTGCTGTATGCACCATATCTAATTTGATATATTATGTTGTCTTAATTATAAAATACTGTTTTGGGGTAGGAATGGGGTAGCCACAGGGATTTAGTTATTACTCCATTTAGTTCTGACCACTCTCTTTGATGTAACACTTGGATTTTTCTTCTCAACCCTACTATCCTTTTACTTTAATACTAGCTATTTTGCTCATGTAATGAGCTTCATTAGTGGGTGTGATTTAGCCTGAGTTTTATGCAGCTTACTTTATAATTCTCATTACCTGCAATCCAAAACTAAAGTGCATCAACCAACACCCTATAAATATACAGGAGTGTTCTTGTTTACAGACTTCTAAAAAATACTAAACTGTTAATTAAATGTTTATTTGTTTTTTTTTGAGTTGAGGAAATGTTTCTGAAGAGATCTTTTACAGTGAGTTCCAATTGAGTTATAGGCTAGATCTGTGTAGTTTTGCTTTCTCTCCAAGGGAAATGATAACAAAAGATGAGTCTGAAAATAGACATCCTGTCTGGAGGTTATAGATGTGTTACTATAAATAGTAGGACTTCTGGGGGCTTTTGGATGTTAAATGAAATCTATCTTGTGATGATTATTCTACTTCAAAGAAGCTGGAACATCAAATCTATTAGTTTTTTTGCTATAATGAGTAACCTTACTGATAGTACAATAGAGATTATGAAAACTACTCAGCACCTTTCATAAATGTATGCGTACTCCCAAGTGCAACAGTGATTAAGTTTAACTTTGAGCTGTTTCCATCACCACTGCAGCTTTTCCCAAAGTCTGGGCTTCCCTATCTCCACCACCAGGAATGTGGAGAAGTGCAGTTCATCGTACTGCAGGGATAAAATAGCCTCCCTGGCATAAAACCCATGTTGATGTTCTGGTCCTTTTTAGGGGAGAAGTGGAGGGAGAGAATTTTCTACATACTTGACCCCATTTTTAGCAATATAGTTGCATCTTAGCATCTTAAAGTGCTCAGTTCTACTGTAAATATTGTCTCAGTAAATGACAACTTAATACAATTGTCACTAAGACAATATTTACAGTAGAGATGTATTTACCATAGTAAGTGCAGCTTAGTTTTTTTAAGTTTTAGGAAAGTATTCTGTCCACCTGTTTTGAATTTTTCTTTTTTGTATGAGTGGTTTTATACCCAAGTAATTACTAAAGTATGAAGATCTTTTTGGAAAACAAAATAACCTTAAACCACACTTTGATGTGACTTTCAGGGAAGAGGAAAGCTAGAATCCAAATCTTATAAAAATTTTCATTTGTACATTTTATCTAGTTTAGTTATAAGAATCTTGAAAGATATTTTAAAAGAAACTTGGAAAACAGAATATCAATGCCACTAACTTTAAATCATTTTTAATTTCCTCTCATTTTCTGGAGTATTCTCTTCACTTTTAATCATGTCACCTTGAGAAAAACATGAGAATAAGGCTAAGGGTGTTTGTTTTTTTAAGGATTAGGAAAGGCCTTGTGTATTATGCACTTAAAGGTTATGAAACTTTGCTATTAAAGTGAAGATAATTGAGTACTCCAGTTCTCAAGTTCCTCTACTAATAATATGGGAATAATTTTCTGAACATTGCTTTTGTGTGGTAAGAATGTTTAATAGAATTCACAAGCAAGGAGGAGGTGTATTGCTACTGTTGTATTAGTGCTGCTTCGAGAGTCTTGATGGTGTTTGGGCATTCAGTGTTCAGGGCAGTTGTATGGGCAAATGGTAAACTGGGTAAGGTACTGGATTGGATGGAGACAAAATAATCCTATAGACGTTTTTAAACACTTGTTTTGGATTCTGGAGTTCCCTACTTGGATGAGTTAGCACATGCCACTTAAACATTTGTGTATCAAGTAGCATCAATAAGTACTGATCTTATGCTGGAGAAACTTAATCAATTTACATGCTTTCTGTGCATATAGATTCAAGCACTATGAAGGCTTCAGTATAAAGCTTAAAAATGACTTTTCTAAAACCTTCACGGTAAAGATGGTATTAAGATTACAGCCTTTGAGTCCAGTTCTATCTATAGACAAGGTGTGGAAAGATTCCGGAGAAAATGATTTGTCACTAGCAATTATTAAAAACTGTTACTGTTAAATCCAAGATGTAGCCTTCTTTTAAAAACAGAGGAATGAATTATTATTTTGGGTTTCACCTGGGTCATTTTCTAACATGAATAAAACATTTCTGTTGTGCAAGTCATTCGTCTCTATGAAACCTTATTGAAGGGTTGCTGAAATAACCAGCAAAGGTGAAGATGTTCATGCAGATCTCATGGTGACGGAAAGCCTTGTTAGAAACAAGGGTTGAAAGCAAAATGTGAGGAGAAATACAACTACAGAGTAACAAAATGGAGTGCTTCGCTCAAATGTCAACCTGACCAAATTAATCAGGCTCTGAAGGCTTATTTTCAGTAAAATATGTTCGCTTGGGTATTGAGAGCCTCCTCATGAAGAACTCCTGCTGTGTATGACATCAGTCACAGATCAATCCTGTTGTTATATTGAAATTGCTCCATGAAAAGGTGATTTAAAAGCTACGGTGATTATTACTGTATTATACGTAAGGGTATAGTGAAATGAGTAAACCTTTATTGTCTAGACACCACGCTTCAAAATTCCCAGTACCTTAAATCATACCACTCAGTAATAAATCAGAGATGTGTACCAAAGATGCACAGTCTCCTATCCCTGTTCTGTTTGTTGCTGTGTTTCTTACCTGCTTACAATTAGTGCTACTTAAAAGTCACCTTTGGCCGTGTGGAAAGAAAATGACAAACATCAATAATTGAAGTAGATTACATGAGCAATATCTTGGGATATCTGTTACAGGTATTTACAAGTGGGCACTGACTCAGCATAGATCTTGGAGGAATAACTTGTAATTAGAACACTTCACAGCAAAGCTTGTCTCTGGACGCACATTGTTCTGCTGTGCATTTTTAATTGCAAATCAGTTAACTTTGCAACATGAGTTTAAAAACCCCTCCTTGTATTGCACCAAACAGTAATAAAGTTGTTAATGGTGGTTTCTGTTGGCTCAAATAAAATTAGTGAGTGTATATTTAAGTCACCCAATTTTCAAGTCCTGAAGAGGAAGAGACCTATATTACATCACAGAACAAATGCTTATGGAAAACAGACAAGAAAAGAAATCAATTTGAATTTACAGTAATCAGTATGACCTTTAGTTAACTTTATATATTAGCATCTCAAAATAGTTTAAGGTTGGGACGTTAACCTTGGGGGAGATGTAAATGGTAATCCTACCAGGTTTCCTTTGGTTTCTGATACCATACATATCACCACTCATTAAAATGAAAATGGGTTAGGTGACAATTAGTATGAACCTGTATGGTTCTTTATGTTCTTAGACAAAGTTTAGGAGGAAAACTTTTTTTGTATTTTAATTTCCTGAAATATGACTAATGAGTCCCTGACACTGTTCTTCAAACATGCTTTCATCAACATCTTGATCTCAGTAGGGAGTATAAGTTTTCGTTAGAAGGTGTTATCCATAAGAATGGGGGTGCACACCTTACTGTACAAATAATTCCAAGTCCACAAAATAAAAGATTGAAAAGTCATCCCTCTATTAGCTTAAGTAGAATATCTTTTTGTACGTTATTTCATTTGGGCTTAAGAGGGATTAATTTACTGTATGCTTTAACAAGAAGGGAAATGCCGATTGTATTGAAATTACTTTAAGTGAATCCAAGAAACAATTTTAGAACTAAGCTCCCTCTGCCCCTTTTTTTATTTCTGTGGAAGATTTCCCTACTCTGTAGAATGCTTTCTGTCCTTATAAATATATTCAAGTTGTACTTGATCTCTGTAGTTTCAGAAATACGTGGTCCAGCTTGATCCATTTACTTTTACACATCTGGCTACTACATGGTCTTGCAATTGATATCTAAATATCTGTTAAATAGAAGTATAGGGCTAGGAAGAACTTCTTTTGGGACGGGGGGGGGGGGGGGGGGGCGGGTCTCGGGTTCCTGGCATGTAAAATGTAATCTAGTGGTGCTTGATAAGTTTTCCATGGCATAACTGTTTGATCTGTAGAAGTGGCCAAGATACTGGCAGAAGCAGGCAAGTGTGATGGTGTGCTGTCCTACTGACAGCTCTGTTCACGCTGACTTGGTGTGTGTTGCTGGATGGAGCAGCAAATGCCCTTCCACAACATGCTATTGAGGAACCAGATTACCAGAGATGGAGTAAAATATGTGGGACATGGCTGAACTGGAAAACCCCCATAGGCAATAAACTTGGCCTGGTTTCGCCAGCTGTAGGTCCAGGAAGGTCCAGGAACTTCAGCTGAAACAATGTGGTAGCTGTCTGTCTTCAACAGAGGAATTCGTGTTCATGAGTTTTCATATAAATATCATGTGTCGGAGTTGACAGATACATGGAATACATTGTAAGGTATTCTGTGATGTGTAACAAAACAGGAAAGAGCTCATCAGCATGACTCAGCTGGCAAAGTCAAATTGGTGTTACAGCAGTAGTCTGAGGTCTTAATTTCAGCCCCTCATCCGAAAAATCTTAGTTTTGGCATTTCCATTATTTCTTATGTCACCTAGCACATTTTGCTTAATTGCTGTGTATATTGATGTGCAAAACCTGCAAAACTGTAGTCCATAGCAGCCCATTAACACTACTTAGCAGCTGTTCAAAAGGATAATTGCCAAATGTTAGCATCACCTAACGTTATTTTTAGTGCTAATTATGCCCATTTACTCTCCCTAAATTCACCCATCTCCCGGTATGTTTCCATACCAGGGAATTAACATAAATATTTACGTTCATGTCAGCTACGGTCTGTGTTGATGTACTCTGAGGATTTTCTGATGGGACTGGTAAATCAGAGCTGAATGCGCCCTGCTGAACATCATCTCAGAAGTTCAGGACACAGTTGCTTTCTGAATGTGGATGCAGTGTTTCATGCTACCCATTCCCTGTGGATTTTAGCATAGGATTTAAATGTGAGAAGAAACCAATGCACAAAAACTTCCACATGGGTCAGTATATGTTTATCTTTTGTTAAGCTGTTTTCTAGAAAATTGTTGTAATGGAGTAATTCTTACCTTTTTATGAACTTTAACCTGAAAGCCCATAGTTTGTTCACTCAACCTTTCTTGTCTTTGAGTTCATGATATGCAGGGCTTGTAAAGTTATTTACCTCTTTTTTAAATCCATGCTCTTGAAGATTTCTGTCAGTTCCAGGAGGTTTTTTAAAGAAATATTTTTAGTTGCATTTGCTCTATAGCCACCTATTAACAGCGGTATAAACTTTCTGAATTTTATATAAATGGCTTCCTTGTTCAGTTCTGTGCAGGCGTATATACTGAATACAGCAGCATATATTACCGGTTTAGAAAAGGTCTACTGAATGTTAACGTTTAACATGCAGTATCAAATTGAAATAATTGCCTTAAAGGTAAATGGCTAAAACAAATGATGATTATTGAATGTAGAAATAGCTTCAAATAAAAATAGACAGTCCTTCCAAAGCGGTGGTAAATGAAAGGCTGATAAATGTTTGGTTTATCTAGCAAGTAGGAATTTATTAGCTTGTGTAGATTATGATGAAAGATATCTGAGAAAATAATTAGTTTCATTTTGTGGAAATAAAGGAAGCCATTAAAACTACTGCACATAGTGATCAAAGGAATGGCATTCTCTCTCCACGTTCCACGATTTTTAGCCCTTTTGATACCAAAAACAGTCTGAATTTCAGCCAAAAAAGGATAATTCAGAACATCATACTACTTTATTTCCATACGTATGTATTCATGGAATGATGCTTGTGCGTGTATATTCACAGATAACAGTGCTACTTATGGGATTTAACCTTTCCAGGCACCTGGAATTATTTGCAATAGCAGTGTTGGTCATTTGCTCTGAAGCCATGAGTGACATTCAGGTATCCTAGATGTGGACTTCAACTCTTAATCGGGTTCATACAAAATGTTGTTTCTAAAACTATAGTGCTTTTTTCTATCTGAAAGTATATTTTGAATGATTTTAGAAGTAACTTGGAAAGGATGGAGAGGACCACATGAAATATTCCTGAAGGATGAGAATATAGAATAGCTCTATCAGTAATGCAATCTGGAAAGGATGGCATCAACTTTTCAGGACTGTTGATTAACAGGTTTTAGTCTTAAATATTTACACTAGCAGGAGCTCTCTTTGTTGTGTGCAGTCAGACTGCTGCCTTACCCCTGCAGGCTGGGAGAGCACCAGCCCCTGTGTGCTGGCAGCCCTGAGCCTCTGGTAGCCCCTTGTGAGGTTACAAGTGCAGGTGTGAATTGTTAGAGATTTCTAGTTGGTGTTGTGTTTACAACTGATTTCAGTGCTGAAATTGCATTGATGAAAAGGAAGGTTGCCTTTCAAAGCTGTGCCTTGCAGATATAACACAGCCTTTGAACAACTATGTTTAAGAGATCTGGAAGAATCACATTTTCTTTGAGACAGTAAAGCAGTGCTGGTATCGCTAGTTAGGGCGCATGGAAATAAAATGTAGTGCTATTTGCCTTCATAGATGCAGGAATAATTCAGAGCAAGATGTGAAAAATGTTTTTCATTTTTCAGTGTTGAAATAGGCAAAACTGAGAACTGCTAACTAATGTGGAGAACATAAGATGGAGTGGAAATGCTCCATTGGCAATCATATATTGTCTGTAGTTCAGATAGAGACAGAAAAACACACTTTTTTTTCCAAATATGCTACTGCATATTCAGATCAATCATCCAAGTGTACAATCAACCAAAACCTTGAGAGATTAATAGAGTATCATTATTTAATTTCATTGCTAAGCTAGTGCTCCAGTGGAACATTTTATTGAAAGTCTGTCATTTCTAATTTCTAACTTTGGAACTGTTTTCAAAATTAGGATTGATCTGCCATGTGGATGCACTTGTGAAAATGTTGCTGTGTGTTAAGTGCATGAAAACCAAAGCTTAAGTATGCTGTATCTCCTACGTCAGTAAGACCCTATAAACCTGGATTACCCAATATTACAAAAGAATGCACATGGGGAAAGTATGAGGAAAAAATAGATGAAGTCCAAAATATTATAGGTATTCATATTTTGAATTTAATAAAGTTATCTTGTATTAGACTGTCTTCCCTTTCCCAGCCAGGTCAGGATATTTCATAAATTTTTTTTTTACAATTATGTATGTATCAGATATTCAAAAGGGGAGAGATTTCCTTAAATATGGAAAAATCAACACTTGGGTTTTCAAAGAGCTCAGTGCTTTAGGTACCAAACTAACTTGATAGTGAGTGAGCCTGTAAATGCAGAACTGCTGACCTCCTCTTTAATTCTTATGGATCTTAAGTCTTTGTAATCTTTCCAGCCCTGCTTGGACAGGGTGATAGGACAACCCCCCAACCCCCAAAGGTCACGTCCAACCTGAAGCGTTACACAATTCAGGGCAAGACTGCAAGGAGACTTTGTGCAGGTCAGCACTGAATTTTCTAGGAAAACTACAGTGATTGTGGCAAGGGCAAAGAAGCAGCTTTTGACTCCAAATTGTATCTTTTCAGGTATCCGAAAGGAAAAATACCTCCTCATTTCTAGGATAGTATTTGTGGTGGTTGTATAATACTTGTAGAAATTGTTTGTGAAAATGAATTAAATAGAAGCTTTGGATGTAATGAGACTAGCTACAAAAATGAAAAGATTCTTTAAGAACAAAATACAGCTATTCTGCTCATGCCAATATCTGTTTTTTCCTGTTTAGTCAAAGGGTGATGTCTGGTGAAAAACTTAAGTCTATTACATAAGAAGAAACTCAATTATTGAATTTAGTGTGGCGTCCAAAAGTACAGTTGCTTGAAAGGTCCTACTCTGCTCTGAAGACTGCAGATCCTGCCTGCTTTCCAAAATGCCTGTAGCAGCTCAATTTGTCACTGAAGCAAGTGGGCAGAAGGCTGAGTTCATTGACAAGTGCAAAGGAAAGAATCAAGGTGATAAATGGTGGATGTCCCTTGCCTGAAAGAGTAACCTGTGAGTGGGGCCAGATCCTGGCAGCTGCTCAGGGGTTCAGCTTTCAATTGCTTCAGCACGTGCTGGAGGTGATACACGTGTAGTCGTAATCCCTGACAGCGTGACCATGGAGGAAGGTCATAGGGCAGGATGCGGGGCAATTGACCAGTCACTCACACTCAAACATGTGATATAAGGAAATATAATATCCTAAAATCACTTAAGGTATGCAACTAAGATTTTTTTCCCAACAAATTTTTTAAAGTGAATACTGACTGCAGTCTAAATTTTTGTTTATGGTGATCCACAGTATTTTTGTTTATGCCTTACCCCTCTGAATGTACCAAAAGGGGAGGTTGGCATTGTAGAAGAACTTGGTGTAATACTGCATTTTCTCAGAAACTTTTCCAAAGCTTCACTTGCTACTATTAAGATGTACGCTTCTGCGTAAATGGAAGGATGGGAAATAAAATTGTTTTTCTCCAGTTGAGTCCATTGTAGCACATGGTCAAATGGACGCTGCAGGCAGCACAGGGCTGGCAGCAGCGCAGAGGGACACCTTGCCACCAAAGCAGTGCCTGCCCACGAGCCCTGCTCTGCTTCACTCCAGGCTGCAGCAAACTGAGTCTAACCTGACTGCACGCGTTGCTATTTAGCATGAGGTGACAGTAAGCGGCAGCAGTGACATCGTGTGATGCAACAGATCACGACAACGAGCTCACCGGTTTCTGGCCTGTAACAGACTGCAGGAAGATGTAGAGACTGCCAGGCACAGAGCTGGTATGTGCTGCTGCTGTGTGCTGTTGAGCTGAGTTGCAAGTAAATTGCTGTGTTTCTCCAGCCTTGAGATTCCAAAGGATAAATAGTAAAATTCTGTTCAGTGCTACAAAACAAAAAACAAACCAAACAAAAAAAACAGAGGGGTGGCCCTGTGTCATTGTCTGGCTATGATTAGTTTGCTGGAAATGCTTAAAATGGGGAAACAAGAATTCTTTCAGAACCTGGATACACACTAAGCCCCATAGATTTTCGATTCGTTGCATAATAGTAACAAAGTCTGTGTTATTGCTAAAAATACAAGAGAGGTATTTTAGTTATGGCCTCACCTGTATACCAATGTATCAAACAAAGTAACTCCCTTTTGGTGGAAAAAAAAAGTTTTCTAATAAGTGGGAGAAAACCCTAAGAAGCTGTGCCTGGCATGTTCTTCATCAACTGCTCCATTTCTGAAAATGCCAGAATATGAATATTGAGCATAGTCTATACTCTGCCCTTTGCCTTGACAGATGTCTTGTCTGGGATTAAATTAATTACTAAATGTCTTTTCTGTCTGACAGTTGGGAATTTTAGGCTTCAGAGGTAAGTAGGTTTTGAAGCAATCCAGTAATAGGCTTATAAGGCTGAGAGGCAACAGAGCTGAAAAGTGAAAAAACAAGAGGTTGGACCACCAATACGTTCTTGAAAAGTTAATTCATGACAACAGGGTGGAATCTAAACAGTAGAGAGGTTTGTGTTGGACTGAAATTTAGTGCTGTAAATTCTGATATGCAGTATTCATGGTTGTTAAATATTTCTGGTTAAATAACTTCGTAATAGACATAATGCAATCTTAGCAGGCATTCTGCAATTATCTAAAGAGAAGGGATATATGTCTTCAAAGAGCTCCACCAATGTAGGTTATCACTGCCCATCAAAATTCATGTATGCCCTGAATTTAGGGTGTCTGTCCTGTGCTCTGATTCAGTGTTGAGTTGATCAAGGCATGGAGTCGCTGACTTCAAATACCCAAGTGAGGATAACTCCAAAGGACTATCAAGAAGGCCGAGGTTTGCTCTTCTGAGCCTTGTCAAGGAAGATGTCTGTGTTGGTGACAGCGATGCCAAGAGGAAAAAGCAGAATGTGAGAGGGTCTCTGGTGGCTTTGGAGTCCAGGCAAGAGGCTGTAGGAGGTCAGATGGTATCTGGTGAGAGGCCAGAGGTACATGGTTGCATCAGAAAAGAGGAGATATCTGGAGGGCTAAAAGATTAATGAATGAATGGGGAAGGAAAGACTTGAGGATGAGAAAAGCTATGTCATAAGGTTGCTAACCAAAACAAAAAGTGAGGAGAGGATAAAAAGTAACAGCTGGGAATCTCCAAAGCATTTTGCAGAAACTGAAGTACTAGTGCTCATCTGGGAAAAGGGCTTCTGGTAATGGTTACATCTCCTGTGTTTTCCTGTTTTCCTCACTACAATTTTCCTTATTCCAAAACTGTATTGCGGCTTGGATCTTCATTTTCATGGCTTTCACATCATTGCATCTCACTGGGTTATGAGTACATGCTGCTTATCAGAACTCTTGCGCTTTACATGCTGAACGAGGAAAGAAACCTGCAAAGATGCTTCTTTTGCATTAAGTTGAGATACAAACTTCTTACACTCTGCAGCCCCTGCTTTGTACTTGCTAAGAACTTTGAAATAGTAGTGGTGACTCTAGTTATTTTCCATTTTCCACAACATCCTATAATATATGGCAGCTCCATTTTTATTTGAATATTTTCCTAGGCAAATTTCTCATCTTTTATCATGTATATGGAAATTGAGTGATAATTCTTAAAAAAAAAAAACAGGCCGGAAAATGAGAGAGGAAGTCTCAGAATATTAATTGATTCATAATTGAGTAAGTGTGGACCAGGAGCTATTCCCATAACCATTTATCTGTTTTTAAATACCTCACTTTCTTTTCCTATTAAAAACAAAAAGTAAATCTTTTATGAATGTTTGAATCCTGTTGTATTTTCTACACTATTATTGCTCAGCAATGTATATTTGCTTGGCCCTTTCTGAAGAATGGTATTAGCAACGTGAGAAAAATGACCTATAGACAATAAAAACAAAAGAGGAATTATCAGTTCAAATGTTATGAATTTGAATTTCTGGAATATTCTTAAGAACTGGCCTCGCACTTCCAGATTATATTGAATACATGGCTCTTTTCATCAGGAAGGTAACGTGCACTACTTGATTCCAAAGGCATCTACCTCAGCCTGCACCTATTCAGGCAGGCGGTTGGTGACATTTGGCTCCTGTTTTCTGCGGAGCAGATCGTTATCTCAATCTGTGATGTTACAGGGACTGTGTCTTGGCTGATGTTGATCAATGTGCTCCACCCCTGTTAGCTGAGTTAAGCAGATTGTGTTGGATAAATCCAATTTACTATCAGTAAAATGTGGTAAGATAGCACTACCAGTGGACTACAGTCCACACATAGCTCATGGATTTTCAAACTGGAAATAATACCGAGGAACTTTTTGGTTTGGCAGCAACATAAGCTATACACGAGTGTATATGTGTAGGTGAAACATGAGGAACTACCTTGTTAGATTTCTCCATATGGATCTTCACCCTCTTATCTCAGTTGTGGCTGTCTTTGTCTGACACCGTATGGCTTTTTTAAGCTGTAGCTTATGTATCTGATAGTTCTGCTACCACAAGCAAAGTTATGCTGATGCTGGCATCTAATTACTTCAAGAAATCTTGTGTTTCACAGAAAACTTCCCACAAGTAGTTATCAAGATAAAGAATAGTTTCTCTTGCTCTCAAATGAGTACAAACAATTTTTGTAAGCTCACAGGATCTGTATCTCTACTCTACATCCCACTTCCAGTGATTTTCCACATGTGATTCTATATCTGCAAAACAATTACTGTAGAGGTCAGATGTATACAGATGTGCACTGGAGTGCTTCATAACCTTTGGGTGAACAGATCAGTCTTTCCTCTGCTTCTTCCAGTCAACTCTTTGAAAGACAGTCAGGAATTACAAATGTGCTGTTAGGAGTTTAAGAAGAACTTCTGGTATGGGAAGTTCAGCTTGAATTTAATTCTTCATTCTTGGACTTTAAGCATACACCAAGCCTGCAACTGCTGTATACAGTAGTGGGACAAGTGATGGGGCTGAAACATGCTTACCCCATGGGGTGTCACCTCCAAAGGATGGTCCAAGCTGTGTTTTGGTCATCCTGCACTGAGCTTGTAATGTGACTTGTCAGGTTTTTCTAGCCCAGTCCTTCAACAACTTGATTGATTTACTCAAACAAGTTGCTAGAGTTTCACCTGTCCTCATAACTTCTACTGAAGACAACTGATATTCAAAGGTTATTCTGTGAGTTTCTTCTCCTTTCTTTGTCTCCTCTGTGGTCTGCCCTGCCCTTGGGCAAAGTTTGGCATGTCCACATATAGCTGCACATACTCCTTGATTTCCTCCCCGAGATATTGTTAACCTCTTCTGCTGTATCTGCATAAAATGCTTCTTTGTCATGGGGATGGTGCAAACTGTTTGTCTGGTGGGTGCGTTAGAGACAGAAGTGAGTAATTGGGACTGAGCTGCTGCCACAGGGGCAGAAAAAAATAATTTCCTTATAGCAGAAGAGCCAGAGGATGGCCTGTGTAAAACTGTTTGATTTTGTTTGATTTTTTTTTTTGGTCTGAGATAGCCGTAACGAGAGCAGAAGATGGAGCCACACTAAATTGTAACACTTCCTTGTGAAGGAAGGCAAAACCAAGATTCATTTCTACACATATAGATTTTGATACAACTAATACTGATTTACTGAAATAAAATAATTCCCTTCTAAAACAGTCAAGAGATGTTCTGTCACATTTTCTATTAATATTCTCATTCTCTATTGTTACATATTCTATTAATATTCTCTCATTTTCTATTAATTTGTTTAGTAATTCCCTACTCAGCATACGCCTATTAAGGAACCTCTTTATAGGGTGTGAAACATTCCATTTTTTCCTCCTCTAGTCCAGGAAAACTAAGCACAACTTGAAGCCATGAATTTCGTTCTGGAGCAGAATGCATCCACAAGCAGATGTCAATACTGTTCTGCCTAAATCCTGTTGTGGAATTTGGTCTGAAAGCATTCCTGATCATCAGGTGAGCCTAGGGTTCTGTCTTCATGCTGTTTTGAGATTGAGGTGTGTATTGATGTATTTAAGTAAGATTTTGTTCTGGTGATTGGAATATCTTGTGGACTGCAGGCCATGATGACAGAGGCTTTGTTTCTGGCTGAACAAGCACCTCCGAGAGCCTGAGTGCCTTTCACAGCACTCTGGGTTCTCTGCCTACAGCTTCCAGCCTGCCTTCCGCAGCTTTGTGCATGATGTGATCACAACAGCTACTGGAGCACAGATGGATTGCGTGTCCTTCTGTGTACCAAGAGCCTTCATCCAGAGTATGCAGCCAAAGCGAGCAGGGATGCCTTTTAATTTCCTAGAATAAAACAGCTTTTCACTTCTGTCTCATGCTTTCCTCCTAGATTTCTGCTAGCTGGTCCACTAGCTCAGTGAAAGGCAGCATATGCTTCCTGGCTGGCCAGCCTGGAGCTTGGTGTCCAGCTGGGTAGCAGGTACATGTATTCACACTGGCCAGCTGGGAGGGATATTCAATTTTGGCCATCTGGCTGCTCTCTCTTAAGAGCAAAGAAATAAGTCAAAGACCTGCATGTTGGCAGCTGGAGGGCCTAGCCAGTGGATGTGAGACTGCTTGTGGAAAATGGACTTTTCAGATCTGCTTGGCATGCTTCTAAGAATCTAACCAGAAGATTTTTATTTTTTTTTGTGGTTGAAAGATTTTGGTTTGAATTCTTCAGGCACTGATATGGAATGTATTTTCACACTATTTTGACATTTTAACTGAAAGAAGAATTCTTTTCCTTTTGTTGATATATGACAGGATTACACATTCTATGCTCTTTTTTTAAAAAAAGGAAAATACCACTGTACAGATTGAAATACCATTGTTCTTTTGAATATGAGAGCATCTCTGTTGTAATATAATAGCTCAACAATGTGATCCTACTTCTCACTTTACCAGATGCTCTCCTCTTCAGCTATATCAGATTTGGATACTCAAGCTGTGTGTTTGTGGAGGGGGTTTTACCCAGAAGGCAGAATATATGAAGTATATATGCTGAGAAGTTTTATTCTGCTCCTCTAAAGGTTGTTTCCATGTACAGTTTAACAGAGATCGGTGTACTAAGATGACTACCAGATGGTTCAGATGACTTTTAAAAAGTCTACTTCTTCCAGAGGCTTTATTTTCAGTCAATTATATTTTCATTTTTGCCTTTCGTTCCTACTGCCTAGAACTTTAGAATTTTTTTTTGGGTTAGGCAATAACTGTTAAATTAACACCATACAAATCCAAGGGTATTGAAAACCTAGTAGGTTGTTTCTATATGCAAATACAGTTGGCTTTTACCTCTTTTATCCATGAGACTACAAAAATGAGAAGAATCAGTGTACCTGTTCCTAATTCAGAGGAACTATTTCAGTTAGATACTGAAAGCAGTTACTAGTTGCTTATATGCATCCAAGTTAGTTACCCCCAAAATATCCATGCTGGGCTGACATATCCCATAGCCTTTCCTAAGTTGTGCTGCCTTCTGGAGTGGGACCTGGTACCCAGGTCAAGTTAGCATGGCACTAGACGTGTGTAGGCAATGGAACAAACCCCTTCCTATATCTCATTTCTAGCTGTGATACTCTCTGGGAACTCTACTTTTAAGGGTCTCACTTAATATTTTGTCATTATCTCCCACTGCTTCTAATCTCCTTTAGATGATCGATACAGCTTTTCGATGATGTAAGCAGCTTTAGAGAAACAGATCTATTAATTTAATGACATTGCTGTGTGGTAGCACAGTATGTGTGTGCTGATACTGTTGAATTCAGACCTGAAAAATATGGTCAGGACTCTTGTCACCGACTTCAGGAGAAATGTATGTATAGCTGCTGTACAACAGATCAACCTCTCCCCTCACTAAATGAACCAACTAAACAGACAAAAAAAAAAAAACCAAGCTTCGGTATCCAAGTTTTTTGTAGTTTCTTCTTCCATCATACTTTTGTGAAGATCTGTGAAGATGCAGACAATTTCAGACCCCAAACAGGAAGGTACTTGTGCAGATGGCATGTTGAGTATGCTTCTTTGACATAAGCTAGGTATTTTTAGATTGGAAAGGATGAAAATAAAAGGACTGAGCAATACACTTTAAAGACAAAGCCGGTGGAATATGGACCAGACAGCCACATCGCACTGGTAAATCAGACAGATAAATGAACACTTCCCTGTCCAAAATGAACACTTCCCTGTCCATAAACTAGTCAGTGGTGGTTTCTGTCAATTTAAAGTTTTGATTGGATAGCAAAACTATAAACTAGTTTTAATTTATAACTAGTGTCAACTATTATAATAGAACTTTGTCTTCACAGATCAGTAGCAATTTATCATCCACCTAATTGCATAAAAAAAAGTTATCTTCAGTGTTGCATTAACCTTTGAAGCAGATTGTTCCTTTTGATCCTGACAATATAAGTTGCAGTAGGGAATTTCCACCATCTTCTCCTGCCTGAAAGCTGGACCATACCTAATGAGTCACTTGCCTTTAATGAACACTGCGTGAACAAAAGAGAATAAGTCAGAGGACCATGCAAGGATGATTCACAATTCAAATCCAAAATTGCCAAGTCATTTAATTGTATCAAACTGAAACATATTCATATTTTTTAGCTTAAAACACTTTTATTGTGAATAATTACATTCTTGCAGCTCCACACTTGTTTAACTATGCAAGTGTCAGGGCAGATGTCCCTTGAGGAAAAGTTGCTGTGTAACTCTGTGCTCTGGGATTTTTCTAATTTAAGGTTACTAAATGCTTGTAGGAAAGTTCACAAGCAAGGGACAAAAAATAAACAGGTTTTGAGTGAAGAAGAATCAGTTTGTGGTCCTTCAGGGAAATGAAGCCATGTGGGTAGGGGTCCCAGAGCAGAGGCCAGTTTGAGGTTATTTCTGGAGACTGAAGGATTGAGATTTGTAGGATTTGAAGGATTGTACATTTGTAGACTTGGTATGCGTGCAACTACCTGTCCGCCCCCAGTAAGGGGGCCAAGTGCACCCCGGGGGTGCTCCCTCCTTGGGTGCAAACCATGGCTGTGGTGCAGGAGCCACCTCCTTCCTCCCAGCCTGTTCAAATGTATTTAGTGCAAGCATTTGGTCCACAGAATTGTTTCTGTGTATCTGAGCTTACTCTTATCTTGCAATTTGATAAAGAAATGATAAAAATGTTAATGGAAACATTCCTAAAAATCCCATTTTTTTCCCCAAATACTTCTGCTGGCATTCTTTTGCTGTGACTTGTCCTTGGTACAGGGTATGGACAAGCTCTGAGCCTATCTCCTCTCTTTAGATAATATTTTTATAGATGTTGGAATTCTGGTAGCAATTTCTGTGTAAGACGAAATGCCAATTTTCTAAGGTGGAAATCACCCCCAACAGCTGTGTGTGCGGAAGCACTGGTGCAACTGCTGCAAGAGTTTTCTCATTTAGCAAAAGCTGGAACTGGAAAGGGTGGCCATGTGCCAGCTTGTGAACACGGCGATATCAAGCAAATAAAAACTGGCCCTGGAGCAGCGGAGGATGTGTAAGCACAGCGGCAGGCAGACGGAGGGGGGGAGCCAGGTGGCCTGGGGAGGCAGGGGAAGATGAACAATAGTGGAGTGAACCTGTTCCATCAGGGTTGTCTCTTAAAACTGAAGATGGGAAATGACTCCCTGTGGAATGGGAAGGAGATGATTATGTGAAGTGTGCTACTGTGAACAAATTAAAGTCAGTCCAGTGCAATGCTAACCTGTTAGCATATCCTAATTCTATAGTTTATTTTTACAGGGAAGATGAATGAGGGAAATGAAACGCTTGGGTCTTCTACCTGGCTCTAACATTTTTAGCCGTAAATTGATTCAGTACAGACGGATAGTGATGGCTTGCTTCTGCCCCCAGGTGCTCATACCCATCCTTCAGTTTACATGATCACAACAAGGACTTGATTCACTCAGTTGATTAGTATGAAAAGATGTCTGTGGATAAGGACCTCTGGACTGAGACCACAGACTTTTGACTCTACACAATTCATTTAAAGTTCTGTTCAAAGTGAACATTTTCTTTAGAAATAGACATTGAATACCTTTGTTCAATAACTATGGGAAGTATGCATATATCTAATGGAATATGAAAGGTCCTATATCTTATTCATGAACGCTGAAAGTTGCTCAGCAGCAGTCTTCAAATACACCTCTGCAAGTACCTAACTCTACAATTTATGTGACAAGTAATGACATGCTAACATCTTTGAAAGTTAAGTATTTGTGTTAATTTTTAAAGAGAGACATTTCAAGTGACAGACTGAATGAATATTCTCTGGAAAGCCACTTATCTTCTGTTGACAAAAAGTATGGAAGCTCTGAAATATTTAACTATGTAACTTACAATTTAGTTCCTATGCATTACCTCTTTAAATGCATTGGACTCTGATGTCTGATGAAAGCAGATGTCATTCTTTGAACAGAATTTGTGGCATGTTGCAGAAGAGACTGTGGAAGCAGCCTGTGCTGTCTGTAGAGACTTTACTTTTGTTTTCTTTTCCTAATGTATTCCCATTGCTGAAAGAAAAGGCACACAGCCTGGAAGGAACTGATTTTTTTTCCCAGATTATGTTCAAATTCACAGGATCACTGATAATTTGAAAATCAGAGGTGCCATTGCCATTTGTGGGTAGAAAATTATTTTTTTTAAAAAAAGTGCAGTTAGAAAAATTAGAGGACCTTCAGAAGTATGGCTGCTCAAATCCATTTAAGCACTGTGGTTCACGGTGTGATGTTTTTCATCTCTTTTTGGGTTGCAAAGAAAAGTTACAAATCCCAGTCATGTTGAAATCATCTTTGAAAGGTCATTGGGCTCCTTACTGCTCAAAATACTGCGTTTTCCAGAAAGACTGCACTTTCTTCACGATACTTTGGAGAACACATGCATGATGGGGTTATGTCGTTATAATTATTTGTGGGGGAAAAAAATAGAAAATAAGTCTTTATAGATGCTCCCATGTATGTG
The DNA here is from genome assembly GCF_964211835.1 of Anser anser. NCBI lineage: Eukaryota > Metazoa > Chordata > Aves > Anseriformes > Anatidae > Anser > Anser anser. The sequence continues at coordinate 26,040,893 of NC_139729.1, read as the reverse complement.
TTTTGAGTTTCATTTCATTTTGAGAGAAGTTGCCTGAATCTCATCTGTCAGAGCTTTTCTCATCCATCGCTTTGAGCTGACTGAATTCATCAGCACTCATCACTATTGCATGTAAGGGCTGAACCCTCTGTGAATACAGGCTCCTTGCGGCTGGATGATCTACGCATGTGGCATCGACTTGTACTGCGTTCACTTGATGTAGTTGTTGAATTATGCTGGTAACAAATCTATTTTTCACAGCTACTGGTTAAACACGGTTCTTGATTTATATTTTACTACTACCATTATTGTTGGTCTTTCTAGCATGGTGGGGTTTTGTGTGGTGCCTAACAAGGTGGGATATAAATATTCATGGGATTTCTGCTCATTTCAGTCTCTCTGCTGGTATGTAGTGCAACGTGCTCTCTGCAGTGGGAATCCTGGAAAAAACAGAATTGAATAGATGTCTTCAGGATTCTTCTTTTCAAATTTTAATCAATTTGTGTAACTATAAAGCAAGAATATTTTGTTTCAAAGATCTTAGCTAGTTTAAAAATTCTTTAGAAATAATTGTATGCACTACTATATTGTTTGCATCACTTTTTATATACCAGCAGGCTTATTCATACTGCAACACTTCGAGAAATAAGAGTAGGGGGATATATGGCAAAAGCTCAAACTTCTGCTGCTAATTTTTTCTAACTCATTCCAAAGTCTCTTTTCTTGAAAACTGACAAGTACTACTTAATGGCAAGTTCTGTAGCATCTTTCATGTCATCCTGGTACACGGCATACGAAAAGTGATGTCTTTCATGGGAGAAGACGTGGACATCCACTGGACACAATCACTCACAGATTTTTGTAGGAATACAGTAGTCTTAGGAACACATTGCTCTTGAAGATGACATCAGGAATGTGATTTTCATACTGAAGTTTTTTCTGCTTTAGTGCTTTGAGTGAATTTGTTACCCTAATCTGATTTATGTGCTCGTCAGTAGCCGTAAGCGTGATTCTGAACAATGTGCAATCTTGTTGTATAAACAATAATGCAGTGTCAAGTAATTTTCTGCTTTAATTTAAAAATATAAGTTCTTAACCTGCTGCCTTGTGTTAAGTGATAAACATCAATTGCATCAGCACTGACAAGATGGGCACACATGTGGCAGTAATTTAGTAATTTATATAATACCTGAGTATGAAAATTTGATTGAAGAATGAGGGTACAAAATTTGCTTGAATCTATATTTTGTCATTCCCTCTTAGCCAGTAATTTTCATTGCTTAACATAAGAGATTGTTCTACCCAATTTAACATTTGACTTCACTGTCATTTTTTTTTCCTGAGTATTAGAATCACAGAATCATATTATGGCTTAGGTTGGAAAGGACCTTAAAGATCACCTAGTTCCAACCCCCCTACCACAGGGGGCTGCCATACATATACATTTACCCTCTTTTAGAATCAAATTGGTATTTTCAGTCCTCCAAGGAGGAGGGAGTCACTAACCAGTTATATACCTCAACTAATAGAGGTGACGGTATTTGCATAGCAGTACTCCAGTAAGTCATCTGAGAAGTTCACTCACTACAAAGTTTGGGATCTTTAGCACTTATTGATATGCTTTTTTTTGTAAAAAGGTCATTAAAAAAATAATGGTTTCTTGGAGGTATTCAGGATTCATCTAACTTGATATTTCAGCAAAATACACTGTTTTTCCATTGCTTTTCCTTATAATAAACTGATATTTTTCTCCCATGTAACTAAAATCTTACAATTAATATCTGTCTCTCTACCTACTGAGTTATTGAAGTCCAAATAAAATACCTTCCTTTACTTACAGGAGAGCTATTCTATAGCTTTGTTTTACATTGTAAATAAGCTATTTAGTTCTGGGTTGGTTTTCAATAAAGAATGAAGCTACAATTGTCTGTGAGTAGCTGATATATCAATTTAAATATATTTGGCCATTAATTAAGTCTTCCTCTTTTTGCATGCAAATAGATTTCTCTCCAGGGAATTAATTACAGAACAAATTTCAAGCTAATCTATCTTTGCAGTCCAATGTAATATTAAGCTATAAAACTCACTTTCAAAATGAAGCTGTTCACCACTTAATGAATTGCTACTGAATTATTTTTTGAAACAATTTTTCATTGTATGTTCAAAACAAACAAAGACTAGAATAGGCTACCAGTTACCCTCAAATATACCAGTGCAATGCAGGGGCTCTGGTTGATAGTCTGGCATCAGGGTTTGAGACAACAGTTGATGGATTCGAAGATGATCGCGTGTTTTTAAATGCTGTACTGAAGCTGTACTGAGATTTGGATTTGCTTTGGATTTTTTATTGAGTATAACAGTAACATTTCAATGGAAACAGCTTGTCATATGCTCCTAAATAAATTTGGAAATATATTCAGAATACTAGCATATGCATTAAAAAAAACAAACACAATGATTGTTCTGCTTATTGATTTGTATTTATTTCCTACAAGACTTGAACATACTTTCTATTGGGAATACCTTATCTGGAATGAAGACTAATATGTTCTGCAACTTAATCCTGCAAACACTTATTCATGCATTTACATTTAGTAATGTCACTAACAAGTAGTCCTGTTGAAATTCAAAAAAGATAACTGAAGTTAGATTATACTAGTGAAGTTAACAGATGCAGAATTGTTTGGATGTCCTAGACAAAACTCCTTGGCCTTGACAACATGCTTGTGTATTTTCTGAAACAAAACAAATGCTCAATTAAGGATAGTGTGTATTTTTGTTTTGATATACCATTAAGACCTGAGGCTAAAACCAATGATGTTGTCTAATGGTGGTTAAAACTATGCAACTGCATTCTTCACAACGCAGTGGAGGTGCTCACTGCTGCGAACCCTCCCGAGCCAAAGCCCAGGAGCTCCCTGACACCAGCAGCTATTCCTGTGTTCCCCACAGCACAAGTCCAGACAACACAGATACTGGCAAAGAGCAGCTTCTTTAGAAGAGAAAACAAAACAAACAAAAAAAAAATAGTGTAACTGCAGTCTTTTGGCAGGTTTTAGATGTCACAGATCCTAAATGGAAAACGTTCCTTTTCACTTTTATTTTTCCCTGTAAGCTTTGACCTTTAGGCAACTTTAAGTGGCATCACTTTTCATCCTGATTTTTTACAGTTTTATTTATTTTTTAACCTATGTTTTCCTGCCCAGGAGAGGTTAAGTAGAGGTGACCTTAATCATATTTTCCTTATTCCCCACTTTGCTATATTTTGGCATATTTTTCTGAGTTACTTCTTGAGCTGGTATTTCCTCTGAGCAATTTGTCATTGCTTCTGTCATGTAATCTGTTTAGTAATACAAAATCTGCTTTTATGTTTTCATCTGAATAACTTTCCAAACTTCAGTAAGCCTGTGTCCTGGGCCACTGTCATAATCATTGCTAGGACAATGAGTAATGAAAAGATTTGTAGGTAAATGCTTTGCTAAAAAAGAACTGCAGTACAGTTCAGGGCACACAGGCTTTTGTGACAAGCTTCTTTTATGTGGTTGTTGGAGTGGCGGAGTTTCTTTTTCGCTATTGGTGCTATTTATTAATATGAGTAAAAAATGGATGCATAGCTAAAAGTAAACTGAGCATTGCTTTGTTGGCTGTCACTGAATTTGAAAGTTTCATGATTGGGGAGCATATAAAGGTATTGTTTCAGCAGTTAAAAAGTTTGGGATTTCTTTCTCCTTCCTTTAGGGTAGTCCTCTCACTAGTCCTCTCACTCATCTGGTCAAAAGGAAAAGGAGAGTAAAGAAAAAAGGAGAGTAAAGAATCTGCACTTATTTATACAGGGGTGCAAAGCTACTTCAAGTCTCGTTCATAGTAAAACTGAAAGGGCCAGCGTTTGCTCTCCATTTACCTCAAGACAATATATTTTGAGCATCTCAAGGTAAAAGGGAGAGCAGACAACAAAAATAAACATCTACACTTATTTTAGCCTTGGAGACAGGCACATAGGCCATAAGGAATCTGAGAGCTGGTAATAAAACTGCCTTTTACTAGTTATCAAGAGAAGTAAAAGGGATGAGGACAGAGCAGGAGACAATGCCCTGGTGGCAGAAAAACAGCTTTTCTTTGGGCCATTTCTGCTGTGTTGCAGTCCCAGCAAAATGTACATGAGCTTCCAAAATGTAGCTTAACATTGTCTGATATGAAATAGAATTTAATACCATCCCAAGTATGGATGCATCCGATTAAATATATATATTTGCCTGTAGGGGATATAAATGGAGATCATTGCTTGGCTGCTGGTCACCAAGTGTAAAGCAGAAGGGAAGCTCCTTTCTGGCCTTGGCAGACACAGGAGGGACATGCAACCATAATACGGCACTGAAGGAAATACCTGCCAGCTTTCCGAAATCTCTTGATCAGCTCTTGTGCTGGTGACTACTGAACAGGCTTGAAAAATGTCTACCCGTAGCCTCTGAAAACTGTATGAAAAGGTCTCTTTGCAAACAGTAAAATGTCAAAGTGGTGAGTGAAGAGGGTGAGAAATGCCTGTTAGACGCGTGGCTTTGGTCTCTGCCTTATGACTCCCATACACACGTTCTTCAGCAGTTTGAAAAATGTAGTTTCCTTTCTCTTTTCTCTTCTCATGTAAATGTTAGACTACTTTTGTCTGGGCCGTGGGAGGAATGAAGCAGTTTCTTGCTGGCAAACAGCTGGAACACTGTTAAACAGAGAAGCCCAGCAGAGAGGAGAGGGAGGTGCTGATGTTCACAGAGTAGCTAATCAGAGCTCCGAGCTGGTACTGGGGCATTCTGTATTTTAAAACTACAGTGATTAGATTAGTTTAAGGAAAAATAATTAAGAAATAATAAAGTAATGGACATTTCCAAGCAAGAATATAAACTGCTGGCAGACATCAACTACTGCAGGTACAGAGCAGCCTGTCTGGGGAACTCCTGTCTCAGTAGGATTTGATATAAAGTTGTATTTTCATTTTTAGACGGAATAATGAACATGTACATTTCCAAAATCATGAAAATTGTCTCCTAGTGCATAGTTGAGAAGTCTAAATAAGGCTAATGTCTTAATGGAAAGTGCAGTGTCTCTTTCATGTATTACAGCAAAAATTCTGACAGTATATATTATATATGAGTGTTGGCTGCTATTATAATTCTTGAATGCATTTTTGTTGTTGTTGTTGGGAAACAGATTGTTTCTTCTTTAGATGACAGCTTTCTAGGACAAATGAGTTAGACCAGTGCAGACCAATTGTTGCTTGTAATAGAGGTTTGCATTTATAACGCTTTAATTTACAAGTTTAATATAAAACTATGAAATTTAGATGTCCTATCAACAAGATAGACTACATGTCAAAAATGTTTTGATGTATCTTTTCATATTATGTTGTTTGTACTGTGACATAAAGGAAAAGCATTGGGTTAATGTAATACTGTCTATTCATACTTAATTTCTGCATATCTGCATTCAAAAGAGAAAAGTATTAGTTGGCTTTTAAGGCCTATTTCTAATAAAGAAGACTGACAGAAAGGTTTCTGAGTATCCATATACCAAAATAGGCGGGAAATATGTGCATGTAGCCACCACTGGTAGCAACTTCTCCATGTTTGTGAAGTTTGGATTATATTGGGCACAGTTGAATCAGAATAGCCATGTCTGAATTTGTCCTTGATGTTAAAGAGCAATTCTGGCCAAAGGAGGAATTTTTGGTAGAGTCAGTTATGAATAGAAAGAATAACGTGATCTTAATCTGACTGCTTTGAAAGTAGTGAAATAAAAATGACCTAATTTCCTTTTTGAGGAGCAGAGAGACACTCCTAAGAGTGGCTGCATCACAAAAAGCTCAGAATCATAGCACTAAAATAGCAAACACACCTAATGCTAATTTCTCTCTACATATCTGTATTTCATTTATTCAAAAAGACCTCCATGATTTTCTACTCTTTTGCATGAGAGGAACCAGAATTATTCATGATATATCAGAAGACAGCAAGATTTTCGTACAGCTTTTAGACTTAGAGGATAATGGATGTTTCATGAAACAATACCAAAAGCTACTGGAAAGAAAGAATTAAAAGGGAAAAAAAAATGAAAGAGAGAGAACCTCCTCAATGAATTTCCGTCCTTTTGATTTATTGGCAAGAAAAAGAGAGTTTTTGTGACAGAAAAGAACCTTGAATGACTCCTGAGTTAACATCAGGATTTTATGAGTTTCTAGTGGCAATTATATGAGATGGACTATAAGGACTTGTTGACTGTTCAAAATAATCTTGTCTTTTCTTTAGTTATTGCTGGTCTTGGCTGTATTTTCTCTCTTTGCAGTTTCATCAATACATGCAAGATTCAATTACTCCCTGGAAGAAATTATACTGTAATAGTTTGGGGCTTGGGTATCCTAAAGATATTTATACAATAAATGATTGAACAAGGTATTTGTAGGATTCACCAAAGCATCTGTGCAGGCTATGTACATAACTGCTACATTTTAATGTCCTCAGAGCTACAGCTGATGAGTAATAACATTTCCTTCAGCCATCCCTAAGCACACATACAACTGATAGGTTCCAAGCTATTTACTCCTGTAAGGAATTTCTTGGTTTGTAATTTTAAATTTGCTGCTTAGCCTCCTGCAGGATGGAACTCGGTACAGTCTTGTTGACTCTGCATTAATTGGTATTGGTTGACTCATCTGGGGGAAAACCACACCGTATGTATGATATTTTGTAGATACAAAGACCATTTCCCACCTCCCTCATTTACTTTTGGTGGCAGGAATCCAGGCTGCATGTGATTATCAGTGTGTGTGCTGAGAACCCCCCTATGTTTCTGCCCTTTCTCAATACTTTAAAAAAAAAAAAAAAGATTTTATTTTTAATAAGGGGAATGACATTTCCACCAGGCTTTGTAAGGAGATGCCCTGCAGGGAGCGTCAGGACATCTGATCTTGGGCTCGTCAATTTGTGCTGTCTTTTGACTCTTCTTTGACTACTTGTTCCTCATTTGGTTGGACTCCAGTAGTGTCTTGGACTAAACGAGGCATATTTTGTGACAGCTGCTTTTCTGCTATCCTTCAGCTCTTTGTCCAAAGAGCTGACTATACTTTCTCTTCAGTACAAGCCATGAATTAACTAATGCTCTTATATCATTTGTAATAATATTGTTTCTAATAACATATCATACCTTGATTAGCATAGTTTGATTTAGAAATCCAAGTATTTGGATATGCCATGGCATGCATGTGAAAAGTTTCAGCTCTGCAACCCCACCTGAATCCTGGCATTTGGCAAATTAAACCTGAGAACCCACTGAGGGAAAGCTATTGATGCTTTTACCTCTCTCTCCTCCATCACGACCGCTTTACCAAATGTCTGACTTGCTAATCAGGGAAAAATATTTTATTAACTGAATATCCTTTACTGTCTCTCCAGCCCTTCCACGTAAAACTCATGTCTTGCACTGATGCATCTTGAGTACTGCATAAGGACTACAAAAGCCAGGCTGTGTGCAATTTCAGATTAATAGGCCTTTGTATTTGTAAATTGTCTTCAGTCTGCATATGGTGAGAACCCAGCGAGGATATAAGTTCTTGCTAAATATTGTCCTTATCTTTGAAATACAGCTACGATATTTTAGTATTCATGCTGATGCTATTGATTAAATTTGGAGAGACTGAAATTCCTTTGAATTTCCTTCAAAGTATCAGAGGACTAGTTTATTATTTTGTCTAACTTTGATTAATTGTTTGAAATCTTCTTCCCGTTCTCCATCCGTGTTAGATGTTTCTTGTTTCCTTCCAATGATCCAGATTATTCAGGCATAAGAATTGAATGGCGTTATGGTTCAGCTACAAGAATTTTACATTATCCAAAATATGAAAAACAGATTTATAGTAGTTTATATAAAGCCAGAGATTGTAAATTGTATTGACGTGTTGTATTTAGGGAAATCTTTTTTTTACTACTGTCCATTTGTACAATGTAAACCGATTCTTTTACTCACCTCTCAAGAGAGCATGTTCCATTCAGGGAAATACATTAAAGCTTAAATTATTCAGTGTACTTTGCTTTTAATGTTCTGAAATCAAATTCAAATATAGCAAATAAATCCCTTCTTATGTATTAAGAATGAAATAAATGCAAGTATTTGCCAACAGAAAGTATGCAGTCTGGATTTTTCTGTTTGGTTAGTTTTTACTTTTCCAAGTGTGATTTTTAATGTATTTTTTTACTGCGTTATATATTCTATTTTAAGTATTAGGCTCAGCCTTAGTTTAGAAAGTTTTCTTTAACTGAAAGAGCAGTATATTTTCTTTCCTACTATTCCTTTGCAATATGAATTGATAAAAAGGACTTGTTGCTGATGAGAATGATATAAAACCTTTGTGGTATATTCTTTACTGTGGACTCAACAACACTGTTCAAAATAATAGAAAAAAAAGTTGAAGGCAGATATTTGGCTAAATACAGTTATCTTTTTCTAGTCTGAATAAGAAGCTCACTCTGTGGAAAAGACTTCTGTGATCTTTGCATAAAAACTCATTTCCAAAAAACTCATTTCCAATTTGGACTATGTATGTAAATGCAGAGCTGACCTTTCTGTGGTGATTAGCTGCATATGAGGAATCAAGGCTCCCTTTCTGTGTTACCAGTTGGTGCCTGAGTTCACCAGCGGTATTGTGTTATTGTAAATTGAAGACTATTTGCGAGAAAATACATAAAAACAATTCCTGATTTCCAGGAAATTATTTTGAATGAAAATTATTTGTTACTGCTAGTACAGCTTGGGTAATACCTAGAGTTGGGCATTACAATTTGAGGTTCAGTCCTGCTAGACAGTACACAACATTTTGTCTGTTAACATACCTCCTTTCACTACAGTGTACCATAAGCTTTTTTTTTTTTTTTCTGGGAGGTTTATGAGCAGGGGATATACGAATCTTTGTCCTTCTGTTATCTTCAACAGGGAGCCCCAGCAAGGGAAGTGGGGGTTCTCTTTGTACTGCCTGTAATAAGTCTTTCAAGGTGGATAATTTGGATGAAGAATTTGTGGAATTATCACTACAGATGTGTTTATTTCATAAAGCACTGGAATTCCAGAGGGGAGGGTGCTGGAGATAGTGTTCTCCATATTGCAGTCATGTTGCAGGATTTGCTGTGAAGGCTGCCACTTGCTTTTTGCCTTGTTTTTCCTCATTTCTCTGTTCTTTCGTCTACATGAAGTTTGTTGCCTTTGACTTTCGAAAACTGGTATTTTCCTGATTTAACTTGCTGTGCAGTGAAGAGGTGACACTGCTGACTCATGTGGAGCCTGTGTTAAATAGATTGTTTGATGTATTTACCTTCATTTACTTGAACCTCTTACTGTCAGTTTTTTATCCTTCTCTGACCTTCTAAGAGTTTATGCATGGTTTCAAAGCTAATAATATCTGCTAAAACAGGCTGCTGCTAGAATTCATACGCTGTGCTACAAATCACTCAAGAACAGGTTTGAATTCAGCTGGAAAATTGAGGAAACACCGTTAACTTTACACCACCTATTAACTGTTTTCCTACAAGAATAATGAATATGTTCATTTTATAGGACTGGTTAATGATTACCTTGAAAAAGCAACACAAGGACAGGAAGACACTTGAAATCCATAATGATAGTAACGGGGATCTATTTTTTTCTGAAAACCTACAGAAAATATCACATCAAAACACTTGCACTAAGGCTTATCAGGGAGAACCACCTACTGCAATTACACGGGGGTTCTGAAAAAATGTACATGCTGATTTTTAACAGAAACAGAGGATTTTAAAGCTTTGCAGATCTAAGCTGCCTGGTGATCTAGACTTTGCGCTTTTGCAAGCTAGCTTAATATTTACTTCAGTTTATCAAATTCAGAGGTACAAAAATTACTTCCAAGAAATCTGTTCATGCTTATGAGGAAGAATGGAAGATGCGGATGCAAACTGACTTTGTAATCAAGTCTTTGCACTATATTTGGGTACGAAAGTCTGAAGGGCGTCCTCTCTGACTTTCCTGTGATGTTGGAGCAGGAAAAAAAATGTCTTGTAGGGACATCATTTTGAAGATGCTGTAACTTTTTTTTCTTCATGGTGGATTTGTGATTTCTATAGTAAGTTTTATTACTTTTATGAATATTTATGCAGTGTATAAGGTCTGATAAGGAGATACAAACTATTAAAAAATAGTTCAAGATTGAGTATATACAAGACAAGCAGTGGGAACATTTTGCTTGAGTTTGAATTTGCCATGGATCAGAAATTTAAACTGTTACAGTGATTAGTGTACTTCTGGTTCCTTGTTGTTATAAAATCCATGAAAATAAATAAGTAAAGTGGTACTAGCAGATTAAAACAATAAGAGCTCTCATTGTGGTCTCTAAATCTTGAGCAGAAGGTCACCTGGAATGACAACCAGCTTTCTACAGCCTTCTTTTCTTTCCTTTTCCCTTTAGAATGCAGTTTATTCATTTATTTATTTTTCTTTCCTTAGTCCCTGGGTTGCAGATAATAAAACAGATGAATGATCATCTGTTTCCCCTTGCTTTAACTTAGTTAAAAGATTATTTTAAGAAAACTGTTCCAGGATGTTTCGTGTCTCTCTTCCTGGGTCTGAGGTAAGAACTTGTTCTGCTTTGCAGCAGTATAAATCCAGGAAAAAAAAAAAAACCTCATATATTTTCATTCAGTTGCATTATTCTATAGTTCTGTAGAAAAGTCTGTCTCTCTCTCAATTGCTGGTAGCATCAAAGAGTCATTAGAAGAAAAGAAGTGGAAGGAAATCAGGTGTAGGAATGGAGTGTTTGGGGTTAGAATAACGTGATTCTGGGAACTATGTGATATAAAAACAGTTACCTTCTGTCTGGGGTAAACAAGTAATTGAGATAAACAGGTTGTTGTATGAGTGAATGTTTTGTGATGTGATCTAAGGACGTGATTCTTACAGGATTCATAGCTGTATCTTGGAAGGGGTAGCCTTCAGCAAGGATGGGGAAAGCAACTAAAACCTTCTTTACCATGGGAAAAAATGCATTTCTTGTGGAATGTACTTTTTCCCCTTTATCACTGGTTTTAGAATCCACTCTATATTCAGTATATGATTCTGCATTTATTTTCTTTTGTCATGCAAAGCCTACTTGCAATTATGCCTTTCTGGAGGAAAAGGAACTTTATCCAGCTACAATTTCTCTTCCTATAGGCGTTCCTTTTTCTGGCTCTGGATTTAATGGTGTTTTTCTTTGTGTTTTATTTATGTGAAGCTCCTAGCTTTTTTCTCAGTCATATAAGTTCTCAAATAAGATTTCACTGAGCTGGTATTTTTCTCTGTGTATTACTTACCTAATGATTTTTATTATTTTTTCCCTTTAAACCCAGGTTCAATAAATTCTCTATATCCTAGTGAATATAGAGAATTTTACTGATGCTTCATAGCCAGAGTAAGTTATTGCTTTAACCGTGTTGCACCCAGACACCCCTGACTAATGCTGAAATGCTACTAGGGAACATCTAGTGGAAGAAAAGTGTGCAAGGAATTTCTGGAAGTCCTGGTGGGTGGAATAGGGTTAATCAAAGATGCATTTATTTCACATTTCTTTTTAATCTCAATGTGTCAGGTTGCCTTTGTTTCTAACACACTCTTGAGCACTCAGTTGCTTTTGATTTGCACAGATTGGTCCATGTCTGCTTAGAGCTTTAGACTCTAGCTCTGATTAAAACTTTGCTAACAGTTATTCTAAGACAAAGCAAAGTAAAGCCACCTGAGGGCTTTTGCTAGAGCCCAAGGACTGAAGCTGCTGCAGCCCCTTGCAGCTCAGAAACGCTGCGTGGGCACGTGGGTGTCAGAAGCCTTTTATCCGAGCTCCCTTTTAGCAAGAGTTGTAGTTTCTAAAGACCTTTCATGTTGTTCTTAGTGGGAAGAACAAGGAGCTCTTCGTTTGGCAGAGGAAGAACCAGCGCAACTTAGTTCTGAGAAGGTCAAATTGTAACCTGTGCCTGCAGCACGTTGTTTTCCTTCTGCTAATGTGGTCTGCGGAAGGGTTGAGTCAGCTGCTTCCTCCCCACTCACAGCCTGCGCCATGTAGCCCAGGCAATCACGCTCGTGTTTTACAACAAAGCGGTGACCGGAGCAAAGTGTCACTAGCTCTGGCTTCTGAAAATCCTCTCAGGGTAGACATGTCTGTTGTCTGGCCTGAACAGCTTCAGATCTGTGTGATTTTTTTTAATGAAGAAATTATAAATAAAAAAGAGGGGAGAGAAGATTTGGTTCAATGCTACTCTACCTTATCCTTCCACAAATAAGATTGACTCTAGTCTGCTTCAGAGAACCTATTGAAGAAAATTTGTAATACACCTCTGTTTTTTTTTTCATGATTCACGTGAAAGAGCAGCAAGGATTGGATTAGGGATTTCTTTACCTATTTGCAGTAAGAAAATCTGAAATATAACATTTCCCAGAAAAAAAAAATGCATAGCACATTCCCATGTGTTTTACCTGTTGTCAGAGGGAATACATTCACATACACTTATGGATACATACGTACATATGTCAGCACACTAACTCCTAAGAAGTAATTCCTTCTTTTTTACTTTGATATGTGAATGGATAAAATCACCACCTGATTCACAACAGTCTTGTTCATTTAAATACTATATATAAAATGCAAGCAAGTATCTATATGCTACTGCATATATATGCATATATACTACTGTTACACACTGCTACTATAGCACCAAGCATGTATTTCAAAATACATTTTGACTCCAAATTTAAATAGCGCTTAATTTTATAAATTGGTATGAATCCCTGAAAGGTTTTAAAGTACATACAGCTTCTTAAATATCTCTTCATATTTTATCAAAAAAATCATTCTTATTTCCAAAGATGATTGGAGTAGCTAGTGTAATTTAATCACAAATGTTGCTGTTTTATATCTTATAAAGTAGGAGCAAAATTCTTGAAGTTGTATAAAGCTATTCAAGAAAATCTGCAGAATTACTATGATTTTCTATGGATTACACAAGTTTCTCTCAAGGGATAGATGGATTTCTTCTTACTGGTTGAATTCTGATGTGATTAGAAACTTTTAGGAAACATAACTGGGAACTGTTATTTTGCCAATCATTTACATAGGTTTCCTAATATTGTGTGTAATGTCCTTGGTGTGTCAAGTAGGGAACAAAATGTGAAAACTGATTTTAAACTGATATTATTTTGCAATGTGAAGGTATGTATTTCTCACCCTCTGGTCAGATAAGGGGCTGCAGGGAAAAGGGTAAGGCTTACCCCGCCTTCCCTTCTACATATTTCAAGCTTTATTCCTCAAACTCAGCCCCTTCTGAGGACGTATTTAACAAGGGATGGGTTTCCTGGCTGTAACTGCCAGGTGCTGGGAATAAAGAGAATACAGTGGCAAAATTGGAGGAAAAACAAAACAACAAAAAAACCATACTAGGAGTATAAGGGTAAATAACATCAAATCACAGGGCATTATGTCTGTGCATTACTTTCAGCAAAATAATCATGTCCAGTACTGTGATGCTGCAGCTGTGCTGCTTTCAGTGTTGAGCTTACTTGGGGAATTTGTGTAGAATTGGCTATTCTTTAGTGTAGGAATGACCAATTTTAGATCTGCATTTTTTTTAACATGTCAGAGGCTTGCAGGATGAAATTCTGTTTTATCTCATGCACTCAACTCCAGAATGTCCCAGGCAGGACATAATAGCTTTTCATCTCTACCACTTTCTTCAATGGGATTTTGATTTGAATGAAAACATGATGCCATTTTGGCTGAGGCTGCCACGGAGTTAATAGGATTCACATGAATTTCCGGAGTCATTTTTGAAGTTGTACGCTGAGCTGTGAAGGAGGCACCCATCTGCTTGTGTTTGCTGCTCTCAGCTGAAAATAGGATGAACACTCACAGAAGCATGTGGCTGCAGCCTGTCCTGCTCGGGCTCTCCCAGATGATCCAGTCAATTTTGGGTAGTGGATTAGAGTGACGTGATCCTGCTCTTTTTCTTCTGATACAGACTTTCTTTTGAAAGACTTTTCAACAGATGGTAGAACCAGGGCAACAGCAATTCCAGTCCATGCAAAGCTTCAGTAGTTTCAGTAATTTGCCCCAGCTCAGAGTGAGACAATGAAAAAGTCAGGAAATTTTAAAGACTGACTACATTCCAAGTTTATCAATTTCTATTGAAAAAAATCATCGAAATAAAATGTTTTAACTGTCCTAGAGTAGGAATATTTAATTGTATTCAACTTACTCAAAACGCTTCATTGACTGCGAGCTTTTACCAGACTTCAACAGGTTTGTGCCCCATGTCGGGGAGAAACATCAACCCACTCAAATCCTAGCAATTGCTTGGAGCACTGGATGGCTCTGTTGGGTGTCTAAAAGCACCCTTTCAGTACACAGGTGATATAATGTGCCTCGTTCTTCCCTTTGTAGTGGAAGAATTGTGAGATTCTGCCTCGGGAGAGGAAGTGGCCAGAAGGCTGTGCGGTGCCAGAGTATTGCCAGGCAGCTCGAGAGGGGGGCAGAGGTAGAGCCCACGTGGGAGACAGAGGTGCATTAATGCTGGATTTAAAACAAAGGCATTTTCTGTGAGAACTTTATTCTGATGTTGACAGGTGTTTGTTGCTGTAGTTATACGAAAAGTCTGTTTTACTGCAAAGGCTCTAGGAAGTGGTGGTTTCGTTGCTGCCGTCTAACAGAAGCTGTTAGATGCAGGTGCTCTGAGAGCCTTTGGTGTCCACCTGTCACTCCGATGCAATATTGCAGCATTGTGAAAGTTTTGTTTTTACTGCACATGCTTTGAGATGTTGGCACCTCTTCACTTGTGCCTAGCACTCTAGCTTTCAGAGGAAAGCGGGTCAGAAAGATTATTGCTGTAATGTGTCTTAGAGCACTAACGATGCTTCCTCCTGAGTGCTCCTGTTAAAGGCAGCTCCATTTCCTTTGTTTCAAGCTGATGGGCACTGACTTTGTCAGCTGATTGTATTTAGCACTGTTTCTCGGTATATTTGTGCTTTTTTTTCCCCCCTGTTCTTTCATTTTTTTTCTGTGAGCCAACTGTTTGAGCAGCAAGTTTCTCTTGACAAGGAGGCAGGGAGCTGGGTGCTGACCATGTAAAAGCAGAGTCATTGCCAGAAGAGTGAAAAGGCTAGGGCGTTATCATTTACAGTCAGAGCAAAGCATTCCCCTGAGCATAGTGGGGATGAGGGAGAGTGCTTATGGGAAATAATGCGATAGTTTGTTTAATAAAATAACAGAAAATGAGAGATGAGGAGATACAGCTGGTAAATGGATCTAAATCATGAGGGATATCGATGCCAGCGGGTAGGACAGCCCATGACACTAATTCATCAGTGGTTGCCACTAGTGTGTATGTACCATGTATTTATGGTTGCTGCGCTTGAGAGCTATTGTCCCCCAGTGCAGGAGAGCAGCAGCTCCACGGGTGTGAGAATTACTGCTTCCAGGAGAAGACGCTGCCATCCAGGAGTGTGAAAAATTACTCAATGGGATTAAGGACAGCCCCAGCTGCTTTTATCTGGCTTTAATGTTATTGCTGAAGAGAGGCTTATTTCTTCTTTTTGTTTAATTCTTAACAGCAAGTTTGATTCAGCAGTGGGCTTTAGATGTATTCACTAAGGTGTTTTGTGATTGCATTTTGTTTTCATCTTGATTACTGTGTGCCCCTGGAGCCATTTTTGTATCTCGTTGCTTCCAGTCCTGCCTCCGTCGTAGCTTGAAAAGTTTCTTTTTATCTATATCTTTATTTAAAGAAAGAGCAGTAACGCAGGAAAATGTTAATGATAAGAATTTGATGTAGAGACAATGCTGTCTTACCATCCTGCTTTCCTGTTGTCTAGCACTGTTACCCTTTAAGGGAAGATTTCATTTTATTTTTTATTTTGTGACGGTTTGTTCAGGTAAGAAAACATAAGCCTAGTCTCAGATCCAGTTCCCTGTTTTCTCACAGATTTCCATTTGATTTTCAGCTGAACATCTGGGCTAAGTCAATGAAAGTAAGACACAGACTCCTCTGGGAAACATGGCCTTAACATGACATTCCTCAGCTCTCTGTTCTTTAAAAAGAAGTAACAATATTACCGCATTTCAAAGCAGTGTTGTAAGAATAGATGCATGGAGAGATTTGAGATGCTCAGATACTACATGAGCGTGAGCCATGCAGGAGAGCAGGATAGGCTTTTAGACATTTTGTCTCAGCTTGTGTCTTGTAACAGATTTCTGATAATTAGGTTTTCTGTTCTGCCACTTTTTGATAGGGTTATTACCTGTCTGTCATTCTTTTCTTTGTTAACAGACATTTTTTTGCCCTTTTCATGCCTTCTAATGTCTTTCCAATTGTCCCTTACTAATTACCCATTTAGGCTATGTCTTGCTGAGCTGAAGTCTGCTGGGAAATTCTTTGGAGTTTTTCATGTTTATTTACCTACCAGTAAATTGTTCTTCCTTTGCTGATTTGATTAATGTCGACTCTTTGATCATTCAGCAGCTTATTACATTCAGGGGCACTTAAATTATATTTAGCAAAATCAGCATGCTAAGCTTCAGATTCCTAACAGGAGCTGGTTTTCCGATCCTGTTATTTCCTTGGATAGTTTTTTGCTGGAATTTTTCTACTATGGCGATAGCTTATTATCCCCTTTTTTTTCCTCTTGTTCATTAAATGCCCTCTCCTTGAATAAAATACTTTCAAAAGGCTTTATTTATGCTAGGATTTTTCTCTGTGAGAGGTCCAACACAATGACACTATTTGCTCGGAGAGGAGGAAACATCTCCATCGTTGTGGGGAGAAGACAAGAAAGCTCAAGCAAGCCTACAGCTGAAGTTCTCTGCTCTATTTGAATTTGAAAGATTTGAGGAGGAAGATGAAACGGGTAGGCTACAATACCAGAGTTACTCCTGAAGGCGTGAGCAGAGTTCAGCAGACAAGTTATGCTATTTAGAACTGCTCATTTTTCTCTTATCCCTGGTGGTGTACATTTAGGAAAATTTAAACTGTTTGCAGTGTTTTGACATATCTTCAAAACCTCCAACAGAAACTACATCCAACGCTTGGTTATAATTATAACCCAATCTGATCTATCCATAAGATCTCTGTTCTTTGCCATCAATGGCAAGTCTGGTACATTCATTTTCAGGAGCGTGAAAGCAGCAGGTTGCCGCTCCAAAGACCCTGTGACATTTCTCTCTGCCCTACTTCAGGAGTTCAATAAATAAAGGATACTCTTGAGTCCATTACAATCTCACTCTTTTGGAAATTGTTTTTGAAACTGCAGACAATTTCAACAGTCACCAGTTTTTAATTCAAACCATCTTCTTTCATTACTTTTTTTTCCAGTTTCTGCTGCTCAAAACCATCTCCATCTTGCTATAAACACATCTTTAAAAATGCGTCATATTAGTTACTGTTGAGAAGGAAAAAATTCTTAGGGTCATTACCAAAACCTAATTCCTTCTCCATTGACCAAGCCTACTTATTGCCAGCCTGAATTAGCTGCAGGTGTTGGGAGGCAGCTGAATCTGCCCTGCCCAAGATTCTCAGTCCAGCCCCCAAAAAAGTGCTGCAGGAGAAAGGTCTCCTTCTAAAATCAAATGGGTGAATCAAATGGGTCTAGACTGCCTTGAAAGGTCTTGGGTGCTTGAGGAGCCCAGCAGTGTGCAGTGATGGCCAAAGCAGCAAACCTGTAAGTCTTTGTTGTCTGAGTGAATAATGTAACATCATTTTGTTTTCCTTCATACACAGCAGAAATGCCTCCCTTGCACAACTGTAGGGGAAATTCATTAACAGTTATGTAGCCCTGAAAATGCAAAGAAATATTTACATATATTAGAAACATGTCTTATTTGTAGATGAAGTTTTCTTTGTTCAGATATGTGACAACCCTTT
The DNA here is from genome assembly GCF_964211835.1 of Anser anser. Taxonomy (NCBI): domain Eukaryota; kingdom Metazoa; phylum Chordata; class Aves; order Anseriformes; family Anatidae; genus Anser; species Anser anser. The sequence goes on along the minus strand of NC_139729.1, from coordinate 26,022,975 downwards.
CCAAATATTGTCTTTAGGTTATGCCCCTTTCACAATTCAATATAACATGTCTGTGAATTGGACTTTATATTTCTTTCTACTTCATTTGCTGCTGTGGGCAATGAGATTGGTGTGTTTTCTGAATTTTTTATATTAAGTCTGTAATAAGTTGGCCTTCTTCAGGTTCTTTTTCTGACAATGATATTTGTCCTTACATTTCCAGAGTGTCCCAAATTGCTCATAGAGCCATACTGATATCATTTTGCTTTCTATTCTGTTCAGTATTTATATGCTTCTTTAGGGCACTATTATTCATGCTCACAGGTTTTAGTGTTACATTTTTGCTGACAACTCCCAAATCTATCTTCCAGTACCTACTGACCCAGTGCTGGCTCTCCCTTTGCTGTGTGATTGTCTTTATGGTATTACAGTTTGGACTAGATGTCATCAAACCTTCTCAAGCTGAATGCAGTAAGGAATGAATTATAGCTCAAAGAGCTGTCTCAGTAACACTCTGTATTCCTTATTCATTGGTAACTTTGGTATGTGCTTGCAAAGAGTTACTTGCTTTACTGTAAGATATATAACTAACACGAATACATTATTATAATTATTACTGTTTCATCATGGAGGTCTTAATAGCAATTAGGTGTTACAGTAGATGGTGCATAATCATCCATAACAGGACCTTACAACATAAGTCTTAAATTAATCATGTTAGGCAAGTGGAATAAATTCAGTGGACAAGGACACTGATCAGACAGGTATCCCGGTAATATTTGTGTTTGTATTCAGACAGGATGGACAGAATATTTCCTCTTTAAATTTTGATAAAAGCTTGCTCTACCTATTTAAGACAGTTGCACTGCTGTTTAGTTGGTTTAAATCAAGACACCCTAATTACTTTCAGGAAAGATCTGGAAGTTGACCTCTAGATTTCAGCATGCAAACACATGGGATTTCAGGTTGTGAGTTCCACTCGACACTTGAGCTCCAGTGCCTCAGTTGTGAAGTGGAGAAAGGAACAGGGACCACCATCACATCCCACACAGCTATCGTGGTCAGCAGACCCTGAAATCCTAGATGACTCGACAGCTTTGTATTCAGCATGAAACTGGACTGTGTGCATGAAAGCCTAAGGGAAGATGTAAGTCTTTAATTATACCCACTCACCAAATGAGGAGTCACAGGAAAAAAAAGAATGAGTCAAAGTTTTCATAACAAGGACTGCAGTGTAATGTGTACATAACAAACCAAATATTGAGCAGACACAAGTCTGGCATTTCCTTGCTTTGGAGTGCTGGGTTTTACAACCTTAATCTTTTAGTGTGGAGTTTTGGATGTAGTGTGTAAGAAGTTGTCTTTCGTGCTCAGTGGAAGAGTAACTTTAATCTGTTGAGGAGTCCAGCTCAATGTAAAATCTCAAATAGCAACGTTCAGGAAACCTTTCTGGTTTAAGCACCTGAAGTTACATGCACCAAAGGAGAGGTGACATCTGCAAAGCCTGGCAGAAATACATGTAAAACCAGGATCTCCAAGGGGAAACATCTGACCTGAGATTAGAGAAAATTACAGACAGTTTAACGATATGAATATGAATTGATTTATATCGTATGAAGCACTGCCCAATATGCTTAAGATGCTTGACAATTAGTTGAAACTGTAAAGGACCATGAAAGATTGCCTCGAGCTCACAGATCACTGGGATTTGATGTTTAATGTAGAGGCAAGGTGGCTGGTTCTGTATGGCTGTGCACAGTCATTCAGAAAGCATGAGAGAAGTTTCCTGAATGTCACTTTTTAAAAAACTTTTTTTTGCTTAAAAAAAACACGCTATTTTAGTTTGTAATACTGCGGTGATTAAAACTAAGTTCTACTTCATGATTTCCTGTGTGGTTAAATCTTGAGTAGGTAATAGTTTTCTTTAAATTTTTAACTTTGTTTCAGTCTTTACCCTTATCTTCTCTTCTACTGATCTGCCTCCTGTATCTCTGAAGCCTGTATTGTTCATGGAGAAACGTAATTCCTTATCTCATCACACTTCTATTGAGAGATCTCTGCTGACTTCACTGAAAAGAAAGGATTGATTTAATGCTTATACCCTTTGCTTGCATAGTAATTTGCTCTGTCTGGGCGTTCTCTTTGGTTTCCTAAGTCTGGGTTTTACATCCTGCTCCTTTGAAAAACAGATGTTACATTCCTATGCTTCATTTGTCTGATCTTTTAGGCATGTACTTCTCCCGAGCATCCAAATTTTCAGGATTCATTCAAGCATTAAAATCTTTGAACAGAATTTGTAGAGCAGCTTCAAATGTATCCACTGTCTGAACAGCAATGACATAGACCCAGAAATATTTGTTATTCAAATGCTTATTCTTAAAATTATGAATGTCTTTACTAGTAGTGACAACCTGATGGATAAAGGTAGCTAAAGACTCAAGAGGTGAGAAGTTCGGGTGATTTTACATAGTTATTCTGAGGAGGCCTTGAAGGGCAGATGTTGTACCTTGCAGGAATCATAGAATGGCTTGGGTTGGAAGGCACCTTAAAGATCATCCAGTTCCAAGCCCCTGCCATGAGCAGGGATGCCACCCACTAGATCAGGTTGCCCAGGGCCTCGTCCAACCTGGCCTTGAACACCTCCAGGAATGGGGCATCCACAGCTTCTCTGGGCCACACCTTTCAGTGCCTCACCACCCTCCAAGTGAAGAACTGGCCTTGTTATCCACATCAAAACCTGGAAGTTTTGATACGTGTAAGCAGATTGCAGGAAGGCAGGGGGAAGCCATTTAATAAAAAAGGCTACAGAAGAGCTTTTCTTTCACCAGTGCCAGTGAATATTACTGCCTGGAGGTGTTCCTGGGTGGATCAAGGGCCTCATTGCAAGGGGACCCGGGTCATGGAGAGGTTCTGTCGCCTGTTTCTGCAGCAAGGAAATGTTACTGAGCACTCAGCCTTGCTGGTGACGTTATAATTCTTCTCACGTTCTCTGATTTTAATCTTTGGATATGTTTTCATTTACTTTTTGTCTTCTGCCCTGTTTGTTTAGCTTTCAATTTTCACTGTGTATTCCCTAACTAGATTTTTTTAGACTATCTGCGGCTGCACATTGTTTACAAGGAGGATGTTGAGCACTCCTTTTGCCATCTTAACCTTCAGTTCTTGCATGTTCACTTGTATTGTTCCAGAGGTAGTTGCTTAATGAGATATCTTCAACCACACAAGAGCTTAGCTTTCATCATTTAAGACTGAACATTGGCCTTCCCTGCAAAGCCACTGTAACTGAGCCAGTTCTGGTTGTTCTCAGTAGCTGGAGGAACAGAAACCTCCCCAAATGGCAACAAAATACACTGCTCTCTTCAACTTGGCCTAAATTAATTTACTGCTGTACTTAACACTTTACTTTCCCTGAGATAAGTTATAGCCCCCGGATCTTAACTCCTAATTAATTGATACTTTGCGATTACCAAAAATTGTAATAACACACTGAACATTTGGCTGCTGAGAATATTCTAAAACGAGTGCATGGTAATTGTTTGCAAGTCCATGGAATTTAATTAAACTGTGTTTAAAAGTCTTAGAAACTGATGACTGAGAATCAGCTAAATAAAATGTTTACAAATGGGCACATAAATATGCATACGCAGTTAGGAAGCAGGCTGTTTACAATGCCGGGCTCGTCTGTTTGCAAAGGCAACATCCAGTACAGCATGTCTCTGATAATTACATTTTGGCTTAATAAACACAAACGGGAAGGATGCTTATTTTTATTTTTAATTATGTTAATGCTTTCTTTTTTTGATGCATCTCACTCTAATATGGTGCATAGAGAGTTGTTTAGCTTTTAAATTTTGGGAAAAAATGTAGTTCCTTGATTTTCAGGGGAGTGTTAAGAGAGAATAAATTGTTGTCCTTTGTGTAAAATGTAGGACACATTTCAAACCTCCTCTAACCCCATGAGATTTCTGAAGGGCACACCGAGTTGGACGTTCATCGGACAGATGTTTTACATTTACACAGCAGTTTTCATTCCAGAATATCCATATTTGTGTCTGAATGTACGTGTATGTATGTTGTTATTATGGACCCCCAATACATCTTTTCTCTGGCTGTGCCTATATAAACTTGACAGTATTGGAGCAGCATATGTGGACATGTAAAGCTAGTGTTTGTGTGCTTTGCTGGCTGGTGTAGCTTCAGCACCAGTTCTCCAAGCCAGCCCTGGCCCCTGGGCACCCACGGGTGCTGACCTGACCTGAACACTGTGCTGCCGCAGTCTACAGATACAATCTGCTGGCTGTTTGTGTTTACTGCAGTCTGATCTGGTCCCTCATGCAGATGCACCTTTTGCCCAATTTATGGATCTTCAGCTTAGTTAATATTTTGGCACAGGTCAGGTAAGGGCCTGGATCAAGCCAAGGAAGGGTCTTTGCTTTTCCTCTCCAATATTTCTTTTTGTCTACACATTTGAAAAGAACGGGGAGGTAAGGCTTTATACATGCTTTTAGTAATGCTTTCTTAACAGTTTTTAAAAGCTTGGCTAAAACAAACAAACAAAAACAGGACATCGCCATGGATGTATCCATGTACCTTGGCTTTCTGGGTTCGAATTAACTTTTTCAGAAATGTCACAAAACAGTCATGAATTAAAGACAGTTCTATTCTGATTAGACAGCATTTGTTGCTTGGTTATATTTCAGGAAATAAAGACATTTAAATCACTTATTTCAAGACAGAAGTATTAAGAGTGAATTTTACAGTAAGAAAAATCAGTCTTCTGAGACAGTCATAGAACTCTTCAGCAAAAGGAAATAAAAGGGAGCATGAGCTTCTTCCTGAAGAGTTTGGTAGTGTCACTACTTGACTTACATATTTGCTATGCATTATTAGGTAATAGGATATTGTATTGACCAGTTAAAGCTGAGTATGTGGAAGGAAAGCTAGAATCTCAAATATGGCTCATTTTTATCCCCCACCAAGTTTATTGGAAACATTTTTATCTGAAGTAAATTTTTGCTATTCTGCAGCAATAACCGTTTGATTTTACTAATTTCAAGACACTTGAGAGCAAGTAGGCTGCTGGAGAGTGAACACTAACAAAGGAAGGAAGTGTAGTGCCTCCCCGTGCGACAGCCAGATGCATTTTATGTGATGGATAAGACATCTCTACTGTTGCTTTGCCATTCGTTATCAGCATGCAGCGGTCTGTCTGTCTCGTGGTTGTTTCTCAAGCTGTCAGAGCAACTGACCTACATGAAGTTTAGCAGTGCCTGTACAGATATATGTACGTGTTTGTGTGTACACATTATACGTGCATATATATATATAGAGAGAAAACTGATGGTTTCCCTGTTTCTCATCTTTGTCTGGGCCTCCTTCCTAAAATATTAAACCAATTCCATATCTTCACACACTAGTTCTATATTTTCCTGACTCACGTCCCTCCATCAGGAGCTGCAGAAATAATGTATGATGTATCAATGTAACAATCTGATTCAAAAAAGAAAAGTTTTTACTTTCCAACACTCTCATGCAAAATGTGTGAGGAATGATCAAAGGACCACACCAAAATGATGGGCAATAAGGTCTGTTGCCATAAGTTGCAAAGAAGGGCCCGAAACCTGTGTCAGGGAAGTTTCGGTATTTCCAGAGACCCCCAGTGAGTTCAGTGCTCCTGCACCAGAAACTGCAAAACTAGGGCAGTTCAAAAACTGCCTAAAATGTTTTGGCAAATAATATTGGGTACTACTGTTTGCTATAGATCTATTAAATAATGTACAAATGTATTCACAGAAAAAAAAATTGTGGTTAATAGTAGTGCATTTTCCAATTTTTAATGAGGCTCCTCAGGGGCATAGCAATGCACAGTGGTATATCTCATTATCTCATTAGAAGACTTCGGCTTGCATCAGGAGCAATTTGGATTAAACCAACGTGTTCTCTGAATCAAGGGACCTGGCTTCAGCAAATGGGGGGAAAAAATTTCTCGACATTTGTTATTTTTAATGGGTTGGGTAAAAGTTTCAATTAAGAAATGAAGCTCATGCAGAACTGGGGATAAGTGATACATTTTTGGGGGATAAACGTGCAATTTTGGACTATTTATACCTTTACGCTAATTAAGAATTCAGATTTCTTTTTTCAAGTGTGCTGTTGACAAAGATATGCGTTCACAAAACAAAAAAGAATATAAAATGCATAGTGTTGCTGTCCTTGCAAAACACCCAATGCAACATATGCAGGATCCTGAGCAATTTTCTTTCTTTCTTCTTGCGAGCCTAGCATGCTCCTTTCCTGTGATAATAAGGCTTGAAAATGGAGATACAGGTGTCCTAGCTTCTTGTAGGCAATTCCAGTTAATCCAGTGGTAGATATCAACAGGTCACTAAAAAGAGAGAGAGAAAAATCTTGAATGTTCATGCTACAGGAGTGGTTGCTTCAAAAAGTTTTTCTCTCTTTTGTCCCCACAGATTATGAAGGGTCTAACCCTGGCATCTATTTTGAAACAGTGAAGGGTCCCAGGCCACTTTTTTGCAGAGGGGTGGCAGCCCTGAAGCGTTTTATTTATCTCACATTTGTTAATTAAAAAAAAAAAAGACAAAACATTGCCTGCTGCTATGCTTGTCACTCAGCTGCCACATCCTAATCTTGTTCCCAATGTTATGGGTATGGTGTGCAGTTAGTATTCCTCTCCTCTCTGAAGTGGTGGCCTCCGAAAAGTGGCTGCCATAATTGCGTGCTGTGGTGGGATGCGGGGGTTAAGCGGGAAGCCTTCGGGTGACTGACAAAAGCAGATTTCTTTCAGAGGCACCTCTTAAATGCAGCTTGGGGGGAAGGGGAATAGGGTTGCTCATCTGGTATGGCTGATGATGGATATTGCTTAATATATCTGGTAGAATAGGGTTTTTTCTTTACACAAGGGGAATTTTTATCTTTTTACAGCTGAGAGCACTGTGGCATAAATGTGCAGCAAACGGTGAGCTGCAGACAACCCACCGTCCCTGTCTGCCGGCATTTCGGCCCTGAAAAAAGCCTCTCATATGTCAACAGCAAGAGTGAATATAACGAAAAAATGTTTACCCTTTTAGTTTACTTTATCAGCTCTATCGATTTCTTGATGTAACGTCCCTGAGATCTCTCTTTTAGAGAGCTGTGGAGCCACACACGTTTCACGAAGCTTTGGGCATGCGCCCTGCTGGAGCAGCAATCCGTCCTGGAGCTCAGCGAGGAGCACTTTGTGCATACGCTTGCGTGCATACACTTGTTTGTGGGGAAAAGGCTTGCAGCTGGAACTGTACCTGCCTCCTCCAGGCAAACACAAGCAGATGCATGTGTCTTCTGAGCTCCTCAGTGTTTCTCCTAGCACAGGAGATGTAGCCTGAGTATTGCTCCTATGGAGCCACAGCTGCCTGTTGTGGCTCTTGGTTTTCAGGGAAAAAGAAGGAAGGTTGCAGATACAGGGTCTTAAAAGTTATTTATTTATTTATTTATTTGTGCAGCAGCATTATCGAGCACTGTTTCACTTCTCACTTGGCCTCACTGTGCACTGCTAGATCCAAAAGTGCTTGCTGCTGGCCCCAGAAACATGCTTCTCCTTCCACCCCCCTGCTAGGAGCTCATAGAAAGAGAGTTTTTCTCCTATAATACTTCTCGAATATGCACATTCTTGCTAGGAAAAATAAATAAGAAGAAAACTACATTCCTCCTTATTTCATATGCATATTGTATATTTATTACTGTTTCTATTAAAAATGGTGATCCTTATGTTGTTCAAATACTTTAGCTATGAAAGAATGAAAGAAGATATTTCCCCAAAAAAGTTTCTGTAAATAGCCAATTAAAAGGTTGGTACAACTATGGATACTGTAACAATATTTTCCATTTTATAACATTTTTCTTCCAGACTGCACGTACACAGTTTGTCAGATATTTCTTCTATGATATCAAGGATACCAGAAGTATTTTAAAAACTGCATGCATAATAAAATTACAGCTCCCATCACCAAAATGCAGCTTTCTTGGAGGTAGAAAGATAACAGCTAGACAGACATCAGAGCATATCAGGGAAAATAAAACTTCAGCATTTTGCCTAATGACAGGAGATTCAAGGGAGCTCAGTTATGTTAATAAATACTTCTGAGTCCCTACTTCATGGAAGGGAAGCTGAGAGCTTTGCTTCTGAGACAAGGCCCATATTTAACCCCTGTTTCTTCAAATATGCTCTTCTGATACCAATATCTACTCCTGACTGCTGTGAACATACAAAAAAAAGCTTTAAATTCACTGTCATCACTTAACACAGCAAGTTTTGCTCTTTCTTTCTTTGTCTTCAAGGATTAACTTGGACCTAGATCTCAAGAGACAATTTCTATAAACCTTCTACAGGGTTTTGTCTTTTTATTTATCACTTTTTTTTTTCTCCTGTGCAAAGATCTCTTTAGGATTCTGCTTTGTGGTCCAGTGAAGTAAAAATAAAACTTTGACAATCATGGGGAAATTTGCTGATTTTCGGCATCTAGATGCAGGTGGCTTCCAGGGTTGTACTGCAGAATTTTTAGTGTAGCAATTCTCATAGCACTAGAAAAGTAGTTAATCACGAAAATGTTTAAAATTATTTTAAATCCAGAGATTTAGAGTCTTCTGAATTTACTTCTTTAGCTGTTACTTTATGGGATTTTTCTAATGGCTGTTGGAAGCTCTCATTTGATGACTAGTAGTCTGTTATTTCCATTTTGTCCTTTTTTTTTTTTTTTTTTTTAACTTCAGAGGCTCAGGATCAGGTTATAGAGATTGGAGATAGAAGCACTGTGATACTGCGTTATTTTTGTCAATAGCAATCATGGGTAATGAGATGTATCTCTTAGTTTCATTTGAATTTTAAAAGACTTTAAAAGTTATTTTTAAAACTTCATCTCAAGTGTCTGGAACCAAAGATAAGACAGTAAGAATATGACTTTATTGTAAACTATGATTTTGAGATAACTAGATAAAAGGTTTGATTGTAAGTGGAAGAGTGATGTCAGTGTCATGCTAGAAATCGAATTAGTGTATGTAAATATGCAGGTAATTAGACTTCTTGGTGTTATTAATTATTTCAGCATTTCTTGCTGCAGTAATGGAAAAATATGTATTGCCTTCACACTCTATTTCAGTTCTGCCAACTAATGGTTTCCCTTGCACAAAAAAAGGTGATAAGGAGATATTCATTGTTTGCTTTTCACTGAGTATAGGCACTTACTGTAATAGGTTTCTACTGGCGTATTACTGGGCTTTGTGAAAAGACAAACAGTTTTTCCTCTAAATCGCCAGTGGAAAATACTTATCAAGCATTTTCAATTGTGTATTTTTGCCAGTGTTTTAATGATGACAGATATAATATTGCCATTACTGTGAAAACAGTTTCTACCAGAGAGAGTTTTTTTCAAGCACGCTTAAATTCCTTCAAGGGGAAAAAGTTCTTTGCTCTTCCTGAGCCTGGCTGAGCCCTCGGTGGTTGCTGGCTGGAGAGACGAGCCTGGGGTAGCTGCAGGAAGCATGGAGAGGGTGGCGAGGGAGCCTCTGGGGTTTGCTGAGAGGAGCCTCTGGTGCTCTATACATCACAAAGTGCGTGGACGGATTTGTGTATATAAATATATATGCATCGAAAGCCCTATGTAACCCACTGTACCATGATGGAAACTCTGCTTCTGTATTTTACATACAGAAATACTGAATTAATTTATTCATGTTTTGAAAATACTGAGCACTGACACAGCATAATGTACAAGACTAAAATAATTGTGTTACTATATCACTATTTCTGAGAAAAAGAAAAAAGCAAACAAACCTGTGATGATAAGCTGGAATACGTTGCTTGAACTAGTTGATGCAATGAGGGAATCCAGCTCATTAATAACTGCAGCCCCATCAGAAATTAAGTGCACATGCAGTAATAAGCACACATTCTCTGGCAGACGGGCTTGCACACACAAATAAAATCTCCATATATTGAATATACACTTGAGAAACACTACATAGCAAATGCTCCAGTTGCAGTTGTATGCTGCTGAGACTCTGCTGCAATTTAAGGCTCAATCATATGTTCTCCGAGGAAACCCACTGATACCTAATTACAGGAAGATTACAAACGATAATGACAACATAATGAATTACAGAACCTTTACGACTTACTAGCACAATTTCCTGCTGTGAATCAAGACATCTAGATGAAATGCGAGGATATCTTTGAGTGACATTTGCTCATCTTTTCCATGAGGAGTCAAAGGGGAATTATAAAATTGCGTGTTACTTGTTTTATGACAATGACACAAGTTCTTGTGCTTGCTATCTTTCTATGAAGTTGGAGCCAAGAATATACTTATACTAATATTGTGACATTTCCTAGCACATACCATCTTTGTTGGCAGCATAGTATCTTACACTTGAGGAGTTCTGCTTTTTGGGTTTCTATGCTTCTGTGGCCTTATATTTTCATTTTGTCCTATTCAGGGTCCTTTAATTTATCTAGCTGGCTATGCTGTCATACTCTACAGATTAAAAACATTAACCCCTTTCCTTCACAACTTTATTGGAGTCCTGTCCAAATAGGACAATGCTAGGATTACATTTCATATCGACACTCTTCCTTCCAGTTACTATTCCTTGGGTTTCAGACGTGGTGCTACAGCCATGAGCAAGACTACGATGTAGCAATCATGGCTAGAAATCTCAGCTTGGCTGAGAATCTCATTTTGGTTACAAAACATACTGTTGATTTTAATGAAGTCATATTTAACTCCTCATGTATCCCCATGTCCCTTGGCTGTGACTCAGGCAGAACTCAGCAATTTTGTAATTGTGCCCTGCGTACAGTGCCGAATTCACTTCTGACTGAAATCTGGAAGGGTTGGTTTTCAGTCTGAGCAACTTAACCAGGATATCCCTAATTGTGTCAAGTTTTATTAGCTCCTCATCAACAGTTGAGAGATATCTGAGCAGAACTAGATGCTATGGGTATCAAGGACAGAATTAGTTTCAACCAAATGAAGACACAAATCATCTCTGAAAGGCGAAGTACGGGCTTCTCTATGGAAGCAGCAAAACGGTTTCAGAGAAACTTGCAAGGAATGTTTACTTAGATGACACATCATTTTAACACTAAACCGACAAGAAATGTCATAAAACCACAATAAATTTAGAGAAATTTTCTTTGTTTACCTCATTAAAAGTCAATATAAAACCAATGGGCCTTACCAACACAAGAAGAAACTTCATGAAAACAGTCTACTGAGCACAAGTATAATCCCAAATGTCCTCCCCATGTATGTGTGCTTAGAGTTGTAGCAAATGCTCTGGATTTTCCTCTCCATGGAAACTAATATCTTTTGATAAAAAATTGAAGCCCTGAAGTCTGCTTTTCAATGAAATGATATTATTTTCTTGTGGAAATCAAACCCTTTCCAGGAAAAAAATAGTCCTGTAAACCCTCCCTTTCCCCGAGTCCTATTGGAAAACAACATCAATTGAAACTTTGCCCAAACCTATTATTATCAGGTTTAGTTCTATCATTTTATTAATTTATGCTTCCCTCTGTGATACCTGGTAGCTTTGCTGGAGCGCTTGTCCCTGTCTTTGCGCGTGCTGCTCGGTGCTGCTTCTGCCCAGTCACTCGTGCCCATTCCCATCACTGGAAGCCAGCTGGGGGGGTAAAGCTGCACATTGGCTCTTGTCAGGCGTTGGATGGAAATTATGCTGCCCGACTTGAATTCTGCTGTGAACAAAGTGAGAACTGAGGAGCTGGTCCGCTATCTGGAGATAACCTATAGTGGAGCTGTAGCCTTGGCATCAAAGAGACTTTAGATTGATCTGATTTAGATAAACGGATTGCCAAAGGCTTTTTCTGGATACACTAAAAAATCCTCTGAAATCTGTTCCAGATCTAGATACTGGTAGATCATAACTTTTTACAATCTCTGACTTTTTAAAATAATCTTGCTCAGTCACTGCTGTTTCAAACTGCCTTTGTGGGGATTTTGGATGATATACTTCGGATAAAATTTAGTTTTGAATTTTGAGAGGAATTTAAGATCAGTATGTCATTTTAACATTGTTAAAGCAATGCTTCCAAGCTGCTGATTGCAAGTGTTATGTCGTGTATATATAAAACCATGGACGAAGCTAAAGCAATTTCTTCATGGTCAATGAGCTAAACCATTTTGATCTGAGCCATCTGAACAATTTTTTATTTTTTTGGCAGCAAAAAAGTTCAAACTGTAATTCTTAAGGCTTGGGCCTTCTGTTATCCATCAGCTCTAATAGTCAGATGGCCTTTTTCCTTTCTCTCCCATATAGTGAATAACAGAGTTGCTCTGACCTTGTTTCAAAATATGTTTTCTGCACCATGAATCACCACTCTCTTCTGTCCTGAAATGAAATTTTCTTCAACATATGATGAAAACGTAAGGCCAGAAAGCTCGACTGTCTCTTCTCTCTTGACTGGTGTTCTGTCAATGTCCCTTTGTCGAGCCCGGTGACACCAAGGCAGCTCATGCATTAAGCAAACCCGAACAGCGCTCTCACAACAAGCAGTTAACTGAAATTGAATTATGAAGAAGGGTTATTTTATGTTTTGTAGATCTTGAATGATCGTTGTCCAAATATTTGTTCTACACACTGGAATTCATGATTGTTATGCTGTCTTCACTTGCAACTGTTATAGCTCAAATAATGTTTTTCCCTTTCCTTTAATTGCTCTGGTGTTAGTCAGAGGGGAGAACAAGACAAGATTAAAAAAAAAAAAACTTTACTAGTGCAAACTTTTTTATGTATTATGTGACATCCAGTTTACTTCTCTTTACAAGAAGGCTGTAAATACTGCTGTTACTGTTAGAGCAATTTGACAAAAATTACAATCAAAATGCACATATTATGACTGAAAAATTAATTTCCTCAAGACAAATTCATAATGAAGTGACTTGCAAAGAAATCAGATCATCCTCTAAAGGGAGTGAACGTATCTAGTTTAAAAAACAAAATCAAAGTAAAATAACTCACTGCTCACTAACCTGGCATGTTCCTGAGCTCAGTTTCTGTAATTTACATCACAGTGTGCTGCAACCATAGTCATTATGCTGGCTGACATTATACAACTGTTTCTTTTCAGCAAGTGTAATGTTTTCCCCAGAAAGCAAATAATTACAACCAAGCATAGATTTTATTCACAGGCAGGGGAGCCTTTGGCCAGCAGCGAGGCCTCATGCCAATGACCGAAGATGACGGCGGCCTTCTGAGCTGCCTGCCTCTGCAGCTAGAGAAGGTGCTGTGGCCATCTAGCTGGAGGCAGTCCTGCAGAAAAGGACGAGGAACAGAACTTGTAAGAGAGATGGATTAGAAGCACTTTGGAAAGCCAGCAAGAAAATCATACTGGAGTTTGAAAAGAATATGCAGGAAGACAGGGGTCTTTGGGGTATTTGAAGTAACCAAAGCAGCCATGTAGATAGGAAGGGCTCTCTTTTGTATGAGTTGGTCATTGAAAAATTTTTTTTTTCTGCATTTGTTGAGTGTGAGAGACTTGAATGAATTGTAGTCAAAGTGTACAGAGTTAGAGTAGTTAATACTAACACAATATTTTCAAAAAATCTGAAACTGTATGCTTATGGATGCAAGACAATAAGATTGCAGATTAATTAATTCATTTCTGACAACTTGTTTCTATCATTTTAACACTGATCCTCTTTCTTTTCTTTTTTTTATTATTCTCAGTTTCCTTAAGCCTTTACCTATGCCTTTCAACATTTTTGTATATGGTACATGTTCAGTTTTGTGGGGGAATCTAACGACAGTGGGGAAAAGCCAGGTTGTCTCTCTCTGTTCATCTTTTTTTTGTGTTCTTCTTTTCTTCTTTTTGTGCTTGAGGCCTGGCCACCTTTGTCAGTGTGATTGAATTCTCAGGGCAGCCAACCTGCATAACCATGTCAAAAAAGTCCTCTTATCTTTTCAGCTTTAGAGATGGTTCTCTTAAATTGTGAGACCTGGACCAGTTTCTGTATGGAGAAGTCATACTGAATTAATTAGAACATTATTATTTTCTTTTGTTTTCTGGGAAATTCTGTAGAAGGCAGTAATTGTGTGGTGTTTGTTTGTGTACTTTAATATAAAGATCTATATATATATATATTAAAAAAAAGGAAGCTTCAAGGCCTCCCAAAATGTCAAATTCTCTGCCAAGCTGGAGTGTCACAAATTCACCCAGGTGCAGATTTCTTTGATTTCTTCTATCGTGTATATGACCTTTTTTAAATGTTAAAAAAAAAAAAAAGAAAAGAAAAAAAAAAGAAAGAAACTATCTCAGCTGATTGTACTTGCTGGATTAGAAATTACAAATATGCTGGCAGACCATTCTGACATTTCAGGCAATAGAAACCCAACAATCGAATGTAAGCCATTGATTTTACTTCCAGTAATTGTTCCAAAGAAAACTAGTTCATTCCTCAAAAGAGAAATAAATAAATGAATGTGTGCATGTCAGGCAAAATCTTGTTGAAATAGATGATGTTTTATGTCAATAAATAGATGGACAGAGAAAGTCTGGAAATTTGAAGCCGCAGACAGTAATTTACTTATGAAATAATGATTAGATTTAGCCCAAGCTCATGCATGAAAGGATTTCACTGGTGTGTAATAAGTTCAATCTAGAAGTTTGTTGTCTGGTAGTGCAGTTGTAGGGGTTGCTGAAATACGTGCAGCATGTTGCTGCAGTCAGTAAAAGTAGAAAAATATCACCAGATATTTCTTCAGCACTTTTTTTTTTAAATTTTTTATTTTTGCATCTGTGGTTCTCGAACCTCTCAGGCTGTGCTTGTAGTTAAGGTAACAATTGCAAATGGCTGTAGTACAAACATTATATCTGATTTTGAGCTGGAAAATTGAACCAGCATGCGATCACAGGTAGGCAACCGCTTTATGGTAAGAGCAAATGGTTGTATGATTACTGAAGTATAGCTGCTGCTGGAAACAAAAAGCTGCAAGAAACCGAGCACAGGCTATAGCAACTCCAGGCTTGTAATACTTTTATATTAGACTGAAGTAATTTCTGTGGGTGTACTGTCAGATTTGCTGTGGATCAGTTTCCAGTTTTATTTAGCCTTATCATTCATTCAGCGTATTCTGTGAAAAAAATCTGTCATAAATTGAGTGTTTTCTCCTGCCTCTTCCCAGTGATTCAGTTCTGTTTATTTATCATTCTGTGAAACACCCCAAACATATAAAACCTGAAAGTAGGTTTATTTTCTGTGTGCATTTAGGTGGAATCCCGTGGAAGTTAAGATGGTGTTTGGGAGCTCTTCAAACGAGGCTGTTTTCCTGTCAGAGCCACAGGTGGCAATGAAAATCAGTGCCATTGTGCAAAGTTTCCTGAAAGGACATGTCCCACCCGTTACTGGAAAAGAAAGAATTATCCAGCTTATGTTTACTAGAGGTGTTATGTATATATCCCCAAATCAATTTTAAGTGTATCCCTCAATGCATTAAAGATTTAGAGAGGCTTAAAATGCATATCAATGTTTTATTGCTGCTTCAATTTGAAAAGTTAATTTGAAAAACAAGCCCTCATCCTAATAATTCAGATTTTTTTTTGAATTATTTCTGAGGATTCTTCAATAACTGTTTATTAACCCAATTGCAGACAGATGGCAATGAGTTCTTTTTTTTTTTCCTTGGTGCTGTATTTCTCTCCCATCTGACCTCATTCACTTTACATCAGAGATTTCCCAGTCTCAGCTGTGTGTTGTTAGCTGGATGCATACCATTCAGTTTAGCATTTGAAATTCAAGACAGTTCTTTGAAAAAAAAGTAATATCACATATGAAGATAACATAAAATGATTATGACTATTAAAAATAACACCTGCACATTCCCTTGCAGCCACAGAATAGTTCACATCTGTAGAAAAAGCCTGGGGAAGGGTTTTGTCAATGTGAGATGAAAGCAAAATAAAGGTGCCCCAAAACAATTAATTTTCTTATTAACATTTTTCTCCTATGTCATGTGATGTGCCAGCAAGTCATATCTGCTCCGTCTCCTTCTCAGTGGACTTGTGTTAAAGTAAACTTGATTAAAATCTCAGTAAAGATGATCATTTTCTTTAGAAGCTCCTTTGAAAGAGGGGCTCTAAGCATCCGCTGCTGGCTGGCCACAGGCTGCTGTCTCACTGCCAGTCTGGGACTTGGGGCAATATCTAAAACCTGCTATGTCCCCACAAGGCCGGCCTGTCAAAGTGGAGGCTGTGCATCTGAAATTTCAATTTGAAAACAACAATTGTACTTCCAGTGTGTGTTTTGCCCTGAACGAGCTCAACAGTGCTATGGCAGTAGCCATAGTGAACGATCTTCCTCGTCTCCTCCATTTTGCTCCTTGAGCAAACTGATCTTAAAATATTGGAAAAAAAAATATGTTGCTTGAGCTGAAGCTACTCCTGCAACAATTTTCTAATTTTAATTAATTTTACCTACGTACACCCAAGTGAAAAATTCAGAATTACTGAGATTTTTTTTTTCTGTCATTGATGCTGCATGGAGAAAAAAGCCTTCTCTAACTTAGTCTGATAATATTTTACCAAACAAAGAACACTCATGCTTCATTTATTTCTGCAGAATTCCTCACACTTTAAGTAGATTGTACTATTTCAATATCATTATTACATTTAACATTACAAATTATCTAAAAACTAAGGTATTCCATCCCTGTCCTCTTCAAAATGAGGCAGCCTAGGTGCTACAAGTTATGTGTAATCAGGACACATGTAAGTAGAAAGCTGACAAGTTATTCAGCTATAGCTGTTCACTGTTTGCAGAAGCTGTGTGTTCAGATTTTATAAAAAATTATTTAAGTCAAGCAATACCAGTTCTTGAATGGAGGAGGGCAGAGAACACCTAGATTAAGAATATATGTCTGGCTTGCCTCTTATATAATTATTGCCAATTTCTTTACTACAAAGCTGTTTTTTTTTTTCAAGGACACGGAGATGAGAGGCAAGGCTGGTGAAAGGTTCTTCTGGTGATGAAACCCATTCAGAGATGTCCTCTGCATACATCACTCTGCAGGAAACAGCTCATAGCTTTGGATTTATTTTGACGTACTTTCCAGTTGGTGTAGAGTTACTGCTCTGAAATGCAGTAGTTTTGTTTGATTTTGCTGCCTTTTGAAATGTCGGAGTGACTGTGTGGTGTTTTATCTTCCCATAAATTGAATTTATTGCTTTCACCGACTACATACAGTAGATTTCCAAGAAGGAAGCTAATTTGACCTCAGTCTGTTTGCATAGAGTATTTCACTAGCCATTATGTGTAGTTTATGATTTAATCCATTTTAAACTCTTCCTGTAAGTACTTATATTTTTCACTTAATTGTGTTCATTTGATCCTCAGCAGTCCTTCAGGAGACGAAGTTATTGGGCCATTATCTAGCCATGAAGCATTGATTTGTTCTATATAAAGAATGTATGGATCTTGCTCTTTTAAAGTGTGAAGACCTCTTTGTATTTGATCTCGTAAATGGGATAATACTTTTTGCTTTGTGAAATTCAGTCTGAAATTTGTTCAGATCACTACTGCATTTCTATTTAGTGATATGCTGGTTTAGCCATTGTATCGGTCTTACAGAAGGCATTTGTGTTTTTATTCATGACCTTTGGATTCTGATGTTTATAGTCTAATGAAGTGACATGCCTAAAACAAGAACAAAAGACCCATTTACAGGATAAATTTGGATTTTGTTCAGAAAACTGTTTTGTTAAAGTGGTGCTGCCAGATGATATGACCAAGGGAACTAGCACAACAACCAACTGGGTCAGCGTTTCCAAAGGTCAGTGACAACAAACAGGGGTCTCTTCAGCACCATCAGATTTAGCAGTGTGTACTACACACCCGGCTTGGTTGCAATAAAAATCTGGAAGGAGCACCAAGAATTATTACAGCCTCCTGGTTAAGTGATTCAGATCACAGCCTAGATAAATCTGCCGCTTGGGTGCACTCACTGCACACAACACATTTTTCAGGGGGCTTGACATGTTTGTTGCAGTAACAAGAATTAGAAGGTACCATCTGACCTTTGCTAGCACAAATGTAGAACAGATACGTATTGACTGGTGCCCAAACACTCAACATGAGGTTGAGCTTATGCGATGTGGCAGGTCTCATCTTTAAACTTTAGTGACTGACTGTCCCCACACGTGTGGTCCACTCTTGATCGGATCATGGGAGCAACGTACAGCGCATGCACATCTCTGCTGGTTTTATTATCAGGATTCTGTCATCCACTATAGCAACATAATGATAATTGTTGAAAATCCCGTAAAATCTTACATGAAGTTGATAAATCTTAAGAGTTGGTGTTGCAGTGCTGGAGGGTTTGAGGTTAACCGTTAGCCCTTTTCCCACAAGGTATGTGCTACCACAGTAAATACTTCAATGCAGGTCATAAGGAAAAAATGGAAGCAAGGCTTTTTATTAATAGTCGCTGCAAGCCAGTGATCTGCACATTTTTTACTCCACATCTATAGTTTCAACACTAATTTACTGGAGGAGTTTCATACATGGAGGTTAAAAAAACACAGATTTGATACTCTGTGAATTCAATAAAATTAAACAAGTGCTCCAGAAGTCATCGCAGATCTTTCTGTTCAGATTTAAATGGAAACTGTACAACTGAGCATTGGAGCTGTTGAAAAACTACCTAATTGCTGAGCTGTCGATGATGTGCTATGGGACCAGGCTGCCACAGGATATTAAAATTAAGGCCTTTGCTTTCCCCTCAGCTCTGTGCGAGGTTACGTGAGGGAAGGAGACTGGAGAGGAGAGAGGGGCAGTTTCTGCTTGTTTGTCTAAGGACATCTGCAGTCTGTCATCTGGTTTACATTTAAAGAGCTTTTCAGTCCTCCTTTGCAACAAGAAGGGTTTTCCTAAATGTTCTTAAGTGCAATGTGTGCTAGCCTCAGGTGCAGAGCAGAGGTTTGCCTTATATTTTTGCTTTAAATAAGTGACACCATTTAAACAAAGCTTTAACAAAACACCTATGTCCTGAGACAGTGAAAAGTGATCTCCTGGTTTTGCAGCCTTCCCGTGTGTTTTATGCAGATATTCAGTATCATTCATAATAATGGGGGTTTCCACCATGTCAGCACCATTGGCTCCCATGGGTTTTTGTGTGGGTCCCCTCTGAAGTGGACCACCAAAGGCCAACTTCTCCTGCCTGATGGAGGTGGGCAGGGTTTGACTCACAGAAGGCTCTACCATTCTCCTTAGAGCTTTTCAAGGACTATCCTTGTTTAATTTAGGGAATTTTCTTTTGGTCAGCTACAGGTAAAGGGCACACAGGTTGGATGTATGAATAATTACTAAATTCCTGGTTGCATATGGAAGCCAGAAGAGAAGTAGCTGAAAATCCCCGTACTGTATTAGCCACAATGAACTCTGTTGAAGGTTTTTGTGCGTCTTAAAACAGATTCACTGGTCCCTCGTGATCCTTTGTTTGCTCTCTGTTAACATCCTTGTGTCAGAAAGCACAATTTGGTTGAAAAAGAGGGAGCAATGGGCTCAATGCTTTTGTGACCTTCCTGGTGGCTTGATTTGGGATAGGCTTTGTTGGAAATTGCTCCTGGGGAAGTACCTGGGAAGTACCTGTGAGCTTTGCATGCGAGCTATGGCAGTGTGTGTGCAGTGTACACAAAACCCCAAGTCAATTAGTAATAATTAGCAGGAAAAAAGGAATGTGAATGCAGGCTGCTGTTCCCAGAAGGGTATCGCACACAGACACAAACACATGTATAGACCAGGGAGGGAATTACTGAGCCACGGTTAGCACAAGCACAGAGGAAATTGCAGTTTCCTGGGAAGTACATTTGCTCAATTCTTATGCTATGTGCATAGTACTTAGGATATGTGGTTAGATGCTGTCGCCAAATTTTGTTTATGCCAAATGTGTTACGAGCTCATGCACACTAACTGGATATATTTTTATCCTTCTGTCTCATATCTCCAGCTTTGTGCCTTGCTGTTTCTGCCTTTCTTCGGTGATGCTTGCAAAAGTTTGGTAACAACATAAATATAATACGGTTTTATGTGTGGTGCAACAGTCTATGGGGATCAAACCTCTTCCAGTCTCTCTGATACGATAGAAATAATCCTCAGCTGAAAAATTACATTTACTGTAAATTTAACAATTCAAAGGGAAATGCAGGATGTTTGTTAGTGAACTAGAAAGGGAGAGATATAAGGTCTTTAGCAGGGGATTTCCCTGTGGTTCAGATGAATATTTTGCAGGCAGAAGGCAAATGCAGCAGAAACAGATGGGTCTGTGATTGGTAAGGAGCTTGATGTAAAATCTGTGTTGACGTTTTATTTGTCTCAAGAAATCACTGATGTGTTGTTATTGAGTAAGGAGGTGCCTGCTGCAAGGACTCATTCTGCTACGGTGAAATTTAAATAAATGCATGTTATGCTTTAGGATTTGTTACAAGATCACTGATAATCTGGCCTCAGAAGAAAATTTGTTTGAGAGTTTTCCTGATTAATATTTTATAGCTTTCCAGAGTA
Organism: Anser anser; assembly: GCF_964211835.1. NCBI lineage: Eukaryota > Metazoa > Chordata > Aves > Anseriformes > Anatidae > Anser > Anser anser. The sequence continues at coordinate 26,002,429 of NC_139729.1, read as the reverse complement.
AAGTTTAAATTAAAAAAAAAAAAAAAAAAGAATTTGAGCTTATTTAAACTGATGACATGAATACACTTAAAATTTTGTTTATACGTCTAAAAGTTCAGTTAAATCAAGTGTATCCTACTGCAAATACCTTAAAATTTGTGTTGCTTTTTTTTTTTTTAAATGTTTGCCACTTTAGGTTTTTCCTTCAGTGAGTTCTAATGAGAAGATATTTGCTAAATAGCATCTTTCCCGTTACCTCGCATCAGATATGGTACAGGCTCCCATCTGACCTGTTCCTGAGGTAGGAGAGCAGGAACAGCAGCTGAAGGGAAGGGCTCCCCAGGCCTCCTGAGAGTGATGGGGGTGCTTATCTGCAGCTCCTTACTAATCAGCACTTGCAACAAATCTTGTGATCATCTCTTACAGGCTCTTGAGTGCTACAGCCCTTTACATCCATTTGTTCCTCTGCCTAGCATCTCTGTTAATATTCAGCAAATCCATTTGCTATTCTCTTGTGTGCCATGGGCAGAGCAATCGCTAAAGTTGGAGGTTTGTTTAAGCCATTATGAACGATGCTACTATTAATATTTCTTCTACTGAGATGGCACCTGGAAGCCACAGTGCTGGGCTGAGATATCCTCCCTGGAGTTAGGCATGGGCACTATTTCAAGCTAAAGCAGGCTGCAAGACTTGGTACATTAATATGGTTCCCTGTTGGTCGTATGTACAACATTTATGGAGAGGGAAAGGGAATAGAGGCGGAGAGAGTGAGTACAATGAGAACAGCTGTTGGAAGATTATCACACGTGTCCTCTGGAGCATTAGCTGTGAGATGGGGATTTTCCAGGCTATATCTAGCCCTGTCTCCTGCAGAACATGGGCTGGGGGGCAAGAACACGCACCGTTGCTCGCTGGGGAAGGGGAAGCAGCAAGCTGTTGAACGCCAGTGTTTATGGGCATGGTGAGTGACTCTGCAATGCTGGTGGAGTTGGTTATGTGCAGCTCCTTCATTCTTCTCGTTCTCCAGTTTGCTCTGTGCCCATGTCCCCCTGAGCCTACATTTCCTGAGGGAGGGCTCTGTCTGTCCTGCTGTCTGCCAACCACTCTGCCCCATGCTGACATTTCCAGAAGTAACCTCTGTTTGCTCCTACAGTCTGAGCTTTATTTATGTATTTTTAGAAGAGGAAGGTGGGTTTATGCGTGCTTGCAGTATATGCGGTGAATAATGTCTGCGTCTGTTCTGTTATATTTAAAATGCATCACAGGAAAAATTTAAAGCATTATGAATATTTCTAGGAACGCACATTATTCCAATTAGAATCTGATAAATTATTCATATTTAATGTACTAATCATTACCATATACAGACACGTCAATAAAGAGAGTCTTCTTTAATTAGAAGAAATAGAACTTTATTTCCTTCCTAGTTTACTCTTATCACAAGTTTTGAGCAATGTTCATTGCACAGTTTAGATCAGATTGGAGCTTGTCTGTGATCTGAGCTTTTGAATGGTTTTGCACTAAACTCATTTGTTAAACTACAGAAAAGAGGTTTTTTTGGTTTTGTTCTTGAGTAGAAAAGAGCTCATGATACGGAATATGCTTGCTTATTTGTTACTACTGTTCTTGAAAATGGTAACATTTTGGGGCCAGAATCTCTCATTTTGATGCATGTGTGAGTAGTCCTTACCCTACGGTTCTGTACCATACACAATCTCATAAACACCTCTGTCTGCTGCCATACATATGCTCCTCTTCCAAGTCGCAGCTCAATATTCTCTGCGTGATAAATCATTTATACTTCTAAACTTGTAATGAATATTGCTGCTGTTTTCTTTGCTTTATTTTGTTTTGGTTTACATCTCTTTATGTGGTGTGCTTTCATTTAATGCACTGTGCAAATGTGTCTTCTAACTGTAGCTAAACTCTAGCTGACAGCATCTTATGGTAATGTGGCAAATAATAAGACCACTTTGTTATCAAAAATAATTTAAAATACATAAAAAGGAATTCATTATAATCCATAATAAAAGCAATAAGAATAGGAAGACAGCATTTCATAAGGCCATAAAACATACCTCATGCAGTTAACCTTACAACACAATCTAACTATGAGTAGATGATGCCATAAAAAAAGCCTTGGCATCCTTGATTGCTTAATTAACACCGTATTTTAAAACAGAATTTTAATACAAGGTGTTGCTAAGCGCCAGGGAGATTCACCTGAGACAAAATTTAGGCTGGTAAAGTAATTTCTGATGTGTTTACAGTAGACCCCATGTCAGCCTTTCTTGCACCTATTGTGAGGATCAGATTCAGCTCCGACGAGGCCTGCTTCTGCAAGGTGTGGGGACACAGTGGTACAGCACACACAGAAATAAATAGAGAGAGGCTGGGCACCGTCGCCTTTAGCTGAGTCACTTCTCTGGCATCCCAGGGCACCTGAAGTTGACATTCCCATTAAAAATCCCAAGGCACATTGAAAGGAGATGTGCCCCCTGACTTCTGAGAGGCCCCCGTGTGCTGAGGTGGGACAGCGGAGGGCTGTTGGTGCTGTGGAGAGATGTTTGCCCGCCGCCTGGACTGAGCACAGCAGGAGCAGACAACGAAGGGCTCAGCGTGGCCAGCCCTTTGAGGCCTCCAGAGACCTGCTGGGGCTCCACCTCGGCAGGGGCCGTGCTCACAAGTTTTGTGCTGTTTCATGCAAAGTGCCCTAAGCGGTGGTCTGAGGCTGCCGGCTGGGCCTGAGCAGGGTAGCGGTACTTTTCCTCCATGCCACGCTCCTCTGGAGGCACTGCTGGTTGTCCCATCCTCTTCCCTGTGACTCACGGGAGCTGTAAGTCTGGTCATGAATTGAGGGCACTTTTAATTGCGGTCACAGGGTTGGGGTCAAGGGGGAACCCAAACAACTGCCGCTGCTAAGACATATAACAGTACGTGCTGAATTGTAACCCGAGCAGCAGAGCTGCTGCCCTCCCAGGTCATTTGTCTGGGAGAGCAATAGAGCCAGCGTGAAGCTGTGCACATCTTTTTAGATGAATATTTATTTATTTATTCGCTGGACCACCTTGGGACAGTACCCACAGTGACCCAGCGACAGACCCATTAGTGCCGGAGCGGGGAGAAGTGCACAGATAAATCGTGCTCAAGTCTGGAGTGGTGTGCTGCAAGGCTTAATTAATTAATGTGGGGAAGTGCTGTGGGATCTTTCTGTGAAAGGAGCTGTGTGGCTGTGGTTTTATTATTGTATTTATATAACCTGCAGTGATGCTAGCACTGAACTGGAACCTAACGAAACATTATGGAAGGGCTGCATAATACAGGAAAGAAAAAAGTTATATATTTTTTTCCTCTTTAATATGGGCATGCTTCCTGCCACTATAGGAAGTCCAAGGTATGGCTTATGTTTTTTCACTGACAGAGTTTGTGAAAAAGCACATCACTCTGTGTTAAACCCACTGCATTTTGTGATGTTCTTACTCACTAGGTACAGTTCCTAAGTGACGCAAAATCATACATCAACTTCATTAACTTCCATGGCAGATTAGTTATAATCTATGGATTTATAGGTGATGCTTTCACAGACAGTGACTCTGATGGAACATTCTTTTGACTGATGGTTTAATATTGCTTTGTTGTCTGAAATTAAGCAAATAAATTAGCTATAAATTTTATGTGAAAGTGAAATGAAGCTGTAATAGGAATAGGATACATACGTCAAACTATAGAAGTATAGGCCATGCAAAAATAAATACAAAGTAACAAATTCACCAATGTGGTTTAGGTTATTATTTTACCAATTATGCTCTCTTTTCTCTAGTTCTGCAATTCCTACTTGTTCAAGCCACTTAAGAAATAATGCCTCACTAGGGTTTAAGGGACTGTGGCGAAAAGCTGACTTTTTCCTGCCTTTTCTGCCTTTTCTCTCTTTTCTCTCCTTTTCTTTTTAATTATAATGGCAAAATCATTACAGGCTTCTAGTAATAAAATGATAATATTTATTTTCCCTTGTTCTAGACATTCCAGAAGATTTTTTTTGTTACCAGTCCTACTCCAGGCTTAAGCCCTGAAATAATTTTTAAGGCTGGTTCTTCCTTCTATCCCAATTGCAAAATCTGCTCAGTGAGCAGCTACCCCAGGAGCTTTTAGGGCCAGTGGCTGTGCAAGGGCTCAGGCTCTCCCTGCATCTACCCAAAAACAGGTTATGGATGGGGTAAGTGAGTTACACATCAAAATGCAAACCCAACTAAAATTTCTCTCTGCCGCTTTGGTGCAGGGACTGAAACGCAAGATTTTCAGATGTCACAGAGTTGTTGCCGTCAAGTTGCAAAGTACTTGGATTCTTTTTTTCTTTTACAACAGCAGTTCTGGTTACAAATAATGGACATATATCATGTAAAGCCATGTGGTTGGAGTTCTATTGAGAAACACAGGAGCCTGAGGTTCAAGTATTTCCCCTGAAACAGTGACAGTGTTTTGAACATGTATCTTCCATGCCCTTTTTATGGACTTTTTGTTGTGAGCCTTATTTCAGGTTTTTGGCTGGCTGGCTCTGATGGTGTTGTGAGCCTTATCTCAGGTGTTTGGCTGTCTGTTGCTGATTCCTCCCACCGGAAAGTCCCTTGGTGGTTTTGGTGTGCCCTACACTTGAGCAGAGCTGTGTGGTGCGGGAGGGCCGCGTGCTGACCTCACCCCTCGCTGGTGGTTTCCATCACAGCCTGCAGTCCGAGGCTCTGCACCACCTCGTGTTTTAAACTGATAGTATATGGATTTTTGTGGGGCTCCGGATATAAAACAGAAGTTTTTCTGCACTCTGCATCGGTACAGAGGAACGGAGGCTCTAGCGGGGTGAAAGCCAGGTTTATCTTCTGCAGTTTATTACATCAGGAAGCACAGCCTTGAAGAAAATCTTTCCTCCTTGATGGAAAAGAAGGAAACTAAATGTCAGTGGAGACAGAGAGCTGTGCATACTGAAGCACCTTATCTTTTAGAGGAAACAAACCGGTAATGAAGGACAGACTGAACCTGAAAAACCTGCTCACAAACCAATACGAAAAACCAAACCAAAACAACAACAAAAAATGAAAGCAGTAAGAGATCAAATTTTGCAATATATAACCATTATCTCTGAGCTATATACATAGCTTGTACTAGTTATCAAGCTCTTAGCTCTTTCAGTCTGGGGATTTTCAGGGCAGGGGAGGCTGCAGGCCCCATGAGCGGCCTTGGACAAGGGTGGCACTAAGGGACCTGGTGGCAGTGGTCTTGGAGCACCTCTGGGAGCAGTGGCAAGGAAGGGCATAAGTCTGCTTTATCTCTGAATCTGTGTTTTACTGGCACAGAGAGAAAGGGCAGCACTCAGGAATGCTCAGCACAAGTCAGGCTACTTCTCGCAAACTGTGGATCGCTGTCTATGCTCCAACAGCAGTGAGGTGCCTGCAGGCCGCCTCTGCTGGAACTTCACAGGGCTCCCAGTGAGGTTTCCAGCAGTTTGCTACTATTTACAAATCCTCATGTTCTACATTTCCGCCCCCCCCCCTCCGGCCTTTTCACCACATTTAACGTTTTTACTGTCAGGAGTTTCATGCACCCTGCCCTCCTTGCTAAATCAATTATAAAAATAATTCAGCATCTGACAGGTTTGCCTACTGAAACATGAGGTAGGGTTTTGGACTTGTTGATTCTAACTCCTGATACCAAATAGGTTATAAAAAGACATATATAGACTTATAAAGGCTGTAAAATTCAGGAATTCAAGAGAGCATTGAGGTCTTCAGTTTCCATCATCTCAGGAAAAGTTTGCCCTAGAGAGCTATCTACCTTCCTAACCCATCAGCACTTCTGAATTGGCCACCGAAGAGCTTAATTCTGTGTGATGCTGGCTGACACTGCAGAGTCTGTGCAGTCCTGGGGCACAGAGGAGGTCCAAACACGCGTTTTTTAGCCAAGCAGGTCTGGTGGCATAAGGTTATTTGTTTTCTTACTCTATTGGGTTTGATTTAAAGTTATTACAGTTGCTACGCATAACACATTTTATTCACCTGTGTTGTCAGAACTGTGGGGACACTGTTGGGAAGTGGCAATACATGAAATTATAAGCAAGTGGACTTGTGTCAGTGGCTATGCAGTGCTTTTCCAGGAGTGGGAGCTTTAAGGCACATCCATATGGCATGTCTTCAGTATGGAGGAGACTCCGCAAGCTTTAAAAACAGGCGCAGCAGGTAGAGTGGACAGAGAACATTTCTGTGCTCCATCCCCGCACATAAATATTTGCATTTTAGGTGCTAGGGAAAGCTCTCCTTAGAAAGCAAATATCTGATGAGAAAGGGAATCCCTGAAGTATAAGAAGGGTACGGATAGTCCTATTTTCTCTTTCACATCTGCATGCGAAGCTGAGTGCATCAGAAATATTCTGAAAGACGGATGTAAACATGAAGACTCCACAAAGCAAGGAGACCACGAGGAGCATTTGTGTCTGTAACAAGGCCCCTAACTTGCTCTCTGTGTTTACCACAAAGGCCTCTTGTGGACACATGCTTGAGGCCAAAATAAAAGAGCACTAATAACTTCACGTTTTTCTGCAACTGCTCAGTACGCCCCATAAAAGAATGAATAGGAAAAGAAAAAGTATGAAATCTGACACTTCCTTTTGGCTTTATGAAATCTACAGAAATCGCAGCCTGATGTAAAAAATGATTTTTTCTTACAGTTAAAAAAATGTATATATTCTCCCATGTTGCTCTCAGAAAAACATTGAAGAGGAAAATGTTTGGATGGAAGATTTTACAAATAATTATTTGTTTTCCTGAAAGACAGACTATGCAATCTAAGCAAATAGAAATAGCAATCCTAAAATAGCAAGTATTGTTTCTATTTGTGCTGCTTCATCAGCTAAACCACTTTATGATACTGTTTCTTTATCAGAGACATTTAAATCAAGGAAATGATTTTTAATACTAGGGCAGAAATTAATTTCATGCATCTGCTAGCAAATGCCTACTATCAAGAACTGAGTAAACAAACATTTGCACATCTGCTCCTACTATATGAAAACAGAATATCAAATTATAAGGAAGTTAAGCTTTGGTTTTTAAATTTTTAATAATGTCTGTTACCATTTAAAATATTGCAGAGCGCAGTGGAAGTACAGAACATATGTTTCTATCCAGGGTGAGGTAGAAAAACGTCCTTGGTGAGGATGGCATGAACCTTCAGTAGGAGTTACTGCTTTTTAGTTTAGGATTTTAGTATTTTAGCTAGTATCTGAGCAAGTGCAGATCCTGCACGTACGGTTACTGGCAGAAGTGTCTCTAAGGATGCTCCCTACATAGCGCTCCCCAAACTCCTTTCCAGCAGTTGAGCAGTAAAAGCTGAAGCAGAAAGTCAGCGTTGGTCAGGCTGCTCTCATTATCTGAAATGTGTTGCTGTCCTTTCATAAAAGGTGCTACACTGTCTGCTATTTGACTTTGACAAGCTGTAGCCATAAACCCGGCAAATTCCTGTGGCAGGAGCATGGAGGAGTTTTGCTGCTCAAAATGAGAGAAAGGCATAAGCAGCAGGTCTGTGCTCTTCCAGGTCTGAATGTTTTAGGGCTTTTCTAGTCTTTTCTGTGCCTATTGCAACCATCTTTTCAGTGGAGTAAAGGGATCGTGTAAATATGAACGTATCTAGAAATATTATTGCAGGCTGATGCAAAGTTATGTGTAGCAGGTGTTTCATTGTTATTTTATACTTTTTCATAAAGTGTAGGATGCTGAAATTAAGCTTCAGGGGCATCAATCCTCCCAAGGAATCATGTATTACTGATTGAAATTAACACATGTTACAGGAGATGCAGGATATCGTCACTAAACAAGCTTGCTGGAAAATCTCTTTTACTGTTTTAGAGAGAAAATGATAATGCCAAGACTCTCCATAAGAAATCGAAACTTGGAAATGGACTGATTTCTTAGGAACCAGAGGATGGGAAGGCCCATAACTGCGCCCAACGGGACACCCCCCCACAAGCATTTCTGTGTGCCTGCCCTATCCCTCCAGCTCTTAATCCTCCTGCCCACCTGAGCCAAGCAAACCACTGGGAAAGGTGGAATTCAGAAGCAAGAATCCATGCTGGGAAGGAAAAGGAAAAAAAAATGCTGAAAGGGCTTTTTGTGTATATATGAAAAGCTCATAGCAAAATGTGACCCGGAAGAAAAATTCGCAACAGAAAGTATTTGTTAAACATGACCTAAAATGTCAGTGTTTGAAATCAGGATAGAAATTACCATTAGACTTAGTGTGTCAGCATGCCATCTGCACAGCATCTGAGCTACACGAGGATGCGAGAACGGAGCTGGAATGGCTCAGCAGATAAATATGCCTTTACACCAATTTGAAAGAAAGAAGATGGAAAATCAGATGGGTGAGATGGGTGGGTGTCAGGGCTCAGACCCTTAATTTTTTAGATATTAGTAATAATCTCATTAGACCAGACAAACTAAATACAGTAGGTCATCTCTTAAGAGAGAGATGAGTGCTGTTGGCTAAAAGGACTCACATGTTGGTAAGTGTTGGCTTTAGCCTAACTGCCTGTGTTTGCTTTCTCAAGTGTTGGATAATACATAATATACTTTATACTATGTGAAAGAGTGGGATATATTCTCTGAAGAAGAAAGCTTTGCGTATATACATATGCACTGTGTATTGAATAGAAAATAAACATCCTTCAGCTGTAGCTTTACTGAAACAGCATGTTTTGGATGATGCTTATATTCCACGAATAGCTGTAGAGGCATGAGATGTGAATGCCTATATAGTAAGGCTTGATCTAGACATCAGATTACTTGCTATAAATAGAGATTGAAATATGTTTTAAGTAGTCTGTGCAAGGCATCACTTAAATCAGTCATAGATACTCATGCACCATACTAGCATAAGAATATATTTCATCTCTGACAGCTACTTGGAGTTAATTCACAAGCTGAAGTTGCCTAGATCTGGCTTCTTGCGTTATGTCCCAAAAAAATCCTATCAAAGAAAGAGCTCTGATCTTGTGCAAAGAATTAAGGTGAACAGGAGATAAAGCTTATGTAGCAGTAGTTTTACATAATTAGCTGTGATAATTACCTGGGTACAGTCCACCATTTAATAGAGTTGCTAAAATAAATGCAAAAAAAAAAAAAATCTAAGATAACTTAAAATATAAAAGGTAATATATATATTTTTAAATATCTTCTAAAATACAGAGGAGGAATGTTAGGGAATGTGGTTAGTTATTTTAGTGGTTAATTTAAATTGTACTCAGAATTTCCCCTAGTTTTCTTGGTTTTCTGTAGATCTGTATGCCTTAGTATAAAGCATCATATGAGGTAAGTAATAGATCAGAGGCATCATTCACACAAACTGCTCTTCAGTAAGCAGGAGACTAGAGCATTTTGCTTGCGAATTACCTGCAATGGGAAAAATCTTAGTTTCCTTGAAGCCAATGAGTGTGTTAACATTATCCTTTAGTGGGGCCAAGATTTCACCCTGTAAATTGCTGAGGTAGAGTCTAACGTAGACCCTATCGAAATCTCTTCCGCTGATTTTAATGGGTCTTGCCTCAGGCCCATAATGGACATGATGTTAATATTACATGCAGTGTTGACTCACAATGCTGAGCTCCCATCTTGTTATTTTTAAACTATAAAATAAATTTTGTTAGCAACAAGAACACTGATCCGTGTTTTGCTGTTGTGAATTTTCTGACTCTGCCTTCAGAGGAATCTGAGGATACTATGGGCATCATTTAAAATTTAACCTTGCTAAACTTATTGGTAGGAACCACTGTGTAGAATAAACTTGCATTTCAACTGTCCGGATTTTGCAGAAGACAAACAGAAGATAGAGATTTTTTTTTTTTTCCAAATTAGAGACACTAAATCTTAATAGGAAGAGAAAACGTTGGACACAAATCTCTTGAATTAAAATAACTGCCTCTTAGGATGGGTGAAACAGAGCATGGAGTAAATCTCCTCAAATAAAATACCAGCACTCTGGAGGATTAGTTGCATGCTCTATTTCCTTCTTACAAATGTGCCATGGAGTGATGGGCAATCACCCTTATTCCTCCTCAGTGAAGGTGTGCTATCTCTGTGATGCAGATACAACCAGTCATCGTAAACTTGTTGAACTAGGTGCTGTTGAATTGTAGTTGCTTATTAAAAATTACAAAGTGATCAGTGGGTGGAAAATAATTTTGTTTTTCATTGTACCAAATGCAACCATCCATTGGGCTAAAATTTGATGTATTAATTAATTTAGAACACCTCCTAAAACAGCTACACGGTGTACAGTTAAAATTTTTGCATCTTTTTTTTTTTCTTTATTTACTGATTGGGGATCAGTCTGCTTTGAGAACAGGTTGTCATAACAGCTTCCAGGAAAGGAGCTTTATTGACCCTGCAGGAATGTGTAGGTTATTTCTCTCTGCTCTGATGTATGGCAGTAAAAGCATGTGCCTGATTTACTTCCTTCCTCTCCATCCCATTCCCCCTTTTTTACCCACCATACAATGTCTTTGCGTCTGCACCCAAGAAAATGATTAGTGTTTCAGCAGCTCTCTTTCTTACATTGCCACCTGCAATGCAGATAGGAGTATAGTATATTATTTTAGACTGAATAATATGCGTGCCCCGTGTGTTGCTTTTGATGAATTATTTGCTGTAAAGTTGGCTCGTAAAGATTGTTGTATCAGACAGAAACGTGGGAAAGGCAAAGGTAAGGAACCTTTCTTAAAAAGGAGGTTTGGTTTATAGCCACAAAAAGGTCTTGAGTTTCTTTGTGCCAGGGCTTTTGCCAAAAGTAAAGTGAGCAAAAGATACCGGGGTGCCTGCTTGGCAGGCGGGTTCGGGAGGCTAACAGGTAGGCAAGAGCAAGCCAGAAGTAACTTGATCCCTGAGGCACAAAGAAATGCCAACTGTTGCATGTCTGCTTTGAGGTCAAAAGAGAAGACCAGCTTGTATATAGGATTCTTGGTTATTTTAAGGCTGTCCTAGTCATATAAACCTTGGAAAAATTGTAATTCCAATATTTTATAGAATGCGCTCTGCCATGGTTTAAACCACTGCGAGGGCCCCCTAAAGAAAACCTGCAATGGATGCCGGAAGACTTTCTGGCCTGCTGGAGAACAGTGGCTTTAGCCAGGTACTTGGGTACTGGGCAGTTGTAAGAAAAAGTTAGGCAAAACACTTAGGAAACAAGATAGGGGAGTGCATGGCTTTGTGCTCCCTTAACTCCCATGGACGTTATCCCTGTAGCCTGAATATCTGCGCCTAACACCCTTAATATTTACCCCAAATCACAGAGGACATCAACAGGGAATAAAAGTGAAGCCCTACCGCGTAGCTTGACGATAAGAAACAAAACTATGGCAAAATGATATCCTGAAACCAGCTATTATAAGCCAGGAATTCAGGGTAGTGTTTATATTTCAACTTACTCCAAATGTTATTTTGGTAAGAATTGAAATTTTAGGTAAGACGTGGGTGAATTATTGGCCTGTATTTCAGAACATGCATTGCTGTGCTTCGCTGGCTGCATAATCATGACATTGTATTAATTGTTTACAGTTAAGAATTAAACAATATTAAAATACCTTTTCTTTCTTCCCCACTGTGGCAATAGAGTGAGGTTGTGAATCGTTGCTGTCTTGTAAAAATAAAAGTAGAATGGAAAGTGGAGAGAGGGGATCTAATTAGATATTTTTATTTCTATATAGGCAATTCTACTGTAATTCTAATTAAATTCTAAAATACTAAAATTCCTAGTATAGGAATAATTCTGGACAGCCATGTCAGTGAGAAGTGCTCCCTGAGTATGGCCTGGCCTCTGTGCCCCAGTGTGCAACCTGGGTTGGGGTGTGGGGGCTCCGTCCAGCATCAGGTGGAGGCAGACACCAGTTGCACACCAGCATCAGGTGGAGGCAGACACCAGTTGCACACCTCCAGTCATTTCCCTGTATGTGCATTATCTTCTCTTTTCTCCTTGCTAATGCTCCTGTGCTAGTAGGTTATAACCGAGCAGCTTGGCACTGCTGCCGCTGTCTTTTCAGGCTAAATGGCACATAACTCGGTAGTATTTCTGTAGATTAGTTTTAGAGGGGTATAAGATTTGAACTTCTATAGAAAACATGAATCTGCTGAAAAATTCTGGTATTTCCTACTTATGTTACATAAAACTTGACCTTTACATGAAACTAAACCAGAAAAAGCCAGTGAGAATAAGGCAGAGAATGTCATTTGTCATGACGTAAAGCCCTTGCTGTGCCCACAGCTTGAGCAGTGCATGCAGTTCTGATTCTTGCATCTCGGGAAGGACACGAAGTTCAAGAACTTACCGAGGAAGGCAGATAAAATGACCAAGGAGTGCAGCAACCATAGGATGGAAACTGGAGGAGCTGTGAGGCTGCGGTTTGGGGAGGAGAAGCCTAAGCAATAGGATTAAGGTTTACAAACCCATGAGGTGGTGGTGAAGTTTCCAGTGGATTGCACTTTTTTTTTTCTCTTCTGCGAGTGTGTGGTTTAGAATATATTAACTTTCAGTATTTTCCTATTTTGCAAATTATATCTTTATAAATTGTAACTGTATGTGTGTGTGTATATATATATATATATATTTTTTTTTCTTAAAAGCAAGCCTGAGTACATGGAGGCAGTCATTCTGAGTGGTTGAATTAAATGCTATTTTAGTGCTAATGTAAAGGCCTGTGAAGAATAACGCTTAAAGAAACTGTGAAGACATCAATACATTTTCTGTCTCTAAGATTTAACCTCACAGCAGGGCATTTAAACCTGCCCAACAACTAAATGATTTTCCTCTATAAATGTCTTTTGAAATAGATTTTATCTTTTTTTTTCCTTTTTTTTTTCCTCCCCTCAGGAACATATACAGAGCAAAGAAATTGATTTTTCAGGAAGAAAATAACCTCCATAGTGTAAATTATGCTAATTGCTGACTAAAATGTCGGTATTACAGGTATTTAAACAAGGTTAATGTTGTGATGTTTCTATGCTAAAATTCCTCTTGTAGTTGAATACATATCTGAAGAGTTTCTAGCAGCAGTTTAATGTTGTGGTTTTTTTGTTTGTTTGTTTGTTTTCCAGAAAATAGTGTTATACTTTAGAAGAAATGACTGTATATGGGGTGCTAGGTTGGTTACATGACCCATTCAACCCAGCCGGTATTATTCTGGATATTCCCTTTTTGCCTGTAGGGAGCCCTCATCCTGCCTTCTCTAGCCAAAGAAGACTCGTGGAGAACTTTCATGAGATGTTCACCTAGAAAAAGCAGGGTGAGGTTCCTCCTGGTCGCCGCTGCTTCCTGGAAACACAAACTGGGAGAAAAGGTTGAAGAATAGGAGAAAGCAGCAGAGAGGACAAAATAAAAACCACATCAAATCCATGAGTCTGATTTGCAAACAGAAATGTTGCCAGATAATTTAGTGCAAGTTGGATCAGCTTTTAGGGGATATAACTTCTGTAACTTAGATTTATGTAACTTGTAATTCAAGCTGACACTGACATTGCCAGCACCCCAAGGGTCATTTTGTGCTGTTCTTGAGCAGTCTCTGCGATGAACGAAGCATCACTCATGCTATAGATTTAGTATTTACAACTGACATATTTCATTGAAACAATAGCTTTGGTTTTGGGGGGGAAGGTGTCGTAGCAAAAAAAAAATAATTCCTTGGTGGTAGTTGAAGTCTCCTTTGCGTCTCTTGTTTATGAGGGTGGTGCCTGAGTTTCAGAAATTTGTTCCAAATTCATGTTTATGTTTTGGATCCCCTTTGAGAAACTAGAGCCAAAAAAACAGCTGCTAGTGTTTAATGCTGTCTTGCACCACTGATTTTTGTCATTTGAGGACTGAAAAGGATTTTCTTCTTTTTTGGCATCAGTACATATGGCACGCATTACTTAAGTCAAGGGCTGTGAGTGTATATAGCAAAATTAGCAGAACTGAGTCCAAGCTAAAATATGAGGAAAAAAAAAATCAAATATTGATGAAAGGAGCCCTTAATTTTCCCAGAAAGTTTATCTGGAGCACTGCCATGCTCCCTTAATCCTCATGCCCAGAGTGTATGGAAAGTAGCAGCTGGGCTGGAAATGGTTATTCATCCCTGAGAGTGGGGATGGTGAGACCTCCCTTTGGGCTCCCCACCGTGCCCCAGCAGCAGTCCTGCAGCTCAGCTCTGCGGTTCTTCATGGCTGCTTACTGATGGGAGGTTTTTTTGGGTTGGGTTTTCTCTTCTGATTGCTTATTCTTTCTTATGTGTCTATGTGCAGCATAGTTAATCTACAGTAAATAAAAGTTCCAACAAGATATTTCTAATAGAGCTCGTTCCTGTTCCTATTGCTAGTCAAGGGCAAAACTGCCACACCAATAGATGGAAACCAGATCGGGGCTCTAGCATCATCCATGATTCCGATGAAAGTAATTGAAAAATAGATCCTCCCTTTCTTTCCAATCAAACCCCATATGATATAGATAAACCCTCTGGGCATAAAAACAACATCTCTGTCATTCTGCTAACTCTGTTTTAACCATAAGTCCTAACGAGTAGTTATATTATGTCCTTTTTTTTTCCCTAACTTTCCTCTTTATTTACTCAAATAAACCTAATAAGATGATTAAGACTATTGCTATACTTTTTGTAGCAGTTTACCTTGCCTGATATTTTTTTAGAGGAAAAAGTGTAACCTAATTTATAGCCACATTCTAATTCCATCCCTTTTATCAGTAGTACAACTGTATATGTTTTGAGAGACAAATATCTGGTTTTACTGAAATTAAGTTTTTATTTTTATTTTTTTTTATAGTGTTATACTGTGGACAAAACTAATTTCTTTTCAGTGGGAGTTGTAAGGAAGAAGTTACTTTCCACAGTAAATAGGTTGTTCTGGTGGCTTCATAGTCCAGTCTCTTCTGATCTCAGTGTAAGAGTAGACAGCTGGGGACAGATATTTTCTCAAGTGATGAGCTTCATCTTCTGAAGCAAGTGATTTCAATCAGACTGGGATATGGTACTATGTTTTCATGGGTATCAGTTAGCACACCCAGTCTTCATCTGTCTTTCTCACTTTCTCTCGTCTTTCCCAAACTTTAGTGCCACCAAACTGTACTTTTTTTCCCCCAAACATTTATTTCAGAAATTGTTTTTGGAAAATATTTTATTTAATGTCTTGTAAAAAATTGTTTTTATATTGGAAACAAATCCACATTTTGACTGCCATATATGTTTGAAATCTATTGGTGTTTCCCATTACAATATTTAGGGGTTTAAATGGGAATGAGCAGCTGTACAAGAAAAACATATATTCAAGGTTGAAAGGAACATTTTTAAAATTCAATGTCTGGGGTCATTTTTCTGTTTCATTTTTGTTTGTTTGTTTTCTTCAAATCCTTTTTTTTTCTTTTTTTTTTTTTTGTGTGTGAGGAATTTATGGACCAAACTTGCAATGACTTTCCATTTTTCATCATCTGAAGTTAGTGCCTCTTTCTGACACACCACTTCCTCCTCTCGTTCATTTTTCTCACAAAGGCCATAACATCCAGACTCACGGTATTTTCTGATGTAGCAGTTCTTGCAGGATTTTTGCTTCAGGTTTTGGTAATATTTAAAAAGGAATGGAAAATGAAATTGCATTTGCTCTTTCATCTTCAAATTTGCATATCTCGTAGAAAGCTATATCCCATAAATTATGTTCTAGGAATTTGTGCTTAACTTCACGTGTAGAAAGGCACACAAAAGGTGGCCCGCCTGTAGGATTTCAATGCAGATCCATGCTAAATGGTATGGAAAGAGCTCAGAAGTATTTTCAGAGACAGAACTTTCCTGGAGCTCAGTGCAGTGGGATTTTGCAGAAATTGGGATTACATCAAGAACAAAGCTGCCCCAGGAGCTATTTGGTATTCTTAGTCACCCAGGACTGTTTCTGAACTCAGCCTTTCTGGTAGAAGTCAAATAAGTCACATTTATTTTTGAAGTCTAGTGCTGACACTTGTGTATGCATTTTGTGAGCACTACTGCTCCATTTTACAGTGTCTGCAGAAGCATCCGACTGATTTCTGGGCAGGCTGAGATGTATGTATTTGGGTATCTGGATTAGCATTTGATGTGTATTGAGAGGGTAGCATGGGTAATGGGTTTCAGGAAATTTGGAAGAGCAGTTTACTGTATTTGGAAATACAGTATTTATTGAGAGATCCAAGACTAGTCTGATGTTCTTGACTGTAAGCAATGAAAATATAGATTTCTAAAATTATTTTATTTATATAATAATGGAATTAATAATGGGGTTTATTAGAGTGATGTAATCAAAATAAGATACCTGTAAAAAGAATATAGTAAAAATAGTAAGATAAGAATGATAGGGTATATATTGACTTGCTTGAGAAAGATTGATAGAAAATAGATGATTTTATGTAAACTAAGGAAAAAATGTTTTGTAAGAGCTTCTGAGAAAGATGACTTTTCAAAAAACCTCAGAATAAAGACATCAGTCTGCTTATGGAAAGTATCAGTGGTGAGGTGTAACTGAAGTTATTTTGCACCATTGCTCTGAGCTCCCAGCTCCAAACCATGCTGCACGTTGTAAATCCCAGCATTCATATTCATGATGAAGTAGCAACATCAACAGTGTTTAAACCATAAAGCCATTGATTTAATTTTATGTAACACATAAATAGGTATGTAATTGCGCAAAATGGAAACGAGCATTTGGCAACTTAAAATAGGAGCAGAGTTCTGCAAAGGATGCTAATTAGTTATTTGCATGGAATTTACTTATTCTATTAATAATTTTGAAGTGGTCAGCATGCCCCCAAAGTATCTTTCTTGCAGCTAGAATAAGAAGGCTGTGCTGTTATGAAATATTCTTTAGTCATATTACTGTCAGTGCATCAGCATGATCAAGGCGAGAGGATGCTGCCCAGGTAGCATTAATCACTGGGTTAGTGGGAATGTTTCCCAGGAGAGATGAGAAAGGTGGGCTAGAGATCTGCCGAGGTGAGGCTGTGACAGCACCCCAGTCAACTCAAGCAGCTATAGTTTAACCCTCTTTTAGATTAGCTGGAATAAGCCTTAATTTATGATAATGGAAAGATCGTATTAATAATGATTAATAGCAAATCCCCTCTTTATTTTCTATTGAAGACCGGTGTATGATACCTTCATATAGAGGGTTTATTCTTACTTTAAAAGCATTGGGAATATAGTGTTGATTGAGGGAGAATTAGGAAGCGAACTGACTGAAGAGTATTAGGAAGATTGGGAGCATTATGAACAACCTGTTGCTGTGATAGAGGTCGCACATATAGAAGTACGTTTGGCAGGCTAAGAATAGCTACACTTGTGCCTAGAAAAATAGAAAAGTACTTCCTAGGAAAAGGATTCCCTAATAGGAAAAGAAAGGCATCAACTGTCTTCTTTCTGTGGAGGTTTTGCTTTTATTGTTTCTGTTTGTGTTTGTGATTTGTTTATTTTTAATGGTACCACTGTTTCTGGTATTAAGGTTTTGATTTCTTACCATTATACACTGCTGATTAGTGGACAGGGCAAAGGACCGAGAAAAATCCTGAATGCATAAAATAATAAGTTATTTCACCTCTGAAAATCAAGAACAACTTTCTCCCAAATCCTAGGTGTACATCAGATCTTGGCTGTCTTGGGAATACAGAAATTTTGATCTATGTGTTTGTCATCCCCAGAACAGCGACTGCATCTTACTCGTTCAGACTGAGAATGAAGGAAATAGAGAAACTACAGTTTTGACAGGATGTAGTAGTCTTGTACAGTAAGCTAAATTAAAATAAAATACATTCATATTATTCTTTAACTGCTGTTTCTCTTATTAATAGGTGCAGGGCAGAAACAGAGGAAAAGCCGCTACAATTTTTTTATTGTGGCTTTATCATGTTGTACAGTGGTTTGGAAATGTACGTTGCTACAGAAATCCAAACATTTACATGTTATACTGTTGTCTAAAGAATTTATCAACACTGCATTTTCTTGACTACTTAGATCAGTCCCCAACTACATGACTTTATCTAATGTAGATTGCTTGGTGATCAACTTGAGAGCTCAGTCAAACTCAGTGCAAAGTTTGTTGTCATCTGGCAAAACCCCAGACTGCACATTTAAGTCTAGCTTTGCTGGGAGAAAACCATGCATCCGTCCATTCACCAAGCAATCTCAGAACAAGGCTACTTAGCAGTTTTCATATCCAGACAGAAACAGAAAAATCGTGTGATTTTCAGTAGTGTTGGCAGGGTTCTTGTCTGTATTTTTTTTTTTTTTTTTGCCATTTAGGGAAAGCAAGAGAGCCGAATGGCAAAGATTTGGGTCTGGAGTAGATTTACTATTCAGTAAAATCCACTTAAGAATGGGAAATAGGTCAAAAACTGTAGTGTCCATAGTAAACCCAAAGGGATCTAATGGTCTTTTAAAATGTGTCATCCCAATGCCTCCTCTAATTCCCCTGTCCACTTCAGCCCCCGTGGTAGTGGCTTCTCTCTGTGTCTGTCTGGGTCATTTTGCTCCTTAGTCCTTCTGATCTTGCTCTGCCCCAGAGGTAATCCTCCGTTCTCATCTTCTTCCTTTCTAGGACCCATAGTTTAAATGTTGTGAGTTTGAACTGTGGGAGCTATGCTCCCATTGCTGCCCTGTGGATATTTGGGGCTGATTACTGTTTCTCCTACAGCTACTGCTGCCGCCAGCCCCAGTTCTCTGCCATGTTTCACCTCAGGGTAGCCACAGACTAATAGAGATGTATTTCTGACACACACGGACTTCTTCAGAAAGTAACAGCTCTAAATATTGAATCTGAAATATAAACAGTAACTTCCAAATCAGTAAACAGAAGTGAAGGCCTGTGTAAATGTAGATGTTGGCAGAGAGGATTTATTTGAGCATTCATCCATCCAGTGTTTCATTTCAGACTGTGTCCCAAGTGACATTAGGAAAGCAAGTAAATCCCTTTCAAGCAAGTTCAAGTGCTCAGCAAGATAAAATAACTTTCAAGAAAATGTGTGATCCTTGCTGGTTAGAAATTAGTTAATTCCAACACCTAAATTCATTTTTCTAAATTAGTACTGTAACTTTGGCTGCCATCATTACCTGGAGAAAAAAAATACAGTTATTTTTGGCATCTGACTACGTTATAGGCCTCAGATATAGGCCTCAGTGATGTCCTGGTGATGATGACTTCTCCTGCCTCGTTACGTGTTCTACTGGAAGAGCTATTTTTCCCAGTTAGCAATCTTTCAATCTCACACACTGCCATCAAATTCTCACAATACAAGACTTAGAGAACAGGATTCCACCAGCCCTCTGCCATTAGTAAGTCTGTGTATTTTAATTATGTCTCCTTGCATTTGCCTCCTCTCTAAGGTAAACAAACTCCATCTTTTTAATTTTACTTCACTAGAAAAGTTTTCCATGGCCCTAATCATTCTTATTGCCTCTTTTCAAAAGCCATTTAATTCAGCAGGATGCTTTCTGAGATGATGATAGGCACTGAGTACAGTGTTTCAGATGGGAGAGTAAGTCAGTGACTTCTGTAATGATGTTATCATCTTTTCTATACTATTCTTCATCCTGCTTATGCATCCTAATGTTTTGTTTGCTGTCAGCCAACGCTATATGTTGAACAGAGGTCTGCTCTTAACTGTAGAAAATGATGCCCATCATTTTCCTGAGTTGCTAGAATTAATTTTGGAACCCAGAAGGGAGCTGGGTAGTTCAGACTTTCCTCTCCTGTATGCATTGCTTTGTATTTCTTACCATTTGGATTCTTTTGCTGTTTCACTGCATATTAATTTCAGTTGGATCTTCATGGGGAAGCTCGGGAATGTAAAGCTGACAGCATTTGCATTTTGGTAATAGTGTTTCATTTCCATGCTGGATATGGTTTGCTCTTAGTATTTTCATTTGTCTATCATACAACTTACCTCAAATGTTCATTTTAAGTAATTTTAACTGGCTAGTAGGATATTTTAAATTAATTTTTAAGTGCTACTGCTGGCATAGCATAATTTGTATGAGGGAGACAATTTTCTAAATCAAAGTGGAATTTTTGTGCAGGTGCATATTATATTTCCCGTAATACCCAGAGAGTGCATGAAGTTATATCTTATTACAGTTGAGTACCAAAGGAAAATGTAATACTTTGAAACACGTATAAATAGGGTATATCTTATTCCATGCTGCATGAAATAAGATTTTAAGGTTTTATTTTTATTATTATTTAAAAAAAACTTCAAATCTTATATATTTTTCAGCTGATATTCATTTAGACTTTTTAAAATTATATTTCCAAGCACTGTTTATACCTATAAATATAGAGACCAAGCATACTGAGTTTGTTATTTAGCTTACCAGCCTCTGGGATGAGGAAGATTGGCAGTCTGTAAGATTCCCAAAATTCAGCAGGGTAATTAATAGATTCCTATATATCTAACTATTGTCCCAGATGCAATTTCTCAGAGTTCATCATCATCAAAAAGGAGCAATTCTCTGTTGTCCTTTTAGGCTTGATTGATCTGTGTAATTGATGTTCCCTTTGTTATTCTGGGGGATTTTGCTAATTTTCTGCTGTGCCAAGTGAAGAGAAGTGTATCACAGAAAAGATTGATATTATGGCTGTGGTGTGCCATGCCGAAGGCGAGTGCATTCGGAAGATAAAGGACATATTGCAATGGTTCATAAACAAACTGGAATGGAGGGTCTCACACCAAGCTACACACACACACACAAAAATAATAATAAAAAAAAAAGGTACGGGGAGAAAAATATTACACCCTGGCCTGTGCTCAGTGAGGTGTCACCACTGGAGCCAGTGCCACCAGCTTGGTGGCATCCAGGATCACCTCCTCCAGGCTCCAGGGATGGACTTGTGCAGACCCAGCACAGATTTTATTTGGTGTTATGTTGCAGTTGCAGCAGCTTCAGCCGTATGCAATGAGCAGTTCAAAAGTGTTTCCTAGGCTCCTGAAAAAGGCGCAGATGAGTATTACAATATTATCTCAAATATTTTCAAGAGACATTGTTAATGTAAAGATTTTGAGTGAGTGTCTGTATGTGCATAAGAAACAAAGGAGAGAGATATGTTTCTGTGGTATTAAAGCAAAGCAGACAAATCCAGAACTCAAATTCAGTACCATAGGAAGCAAGAAATACTAAAGATCAGCTCCACTGCACTGCTAGTACTATAGTTTCCAGCTCTCTGTACCCATGAATTCTTTGTGCCTCGTACAAAGTTTCAAAAATGTTTCAGTAAGAAACTTTCCCAAAGTGTTTTATTAAAATCATGCTCACTTGCTGACACATTGATGAAGTTCTCTCTAGTTGAAGCTCCAATGATTTTAATTTTATCAGGAAAATACATAAAAATCAAGCAAAAGAAAAACCATCAAACTCTAATAAATCTTTTAAAACAAATTAAAGTGATGACTGAGCTGACACATTCAATTTTCAATAAAAAGGATTTTCAGCAAGCCACGGGCATTACTCAAAGATTTAAATCTGCAAAAACACAATTCTGCTTGTTTGTATGCACTTCAGTGCATTAAATCAGCTCGGCGGCTGGTGTGTACAACGCGGCACCGCAGCACAGGGAGGCTCAGTGGTGCAGGACACTGCAAGTTTCTTACCAGTAGCAGGTATGTTCTCAATGAGGATTAAAAACAAACAAATAACAACAACAAAATACTTTGCAGAGAAATTCCTGTACAAAAAACAAAACAAACAACAACAACAAAAAAAAGTGCATTTTCATGTTTGGCTGACCTCCAATTTAGATATTTAACAATATCATGCAATTTTTGTGTATCAAAAGAGTGACTAAATATGTATATGCTGTTCATACACGATTCTCTACTGAAGAGTTCTGGATGTGTCCTAAGAGACCTCCGTTTGTTGCTTGCTCATTTGCATATATAAGTATTGTTGATAAAATAAACCAATCCCAGTGTAAATTTTCTGTCTTCCTAGTTTCCTGTTTAAGGAGAACACGGGATAACACACTAAAGAAAGAATACTAATTGTGCAAACTATTAAATTAAAAAGCAGAGTATTGGTCCAAATGTTTCCCGATTAAAGCAGCGCCATACTGTGCAAACCAGCTCCTTATTTGGTCCTCTCTGAACCCGAACAGATGTGTGTGTATGAAAAGTAGGATTTGGGACCAGTATTCTTGATTCATACTTGCTTCATACTTTAGCCTCTGAACCTCTGCAGGTCGTTTCTGTCCTCTCTAATTCCTTGCCTAAGGCTCATTCCGATTTCAATTAAGAGTTAGAGATAAAAACATATCCATCACATCTCTGCATTGTGTTCTCATCATTTCTTTCTTTGTAGTAAATAGTCATAGAATCACAGAACGGTTTGGGTTGGAAGGGACCTTGAAGCTCATCCAGTTCCAACCACCTGCCACGGGCAGGGACACCTCCCACTAAATCAGGTTGCTCAAAACCTCATCCAGCCAGGCCTTGAACCTATGCAATCGTTCCTGTTGTGAGCAAAGGGGTGTATCTTTGACTGGCTACTTAATGCCCGAATAAACTCTGAAAAATAATACACATTTCCTAATATTAGCAGCAATTGCTCTCTCTGACTTTACTAGTGCTCTTAGCTTGATGTGCTTCTGATTAATGAGGCAGTATTTTTCAATCATGAAGCAATTTAAAGATACTTTTTAAGATCTAACAAGTGGAGTACATTGGATGCCACAATTTTTACAATTTAGTTTATTCAGGTTTTGATGATTTTTGGATTTTCCCCCATACTCCACCTTTGAATCTAAACCTCACTGCCTTCAAAGCTTGTGTTGATGTTTTTGTACTTAAAAAAAATAATATTGATGACAAAAAAATGCAATACTGTAGAAAGAGGGCTTAAATGAATTAAAATGAAACTTAGTACAAAATACATTTTTTTTAATTATTCGATCATACTGTACTTTTGATGAGCACTTTGTGTGGAACAACAACAGAAGGTGGGATGTTACTGAGCTGTATGCCTCGGGGCAGGTAGACCTTTTACAGGTAAACTTTATGCAGTTTCTTGTACATAGAGCATAAATCTCGATTGGAGGTGGTGTCTGTAACAGCACTGTAAAAAGGACAGTTGAATATTCCTGATAATTTGTGGTGTGCTATGAAGGTCGGCCATTAGCCGTCGGAGAGGTCGAGCAGTACATGGTGTGGGTACCAATTTATTTCGGGATTTCTGCCTGGTTAAATGGCCGTCAAGCATGACAGCCGCATTTATAGCGAGAGTTAACATGCAAGGACTTGCCAGGACTCTGACTCTTCTGACCTAATCTTCAATTTAGTCACACAGTTTCATTTTCAGCAGGCACCAGACTAATGTGTCACACAGATGGATTGCTTCTTGTTTTTCATATTAATGGCTCTGTTCCTACATGATGCTGGTTTTGTTGGTATTGATGCACTTTTGGCCCATCCTATTAACCAGGTAGTCCTAGAATGAAAGCATGAGTTTACAGCCCTCCAGTGCAAGAGTAATAGAAAAGTTTGTCAAGTATTACTGTGGAGTTACAAGGATTAGGCAAATGTTCAATCATTGCGTTTCCAGGGTCCAAGTCATAATTGAGAGGAAGAAAATGTACATCCAATAAATATCAGTCCAACCAAAGAGACTTACACTAAGACTTTATTTTAGCATACAGCACTTTTGTTCTGTAATTTGTTGACATTTAAAGTTATCTTAAAAGTATACAACTCCCTTCTTTATGAATATGCTGATTGTCTATTATAAATCTGTCTTGCTCCAGGTCAAATTAAGACAATTTGTTATGTATCAGACATTCTGTATAGGCTCTCATTTGTTGTGGGTACTATTTTTTCCCTCTTTAGAAGGACATGCACTTTGTCAGCAAGGAAATATTTTCTAGAGATAATTTAATTGGGAGAAAAAATGCTCTTTCTTCTCTTTTTTTTTTTTACTCCAACAAATAGAGTGCCAGTGATTTTGCTTTGTGAAGCATGGCACAATGTTATGCACTCAGCTGTGGACTCAATTTCATTTTATCCCATCTACAAAGCTACTGCTGCTTTGGAGTTACATCTCAGAGCTCTCTGCCCCATACCTCCACTCATTATTTTGTTGTTGGAGTTAAATTTGAGTTTGGTGGTTCAGAGTTTTAAAATCAGAAGCAAACTATGAGCGGGAAGAACCTACCTCTCCAAAGAGGTCTTGAGCATGAAAATTCTGAAAGTCAAATTGCCTCTTATTTCTGTGAATTATCTGAATTCTTGCTGAATGTATAACTCACACTTCAGCTGTTGTGTCTGCTGATAGGTAGCTCCCAGTGTTTTGTAAGTTATATTTACTGTTTTAAGTAGCTGCAGGTGAGGGAGAAAAAAAATATTAACCTGACCATTAAGTTATTAGTTAAAATATGTTGAATGCTTGCTATGTTACTAATGCTGTGTTCATATCCCAGTGCTAAATCTGTGCTAATGTCACCAAAATTGCTGGGTGGTAAGCCATCCCAGTGTCTGTGCCGGAGTAACTCAGGGACAGATCTTACCTCTCTTCTCCTCCTGTTCCCAGTGAGATCCCATCTACCTGGAAGGGCAGAGTTAAGGAGAGGCAAGGGGAAAAATATACGATACCCTTACTTCATAACACAGGAGAAGCAAGTTAGGCAAAATCTGGAAAGAAAAAGAAAATCACTTTCTGTTGTAATAAGGCAAATATTCATGAACATGCTGTCCTTTACAGCAAAAGAAATGACAACAAGAAATAACTTCCTTGAGCTATATGCAACTGCTTTTCATTCTGTGTTCTTTGTCACTTGAAATTTCCATGCTTTCCTTAGATTTTAAATACACTATTTAATCTTGCATCTGTTTCTCAGTGTTTAATTAGTGAAAGTTGCATGGTTCTCCTGTAATAATTCACCACACAATTAGCATTAGCATTGTTGTTTAATTAGAACTTAATATCTAATTATACAACAACAACAACAAATGAAATCTGAATAGCCTAGGATTTTCTAAGGTTCCTGAGCAGTTAAAAGCAGAAATCTGAAAACAAATATTATTGTTCATAAAGAATAACCCAGGAGAACCCCATTTTTATACATTATTCTGAATGATTAAATACCACAAGTAACTCTACTATAGCTTAATATAGAGCAGACATATATATATATTTAAGAGCTAAAACATTTTAAAGGTCTGTACCTGTAAATCTATCCTGTAGATTTTAAGAGCCACAACAAAGATCTTGATAGAATAATTCTTTGCATTGTCAGTGTTATTTAGCCAATTCATATCAAATTCAGATAAATTGCCAATAAGCTTTTTAGTGCCTACCATGTTCCTAGAAGTAGAGAATTAAAATTTACTCAGAATAAAAAATAAAATTAAGGCAAACTGCAACTACAAAAAATTCTTTAAAGGGTGTCTAGTGGATTAGTGGGAAAATTGATCCTTTTCTGTACTTTTTCCTTCCACAACTTAATGATGGTCACCCTCAGCGTTGAGACACTCTGGCATGTGTGTGCCCCTGGTGCAGCCTCTGCCTGTGCACAAGTCGAGAAGATGTTGGTTCAGGTTTCTTTTACAGCATCTAAAGTTCCTGCAAATTGCAGATTTTCTGCTATGATAGTGAGAAAAGGCTTCTTGGATTTTGTGAGTCCTGAAACATTAGTAGCTCAGCACTTTGAGCCCACATCCAGAAGGATATTATTTATCTGCAAGTTATTCTTAGTTGTTTCACCCTGCTATTATTATATTAAGGCCATTCATTATTGTGAGTTATCTCAGGCTATAGTTTCACCCCATGTTTAGGTTTTTTTTTCCATTTGTGTTTGCTAAAATGCAGTGCTTTAAGGCTATATTACATGTACTTGGAAACATGTCATTTACTGTGCTGATCAATATGGCATTTGAAAGAAAATATCAGTCTTGATTACAAAATTGTCTCTGTTCAAGCTTGTGCATATTGTGAAGAATCAAGGCACAGAAAGAAGTGGTTTTTCAGATTTTGTGGTTTTAGATCTAACAGTATTTTTAGACATGGCATTAAACTTTGAAGTTTGGATGTATCACAAGCCCCAGCCCATTCAATTTGCAGTAATAATCCTCCTTGATTAAGACTTATACTTAGATTATACCAGAGATCAGAAATCTTGTCTCAGTGGAGTGACATTTATTGCATTTTCTTTAAACAAGTAGGAATTATCCCCATTCAAATGAAAATGAACCTGATGTATGCATCCTACTATTTCTTTAAATACTTATACCTTATCTGTAGTCTTGTCTGTATGAAATAATATTTTAGGCCTTTGTTTCAAATTATAGCAGTGTGAAGGAACATTATAATTTGATCTACCAAATGTGAGGCTGCTGCTTTCTTCATAATATAATGTCAAACTGCTATTGTATGTTTGCTAATTATAGCTGGTAAAGCTTTTTTTTTTTTTCTTCAAATTTCTGAAGATTAAGATTACAAACATTTCTAGAACAGGAATGCACATAAAATGAAAACTCATACATTTTTTGCTTATTAGCATAAAGGTTTACAAGAGACATGGACAGTTCATAGTAGGAAAATGGAAGAGTCATTCTAATTGTTGTTTAAGACTTTAAAACTTCCTTTAAAATCCTTTTTTTTTTTTTTTTTCTGGCTCTAAAGGGAGTTTGGTTAGAACCTGGAGGAAAGAAAGTTTATGTATATATATAATGAGAAATATAAATAATAAATATATATATAAATATATATATATGAGAAATAAAGATAAGTAGATTTAATAGCATTCACTCAGGTGGATTTCTTTATTTTCTGGAAGAAATCCAGAGGAATAAAAGTGAGGACAGTCAGGAGCATCCAGGACAGAGAAAGTTGCTGACTGCTTCTTCAGGCAGTTTGAGAAATAGGTCCTATTTTTTCTCACCACTTCTCTACTACTGAACAATGGAAAAAAATCAAAGCAGAAGGCTGCTGGATCACTGCTAGCTAAGCTGTTAGCTTGAATGGCTGGTGGACAAGTTACACTGATGTATTTTTATTGTGTGAGCTTTTGGCTGTGATTGTAGCAAACAATGTGAAGCAAAGGGGTAAATATCCGGAGCACCGGAGTATCCACATCTGCCAGCAATATAATCACACTGAATCTAATAACCTGACGTGTCGCTGCCTGGGAAAACAGTCAGTCAGAAGCTGGATGCCAGGAATTGTGCCATGAAGTAGGGCTGCTTGGAGTTAAACCAAGTGCCATTTCCTCTCCCTTCACCATGACTCTGCCTTAGTGAGAGGAAGGTAAAGTTATAAGGGAAAAGGAGAGAACTAGTCTTTGTGAAAAGAAGAAATAACTGGAAACAGAGCAGCACGCCTTACCTTGGTTATCAGAATTGCTTTGCATTAAGATATAGTTTTATCAGGCAGAAGTGGTGTTTCAATTGCTATGATTATTCTGGAGTCATTATTTAATAGCATTTCAACCTTTCACTGTGGCACACCAATAAAGCTTGCATAAGATGGGAACATTTTTGGAAGTGCCACTGTCAAAAGGTAGCTCTGTGAAAATATATCTGCTAGCAGATGTGGATATAGTATTTTATTTGTAGATAACATCAGTAAATCAAGCATGGGTCAAAAATAAATCAGCCAGGCAATTCCAAACAGGCACACGTACCGAAAAGCCAAACAATGATTATTTAATATAAATCTCTTAAATAGAAAGTTATTCATTTTCAAAATCCTTATTGTTCTGATCTAAAATTCATTTATCAACATTCACAAGACATTGAATGTGTTCCTAAGACTTCTCAACCTGACTAAACTTACACATTAACGTGTAAAATCTTCTTCAAATGTTAAAGTATTACATGTTTTAAAATTTTGTATTATTTGTAGTAAAGCACCATAAAATCCATAAAGTGCTTAGAACATTTAAAATGTATGGAAAAAATAGTGCGACTCATTAGTTTGTGTCAAATGCAGGTACATTTTCATAAAACCCAAATAAAGAGTAGAAGACATTCCAAGTATATATTCTTAGTCTTAATGAGCTTTCTTCATATATATAATTGGTCACTTAATAATAATTTTACATTTATTCAATAGAAGTATTCAGTAATGTGACTTGAGAAGCATTGATTTTTTTCTTCTCTCACATACTCCGATGTGACACTAAATAATAATGATGTCAAACCACTGCTTTTCTGAACAGTCATTATCTTCTTCTAATTGTCTGGTGAGAGAAATGTATTCATCTCCCACAACTCACACTCTTTTTCTGGTAAATAGATCTTTTGTGTGGTAGTAACCTTACATTGACCTGTAACAAAAGTTTAAAGCTCTTGATATATACAAAGTTGTTCAAACACCTTATTTTCCAAGTTACATGTTTTACTGAGCAGCAGAAACTTCAGAATTCAAATAATTAAATTTCTTTGTGTGTATTTAAACTTAATTCCACCCATATCAAAAATTTAAGCACTTATTTTTCATGCTATATTATTCAACATTTATGCGTCTGGCTGTGCAGCACTAGCAGAAGACTACGGCAGCTTTCCAACAAGCAGTGAGTAGTTTTACACCTTCCAGGAGGCCATGGCAGTTGGGTAGGGGCAGGCTCTGAAGGGTCAAGCTCCTCTTTCAGTACAAACCCCCTCATCACGGAGCTGTACTGAGCAATGTCAGAGCCTGCAGCACTGTATTGTCCATACGCTGTGTTTCTGAATGCTTGCGTTTGAAAATGAGCCAATACTACAAAAATTAAATGGCTAGTAGAATACATCCCTGTTATTTATCTTCATAGACTTCTTTATATACGGTTGTCCAGGTATTAATAATGCTTAGTGAGTCTAATAACAAACAGGATGCAAATGGTAAATTCAGTTAATTGTTCTCTAGTAAAAACCCACAAACACATTGCTCCCATCAAAGTTATAACCCATTATAACCCAATTAAAAATAGGATAAAACTCATCCCTTTCTCTTAATAGGCATGCTAAATTAGCTATTTCCTCCAAAGAAAACAACATGTTTAGAAACAAACCCCACAATGTTTAGGAATGGGAAAAGAGTTATTTCTTGTCCCCTGCTATTTGCAATCTGTGATTAAGCAGTGTGAAATGGGGCTAAGCTGTCCTGTCGGTGCCTTAGAGCGCTTCTGCCTCCCCTGTGTGCTCCAAATACATCTGGAACAAAAGCAGGGCATGGCATTGCAAATCTTCATTTTCATTAGAAAATCTCTTATAGCAATGGAAACTGTAAACAATGACTGTCATTTGTGTAATCCCACAAAGTTGTAACTCTTGCGGTCATGGATGAAAAGAAAAAAAACCCTTAATTATATGTATTTCTCACATTTTACAGGAAAAGTAATTGGAAGATCCCCACACATAAAATTATTTTCTTGTTGTTTTGCTTGTTTGGCTGATTTTGTTTAGTTTTGTTTATTTTCCTGTGGGTGCATTTGTTTGGTTGAATTTTCAAAAATTGAAATCCTGGTGGTTACAGGTTGGACTGAAAAAAATAGAACGGGTGCCATTTCCATGGTTTGAAAACTTTTAATCCACTTAATGGTCCAGTGTGTAATCCTAGAATATAGTTTAGTGGAATTTGTTGTGGTATAGCTCTGAAATACTGGAGCATTGTCTTACCATTTCCATGTACAAAAGACATAAATGTTCTAACGAGAAATGAAAATCTTAGATGAGTAGCAGCAACACTTTCATATGGAGAAACATATTTCAATTAATAACTTCTTATATAAAATATTTTTTTTACTATTAATAATTATTAACATTCTCACATCCATTCAGCTACTCTTTTCCAGTATGCGGTGATGATACAGGTCACATAAATTTATACCTTTTTTTTTTTTCCCTGAACCAGTTTTCTAAGTCACTGGACTTTTTCAATGATTTATATGCAGAATACTTTAATCACTCGTACCTCTATACCCACGTCACATATTGTAGCTTTTTTTTATTTTTTCAGTGGAATATAACCATTTTAAATTTAAATTTAAAATTATTGTTATGACTATCTGTAGATGAATTCAGTAATTATTAGTGTTTCTGTAAATAATTTGCCTCTGTGATTCCTCAACATATAGCAGATGTACACAATAATTAGAGTTGTGCTACTGCAGGTACAATATAATAATAGGAAAGTACTTGCTTTCTCTTAGGCAACTGTACCATCAATTAAACTCCATTTAATCATGAAGTACTCCATTCAGACCTTGTTGCAGAAACTCTTTCTTAATATATACATGACTTGTTTGGGTGAGTAATTCAACTACTTATTGTTTATTAATAATTTACAGACAACATGTTCCTGTAATTTCCCCAACAGCACTCTTAGCTGGTAGGCTCTACTGATTTCATGGCATTTTCTTCTCAAAGAGGCTGCCGCTCCACTAGTGTAATTGGCAGAGCCCCATTGACTTCAACGGAGCCTCAGCAATTCTTACCAGCACTTATTTGCATCATTAAAGGCATTTAAAAATCTGGTCTTGTAAAGAACAGATGATGTGATATTAAGAGAAAGTCAAGCACACTGTTTCATGAAAAATGTTCTGAAAGTCACCAGAGAAAGGAAAACTTCACTTTTCCTGGCTTTTCCTCTCTTTTCTGCCGTGTGAGGGGCTGGAGACTTATAGCAAGGAATTAAAAGTGCCCACATATCGGGGTGTCCTGTCCTCCTGATGGCTTCCCTGACTCCTACCACCGAAGCTGGCTGAGAACAGCTGGAAGGACTCTGTTTGCCCAGCAGAAAGCTTGCTCCAAACAGTACGTGAATTCATTATTGCACTATCAACAAGCTATAATCTGAATTATTGATTTACCTAATTTTTTTGCCATTATTAAGAACAAGTTTGTTCATGATGCTTTCCTACTCAAACTAGGAAAGTGACAAACAAAACAGTTTTCCTAAAAGTTGTTTCTTTTTTTTTTTTTCTTTCAATGCTTCACTAATAAGGCTTGAAGATCACTGAGTTTCTGAATGTAGTTATCTTATTTAAAGAGACATAGTAAGTGACTAATTTAAGCTGTAGAGGATTGAATAGTAGCATTTTATCTTTCTTTATTTTGTAATGTGCTAAAAAATCATCCACAGAATAATGCCAAGTAGAGCATAAAGTTTTTATGAGTGCTCAATCATGCATGGGAAGAAAAAAACTTTTTCCTAAAGCTGAGCACTTACACGCTGTTATGTTCAGTTATTTTACTAATCACCATAGTTCTCAAACAAATTGACCATTAAGTTTTCCCACTGAAAACATATTGATATACATAACTAACTTATATGCAATACATTCACCACTCTAAGGTCATTCTTTATGTCTGAGCTACATCTGAATTTACATTAAATGGGCAAGTTTGTGGTGACATATAGCTGTAAAAGAAGAATGATGGTTGCTAATAAAATGGAAGAATCCCAAATCCATGTATTTTGGCACAAAGAGGTTTTCTGAAGCAGAATTCATTTGCAAAGCAAGTTACTGCAGGGATCATAGTTCAGCATCATGATGTAGTAATGAGACAACATGGCACAAAGATGGAAATACTGTAATAAATATCCAAAATGCTATGAAGTCATGACAGTAGGTATGATCAGATACCTAATGTTGAGATTCAGAAGTACTCCCCAAAGAGCAAAAGATTTTGATTCCTTAAAATGACATATAACAGGTAAATTGTCTTGCATGGGCACCATGCTTGTCAAATTTATTTGCTGTTCAGCTCACTGTCCAAAAGGCTAGCATAATTTTTTACCCATGTAATTCACACAGAGCGTGGGAAGCTATAAGAGATAAAAATCTTGTAGAGCAGTTAACACTGTTTTATTTCAGAATTGATGCACAGGTCTGCCAAATAGTACAGACGCTTAATACACTCAATTTGTGAAGATTTCAATCTTCACAAATGCACATCTTTTCGCTTTCCATCACTGGCTCTGCTGTGTGCGGGAGAGAACCATCAGCAAGGCTGATCAGAGGGGTTTGCTTAGTGTCCATCTCCAGTCCCTGAGGTGGACTAATGGATATTGAAGTTCAATTATGAAAGTACCTGGTACTCAAGTGTAGAACTTCCTTGTTCAGTTAAATAAATCACCCTTGGTTGTAAGGCAAATAGCTTGACAAGACAGCAAGATGCCATGAGAAACCTAGTGGTTCTGGATGGTCAGGACAGATGTGCAACTTCTGAAAGGTGTCTCATGGTTGGGGAAATGGGAGTGAAAAGGAAAAGAACATTTCCCTCCTGACATCAGCCTCTTTTGGTATTCATCTCTCTCTGTACATATATGCACAAGGTCATCCATGTTATAATGTGTCATATGCCAGTTACAAATTTCAGTTTCACACTGTAATTTCTTTATATTAATAGACACTGTTTTACAGGAACAGGGTAAATGCCTAATGACACCACAAAGGAAGGGAAAAGTGGAGGAGGCAGGAAAAATAAGGGGAGCACATTCCTTAAGTTCTGGGTCGGAATGTCAGTGATGGTTTTTCTGTTGGTTGGTGGGTTTTTTTTTTTTTTTTTTTTTGCTTTAAATATTGGTGAATTCTGTTATAAACCATTTTTTTTCTCGGCATCTAGTTCCTTTACAAAAATATCTTTTTTGGGGGCAGACATTGCTAAAATAATTCTAGTGGGGTCTGTTCTCCAGCATCATTCCACTTGCATTCCCTAATGGCCACTTTCCCGTCTTCTGACAGTGAGGTTTCTCTATTTGTGGGTTATCTCATGACATTTCATACACTTCCCAACTTTAGCAGTTGGTTCATAGTTATAAGTCGGAATGTGAATTCTGCATAATGAAGCTGGCTAGTGGGAAGTGTGGCCTTTGCAAACCTAAGAAAGGCCTCTGGCAAGGAATCTTTAATAAAAAATATCTCCAAGTTCTGTGGGTTCATGAGCCCAAGGCAAGAGTGAGGACCATTAAATTATTGAAAGGTAAGGAACAGAATATAGGCACATGGCAACACTGTGTGGGGATGGAAATATAGCTAAAGAAAATAGCTGTTAAATTGATTTTACTTTTGAGGCTTATTGTATGAATAGTGCATTGCTGAAAGACAGTCTCAATTCAGTAGCTCTTTCCAGCTTTCTCTTTCTTTTGGTCATTTTACTCATTCTCTTCCCCTCTGAAGTTTTCTGCTAGCACTCTTGGAAGTGATTAAAGCATTGGGTTGTAATCCTGAGCTTTTTTTTTTTTTTTTTTTTTTTTTTTTTTTTTATTTTAACTCCTGGGCAAAAGGGAGTAAAACTTCAGTGAGACTTTGCCAGTGAAAGGTTTGCGGCAGCTGTCAATTGGGAGTTCATCCAAAAAACAGTGGGGTCAATGCACAGATTGTCTGTGGCTTCAGTAGGATTTAGATAAAGCCAGTGGTGATTTTGTTACAGGTAAAATGGCTAAACAATGGCTAAATGGCTAAAACAATGAATGGGATCTCCAGAATCTTCCCTCCTCCTCCCAAGCTAAATAATGCCATGTGTATATTAGCACATCGGTGATGAAAGCGTTGCTCAGACTACATTTGTTTAATGAAAGTCGTTTAATTAAAACTTAACACCCTTCTAAGATAGCATTGCAAGTAACGCATGAGACTCCTAGAAATACTGGTGGTAGGTGTTTATCCCATTATAATGGACAAGCTTCTGTAAAGTCTGTGTGTTAGGAGTCAGAGCTGTCTTGATTATCATTGCTTGACTGAAAATCAGTGGATTTCTGGTCTGGAGCATAGGTCTAGATTGGCATGAGCTAGCTGCAGCATTAAAAACTATGTCGGAGTGCTTGCTAAACCAGGATACCTGTGCATAATACAATTGAATAGAGAAGTGGCTGCCATTAGGGTGTTTCATATGTTGTGTAAGCTTTAGGGATAAAGTCCATTTAAATATCCACAGGTTATGCGGTGCTTCACATTCTTGTTTCCTGGTGCATGACCAGGGATCTTGCCTTCTACCCAAGTGCAAATAAATATAATCTTCATTGCTATCATCACGGATTTTGTGCTTAGGTTACCCAGTCCTCAGTTCTGAAATACACTTCGACTTAAGTAGCTCAGGTAAAAAAAAAAAAAATGAAAAGTGGCTCCTAGCAGGGCTGCAGATGCAATTCATTTGTAATATTGCTACTTAAGTTGCTCTGCTTGTGCTGCATCGCCCTGCTCCTTTGAAGGAACAAGTTGTTATGGCTGGTGCTACGTGCATTACTCCAAAAAGCTTTTGGAAGTAATACAGATAGACTAACACTCATCATACAGAAAACCAATGTTTATAATAGCAGAAGAGCATTCATATTTATATTTCACATTTTCCTTATACACAGCGGATAGAATTGATTTCATACTGGACTCGGTGCTTTAGCTGCGCTATCTTCCCTCTTGCAGGGAGAAAGCATTTTAATGGAAGTAGATACTCTTGTTCTCTCACAGGGGATTTGTTATATTAGTGTCATTTTTTTTTCTTTTTTTAAGCAAATGCAACGGAAAGCTCAGTAGTGGGACAGGAAACCTCTTTGTCTTTGTATAACAGGCAAAATCACTGTGAGCAATAATAGCATAGGGGCAGTTCATGGGCTCTGAGCTGCAGCTCTGCACCTGGGGAGTGCAGGGCTAGGGCATGGAGCATCCTCTGCAAGTGATGGCCACTGCCAGCCTGGTTAGTGGCTTGGCGGTGACCTTCACATCTTGGCAGCATCTGAGAGGGGATCGAACCCTACTCAGAGGCATCTGGAAAACTGGCAGAGAAGGGGATACGCAACACAAGCGTGCTCACTTTGGCTGGTAAGAGCGCCCCAAGCTTAATGACAAAATACAAGCAAACCTGTAGCCAGATGAAGTCCTTCATACATAATGTCATTGGTAATAGTAAAAATGTGAACATTTGAGTTGTGAAATGTACATCATGTCCCAGAGATGATTAAAAATACATAATAAATACTTACCTGGAGGGGCTTGTAAGTGGAGGCCCTAGCAGGAATGCATCAGGGGTCTTTATGCAAAATGATTTTGTAATGGCTGAGGAAGAAATTATTTATTAGTTCATCAGACATAAAGGAATAGTTAATGATAGCATTCATTACAAACTTTATTGTGGCACATAATTAGCAATCTGCTTCTATCTGAGCACAGTAGCAAAGCATAACTGGTAGAATAACAAATAAATATGATTTATAATAATATAAAAATTATATTTTCCTATCAGAAGTAATGAATCCTAGTAGAGAGAAACAGCAAATGCATTTAGCATAGATTTCAGAATTCAGTTCCCAAATACCAAATTCTTCCCTGTGGTGTGCTGCTGGTCTCAGAAAGGCTCATGCTGTTGGCCCTGGGTTGGGCGATGGCTGCGTGAGCATCGGGCTGGGGCAGGGGGAGCGAGGCAGAAGCCGGCTCCTCCTCCTCAGCCCTTGGTGAGAAGGGCTGCTCGGGGGCAGGTGCTGCGTATCCACCGAGAACAGTCTCATGAAAGTCACATTTATAGCAGTAATCACCATTTTGGAGAATTTGGATTACTCATAACGCATTTCTGTTCAACTTCCCTATCAAGCAGGTAGCACTTTTAGTCCATCCTTTATTTATTAATTTTTTTTTTCAAAAGAGAAGGACAGGGAAAATATAGATTTCATGAGAGATTAGGTGTTCCAGTGTCAAAGATCTGGGCCTTGCAAGGAAGCATCTGGTTTGGGAAGTTGAACCTGACCCTCGGATGTGGGCTTTCATTATCCTCGCAAAATGGAGCACTTCTGGTGTCGACCATTAGATATTTTGAAGTCATCGTCTTGACTCTAACATTAATCTAAAGAAGGCTGAGTCTACTGCATTCCGGTTGTACTTTAGTGAATGTTTAAATTCTGCCCTAGTTGCTATACTTCTTTTCACAGTTTAAAGTAGATCATTCTGAACAGATGTTACACATCTGGATTTTTTACATTTTTTTTGTTGTCTTTTTAGATGCATTATAGTCACTTCTGAAAACACAGAAAAAAAAATATTAATGTGCTTTCCTGATCCAGGGCTTCTCTCAGATGATTAGACTTTGCAAATATTCTAAATTGCTTGAAATGACTCAACACATTTAAGAGTATAAATATAGCATAAATAAATAATGCAGACTATTGGAAAGTATGGCACATCCTAATATACTTATTATTCTCATGAGGGAAAATGGTAAAAGATAATTAGAAATTCACAAAAAGTTTATAGAATTAATGTTATCTGCTAACAAGTCATGAACGATTAGGTTTCAGATATGCTAATCCTCACAGTACTTATTGGTGTTTTCATTTTTTCTAAAAGTAATAAATGAGATAAACATTTAAAAAATTAAGTTGGGCAATGTTTACCTGCTGATTGAAAATATCAGATGTGATACTCAACAATGCTTTCTGACTGTTTTTAACCTAGTCAAAGTCTTTAGGAGCATTCATTTCCAGCGTCTTCACCTGTTGGGTAGGGTTCATCTTTGCATTCAGCATTTGCTCACACAAGGGTGTCCTCCTGGTCCAGATGTGGGGCCCAGTTAAACAAAGCCAACTCAGCTCATGGGGTATTGCCCCTTCCACTTGTGTTTTAAGGGAAATGTGTCATCATGAGATATGAGGCAGTAATAATGTCTTTACTTTCTCCAAAACCACCAGCAAAATGTTGTTTTGGATGCCTGGACATAGCCAAGAAACCCAAGTAAAAGAGCAGATCGTGATGGGTGGAGCACCATATCCTGCCATATTTGATTTTGTCTCCTGCTCCTCTGCTTTGCGGTCACCTCAGCCATTCCCCAGGACCACAACATATGCTTCAGCTTTCCTCAGGTGGGTCACTCATGCTCAGAATCTATTAACCAGTTTGTTGCTGTTCATCTTTGACCTCTGCAGCAAACACAAAAAATGGAAAAGAGAGGAAAATTGTTATTGATGTTATTTATAGCCCTACTTTGTTTGTGAAAGATGATCTAGATCCTCTCCTTTATGTTTACTCTTTAAATATTAACTTTTTTTTTTTAAATGAAATGGAATATATTCTCCAACAGCAGCAACACTAAAAAGTTGTAATAGTCTGCTTTTTTTGGGTTAAAACGGTGTAATATTTATAGAGAGATTTTATGATTTTCCTCTTGTGCTGGTGTTGCGTTTCTGTTCATGGTACTTGGTGTTTTGTGCAAGAATGCAAATTAATTTGCTGCATTTAAAACTTTTTTTTTTTTGACTATGGATTATGCTTAGTATTAGTGCTACAAGAAAAAAACGACAACGTAATTCATATAATTTACTGAGAGTATAAATGAGTGGGGAACTCAGTGAAGTATTTTACATAAAGACTAATATACATTTGGAATATATTCTCAATACATCTATATATATTTTTGGAATAAAGAGGCCTTAGGCCCAACCCATACCCAGTGGAAAAAAAAACCTCACTGATTTCAGATTCTTTGAAGGAGAACTTAAATGAATTTAGGAAGATATTAACTTTGTTTCAGAGATGGATGGGATTAAGAGGTCAAACTGGAAAGTAACAGAGCAGAATATAGCATGAACCTGACAGACCAATCAGTTGTTTTCATAGATTTTTAAGCAAGAAAGTGCCATTATAAACATCTTTTCTGACCTCCTGTGTATTGCAAGCCAGGAAATTTAATCCATGATTCCTGCATTAGAGGAAACTGCTCTCCTCTATTTCATAAAATGGCTGTCTTGTTTGTTTTGCTGAGTGCTATTTTATTTTCTCAGGGTGTAGAATATCAGCCATTAGATAACAAATCTTGGCGTAGCTTTCTGTAGATTTGTTTTAAACATTTTGATGTATATTGTATAAACGAGGGTTTCATTAAACAAAAACTACCGAAAACAGCATAGTCACTGCAAATGTTTTTTTCATCACTGCATAGTATTTATCTCTTTTATTTTATTTTTTCCTCTTAAGGTAACAGAGAGCTCTTTATTTTAGCTCAAGAGCCTGATCCCACTTATACCTCTCCTATGTCTGGTTTTGCCATAAATCCAGAATGATAACCCCACTGTACTGACATATTCACAAGAGGGACATCAACATTATTTGTGGAGGAGTGGCACAAAAATAAGACGTGGAAATGCGTGGAGCTGAAATCAGGTAAGACTCACTTGGGAAAGAAATGCAGTTTTGGAAAACCACTTCCAGTTCAGGATACGGGAGCTTGGAGGTTGAAGTTCTGGCCAAAAGATGAATCAGAGGGTAAAATAGGCAGGAGAAACTTCTGAAAAAGGTTCTTTGTAGGAACGTTCACTGTAAACACACAAGTGTGTCTCCATCATGCAGAAAATCTCTTGAGTGTTTCTTTATGTACTGGCGCTCCTTCAGTGACTGTATTTGTATTTTCCCATTTGATTTCAGCAAGAGATAAACAATCTCAGAGAAGAATTTAGACAATTAAACTACTTTATTTAATCACCTGATATATTTTAGAAGTCAAGAAATTTTATTTTGTTAAAAAACATGTAAAATTATATTTAGACAAATGGTGTATTCTATGTTGCCAAAGACTTTAAAAACAAAACAACAGAACTTCCCACAATGAATGCCTCAGTTTCCTTCTTCAATTCCTAGCTGCAATGCTGCAACAAAGTCACTTTTCTAGATGACAGATTTGCTCTGCCATTTTGCAGGTATAATGTAGGAGAGCATTAGTCTTTAACAGCCATTTCAGATGCTCAAGCTGCTTTAAAGCTTCTGTGGTTTTGAACTAGCATTGCCTCTCGTGGCACTATCAACTAGGCTACTTAACTGCTGTGTTCAAACACTGTGTTTTATGTAATCTGATTTGTGCTGCCCAGATTCATGGAACCACTTTCTTCTGTGGCATTTCTGCAATCACTGCTTTATCTTAATTATGATAATAAGTAATTTGCAAAAGGTATTGAAGTGGAAAAATAAACAAAGTAAAAAGAAAACTCCCAGACAAATAACTTACCAGAAAGAATTACTATTGGTTTTATTATCAAGCACTAACTATGCTGGATTTTTAAATAAGCATTTATATATATATATTTATATATATATATATGAATATTTATATATAAGTATTTCAAAGCTTACTCAAAACGATGTATCGAACTCATTAAAAAATACATATCAAAACAAATAGACAATTACAATTCTGTTCTAGTGAGGAAAGAAAGAAAATGCTGGAAAACACACCAGAGCCCGGCGCAGAATGCTAGGTGGAGGCGATGCTCCACGTCTTTCACAGCCAGGCATGTAACTACACATAACTACTCACTGTCCAGTTTGGGAATCTTTTTCACATACCCACTTGCAGTCCTTCAAGCTGATGAGGTGTTATTCTTTCAGTTGCTATAACACCATTTAGATATCCAGTGGAGCTGGGGCTGCATATGCAGAGTAATTTCTTACAGTGACAGTAGATCCTTCCAACTAATTTGGAAGTATGAAGTAACCTTCCAATACACCAAACATAAAATCCTTCTTCAGGAAAGCCATTAAACAATACTTTTAGGTTAGATCTTGCTTTCTCCTTCCTGTAAATAGGGAAGTACTACTTATAAGCTACAGTACCTTATCTTTTGTGCATAACAGAATTAATTGGCTTGGGAATCCCCAGGCAGCTGTTTGCTTTACCACAGGCTGGTAATTGATGGTGTTAAATTGCACACAGAGGTCACTCAAACCATGGAGTTTTGTGAAAAATCCAGAAATAGTTTACCATGACCACATGGGAGGACTGGCGGAGGAATCTCACAGTATTCTGTTTGAGTATCTACTACCTTTCTTGTTTGGTTTTCCAATTTTTAATAGACTTTTTCTCTGGAAACAGCTTTTAAATTATGAAGCTGGTATATACCTGAAATGAAATGTTGAGCTTTCAAAAGTATATTTTTAAGAGTTTTGATGGGGTTGAAAAATGTGAGCCTGAAAATAAGAAGACTGACTTGACTCAGAGGAATCTGATGTTGGCATCAGCAGGAGCAAACAGGCAGCAGCAAGGACTGAGCTGCATGCCTCTGCTACTAATATTGCCAATTAAAACTAATGGTGTGGCAAAACCAACAATGAAGGGGAAAAGGTTGGTCCAGCTTCCCAAATCTGAATGTATGAATTTAGCAGAACAGTTATGCTGAGTTCTTCTTTGAGATACCTGAAAAAAACAAAAAACCAAACCAAAAAAAAAAAAAACAACACCCTGAAGAAAGTCAGGACCAGTTCCCTTTTAGACAGAGGTTATATTTCAGTATAAAATCCAGCAAGAGGGAGTAAAACTCATTACCTACGGTTTACCTAAGGACATTGGATGGCTCAGGAACCCAAATGCAGTCCATGTACTGGTTTTGCTACGCTGCATTTTTTTTAATCAAAACACACTTGAAATTCATATATTTAATGTTTGAACATTTGTTCTTGGGTTTTTCTGTGGAGGAGCTAAACAAGAGATGCCCTAGGGATAAGGGGGATGGCAGCTCTTAGGCCCTGTAGAGACAGACATCTGGGGGTTGTGAAGGTGGATGATAAACATCCATGTGTCTTTCAGTGTATATATTTCTCAAAACATCTGTCTTCACATGTCTTCATCTGGGGAACCTTACCCAAAGAAAGCTGGGGAGATC
Source organism: Anser anser (assembly GCF_964211835.1). NCBI lineage: Eukaryota > Metazoa > Chordata > Aves > Anseriformes > Anatidae > Anser > Anser anser. The sequence continues at coordinate 25,961,835 of NC_139729.1, read as the reverse complement.
CCAGTGGGCCAGGAAAATTTAAGGCTGGCTGACACAGTGAAATACTCAAGGAAGAATGAGCTCTGTGTGCTTTATTTCTGGCTTATGTTGCCAGGTGAGTTAATAAAAATTCATTTCAGTTAATCTACATCCACTGAGTATTGTCTGTGTCTCTGCGGCTGAATGATGCTTTGGTCACGTCTTGGCGATGCTAGCAGAGCTTAGAGCTTCTAATGTCCATGAATTAGAAGAATCGATCTCTTTGAACACATTTTAAATTGATCTTTGATTGGACCACATAGCTCTTGGATAAGGTACCCTAGTATTAGTCAATTTGACTTGGAAAGATGATGATTCAAATTAAAATTGAAACATGACCTATATTGAGCAGCTGCAGTCTGCAGAGTGATATTTTTTCTTGTCTTTTTCTTTTTTTCTTTTTTTATATTTTTAGTGTGCAGCTCTGTTTGTGATGTCCTTGCTTTGAATACTAATGTCTGTGCCCAGGGCTGTGTCCAGAATTGCTAACTCAGGCATTTGCATTAACGATTGGCGGCCTGTAATATCACTTTAATCCTGGCTTTGAATTACTCAAATTCTGTAGCACAAAATGCTTCTGTATCTCTGCTTATAAGAACATCTGACATAGTTACACAGAGCTGCCTGTAGGTTTGGAGGGGGCTGATTTTTTATCCATCAGTAGCCTTCTCTGTTTTAATAGTAGTTTGAAATCACTGTGATGGTCTTGAAAAAGTACAACTATGGTTAAGGCCCTGCCTTCCCAAGGGGAAGGGGTTGCATCCAGGCACCTGGAGGACAAGGGTGGCTTCCTGTGTGCCCACAGGTGCCCAGCACCCAGGAATACCACAGACAGGGTGGCAGAACATCATATGTCTCTTCGTGATTTCCCAGGATGGGCATGACCTTTGCACAACTGCCAAAAAAAAAAAAAAGTACAAAATGCTTTGCACATAATTACTTACTTTGATTAACCATAAATCAAAGTTCAGTAATTTATGTAGGTATGGAAGAGGTGAAACCTTGCTGATGTATCTCAGATGTTCTTTCTGTATTCCTTACCCTTACAGGAAAGGAGTGTTTAATCTTGGGTTCCAATAATTACCTGTTTTATTAATAAGTAAACCCAATGCATCTTAGATGTCAAGTATCTTGTGGTTTCAGTCTCTTTCAAACATGCCGTTTTATGACCAAACCTCATTTCTAAATTCAGCAGATTTGAGCCGATAATTAAATTTTCATGGCTAAATTATAACTAGCTATTTCCCCTTATCCCCTTCCAAAGAAGATTTATAATGGGAAAACTGACAAGTCAGGACACTTATAAATTTATATCTGAAAGCTCCATTGTGTCAGCTTCTTCAGAGCAGTCTTAATGTGATTGTCTTGCCAGCTGCATCAATAATAGAGGGCGAAGATCAATCTGTAATGAAGGCAGATGAGATATTTTTTCTAAGTGTAGAACTGTGATTCTTTCCCAGTAACTGGAAGTTGCAATTACGGTGGTCGTGCTGGATATTGCTCTTCAAATGCCTTGTAGACCTGTAGTTTGGAATAGCCAATGACAAATAAAATTCACCCACCATAGCAACACATTGCTCGCGAAGGTTTGCACAAAAGTAGGTCATATCTTGGCATTTTAGAATAAAAGTTATATCTCCGAAGTACAAAATGTATTGCATTTTGTCTTTGTTTCATTATTACTAAGCCTTCAGTTCTATTTTTCCACCTGCAAAATTAATTTCTTTGGAGATATTAATTTCTCTGTAAGTGAAAAGAGGAGAAGCAAGAGCACTGCCAACCTCACGTGGCTGCGGAGAGACGTGTTAACTGGGAGCACGTGGGGCTCCACTGCAACAGCCACTTGGGTGCCTGCTTTGCTGGGATCTGCAGGTCATGGAGGAGATAGCCCAGGTGCAGGGAGACCAAAGGAGTACTCTGCCTCCATAAATGACACCTAAATCATCCCTTGCCCCTCTCTGTTTAAGGAAATATGTTGAATTACTCAAGCAAATAATTCATTTGTAGACAACCAAAGGTGGTTTGCTGAGTTTACTGGATGTCTACTGCATCAGTACGTTCATTCTTCTCCTCCCTCTTCTGTGGCATTGTTACTGAAGCTCTGATTGGGATTATCAGATTGTTTTCTGTAACCTGAAAACTGTGTTCACTCAAAATAGATCTCTTATAATCACAGGTTAGGAGAGCATTATTAAACGCAAAACTCAGCCCTCTGGGAGCTGGTGGAACTCACCCTCTAGAGATTTTTTTCCTGCAGAAAAGGTTTCGTTACGGACACCCTGGAATACTGTTTGGAAAGACAACAAGGTAATTCAGCTTTTCATTTCTGTTTGCTAAAATCCTGTTCAAGTTCTTGTTCCTTGACATATAAGCTTGTTTATGAGAACTAAAAGATCTTGAAAAGAGTAATTAAGCACTTAAAAACATGGTGTTATATTCTTCTTTAAATGACTAGGTCGGCCTTTGGATTTGGCCATGTGGTTTAGGTTTTTTTTTTTGGTTTGTTTGCTGTTGCTATTGTTGTTGGTAAAACAAAGCATCTTTAACAATAAAGACATCTTGTAGCTTTATCTTATACCACATTTTATTCTGAGGAGTCCCACAGTTTGATAAGCTGTAGTTTGGAAGAAACACTTCAGTGCACCTGAAAGCTGAAGCACACGATTTTTCTTTGGAAGAGCAAACAAAGCAGAATGAGAAGGGAAGAAGCAGGGCAACAGCCTGCTTGTCCCCAGTCGACAGATGAGTGACCACGTTAACAGGACACAGTTTGTCGGGCTCCACTTGAAAGGCCACCAGTGCCATTTGCTAACACGGGGACCGGCCATTCCTCTAGGAAAGACGGCCAGCTGGCAGAGCATGGCGTCAAAGCAAGGAGCTGACCCAATCTGAAACAGCTGAGAATTCACCCCATATTTTCTGTAAATGATAGAAGAACTTTTTCAGTTCCTCACAGTGGCTTAATAACAGATCCAGCTCCCTTTTTTTTTTTTTTTTTTCTAAATCTCCTAGAATATTTCCTTACGTATTTTCTGCATCAGTTTTTGGTAGAGTCCTGGTAGTCATTGCAGGTTATTTTGTCCTTGGCTCCGTCTTTTGAAATGCTCAGCTGTGCTGTGAGGGAGTAGGCAGACCACTCTGGGATTTCAATGAGCGGTCAAATGGTAACAACAATGAACATTAAAAGCAAATTGCTGAGAGGCCGTGGGGCACAAGCCGGAGGTCCTCTCCATAAACAAGTTAGGAAATGTTTTCAAAACAGTAATGCATTTGGTTAAGTGAGGCTCGGTTGATGGCTGTCTGTAAATGATTCTCAGAGAGAAGAAGCTGCATCCATCGACTTGTTTTCACTGGATGATTTGGATTTGGAAGCAGAGCCGGCTTTGCCTTGCTGTGTGAAGCAGAGCACCCCATCTCGCTGCAGTGGCGCCCGGCGCGCTGCTCGCTCACCTCCGCACTGACTGCAGCACCTCTGCTCCTTCACAGCACCCTTTGCTTCTGAGTGGCCTTGTCTCATTCCCAGATCCTATTTCCCTTACCATGGAAAGCGAATTAAAAAGGTAAGAACCTTCAAAAAAAAAAAACGTGGTATTAAAATGGTACAGACTCACTGCCTCCATCTCCAGCGAGCTTTTAGCCCAGCGTGTCTGGTCAGTGCTCGGTCCCGTTGCAAGCCCTTGTTCCGAGGTGCTGCTTTGAATTTCCCACCGCCCATGTATGCAGCATCCACGAGAACATCCCCTTGGTTCAGAAGTGATCTACAACTGAGTGTTGCTGGGTAAAAAGTTTCTAGATGAAATTAATTTCCTGTTGAACATGGGGAATATTCAAAACTATTATCACTTAAACAGAATATTGTAGTCAGCCACAACTTCAGCAGTGTGAAAGGCAGTAATGAGAACAATCTTAGCTTTCCCTATGCCTGCCTTGGAGACCGAACAGCTAGCTAGGGCACCTTGGAAGGCAATAAAAGCAAATTAGTTGATGAAATTGTTCTCTATAGTGTGCAATACAATTTTTCCTTCAATAGTAAGTCTGTGTTAGGGAGGAAAGAATGTCTGAAAATAAAGTTAGTCCTCTGTTTTACCAGGCTGGTGGGGAAGATAAAGGATCCTGCTGTTCAGTGGGTGTATGCGACGGAAAGCTGCTACCTCCCCTCCCCGTGCCTGCTGCTTTTCCCATCCGACGTGTGACTTGCCTTTCCCATGCCTTTGAAGCATCTAGCAGCCAGAGTTTGCTTGTCTGCACAGGATGGATGCTTGCAATGCAATTACATTCTTGGTATTAAGAAGGTGAAAAGACTGATGAGGATTGCTGTTATCCTGCAGAAGCTCTCCTACCAGTACCTCTCACACAGGTTTCCTGCACCAGTCACCTTCTGCACCTTAGCATGGGTTCAAAGCTCACATCTCAGCAGGGTTGGTCCACATTACAGAAGCACAGGAGAGATTTTTCCAGGTAATGGCTTTAAGTCTGACTTCTGGGAGAGCTCCTTGTCTGGTGTGATGCAGAATACCACCGAGGAGTGCAATGGGGGCTATGTCTGTGCCAGCTGAGGGCTGAACTTTCTACAAAAATTGTCAGGCTCTGGGGTTACAGCCTCTCCAGCAGCAAAGATCAATTAGAGGCAATGATCTCTTCTAATCCCTCTCTAAAATTAGTAGTCTGGAGGTGGACAAGAGGTTAATTGTTGCAAACTAGTAAAAGCTCAGTGATAAATGGTGAAAGTGAGCAAGTGTATACTCCCCCCACCCATGGTTAGCTCTGTATAGTCCCGGCGGACAATGTCACAGCAACCCACTATTGCTGATCGTGTGGCTTCGATCACAATTTGAAGGTGGGTGAGGACAGTATGACAGGCAGGACAGTCAGGAGACTGCAAGAGCTCTGGCTGCCACCAGTGGCAGTTCAGTTTCGGGCTGGAGGAAGGGTGGTAGCTTCAGGGCTGTGGACAACCAACCCGAGGCCAGCTGGCAATAATTATTATTAAGTTGGCTGATCTCACCTCGGATCTAGAAGACTATCAGTGTCAAACGTGGTGTGTACCATGGAGTGCCAAGTAGATTAGAGAGTAAGCCTCTTCGGCTGCACAAATTTCTTTCAGTGCATAAGAAATTGATGTAAAATTGAGTGTTTTTCTTATTATCATTCTGCAGTATGTCTCTAGCAAAATACTTCCATTACAAGCACATCTTTCTTTGGGGCTGGTAGGGGAAAAATGGGTAAGACTTGCAGAACCGTCCAATTTTATTGAGGATATGTTGAAAATAGAACAATGTTGAAATTGACGTAGTGTTTTGGCTTCACATTTTTTATTGTGGTGAGCTGGAATAGTTTTTTAATCCACATTTTCCCTCTAATTGCCAAACAAGGATTTGATGATTTATGCTGCCACATGCTTGCTAAGTATGTATCATTCCTATGGTTTTGTCAGTAACTGTTGAGTTTCCTCAGAGAGTTCATCATAGCCTTTTCTTCTTAATTGGGCAACTCAACTTAAACTGATATTGGTTTTAAACAAAACTAATATTATTTTAATCACAGTTAGCACTGGTGGATGCAGAAGTGTGTGTTTCAACCCAGATGAATCTAAAGTCAGAGAAGAAATGAGATTAGCTATATACTGACATCTTCAGACAAATGAACCTAGTACAAAAGACAGTTTCTTATTATACATTTAGTGATTAAACTTTTCCCACATTTGAAAGTCCCTAAAGCTTCTGGAGAAATATTGGAGTCAAAACTCTTGGTAACCAAATAACAGTCAATTCATTGCTACGCTGACTGGGTACTTGGCAGTGTGCCGTCCCACCATTGCTTGGGTTTTAACCATAAGATGATATTGCTGCTAAAATATCTTAGAGAACTGGAGGGGGTAATGAGAAGTCAAATTTAATCAGAAGTCAACTTTCTCCAGACTTATTGTATATACTCCTGAGGTTTGTTCATACATCCAGTGGCTTCACTTTACTTGAAGTTCTTAGTTAAAATACATAGTCTAGGTGGAAGGATATGCTACAGGTGCAAATCATCAGTCAACTTTCATTCAAATACAACTTTTCAAAATTTTTCCTACGGAAAAACTGTATTTTTCATTAAAAATATGAGATTTTTTCAGAAAAATAAATAATTAGAAGAATATCAGTAACTTTCAGTGATACATCTAAAATCTTTTTTCTTCTAAGAAAATAATGTCTCCTCTAGCACTTTGGTAGAATTTTAAGTATGAAGAAATAAAAAACTACACAACAAAACATTTCAAAACATTTCTTAGGGATTTCATAGGGATATTTGTAGTAAAAAAGTCCCTGAGAGCCTTCTTCAGTTTAGCCTTGGAAACTCTGTCCTACAATGAGGCTGACACACCCCAAGGTCCACACCCATTTCTGTTTTGGATGTATTTCCCAGGAAATGACACTCATGGATATGTATCTGAACAGATTTTGAGCTGATACTGAAATTAGATCTCTCACTTGTTACAGTCAAAAGAAAAAAATAATAATATATATATATATATTTTAAATTCAGCTTTGTCGAGGAAGAGAAAACATGTTACATCTATGGCTCAAAGGGAGAATAAGTGAATGATGGAGAGCCATGGCCTGACGAGCTTAACTTCTCCAGATGACTGAGCACAGAATGAAGAAATGTAATCACTGAAGAGTAGCGAGAGTCCTGATTTTCTCATCCCTCTGTGGGATTTTTGGGTGAATACATCTCTATTGTCCTCACTGAAATAGCATCTTACATATAAAGGTACTTCTGGAAGACTTTTGTGCTGAGCATCTTCTGATAAAACATTCACAAAATAGCCACTTCCCTTTTTATCAAGAAAAGCTATAATCATGCACTTTTTTAATATCTTCAAATGAATCTACAGTTTGATTTTCCTTAGCAAACGAAATCTCTGTGATTTCACAAAAATCATTTAAAAAACAAAAACAAAACTACAACAACTTAAGGCTTAATAAGTAAAAGTGCTGTCTCTTTAAAGAGTGCTTAAATATTTACCGTAAATGAAGAAGAGGTCTTCACAGTCTAAATGAGAAATAATGCCCCTGCCATTGCAATTGTATAAGAAATTACCTTTTGGTAAATGAGAAAAACCTTTCTATTTTGGCTCATGTAAAAAGTATGCATAGTTTTCTTCTGTCATAAGTGATTTGCTTGTCAGCATGTCCATCACAATAGCGTGGCTCAATTCACACCTGCCCTGAAGGAGTATATATGATGGTAACTATAGTCAGTGCAATTCAGTGATATTACATCGGAATTATTACCACCAGGCTTTTTTTCACGGTAACCGTTTACGCTAGTGTTTAACATAGAAGGTTATGTAAAATGTTATGCGATGATTATGAGATATTTTTTATCCTAAGAAATAGAATTGGTCAGAGTGTATGTGTCAGCATTTTTCTCTGAAGATTTATTTTTAATTAATTTTCACTAGATAAGATAGTTATTACCTTTTCTTTCGTGTATCAAATTTCTTATATTTCTTTAAAACGCTATTGCATCCAATAACGTCTTTAATCAAAGCTGGTTTTAGTTTTAATACGTTACAAAAAAATTCAAGGAGAATAAGTCAGACTTATATTTGATAATACTGAACCACTTTTATTGCTTTTATAATTTTAATATTTTTAATGATTGAAAAACCTGTTCTGCATTATTCTGGGAGAGGACAGATGGCCAGCTAATGTGTAACATGTAAATAAAGTCAGTATTCTCATCTTCTACTTACAAAAAACAAATACAGTCTCTGACCATAATTCCGCAAACATTTTCAAAACCCAGGAAAAAGAGCCATGTTCCTCAAAATGTGTTTTTTATATCACTTCTAAGTGCATTAGTGGTTTGGAACAGAGGGAACATAGAAAGTGAAGTGTTTTATGATAAAGTGAAATTGTTATGGGTTTGATTGAAAAAAAAACCTGCCGGCTATTATGGGCCATTTCTATGGATCCCTCAGAAGTGCCACAGCAGGACATGAGGGCTGCACTCTCTGGCAAAGACCTTGCTTAGTTCTGTGTGTGTCTTGGTGTTACCTGTTTCTCTTGTGTGGAAGTCAAAATATGGAAATGGCAAGTGGAAAAACAAAAGGATAGCCAGTATCATTTAATTTCCTGCTCTAACGGGCCAGTGGCTCTTGCTTCCCAGCAGCTGCAGAGCATGGCACATCAGCTTGTGCACCATCCTGAGCTGTGCCTGAAGCTTTTGTTTACTATCGGCAGGAAAGGAAAAAGAAAAAAAAAAATTCTATGTGTACCTACATAATATATATAAAATATAAATATCAGCTATTTCTTTCATTAGCAATGAGTATTTTAGTATCAGCTTTGTATGTTGGTACAAAGGAGGATCTCGGTCTGTGCTTGACAGGTCTGTTCTGTGTCAAAAGTGAAGGAAAAGCTCTGCGAACATGTGGGTTTACAGCCTTTCCACCACAGGATAAGTTTACAAATGCTACCATCAGGAATGCAGCTCCAGCTTCAGCTAAACCAATTAGGCCAGTAAAGCAGGCCAGTTTGGAACTGTTCAGGCAGTCCCCAAGTTAAACTGGAACTGGAATTAGGATTAAAAGAGGATATCCCAAAGAGGATTAGATCTAAGTGAATGTGGCTTTCACATTCTTAGGATGGCTTAGGGTGTCACAGTGTACTGTCATTTAAGTCCAAATTGCCAGCTTTCATTTTGTGGAACAAAGTGATGTCCCAAGAAGAAGACTGGGCAAAAAGAGGTTCCTCTGGAGCAGGAGGGCTTATCTCACCTTATACCTCATCCCATTCTAGCCAGCAGAACACAGGAGTTTTTTTTCTTGATATGCTATTGCCCTGGAGTTTCCCTCTTTATTAATCCGCAGGTATAATTAAACCATATGATTTATTCTGTTTTCTGTAATGTCAGCAGAAGAAGATAGGAGTAGAGCAGATCATAAAACGTCTGCTTGAGGGGTCACTTTCTCGGCTCTGCTCCTCAGGGTGTGGAGCAAGGTTACAGAAAAAGGAGAGCTGAGGGGAGGGCAAGGGGAGAGGAAATATAAATGTGATTGTCATTGGCTTAGATCTGCTCCTATTTAAATCAAAGATAGTTTTAACTTAGTGAAACCAATTCTGGTCTCTTTTTCAAACAGTCTGCAGAGTGTCGGACATTATTAAATGTGGATAAATGTCTAAAGGATGGACCTTAAGTGGCAGTAGAGCTTGAAGGCAACGTCACAGTAAGGCCTTGTAAAGTTTTTTACCTCTAGGTCACCAATCCAAATCCAGTCTAGGTCATTACTGGCTCAAAGTCATTATCAGCTCGTGAATGTCATCGAATGACACTCAAAATGTTAAGTATCCTGTTCTACAATCAGTACCTGAAAAATCTTTGCATCAACTTTGTGTGATCAGGGAATAGCTCATTGTATCACTCTTCACCCATAACCTCCAATTTTATCACTTCTTATAAAAGGCATTACCTGTCACGGATACATCAATAAATATAATGGCTAACCAGTCTTCATCAAGTGAAAGCTCATAGTCTGTAGGATGGGCCAAATAATTTATTTGTATTGTGTCTAATTATATATATTTTACTTATTTTCATTGCTTTCTGTTAACAGAAAATACATTTTCCTTTCCTTATTCAAATACAGAAGATTTCAACACAGTAGATATTTGCTGCCAGGAGGTAAATAACTAAAGTCAAACGATACTTTTCATCTCTGTATCTTCTGTCCTTGTTTGCCAAGATGGCCGGAGGGAGCTGTTATTGACATTAGCAATATATTTTGTCCTTCCTGGGTTTGAAGATACAAAAGATAGTGACTAGCAGTCCAGCTACAATAATGCTAACACTTGTAATCTAAGTTAATACAGGAAAGTCTTGTTAACAATACTCTGAAGTTTTTATATAGGAAAACTTTATTTTCCCTGGTATCATACACTTCTAACATCCCTTTGGGTCTAAATGCAAACAGCTTCATTCTTCCAGAAGACAGACAGGGAGAGGTTTTTCAGTGACGTTGTTGGTGGAAATTTCTTCCTTCCCTGTCTCGGGCCCGTTTCCTTACCATTGGGTCCCAGCTGCAGTTTGAAAGCTTCTTCAGCCTCGTGGGATGTGAAGGGTGATGGTTACCTGAGTTTGTCAGACCTGGACCCCAGAGCGAGGCCAGGCGAGGTGTATTTACTGACTGGTGTTGGATTTAAATAACACCGTTGTAGTCCTGTTGGAAAAGGCTCTGCTGAAGCTCCAGTCCTTTTGTAAAGGTGAGGCGCTTTTGGGCCCAGTGGTCGCCCCGCATTGCCTAAGAAGAAATAGAGGAGACATAGCTGGAAATAATCGTAAGAAAGGAATCAAGGAACTTTTAGCATATTAACAAATAATTATATCTTTAAAGTTAGAGTTCTTAAAAGACACCAGCAAAACCCAGATGAAAACTAATGAGATTTTTTCACATAAAGTAGAAATAGCCCATGAAGAAGCAGCTTTTTCTTTCTCTCTCTCCCTCGTGTGTGTGTGACCCATAGTGATTCCAAAGTCATTTTTAATAGGATTATGCTCTCAAGCCTTACTTTTCCAATTTCCTTCCCTCTTAGCACCATTTCTGCAAAGACTTGTGCTGGTATGGTTAGAGTGATCGCTTTTACAGACATCAAGCCTTTCCCCATCCCGAGTGCAAGCAAGGCTGAAAATGGAGAGCTATTAAAAGCCTTGTTCCAAATTCAGGTGGTGAATTGGATGCTGGCTGCAGGAAAGGAAGGGTGTTTAAGGTAAGCGGGTACTTCCACTGTCATATAGAACAAAGCAGTTTTTAAAGAATAGGGCAAGATCTCTGCGCAAAATGATGCTTACAAAATCACTTAGGAGTTCAGTTGTGCGTGCAAAGTAAGGTTAATATCTGCGCACTTTGATAACAATTCCCATGCATGTGTAATGTACAGTTTCTGTAGGACCTCTACATATATAAAATGAGAGCTCAAACGTCCTTTGCGTGTGCATGTGCTACAAGCAGAAAAGAGAAGGGTAGATGGGCTCATACAGCTGCTCTTGTTCAGAAAACTGCACAGTAAGGAGAGAAGCAAATCTGGCCCCAAGCTACTGAAGTAAGTTCCCAGGCTGAAAACTGAGGGTTGTATGCCTTTAGGTACTGAAAAACAGTAAAACCAGGAAGTTACAGACTTTGGGCCTGGCAGTGACAAGGAGTACAGGAGGAGGGAACCCACTAGAGGCACGATGCTTGGCTGAATACGTTTCCATTGAAGTTTCCCTTTTGTAAAAGGGAACTAAAAGCAGCGGATATGATTTTCTGATATTTTGATTTTGCTAATTGTCTTAGTTTCTGCTTCGAGGTTGTCCAGGAATGTTAAAAATCTGCCTGATAAGCTGTCCTGCAGAGCAAGTGGCTTTCTTTATATTCCCTGTAATAACAGGCCAGCGCTAACCCAGGCATGAGCTATTCACTGGCCCCATGCTCTTTCCCCAGGTTCCCTCTCACCAGACCACCTCTGATGGTGGGAGGCATGATGAAAAGGTGTGCTAGGTCAGAGCGGTCATCCTTTCTGCAATGTGAAACTATCCTTTATTTAACAGTCTATTACTGCCTCCAGCCTATCCAACCTACTTCACAGCTTCTTTAAGAGAAATAAATAAAAGCAGGTTGAGATTACTTCAGAAAATCTTGGAGTGGGGTGCGGGTCCATGTCCTTTGGCCCACAGGCTCTAGAGGCTCTTGCAAAACTCTTCTATTATTTATTCGAAAATGCACAGTTCATTTTATTTTGTTTTGTTTCAACTTGTACAGCATCTGCTGAGAGTTTTTTTTTTTCCTTTATATTAGATATATAAAAGAATGGAAGTAAAGGCAGGAGCTGAAGCAATTTCCAAGAAAAGGCAAGAGGAGGATGATTTACTGTGAGCTGTAATGAGAGATAGACTCCTGGTTTCATAAATTCAGGGTAAGCACCAGTGTATCTGCCTCAATCGATGTCCGCTGCTGAAGCGCCGCCCGGCTGGGAGCCCGTCCCGCCGGGCAGCCTGCACTGATTGCGCCGGGGCTGCTCCGTAGCCATGGGCAGGGGGGGCAGTCAGGGAGGGACAAATCCCTGCAGCTCGGTGAGCTGCTGGCACAGAATCGCTCACGGTTCAGACCCGAGGTCATCAGTACAAACGGCAAAAGTCTTGCCATCTATACGGTCAAATCGGGAAGGTAATCAGTCGCACATGGTGCTTCTCGTTAGATCCCAGGCAGTTCGTGTACAGTGCTCTGGAAGATATTGATTGAGAAATATGAGAGCTGGATTGCAGGATGAGAGCAGAGAGAGAGTGAAGCATTAAGGCAGAGCGATGAGAAAGTCCTTTTAACCCAGAAATTGCCATTGTCAGTTGGGGCAGCCAGGAAAATGAAGTGTCTTAGAAGCATCAAAGTAAAGATTGCTGAAGATGTTTGATTCTGTACTGCAGATCAGAGGAAATGTGACAGTTTGTCTTGGTAATGCTCCCCAGGATGTTTTTCACGATATTGAGAATTATTTTGCCCGAAGGCATGAATTTCAAATGAGTTGTATTCTAATAATATTGAGATGTGGGTCTGAATCTCAGGAAAAAAAGGGAATAAGAGGCAGAGAAATTTGGTAATGTAGATAAATAGAACAAAATGAGATCTACATGAGAAATTTTATTAAATTTGGAATTGGCTGCTGGACCAGAAAGATAGAGCTAAGTAAAAGCATGAAGTTAACTAAGGGAAAAATGAGCTTGAAGCTGAACAGAACTCAAATTCTTCTTTGCCAGAAAGGCAGGATCTTTGCTATGACCTTGAGAGCTGCTGGATGTGCCACTCACACGCGTGCCCTGAGGTAGCGCTAGAGAAATTTTTGCAAATGCAGCTATTGTTTTTATGTCAGAGCTGTCATGCACCATGTGCTGCCTGCCGTTCATGTTGTCTGTTATCCAGTCTGCTGAGGAACTGGGTAAGCAAGGTGAGATGCGAACCCAGGCTCCTGAAGCTGATGTTTCTAATATCTGAAGTAGCTCTGGTCTCTCCTTGGCCTGTAGCAGAGGGCAGCTGGATGCGTCATTTGGACATCACCACATTTAGGCTAACTCGGAGAGGGTTTCTCTCAGCTCAGACAAATCAGCCGTGGATGGTGGTGCAGATTTGTAAAGTAATTGGCGTTGGAAGGGACCTCAGGAGGTCATTCAGCACAGCCTCCCGCTCAGTGCTTTGTGTTCTTTGTTGCTAGTGGTCAGGCTGTTATCCTTCACTGGTATGTGCTAAGGGAGATAAGTAACACACTAAATGTATGTGGAATAATCTAGTGACACTTTAAGAAAACACAAAACAAAACACAGATACGTAACCCTCTTGTTCAGGCACACTTCCCACTAACGAAATATTCAGTAGCACTTTCTTGCTGATATACTTCATCATGCTGATTTGCTATGGGCTCATTTTGCTGCTCCCATGACCTATTTTTTCCTTTCTGTCCAATCACAGGCAGCTATCTCTTATGCTTTCCTTTTTTTAACATCCTGTTCTTTATGTCCAGACTCTTTTTTTTTTTTCCCCTGCTAGTTAACTGTAATTATACACCTTTTTAATGAGTTTTAATTCATTTTAGCATGTTTTTATGTGACTAACTGCAATCCCCCTGCTGGTCTAATTTCATATAGTATATTTAATTGAGTCCCCTTCTGCAAGTACACAGTTTGCAAAAACGTGTGTGGCAAACCCAGTCCTAAAGCATAAATTGTGCTTTATTCCCCGTCTTCTGATTAGATTCTTAGTTGCATTACATTATTTTTTTTCCCCCAATAAAATCCCGTCACGTACAGCTTAACCACTCCAGCAAATTAATTTATTCTATATTTAATGCCACATACAGAAACGCCTTTATGGGTCTCCAAATTGTTCATTTCGACCATTCTAAAATTAGTTCCCTTTTATTAATTGGAGAGTCATTGCATTCTTGGGAAGACAGAAAGCTCTCCTGCAAACCACATTAACTGGACAGATGTTCTGAAATAGGTTAAATATTACCCAGTAAGTGCTGATACAGCTCATCAGTCACGTCACTGCAACAATCACTCTTTCCATAATCTAATACAGGCTAAACGGTAGTATGAGAAAGGCAGTCTCAGAAGTGATGAACTGACATGATAGACAATAGTTTTCCATTTACAGTAGATTCATGACTTAAAATATCTGGAACAATTTCATTCATCTGTGATTACAGGATGAAACCCCCCTTCCTTGTAACAGTCGATGTTGCTTTCCAAAGGGGGAGGTATTCGGCATGTATTTTATTGTTGTTTTGCCCTAGAGCTCAAATACTGTTTGAAGAAAGTCATCATCAGTTTACAGGTCAATAAAGGAAAGATGAAGCAAAGGAAGCCACTGTCTAGGCAAAATCATCCCGTAGACACTGAGTATGTGGGCAGAAGGGTAGATTAAAGCTTTCTTTCAGGAGTTTGGGTCTTTCCAACCTAACTACGTCCTGGAAACAGTCAGCTCAATAACTGGACCACCTCTATCCCTCTCTTCAAATGTTTCTTGTCTGCAACCTCTCTAATGGCATAAGAGGGTCTCAGGATATATTTACATATGTCCAGATAAAGAGACTTACATAAGCCTATAACCAGACAAGATATATCTCAGAGGCAATTGCTAGTGTTTCCTTGTTAAATTCTTCATGATATTTTATGCCATGTCAGCAGCTACATGACGATAAAGCAAATGACACAGGTATCCTGACAGCCAATTCCAATGACTGGAAGGCAAAAAATGCCAAGTTTCCTTATTTTAACAGCTAGATGAATGATGTTTGATCAAAGAACAGAATCTAAGCATCATGATTCTTAACTAGCCTATCAAAAATAGCCGCAGGAAATTTCTGGAGCTCTCAGTTTTATAGCGGGATGTTCAAGACCATTTAATCTTTTTCATTGCACTTGAATTCTTAAGCTTTCCAGGACCAATCACAGCATGTTCAGGTAAAATCCCAAGTATTTAAAATAACGTACACAAAAATAGGACTTGAGCAATGCATTTTCAGTCTTTAGTTGTGGGTTGGCTTTGACAAACCCTCTTGCTGTGTCAGCACTTGGATTCGCTTAGCTGCCATGATTGAGGCTGCTGGATAGCATTTGCATAAGCCTGTACGCCTGATGGTACACAGCCAAAATTAGCTGTGACAGCAGGCTGAAAGAAGAAGCACTGAAGTTTAGGACAGCCATTGGCATCTCAATAAATTTTCATGTTTACTTCCAGAAGTATGTGATCCCAGTTCATGAGTTACTCTGCTCCCTGAGGGGCATGTTGGATTTGGGGATGGAATGGTATTGTCTTGGAAAATTAGCCTCTGGATCATCACTTGTGCTCGTAACAAACAGTGACACTTTCTGAAAGATCATCCTACTTTCATCCCCCAGAATCATTTTCTTGTCCTTGGGAGTACTCTGGGATTCTTTTATGAAATATGGAACACAAATCTGATCAGTGTAAGGTGACTTACCAGACCTTACAGTGTGATGGGGATAATGGAGGTAACACTATGGGCTTCTAGATGAAGAATGACACAGAAGATGAGCCCAAGCAGCTCAAAGAAACATTTACAATTTCAAACTAGTAGCTGTGTGAAAATCCATTGATTACGACCATTTTAAAACAACAACAAGAAAATGCTCGAAAGGTAAATATTGTGAAAAAATGACTTTGGTTTTATTGATATAGTCCCTTGTGTACTTTACAACTACAGTTAAGAATTCAGATTTGTCACTGAGACCAGTGAGATCAAAAGGGCCAGTGTGGTGGCCCTCTGCAATTTGCTTCAGGCTGCTGAGAGTTCTAGCAAAAATAGAAAAAAGTTACCTCTGGTAGCAGCACAGGCTTTAAGAAAAGTTGCATTACGCTATCCAAATAGAGCACTCTGGTGCTATATTTGATGCTATAGTGGACAATGATGGCGTAGTTACAGACATTGCCTCCCTTTATCAACTACAGCACTAAGGTTATTATTATGCTTATCTTTTGAAACCTAAACACTCATTCATGAGGTAGTTCTACAGAGAAGTTCAAAATCCATTTAAGCAGTTTTCACAGCTCAGAGTTTCTGTAATCAGATGAATTTTACCAACCATGAGTGGTTTTAGAAGTTTCCTATACTGAAAAAAAAAAGTCAAGTTTACCTTACAGAAATAATGCTGCTGAAATTGGTCACGTCGAACTTCCCTGCAACCGAATGCAACACCATTAACATTAGTGAGATCTTTCTCCTATTTCTTCTTATTACTTCTCTCTTAGTCATGAACTCTCTAGCCGCTCAAGTCAAACTCACTTAATATGGAAAAATCTGTATGTGTTTTGTTTACAGCAAAGCTTAGTAAGTTGCAATAAATTAATTAAATTGCAGTGTGGAAAATAAGATGCTTTTGCTAGTATCAGAACATTTTGATTATCTGTACAACCAGTAAACACAAAAATAAAAGAATAGTCACAAAATCTGTTGAGGTTTATTTTTTCTATGAACACTTCAATTTCCGTGAAAGTTGCAAGCAAACAAGACATTTAAACCACTTCAATCTACTCTAAATCAGAAACTACAGTCTCTGCTGGGATCTCTGTATTTTATTATTGTGTCAAAAATTAGGCGAGAAAAATTGGAATAGAATGAGAGACCGGAATTAACAAAAACCTTTGTGTCTTACGTGTTACAGAAATAAATTTTCCCTGTCTCTAAACAGGCAGTTCAGAACCCCCAGAAGGATTTCAGTGTTAGTTCATGGAAGAGTAAATGTTTGCTCAGCTCCATCTTCAAACTCTTGCAGCATTTTGACCATTGCGAGTAGCACTCATCTGAAATCTTCCAGTGTTGCTTTTTAACTATTCTGCTTTCACGGTGTATTGCAATAAATGATGGATGTATTTGTGATTCTCCTTGGCTGGTTTTGCTGCTACCCCATCCCAACTCTGTGGGATTCCTAAAACGTGAAAAAGGATTTGGGACCAGAAGAGACCAACTCACATATACAAGTTATGGCATGCTCTATAGTTGCAGCAGCTGTGTAATATATGCTTAGTCCGTGAAAGGTCCACAGCATATCCACTATTTACGGTTAAAGATCACACAGGTCAGGAAACATTCTCAAAAGATCTGCTGCAACTGCGGTACAAAGGGGCAAAAACCACAGGAGCAGATGAGGCGAGATGAAGGGCCTCATCGTTGTACTCTGCCACTGTAACGGCAGGGAATTTTCAGGTGTCCAAATGATCTGAGAAAGGTCACAGAGGCCAGAGAAACACTTGTACGGTATTTTCATTCTGCACTTTACAACAGGATTTGAGATGTCACATTTTAGAGGAAAGCACATTAGGGTGTAGAGTCCTTTATCAAAAATCGGGACATTTGGATCATATGTGTAGCTAATTGAACTGATGTGACCAGAATATTTTTCCATTACTACTGGCAGAAGTGTTTTGCCCGACTGCACTTAAACCAATTTTATGTGCCTATAACACCACTGTCTTCAAATGTGTAGCGAGAATTTTAATTCAGCAGGATAAAATTGATAACTTCTATAATGACAAAAGTATTAGTGCAAGTATTAAAGAAGTGAACATAATTACTGTATTTCTTTGAACCAACATTATTTTAGCCTTAACCCTGCGATGGTCAGGCACATTGGATCACAGTGTCTTTGGCATTGTTTAAAAATTCAATTTGAAATCTAATTCATTATAGGCAAACTACCATTCCTGAAGGGTTAGCTGCCATATTTTCCTTATTCAAATCACACTGCACCTTCCAGATTAGTTGCTTGACCTTCTCTATGCTTTCAATTGAAACCAAAATCTAAACTTCAGAAAAAGCTTTCTATAATTCATTTGGAAATGTATGGCTTCTTAGGTTTGCCTATTGCACAGTTTACTATGCATGCTCCACTGACATTAGATATGGCCTTGGATGAGAAGTTCTGTGCACCCAGCAGGAGATGCGTTCTCCAAAACTGCCCAATTACCATGCAGGGGAGTGGGGTTACTCGTGGCATAAATCACTGCTCGGTGTGAGTAACAGCCTGGCCCCCAGCTTTGCATTAACCTGCAGCCAATCTGCAAATTAATCCCTGCTGAACATCTTCACCTGAGAAAGGGGTTGAGCATCACCAAAAGCTAAGAAGAAAGAGAGACAGAAAGGCGTATAACAAGTTTCCATAGAGCCTGCTGTTTATTTTATTTTATTGTAAATAGATAATTGCATCTAAGTCTTAGACTCCCCCTACACCAGGGAAATGGGTATTTGATGACTCCTTTTTGGCTCACAACCCTTTCGGGATTTTAGCAAGAAGAATATGGCTACAGCAGAAGTAAACAAGCAAGGTACAGGCAAGACATCTTGTACAGATATTCTTTACTCAAAACCCTAAATTAGGTAAGGTTATTTGCTTATTAATCAACTCCTAAAACATGCTTGCAAGCTTTTATTTTTAATTGAATTCATTATTAAATTGCAAGGTAGTCAGTTTTAAAATAAGGTGCTTATTAAATCTGGTAAGCATTGCGTTGTTGGGAGAAATGGTTGTGTAAGCAAGATGTGTTTAGCAATGTTTTTAGGGAGTACAAATGGGAACCTCTTAGAGGCTTGGTGTGATTTATACTTGTAGTAGATACAGAGAAAACTGCCACCAAGAGTCTTTCTACTGCACTTTTCTTTCTTTATTCTTCTTGACACAAGACAGGAAACTTTCAGCTGGAATTTCCATGTCTGGGTGTCTAAATCTGGATGCTTGAATAGCCTGATGTCTCAAAGGAGAGTGCAGTTGTGCGGGGTTGCCTTTGTCTTCATTAAGCTGGGTCAGGAAGACGTTTTCAGGTAACAAAACACAGCACAACAGTATTTGAGGAGGGGCCATCTTTCACAAGCTTGGGAGAAAATCAGCTGAATTCTAAACTGGAAAAGTACTATCCATATTTTATTAGCTGAAGTAATGAAGGAGAAGAGAGATTTAGATAGTACCGTCTAAATCCCAAGGTAATTTATCCACTGGTTAACAATGTTCAGTAGAAGAGACTTCTAGTAAGAATGTAAATCAGAGGAGAGCTAAGAGAGAAAAGCTGCATATCTTATATAATAAGATTGCTGAATAAGAGTTACAAATGTTTTAGCATAAGTATGAAATTATTGGAATAAGTGAGATGTGGCTGAATGAGAAAAGTGATTGGGGATTTAAAACATCAAGAGTTTACTGAAAGGACATATAAAATGAACGAAGAGACATGGGAGTACTATTGGTAAGGGATTATGGAGGCTTGCAGAGAAATGATGTATGTATTTAGATGATATGGCAGAGACTCTTTGTGCTGAGGTTAAGAGCACTAAAAGTAGACAGATGGTTTTAGTGTTTTTCGCACTAGTCTCCAGTGAGTAAAAGTCAGGAAATGGTTTTATAAATATGATTAAAAGGTGAATGCATTAACTACTGATTGATACTGTGCATGCTTATAAAGGCCTGAATTCTAACGTGGTTATGCCCCTGGAATTGTCCAGTGGGATGAGCTTCAGAGTCAAATGCCACATAGGAACTGAAATGCATAAAATGTACCACAATTTTTCAGATGTATAGCGAACACTAGCCTTATCTGCTTGTTTATGAAAACATCAATACGCAACATTAAAGCACTTAGTTCCAAACCTGTAGCGAGCCATAAAATGGCAGTAAATGACAGACTTTGATTAGGGAAGAGACAGACAAATCATGAATGTTTCCAAGTTTTCAGGCCATTCCTGCTAATATTCATGAACTCATTTCTCCTGGCAAGTAGTTTGTCAAGAGTTCTTGTAACACCTTTTAGTTTTCAAGTCTGGCAGATACTTAAGATAATGTTAACGTCAAGGATAGTGGCTTGCCTTCATGTTACTTAGTCTATCACTTGCTGGAAAAGTCATCTCAGTGAGAAACTTAACTAGCTTCTGTCTTGTACTCCATTTGCTTGATTTTATTCGGGTTCTTTTTCATTGAGTTCAACTGTTAAAAACAGGATTATAATGCGTGTGTGTACACACATAATACACAATTTATTTTTATATATTAAAAAATAGGTTGTATGTTATGCATGTATATATAATTATGTATTAAAAAACTCTGAAGTCTTTGGAAATGATCATTTAAGCCATGAGAAGGCCTGGCCCAGTTGTAGCTGTTCTAAAGAATTCACAGCTCAGTTTTCCAACATGAGGTGGTTCTGTTACACAAGGTAGTCTGGGTAACAGCTAGTGATGCTCACAACCCATCCACGAAATCCTAAGCAAATTCCTATGTTTTTTCCAGATGATCTCTCTAATAAAAACGGGGGAAAAAGAACTATTTCAGCAATGGACCAACAGTTTAAGATAAACATACTCCCTTGTGAAAAGTAGTCAGTGGAAGAAAATAAGGTTACTAAGTTACAGGGAGATTTTGATAAAACCTTATTACTGTCTCAGCTCTATATCTATTTCAGAGACACTAATGGCCCATCTGGATCACAGCTTTATAAACAAGCTTCCTAACAATTAAATACTGCAACCTCAGAGAGTGGTTACAGCCCACGTGTTTTTATTATTTATTTTTAAGTATCAGGCAAGAAGCTTGCTAATATAGAGAGAAATAAACATAGGTAGGTATGTATAGATGTTTGTATACTGGACCACTCAGTAACTGCTAGCAAAGTATTTCCTTAAATAACTATATTTTTTCATACATAAAGTCTAAGAGACAAGTTTTAAAGTCAGACAACCACCTTGGCGTTTGTGTAAGAATTATGATGAAGCTGATTGCAGTAATAAAGGAAGCATTTCAAGTGTTTGTGCGCAGAGCATACAGTAACCAATTTGGTGCAAAATACAAATTATGCTGCGTAATAGGGCTTACTGGGCTCAGAGGCACAGCTGTGTGCCCAGCCGTCCTGTATCCCATTGCAATGGGATGATCGTGATGCAGAACTTTTCACCATGTGCTGCTTATATTTTCTGATTCAGGTCGGTTTTCTGAAGTTGTAACTGTACTGTCACTCATGGAATAAATGGTTTCATTGGCGCGGCGATGGTAATGCTAAACTTGTTTGAGTGCTTGAATTGTCCAATATTAACGTATTTTCGTGTGACTAACATCCTAATTTTTGCTTCCAAATCTCATTAAATAAGAGACAATGAAAACTGCAGCAGGTTTCTTGAATTGATTTGGTTCCCATATGTGAGAAAAAGCTATTAAATACAGCCATGGTCAGTTAGCTGGTGTAAAACTATGGTATTTAGTTCAATCCAATAATATTATGAAAATTTGGACACACTCTGTGGGTATTACAAAACTACAGTTGCAAAGCAGGCATGCAGACCAGGTTATAGAAAGTTCCAAAGGATTTGGGGGGTTTGGAGTGGTTTATTTGTAAAGGACGCTTCACAGTCCCAGATTCCCAGCTGATACAAAGCAGCGTAAAGCGACAGTGATTTGAGTGAACTGCAGCTGCACCCCTAGTTCTCTTACACAACATATGGCAAATCTGTAGTACGTCCTGGCTGCTATTAATTTCAGGGAAGCCCTATCAGTTTTGTTTGTCTCAGAATAAAGCCTACCACTTCTTTATTTCCCATTCTTGTTTTTCATTCCCCTTTCATTTCTGTCATTTGTCCTGCCAGTTCAGCCGTGGCCCTCTTGTATTAATTCAATAGCAGTTGGTTTAGCAAAGTTGGAAACTCCCTGTTCCTGAACCTTTTTTTTTTTTCCCCCAGACATGAAACATCTCTTTCCCTTTCTCCTTTTCTGTTTTATCTTTGTTATAAACTGATTCATATCAAATGATTGCCCAATCCATCTGTCCACTGGCCTCTTTTATAATCTCAGAGAGATTTGCCACCAGGTTAGCTCCATGTTCTAGCTACTTCATTTTCTGGCTTTGACAATTAATCTCTCTAAGCGCTAAGTTTTTTATTGCTTTTCTCTATGGCTCATTTTCTCTAACATGCATCAAATTGTTGCATTTTTTTCATGTTTAAAGAAATAAAAACCTGTCAGTGGCCTTTCAAGAACTATAAATATTGATGTTCTCTTGTTTCCTTCCCTTAGACATTGACTTATGTGATAGCTCATACCAAAAGTCTGTGCAAATACCTATTCTGTCATCCAAACAATTTTTAAACGTGGTGACAAAGGAACTTTTTAAATGGAGATGGCAAGCCTAAGGAAGTCAAATCTTACTGGCAAGTTTGTCTTTCAGCTGCAGGATATGCAAGAGACGATGTTGTCTCCATCTTGATAAGTAAACCTTAGAATGTTTTTTTACAGGATCCCATCATTTAAACAGAAGCCCTAAAATAGGTTTTCTGTAGCTATGACAAGTGCATTGTGGTTTTTTTTTCTGTATTTTCATAGATGAAAATGTTATGTAAAACAGGCAATTAACCCTTTCCAGTTTAATCAGTATGTGTGATCGATCACTAACATCCAAACATCATTTTCGGGTTTTACCAGTTGTTGCTGTAGCTTGCTTCAGTTTATCTACCACATAATTTTATTATTAAAAAAAAATTAGGAAATGTTTTATATATTTCCAACTCAGTTGTGTATTTCTACTGTGACATAAAGCTTGATATCTATTTCTAAGTTCAGAAAACTGGTGTTATTGCTTGGGACTTAAGTAGCTTTCTATTGCCTCAGAAGAAAACAGCATGTAACTCCTATTTAAAAATGATACTTGTATTTCTGTGTGAACTCTAAAACCAGCATATCAGGCTTATACCTCTGCGTGGATTATTTTATCTTTGTATTCATAAAAGTAAAACTGGCTGAAGCGTTACCATGGTAAAAGAGGAATGAAACAAAATGGATCAACATGGTGGATGCAATCTTGTTTCATTCTTTATTTATTATATGAACTGAAATCTTCTTAGGTACTCAGAGTAAATGCATGTGAGATTTAAGTCAGTGATTAGAAACAGTTTGAGGTGGGATTAGTATTCTAGTTTTGTACCTTTTTCCTTAGTCTAAATAATAGACCAACATAGCCCAGTTTAATCACTGTGCTTAGATGGATTTTTTTTTTTTATTCTGTATGTTTCTTTATTCTCTGTTGCTGAATGGTACAAAATCTGACACTATCATTTGGAATTGCCTGAAGGATCACGCGGTTGTTGCATACGTGTGTTGTGAGGCTGTGGGGAGCTCCCAGTGTGTGGCTGAAGTGGGTCTGTCCTGGCAGCCCCAGGGGAAATCTCCCCACTGGGCAGCCCATTGCTTGCTGAGCACCAAAATGTCCATGCGACCTTCTGAGGGAACATGAATAATGGAAATTTGTCATTTGTTACCTTTTTTTTTTTTTCTTTTTTTATCACTTGTCAGTATGTCCCCTTGGAGTTGCTCTGAGCATCTTCTTGGCAGGATCAGGTTCCAGTGCTCACCAAGGGGGGCGGGACCAGAAAACTCGTGATCCATTTAAATCCTGCTTATTTCAGCAAACAAGGTTTGAGTAGGATTTAAGTGGTGTGTTGGCCTTCTACATGGAACTGATTTTCACCCAAAGGGCGAATTAGCAGTGTTTCTGAGGGACCAGGCTCATATTTCTGAAAGTCTCTGCTGTTTTCAATGCTCCTTTTAAGTCAAAGTTTATAATGTTCAGGGCTCATAGTAAAATAAGAAGTTGGAATACAAACTTGGAGTAAATATACCCTGAGGTTAACTTTACATTTCTGATTTAGTTTTAGTGCATAACATGAAAATTTTGGAAGTTTAGAACAACATGAAAATAAGAAGTTTTCTATTACATATTGTATATGAGGTGATTTAGAGGATAGTGGATGAATTGGTATGGTAACTTTTGCTGGTTGTTGATGCATTCAAATTTAAAGCCGTGACACGTCTTTCAGTCTGCTGTTACGTTTAAATACGAAAAAAAGCTCTGTGGATATTTAATTGTACAACACTGAATATCTCAAGTAGAAATACGAGGTATTTGAAACTGGAGAGAACAGTTCACAACCTTGTGAGTACTGCAAGCTGTTATTTTGCAGTCTGTTTTTTTTTTCTTTCCACAATTATTGAGGAAATAGTTAAAGGTTTTACTTTTGCTAAAATGAACAAATTTGGAAAACATGTTTTCATATCTTCATGAAAGTGAACTTTTCCTTTACCAGAAACCAGTATTTACGATAGCCTTGCCCAAAACAGATGCTGGTGTAATCTCATCCCTTGCTAGGAGTGTATGAGTGGGATTGTAAGAATCCCACATGTAATTTTTTGATGGCAGTTTGAGTTTAGAGTTTTTCAAGTCAAATGTGAAATGAGCAAAATTCTGAGTTTAGTACCCAAATACCCTCTTGCTTGATACTTGTTAATATAGGCTATCGTCTCAGACCAAGGAAACAATATCATTAACCAAGTGAATAGCTTCCACCAACTGCAAAAAATGTGCCACACAGTGGTAAACAATCTGTCGTTGTGTGTTTGCCTCTTGGTTATACTTTTTATTTATCAGTGAGAGGCTGGTGGCTTTAATAAACTAATAATCTTAAAATGAATGCATCTTTAATTCTATATATGGTGAGTCTATGTTATTGTTATTTAAAGCATAGAATTTCTGAAGTTGGAAAGCCATAGACAAAACAGGGCAAACATATTTCAGCTGTCTTCTGAAACGGAGCTTCCTGACACCATGTCTTTATGTAGCATATTAAACTTCAGTTCAGTGAACTGCGGGTCAAACACATGCAGTAAAGAACAGTTTTTATGGCCTCTTTGGCTTTTGAAACACTTTTTTTTTCTTTCTTGTACTGTATATATGAAAGTCACTTGATTTACAATACAATATTTGGATTAAAAACAATATTCCTGGTAGCTTTTCTCTTTTATAATACTGAAACAGGAAAGGAATATTCATAGACAGGCATTTAAGAGCCAAAAAAGTAAGAGCAGATTCACCTTCTGCTGTCCTTTGGAACTGTAACTCTCCACACGTTTTAGGTAGATCACAAGAGTCAGTCTGACCTTCCACTATACTGGTTTTGGTGAAATGTTTTTGGTGAGTTTGCATTCATATGTTTCGATTGCCCTACCAAGTGCTAAAATTCCTTTTCAGTATAGATGCTTTCCATATGCACTAAACTTAATTACCGGCCTAAAAATATTTCCTTTCAGCATTGTTTCCAGTTTGAATTGGTTTATATGATTTGGAAGTAAGGCTGGAACATCTCTCCTATGAAAACAGGCTGAGAGAGCTGGGGGTGTTTGGCCTGGAGAAGGGAAGGCCCTGGGAGGACCGCACAGCAGCCTGCCAGCGCCTGAAGAGGCCTGCAGGAAGGCCCGGGAGGGCCTCTTTGTCAGCGGATGTAGGTTTAGCTCAGACATTAGGTAGAAATTCTTCACTATGAAGGAGTGAGGCCCTGGCCCAGGCTGCCCCATCCCTGGCAGTGCCCAAGGCCCGGCTGGGTGGTATTTGGGCAGCCTGGGCTTGGGGGCAGGCAGCCCTGCCCATGGCAGGGGGGGCTGGAGGAGCTTTGAGGTCCCTTCCGCCCCAAATCAGTCTGTGAGGTCAGTCAGTGTCTACAGAGTGGGCCTCATATACAACCTGAAATGTACTTCTTCAGGGCACTTCTGTAAAGATAATTATGATGTGCAACTTTATGACTTTATTTCATTGCTTCAATATCTCTTGAAATCTGTCCCTTTACACACTTTCATTGGCATATCTGAAAGAAAGTTTTTAAAATTGCACGTGGATCTTCATATGAAAAGCAATCAATCATATTAAAAAATATGCGTATCAAATATAAAATCCTTGAAAACTAATTAGAGAAGCGTAACACTTGAGATGGGGGGAAATGTTGGGGCACAAAGATGTTTCAGCACTTCAGCTATGGGATTGGCCCCATACGGTTTCTTGGTTTCTTTGTACCCCAAACATTCTTACAATTCTCCCTTCCCATCTAATACTGGCACTTATTGCTTAGCAGTGTGTTTAATTTTTTTTCCCATTAAAACATCCAGCCTTAAAAATAAAAATATGAAAAGCATGGAGTGAGTAGGTGGAAATCCTTTGTTGCTGAGCCAAATTGAAAGATGGACATTCTGTAATTTTCTGACACAGTGGGAGCTCTGCACAGGGGGAAAAAATAGCTCTTGAAGCTACATTTCCCTTTATCAGCTTGTGTGCCGTGAGCGTGCTTTCTAGTTAAAACTTTTAAGTGACTTTAATTATGGAAACTAAGAAGGACTGCTGCAGAAATTATTCCCACGCAAGGTAAAAGGTCATTAAAAGTTTGGACTATCAAGCTAATTTGTGAACAATACTGTGCATGAAGTGTTCTAACAGTGGTAATTACATTGCAAAATCTCCTTGTTGCTGCAGTGTTTTCCTACCCCTTTGTCCAGCTCCTGGCAGAGCGCACTGTTCAAACTTTTTTCAAAATAAATAACAAGTGGTCATTATCACAGTTTAGTAATTGCATGGCTGCTATAAAAAACACAGATGTGGGGCTGTAATAAAACTACGAATAGGTATGACTGGTCAGAATCCTGTTAGATTCGCCTTAAATCTTGAGTTGAGTTCTGTGGTAGAGAAATGTCATAAGGAGAGGTTTGCTATCTTTCCTGCCTGCGTACATTAGAAAATACTGACGTGTCTGCAAGTCTCAGCTTTGACCAAGCTTTAACCTTTAGTTAGGGCTTGGTAAAAAACACACATTTTGCTCACTTTCTGTCACCACAAATCTAAAATTAAACCAACTGATGAAACTTAAATAGAAAATCCTGGCCTGTAGAAGAGTTGTTAGTTGACTTTATAAACATTGCAGAAACCTGACGTTACCTTCAGCATCAGAAGACAGGCACTTCCACAAGTGTAGCTTCCACGGTCTGGTGGCAAAAGCTATGGACGGGTAAGAGCTGCAGTGGCACATGGGACACCTTTGAGAAAAGTAGTTTGGTGTACCTGAGGTTTGCTTCTACAACCCTGTTATGACTCGTTCAAACAACCAGCAAGGCTGTGGGCTTGCATTGAGGTATAGTTAATAAGAAGCCTTTATTTAAAACCACTGCTGAACATGTAGGTGTTGACTGGATTTTTGTGCATCATCTTTAGCATCTGTTCTCAGAGACAAAACCCACCTCTCCCACTGGGTGCAGCACTGAGAACAGTGGTGCAGCTGAAACAATAATAGCATCAATTAGTCATATACTAAAAATAAATTCAGCATGACTTTATTCAGCTCAGTTTGGTGACTTGAAGATGCTGCATCTTGCAGGTGGAGGCAAAAAAAAAAAATAAATTAGATTTACTGTTACTTTCCAAAATCAACATGTTTGGGCTGTGATTGCAGATCTGTCGTGATGTTGGTATCACAGCCTTACATTAACTGTGTTCACTAACTTTTCTAACCAATTTCTTTTAATCACATTTAAGTAAAGTCTAATATATGCTTCTGATATACTCAGAAGTTTAGCAGAGCAAAAGGGGAAATTGAGACTTGAATGAGGATGACAGGGTTTTATGTCAAAATTCTGATATAAAGAGATGAAGTCCCTTCTCAATATATTATATGTGCCCAAGCCATCAGGATGGAATTGAGATACAGCTGCGCTGGTCTGATGCCTGGAGCGAGCTGGAAGGCCATTCCCAGAATGTGCTGTCTAATGGCAGACCAAAATCTGTTTCTTAAACTCATTACTAAACATGGAAGAATATATATATATATTTATAATTTTTTTTGGGGGGGAGGGGATTAGAACGTGTATTGTCAGCAGAAGCACACTTTAAAATATTTTTTTGTGTAGACAATAAAGACATTGTTAATAGGAAAACACAAAACACCTCACACTATAAATTTCCACTTTGTTACGAAATATTCTTCTTCAATATGAATACAGAAAATGCTATAGTTTATATTCAATATTTGGCTGTTGACATGCTTCCATTACAAATGTCATCTGCGTCACCAAAACCTAGACAGATTTTTCATCTGTGTCACCAAAAGCCTTTCCTTTTAGGCTCTCATTACCTGGAGCGATCTGATGATAAAATTTGTAAATCATCAGGGGCTAGGAAAAGATAAAATGCGTGACAATGGCTCCAAATTATCTTTGATTTGTTTCTGGGTAGAAAGTTGTGATCAAGACTTCATGAATGCATTGTTTTCTAAACAGGGCCTGATTCAATATAACAAAAGAATATAATCGCAATGTAGGGGGGGAATCTGTACTGGGACATGAAAGTAGATCATGCATACATTGCTGTGAGTTAGTGTATTTTAAGATTAGGACACCTCATGTAGTCAGAAGGCTGCAAGTTAAACTTTGTTTCCCTGGATAAAGCACATTTTTGTTGTAAAATGTGTCTTTCTGGAACACGCATGATGTTAGGAGATTTTGGTGACTCAGAAACCTGGTCTTAGTTAAGCTGACAAACATCTTACTGAGGAACTGCAAGGTTGAAGAGGATAATTTCATTTCAGAAATGTGCATTATTGTTTCTGGAATTCCCTTTTGCTATGTTATAGAATGGAATTGTACAGAGAGCTGATACTGTGTGTTCTGTTTTCATGGGATTTGGAAAACTTTGCTTTCAAAACTTAATCATATGAAATATTCCCCTTTCAAGACAATAAGATATTGTTATGGAGAAACTTTTGTGGAATAATATTCCAAGCAACTAAAGCAATGCACATTCTTACTTTTAAAATAAATAAATAAAAATCCAGCTTCTCTGATGTCCGTGAAAAATAATGGAAGCCTCTTTTGTTAATTTAGAAATAATATTCTAGATATCGGAAAACTTGTTTATTTTAAAATTCTAATGACATATAATTGATCTGCTATAAATCCAGATGAATAGGACACAAATCATGTTTTCCAGCTACAGGAACTGGATTTCATCTCTTTCAAACACCTTCCCTTAGTCTGGAGCAAGGAGGAGAAGTAAGGGAGCTCTTCATGTTCCTTCATGTTGCTCCTTGAAATTCAGGTTGGTGTGTAGACAGGTTATTTCATCTTTCTTTCAACCTGTGCAGGTTTGTAACTTTATCTCACTTCATGCAGAGGTAAATGTTATTGCTCGTACAGCGGCTTGTAAACTAAGTGTGCAGGCTGACAACACGTTGTGCCTCACCGCAGCCTCTGCACATCTACAAGAACTAGCGCCATCTCCGTGCCTGTGTGAGCAGCACCTCTTCAAACCAGGGATGGATTTTGAAGACGTGACATATTTTGGCATGAAAGGAACAAAATGCAGTGAAAGCTTTGCTAATCTGAGGTAGTAAAATAAACTGAAGTCACTGAAGTACAAAACCACATTGGAGAGCCTAATTTAATTCCACAAAAGGGTGCGGCTAAGTGTTGGTACTAGTTAGGCTAGCTAAAATGCCTGTTTTTTTTTTCCTTTATTTCTAAACCTATGTATAACTCACATGTAACCATGTGAGGAGATGATGGGCCACATTGCTTCCCACCTCCCTGTAAGCACATCTTTTTTTAGCCTTTTTAGTGGCAAAATAACAAAATTTGGTTTTCAGCATGGAGCTATTGCCTTACTTCAGTGGATTTTTTTTAAATAAACAAAAGTTATTATGTAGATGAATAGCTAGGTCATAAAGCCCTCATAGATGTAAATATTTTCTTCTCAAAGGGTTTAGGCCTGTGTATATTTTGTCGTGCTTTGGCATTAAAATGCTTCTACTAAATATTTGGAGCCCGTTCTACCAACTTATTTTACATGTATGTATATCAAAGTAGTCTAGTAAATTCCAGCTTTGAGCACCTAATGTTGGAAGTAAGAAGGTTTTTTTAATGTATTTGTGACGGTTTGGAGTTGACACCAGCAAAGACCATACAAGTGACTGAAGAAAACATGGTTCAAAAGCTTATTTTTCCATCATGTAGGTAAACGCATAATCCTTTGAATTTAAGATTTCATGGCTTGTTTTCAAGGCATAAACTCGTGAGGCTTTTTTCAAACCATGCTGTACTTAGCAATGCCTTCAGTATTGAGATGGAAGCTGGTGGCGGCTGCGCAAGGCGCTCAGCAGCAGACTGACAGGAGGAACGGCAGGCTGCAGCTGGGCTGGGGGAGATGGGGCTGCCTCATCGTTTTACAAGGAACCTTATTTGACATTGATAGGACTATGGAAAAAATGAAAATCAAGAGTGTATAACTTAAAGTTTTGAGATCTCTTTCCAGAAAACCGAAGGAAATTTTTCCTCAACAATAAAATATTGCTTATGAAGATATTCTTGCCGAAGATAGGAAGGGGAACAAATTTGCATTTAGATTGAGATACGCTGAGGAGGAAAACAGAGCAAACCTGCAAGCCCTCCTCTCCTGTGTGAAGAGCTCTGCAGTAGGCCAGTAGTGGCTGTGTTTGACGAGCTGGGGTCTGCTCTTTGCTCATACCATGGCGGAGGGTGAGGCAGCTGAGGGAGGTATCATTGTTAAGCACATTAGCTTGGGTACCCGCAAATCAGGATCCTGTGAGAGAGCTGCTAGTCCCTCCTATGAGGCAGGCTTGGCCTCATCCCCGTTTCATGCCCACAGGCACTGTCTGTGTGCAGGCATCGGAGGGCTGCCAGCACAGTCACCCTTACCCGAAGGCAGGGCAGGGTGGCTGCTGGTGACAGGCAAGGTGGAGGGGCTGGGTGCTGAGGGTGAGGAGGGCAATTAGGAACAGTTCCTGGCTATACGCTTAAGCAATTTTCAGAGAGAACCTGTGAGTATTTCTCTTGTCCGCTCTACCAACTGCAGGGTGGGTTGCAGCCTATAAACAGGCTCAAGGTAGCCTCGTGCCTCCTGCCCCTGTACCGAGGGCACTGGAGTTGTTGCTAAAAAAAAAATAAAAATAAAAAAAAAAATCACAACTTTTTTTTTCTTTGGATCGTGGCAGGATTTAAAGAGCTGGGTCTCAGTCGCTTCGTTAAGGAAAGTGGCTGTGTACGTGATTTCCTTATGAATGCTGTCACACCGAAACTGTGCCCTGACCAGGGGAAGGCTGTCTGCTGGCAGCTGATGGCTCGGCACCGCTTCCCACGAGCGCTCTCCTGTACGGGACCTCGGTACAGCCTGCGGTACAGCCCAGACCCCAGCGTCACATGGGGACAGTGGTGTCACACTGCCACGTCTCTGCCGGCAAAGCAGTGGCCATCCCCAGGGGACCAGGAGAGTGCATTTATTTGAGATGAAAACCATGTTTTTTCCCTGCTCTGTTTGAATTCAGTTTTGTTTTCCTGAGATCCTGAACTGTACAAATATTCAGAGATGCAGCAAAGCTTTCAGAGATTGTTTTCAGTTTTAAAATTTTATTTATTTCCTCAGATCTCTAAGCAAACCGACAGTGTTGTCAGAGTCTGCATCTTTCTCTTCATTTTTTAAATATAGAGTAGTCTCCGTATCTTATTATTTCTCTATTTAGAGTAATAAAACACAGCCTTTTGGAATAATTGAGGATGAATACAAAAACAATTGCAAAAAAAAAGCACAACAATATAAATGTAAATCAGGCACATTTTTATTTTTTAGAGCTGTGTTAGGCCTCCATTAGCTGGTCCATTGTGGTAATCCTTCTCAAATTGTTTAATTTTCTTTTCTAAATCCATGGTTTCATTGATCTGCATCTTTATCCTCCACAAAGTTTCTTTACTGATCCCATGAATAAAAACTAATATCCCAGAGACTTCTGTCTCTAGTGGAGTAAACATCTAAGCTGTGGGGGGGGAGAAGCTGGTTTTCAGTTCTTTTCTTGAGCTTCTTACATTTAAGCTGATTCTTATAAATATATATAAATATATATACAGTTTCTCTATATGCATGTTTCTGAAATATGCAGTGGGAAAGTTAACTCTCAGTCCTTGTTCACTGAATGATACTGATGATATACAATCACTGAAAAATAAATTAACTTTGCTAGCCAAACTTCATGCTGATAAACTTCTTATCAGTTATGTCAAGGTGTTACTAGGTCACAATTCCTGAAAGTCAAGAAAGGAAAACCTGGAGATACTTCATTTTTTAAGTGAGTATATATAAATTTATTGGTATTATTCTTTCATCACATTGTGTGGTATTGCAGAGTCACGGAGTCATTGTGTGATTCAGGCAGCGTTGGTCAGAAGGGAGCTGGTATAATGTCCAAAAATCAGTCCAAAGAGCCCTGAATATGTAATATACATGTAGATAACTTGTTCATTATTTATTTTGATCAAAGGCAGAAAAAACAGCTGTCTCTGTGGCGCAATCGGTTAGCGCGTTCGGCTGTTAACCGAAAGGCTGGTGGTTCGAGCCCACCCAGGGACGGGGAATATCAGATCTCTTCATGTTTTGAGAGAGACGTGGACGTACTGGAGCAAGCCCAGCACAGGGCCATCAAGCAGGGCCTGGAGCCTTCAGCTGAAGGGAGAGGCTGCAGGAGCCGGGGCTGCTAGGCCTGGACAGGAGGTGCCTTGGCTCTGGAGGGCCTCCCACAAGGACAGGGCCGAGCTCAGGAGCGCCCAGCGCCAGGAGCAGGGCCTTGAGCACAAATGGGAGCCTGGGAGGCTCCCTCTGGCCCCCAGGAAGCACTTCTGTGCTGTGTGGGTGCCAGAGCCTGGCCCGGGTACCACAGGGTGCTGGGGTCTCCTTGGGGACCTCCAGGAAGCTGTTGGGACGTGGCCCTGGGCCGTGCTTTGAGTGGCCTTGCTGGGGCAGGGCTGGGGCCTCATGGCTTCCAGAGATCCCCTCCAACCTATACAATGCTGTGATACAGCAATCACTGAAAACTTAATTATTTTGAGGTTTTTTAAATTATTCTCTCTAAAGTATTACTAAAAAAAAAACCCTTTCAAAATCAGTAAAAATGAAAATAATTTGGCTTTATATTAGAGCAGTCTGGCAGGTCAGACATCAGTGAAATAATATTCTAAAGAAATTTATGAAAAATACTCTGGACAAAACTTCTATAATACACTTTAAGGAGAATGAGGGGCAATGAAAAGAGTGAAGAAAATCTATTTCATGTTCTGTGTCAAACTTCTTAATACATTTTTCGTTCTCCAGTCCCTTTCAGATGAATGTTTTTGCTTTCTTAAGTAAATCCTGACCTCTCTTTTGTGCCTGGAGAAGCTTTTAATTAAAGCTGACCAGGGAAAGGACCATTATTCCAGGTCGAAGCAGCCAGTGAGGGTTTCCTGGAAGCAAAACTCCTTTGTTCGCAAAGCTCTGTTCTATAGCTGTTCTTTGAACACGACCAAAGAAAATAGGAAGGGCAATATCAGTACATCTGTGTGGATCAACCCATGAGTCTTCTTGTAAAGAAGTTAATATAACAGTACAGATGTTAAAATATGGCACGTGGTTGGCAAGATTTCTCTTCCCTGGTGTATCTCATCATTCACTGCACTTCTTAAAATTCCACCATTATTACTGCTATAGCAGCGAATGCATCATTAAAAAGATGTGTGCACTTAAAGATATTCTTTTCTTCTGTGTAGCATGTGTTTCACACCTTGAACTGCAGACAGGGTAATTTGTTCCCCCCTCAATTCTGTTTCCTCACACTACTATATAAATCCCCCTAAATATGGGGAGGGGCAAGCATGAAGGGAAAAAAAAAAAAAAAAAAGGTAAAAGTGGCAGGAGCAGCAAGCAATACATTTTGGCTGAAGTTTGGCATCATTTCGAAGACAGAATTGTGAGCTACAAATGCCACAAAGATTGAGTTGAAATTTCAAGCAGTTGCAGAGATGCTGGCATTTTGGAAGGCATCAGCAATTTTTGAAGAAAGGGAAATTGAGTTACAGGTGGCAAGTATTGAAATATAATAAGCAAGGAGAGAGCGAGATTACGGAGGACTTATGCAAGAAAATTGAAAACTATGAAATCTATAGAAAATCTAACATTGCATTCACTGTGGAGAGAATGTTTCAGGTTAGAGTGAATGGGACAGAATTGTATGTAAGACAACGTGCGTGGCTGTCAACAGGGAAGAAAGATTTGTTGAGCACCTGTGGGGAACGAATTGCAGTGAGCTGGTTGAAAGAGGCTGAAATCATTTTTTGCAGGTGCTCACATCTTAAATATGCTTCCTTTAATTTTAGATATTTCTTAATTTAGCTGGCTCATGTTTTCAATTTGTTTTTAATGCAAATAATTGGATCATACATAAGGCATACTTTCAGGCGTTGAACTATACCAGCTTGAATGCTTTGTGAGGAGTTAAGAGTCACTTTATCCTTTGATCCATGCTCACAGGGCAGGATCCCACAGCTGACTGCCAGCAATGCTATAAGTAGGTAATAGCAGCCAAGAAAATGCACGCATGCACACACAGACGGTGTCCTAGGTAGAAAGACTCCAGGTTCTGCCAGGATGTACTGCCCTGTCCCTTTTTATTTTTTGGTAATAGTAATACTTATCTTAAATCTCTGGACAGCTTATAAAGGAATCAAGACATAATTATTCTCTTTTTACACTCCCTAAGAACACCCTTTAGAAGAAAGCATTCCTCTGCAGTGAGTCATGTGAGAAGCTGGACAAAGGAGTCAGCCTTTTTAAATCCATGCATTCCACAGCTGTGGAATTATTTTTAATCTTAAAATAGTTTTATATTTGAAAAATAAAAAAAAAGGCCTATTTATACACACACATATGTCTATGTGTATGTATGTATATATGTAACACAAAATTAAAATGCTGACACTAGACAAACTATTTCTGGAATCTCTTGCTGAGGACAACTTTCATATCTTCTTCCAAGTCTAAGAAGAAAAATGTTTGAGCAGCTTTAGACTTTCTTGATTATTGTAAATTTGTTTCCTCACCCCATTATTGATTTTTTTTCTCTTATTATTTTCTGACATTCTTGCGAGAAATTTAAGATCAGCAATATTTTAAGGTACCAGTTCTTCTATATGTAGTATGAATAATGGACCAAGTGAGATATGCCTACCCCTGTTGCTTTTATTGTTTTGTGTCTTGTAGAAATCAAATATTTCTGGGGCTCAGCCAAAGCAGATGCAGGTCGAGGTGATGAGATGGATCGATTGAATACATCTCTAATAATAACTGCAGATTTCCAAAACCGTTGCATTTGTCTGAGCGCTGCTAGCTGCCAATCTAGAAACAGCTGAGTGTACTCCTGCAGTCCTTCCCAAGCAATTGGCCATACTGCCCATTCAAAACATCTTGGGTCTGCTAGTTTTTTACTAAATTCAGGTTCAGGCTACTAGGACTTGCTCTGGTATATTTTAAGCCATAACACTCCTTGTACTGCCCACACAGTATCTAACGTGGTGAATGTAAGGGCTTGGGCTATCCTCCTGACCTGACACCCTGTGTAGAGCATGGCTCTGGCTGTGATCAGGCTGCTCAAGGGACTTCCCTGAGGACCCCTCAGATGGCACACACGGTGCACGAGTGCTTTACCAACTAAAGGAGGAGCAAGAACACAAAACTAATCAAATCACCCTGGATGCACCCTGCAGAGCCAGGAGACGAGCCACACATCTTTTGGTCTCTCCCAGTGTGCTTGCAGCAGCACATCTGTATATCTAAGCAGAGGACAAAGTGTTGGAGTTGTAGCTCAGCTCTAATTGCATATTGCTGCTGGTAAATTCTATACAGTTTACACAGTTTAATGCAAAACTGGATGTACTTTGGGCCCTGCTGGGTGAGTTAAGCAGATGTTTATCATGTTGCTTTAACAAGCAGGTTAATATTTCTTGTCAATACATAATCATTCCTGTGCAGCAAAGAGTATTTCAACAAGTTTGTGTACAAGTCAAGACTCTTCCGAATCTTGAATCTTCAGGGGGTGTTTAGTTATCATTAAATTATTTCTTACAAGGGAAACATCTTGAGGATACTGTCAACATTTACAGTTATCTTTTGCTGCCTCATTGCTTTTTTCATTTTGAATAATGATAATTTCTGCTACAACTTAAAGTTGACACTCAATTTTCATATTTCATTGGATATTTTAGACAGCTTTATTGCAGTTATTTTTCCTTCTGTCCTGAGAGAATTAATTCAATCTATTGTCACACACCAGTCCCACACCATTAGTAAACTCTTCATCAGGTTTGCAATCCAGCATGCTTCTCCTCCATATATCACTTGCCTCTTTCCACTGGGCAATAAAAAGGAATATCTGACTGATACGTCCTATCTATACTATTTGAGTTACTGCTCTGTTACTCAGAGCAAGTGGTCACTTCTCACTGTCCTGGTGCTCTTCAACTAAATTGGGGTGCAGAAGGCACTGGGAGAGCTGAACTTGAATGCAAGGCTGAGGAATTTATGGTGGATGTGCTTAACTATAGGAAAGAGTGGAAGAATTTGAAGAGGGCAGTGGTGTATCAGATTGATGGGCAGGGGAGATTGTTTTGATAGTTGCCTTTTGGGTAGACTAGAGATCAGTAGTATTGATTAAGAGCAAGTGAGGACACAGAGGAAGAGACTGCATTGATGTAGCTAGAAATGTATTGGGGTGACAAGTTTTCTACTACAGTATTCCCTATAAGATGGTATCCTGCTTTAAATCATGTAGCAAGATTGCCAAAATACAAGATTTCCAATTTAAGAGAAACTTTGATTTCACTCAAGCTTAGCAGAGCTCCATTTATAAGATCCTTATAAAATGGATTTTTTTTCTTTTTAGGATGCTGATTCATGGTGCATTCAGTAAGGATGGAACTTAGCAGCTTGGGGCAGTTTGACTTCTTGTCTTGTTGAGAAGGACATCTGAGGTCGATGGCTGCATTTGGCTTTGTCATGTACCCGGCTTTGGATGATACTCTCCACAGCTTATGAACTCCTTTTTCCATACCTCTTTTCCTGTTTCTGGGTGAAGTGCCTCAAGTCAGTGGAGCTTTGAGCTGATTACAGAATTTACAGCCTCTGAAATCTGCCTCTAGGACTCTGAAAGTCTTGGTCAAAGCCAGGACTTTGGGACTTCAAGGTACCGAGCTTCAGAACAAGATGGATGCAAGTCCAAGTTTAGTGAATCGCAAATTTTGAGTTATTTGCAGAGATATATCTGGGCAGTCGTAATCTTGACAGTGCTGCTTTGTACTACAGTCTACCACTGTAACTTGCTTTGAGACGTGTAGCTTTTTTCTAGAACCATATTTAGATACCAACAGCGTCTGCTTTTGTCAGTCATCTGTGTATAAGTACTACAATACTCATAAATTAACCAGAGTTAATTTATAAATATTTTTATATATGCACAAGTAGTTTGATACCTCCAGCTGGGAATATCTTCAGACTTAAAATTGTTTTCCCATGCTGCATGCTAAATTGCAAATCAAAGCCACTGCTTCATTGTCATATTTAAAGACATCTCCCCCTTTCTAGTGCCATGAACCAAATAGTGCACATGGACTAAAACTTGATTCAATTGACCAGGCATAAGACTGTGAAAATAATTTTAAACCAAATGCAGTCAAGGGTGAAGTTCGGCAGATGTAACACTTCTGAGTCCAAACTTTTCTCCGTAATGTTTCACTCCTGAGTGCAATCTGCAGTAAAGAATAATGAGGTGTCAGTTTTACCCACTCTATGCAAACTAATGAAGGATATTAAAGATGTAGCATGGTTAATACAATGATTTCAGTTTTACATTTCCCTAACCCCCCGTCCATCTTGCTTATTTGCTTTCCAGCTAAATACTGTAAATGAAAGCAATAATGACTGATAAGAGTAAACACACTTTGCAACGTGCAAAGCAAACACTGACAAACCAGAGCAGTATAGCAGCAATAAAGGTCACTTGTTCTCTAGAGGCCGTAAAAAAGACAGTTACCTTTAGTGAACCCCAAAGTGTCTTCTATTCTGATTACTGTTAGCAAGTGAAACAAAATTATTCCTTTTTTCAAGTTTCGTGGTGCAGAATGCTGCTGAAATATAACCAGGGGAACGCAAAGTCAGAATTAGTCAGTGACAAATAAAATGAATAAATTACTGTTAGGACTGGCCTGGAAAATATCATCTATTTCCTTTTTCATTACCAGAAATAAGTTTGTGTTTGAATATTTCTTCTGCTTTCTAAACACTTTTCTTGGACATGTAGGTGGGGATATTCAGAAACGTTTTTGGAGAATTCCATGTGTTTTTTGTTTTTGGTGGTGTTTTTTTGGGGGGGAAGGGAATTCCCATTTGAGCTGACCTTCTGGGAGATCACTGGATAATCATCAAGTTGAGAGCTTAAATTGGAGGAATAAATTGGTTCCTTCAGGTTCATCTAGATTTGTTTAATAGGTTCAGGATCTATTTGCCTACTTGTTATTAATTCTTGAATGTGCAGATATTTTGCAAATTTGAATTATATACTATACAGAAGCACGCAAACTTTGAAATGTCCAAGAGACCTACTCTGAATATATGTAAAGCATCTCTCTCTAGAAAACACTTTTTTCCTATGGCTTTTGCAAAGCACCTGGAAGATCAAAAATGGCTGAAAGAAATATGTTACAGGAGTGGTGCTTTTGTTGCAGTGTGCCATTCTTTCTTTAACTTCACACCATGATAAAATATTCTTTTCATATCCTCTGTACATGTTAAATTAATAACTCATCTAGATTTAAGTGGATTTTTTCAAAAATTTTTAGAACTGAAATAGCCATATTTACTTGTAGAAATATTAAAATAAGGAAAATACTCTCATTTAATTTTAGTCATGTTGAAATTAAAGGCAAATGTGTTGGTATAGATCTAAGGAAGGATTTACAGGAGGAAATAATTGCAGTTCTGTATCATTACTCAGACTGTATCACAAAATTAAGCTATTTTAACAGGATTTCTGTAATGAAACTAAAAAGAGAATTCTTGGGAAATATTTCCTAGAAAAATGGATACCTGCCTACGCTTAAATTGGTGATTGTTTTGTTTTGTTGTTGAATCCATATTTAAGAGTTTAATGCACAAATAACATAAATAGAGGTTTGTAGTTTAATACTTTCTAGGAAAATATCTTGAAGGAGTTTTGCCTGAATTCAATATTCACAGCTCCGAGAGGGGCAAATGCAATTTCTCAGGACAGTGTCACTGCTATAGTCAAGGAAAAAATGCAGGCAGAGAACAGGCAGCAGTATCTGGAAGGTCAGGAACAAATTAAATAAAAGATTGGAGCTGTCACTGTTGTAGATTGTTATGTGGAAGAGACAGGTGTGTGTAAAAATATTGCACTGATATAAGGACATTATTGCTGCTGGTTGTAGCTGTGATTTACATGCTGATGGTGATATCTGTGGTTCTTGTAGCACGTAAATGATTTTCATAACAAATCTGCTTAGCAAGGTAAAAAAAAGCATTCCTTAAATGTCTTTTAGCATACACGACCTCCCCAATTGCACCTGTATCGCGCGCTGTAGATACTACTCAAAGCGGTTTATTTTACCGGTGTGGCCGAAAAGAGCAGGGTGTGAGGAAGCCAAGTGAGCAGCAGGAGCCATGGCAATTCAGTGAAACAATTCAGTTTCCTAATGATATTGTTTTCTTTTGATACAGCTTTACATGTAAAACCGCAATGCATGCTCTGCCCAGATCTGGAGTTGATTGCTCTGATGTTTACTACAGTTTTCACTGTTTGTTCGTAAAGGGTTTGCTATTCTAATGCAGAATATCAGAAAATACTCCTTCCTTTGGGGAAAAAATAAGTCACTATAGCGTTCTAAATATAATGAAATATTCTACAAAACAAAAATGAGGAATGGATTAATACCCATGCTTAAATATGAATTGTTTAATGTTTGGTAGAAGTGTTGTTTAATTTCACTTAGAAAAATTGAACAGTGCTAGTCAGGCTGGTACGTCCTTACAGTAAAAATAACAGCATGGAGGCACCTTTGCTGCCCCAGTGTCAATAAAATGGCAGTAAAATAGCACAGACCTGCCTCATGGCAGAACATGTACGTCTAGCATGATCTCGTTAGTTCAAGGGTATGCACGTGCTCTTAGATGTCAACGTAGACAGAATGGAGATAAGGAGTTAAGGAGTCATATACGTTAGATGGTGAAACCAGTAACTCCGCCTTTGAGGGGATTAATGAGATTTGCTCTGTGAAAGAACTTTCTATATTGTCATCTGAACTGTGGAAATCTGGATATCTATTTTCTCTGTTTCACATCAGTGACGTTTTATGGAAGAAATACGTCTGAATATGTGTGTATATATATGCATGATTATGCAAAGGAAAACTAAATTACAGCTTACAGCTGCACAAACTGCTACAATGGAAGGATCAAAAAGCGGTGGTATGGTTTCAGAAAGAACTTGCTGTAATAAAATATGAACAGAAAAATCAATATGCAATATGCAGGTTTTATGGGAATTGGTTTTACAATGGGTTTAGAGAGATTAGTGCAATCTGGACAGTGTTGACTGTAGTGTCTGTTTTGTGGTATGAGGAAAGGCATTTACTGGATTTACTGCACACAAAGATTTCATAACAGTTACAGCACTAAAACCGAAACACTTGCGATGCCTGTGGGTGTGTGTCGTGCACATCCCATATGACGGAGCACGGTGGACATCCTGCGGCTGGTGCTGCTTCCAGTCCTCCCATGCAGGCTTTCCAGCTTGGGTCCTTTAGCAGAAGACTCTGCAAGGTGAATTTCACTTCTCCACATTGCCAAAGAAGTCGGTTTGTCCAAGTTTTCTACTATTTTTTTTTCCAGATATCCCCTGTAGCCATATCAGTTTGGGTTTCTTAGTGGGAGCACTCTTCCATCTCTGGTTGCATCTGCACTCTTGAAGGTTGTTGAAGAGGCAGTGAGAGGGACAGCATGTGAAGGATTTATATAAAAGAACACTGACACCCTTTAATTTATTACAAGCAGCTTTAATAACAGTGTAGGTATCAGAAGCTGAACTGAAGCTTTTGTAAGAAGTAAGGAGATGAAATGTAATAGGCTGTATACATGGTTGAAATATCATAGCTACTTAAAGTACAGCACTTACACTCAGAGTGCTCTCTAATCCATTTTAAATTGAATATGAATAGTTCAGTGATAATGCCATTTTTTTTTTTCATCAGTGTGTTGTTTTTCTAAAACACAATCATGGATCTTAAAAGCCCCACACTTCTGCCTCAGCCTGTTCTGGCATGGTTTTATATTTGCTACGCATATGTATTTGCTGGTAATATGTTTT
This sequence comes from Anser anser, assembly GCF_964211835.1. Classification (NCBI taxonomy): domain Eukaryota; kingdom Metazoa; phylum Chordata; class Aves; order Anseriformes; family Anatidae; genus Anser; species Anser anser. Next base: position 25,920,700 of record NC_139729.1, on the reverse strand, counting down.
AGACTTTGTAACAGCACAGGGGTTGATATATTGAATAAACATTTCAGTCTGGGGCTTACCAGGAGGTGTAGAAAGGGCTTCAGTCTTGCCATTCGCTCCCATTTCCATCTCCCTGCTGCAAGCAGGTGCCGAGGGGGATGCATCCCAGGGGACAGACTCTAGCTGGACCCACCTGAGTGCTGGGGGCTAGGTCCTGTGCGTGATGCATCCACTCCTAACACAACCTGTTGGGTTCATTGGATTAAGTCCACCCCAGAAATTTCAAAACAAGACATTAAAATGCCACAGCAGGGAGAAAGGAAAGACCAGGGTAAACCTAACACGGTTTGTAAGCCCTGCAATGCAACAGCTGATGCCCCTTGAAAAGCCTTGCCGGTTATTAATTTATGCTTGAATGTTACTGGTTACATCAAGAGAAGTAAACCTTTGGCCCCTGTTGGTGGCCTAAGTGTGCATGCACACACAAAAAAGTGAGTGGCAGACTGCCATTTTACTACCGTTAAAAGGAATCTCAGTATTTTCTCAAACCAAGATAAGCACAGTACTATTTTTTAAAGGGTTTTCAAAGTCAGGAGGAGTTCACTGAAGGAAAAGGGGAATGAAGGTACGGTTATTTACACCAAAATCTACTTGGGCAAAAAGAGACATTGTTTTTCATGCCATCATATTTTTAATAATTATTAGAGATGTTGGTTTTCATTTTGTCAGCAGAGGCCAAAAAAAAAAAAAAAAGTGGTTGTAAAACTCTTCTGTCAGTGATGCCTTCGATGGAAACAAGCTAGTAAGTGAAAACAGAAATTCTGCTTCTGGAAGTGCTCTTGTGCAAGCAGTGCCGCATCCTGTTCATTTTTTGGAAGCGGGTCTTTATCCATCCCCGTGAAATGCCCAGGGTTGCTGAGATTTATTAGCAAGGTGAGCTGGCTCCAGTCATGTGAAATGTTATTAATGGCTTTGTGACAATTCACATAAATTGCATCATGTGAACTTCCATTATCACGCTCATCTGTAACCTCCTAAAAATGTCAAGGTTGTTAGTTATTTATATTCTTCCTCTTATTTCAGTGACCTCAAATTATATCATTGCTTTTCATTTCACAACTGTTTTTGCCCTTCACAATAGTTTCTATTATTTTATTTGTCACGGAAGTCAAGCAGATTAGTAAAGCAATATTCTCAGCCAGCCTTAAAGCCTCGTCAGGTTTAAACTGCTTGTTTCTCTGTAAACCAGCTGTACATTTAAAACAGCTCCTGTAAAGCAGCTTACATACCTGTGTTTACAGCTTTTGGGCAGCTTAGCCCAGCAGAATTCATTTCATACTGTTGACATTGAACAGGCAGAGCAAGAGCCGGAATAGAATGGGATCTAAAAATAAGGCTCTGGCGAGGTACCTGCACACGGGAGGTGCTCAGTGGCTTTCACCAAACTGGTTTCAGAGTATCTGAAGTTTCAGAGTATCTGAACAATGACTGTAAACACAATGCAGTGAGGACAAAACGAGTTCTTCCCTTATTAAGGTCTTGAGTGAGCGATACTGAAAGCAAATGTGAGCGGGATTCCTAATGCACGAGAAGGAAATGTGCTCTCAGGGGCAGTGAGAATGGCAACCTGGACGGTGGCTCGATGGGTGTGAACGGTCTGAGTCGTCGTGCTTGTGGTAGCAGCTATCACACAGTCGTCATACAGGATGTCAAAGGAATGGCCTTACGTAACAACTCTGCCTTGAATCGTACTTAATCAATTCCAGCCTTTTCCCGTGTATAATTTATACGGCAAATAATTTTTGCATGGCTAACAACTAAATGGTGCTATGGATCAAATAAAGTATTAAACATGAATACTAATCAAATAATGAATGCTGCTACAAGTTTTTATCAATGCTGGAGGAGTGATGGTGGATATCGGAATAGATTTACGGCTGCTTGATGTCCAGACGGCAGGACAAACAAAGTGCATATATGACCCGAGGAAACTGTAATAATGCCTAAATATTTGTAGTCTTTGTGTATACTTTGGTAATAATTTTATGTGAGTCACCTGCAATTGTAGTGTGACACACATAAACGTTCATGGTATTGGGACGTTGTTCTTAATCTTTTCCAAATAGATGCTGGGAGGTATAAAATTCACTCCATCTTTAGACAGCATTCCTTTAAAGAAAAGTTTGAAAGAAAAATGAAGTAGACGAGTTTCCTCAAAGTCATTCCCCAGGGAAATGTTCAGGAGCGTTAAGCTGTGCAAAGCAAGCACAGCTAGAGTAGTTCCTTACACCTGTTTCTAAAAGTATTTCTGCTGTAACATTTCTCAGCAGCAGAGGTACCGCTAACATCACGTTTAAATTCAGTGCTGTAAGATTGGCTGCATTTGGTTGGGAAATTGATCCTGGTACCCCCAAGGGCTTTGAGGAGCAAAATATTTTGGAGTGAGGGAAAGCTGGAAGTGCTTCCTTCCGAAGGAAAATAGGCCCAGTCCTGCCTGTATCTTGTGCTTCTGCTTTCGTGTCGTGAAGATCCAAGGTAAGAGGAAGTTAGATGGGAATGCAGTTTTGGATGTAACTCTCCTGACTGTCTCTTCTGAGAGCTTTGGCAGGAGCAGCATCCTCCTTTTCCTCCTCCATGCCTCATTTTTGGGTGGGGGATCACCAGTCCCCTCCCAACTTGCCCATCTTCCCTGGCACCTGGCTGTCCTGTGCCTCTTGTGCCATCGCTGAGACATGATGCGATGTGGGCTCCCCTCCCTTCTCATTCACTTCTGCTTTGTCTGAGAACCAAACCACAATTAAGTGCAGGCAGCTGCCAAAGTGTGCCAAAATTTATTTTACAGGCCTTGCCCAGCTCCCGGCCCCCTGGGCTGCTGAGAAGCAGCGCGGCCAACACGCGAGCGAGCCAGCAGGCACGGCACCTGGCACACCCCGGGGTGCCAGGGGGACAAAAGGATCTTCCCCAGCATCCCCAAAAGCTGACCGGCAAGGTGTCCGCAGCAGGGTCCCGAGCAGCACCACGCTCCCATCGTGGCTGGCACCGTACAAACACAAAAGGAGGAACAGCTCTGCTCCACGAGAGGCTGTAGCCAAAATAAAGCACATAAGGGACAAGAATGAGAAAGGAGCGGGAGGTGAAATGTTTTGACCAACTCAAAGCAGGCGCTTGGCAAGGCAAAATACAGAAATTAAGGTTTCAAGCTGTGTCCTATAGACCATGTTATTTTTCCTGTTGATAACACTAACAAATACTTAGGAAAACAAGTTACATTATTTAAAAATAAAAAAAAAAAAAAAGAAAGAAAAAAAAAGAAAAAGAAAGCTTTATTTGCTTTTGCTTCCAAGATATAAAATTGGGGAATTGTTCTAATCCTATTAAAAATGCTTCGTGGACTTTTAATAAGAACTTTTGTCTTATTTTCCAAAAAAAAAACCAAACCAAAACAAAAAAACCTAAATGCAACAGTGCTTCAGAAGAAGTTGGTGAAATAGGTAGCCAATCTCCAGGAAAGACACAACTTCTCCATGGACTTGTACTGCCTAACTAGATGAACGCTTCTGCTGATTGCATAGTTTCCTTAATTTGAGTTGGTAACATTATTCTACAGCTTTTGTACAAGTAATCTTTAAGAATTTAAGGCTAAAACTGGGATGTATTTAATATCTTGTATGATAACATGTATTGTCTCTATTAAATTTAAAGAATTTAGTGCAATTTGAGTAAAAATAGAGAATTAATTCTGAGATAAAATTACATTTCAAAAATAATTTTTTACATTTTTAAAAATAGGAGTATTAATTTTTAGGGTGGACTTGCTAAACCATGGAGAATTCACTTTTTAACATCTGGTATCTCAAGATATTCAGTTGAATAGTTAAACCAAGTGCTCTGGCAAAGAGTTCAGCTTTGGGCTCCTTGCACCAGCGACAGGCTCTTCAGCTGTTCTAAGAGAAGGCTGATGTTTGTGCTCCTTATCCAAGGTTAATTCCTGTCCCCTCCTTGGAGGGGCCTCAGCATGATGTAGAGAAATGAACAAAAGGCAATAATTCTGGTCATGAGCAGGTGGAAATGAATTTGAATTTACAGGACAAGTACATGGGAAAGCAAACAAAGGTGTAAAAATAAAATAAAAAACCCTGATGCAGGTAAGAACACTTCCTGTGGAACGAGTACTTGTTCTTTTTATTAGATTATAAATCAACATTGAATGAGTTGTCACTCTTCCGAAGCTGGTTCTTCTATTTATTCCTTCCCTATGTTGAGCGTTTTTGCACAGAACGTCTTTCTATAAGCTTTGTCAAAATGAGAACGCCTGGAACGGCTTGAAGTACACCAGCAGCCTCATACTGAATTTATTTTCATTAGAAAGACATTTCAATCTGCAGACAATAAACTCTAAGGTTTGTGGTGGGAGCAGTATGCTCCGAAATCCAACTGACTGGTTTTATTAGGGCACTATAATTGTCAGAATGGCCTGGATTGCTTTCGTCTTCCTTTATGGAAGCTGGTATATAGGAAACCAGAAAGTGGCCATCACGTTGTCTGTGCTCAACTTGTAGTTCTCACATCTGATTTTCAGTACTGTCTTATACCACTATTTCTTGTCTTCTCACTAAGCTTTTAAATTTAAAATTAAAAAAAAAAAAAAAAAAGACAGGGGCTTTTAGGGATGCGTGATGCTACCCCAAACATATAAACTGAGACTGCTTGCTGGAGTGAAATTACTAGCAGAAATGTAACTTAATTCTGTCGAAGTTGGAAATGTAACGTGTTTGCATTATGCTATCCTTTTGTAATTGCCAGCTTACACAGCACTTCCGTGAAGTTATTAATTATTTCAGAGTGACAACCTGACAAAACAGGAGTCAAAAGGGGCTACTGCAGAGGGTTGTTTGAACCCTACGAGTGCTCCCTAGCATTTTTTTTTCTAGATCTCCACGCTGAAGGGAGCACACCCCTCCTAGACACACTGCTGACCCTTCCCTGAAGAGCAGCGGTTTGCAGGAGCTGAGGCAGGCGGTGGTCCTCAGCAGCAGGTCTGTCTCCAATTCTTATTCCAAAATATGTTTTCTCAGGTATCTGCATTCCTTTGGATGGTATATATTCTTTTATTAAAATGAATGTCTTGGCTCTGTACTTGGTTATTCCTTAAGCATGTGAAGGATGGCAGGCTGGAATGATTAATTAATAAGGGTTTGCAAGAGCCTATTGCCCTATGCCAAGTTTTCCTAAAAAAAAATTCAATATATATTTTTTTTAAGAGGCTTGGGAAGGCAATTAATTTTTTATCTATTTATTATTGTTTCACCTTGAGATGGGAACAGCAAGTACTTTGATAAATGGGATCAAAAGTTTGTCTACCTTCAAAACTTTTTTTGCAAGTCTCTGCACTGTTTGGTGTTAGTTTGTTTGGGATTTCCTTACAAGCGGCACTTCTCCGAGTCTAACCATACCCCATCGCTTCCCTCGTGAACAGTATGAGAAAGGGGACTGTTCCTCTCCTTTGTCAATTTAGGAACAAAGCCCCTTTATCAATACTGGTAGGTCAGGTCTCAACTCTCTTGCCAGTGCTGTCACGTGTCCTATACTTTTAGAACAAGTTTGCCATCCCCATTTTGGTTTGGGGGCACTCTTTCTATTCCTAAAGAGACTTAAAGGCAATATTTTTTTTTTCTTTCCAAAGTTAATTTTTGTTGTGGAATACATACAGCAGCCATTGACTGGACTAGAATGCAAGCGTTTATAAAAATTATATCAGGGAGATATTTTTAGCATTTCTGGCTTTCAACAGCTCTGAAACTTGTTCCTTTTTTGTTCTCATCTTTTCTTTTGTATTGGATTTGCACTCTGCGTTCAAGATGGTGGATATGCTACTACCATAGCAGCAGATGCTTCTCCTTGACATCAGGCGGTACTTATTTTCTGTAGCTATTCATCAAATAACTTTTTTGAAACAATCCTAAACTAGTCTTAAGCAGCACAGGTTTTGTGGAATTAGTGGAACAAGGTCGCATGGACACAAAGGAGAAAGTCCCCATCTTCTAATTGCAGCCTGGCAGAGGCAGTAAACCCGTTTATGTCTTTTATTTGTGCACAATGGAAGGAGCATTGTAAAGGTAATCTGCGGCTGTGATGTGACTTTTCCCTAGTCCCTAGTTGCAACAGGATTCTAATAAACTACGTGCAGAGAGCAATTTTTCATTTTGAGCTAAAAAATAAAATGACATCTCAACGGCAGCATCAGCACCAGTGACCTCAAGATTGCCCGTCACAGGCCATCAGTCCCTGAGCACCTGTCACATTTGGGGATTTCGGTAAAAAAAATGTCAGAGTGTCAACACATTTACCATATGAAACTTTTCTGTTAGTGTCTTCTCTTGTTTTATATCCCCATCATTCAAGCCTAAAGCGTTAAAAATCCTGCAAATGCTTTGGAAGTAGAGCAGCGATGTTTGGTAACAGAATGCTCATTTCCTTTAAGTACTTCCATCCAGCCCTGAAGAAGTAATCACTTTACAGAAGCTAATAAAGAATGGATTAAGCTACAGCTTTGAAGAACTCATCTCAAAAGGACCCTGAAACCACTGTCTAAAAGCAATATTATCAGTATTAGAAGCTGAAAAATTACACCAACAGATCTAGGTCAGTGCATTGTAAGGAGAAACAATAGAACTGATGTCAGAAATATTACCAAAAGTCTGCCTCTAGTAGTCGGGGGGGGATTTAAGTCAACTTTGTTTTCATTTGAAGGGTTTGTGGCATGAGTATGTAAATCTGTGTCCACAGGTTTGAGATTTGGCTTCCAAAGCTCTGCTTTGGTGTCTTGTTTTAAAGGCCAACCACTGCAGAGATCTTCACAAATGTACATCACTGTATGGAGACTACTGAAAATATGTGTACGTATGAGCATAAGTGTATAAATAGATATTCTCAGTTCCCTTTAGAATTTTTTTTTTGTTTTTTTTTTTTTTGGGTAGTGTGTGTTGTATATGAAAATATAACAATATATTGTGGCACCAGTGACATGCTTGGATGCCGTGCTGTATAGTTTCAATAGCAATCTGATCCAGTGTGTTTCCCAAAGTTGCTTTCCTGCTTGCTAATGCCCCAGTGGACCGATCAAAGCAGTGGCAGCTCAGGGAGTCAGGGCCTCTAAATGTGATCCTTGCTTAGAAAAAGCTTTCATTGACCTTAATAAAACAACTGAAGCATCAATATTATTAATTAATATTTAGACTGTAAGACTTGACACACTGCAAAGGCAAGGATCTGGTACGTGGTTTTTTTTTTGTGGTTGTTGTTTTTTTCAGGGTTAGTCTTCTTTCCCCACAACTCAGAATTAATAGCTGAACCACAATTATTTACCTGATACTGTCGTTCATGTGTCATGTCTGTGAGCTGTACTTAATTTTCAAACTAAACTTGTGTCCTCCATTCTCATTGCCCAAAACCTCTCTTGGCAAAGAGCACCACGCACAGGGTACTGCTTTGACCTGTCTCAAAGATTCTCTGAACCCTACTTCCCCTTGCCTGGAAGTTATAAAGCCCCACAAGCTAAAACAGAGGGCAATGGGGCAGCAGCCAGGTGTAGATTATCCACTTACAGGCCACAGCTGCTTGCTTCTGCCAAAAGTAAGTGGCAAGTTTCCAGCAGGAGATATTGGTAAAAACTCTCTACGGAGGGCACGACGAAGGGAGGGACATCAGCAGAGGTGAAGTAGATGTGCACAGCTTTGTGTAAGTGTCCTTCTCAAAGTACCTGAAAAAAACATGGATTGTATTTTGTTGAGTTGTGAACATTTTGTTCCTTTTGCATCTGCTTCCCTAAAGGGAAGAAGTCAAGGAGATGCCGTATGCTGCAAGTGCATTGTTTAAAGTGAAACCCGTGAAAGACGCGTGTGTATGTGTATGCATGTGTGTATACACGTATATATACACATATGAGATCTGAAGTCTTGAGGACGTGTTCCTGAAGAATATTATATATATTATAGCAGTGAGTCACATGAAACATTTAATCACAACAGGATGTTAATACAGACATTTTTTTTTGTTGTTGTGAGCAATAAAAAGATTTCACATTGTTTTATCACTTCTGTAGGAAGCACAACTTTAATGATATGATAATGGGGGTGGGGGAAGATAACTGGAGTGTCTATGACAAAATTATAAAGTTCTTTTTTTTCTCTGTGAATGCTCATGGATAGTGGGGAACTACCTATCATGTAGCTGTTTGATTTGATTGTGTATATTATTGCAAGAGGTAATTAAGCTTCTGAGGGGGAGGGGGGAAGCAGAAATAAAAAGTGCCAGAATAAAATGAGTTGTATAGCTACAGGAAAGCTATTTTAAAAAATCAATTATTCTCTGAAACATGAGAAGCTCCATTTCAGAAATTACAACAAAAGGAACTGCTGGTAACCACCCTGCTATATATCCATTTCTCAAAATAGTACAAACACTTACAGAGAGAAAGCCAAGTCATTCATTATAGAATGCCCCCAGGACATATATTTTCTCCAAGTGAACTTCACATTCCTCTTTTGCAGAGGAAAGCAAATCTAAAATAAAGAGAAATGCTTAGCAAGGAAACTACAGTGGCCTTAAAAGTTTATGTGGAGCAAAATATGTATGGAAAGTGTAGTGATTACTGTGTGTCAGTTCAGATTATTCATATTATTTAAATTTTTAGAATGTTTAAAATCCCTTTTTATTAAAAGAAAATGACAACAACAACTTTGTCTACAGGCGTAACTGTTCATTGTGATGCTTCCTTTCTTTTAAATAATTAACCTTCGGTACACTTAACCTGCAGTTAAGCAGCATTAAAGGATTGGAGAGGAAGAAGCTATTTTGTACATCTGATCTACCACTAGAGATTGTTACTTGTGTGAAATGACAGTATGTTATGCAAAAGTCTGGATATAAATCATGGAAAAGCAGCCAAAATGTACAGTAGTATACTTGCAATATAATGGCTTTCCCACAAGGGAAATTACAGTTTTGCAAAATTGGCAAGTTAGACACAGAAAAGAGCCCTTTCGAAATTGATTTTTTTCTGCTATTACTTTTTGATGATAAGACAATAAATTACTGTGTTATACTAATTTATAATTTGGCTTCTAAATATTTAACTTTAGTAAGGGATTAACAAAGCTGATGTGTAGCACTCAGCAAGGTAAAGAGACTTTGTTTTTGACTGTTTTCTGAGGGATTGGATGTCTGACGTCTCTGTAGAGCTTTACCCTGTAATGGTTGTCTTAGTGCATTACAAATCTGGCCCTTTGCAAGATGGATTAACTCTGGACCTTTGCTTGACAGATTAGTTCAACATACAAGAGAACTTTGATCGTTTATGTACAATGCAGTGGCCTCTAATGAGTTCATTTTTAAGTACTTTTTCAGTACGAGCAAGAAAACAATCTCAGTTTCTGCAGCGTTCTTCCTTCCTTTTTCCTAATATAAAATGTTACCCCTCACTGAGATATATTTTCTTCCAAAAGATCAGTTAATTGGGATCTAAGCCAACAACTCTTCTAGCTCATTGCCCTCCCTCCAAGTTTCTTCCTCTTTGAGACCCCACAACACAGCTGGATGACATTCTTTGATAACATGGCGGAGCAAAGCAGTTGTAGTTATAATATTGAGCACATAGGATGAGCAACACACCAAAACCATAGCTTTTTGCTGCTGTAATTTTATGTAAAGTAATTAATGATGTAAAAATAAATTTTTATGCTTTTGATCGAGTCAGGGTTGTTCAGCAACTTCAGTCAGGCTCCCGAAAGAGAGTTTTTGACCAAAAAAAATAAGATAAAATAAAATCATCTATTCACATTTTTCTCTCTTGCGAAGTGTAACGTAGTGTAAATCCCCCATATGGATAAGGAAGGACTGATGAACCTAAGTCAACCTACTGCCCTTGTAGGACAAAATGACAGACTGGTCATTGAGCTAAAACAGGGCTGCCAGTTTTAGGAGTGCAAGCTACAGCAGTTTGCTTGCACCACTGAGCCAGATTTCATTATTAATAATAATAACCATTTTAGGGAGTTCCTGGAGACTCGTCAGAAATAAGTTTACCTCTGAAAAGATGTTAGCTAGCAAGAGATGTTGCTTTTGCTGAAGCAGAGGCAGATGGAGACTGGGGGAGAGGATGTCACAGTGAACTATGCAGCTTGGCAAACTCCGTGTGGTTCCCTGGTGGGTTTTGGTTTGGTGTGATTTTTGTTTTTTGTTGTTGTGCTTTGGTGGTAGTGTTTTGTTTTGTTTCTTTCCCCTCCTGTCCTTTGCTGGTTTGCTGAGGAGAGATTGCTGGATGAAAAACAGAAAGAACAAGAGCAGAAGGTTGGAGTAATGACTGTAATGAAAGACATTTTCTTCCTTTGAAACACTGCCCAACGCACGTGAGCTGGAGAAATGAGACCATGGTCTGGTGAAAACCCAGGTCTCCTCCAGTTTCTCTGACTTGGGACCCACGAGTTTCACAGCAGTGAGCCTGCAACTGTCCAGAGAGGGCTTCTGACATTAAATGGAGTCTGAACCAGTATGGAACAAATGCATCTCTTTCTAGGGCAAAAGCGAGGGAGTATGTTATGAAATTAAGGCCCCATGATTACATGCTTGTGTTTTTTTGCTTGGAGTAAGGACGTCAACTCTCATGAGCCACTTAGACTCGTGTCAAGGCTGTTGCAGATCTGTAGGAGTGAATGTATGTTGCTGAGTAAGTTGAGAGCTTTTTTTAAGAAAGGGCATAGGCCTATACCAAACGTTGCTCATGAAGGTGGCCCCAGAGCCGTTACCCCAGATTGAAGGCTGGTAGCAGCTCCTTCACAGTGAGCCCACGCAGATCCTATTTTTGTGTTTATTAGGGAACAGATGTCATGTGTATGCATCAGCAGATTTATCCAGACGCCCGTCACTCCAAGCGGGAGGACTGGTGACCTGAGGCCTGACATCTGCCTGCTGCAGCAGAATTGAAAGACACCAACTTACTTTCAGGATGTGGAGACCACCTAAGCAGACCTGAATTTATGAAGACAGGTGTCTGAGGCTGAACAGGTGAAAATCACTTGCTAAAAATAGAGGTTAGTTCAGGGTAGAAGAGACATGACCTCTTTCGCACCTTGGTTCACCAACAGTATCTACGGAAAACACCTGTGACAGATCCCTTCAGCAAAATATCCCCAGGAACAAGGTGGTAAAATGGTAGTTATGCCGCTTTTCTACTGTTTGTGATACTCATCAAAGAAGGCAGTACTCTGCCTGAGAGACTGAGCCACGCGATTGCAGTAACTTGGGACAAACGAGGCAAAACTCAAAAGCAGGTATGTGAGAAATTTTCAGTTTTCTTTCTGTCTTTCATTCATGTCAAGATGGATAGAATTGTGGATTTTTGTTCTTTTGGGAGAAAAGTGTCATTAATGATTTTTTTTAAACTGAAGATTAAACCTTCATTAAATTGAATCTTAGTTGTAATTAAGACTCCTACTGTGGGCTTTAAGCATTGTTCAGCAATCACCTCTCATTTAAATAAATTGAAAAGATCACATGATTCATTTGTGTGGAGGAATTAAGAGTGATGTTAATTATTAAGTTATTGTGGTTATGGGAATCGAGTTAGTCTCTGTTATCCTAAAACAAGTCTCTTTCATTCTAGCCAAACAGCAAGATAATTTAATTGTTGCCAAATCAAAAATCACTCTCGTGAATGGAGATCTTATCTGGGATGCTTCAGATTAAAACAGCACAGTGCCTTTCTCCAACTGATTTATGAAGGATTATTCACAGCCAATTTTTGATCAACTTCATGAGTTGGTTCCTTGCTCTATGTCCATAATGATATGATATATGGATGATATCCATACAATCACAGTTGCTTAAACTGATAGTTTATTTATTGAGTTTCAGTTAGGATTTGCATGCAGTTTGATTTGCATGCAGGTTAGTTTACCTCCTGTATGGTCATTTATACTTCATCTGGTTGGTAACTGTAGTAGCAAAATTTTCTTTCCTTTTCCCAGCTCAAAATCATGATAAATATGGTAACAAGCCTTATTACTTGAAAGATGCTTGAGCCTCTGAGTAAGTAAAGCTGTTATCTGGCCCTTATGATCTGCCTTATTTTTCTTTCTTTGCTATAGAAACAGAAGTCAAATGGGGAAAGCAGAATAAATGTGAGGTTCCCTTTTCCCATTAATATCCAGGAGGACTTGGATGTTTTAACCGCTCTGTGTGGCTTTGAAAGTAACACCCAAACAGCTTCTTAATTCAAATTGGGTAATGAAACATTATAATCAGTGCCTTTCTTGTTGCATCAGAGATGAATGTGTTTTGTGTTCATAGACAACAGAATAACTTTCAAAAACAAGGAAAAAAAAGGTTACTTATTTTTCTGTCCTGCTTGGTGACCTCTGCTGTCACTGAAACCTCTGAAGTAGTAGGGCAGAGAAAATGAAATCCAGGCGTAGCGTGGCTAATATTGAAATCCAGGCCTAGTGTGGCTAATATTCAAAACAACAGCAAAAGATAATTTTTTCTTTCTTCTTTTCTTTATGCTAAGGCTGTTTTTTGAGTTGATATTGTGAAATCAGTCTGGCTAGTTGTGAATGATGTATGAGAGAGAAAAATCCCTGCCCAGAGCCCAAATAAACGGATACTTTGATAAGACCACTGTGGTTGTGCTATGCTCTGCTATTTGCTGTGTCCTTTGTACACAGGCATGCCATTAACTTTCAAGCTAGAAAAAAAGACCTGTCATGAGTGGCTATATTAAAAGAGAAACAGAAAAGCCAAAAAGAAAAGCAGGCTTTTAAAATATTTTGAATAATTTTCTTTTAATCACTCCTCTGAAAAAGTTTTTTTTTTTTTTTTTTTTTTTTTTTTAGGAAAAGGTCTTGATAGTTTGATATTTTTGTTTGTTTGAATTGCACAGGTACACATGTAAATAGTCACGCCATCAAAAGTAACTATTACTAAAGTTTGTTGAGTAATTTCCTATATTTCTTATCAAGAAGATTTTTTTTTGTACTCCTTTTGTTTTTCATATGTTTTAAAGAGATTCAACAAAAATTACATTTTGTAAACAAGACTGCATTAATGTTGAAGCAGCTTTAGGCATTCTTGCCTAAAACACACACACACAAAATGCAATTTTTGCTTTGGAAAACCATATCTCTAACTCAAGTGTATTTTTAAGGTCAGAATTAAGTTTTCTTATATAAAAAAAAAAAAAGGCAAGAAATGTTGAGAACTCAAGCAATTTTAATGCTCTGCTGCCATAAGTTAATATTTTCCTTTAGAATTTCTGTAAGTTACCATGTGTCTGTCGTTGTGTCCAAAGAAATAGGAAGGAATGAAGTGATAAGATGTCTTGACAAGTGCAGAATAAAAAGATACAGTGGGATGAGGAAAAAAAAATGTAGTCATACTGCTCTTTTCTGGGATACTGCAGACACGAAATGCTTAGTCTGATGTGTTTGTGCTGTAACACTGCCTAGAAACCTTAATCATGGATGTGGATCCTGCTGGGCAGGGTGTTCTCCAAACAGTGAAAGATGATGATCCTGCTCAACAAGCAAGTAGGAAGTGAGTAATGTAGATACGACTGAAATTCAGAATCTCAACAGAGTTTATTCCATCTCCCTTAGTACTTCTCTCTAAAAAACAGAAGTATTTGAAGAGTCACTCACACTACTTGTTTTATTTTAACTATGATTCTGTTTAGGACCCTAATCTTCTGAAGGAGAAATAACTAGGAAAATATATCAAAATATTATCCAAAATTGAACATTTAAAAAAAAAAAAAAAAGTAGTCAAGGCAGAGTTTTCCTCATTTTAGATATGAATTTGACTTGCAATAACTTTAAATAAACCTACTCAATACTCAGTTTTTATATTTTGCTATATAAAGTAGTATTTCAACATAGAAAATTTCAGTTTTTTTAAGGATTCATAGCTTGCTGACACTCACATATACCCATGATCTGTAATGAAGGTCAAATAAAATGACCTTCAGCAGGTCAGCTGGAAAGAAACCAAGACAAATGGAAGACATTTCCTGTAGGAGTATAAGCAGTGATACTTATAATTATGCTCCATCATTTTTGGTGAAGCAAAATGAAGTTAAAGCAATGAAACACTTTATGTCCAGTGTAAGCCAATCACAGCTTTGGATTCTGCAGCTGTGAACAACCTAATCTAAAAGTCATTCATTGGTCATAGTAAAATGTAAATGTATACATCAGCAAAATTCGTGGATTGCTACATATTAAAAGCATTGAAATGTCTATTTTGAAATTCTTTGCATAGATGTATACTGGCCTTTTGTAGATGTTAGTTATTCACACCTTCTGTCAATGTAATTGTGCCTTACTTTTTTTTTTCTTTCCTGCATTCTTATCCAGTTCAATAGATCATGAAGGTTAAAGCAACCTTAAGCTACATCTTAGAATTCTTTCTAGTACACAACTGAACATTAATAAAAATAAAAATAAAATCATCATTTCAAAAAGTAGCAACATTCATGTTACTGTTAAAACAGATGCAACATGAATTTATTTAGTTATCAAGACTGCTCCTATTAAAGCCTAATTCATTTCTTCACAATGCAGAAAGATAGAGAAGTACACTTTTCTCAAGGTTACAACTACTTCTAATTCGTTCCAGGTTTGTGAATTGAAACAAGCTACGCTTGCACATTCAGTGATTGATCACAATTTGTTAGAACAAGATATAATTCCCCATCCATTCTTTGATTCTGATTTATAAATGGGTTACGTAGTATCATATGTACATACTGTTCTGATATTTCAAAAGAATTTAATATGTATGCTTTAAAGGCGACTTCTTTTCTTAACCATGCCTGAGTCTTACATGCTGGCTTGTATAAATGATTTCTTCAGATATCATGTTGCTCACGCATTAAAAGTAATTTTTACAGCAAACATTTAGGAAAGAAAATTACTTATAATGACAGGGAGCACAGCTATGAAAAATTGAATGAAATTAGGAAATAAAAATGGTGCTTAGGTTGTGTATCAGACAAACCTTCTTCAGGATGAGAGAAAGTGGAAGAGGACACATTGCCTGATGTATTGGAAAGTAGACTGTTTCCTAAGGGAGGGTTTGTGCAACTATTCTTACTGTAGCTAAGGATGCTTCATTTTTCATATCAGTCAGGAACAGTCTCTCCATGTTGATTATGATTGTATAATTATTTTATTGTTTAATAGCTTTGTATTTATTGCATCATCTCTGTCCCAGAACACACACAGAATATCATAATAGGACTCTGCTTCTTTACAGTGCCTTGGATTACATTGAATTTACAGGATGGGAATGTGTAGATGTTGTCTCACATTCCTTCTTTGAATGGCAGTACTGCCTAAGCACTGAATAAGCAGGGCTGATGGAGTTCACCTTTATAGACCTTCCTTTTAGACTAAGTGGTTGTGTGTATTTGTGATAAACAATTAAAGAAGCTTTGCTCCAAGTGTTTCAATGTGCAATAATAGGTGGTGAAGGTGGAGGGATTGGAAAATGACAATGCGTTTATCATGTAATGAGAAAGCCTGTGTGGTTCAAGAGGAGGAGATAATTGTTCCTTTTCTTTCAGCTATTATTCAAGTCAAATGCAGCAAGGGATGTTGGTTCAAGAAAAGCTGCCTCCCTTTCTTTAGATAGAACAGAGAAATTAAACAGAAGTAGAGAACAAAGCCAGAAATACTAAATATGAATACACTAATGAGCACTGGCTTACAGAGTTATATGTAGAGTATTTGCTCTCCACAAGTTTCAGGTTTTTTATTAATTATTTTGAGAGCTTAACCATACCTAGAACGTGAAGTTAATATTTTTCATATGTAACCAAAAATATAGTTTTTTTTTAATTGTTCCTGATCCAACATTTTGACTTGATATGGAAAGACAAACCTATGGCATTTCACATTTCAGGCATGTTTTGAATAAAGGTTTTAGAAGATTCCTTCATAATGAATTTAATTCTGATTTTAAGCACAATCAATTTGGATCTATTAATTCCAATATTTGATTACACAATTGTTATATAATCCAAGTTATAATTCATCTCCTGCTTTGTGCGTTTCTACTATGTGTCCTTGTGAAGAGATGGGGGTAAGTTTACCCTGCCAGCTCTGACTGCATCTGTATAGAAGAAACTGGTGGGAGTGACTTCTTACCATGATGAACCATGGTGTAGATGCTGATGAGAAAGTGAGAGATTTGCTCCTCATCTGCAGTGGAGGTTCTGGGTCAGAATCAGCTCTGGAAGAGGGAGGAAGACCACTGCAGCTAGTGCAATTGCCTTTTCTTATGGCAAACTCTTTAATCTTTTGCTTTATTTATTTATTTATTTTTAATTTCTGTATAAAAATACATTGGAAATTAAGGCAGGAAAGTGCTTTGAAAGCATTGCTAGTTTCCACTTAGTAACTTTTGATCTGGTGTAGCAAAGAAAGACGGGTTTGTTGGGGTTTTGTGTGGTGATAAAGTCTGCTCAACAATGAATGACAGCAGTGCAAATACCTCAACTGCCAACACTCAAAGGTGTGAAAACGAGCAATTTTCATGTTCCCACGTACTGTCGCTGAAATACATATATATTTGCAAAAACCACTAATATTTGAATGTGTTCTATTGATGAAAAGAAATCGTTTTATATTTAGGAAGTGTATGATAACTTTTTGAAATGAAAATGTTAGTTCTCAGAGTTGCGAGTCTTTTCCAATATTGAGGCAGATTCCGTTGCTGCCTGAAACTGGGTAATTCATTTCTGCAGCAACATCGAGACCCAGAGTTTGCCATGACCTTCTCTTGTTCTGTCTCGACGTAACAGTATGTTTCATCTGCTGTTCCTGGGTGTCTCTCAGAGAAGCTGAAGAGGCCTTGCTTTGCTTACACGTGCGCGGTGATGTTCTCCAAGCTGAAGGTATGGGTAGGCCAGCTGTACTGACTCAACTGCCATTCCTATTGTTCTGAGGCCCTTCATGTTCTTTGAGAAGCTAGAAGATATTTGCAGCTATTATCCTCGGTACTCGCTTCCTGGCTTTTCCTCATCATCATGTAAAGGGAAATTTCTTGTTTTGTGCAAAGATTTTGATAAATTCCTGTAACTTCAGGAAACGAGGGAGGACACCTGTATTTGAAATCCTTATGTTTTATTTCTTTCTTGGTGAAGCTGATGTACTTCCAGGATTGCTTGCTGCCCATATTCCCTCATATGGAGAAAAAAAAAGCGGGGGCGGGGGGAGGGCATCTCCTATAAAACACATGAGATTTTCTCAAATATTTTTGTGCAATGCAATTTCTGTGGTATATGTTTAGGAAGTCAGGATTACACATTGATTCACTTCTGAGCCATACAGACATGAATACTTTGTGGATTTAGCCCAAACACAGGAACAAGTACACGTAGCACAATTTTATATTTGCATGTGAGATCTCTGAAAGATTTCAGTTGGAACTGGTGACTCCATGCACAAAGGCAGCTGAAGGACATTTCTTCATTCAGGGAATTCACCAGTGGAAAAACAGCAGAGTGTAGAGATGGGACAAGAAAAAAGCGTGCAAGCAAGTCTAATGATGCGCTAGCACAGCTTTATTATTTACAGGGTTTGTTATTAATGGCTTGGGGAGAATATTTATTAAATTAAAATATTTTAGAGTTTATATTATGTTTCCTTTGAGTGTGTTTTCTAAATAAACACACACAAAACTGAAAACTCCAGTATGACAGCTAGATAAGAAAGACCTTTTCTGTCCCCAAATACCCTTTAATTTGATAACAGTAAAATAATAAATCTCTCTTACTACCACCAGTCACACTTAAATCACTGGGAGCACTTTATTAAAAGGAAAGACTACAACAAAGTAAATTCAAGGCAGCAGAATTTAAGTCAGATCTTGTGGGAATGGACTACTGTTCTTTCCTTCAGTCTGTGATTAATTTTTAAATAAATGAAACTACACAGGCATGAGACCTTAGAGGCTTCTGATTTTATAGTTTCTGAAATGATCAGATTAAGTAGTAAGACAGAAGGTTTCCCAAGATCCACTTTTGAAAACTATTGTAAATATTGCAGTTTGTTTGCCACTAGAAACTTCTGATACCATGGACAAATGCTGTGATGTATATTTTATTCTAGGCTATTATTGGGGTTGATGTGATGCAAGTAATCTGAACCAGGGAGCATCCTTTAAGTGTGCACTGTGGAGTGAATTCAGGGTGCAGTAGTGGTGTTGTTGGCAGCTATATGCAGCAACTATATAGCCTGTTTACTACATACCCACATCTCTGCTCCTTTGCTCGAATAAGAGGACAGCTAATCAACAGATTCAACTCGAATTCAGAATAACCTTTGCTTTTCTACTGTTTTATGGCATATGGCAGACAAAAGAAAACTTGAAACTGGCTAATACCGCCTTACAGTTCAACATCTAGCTGTTGCACAGTTTAGTAGGAGGTATTTGTCATGACCTGACAGACAATAATACTGGTAGCACTTATTAGGATGGTTTTATGTATTCAATTTTGGGGGGCAGCTGAAGCTTTGATTTAAACTCAAAGTCAGGTCTTTGAAATTGCTATCCAAGCACTATAAATTTAGAAAATACAGTCTATAATCCTCAAACCAGCAGATGTTTACTGTATCTGATGAGAGTCTATGGTGCACAGGCTGGAACAGAATATATAAAATACCTTAAGTGGCTTAGGTAATTGTGCCAAATCTCATTTGATTAATATAGTTCATCTCACCATTACTTGGCTTACACTTTTGGCCTATTCTCAACAAACGAAAGTCTCAATAGCAACTAATTTTAGTGTATATGGAACATCTCCTGACAGTGGGTTCATAACAACCTATTGAAGCTTAATTTACATTCATGTTTTAAAATGCTTATGAAATCTGAAGACCTGAAGTTATCATAGTAGACTCTTCCCAGAAAACAATTATTGTACATCACTAATTCAATCATATTTTTTAAAATTCTGATACAAATACATTAAGTAAAATTGAGCAAAGCTTTTTGATTTATTGCAGTTGCCAACTGTCTGTGATATTTTTCATCCTTAATCGTCGCTGCATGAAATCAGGAATAGCATGTAACTGATCTGCTAAATGAGTCAAAGTGGTACTGTGCTCCTGGACACTAGATGAAAGCAGTGTTATGTGACAGAGCTGATCTATTTTAGCAGATTTTCTGCGTGGATTAAGACTATAAATCTGTTATATGGTATGTTTTGTTCTGTTCAATATGCTTTGCATCTAGACTGTATTATTCAGCAGGCTTTCTATCACAGATGGTATCTGATTCATTCAGCCTAATGTGGTTTGTAGCCATTTGGCTATCTACTAAGTATAGATTTTTTAAAAATATTATAATTTGTCATTTTATGGGATTAATTAGATTCAGACAATTTTTCTATTGAATTATGTGATGGCTTTGTGTAACTGTGATAAGAACTGAGTTGGCTCAATATTAAGAAAATTTAAATATCTACCCCTTAGGCGGTAGAAACAATACAAACTTCTAAGGGCTCCCTACATGGATTTTGTGCTTTAGACATCTGCTCTGATAGCAGCAAAGCCTGGATAACTGATTAATACTGTATCAAGGCTTTGGAAACTTTTTGCTTAGAGTAGAGTACTTCTGACAATGAACCCGCTAATCTGTTTGCTGTGTTGGAGATAGTAGGACAATCTGGAAAAAGGAGCATTCTCATACCCCAACCCACCGAAAACCAAGACTGTGCTACTTGAGAAGCTACTTATAAAAACCTGCCTTTTTAATTTTATTTTTATTTATTTATTTATTTATTTATGAATGTCCTAGGATGCTTTGAATGAGGCAAAATATGTAACAAAATAGTTCCACCATGTGCAGGCTGTGAGTTAGCGTCTCTGGTGTCTTCAGCAGGAATAATGGCTTCTAAATTTCTCATCTTACCATATACTAAGTATTTTAGATAAATCTCCCTGTGTGTTAGTTATTTTACTAACAGATCATTTAGGCTGTTGACAGATGGGCAGTTGTGTATTGAAAATGGGAGGCATTGACCCATATATCACATGGGATCACAGTAACATCGCTGGTAGTTACTTGCATAACTCAGGAAAATGGGATTGTCAAACTGCAGTCTGTTGATAAGGTTGCAACAGGTTGTGCATAAAACCTTAATAAAAATGAAAAGTTGAATTAAAAAAAGTGTATCCTGAAGTAGTGTTTGAAATAAGAAATAGTGCTATCAAACTGGATATATTTCTATTGCTCTTCTAGGCAGCACCTGAGAACTTATACAACGAAGGCACCATCTGTCAGAGCATCATCTCTGTTTGCAGGTTGTAGGTTTGTCTCCAAACCACCTCACTGATGTCCACTGTGTGTCCCACGTGAATGTTGTGAGTACGACACCTACCTCATCAGCTGCCGTGGCAATAGCATAGCTGCTGGGCCAAATTTTAATAAATAATGAAAGAATTGAGAAAACTTGGGTTGGTTAATAGGCATGTTTAGTTGTGTTTGAGGCACATGGTAATGTAAGCATACACATGAGAGTTGGTTTTATCGAGGTTAAATCTGGGGTGACCAATCAAATGTACCCTGAACTCTGATGTACATTCTGATCAGGTGGACATGGCCTGGTGTCCAGCTGCCTCTTGGTAAATAAATCCACTAAATACAAATGGTGGACTGCAGAGTTTCTGGATGTACACGTTCTGCTGGATTGTCAGTAGGGAAAGGGTGTCTTAGGGGGAGGGCTGTGTGAGTGGGGGCACCCAGTAGAGGGAAATGCTTGGATGTGGCTAACAGTGACATTGCAAACAGGCTGGAGCTATGCACCAAAATGCAGCTCAGAGGCAGCAAAATCAAAGCAGTGAAGTTATCAGTGACTTATAATTAAAAAAAAAAAAAGGAAAAAAAAGAAAGAAAAGAAAATATGATCTATGTGATATAAGCCCTTATTATGTTTACCCATAGCTTTTAAATACTATCAGAGAATATACAAACTATGCAGGCTATTCACTGGGGCACAAAATTTCTTTTCTGCCAGCATTCGATGAGTGACAAATCAAATCCAAGGATCTCCAGTTGAGAAAATGATATGCCATCTGCTCGCCATTCATTTGTGAAGCGTTTTCATACTGAGAATGGGAGAGATGCGAGTCAAATGATTATGATGCCATGGACAGAGAAATACTCATGTGTCTTATCCTTTTAGGAAATCACAAGGAAAGCATCATACTTCAAATTTCTTGTAAATGTATAGATTTCAGATTCTGAAATAAAGTATTTTCATTTAAGGTGGTGAAACTTAAAAGGAAAAAAAGTGCTATTTTTCTTCCTTGCAAAGCCTCACAAGTTAATCAGCTAGATTCTTCTAATGAGTCTTGAATTATTTGCCATTGACCAGCAGCATGCTGGCGTTGACAGCAAAGGACTGATTGCCTAAAAGAGAAGCAAACAGATGAGTCAAGGGAATTAGGTTAAATGTAGACTGCTAATGAAAGGGACAATCTCTTTCCTCCTCCCCATGGCTCTTTCTTGAAGCATCTCTGGAGACAACTTCCAGAGCAGCAAAAATTGAGCCAGTATAATGAAGAAGAGTGATTTTGTAGAAATCATTAATATGCAGTAGGAAAAACTACAAAATGCTTACTGTAAAGCTGTTGATTCTAGTGCCATAAATTACAGTTGTGGAAATTAATGCATTTGCCTTTGTTCAGGCTTGGTAAGTACTGTGAAGCATTAGCAATAATTCCATGGTTGTTACATTTGAAATTGTATTATAGTTGTGATTTTGTTCCATTCTATAACGTGTCCAAAACCATAACAGACACCAGCTTTTGGCATTAGTTTTGAAGGATTAAGTCTTATTCCTATTGGATTTGAACTAAATTAGGTAAAGTGTTTCTGAACTCCTGGTAAATCCCAGCATAATTTTTATATATATATATATATATATATACACACACACACACATACATATATATATATATAAAAATTTAAGCCTAGTGTGAAGGATTTATTTAGGATGATATTGCTGTAGTTTACCATCCCCTATAATTGCAATTAATAATGTAACTACAATCAAAATGAATCTGAAATAGGAATATTGTCAAGAAACAGTGACTCTGAAGAACACTGTACATTGTGGAAAATCATGTTAGCATAAGATTGTGTTGAAGAGTTTTGTCTGTCTCATTTTTAACATTGGGTTTGGCTAGAACTAGAAGATACAAGACAGGTTAAAATAATGCTCTTCTTTTTCAGAAAGTAAAGTAACCAAGAGACTGGGCAGCCCACGTCAGGGCTGCCAACTCCAGCAATGAACCAAATTTAGAAGCTGTTATATGAAGAATCTACAAGACATTAAATTTAAATGTTTTCCCTGCATAAATACCTCCTAAAGTAGGTATGTGTATAGTTTGCTGAATTGTTTTTATGATACATTTGCTGTGACTTTCTTGTGTTCTACAGAAATAGCCTTTTTTTTTTTTTTTTTTTAGGAAGGTTTTTGTTCAGTGATTACTACAGCCCTTGACTCCAAAGAGCACAAATTGCTAAGTCCAAGTGTGTCTGTGGAAATCATGATTGATAGACAAGGGAATAAACTTGAGCCTCCACCCGCAGTATAGGGATAACAGCTAGTCGTGAGAAGTGAATTGTTTGGTTTTGGAGACAGGAAGGGTGCAGTATGTCAAGAGGAACAGCTAGCTTGTTTTTCCTAATTTTTATGAATGTTTTCCATGCCGATGTGTTTGAATATAGCTGTTGGATTTTGGTGAATTATTGAAGTCTTAAATACTGAATTCAAAAGAAAAGATAACTTGCGTTAGTAAGGAATTACGAAATAGAAAATGTGTCCATGAAAAAGTCAACAGTGATGGAAAGCTGCTCCACCTTTAGATAACAGACTTGGCCAGGTGATAGAGAACTAAAGAAAACAAACTCTTGATCAAAACAGCACCTCTCCGAGTAAAATAATAATCAAAATTTGTGTAGGCTGTCAAAAGAGAAAGAGAACATGACACATCCTTCTCTTGTTCCCCTTAGTGTCATGGTTCAACTGGGTATCTTTCCAAACTTCTATTGGCATTATCTTGGGGCTTTTATGAGTTACCGTAAGTTAGAGGAGATATTTAATTATTGTCAATTTGCTACAAAATATGAAATGAAAGCTAATTCTCAAGCTCTCTTTGTAATTTGTATTTTATTTATTTTTTCTTCTAAACAAGCAAATAATTTGTTCTACATAGATTTATGAA
Organism: Anser anser; assembly: GCF_964211835.1. Taxonomy (NCBI): domain Eukaryota; kingdom Metazoa; phylum Chordata; class Aves; order Anseriformes; family Anatidae; genus Anser; species Anser anser. The sequence continues at coordinate 25,897,433 of NC_139729.1, read as the reverse complement.
TTGATTACAGCTAGTAAATGTTTCACTGGGTAAATTCTTTAGCAAATAGGTTTTTGGCAGTATTTGACCTGCTGTCCAGCTAGTTCAATAATACATAAGAGTAAAATCTTTCTTACTATTAATCCCATACCATAGCATCTCATTTGCTTGTTGTAACTGCCCTATGCATAAAATATTCGAAGTAGGTAAGATTGTTACATATGAAAGCAAATGTGAATACAGATTTGTTACCTATATCTTTCTATGCACTGCTTCTAGGGTAGTTGCTCTGTTTGTCAGACACAAGATCTGTCTTGCAAAACTCAGTAAGAAAAATATCAGCTACACAGTTGTCCTGAAAACAACTTTCAGACAGGAGCTGTTGCGGAGGATATTGCATTGTGAGGGGAAAATCACTGTAGACAGATGCAGTGAAATAAAACCCCTAGAAGCCCCTAAAAAGCCATTTAACTACATCAAGATATTCAGTCAGTACACACTGTAAAAACCTCAAAGGGAATTAGGTGTCATGTAATATTTTGTGCTCCTGAGTAAGGCAGGAATTTACCAAAATATTAGTTTCACCTTTCTGATGGCACAGAAAGCTCCACACAGAGCAATGTGCAAAACCTGATTTAGATAAAATACTTGATATTTCAATTCTGACTCTCTTCCAATAAGCTTCTGTCTAAACTATAGTTCTGTAGTCCTTCTGTACGTGTATACGTGTGTGCACGTGCATACATTACATGTAGAACAGGTGACGTAACTCAAGTCTAATCTGAAAAGCATAAGGTAGACAAATCTGCCTTTGGCTAATGACTGGTAATTATTTTAAACTTGCTGTATGAATTGCAGAGTCGTGTTACACATCATTTTAAAACTCATGCTTTCAAATAGTATTCAATTCATACCAAAATTATTTTGTGTTAAAGTAGCCATGTAGTGCATGTACAGAATAATCTAGGTCTTGCAAAGTGTTTACTGACAAACTAGGAATAATGTGAAGTATGTCCTCAGTTTCACAGATTCTTTTGGTTTTATTGCTAGAAATCTGATGCTGGCAGTGCGGCAACACCTGCAAAAAAGAAGTCCTTGTAAGACAAATGCTGATAAATTCTGTTTGACAGTGCAATATGAGATAGGAAAGGGAACAGTCTCACTTCCTCTGGCAACAATAACCAAGCATGGCACCTGCCAGAGAATCGTGGCACTGTTTAAAATAAATAAATAAATAAATAAAAAATGCAGAGAGAGTACAAGATGAAATACTTTCTCTGAGTAAAAAGCTATATATGAATTCTTCAGTAGAGAGCTGTATCGGGAACAGTCTCATTCCAGATTTCCATTACAGCTTAATGCACATAGCTGGATGGGAATTCAGAATAAACCAGAGCTTGCAGGTCACAGGCTTCAGTCCCTTAAGAGGACTAGAGTACTGTTAGTTCTGCAGGGAAGGAAGGGGGAGAGCGACTATGTCTGGGTGTTGGACAAAGGGAGACGAGCAAAGAACTAAAGTGTGACACTTTACAAATGCCAGCCCTGTCATTTTGATGGTGACGAAAAATACCATGCCCAGGGCTGAGCCTTCTCTGAGACCCTCCCAAGAGGAAGGAGCTACTGGGTTGAGCAAGAACACTAAAAAAGTAAGATGGACCTGGCTATTATTAGCAAGAGAGGATCAAAACAAGACCTGAGCTCCTTCCAAGTGTATATTTCTGGTGGGAAGGGAAGGATGGGAGAGGAAGAGGGGTGCAGGGGCTGTCAACATGGGGCCATTTGAGAGAGGGAATTAGCAGAAAGTAGTGGAAACAAATTGTTGGAGGAGGAAAAAAAGAATGTAAGAATGTGAGAATGTGAGAGCCTTAAAGAGCAATTTCTGCAGGAAAATGCAGCCAGCTGAGAGGGCTGGACAGGCACCAGTGCAGGACCACACCAATGGATGGACAGAACTGGCCAGCAGATTCACTCTTGTGCATACAACACCCACACAAAATGTCTGAAGGAACAGAAGAAGGATTGCTGTAAGCAGTATTAAATTTTTAATTGATCTGAACCATTTTTACATTTTTAAATGCATGTATCAACAAAGCTAAGAATATTTTCATCAGGAAAGCTTATTTTCTATTACTATAAAATTAGAGCTGAGATCTAACTTTCATCTCCAGATGTTACGTGTTTCTTTTGTGTCACTATAACACCAATCAGAATGGCAAGGGAATTTTATAGGATTTATTAAAATGTCATGTTCCACCACAGATCAGGCCTTTGGCATTTGGGGAGGATGTCATGTGGAAATCTCTCCCTGTGAGCCTCCTGTACCACTCTCCCACCCTTAAATGAATCTCTCATAGACAGAGGAGATGCTGCCGCCCGAAATATTTAGCAGTGAGGTGAATTTCAGAGCTATGCAAAGAGAAGGAAGCAGAGAGCTGGACCGTGGAGTTCAAACCGTGATTATAGAGCCCTAGCAGGCATAAACAGTGGGATGGGAATATGCTGACAACCTTGAAAGAAAAGACTTTGCTTTTATGAGGTCAGATGAAGCCATGCTGCTCTTTATGGGTTTGAATGATCTAAGGGAGGTTTTTGGAAGAGCATAGATTGCCTTGTGGTGTTCATTATCCCTTGATCTGCACAAAATGTTCCTGTTCGTATCAGGGACAATTTCCTTGGCACGTTCCTCGCCCGTGGTATTTGTCGGGTGCCCCAAGGGGGCTCCTGGGCGGCTGAGCCCCTTGGCTGGCTGCTTCAGCTTCTGCCAAGACCTGGGAGCTGCCGAGGGTGCAACAACCTCGTTTGGTACTGATGCTGCTGTTATGGGTGTTGTTTGAGACCTGGGAGGTCCTTGCAAGTCTCCTGATTTGATTTTTATGGTAATCTTTTCTAAATGATAATTTACGTGAGTAGTTCTTTATCCGTGCCAGTAACAAAGCGTTGGCACCACACGCTCCTCTACTACACTTGCCCAGAGAGATCAGACTCGGAGTGGTTTCCTGGGGAAACCATGGAGACAATTTATAGTTTCCAAATTTGTGCGAGAAGTGTTTTGCCCTCAAGTGCAATGCATTCATTATTAAAAATGAACTGCGAAGGTTCTGCTTACATGGAAACATTTGTTTTTGTGTCACAAATAAAATGTAATTCCCAGGCTTATTTTTGTACTTTAGAATAATCTGGGAGACAAATTGGTGTCCTATATAGTCAAAACTACAAACTTGCTGTCTTTTCTGTCAGAGGAGATATCATCATGGCTTTTTAAAAGTCAGCAGAAGTTCTGATGTTCTAAATCTCCTTCTGCACTCCCAGGTAACTTTAAAAATGATCCTTGTATTATGTAGCATCTCATTCTTAATTTTAGCTCATAAATGAACTTTTGGGAAAGGTCTACAAATTTGGTTCAGCTGTTTTTTTACTATCTTCAGAATATGGAGAATACATTCCATTTTATATTTGAAAGAGGTTATTTTAGGGACTCGAATAACTCAAAAATGGGCAGTTTTTAAACTATCTAGGTTGTACTATATTTAGACCATTTTCTTGCAGGTGAATGACTGTGACAGATTTGAAACTAAAAATAGTTGCATAATAACTATCATAATACAAAAATTATTACAGGACCCTGACACAGATCTTTCTGGCCACTGATAGTGCCGTATGTCTGTAAATGCAGAGGGAGAAGTTTCAAAGGACTAATGCCAAGTCCCACTGGCTTTAAGCTCCATGGACATAGAAAGTGCTCATGGCAGTAAAAGGGCAGTAAATCGTGTGCGAGGAAACCTTGCTGTTATGTGTGCCTGATGACCCTACCCAACAGCAGCTTTTATGCAGAATCAGGGCGATTGGAAGACAACCACGATATCTCACGTTGTTTCAGTGTTCTGCCCAGATGAAAACTTTTCTGCTTCATCTGAGCTATTGCTTCATCCTTTGAGATGTTGTTTAGCCCGAATCCTATCCTGATATTTTTTTTCTTTGCACATTTATTTAAAATAAATATATAAATAAATTGTATGTAGGTAAATTACCCATACAAACTAAAAGCCTCATCAACAAAAATAATTTTTTTTTTTTTGACTTGTAATCAGTGACACCTGCCTGTTGCTATTAGATACAGCTTTTTCAGGGAATCTGACCTACGAGCTGCCAGAGGCTGGAAGACTATTATATGAAAGCTTCATGATAAGGTTATTTTCCATTTTTTCATTGGTATCTATTAGCCACTTGGCTAGATAGCCTATTCCATTTGAGACATTACCACTTTTGTCTTGTAATAGGATCCCTTTTTATGGTCTGTTTTTTTTTAATGAGCAGCCATTAAATTTGATTCTGTATAATTTTAGCACATTTATATATATGCAAATATATACATGTATATGAAATTTTACTATAAGAAATGAAATGTGAAATTGCATTGTACAGACAAACATGGCCCATTTTTGTAAGGAAAATATTGCTTTACACTATGAGGAGCATTTATTTCTCAAAATGTAACAAATTCTCTTCTCATTTCCAAAACAGGAATAAGGTAAGTGGGCAAAATATGATGGGACCTTCCAGTAATGAGATTGTTTTCCTCTTCCACTCAGGCCTATTAGCTTTAAACCCTACAGTGCACCTCTCCAATTGCCAGTTTGATTGAATAATGCAAAATTTGATACAAGCACTCTACATTGCTTAATGTCCTTCTTTCATTTCTAATTCCTGAAGATGAGAGGTGCCTTTTTTATCACCAAGTGTATTGCCCATTTAACCCTGTAAGGAACAACTGGATGAAATATCTGGAGCGTGTGCACACAGGAAAAAAAAAATTCTCCATATGCTAGGCTTTCTATAAAAACTACTGGCATACCTTGCAATATATCTCCTGCACCCAGATGGCAGTAACATGCTCTTTATAATTGAGGACAGTACTTTGGCTCATAGGTTCAACATTTCCACATATATTTATTATGATTATGCAAACTACAGGGGAAAAAAAATAAAAAAAAAAATCCACAAACTAATAATTGTAAGACAGCTTAATGATCTTGTAAAGGCTCAGCTAAATACAGTTGTATATTCCCCTACTTCAAAAAGTCTGTACAGAAGTACAGAAGTAGAATAGTTTATTTATTTATTGAGGAATTCCCTCATGTTTGGGGCTGTAATCTATCCTTATGGGATTTAGGTTCAATTATCTGCTTTTGAGCAGGATTTCTTACACCATCTTAAGTAATTTAGCTCATATCCACAGTAGGCTCATGTCTATTTAGTTTTGGAGATCTCAATCTTAATGGACAGTATAGGTGCCAGGGAAGGACAAATGTATTGTCAAGCCTTAGGGGTGCTGTGTATCTACTGAATATCATTTGTGTGACAAGTATCCTGGCATACGGGAGGTGTTTAAGTAGTTTCTAGTGGAAATCTGAAGTTCTCTGTTAACTATGTTATTTAATACCTGGGAGAAGAAAACTTGCAAGCATAAGAAAAAAAGAGAGTTGTCTACTAATAACAAAAATAAAGAAGAGGTTGTATTTCATCTCTTGCCCATATTTTTCTAGTGAGCGGTAGCAGTGAGATGGCTATAGCCTTGCCTTGAGCATAGGCGATGATTTATCCCTCAGCTGTACTGAGGTCTTGTGCCCAGACACTGCAAGAAAGCCTGGGACCCGGCAGAGGAGTGCCAGGAGCTGCACTGATACATAGCCGTCTGGATTTGCCTTGGGCAAATGTACGACTCCTGCTTAAACTGCAGGAAAACTCCTTGCTATTGGGCAAGGTAATGCATTCTTTGGTTTACAAAACAATCTGCACTTTCCCTGGTGAAATTTTGAAACAATCAATTGCGATGGATTGAAACAAGAGAATTGTGCATTTCCATGGGGCTGGGTGTTGGATATAGGATCCTCTAATGGTATTATGTGCACATAAATTCTCTGAAGATAAAAAGAACCTGAGTTGTCTGCTTTGGGAGCCAATTTGACTCTGAGCCCAATATCATGTTGACCAACCCTTTAAAATTCAGCTGTGTTTGTGTATTTTAATCCATTTTCAGAGCATAAAGTAACGATTGTGTTCCCTGCTGGGGACTGTGATTTACAGTGGTTGTTTTAGGTAACCGAATGCTATAGCTGCTTAAAGAAAAACATGTATTGTGCCAGTTCAGTGCGATACTTCTCAAATTTAAATGTAGGATCTTCTTCTTCATAGATTCAGCACTATAAACCCACAAACATTACTTTTAAAAAAAATCCAAATATTACTACTTGAATATGCACTTTCCCAACAGGAGCATCATGGAGATTCAGGAAGAATTTGGACAAGGTAGTTAGAAGCTTTAAAAGGATGTGTAAGATGGGTAAAAAGATCAAATAAGACTTTTTTTTTTTTTCCCTTGACTATTATGGACAATTTGTAACAAAAACACAACACTATTTCTAGCAAGAAATAATGTAATATGGGTGTTAGGAACATGGGCTTAGAAACCCATATCAGAAATCTACCTCCTGCTACCATGCTGTGATTCATGGCTCAGCTAGTCAATCCTAGGTGTTATGGGGAAGGGGTGGAATGGCTTTTTTCCTCTGACAGTGTCTTTAAGGCACGAAGAGACCCTCTGAGACAGGGCAGCAGGATGCCTTCCTCCCCTTCACCACTGAAGTGGATGTGGTAATGCAGCTTTCTCCTTGCCTCAGCACTTTCTTATATACTATCTCATGGTATAATAACTGTGTCTGTTTAGCATTCATATTTTATTTATGCTTCTACCTTTATCTACTAATTTTTTTAGGGTTTATTAGTATAAGTGTCAAGGAGACAGGAAAGGGGCCTATGATGTCTGGGGCTTAGTTTTCCTTTTTGCATCTGAACTCTTGCAAGAACTGTTTTTTCTCATATGCACCATTGCACTAATTAGTTCACCTGATAAAGGTTTAAAAGTTTCAAGGCCACTATTGGAAAAAAAAAAAAAAAAAAGGCAACAAGCATAAGTAACAAAGGCATATTTGGAAAGCAGCACTGAGATGATCAATCATTGATGACAAATCCAAATTTTCATGTTAGGATGTGCAAAAGCACATTGTAGACATCTGTTCTGTGTGCAAAACGAATAGCAAACACTTATTTTCTCAGCTCTTTTCAAATGAGTAATCTGCTAGAAATTGAGCAGAATTACATGGAATATAGTCATTTTAGTATACATAATCTGGAAAAGAATAGATCTCTAAACAGATGAATTCATAAATTATGTATTTTTGACATTTAGATACATCACAGGGACCCTATAAATCAGCCTCTCTCTGAAGTTATAGTGCATGAAAAATACTTTCAGACCTTGATCATATTATGAGACCAACATCTCTTGCATTATGCCACTGAAAATCGCACTGCAAAACTTCCACGTGCCACACTGCCCTTAACATCATTTAACTTTCAACAGTGTTTCAGGCTTGCACTTATCTACCCAACGTGCTGCTACATCATTAAAGCATTTTACTGTTCTTTTTTTAAACAAGCATTCCTTGTTAGGTCTCCTATTTTTAGTCCTTTAAGCTCTGTGTGTATGCTCAGAGTAGTTGTAATAGCTCTTTCTATATAACTTGTAGAATAGTTTCTATATAAACATATAGGTAGTGTTTTATCTATATATTTTCATACCGATGTAGAGATATGAAACATTTATGTAGCTGTTGCCGTTATACACAGGTATGATGGCGAGATGAGCACTATAGCTCCCAGGAGGGTCGGTCAGGGAGCATCTGGTGAGGCGCTCAGCTGCCACGTGCAGGATCCGGCCCGTCTTTGAGGCTTCGTGTCCATACAAAAGGCAAGTCTGGTCCTGGAGATGGTTTCAACTGGTTCAGGATTTTCTACAGTTTTCATTAAAGGTCTGAGTGCAGTGGGGATTTGATTTCCTTTTCTGCAGCCATCTGTAAGACTTGTGAGAACAGCTGCTCTTAGAGCGGGTGCCAACTCCTAGATTTCCTAGGAGAGAAGCTAACAAGGTTTACGGAGGTCTGTCTTTTAGATCAACCAAGGCTGTCATTGGATATTGCTGGTTTTGCTTTATTAAACAGATACTAAATTTATTTAAAATTAGTAAACACCTGGAACAGAGTAACATTCTCAAAAAATTTCTATGTAGAGACTGGAAATTGCCACAGTGAAGAACCTTTATTGGATGAATGTGTGATAAAGACAGTTTCTGATCATATTTTTAATAGCTTATTCATAATTTCATCCATGGAAGCAAAAGCAGAAGCAAACTGAATACACCAAAATAGGTAAATATAAACCATATTCAAAACTGGTCTAAAATGAATAGAAAGCATGAGTATATTATATTACGTGATAAAATCTAATACAGACATTCAGATAATGAAATTACCTGTTGAGAAGTTATTCAGGCAAATTCCAATGGGCCTGTGTATTTGAACAATTTAACAAATCCTAGAGTTTAATTTCCAGTGTTGACTTGCTGCTTAAAAACAGGGCAGTCCTGTGTGAATATGGCTTGGCCCATCATCTGATGTTCCTCACAGTCATTTAAGGTCTCTGTCCATTAAATGGTGCTGACTCTTTTGTTTTGTTTAGTTTTTTTAAAAGACATTTTCTCTCAAAGTGCTTTGCTTTATGATGCTATTTATTCACTTGTTTATTCATTTATTCATTATTCTGTTTGTCCACTTTTACTGAGGCAAGCTTTTTTGATGGTTCTCTCCAATTTAGATATTATTCCAGTCGTCTACCAGCTTTGAGTTGTAATTGTTATTAGTGCTTCAGGTCACAACCAGGTAACTGAGGTTATCCATTTCCACTAAGTACAGCGCTCCAAACTGTAGAGTTCAAACATGAAACTGTAAAAATGCGTTCTTTATCTTCAAAGTGTGTCGATTCAAGTGACGTAAGATGGCATTTTGCATAGCGAGCTTCTAGACTGTTTGTTACTCATTTAAGAGAGTCCACTTACTTTCACCATAGCCAGACCCAGTTATAGAGATCTCATTAACTCTGATGGCAGCTCAAATTTTCATTGTTACCTGTTTAAGTAGTAGCAAACAATAAATTTATCAATTTGCTATCATAGTAATTCACCAAATTGTCATATAATTTTATTAGTTTGTACCAAAGGTACTGTACTGCAAAGAAAATGTATTAAAATTTGACATTTAATCTCTGTCTTACAAGACGTATATAGATGATGAACATTCATGAACATTCTGTCTATTTTAATCATTATTCTCAGCTAGCCTAGACAAATATTTCCATGAGTACCGTAGCTGAAATGCAAATACCAGAAAAAAATAATAAAAAAAAATTAATAGTCTCTCTGGGGTTCATAACCCAATTAGTTAGGGCTTGGAACTCAAAAGACCTTACTATTGAAATATGTTAGTTTCCATAACAGAAATCATACAAAGCTGGAGGTCTGTATCAAATTACTTATATTTGCATTATGAAATAGACATTACAAAGAGAGTTTCTGTATATTTTTTACCATTCTTTTTGGACATTAAGGCTAATTTTCTCTCATCATTCACTTCTAAAATTATCTTAGAATAGTTGTAACAACTCTCTATTTGATACTCAAAGTTGCCTAGAGGCTTGGAAATGATTCAATGGAGGCAGTTTCCCAAAAGAAAAGAAGCATTTTTCAAATAGAATTTAAAGGTCAAACTGTTTCAGAAATATTTTAGCTATTAGTAGAGATGCTTAAAAGCTTGAAGGAAAAATCTGAACTTGTCATTCCCAGTTTACAGTCATACTACAGTTCATTTCATTTTAAGATGGCCTGACTTTCATTAATCTTATGTTCTATAGAAGGCTTGAAGAAATACTGCAACCAAATAAGTTAATCTACCTCTAGTCTTGAATTTGAGAGGTGTTCCATGTGTTTTTGCATTCCAAACAAGGGACTGTTTGAACAACGGTTTATATGGTGAGAACATTTAAACAAATAAATATGAGATCAAAATAAAGTTTTGGCGAAAAATAGGTTCTATGCCAATGTAAGAAACTGCCAGTGCCACGTCCTGTGATATATAAGATCATTGTTTTTCATAATTTGTAACGAATTCAGCAGAGCACTAATTACACAGGTGTGAAGAGCCTGAACATATACTTTTCTGCAGCTGGTGTTCTGTAACTCCATTTTCTCTAGAGACATCTGAAATTATGCTGTTCTTGAGGTTGAATTAGAAGCCCTCTGGGGATTACAGACACATTGTCTGAGAGTAAATGAGAAGATAGCAAGGGTTTCTTCTCCACAAGCAATAGTCTAAGGCAGTGGCAAATAGACTGTCAAAGTTCGCTGGGCTGTGGTTAAGAGGAATTAATTTCTTAAGAGATAATACCTAAAAAGTAATGCAAATAAACAATTAATTGAAGAAAAAAAAATCATTTACCTGTAACTAGAATTATGTCTGCTTCAGTGAGCCTGAACAACTCCTTTTGTTGTTAATGCCTACTAACTAATTTAGTTGCTAATACCTGCTAATTCCATTTTTATCAGCACAGAGGAAAACCCAAAGCCCATCACAAAAACGCTGCCGATAGCCAAATAAACTCCCTTATTACACAATATCAGTGCGAACTAAGAAGTACCTTCCCGGCAGAGGGGCTCAGCAGCAATTGCAGCTGGGGAGCTGGTGAGTCTGGCTCGGCACCGGAGAGCTTGTGTGCAAGAGGTGAGTGTGCAACCCCATGCTGTCACTAAGCCACTCCACTGGACTGGACTATGACTGCAAAAACGGAGGACTTTTTTTGCAGCGTCCCTGCTGTCATGTAGTCGGGTGACGGATGCTTGCCTCCTAGTGGCTTGGATTAGGGTAATTGATTGAAAAAATCTGATTAGTTCATGAAGTCAAAACTCTGTATCCATATCAACCTCACCTTCGGCAATTGTAGAACTGTTTTCTCTGCCTTTACAAAGTCACTACAGAGCCAAGCCTTCTCAATCAGCAACTTATTCTTCTGCTCTCTTCTGTTTTTTGAAGTATAGTATGCAACTAAAGTGAATCTTGGAAAGGGATGAACAGACTATGGGACTCTCATAATTTTATTGTATATTTCAATTGTGGGTGTATTTTTTTCTCCCCTCCCCAGAGAAGCATGCAGCCTGTATATTGACAAGACCTGGATAGGTTCTGCTGACCAAGATTCTGCTGACTTTCCTGTGAATTCTAAGACACAGATATTCATTTCACACTTTCTGTATTCAATTCATTGATTTTCTTTATCACGTTGCAAGAAAATGCAATTACCTGCCAAAAGCATGCATCTGGGAGTGTTTTCAGATGATCCAATGTTATCTTCTTTCTATTTTTGTCTGCTAATGCTGGGCATTAAAAACAAAGCTGGCTCTTTTCAAAGGCAGTGCCTATATTCCCTATCCACACGTACACAGCCACAGTTTTAAGATCATAAAGGTGTGGTATGATCATGTCCCAGTTTTGCTTGAGTTTTATGGTCTTTGTACAAATTCCTTTGGCATTTCCACAGCTGGGCAAGCTCCACTCTTCTTAAACTGAGGCAAAACACAGCCTTGGCTAGGCTTGAGCTTCTTGAGTTGCTTCTTGCAGCAAAACATGAAATGTGTGCTTGCAAAGGTGGCTTGGCAGAAAGAATCATTTCCAAAATATACCGTGACTTTTATACAGGAAGGCTTGAGACCAATATGGCCACTGAGCTACTGAGATTAACAGGGTTGTGGATATAAACCTCCAAATTATTGTCATGAAAGGGACAGAGTGTTTTGGCTGAAATTACTTTTCATAATTTTTTTTTCCTTCTGTAGATGATTCCTCTGTAATATATTCGGTGCTAGTTATTGGCAAGAAGCAAAAGATGCGAAGTGGGAGTTTAAAGAAGAAAAACATCATGAAGATACCAGGTCTTTCCTGACTTTTCCACATCATGCCATTTTATTCAAACAGACCATGGTCCGACTTCTAAAAAGTAAGTTTCTCTCAAGTCAGATAAAGCAGCTCTGTTTATAGTCTGGATCCATAAATCTGAAAGGAATTGTGTGTTAATATCTATCTATATGAGTAATACAACACGATATTAACACTGAACAGTATTATGCAAAGATAATTACTGACCCAAGCCTTTAGCTCGATCTTAACACATTTATGAATATTTGTCTTTGCAATTACTGTTTGTCTCCAATCATTATAATTTTATTTCTTATTCAGCTGGCAGACTATGACCTTAGAAAAGATACTTGCCATAAGGTACTCATCTTTTTGTGTTTTAAATATGTAATACAAGTTTAAAATATATCTTGTTAATCCTTGCGCTCATGAGTATAGATTTTTTTCTATGAAAGATATGTAATTTCCCTTGTCTGAGAGTACAGGAATAAGAGATAAGAAGGGGACTGAACATTATTTAGACAGTTCTGTGGCACTCAGCAAATTATCACATTTTCTTCATTCCATATAATCAGAAATGAAAGTGTACACAGTTTGCTAATAGTTAAGTAGTGGAAGTTATAATAATTTCTTTGAAAGTTTGACTTGTAACAAAAGGACTTAGTGTCAGATAAACACCCTGTCATGAGACATATAAAGTCTTTTTTTCCTGAATACTAAGGCTGAGGAAGCAAAATTGCACAATAAAACTCCTACAGTCAATAAGCAATAAGTAACCTGTCAAACATAAGTAAAAGTGGAAAAAATTAGGCAATGTTGGCATCTACAAAGATCTACTGGAGCAACAAGGCACAACAGCAAGAAAATTAATGCCAACACCTCTTATAGAAATTACCAGCCTCTTCAGTTCAGTTTCTCGGAAGTAAATGTCAACTGAGTCAAAGACAGCAAACACCTCTGTAGCTTGAATATTAAAATGACTTTGTAGGCAAATGCCTCGAGCATAAAAAGTAAGGTGCTAGGCTTAAAAATGAATATAATTGAGGAAAGCATTAATGAATAATAGCTGAGTGGCAGTATGTAAGTTTAGGACACCTTTATGCTTATGTGAACATATTGTTCTCATTCTAGGCAAATTGCTAGCTGACAGCTGGCTCCACCTCTACTATAAATTATTGGACTCAAGAGCAAGCTGGAAATCCAGCGCAGGATCATCAGGCGCAGTGGAGTTAGTTTGTATTTACACTCTGGTAACCAAGCTGGGGATTGGGTTTCCAGCATTAAGGAGTCTTACATAAAGCAAGATTTGCTTTTCATTAAGTTCCATGTTGACAGACATAAATCCTCACTGTAAGTCCTTTCTAATTTATATTTTGTTAGGATAGGCCAGTACGCACAAAATTTTTCCTAATTCATCTGCTGCATTGTAAAGCTTTTATTGTGCTTTAAAATTATTCCAGTATTTTGATCTGTGTTGTCAGGCTTCATCCTCCACTGGTCTTTTTCCCTAGAAAATGTAGGTGACAAATATTCACAAACACTAGTTAGATCTGTGCCAAAGGGAAAGTTCAAAACAATAAAGCTCTAGCCAGAAAGCTATATAGTGGGTGAACTGTTTGTTCACAATTCCTATGCCTCTTTTCCATCTCAGACCTACTCAAACCTTCCTGTTAGTTTTGTGGTTTTCTTTTATTTGTTTGTTTGTTGGTGAGTTTAATCCTTTTTTTTCTTTTTTTTTTTTTTTTTTTTCCCTCCACATTCTGTTTATATTGCTGGATGAAACCAAGAGGGAAAAGGGTATAGCAGCACCTTCTTTATTCACTCTCATCAAGAGAAACAATCTGTCTTTTTTTAATTTTTTATTTTCTGGAAATCAAAGGCAGAGGAGTTAAGAGGAAAAACTAAGTATTTTAAAACTTCCAGAAGGTGAAAAACAGGACCTAGTTGTGCATTCCCTGTAAGAAGGGATAAAAGCCTTCCTTTCTCATGACAAAATTCTAGATGCCTTAAAATCTATTAATGTGATAAATTTCATGACTAGTTTAGGTGCTTTCTGATAGGGTTGGTTGGGTGTGAACATGGGGGAAAGAGTAAGCGAGCAATTTTCCACTACCAGAAAAGGCTGGGGTTGAGCTTTCTCCACTTGAAGACTGATGTTTGTAGGATCTGAGTGGTCACAACTTTATTAAAAGCATAGTAAACAAATAAATAATATGTTTTGGATCTGTATCTGCAACAAGGTGAGTTTGAGGACCAAACTTATGTTACAGTACTGGGACCTTAATTATTGTGGGCCAGTATCATCCACAGGATAATCAAATTCACTGGAAGTATGGTGGAAATCAATACGGTACTGTGGTTGGCACTTGTAACTTCTTTGTATGTATGAGTTTCTACAACAGAATTCTCGATACCTTGCGGAGGAGGGGGAAGCAACCAGCAGGCAAGAAATAAACGTCTTCCTCTTTCATCTAAATTTAGCTAGAAAAATAGTCACAACAAAATTAGAGATGTGCTGAACTATCCATAGGAGATTCTGATCCAATATTAGCCTACTTACCCTGTTACTTATCTTCAAATGAACACACCACCAGCAGAAAGGATTTAGGTTACATTTGAGTAATCCAAATCTTGTAGGTAGTGGGGTTTAGTGAAACTGGAGCATTTGTTACTATAATTTAACTACAAAAAACAGCATTTACTAAAGTGAGAGGTCTGACTTTCAAGCACAAAAGCAAGGAGGTTTGTAGCAGTATTGGTAAGGCTGGAGTGTCAGTCTGGATTTTCAGCCTTAAGTCTGAATTTCCTTGGTTTTGTGGATTTGTCAAACATTTAACAGTGTTTAAACAAACTTTTTTCCTGATGACATTCAAACCTCTTATAATACAGCCTTTTTAAGGAAAGAAAAAATAGTAGTAGTAAAATGATGGTGTTACTGTGGTGAGGAATAGGTCGCTGTCTTGTGTGCACACAGCAGTGGTGGGAGCTGGACACCTGAGCTCCTTCCTCATCCTTGTGTGATGGCAAGCTGGGTCCTCTCCGCAGGGGTTTCACTTCTCTGTGCCTCAGTTTCCTGAACAATAGCCTGAAGATCATATTTACAAATCTCTGAAGGTGCCCTCATTAATTAGTCAGTATATAATATGTGCAAAGTGGTTTAACATGCTTGGATGGAGAGTGTTGCAGAACATTTCAGAGGGGATTGTAATTGCCAGTGACCGGAGAGGACCCCGATGCAGAGTACGTGTCAGCACAGTTCACCCCTTCAGAGCATCTTCAATTAAAATTGCTCAAGGACAGGAGCACTCAGATTCCCATTCCTGCCAGCCTGTTAAAGAGCGATAAAGGAAGTAGGGAACTGCAATTCTATAAAATGAATATTGAATTGGATGAAACACATCCTTTTTTTACATGTATTACATAAAATGCAATTTTCCAAATTTTGCAAATAGCCCAAATTGTTCTAGGTACAATTGCCTTTATAAAATTTACTATATGAAAGGAGGAAACATCACTATGTGGAACAGAAATATGTTACGAAATTCCATAAGCTCACATTGTGCACTGAAAATGCTGTGGCCTGGTTTTAATTCTGCAAAATTCAACAAATACTGGACTATAGCACACTTTCCCATTTATATTTTTAAATGGGAGTGCAGCATTGTCATTTGTAAGTGATCTCTTGACAGTGCGCCGTGAGCTGCTTAGCCACTGATTAACAGAGGTTATTGTAAAGGTCTCCCAATTAATAAAAATAAAAATTCAGTGGTCCAGCTGTCAAACATGGAGCTGCATTTCTTATGGTGCATTCATCAGTTAAAGCACTCTCAGTTACTACTTTCTATGTTACATCACGCTTGCTTGCTGAGCTAGATTATGAAGACAAAGTTCACTTGTTGGTGGAATACGTTACCCTAATTTGAATTTGAAATGGATGACATCCCATTATTTAGCTTAATCTAAATTCAGAAAAATATGCAATTAAAAGAGCTACATTACCTATACAATTTAAATATGAACTGCCTCTAAATATCCAGCTCTGAAAGGTAATATTTGGACCATGTATGAGAATATAAGAAATAATCACCAAGGGCGGATAGACAGTAATTGTTACAGAAGATATTAAAAAGAATGAGAAAGTCTTTTATTAGATTTCCACCAGGATAAACAAGCACTGAGAATGAGTAGGTCTAATAAGAAGTGATGTAGGTGTTGAAATACATCACCAGTACACTGACATGCAAAACTTTATTTATTTATTGCTGTTTATCAAAAAAAGCTCCAGAGAGAAAGTCCCAAGACATTGCCAAGGTAACGCTGTGCTGTGAGATGTGGAAGCCCTGCATGTCCTCAGGAGCCACTACTGCTCGCACCCAGGTGTGTCGGTGTTGGCAGCAAAGGGAGCAACTGCAGCAGTGCCTGACCACTGGAGAGCAAGACGACAGGTTGTGTCATCAATACTACTTTGGGAAGTTCTTTGCAAGTTTGTGTCCTACATACAGACCTAGTCCTTCAGTTCAGGATCTTATTGCTTTTCTGAGACTCAAGAATTATATTAATTCTCCAAAGTTAACCCTTAGTGGCTAAACTAAATCTTTACTTTTTCAAATTCCAGTTTATGTACCTAATGACATAATAAGGCTCTTTTTTATCGATGAATACATGCTTTTTTTTTTTCTCCTGTTTCATGAACAGTGACAAATGACAGGCACTGTTTATATCCCTTTCAGAGAAAGTATATTTCTGAGTGTCTTTGAGCAGGTAAAACTTGTGTGCATGCTCTGTGTACTGGCACAATAACACAGGGTGATGGTTAAACGCACTTCATGGACCTTTAAGAGCTGTTACTTGGCGCGTATCTGAACATGCAAGAGTTGGCTCAGTGGATTCTAATTTGAAATAATTGCTCTCAATTTTCTAATAGTAAGCAGTCAGCTAATATCACAAACATCAGCCTTTGCAGAAATCTTCCATACATTTCCACCCCAAACCAAGAGTTTAATAAGCAATTAATTCCTGAAACGATGCATAGCTATCTGCAATAGCCATTTATAGGCACTGCAACAAAGTCATTTCAGAAGACTAAAATTGAGCTGATGAACGTTTCCAAATGTACCTGTATAAATAACAATAATAATAATAATAATAAAAGTTAGAAATATTTGTATGAGGTCTAGAGTGATAACGAAAAGGGCAAGCTGTCACTTTCTAAAGTTAACTTTTCTAACTCACACCTGGAAACTTTCTGCACTTGGAAGAGCTGTGACTGACGCCACAGGGAAGCATTTTCGGAGCTGAGTGGAGAACCTCACAGTGCAGCCACCGAAACAGAGCTCAGGAGGCACATCTGCCCCTGCGGCACTCGCTGGTAGTTCCTATTCAGGCTCAGGAATAACCCCCGAGCAGCTTCTCAAAAGGAAATGACCCAAAACTGGCAACTAACAAAGCGTGGCAGCATCAGTGCATAATGGCACATTATACAGATGATATTTTCCTTAAGATACATATCAAGTGTGGTGTCAGCTGTGGCCCATACTCGGCTCCGTTGCTTGCCCCAGCCCCTCACAGTGCGTGGAGCTCTGCCGTGCTCAGGACCAGCTCACTGGTGCTGGTGCTTGGCCATGGGCTTGCTTTCTGCACCCAAGGTGCCTCCTAAGAAGGCACCTGGGCTTCTCCCTCACTGAGAAGATAGAGCAGCAACTCTCGTGACATCCCGGATCTGCTTTGCAAGCTGGTGTCTATCACCACGGTGTACCGTCATGCTGTAAGAACAGTCAAAAAGTTTTGCTAAATCGGTGATGGTGGTGGTCATACCTGGATCCTCTGCAACAGCACAGGGGGCAGGGAGGGGGTGGCTGTCCAAAACAGATTCCCTAGTTTAGTCATTACTCTGGCACTGTTGGCCATGCAGGAGATCCTAATAGCCAAAAGCCTTTACAGAGCCTTCATCTCACATCCCAGACTTTTTCAGACATTTCTGCACCTAAAAAACACTCCAAGCAAACTAATATGATTGTTATCAAGCATTCACAGTTATTCATTCTCTTATGTTACTTTATTTCCCAGACTCTTCATGGCTAGCCATTATGTTTTCTCCTTTTTCTAATGTTCATCGCCTCCTTCCATTCCCTGTCTACAGTCTATCGCCATGCCTGTGGGGACCACGTGCAGTTCCAAAGCTCTTGTTTGACATGGAGTGATTCCTCAGGCCACCTTTAATAAGACAGAAAATTGTAGCTTCCAATGCTCAGACTAATTCCCCAATAGCAGGTTGAAAATTACGGTGAGACCGTTAGGAATGCCCACAGCCCGGGCACACGTGGAGCACCTGCTGTGCCAGAAGGAGGAAGGGAGAGGTGGCCATTGGGAATGTCTTCCCATCCTTTGGAATGTCCTCTTCTGTTCCCAACAACTGGGAAGATGGCAAATGACTGTCACCCCCCCCCTTGCTGCCATCTGCAGTCTAGTCGCTTATAGACATCTGGCCAAATGATGAGTTAAGGAAGCTTGCAGCAGATGTTTGCAGGTTCAGAAGTATACAGAGGGTTTCTGCTTGGTCTGATGAGTTTAACCAGTAGAAACAAAACACATTTTTCTTCCTCTACAGCTGAAAGAGCTGAAGTCCAGGAAAGGTGTGCCTTTCCAATAAATCCGCCAACTCATAAATCTTTCCTGATCTTGCTTGAAAAATTTTAATAGCTTTGAAATACATTTTTATGTTGTTCCAAAATTGCCAAAGGTGTTCATTTTCCTCTCATTGGTCGGCTTTTGCACCATAAGATATGGTAGCAGCTTACACCTTTGGTTTCTGCACAGATTTTTAATAAACAGAGTCTTTGATTTGTTTCAGTTTGCCAAGAAATAATGGGAATTCTCCATTGATAATTACGAAGGGATCATTAAAAGGTAGCTTTCTATATATTCACGTTCACATCTCTAACTGCCCTCAATTAGGCTTATCAGCACTGATTAATCCTGCCCATTCTGCAGTGTAAGTGTGGAGATTTTGAAAACAAAGACAAAGTATTTAAAATAAATTGGCCAGAAATGTTTGGAATGTGTTTCTATACAAGGGGAATGCTAAGTAGCTCTTATTGTAGATGTTTTCTAGCTAAAGGCAATATTATCTATCAGACCCATTAGGAACTTGTTGATGCAAATTGCTGTGGTCTTTAATGCCACTTGCATTTCCTGAAAGTTCATTAAAATTAAGGTACTGGCTTTATCTAATTAAGCAGCCAATATCCATCTCTTTCTTTCAGTTTGTCTCCAGTTAGTCTGCTTTCAAAAACAAGATTTTCTTTGAAAGTTCTTGATGACATTTTTATATTTTCACTCACGTCTCTAACTGTATTTATCTGATCTTCTGGTAAATCCTGTAGGGCTGAATCTAGTGAATCCATTATTTAGTCTACACCACTAGAACGCAATTCAATAATTCAATACCATTCAAAAATTTAAACCTATTTTTAGACATTTGATTCCTCATTCAGCTTCTTCTTTATAGAAAGAAACCCATATATTTCACTGTCAATGTTTTATTAGCTGTTTCTGTTTTGGCTTTTAATTGAACTGAATTAACTCTTACCAACATACTGTGAACTAAATGATAAAAATTTCACACAGAATTTTATAAATGTTACCTACATAATAAGTGCTATTTTAGTTAACTCTCCTAGATACCACAAACAAACAAACAACAGCAGCAAAAACAAACGACAACAACAAACAAAAAAGATAATTCAGGAAGGATTCATTAGCTATGAGAAAATATACATTAATAATACAATAATACATCAGGGAAAATGTTACTGATATTTTGTTAGAAAGTCTTTGCACATCAAATATGTTATCTCAGTCAACTTTATTACTAAATTTGTACAACTTTATTGCTAAATTTGCATACAAAACGGAACAGCTGAAACCCCAAAGAACACCTCTCTCAAATTTTCAAACACAATGCTACAACTGAAAATAATAGTTTCAATGTTCACATGAAATTTCTTGGCTTAAAAAGCGCGGCACAGATTTTGCTGTGTATTTGTTTAATTTTAACTTTAAACATTTTATTCATCTGGGTGGGATTGTTTGCACTCACTCAGTGTGACTCTCCAGGTCACAAGTATCTCACGATCACTTTAGAACTAGAGCTTCCAAAATTATAATTCACTATAAAGTAGTCCTGAAAACATAGCAGATATGAAAGTATAGATGAAACAGTCTTAGAAGTAAATCATGTGCACAATGATGTCTATCAACATCCCTAGTTATCCCTTGCTAGATTCTTGTTACCATGGCGTTGCCTGTACTTCCTATGATAGTGATAAATTCCTCCTGCACTAAGGTTAATCTTGGGTGAACTCAGTACACGTGGTAAAAGTTTGTAAGCTCATTTGGGTTGTTCATCTGCATTGTGCATTACTGTAAAAACAAAAATACCCACACAATCCTTAAGATTCAACATGGAAATTGTCAGAGCAGAAATAGGTAGGCTTATTGTCCCATTTGCTAGAGGAAAGATCAGTCCATAACTAAGAAGGATTTTCTATCAACATGTTGTGGGATGAAAAGATGCTTAGGATTTTGAAATAAAATGTGTCTATGAGTAATGAACAAGGGTACATTACATTGATGAGAATTACAGCGCTCTCTGGGCATATTATGGGGTTGTATGAAGGTTTCCTAGAGACTAAAAAATGTAGGTGCTGCTCAACACAAAGCCCATTAAATTCTGGGGCCCAAAATGAAGAGAAAAAAAATAAAGTCTTTTTAGTTTCTATGACGGAGCATGCATTCACCCTGCAAACTTATATTATGCTTGGCAGTTTGCATCAGTAAACAAAGTTTGCTTTAGTATCTCCTTATTTACATTTGCCTGCACCAGTAATGCTATATCACATGCCAGGGGTAGCCCTGGGCAATAAGCTGGCAAGAGCCTTGTTTCCTTGTCACAGGAGCTCTGTGATTTCCAGCCAAGGGTATATGCTCACTGCATATATATCATTGACTAACAGCAACAGCCCTAGAAAACCCTGCAGCTCATACTTGCTTCAGGCTGAGATGTGATTTAGACTGGCAGAGAAAGGCTTTTGCTGCCATTACCCTTTGCAAATAGTGACATCCTCATGCAGCTGTTTCTTTATTAACTCAGATGGTTCCCCAAAGTCACCTTCCAAAGGGTGCAGGAATCTATTGCGGGTTGGCTCTTCCTGGCCATTAAAAAATAAACCTCACCATTTCCAGTTCATAATTTATGCTTGGTTTGGTGAGGGTGCACGTGTAATTGCATAGAAGAAATTCCAGCTGCTGGGAGCAGCCAGCACATCACGGGCGCTGGGGTTGCTCTGTGCGCAGAGGCGTTTGGCGTGGCAGAGCCTCATGCCCCAGACCCACCACTGCCAGCTCCTTGAGCACTGGCCTGTTGTGTGAAAAAGCGGTGTCTAAAGCGAGATTTTGGGCTTGAGGGGTGCAGGAGGACTTTGCTGAATGTCTGGCCTTATTTTCAGGGGAATTCAGATTCAGATCAGTAACAGTTTCAGTTTCTCCAAAAACAGGGAAATGTTTCAGTTAGCAGTTGAATACAGAAGCAGGTACTGCACATCCAAACACCATCACAACATGAAGACAAACCACAAAAGGTTCTTTCCTTGCAGTTTAAAGTCTAGCAAGCAAACTTGTTTGATGGCTTATCAGCTACCGTGAGTTTAGCATTTGAGCGTTTTCAAGACGGAATCCGATAGGAGAAACGGCATCTTTCCAGAGTGTCATTAGGAGATGACATTTAGAAAAGAGAGTCAAAGACTTATTAAAATTTGATCTGTGCTTCAGGATCTTCTTTCAAGTGAATCATTCATCTTTCCAGCGAGGCTTTGTGTGGGCTCCCAGGCTGGCACATGTTTTCCTGCACCCTCAAAGCTTTATGAATTTACGATGATTAGAGAATGTCAGGAATTCAAGTACCAGCTTGAAGCAGAGCATGCTTTGGAAGGCAGCATTTTAAATTCCTGCCCATACATTGTTCGGTGCCCACCAGTCTGCAGCAGCCATGCTGATTGCTGGTGGAGTAGAAAGCAATTAGGGAAGCGGCTGCTGCTTAGAGCTCTTGCCGTAGCTGAACTTGCTAGTCGCAGGCGTGCTGAGGACTGTTTATTTGAGAAAGGGCTTACTAGAGAGAATGACATTCATACATTTTGGTTGGCGACAATTTTATGAAGAGCTGTGGAACGCTGCTTTTTTTTCCTCTCCCTGGAAACATGCTCTGTAGGAAAAAACAAAACGCTGTAAACAGGAGAGGCTGCCAGAAAGGTGAAGAGTAATTCCTATGACCAGATATGATCAACTAGTGATGAGGAAAAGGTGGATAAAGAAGAAATAACATAGCTCCTTTGTTTCCGAATGTAGAGTTGATTAAGACATCAGCTTATTCTGCTTCCATCTTCATTTATTAAATTGTCAGCTTCTATCTGTCCCAAGAGATATCCGTGTAGTGAATATTGACGACGGAAAGAGAGTTCTGGAGCCGTGCATGATATTTCAGGGTTAGCTTCCCATTAAAAGCATATTAATTTCAGGGGCTTAAAAAGCTGAGGCAAGTAATGTATTTGGGCTCAACTTCTGTCATTTATCACATATTACTTTTTTGGTCAATGTTTAGAGATGAAGCCCTTGACTGCGTGTCCCACCTGCTCTCACGCTATGTCCAAAGTGTACATCAGCAACTTCCAAGTGATTCTGATGCAAAACTGTATCCTAGCCGCAATCTGAAGGTGAAGAAGAGGAAGAAAGAGCAAAGCTGAGCTCTCTCACAGAGCCGCCGCAGCTCCCCGTGCTACAGGTGTTAGCGGCGGCACTCGAACTGAAGGAGCCTCTCCCTCAGCTCTCTCTTTAGCTGACCTGCTTACAGCTCTCAAGGTGAGATCATAGCAAATGCATAGAAAGTCTAATGAGCTGAACCCAGATTTGTGAAAGGGTGCAAATCCTGGTTTAGTGTATTGAAGAGTCTTCAGCTTGTAAGCACCTTTACTGGAGTCAACACAAGCTGGATTCATGCCCACAATCTGGGAATAAAAGGCCCTCCTTTGTGTTACCTGCCCCCTAAGATGTCTTTGAATCTGTAGCTGTCTGGTGAGTGAGGTTTCCCAACACTGCAGTAGACTGTTTCAAAATAATACTACAGCTTGCTGAAAGTCACAGCATCCTTGAGCTTTCACTGCCTTACTGTTATTATTGTTGTTATTGTTACTGTTATTAGACTTCGTAATGCACCGAGCTCCCAAGTGCTCTCTGCTATTGCTAAGATTACACAATACTTCAAGGAATTTTAAAGACAGCTGTTTTGTGCACGCTTGAAAGAAACGGGGGAGGCAGGTGTGACATTGCTTCGTACACTGATACGCAGCATTGCTATGCAGAATTAAACTGCGGAGGTAGGTGATCCCTCCTGTTGTATGTAAGCCATGGGGAAAAAGTCTGGAAAGAGACCTCAAATATGCAAGGCAGGGGCCACAGTTCACTGCCTGTCCTTCATGGCACACCTGACATTTTGACAGAGACTAAATGACTTTTTGCTTTGGGTCAGGAACCAGTCCGAGGAGTTTACTGTCAGACTACGCAACTAGAAAGTCTCAAAATGTTGTGTAGTCCATCCTCCTGTCCCTGTCCCATAGCAGAACCACACATATTTCTCAGATTTCTCATTAAAAGTGCTAAATGGATGTTGGAAAGAGGATTGGATAAAAGCTACTGGAGACCAGGAGAGGAAGAAAATGAGGAACGATTTTAGCTACAAATGACATGACAGTTTTTTAAGAGGGAATGAACGGCCTTTATGTGTGCAAACCCCATTTGCAATTTAAGAAGATGCTGTGCCTGCAACTAGGATTATGCAGAAAGATATATCACTGACATTAGTGTTAAAATTCTTAAACTCACTGTAATTTTCAGGGACAGGTAGTTTATAACATCTGAATGCTTGCTTTCTGTCTTGAGCACTAAGTCCTTGATGGCCTGAGTTTGTGACAAGAGTTCTGCTTAGAGCTGACTCTGGACTTGGAGGGGCTGTGGCAGCCTGGGGCTTTTCCTGGGTCTGCTTTTGGAAGAGATTTAAAAGAGCAATACACGTGCCCAAGCTTTTGTGGAGTATAAAGTTGTTGGAATAATTTCCACAGCTGGGATATTCCAGTAAGAGTTTTGTGAGACACTCAGCTAAGGAAAAAAATCCCTTTCACTCATCATAAAAATAATAACCTAATGTAATATTAAAAACAATTCAGTAAAATATTTAAGGCTGAAGAGAAAGTCACTTAATTTTCAGCCTAGCGCATCTAATAGTGGGGGCAGCATACTCATATCATCCTTACTTAAGAAGGTGGCAGGAGCTCCCTGGGGGATCAGGGCTCAGGTGGGACATCAGCCCAGCCTGCAGGGGGTGGGCGGGGGGGGGGGGGGGGGAGTTTTTGGCCACACCTGCAGGCTAGCCCTGAAAAGGAGCTGCAAGGCCTAGCCTGAGAGGCTATGAAGCTGAAGGAGTAAGAGAGGGGTGGTGGTGCTAGCCGCTGCTGCTGCCTGGGTGGAGTAGCTGAAAAACAGTGTGCAAGAAGGAAGAGAAGAAGTTCAAGCCCCAGGTAAGGTGTAGATGCTTAAATCAACCTGTGTTTGCTTGGGTTCCTGCTGAGAAGGTCCCTTAAAGAGGGGAATGTAGGAGCATGTGCTTGGTAGAAGGAGTGCAGGGTAGGACTGCAGAGCCTGGAAGGAAGCAGAATGAGCACATCTATGAAGTCCTAGTCCATTTAAAACACAGAAGCTCTTGTAATACTGTATGGGTAACATCAACTAATCTAATCACACAAAATGACAATCAAGCTGAGCACGGTGAAACCCCAAGGCCACCTACATGGGTACATCACAAATGAATGGCTTTTGTTTTTTTACTTTAAGCAGATGCCTGCAACTTCTGCTAACGCCCCCTGTTGAGGGTGGCAGGCTCTGGGTGGGGGAGGATGATGGTGTTCAGAAGCACTGAGATCCTTCAAAATATTCTACCCAAGGTGTTTCAAGGGGGGGAGTGGGCCAGTGCCACAGGAAGCAGGTGGATGACTCCAGGTGGGTGGTGGGGAAAATTAGGTCTCTAGGCCTGCAGAGCTGTGGCCTCAGGAAAAAGGCAGATTGTAATGAATTATAGTGGAGAGCTATGGATGCTTCTGAGCAGGTATGTGTCTGCCAAAGAGTACGTGGTTGTTCCTGCTTCTATTTTGACAAGTCTGATCTTTGAAACCAGTAATTGTCAGTACTCATCGTTTTATAATTATGCTCTGCTCTGTTAGAATAAACCAATATATCAACAGGGAGGAACCAACTAAAAGCCCTCCCTTTGTGCGTGGCAAAACCAAACTGAGTTTTAAAAGCTGCTGTTGTTTTATACTTCTAAGCTTGAAATTTCCAAGCAGCAGTAGGAAGCTGAATGGTAAAAAGGGATTGTAAACCAGAGGTGCTTTGTTGGTGACCATAGAGGCTAGGATAACGTAGCAGTCTCCCAATAAATAGCTAAATGCAAAGTGTCAAGGAGAACACAGGATTATTTACTGTGACACTTGAGGTATTATGAGAGGTAATAGGCTGAAAAAAAAGGAGAAGAAAAATGTAAGTTTTATAGCATGAAAAAAAATCCCTGGCAGTGAAACTTACTAGGTTGTGGAACAGTTTTCTGAAGGAAGCGCTAGCAACCTTCTGGTTTGGGAAGCTAAAAACTATAGAGTAAAATACTGGTAAAATGCAGAGCAAGAAATAACCTTTCACACTCCAAAAAATAATGTGTGGCTGATGTATATGTTTGAGGGGATGGTCCTGAAGCTACTTTGGGGAAAAGGCATGAACTTCGTAAATGAGGACTTCCAGAGGCTGATTATTGTGATGCATTGGAGAACAGGTGCATGTGATGTTTAATGCAACAGTGGCAGAGCTTCATTTCTTCATCTGTGGTGCTCTGATTTTACCTCCCTCTGCACCGAACAGCAGCTTTGGGAGGGGGGTTGGCTGTTGAACCTCACTGTCAGCCGTCAAATCAGATGGAGTCCAGCTGGTTGACTTGTGTGCGCGCGCGGTGCTTGTGTGCATGTTCATGTCATATCTGGGGCAACGTGCCAAAAGCTTCACTGTCTGTCCTGGGGCAGGTAGGCAGACACTCACTGCAGTGTGGCTCTTTGCATCCAACAAATCAAAACGGTTGGTAAATGACACTTGATCAAGCAAGCTGGTGACTTTGTGTCCGTGCAGTGCTTTTGTGGGGTTTTTGATGGT
The DNA here is from genome assembly GCF_964211835.1 of Anser anser. Classification (NCBI taxonomy): domain Eukaryota; kingdom Metazoa; phylum Chordata; class Aves; order Anseriformes; family Anatidae; genus Anser; species Anser anser. Next base: position 25,871,304 of record NC_139729.1, on the reverse strand, counting down.
GATGATCCATCTTTCTTCATGGTAGTTCATCATATAATCATTCATACTATATACCATGATATACATGTGGTACATTAAAGGAAATCAGGGTGTTTATCACTAGTTACACTATATTAAAAAGTCTGTATTTTATATAAAGTTTATATTAGTAAGGATTTAAACGAACAAACAAAAAACTAAATACAAGCATCCCACTGCATAACTTTTGGTTTGATATCAAAGTTTAGCGTAGCACAAAAGTAGGAGACTGACTAGTACTGGTTTGCATTTTAACAATGCATTTCTTTCTAAGATGCAAACTGAAATAAGGTCATAGTCTTAGTTAGAAAGTCAATTAACTCAGGGAGCAGAATGGAAGTTAATACTGATCCAGTAATGTGCATCTCAGTGGTAATTAATTCAGGTCTTTGTAGCAGCTTCAGGAAAGTAATTTCCTATTCTATAGGAAGAAACTGCAAAATGTTTTCTTTGGTTCTAGGGCCTTCAATTATGATGAATAAATAATTGGCGCAGTCTTGTTTTTTGAAGCCCATTATATAGTCTTGGAAGACTAGAATTGATTTCTGTGGCAGAAGCTATTTTGCAGAGCAAGGGAAGCAAGAGACAAAAGACTGGTTCCTTTTCTTTAAGTTGTGTATTATCATTTAATTGAGCCAAGTTAAACTCTTGCTTAGAATTACTACTGTACGAAACGCGTTCAGTTGACATGACATGCATTTAATATCTTGAACACTAAGATATTACTTCCCTTTACATTAAAGGCTATCGTTAGCATTATACATAATTTCAGCATGAAATATTTACTTTGACACAAGAATGCCTTTTAGATGCTGGTTGATGCTTATGGCATTAGAAAAGAGCACTCACAGGTGAACTCCAGGGTTAGTGGGAGGGTTCACTGTCAGTGTATAGGAGCAGGTAGGCTCAGTGTGAAAAGTGTATTTCCTAGAGGAGTAGGAATTAACATCAAAAGTACATGTTGTTGGGCCCTTACTTTACGGCACAGCTAAGGATATTCAGAGTGCAAGTCTGCTGGAGCAAACATTTGTTTTGCTGACACTAGTAGCATACTTCAGGCTGCTATATTGGGCCTTAAGTCTAAAGGCAATCAAAGAGAGAAAGGAACTAAAACAATCCATTATGGCTCATTGCCAAACAACCTGAATCCTGGCTCTGTACTAACAGAGCAAGATAATAATACCAATTGGCTCTTTGTCTTTTTATAAAAGCCACATCACATCCATTCATTCATTTTCTCTAATTGCTACCCCAGATAGCTTTTCCTTTACAGGTTACCTTGTTTGGGCTGCGTATCTGAAGTCTGTGTTGCTATCTGTTTTAACTACTGTTTTGAACAGCAACCTGTAGGACCTGTGAGTTTAAGCATGGCAGTACACTCTCCACATAACACCAAAACATCAGGATGCTGGTTTTGTGAGCAGTGTTTTGCTAACAAGCACATCTGCAGGAAATTACATAAGAGGAAATAGTAAGCTAATGATCTAGAAAGCATCATGGTGCACAGTAAATGGAGCAAAGAAAGGGCTATCTTGATGGACGATTCTCCTGTTTCCTCTCATCATTGCTAAAAGACAATGCTAAAACCCTCTTGCTCTCTTTCGAGCATCTTATGAATGTAGTCTTGGAAAACTTGGTCTTTTTGTATGGTTAGCTTTGCACTGTCTCATTGGGTATTGAAACAACACTGTGCTTGGAGCATGGCTCCTAGGGAAACTAATCACCATAAGTAGATGAAGTTGAGCAAGAGTTTAGCTATGAATTTCAGAAGACTTGAAAGTGAAGCACAAGAGTATTGGAAGCTGAATTTGTCACCATGGCGTTATGGCATAGTCCTGGTAAAGCGTGCAGAGCACAGGCAATGGGAGGGGAATGGCCATATGGAGCAGCAGATTGTGTTTCTTAACTAATAAAATGAGTGAAGTGTGCTATGAAGGGGTTTTGTCTAGACCACTCTTCTTTTGAAGGCCAAGTGTTAATTCCTACAGCTTCTATGATCCGAGATTTGATTTTACTTTTCCCTTGCTTAGTAAGATTAGATATTTAGTACAAAATAGTCTGTATATCGATTAAAATTAGTGGATATATAAAATGATTAAAAATGGCTTCTTGACAGCACATTCAGGATGGTCTGAATCACCCACTGGGTAACATGTCTCTGACTGCAGAGCTGAGTTAAACTAAGTGGAGACTAAGCCATCACTAATGTCTTAGCCTAACAAGTGTTGACACCATGAAATTGAAGTTGGGTGTGAAATCAAGGTTACATGGTTGCTTACACCTTTATTATTATTATTCAGTAATTTGAGAGTGTGTATTGTTTTTCCTCTTCCCCCTCCCTTCTAAAAAAAAAAAAAGAAATCAATCCTTAACTCCATTCTGGACTCTGAAAGGGGTGTTTTAGTCAAATTAAGTTCTATGAACAGTATATACAAGCCAAGCAATTCATAAAGTTAGTTTGAATCTCCTACTTGTCACAGAATATTGGAGTAGTTGAGTATTTCTGTGTCTCATCTGTATGTTCTCCTCTAGTCTGCAAACAGTCATTATAAAATCGGGATATGGTACTTCTAGAATGACTCAGTTCATTATTAAAGGATACTGAGCCTGAAAGGCTAGAGATAATTACTTTTTCATACTATTAAAAGTGTTCATAAAAACATGGCATTATTTTAAGGTTCAATGTGAGGTATATGACTAAAATAGCATTAAAATTTTATTTTTACATTCTACAAATATAATGACATTTAAAATATGACATTTAGAAGCCAGAACTTCTAATATCAAATGATGTCAGCATATGTGGCAATATTTCTTTCCCAATTGCAGATAGATGACTGTCAATGTCACCTTCAGTACCTGCTATTAGTAGTTATCAGCTGTAAAAATCTATTTGTAGAAGTTCTGTGGCAGACTATAGACATTAGCAAAGTCAGTTAATTAGTCTCTGCTGCTACATGAACAGTACAACTACTTCCACTTTTCACTTTGATTTTGTTGACCAGCAGAGTTTTCAGGCGAATGCGTGGAGTCCAATTAATATGTTGTGGGCTTGCACAGAGGCTGCAGCTCACACTTCTGTGTGGTTTAAGCTAGGTATCTGCTGCGTGTAACTTTCATTTATTTTGTCCACATGTGCTACCATCTGCACTGCTCTTCAACAAAAGTTCTTCTGGGCACTCTTCATTTCGGATCTGGTATGCATACATTTTGAAACATACAGAGCAACTGGGAAAGCGGATGGATCCAGAGTCTAGTCTTGCAGAGTTCTTATTTGAAAATTATTATACATTATATCTCCCAATTAACCAATACTAAAGTACAAATTTTACATACTTCTCTTCATAGATATCTGTAATTCTGATTGTATATCACACTGAACTCTTAAATTTCACTTAGCATTTAGTTGGAGCCCCTGTCAATGAAACTTCTATGTAATAAGTGAAGAAAGCTAGAGCAGTTACCAATTGCGTGTCATGTCATGGCTTTCTCAAACTTGCTCGATCATTGAATTTTTTTCCTCTTCTCCAGTGTTTGTTTCTCTTTTGGTCAGTTTAGTAGTATGGTTCTTACTGTAGTTTTAGCAAATTTTGCTACTACATTTTTGCAACTCCATCTATGACTCTAGCTTCATTCGTTGCAGTTTCCTGGGTTGCTTGTCCCTTCTTGTTGCCCCTTGTTTTCATTTCCCTCCTTGTGTTTTCACTTATTGCTGGATTTGTACAGATTTGACTTAGTCTGAAAGCAAGATATATCACAGGAAAGTAAATTAATTCACTGAGACACTAGCCTTCCTTGTTTTCAAACACTTGTTTACTGTATATGTGATGAAAGCTGGCATCTTGGGGCACATGGGGAATCATTTAAATCATACAAGTAGAACATCCCACTTGGTATATTTTGGAAACAGAATTACAAAAATAAGGATAACCAAAAACTCAACTCTGTATTGTAGAATTTTGTAAAAGAAAATTTTTAAATATACAAGAAAATGGGCTTGAAACAGGAAATCACAAAGATCTTTAGAGAAATGCTATCAGAAGTGAGAAGGTAGCATTTTTTAAAAGTACCATTCTGTTGGTAAATGCTGATTTCTGGGCTTCTAAATAAGCAGGTGTTTTTTTTGTAAAGTAATATGTAAATATTTTTCCAGTTAAACACGACTTTGTGCTCAGTGCTTTTGCAGAGCCCTACTTCTATTTAGAACCATAGGTGCCAAATCAGGAAGGCGCTCCAGCATGTGCACCCTCCCCAAAGAATTCAACAGCCCCGAGAGTGCAACAAGCTGATGCTTAAGTCAGGAGGGAGGAGCTGGGCTCCTTGCTTAGGGGGTTATTGCTTTTATTTTTTGTCATGAGAAGAAATATTGGCTAGGAAGGAATAACGTATGTCTTTGAGTACTTTTGAAGGCTTTTTAACAGCGTTTTCCATGAAAATCAAACAACTTCATAGCGAATTTTGTATGTATATACCCACCGGATTCCTTCCTACAGTCCTTTGTTTGTGTTTCTTGGTTAATGTAGATTAGAGATGTTAGCAGATTTTCTGCATCTGTGGGAAGTTGCTGTAGGGAAGGTAAGGAGCTATATATTGGAATATTTTATTTCTATCTTAAATGACAACTGAGCTCTGTTGGTACCTGCTCGTGTGTTGAATTAAGTATTAAAATAATGTGGGTATTCTTAAGGATCCGTGACTACTATGGGTACAAATGTGCTTCTATTACCTTCCCAATATATTGATTTATATTTAAAAATATTGGAAGCTATTTTAGTACCAAGAAGAAACTCTGCGGTGATATCCAGAACTGGCAGTTTTGTGTATTGATGGGAAGAAATATTCTGTGTGTGAGAGCTGCATGGGGAGAGGTTAAAAAAAAAAAAAAGCAACTGTGTTTTTAAATTGATTTTCAAATCAAGGCCTTAACTTCTCTTAAATCAGCAAAAAGTGGTATGCCTCTGAACTGGTAATCTTCAGGTATACTGAATTCCTTTGCCTATTTTCTTGGATGAGATTAGATTTGGACTGTGCAGATCCTATCCTGTCAAAAAAGCTTGCATCCTGAAGTGGCCCATCACTCCAAAGTGACCTGTTTGTTCTTCATAAACGAATGCACTCCTGCAACAATCAGCAAGCTTTAGCTCAGGTCGCTTTGTCCCTAATGCAGTCCCAGAATTTCTCATCTCTCCTGGTTATGGCCGTCCACTTGTAGATACATCACTTGAAATAACTATGCTGACAACCAGCAAGCACTTAAGCATACATTGAAATGATCTCCTGTGCTGAGATGCTCTGGCAAATGCCTCGTTTGCTTTGTGATCAGATGTGGAGCACTCAAGCTTTTGTCTAAGGATCCCCTCCTGAAAAAGTGCCTACAAAAGCTTGTTTGCTGATGCTGATAGTGAGGTAGTGTGCCACCCTTTGAAACATAAAAATAATGAGATGAGCACTTTGGCGTTTCTGGAAGGGAAATGTTTCCCTCCGTGGACTGAAAGCCTGTCACCAAGTGTGTGAAGATCATACAAAAACAGATACTAAGAGGAGAAGATAACTGCTGAAGTAGTATGAACCCAGGTCTGGAAAAGTGTGAAACTTAAATGAGATAATTTCCTCCTTATTGCAAGACTGCAGCAGCGGTTACGGTGTTGCAATGCATCCGGTGGGTTGTCAAGATGCTCATTTGTTTCTGTGATTACTCATCTCTCCACACAAGCTAACAATAGTGGCACCTCTGAGCGCGACACAGACACCCGAGGATGCGCAAGGCTTTGTTCCTCTGCGGTGTGTAATTGAGGCATCGAGCCGCAGGCAGGCGGGAGGCACAGCGAGTGTTTGCGGTGGTTAGTGCCGATGTTCTTGGGGTGGTTACTGTGCATTCAAATAGGACTTGTGTAGTTTCGTTTTGTGTTTTTTATTCCTGTTCAGAAATCCTATAGCTGTTGAAATCAATGTTGTCATTTTATTTTGTAGCCTTGAAGCCTGAGAGCGGTAGTGGAGTTATTTATTTCTGCAGACGGTACAGTTATACACGGGAAATGAGCAATGAAATTGCACATGCTTTAAAATGTTCAAGTATGAACAATCAAAACAGTGTGGAAACTAGGTGCATAATAGAAAAATCGAGCTAATTTATGTTCATTGCAAGATGAAATAAAAACATCCATGCCTGTGCAGGTTGGCTGGAACAGCTCCAAGAGCTCGCCCCCAACAGTGGGATGCTTCCCCCATGGGTTTCCCACATGCTCCAGAGCAGTGGGACACCGGTTTTTCTGGCAGGAGAGCTGGCCACCCCTCCATTTAAGCTGGCACCTCAGCACCGCGGTCCAGCACTGGGAAGGGGCGTCAGAAATCTGCACATCGCAGCCCTCTGGGGAACGGGCAGGTGAGGCGACCTCTGCCTGCGCTGAGACAGGAGCTGAAGGACTCCTGCAGGGGCCATTACAGTCACGGAGGAGAAGGGAATCAAAGAAACAAGGAATAAATAAGCATTCATTTCTAGCATAAAATCAAGCTAGTGGAAAGTAAAATGAACAAACAAAGGAACGGAGAAGGGGAAAAAAATCGGATAGCTTATGTTGAGAGAATAATGAGGAAGGGTAATTGGAATGACTCATAAGTATAAATTAGACCCACTTCATGTTACTGAGACCTAGCAGGAGGGATGGCATGGCTGGAATGATAAAATCAATAGTGAGAACCTATTTAAGATGAATCAATTAAGGGAGAAAAGTAAGAAGAGTGGTATTTTATAATATAAGTGACATTAGTTCTTTCCTATCTTGGGGGTAAATTATCTTCAGTGCTCAGTGGCCTAAAAGAGCCAGAATTGCTGTGAACAGCAGGACCCCACACCCAAATGGCCAGAACAATCTCTTTACACCTTGGACAATTGTATTGGGAAAGATGGGGGGAAAAAAAAATAAAAGCTTAGGCAACTTCTGCCACCATGTGAGGCCTTGGAGCAGATGGTATGGGGTGGAAATATCACTCTGATGTACCACTGAATTCAGAGGGCTGATGGAGAGAAGTCCTAATTTGAAATATGCTGCATCTTCAGACTCAGTTGTAGAGTGCTTATTGGCATATAAAGCTGAGTATGCTAAGGAAATGAAAAGTTATTTCTTTGTTCTCCAAGTCCTCTTGAGCTGATAATAAATATTATGCAAAACCAGAATGGAGTCCAGGAGCTTGATACTTCAAAAACATCAGAGCTGCAAAAATATGTGGACCAAAAACAATGTAATAAAGAATTTATACTGAGGAAGACAGGAATGCGCTTTGGGGCCATAAGGAAGAGGACTTTGTGGAGTGGGTTAGTAAGCTAGGCTCAAGCAGCACTTATTACAGTATTGCTGAATGCTGTCCTACACCCATGGAGAGGAAGGTGGCCTTTCCCTTGGGCTGGGAAGCTTGTCCTGGGAACTGAGATGGCCCACAGGGAGAGGTAAACATGAGCCCATGCAGAAATGCCATCATAAAGGCCAATGAAACCACCAGCATCTTGTGATGGAAGAGGAAGAACAGGGGAATTCCAGGAGTGGTGCATGTGCCGCTTCTCCTGCAGGCGAGTGCTTGGCACCAGGCCTTCAGGGAAGGCTTTCAATAACTGAAGCGTATAAAGAAAGACAGAATGGTTACAGGACTTTAAACGATGAAAGGAAACAAGGAGAAACTTGGGTTTCAGAGAAACTCCACTCCCTGATCTAAGGCCTTGGGAGTGATTTGGTGATGGACGTACTGGACAGTGCAGAATTTGGAGGAAAACAGGATGACTGCTCAGTCAGCAACCAGTGCAGACAGTCATACTCAGCAGATGCAGCTCTTTAGCAACAGGGACCATTAACCGGGAGTATAAACTCAAAATGATTTCTGAAAAGTTCTTCTCCCTCCCGAGGCTTTGTACCAGACAATATTTTTTCTTAGAAAAAACAGTCTCCAACAAGGGTTAGGTCCTGTGTTTTCTGTCATGTTAAAGTTGATTATTGCATTAGTGTTGATTTCAAAGAAAAAAAAAAACATTTCTGAACAGTTTTTTAAACTTTCCTAAATTTGGCTGAGACTTTTTTTTATTGTTGTCTAAGTAAAATTTCTGTAAACTAAATTTATTGTGAACTCCCAAAAGGAAATATCAACTATTAACTATTTAAACATGATTATTTTTTCTATTGGGTACTGTAACTAATCTTTCTTATTTATATTCATTTTTTTCTTAAAAAGTGATGAGACTGCAAAAGACACTGAATAATGAGTCCACCCTTTCCCAAGGAAACAGAACATGATTCAAACTCAAATTCACTCCCATAATACAGATTACTAAAACAACAATCACTTCGCCCTGCTCTAGAAATTGAATACATAAATCATACATGAATAATATTTTTAATACCTAAACAAAGGTATTCCAAAAATTGTTCTGCAGCATAAAACTGTTCTGGCCTATAGAGTTTTATCTTTCACCAAGCTGTGAAATGATATTGAGGATCTTTAGGTGCAAGTGGTTCAGAGAGCGTATTGTTGAGGGCCGGTGAAAGATGGATGTTTCTGGGCTTGGATTTCCACTGAGCAGTGCCTGAATCGGAGGACTCAATAGGATGCTGGTCTCCATCTGCACTGTCTGACCCAAATTAGATCAGAAATCAGTGGGCTGTCAAGAATGAGTCACGCTGAAGTATCTAATAATATAACTGAGTGCCTGACAAGAGAGGTGGGAGGGGGGTTCATATTTCAAATGCTAATAGGACACCAAAAAAGAGGGCAAGATGGTGGAAGGTACTGGCTGAAATTAGGCTAATTACGAACCTGGCAATTCTGGCTAAGTGACTACCCAGATTTTAGATCCTGTATGGCTGAGCGGTGCTTACTTTTGATGCAGTTTGAATTTACATTTGTTTTCTAATAAATGCTGTAAGGAAGTTTTAGGAAGCTACTGAGGTGTCTCCAGCTGAGAAGTCTGAGAGGAAGGGGAAGCGTGCAGCTGAGGGCAGCGGGGCGCTCCGAGCTGGAGCATTGCAGACAAGCCCCAGGGGAGAAAGGCACTTGCTCCTGCAAACAGATGACAATGTGTGCTCTGTGGCCGTGTGGATGTGTGACAGTCCCCTTCCTCTGTGCCTCTTCCATCCGTCCTAGCATTGGTGGCACCACCTGCAGTGCCCCATGGGTGCCAGTCCTGGTTTGACAGGGTGTGGAATTACTGCTGGGCTACCTCCCTGAGGGCTGAGATTTGTTTTTTTGTGGATTGTGTGTTTTTGTTTGTAACTTTCTCAGATAATATTGTACTTGTTAAATCCAGATGTTTATGGTATTCAAAATACCTGTATCCCCTGCCATACAAATGCAGCAGGAGCCGCCTGTTGTAAAGCTCTGCCAGGGAGGAATTTCGATTCAATAGCAGCAAAGAAGCTGTATTATTTCAGAAGGTTCTGCTGTCAATAGGTGGCAATAATATTCTTCACTGCAGTCACTTAATGTATGTTTACAGTTTTCCTCCGCCCCGGTTGGAAATTTTATAACATAGTCTCAAGTTATTTATATCTCCAAAGTTCTGCATTTCCACCATTACAATTTTTCATGTCAGTATAGGCCAGCTATGGGGGAGGCATAGCATGACATTACTTTATTAAAGCTGACACTTTGCCTTGGATTGAATGAGTTTTCATCCTCTGCATGTGCTGCCAAAAATCATTAGCATTCCGGTTCTGTTTTGCTATCAACTAATCTCCACCAAAATATTTGCATGAAATCACATTCGTACACAGGTCAGATACACACCAACAAATACATAATCTGAGCCCCAGGTTGCTGCTGCTCCTGTTGAGGTGCTCAGAGCACGGCGTCGTCGCTCAGCCTGGTTTCTGGGAGCAGGCAGGCAGAGCTTCCGCAGGCACTGTCGCCGTTCCTCTCTCGGGTGCTGATTTATACAGTACGAATCCAAGGCATCTGAAAACACGTCTGTCTGTGTGGCTTATCAGAAAGGGTGATGACATTAAGGCTTCTTGCAAATTTTTCATCTTTGAAGCTTATGGAGTGGAAATGCATCCTTTTAGTGGTGAACATTTGCTGAATCTGTTTAAGCGCACATCCACGCTCAAAATGTGAGCAAGTCTGTAAAATGTTCAGACAAATACCAAAATCGGGCAGGATGGATGCTGTCAAGTGCTCCCTGCAGAGGTTATTCTACTTTCCTCTATTCTGTTTTTTAACATCCTCTTAAAATCTGAGAACACCATTTTCATAAGTTTTGTCCTGCTTCAGCTTGGCAGCAGTGGGTACACAGTATTACAGTTTCCCATGAAATGCTTTCCCTATGTAGGTTTTAAAAGAGATTATAGTATTTTAAAGTTACATTCAGATCACGGTCACAAAAAATAAAATAAAATCCTAAGTTGATGCACAACCTTTACTAGTATTTTCCTGAACTCTGATATGAGAAACCAGGACTTGCCCTCGCTGTATATGAATATACGTGCACAGCACGAATTTACCCTTGATTTGGGAGGTCAGCTTCTCCCTTTCACACAACCTGAGTGCCGGGGAATCACGGTGTCCCACAGCGTTATTGCAAGGGAAGGAAGGCAGGTGATCTGCTTGCCGAGTATTTTGTACTTGCACACACACAGTGTCCTTAATTCTCTCCAGCAACCACTCTTTACAGCTCTTCATCCGCAGTCTCCAAGGGCTTTGAAGAAGACCGTTTTACCCTCTCCAATTTCCTTTTGCAACACTTGAAGCAGCTTTCCCTGAATTACCCCAAGGCTGGTTAAGGTTAAAGTTGCTCTACATTCCTGAAAGCTGGCAGACCCCTGAGACAGACACCCGTGTGGGTGCATGTGTCGTTTGGCATCGCAGCAGCGCACTGCAAGGGTTTGCACAGCCCGCCTGCTGGTGCAAGATGTTTCAGCAGTCACACCTTTGCCAGCTCTGCCGCCTGGACGTATTGCATTAGAAGACATGTGCCACGCAATCTGTAGGTACTGTGCTGCTTTCTTCAAGTTGCTGTGACGTTTCTGCCAGAATATTCTCAGGGATTTCTTTATTCACTGAATAAAAGGAACTTAAAAATCTATGATGTTATCAAATAAACAATAAATAAGCAAATGGAAGCACTTTGGACCATTCATTTGCCTTCAAATATATATATATATCCTATTTCTGCAGACTGTGGCTAGGTTTCAGAGACTTAACATGGTCTCCTTGGAGGTGCAGACTGCAGGCACAGGTTTGTGCCAGATGAGCAATTTCTCAGTGCTATCAAGAAAAGGTAGTGGTGATCATTAGCTTTCTCTAATTTCCTTCTTGTTCTCCTATATCATTGAAATATGACATTAAAAACAAATAAAACCATAACTTGCTAATATCGGTGGAAATCAATCAGAAATAGTATCTTATATAGACTTGTAAAAGAGGAAGAGATATTAAGGAAACTGCATCCTCAGGGCTGTTTCTCCTCACCCTTTCCCGTTCACGATGATTGGATTTTTATATCCCTGATGTGAACATGGCAGGGCAACATTATTATAGTGACTAGCACAATAAAGTCCTCAGTCTTTCTGTATTAAAAATTAATTCTTTTATAGAAATCCCCCAAGTAAGGGAAGATGTACGGATTTAATAGAAATTCCTAAGATTTCAAACGTTATCTGAGAAATTTTATTTTCGTTATACTGAAAAATATGTTTATAATTCATCTGTATTTGCTATTCAATTCACAGCTCATAAAGCAAATTGAATTAATTCTTGGAGTTACTTAAATGCGTTTTAAAAGTACAGTAGGTATTTCATAATTTTATAGTTTATCCTTAATCAGTACTACCCATAGTACATTTTAATCTTTATTGATATTATTGTTATTAGGGAAAATACAACAGTTTCCCATACATTTTCTAAGTCCACAGTGGTACAACTTTAAGTAGCACATCACTGCACACTCTTATTTTCGTCCCGTTGTCATGTGTGATAGAGTTAGATCTTTATCTATCAATATTATCCACGCTAACCTTGCCAGATTGAGTTTGTGAAAACTTTTTGGTATTGATCTCTTCTGGTTTCATCACATCTTCTCCAGCAGATTGCCTTTGGGCTTGGCACCGAGGGAATGCTGATTAGGGAGGGCTGTTTATTGTAATACCGATGGAGAATGACAATGAAGCTCCTGTTAGAAACGTCCTGCCTGGAGAACGACGATTGTGAGAGCAGTGAAGGTTAAACGCTGATAACTGTATTGGTGAGTCAGTACAATAGATCTAAGTGTGCCATCTGCATCCCGGGAGGTCTTCAAGATGGGGCTGGCTAAAGCCCTGAGCAGCCTGGTGGGATGCAGTGACTGTCCCTGCCTCGAGCAGGAGGTGGGCGTAACAGACCACAGGTGAACCGTGCTGCTTGGAAGGGTGAAGCACGGTGGCAGTCTCCTCTTGGTTTTGGTTTTTGGCTGTGCAGAAGTATAGCAGCAAATGGAGACCCAGGGAGTGTTTTTTTTTTTTTTTGTGGAATGATGCCCAAAATTGCTGGCTGTGTCCCCTGGTTCCTGCCCATCACCTCTGGCTGCATCGCATCAGGCTGGTGCTGCTGCCACACAAACATCCGTTTGCCTGCATTCACAGAAAGTTAAAGAGCAAATTGTATTACACTCAAATAATGTTTTCTAAAAATTGCTGATAGTTTCCTGCAGTCAAGTAAAATACATGTACTCTTTTTTTAAACTTGAGATTTTTCTTTCCATATGGGCCCAAAGTTCCCAAAAGGTGTTGGAGTAATGCAGCTGTGAGCTGAGGCCCCCTGCTCTGCCTCTGGGAGCAGACCAGACCTGCTGCTCTGATGCTTGTAGCAAGTGGAAGAATTAAGTACAAATGTGGAGGTAATTACATGGAAAATAGCACAGGAAAAATAGAATGATAAAAAGGCAGCAATTAAGAACTGATAAGAGAGCTATAACATGGAGATGAGTGTATTTGTTCAATAGATTTTAAGTTTTAGGTAAACAAAAGTGATATTTCAGAAAGGATGTAGACAACACAATAAAGGTAAATGAGAATACAGTGGAAAAAAGAGAAATGCAATAAATGAATGAATGTTAATTACTAATTGTAGATCAGCAGCACATAAAATATGTATGGCTTTGTACATAGGTTGGCAATTATATATAGCTTAGGTTTGTAGAGAGCTATTTCTGTTACCTGTTTTGCTTCCCAAACAGGACAGAAACAATTTGTCACACACTTAGAGCCTCGGCTTTCAAAAAGTGGTGCAACACAGTGCAGAATCAGGGTCAACCACTGTTGCTGCTTTTTAATATCAGTAGAGAAATGACTTTGCACTCACCACATCGAGAAGATTGTGAAGTTCAGAAAGTACCACCTGCTCTCTTAAATGGGCAGGGATAAGAAGTGATGCTGGAAGAAAGGTAAAAGTGATAGGATAAGATATGAAATGTAATAGGGAATGCAAGTAGTTGCCAGCAAAACACCAAAAGGCATCCTCAGTTTGTAAAGCTGTAAATACCACTGCTGTGATCAGCTTCTGGGAAAACACAGCAGAACAGGCCGTGTACTTGACCGCTGAAGATGTCAAGATGTTGAACGTGATATGTACCTGATGTCTGAAGATGTCAAGACGTTGTTCATCTAATTTGCCCAGTTTAAAAAAGCCTCAGGCAGCCTCCAGCTTCTTGCCTTGCTGGAGCGCTCTGACCTCCATCCTCCCCTGGAGCAACCCTGGGACCCCTGGTCCTAGGTGTCCATCCCAGGCTGCTGCTGGAGCCCCATCACCCCCTGAAACCCAGCACCTCTCACCTGGACTGAAAAAACAATATTCAGTCAGGTTTTATGTGCTACAACAAAACAGTCTCCGGTAGATTAATTCAGCAAATTGTTGAAGAGCAAACCAATGCGCTCTGCATGGAAAATTATCTGTTTCAAACTTCCACACTATACTTTAGATATATTATTGCTTTTACTGATATAAAATGAAATTAATGTGCAAGAAGCTACTGTGTCACACAAACTTGCTTGGTCGCTTCAGTGCTTTGCAGCCCTTGTGGAACCTGTTAAACTCTGGGGTTAAATGAATGCTTCTGCACAGGAACAACTCTTTAAAAGCATGACTGCACCGTCTACTGTATGCACACATGCACCTGCACACTTGCATCCACCACTGTATTAATGTCAACACAACTGGCAACAAAAGTGAAAGAATAGAGGCCACATTGTGGTTTCTCCAAGGAGGTGTCTGAATATTGTTGAAAGAAATCTTTTTATTTTGTTTTTTAAAAAAAAGTCATATCCATTATTTTCTATTTTTCAGTGATGTTTATAATACAGAGAGATTGTGATTTTTACCTAATTGTATGTTTCTCTCTTAAAAAAATAATAATGCTTTTCAAAGCAAGACAGCTGGTGACTGTGGCTGCTTTTATATTTATAATATTTACTGTGTTTAAAAATATAATGCAGTATTTAAGGTGCATTACTTAGGAAATTAAAAGTAGTG